>NC_136635.1:13814653-15292153 GCF_949748355.1 Melanostigma gelatinosum
TGGTGACATAGTTGTTGGGGAAAAGTCCCTGCTTTCCACGAAGTCGTCCTATCCACCACCCGGATGCATCTACCCAACAAACGTGACGAGATTAGAGGCCCATTTCAAGCTGATATCTGACACAAACATTCAAGTACATTTCAATATCACGGAAATCTCTTCTTTTTTTTCACAAAAGCAAGCCATCTTACCCTCTTTGATGATGTCAATAAGTTCGTCAGCATTGAAGCTGAGCTCGTCTGTGTCCTGAGCGTCGTAGGCGTATAAAGCTTTGCACTGGGGCACCTGTGGTTTGGGTTTGGGTGCAGGTTTGGGTCGCCCTCCTCCCGGCGCAGGCCTGCTGGCTGACGGTCTGTGGGCTCTGAGGCGTCATAAGAAAGAAAAAAAAGAAAAAAAAAAAAAAGAGGGAAACCACACGACGGTCAACATCTGCAAGAAGGCGCCTCAGTGGGAAAAGTTCAGTTCACTGTGCTGCAGTTGGCTGTGAAGTTAAGTCAGAAGAAGCTGTTTGTAGGTGTGGTGTTTTCTGTGTGTGCATAAATCACCATCTTGTCATGTAAAAACATTTTGACTCCAATTAGATTTTTCCACATCTGTCAGAACCACACTGTGATCAAATTGTGTTTTTTTTATTTTCACCTGATAGTGAGTGTAAACACATGATTTGTGCTTATAATGCCTCCTGCTCGATTGTGTTGCTGTTCACAAATCAGCCACAAGATGGTGATTGACTGCACACTATCTTTCACAAACGCACCGAGACTAGAAAACGTTTAAATTTCAGGAAGCCTTTCAGAGCAGAGAGTGTTGATCCAGAGTCAGCGGTACCTTTAAGATTTCTGTTTATTATTCTGTAAACTGGCTCTTCTCATTTATTATGAATACTGTATGTACAGTACATCCTCTTTTAAAACGAGTTTGTCACACAATGCCAAATGTAAAATTGAAGGATGAGAGTGAACAACTTCACTCAACTGTTCAACTAACTGAGGATCAAATACATCAGAACAAATGACGTGTCACTAGTTCGATATTACATATGCAACATATGCATTTATAAGGTGAAACAGTTAGGCCTCCCAGTGAGATTTGTGTCCATGAAAGCAACTTCCATCTTCAACGTTCATCTCTTTGATAAAAATGAGGCATCAGAAGAAGTGCACAGGAGGAAATCTTTCATTACAAAAACATATAAAAGGATCTTTCATTCATAAATGAAAGATCTATTGTACTCAGATGAGTTGTACAATAATTCCCATTTTATATCAAAGAAATTGAGCAGCAGCAGAGAATTAAATATTAGTTGCGGACTACAGTCGGCTCCTTCAGAGAGTTTGAACTTTGCTTTCGTTGCAGTCAAAAAAAACAAAAAGTACACGAGAAGAAGCATCAACATATCCTGCTGCTGAAAGTTTTTCTAGTCTTCAACCACCACCCAAAACACTGCAAACTCTCCAACTCACATTCCTCCATTTGAAGTTGGCCGTCTGTCTCCATTGCTACAAAAGAATAAATCATCCACATTATGCCAAATTATAGAAACACAAGTGTGTGCATTAGAGTGTGTGGGAATATAAAAAAGTATGTGAGCCACTGCACCATACTGCCTCAAAACCTCATTGAGCAGTTATATACACATTGTAGAAAGTACAAATGATCTTTTTTTGTACCAATACGTTTACTAGACACAGGAATGTTAAATACCTAACGGGAGAGAGCGTTACGTGTGAACTGAATGCTACACGGTGGAGTCATATTGGGCTGAATGATAAGTAGCAGCATACGTCAGCTATTAAAGTGGTCTCAGGATACAATTGTGTTCGTCATACTCGTCAGATTCCCTGTGATGGAAATAGAAAACGGGGTCTGGCCTTTTGGAAAAATGACAATAAACATCCCAACACCACAGAACAAACAAACAAAAACAGAGCATTTCAGCAGCATTCACTCAAATCACACACTTTTAGGCAGTGAGACACTAACACATGATTCTGGTGGGGTTTTTTTAACACAAGATACCAAAAACAGCTCCAAAGAGGCAAACAACTGTCTAAGTCTCACAACTATCAAGACAGGTATGAAGAGTTATCACAGGAAGGGCTCACTGATGCTGCACTCAGTGTAAATTGATCCACCTTTGCACAAGTCCTTATTCCTGACACGTCATCTACGTGCATGTGCGTGTTATTTTGTCTGCTCCTGTATTCACTGTGTGGTTGGTGTGTTTTAATTGACTGTGTTTTGTGCCAGTGTCTCACCCTGCAGCTCCTTGATCAGGCACCTTCAGACAGTCCAGGTTGGGCTGCGGCCGGCTGCCGCCTCGCTCCTTCAGCTGGTTGCCGTTGCTGGGCAGGAAGGGGCGTGTCGCGTTGCCGGTCGGGGGGTTCCTCTGGTTGTGATGCTGCGAGTTCCTCTGATTGGCTACGTGGTTGATGTTTTTAGGGCCACCATTCTGGTGAGCAACTGCAGCCAAAAAACAAACAAACAGAAGAAGATTGTTTTAGATTTAGACAGGCCACATGGATGCAAGAGAAGCCTGTTCAGATCCGGTGAGATTGCGGGTGTACCTGGAGGTCCCGGCGCCGCCCTCGAGGGGGTGTTCTGGTGAGTTCTGGATGCATTGGATCGAACCTGAGAGAAGCTCTTTCTGGTGGGGCCTGAGGATGAAAGAAATAAAGAAGAGAGGGGAGTAAAATTTCGAGATGGGACAGAGACATTTCTGTTAAAGTAAAAGTCCGGTGAGATCATCAGAATTTTCAAAGGTAACACCAACAGATTAATAATACTAATTCATGCTTTTTAAAGTTTGTGTTATATGAAATGAAACATACTCTCTACAAACATATTATGTCCTTACGTCCATAACGTTGCATTAATTCATCACATACGCTTCTATAGGTTTATATTCGTAACACTCAGACGTCTGTGCTGTCTCTGAATATGAGACCAACTGCTTCCAAGTGTTTCGAGTCATAAGGCTGAAGTCCGAGTGATGAGTAGATCACCCCTCAGGTTAACGTAATCACATCTGGCTGTGAGAACGAGGTCATTGCTGTGCTTTGGGTGTGTAAATACTCACGCGTGTTCTTCGGAAGGCCGGGGCCGACGCTGACCTGCAGAGATTTGCTCGAAGGCTTCAGTACTGGCATGTCTCCCTGACCCACAACGAAGAGGACCTGCCGGGAGCCGCCCCCACTCAAGAAGCCCCAGTTCTCCTTCTTCAACTTCATCTCCAGTCTGAGGGACAAACAAATACAGTTTTGTAGACAACGCTCTCTTGAAATGGTCCCTGTGACTTCTTTTGGTCATTATTTTTGAAATCTTTCACTCTGCTTAACCAGTGGTTTTGAAATGCTAACTTATTAGCAATGAGGGTTTAATACCAGTCTGATTTAAATTATAATTAATAAAGTTAAACTCAATCAGTTAAGTTATTGACTGTGGTTGATTTATTGTCAAAACGTTAGCGTGTGTTTACTTACGTGTTACTAAACTTGAGAGGTAGCTTCCTCTGGGTTTTCTCCTCAAACCTGCGGGCCAGTAAGCTGATGAACTCCGTCTTAAAGACGCACTCCAGCAGGCTGTCGTACTCCTGCTCGTGCATGATCATGAAACCATCCTGCATTGTACTGCAAAAAACATGAACGTGACACTTAAAACTCAAAATCCTCGTATCCGCTGAGACATGAAGCAGATCTCACTGAAGAAAAAAAAAAACCGCATTCACAAGGTTGTTTTTAAAAATGTTTTAAAGACACTCCGCTGCAGCTGAACTGCTCCGTTTTGATGGAAGTTAAGATGGAGAGTCAGAATCATCTTTTACATTTGCATAGAAACAGAGGGGGGGGGGGGGGGGGCTCACATCTGAAGAGGGAAGACAGCTTGTGCCCGTTACCCACACAAGGATACTTTGTTGCTCTCACAGAGGTGGAGTTTTTCTCTGATGAGCTTTTTACTCTTAACTTAACTCCTGCTTTCGCTCATTGCACCACCTGGTCCATATTACCCCGCTGATCCAAAGCCACATGCTCTGATTTCTACCTCTAAAACAAGATCTACAGCGTTCCCATCAACAACAAAGAGTCTCTCAGTTCTTTGTATTCTTTCTTTGTAGTTAACTCGGCGGCATTCTTTAATGACAATGTTTTTGACTGCATATGATTTAGCAACATTTGTGAGATGTTGACCATCAGTCAGGCCTGCACACAGAGCGACAGACAGACAGCGTCAAAGTAAAAGCATGGGCAAGTTTCACTGTATTCAGCAGAGTGGGATGGAGTTTGCAAGTTTGTATCCAACTTTAAACCCTTTTTCCGAAGGAACCCTATCTGAGAGAAATACCAAGAAACATGTTGTTGCTCAGTTGCAAAAAAGTTGAATGCACATCTGATAAATGTCAACATGTCATTAGAGTATATTGCCATGTACTGCAAGTCTTGGTATTTAGGCACTGTTGTTATCCTATATTATGGTGCGTTTCTCCCTACGATATGCTCGTTCAATCAGGAACCTCTTGTCGATGTTTTAACAATTTGTTTTTGGATTTGAGTGGACTAATGTGATGCGCCTCACGCAAGCCGTGTAAGCTTGAGACCTTGATGATGTCCATGACCTGGAAATTGTAATATACCTCAATGCAAATGCAGCAGGAGTTAAATGGGTGATGTTGCAGCAGGATGCAGGGCTTACATTTGACTTATGTAGGTGGAGTGAGCACCACATTTGTTTGTATGGAAGGGTTTTGTTTGAAACATGTGGTGGTCATAAACAGTGATGAAAAGATCTTTGGTGCTTGCTTGAACTAAAGTGAGACTCCATTAAAACCACCTAAAGGAATAAAATACTTCCTGTTGAAAAGCTGTGTTTCAACTGTTGACAAGGAGTTTATGTTGATATCTGATACAGATGATGTAATACTTCTATAGTATTACAACCTAGTTTGTCTCAGATTTGAGGGAAATGTACCTGAGAGATACTGCCAAGATCTTGTCCACATCAATCCGCCTCTTCAGCACCTCTGTAACCTGCCCCTTCTCTGGTCCCTGTTTCACTTTTTCTCTTCCAATCAGGTACACAGACTTCGGGGTCAGGACCAGGTCCCTCTTGATTCCCTAAAAATAGCAGGAAAAAACCCAGAAGAACTCTATGAATGCTTTATCAGTTGTTAAAAGACCGAAGCAAGCTGCAGACTCAAAGAGACCAACCTTGAAGCGGCGGTCATATTTTGAGACTTTGTCGGCGAAATCAATCTTTTCTCTCTTGGCCAGGAACTGCCGGAGCTCAGGCCTGTCATCCATGCCCAGGTAGTCACCTACGAAGTTTCTGTTGAGGCTGTGTCGCCGCCTCTCCTTCCGGTTCAACAGCAGGTCAGAGGCTAGAACCAAGAGAACGAGAATGAGAGACGGAGACAGAGGAACTCTGATAGTAGAATAAAGCTGTCAGACGTTGTGCCACTCACCTTCTTCCCTCATCTGGACATACTTCTTGCGGGCCATGTATTTCCTCCAGGCTCTTTGGATGGTCCTGGCGTAGCCGTCGAACTTGCGCTCCCTCGTCTCTTCCAGCAGAAAGAGCTGTGAACAAAAACAAAGAGAAACGACATACAGTAAGAGACGAGCACACCTGCTCAAACCCAAACACAGACGCACCTAAACACAGAGACTGGGATGCATGCCTGCACATACATACTGAACATTCCTGGGTAGAGTTGAACAAAGCCAAATCTAAACATTTAGATTTTTATGGCTTTTCAGTGCATGAGAGGAGGTTTTACTCCTAACTACTTAACAGGCAGTGTCATCTTCTGCATCTGACTGATTGGTGTGACTTATTGATTAAGTTTACTGGAAAACGGAAATTGTTTTGATTTGTTTCCGATCATCAGCACATTGTTTTGTACTGTTCGGCATGATCAATACACCGCTTACCAGGATCCACATCAAGTAAATAGTTTATTCTTTGGCTGTGAGGTGATTTCACCACTTCCTGCTCAAGGAGCTGACTCTGTACCAGCAGAGCACCAGTCTGTCATTTCCTGATGGGACTCGAGACACGCAATCACACTCTCTGCCCTCTGCCTCCCAGACTAAACATCCTGCCCACTGCAGCAACAGGCCTGGCATCGACGCGGCCGGCCACAGGCTGCAATGTGCCAGGACAGGAACAAACCCCCAATGAAATGCACTGAGTCATGAATTGAGACGGTGACGCCACGTAATCATTGAGGCTTCGGTGTTTTTCACCAGACGAGTGATTCAACTTCCCAGGTAACTAATGTAATAACAAACAGCTGGTGGGGTTGATGTTTATGTTACTCAGTGATGAATTTAGCTCAAGATGATCATTATTAGGACTGAAACTAACAATTATTTTCATGTTGAATAAATCATTATAATAACAATGTGATGAACTGATTCGTCAGCAACAATTTACTTTTAACCCCCGATTTGGCATTTAAAAGCACCGTACAAAGATTTAATACACGGCTACAATAAATATGACTGACAGTAAGCCGCCGCTCATCCATCAGCACTTTGACGGAGAAACTCGGCGTCAAACAAACTTGACTTATTACATCAAACAGAAAAAAAAAATGCTTCAGTCATACCACTAATTAGTAAGTGTCTTATCAGACACAGAGGCTTGTTTTGAGAAGCTTGGCAGCTCATTTCAGCGGTCCGCCCTGTGTGATATTTGCGTTTCACAAGCACACCTTGGACTCTCAGTCTGGCAGTGTGGGGGATGGGGGACTCTTGGCCTGCACGGCTGCAATGAATGAGTAAAGGCATTCAGGATCAGCTGTAAGGCCTGAATTAAAACGAAGATGTCTGTGTATGAGCTCACAAACATACATTGCTGTGTGTGTGCAGGCTCCTTCGTGCACAAATGTTAATAAGTGAGAGCACGGGCATTACACAAGTGCTGCTTTCATAGGAATCATGAGGGAAAGAAAACGTAGTTATGGTGGAAAAAGACAAGCAAGTGTTTTAGTTCCAGAGCGGTGTTGACTCAGTGCTGACGTGGTGCAAGGGTCGGGTTCAATCTCCTCCCCTACATCAGGGATTCAAGCATGATTTGGGACACTAGTGCCCTTTTATGGTGTTTATTGTAAAAATGGTGAGTTCAGTTTTTTCCCTGCAAACAAAAAGGCTTTTTGCGTGCCAGCACACACTCCGACACGTGATACAGTTCTACGTCTGTACATAAATAACATGTGAAAAAGTTCTCGCTTTGAGGTACACTTTTTCTGGATTGCTTTCTTGTAGCGACGTGGTGTCATAAAGTGCGCAGACGTAGCAAAAGAGCAGGATCTGATGGCGGATGTCAAACATACCGACTCAGGGGCCTTAATGAAGATCTTGGTACGTCCAAGCTGGAACTGATCCTGGTCCATGTTGACAGAACGTAAGAGATGAGAGACGCCTTGTTTCTCGTCTCCTCGCCACGTTGGCCAGGACTCTTTGGTCAGGATGGCGTACCTGAGGACCAGGATGTTCATGAGAGAAATAAAGTACATGAGGGGGGGCGTGGGTTTGGATAGAGGGTCATTTCACAATATGACAAACTTTAATGTTGATGTCACTCCTTTAAACCAAATTAAAGTCAGAAGTAAGTATGAGCTCACTGTGAGTCTGAGGCGTGTTACCTGTTGAGGAACTTCTTGAAGACTCTGCGATAGGCGTAGCCAGCACGCCTCACCCTGATGTTTTCCTTCAGACCCAGGTACTCCACTTGGTGCTTTACTCTTAAGACACACAAAAAATGATCAACATTAGAATAAAATGAACAAGACATAAAAACATCCTAAAGTAATTTACTTTTTCAGTACTTTGAGATATAAACTTGAACTCAAACATCTGTTACCAGGTCTACGGTGCATGAGGCTCCTGCTCCACCAGCGGAAGGTATAATCATATGTCATTGTATGCAAACTAGCTGCGTTTGGCAAACTTTTCCCCTCAAACAAAGACCTTAAGCACTACTTAGTACACTCAGACTTCCTGTGAGAACAGCAGTTCCGGTGCTAATTAATGAGCAACTCTGCACCCGACTCACAACAGGAAGGCCATAGGCTCTGAACAATACAACAGCACTCTGTATCTGAACATGTAGTGCCTAAAGCCTGTGAGCAAGGAGGAAAGAGCGGGGAAACTGAAACAAAGGGAGAAAGAGAGAGAGGGGGGGGGGTCTCAGATGACTCAGTCTTTGGACGGACAGAAAACATCCAAAAAAGAGCAAAGAAATAAAACAAGCACAACGGATCAGAACAATGATTCAGTGTTTTCTTCTTGTGTGAGAATATTTAGAGAGTAAGACAATTTTCTATTATTTCATCTTCATTTAGAGATCATAAATATATTAGATTGTCATCAATTCCTTGTGTGAATAAAAATATATTTAAAATTACATGTCTTTTCATAATATATGTATTTTCAAAAGACAGAATAATATGACGGATGTCGGATAATCCTCGTCTTTAATTGTCCGTTCCTTCTCAGAGCAAACATGTGACAAATCACGTGTTCACTCTGAAATGTTACTCTCACACCTGCTGTTAGTAGTGAGCCACCTGATGAATGTGTCTTTTATCAGCAATCCGTCTGACACACACTGGATGGTTTGTATTCATGAGAGGCTGCGAGGACATCAGGGGACACAGCGGGCCAGTCACTTACCGGCTCTCCTCCCAGTCTCTGGGCTTCTTGGTCTCGTTCGGTTTGATGCAGCGGATGTAGTGCGGAGTACATTTCATCAGTGTGCTCACCAAATCGTTGGCTTGTTTCTAAAGAGGCGCAGTAAGAGCAAAGAATAAGAAAGGCAATGATGTCACTGATGTACATAATGATGCCTCATGAAAACCCAAAATGCTGCGTCTGAATAACTGACTAACTGCTGAAGGACACACTACTGAACAGCAAACACACATTCTCTTTTCAAAGGCCTTTACCACAGCAACCCTGATAAAGAAGAGGGACAGGTACACACACACACTCAGCTGGACACACACCTTTATTTTGCTGCCTGCAGTTGTGGGTCGACCCTTCTTTTCAGCGTTGAGGTTTTCTAGAAACAGTGCTCTGATGAAGGCACTGTTAGAGGACAGAGTTGAGGACATCGAGTTAGGACTGACACAGGAAGGCAGGTGTCATCCTCGTATCAACAAAAACAGAGTCAACTAAATATTGTGTCTTAGAGATGAAAATAATGTTGAGTTTCCCTGGCAGCCAGAAACAAAAAAAATGCAGTTAATGATTAAAGAACCAAGGACCTTCGACTAAGGTCACTGGTTAGAATTCCTGAACCACTTGGGAAGGTCTGAGTTGGGGGCGGGTGGGAAAACAAGTGTGTGTGTGTGTGTGTGTGTGTGTGTGGTCGCACTGTGCTGTGTTTGTACAAACACCTCTCACCAAGGCCACACTGCTCCATAGAGGAATGCTTGCGATTATTTGATGCTTTGGTGAGATAAAAAAAATGTATCACTTTTAATTGATATTTGGGCTTTTGAGAGGAAATATAAAAGAACAAAGTCAACTTTCTCCTAAAAAGACTTTACGGAGAATAAAAGCATGTCATGCGTCTTCTTCTAAGTCTCTTCTAAAAACATACTTTGATCAGAAAGCTTATCCTGGTGTTATCTGAGCTGCCTGTTTATTCTATTGGCTCTTAATTTCTTGTTTATTGTTTTTAATCTTGCCCCTCATGTATTTCATCATTCACTTTGGTATTTTATTTAATTTTTCCTGGGTGAAGCACTTCGTACATTGTTTTGATAAGTGCTCTGTAATTAGATTTCATTGTTATTATTCTTACACTCCCTCCAGCAAGATTACTGGGTCCCAGTACACTTGGATTTCAAGGAATAATATTTTGGTCTAATCCTCAACGTACAGTTCATAGTTTGTGGTGTTTTATAACATCACGACTACGCTATGATGTGTTGCTGCTGGTCAGAATGTAGCAGATATTTGTGAAGTGTACATATCCTCGGGTTTCTCTCAACTGAAGACAAACTCATTTCAAGAATATTTTAAAGTAGCTCAGGTTTGAACCCTTGCTCTTCTTTTAGGAGACTCAGACTCAGGGTTCATTTGTACCTTCTTCATAGAACTTCATATATAGTGCTAAAAGAGAGGAAGGTGGGGTTTCAATTGTGACAAAGGTACATTTAAAGCCATCTGCAGGCCGTACTGAGCCACACTGCAGCCAGTCTCACATGCTGGTGTATCAGCACATTCCTGCATTATGGAAAAGTGCAACACCCACTTCTAGACAGAGTAGAGGTTTTTGTTGTTTTTCCTTTGAGGTTATGCTGTAAAATAAACACTTTCAATTACTTATTAAAAGGCTACACATTCAAAAGGCTTACCTACATTATTTGATAAATGAAAAGAAAGTCATCTAAAATTAGGATCTTCAAGAAAGCTCCTTTTGTGATCAGCACATCTGTCATTCAGGCACAAAGTATTCAGCTCCTTTTGAACTGTGTCGGCTGTTTTTTTGCTTTGAAAACTCGCATAAAAATGTGGTGACCGTCAGGCCTGGTCTGAAGTTGACGCCCACTGCTGCTTAACATTCGGCTTATTGAACCGTGCTTGTGTTTCAGCCGTTGGTGTTTATCAATTCATTATTTTCATATTAGTACCGGTATTTGTCAAACTCCTTCCCCTTTCTGGCTTTCTCTCACATCGGTATTTGTTTGTTTTTAAACTTCCGGCTCAGAGCTATGGACGCAGAAAAAAGGATCAGCAGGTTGTGTGTACAAATGAACCAGAGGTCTGCTAATACTGTCCAGCTGACAATACTGGTCACTCCTTTCTTCTCCATTCAGACCTGCTGCTCTGAGGAATGAGGTCTGCTTCCTTCCTTCTCAGGCTTCCTCTGTGTGACCGTGCCATACTCTTTTATCTATGCGTGTATACGCTTGTGTGCCTACATGTGATGCATATATTTTCCAGCAGGTGTCTGAATGGGATTTTGATGCAACCTCCTTTCATGCCTCACGTAACGAGCACACAAAGGGGGCGAGCAGTGGCTGAGGCCTGCAGGGGTTACACAGACAATGCAGGCTGTTTGCACAGACGGCCACTTTGACACAAAGAAATCCCAAGAAACCAAAACACAGGGGAGACCAGACTCCACAATGCAGCCCCACAGAGAGGCTGCACTTGTAAGGCCAGACTGGGTATGACCCCAAAAGCCACACATCTGGAGCAGCAGCCAGACGTGATTCAGGGCAGAGGGTGCGACGTAACACCGGCCCTGCACACTTCTGCTACGTCCCACCAGCTTCCAGATGCACGGGAACATCTGAAGCTCTCATTCAGATGTATTCAATTATAACCATGTGCATCACAATAGAAGACTCCCTTTAAGTGCGAACCATTGAAATCCTCACCACATGTCGGTGCAATGTGCAATGACTTACATTTCACTGCTCTGCATCAGCTCAATGAGGTCAGTAAAAAGGACGTCTCGGTTCCTCTCGCAGAAACCCTCCGCATCGTAGGACACCTGGAGGAGAGGCACACAGAGGCATTTCTAAAGAGTCATGATTATCAAAGAGGACGAGGTTGAACCGTTTGAAACCGCCAACAGAATGACAGATGACACCTGTGTGAAAATAAAAAGCTGTGACTGATATTCTGGCTTAAATTGTATGGGAAAAGAAAATGAAGGGGAGCAGATCCAAGCTTTACACCACCCTAGGATTAGCTTCCTTATAAAACTAGCAGCGGTTTAAGAGTATATAAATGAAACCGTGTTATTTCTGCTATACTGTAGCCTGAGACTGTAGGAATGTTTTGAGTCCGGTCATGGGAGCCCCTCGAGTCTTTATGGCACAGCTCATTAAGCCTGCGGCATGTGTGCCAGGCTGAGGCCATCACACATCTGGAGAACGACACGGGACAACCTCGGCCCAAACCGCCAGAGTGAAAAATAAATGCAAAAAAAGACGAACTGTAACATCTGAATTACGTGAGGCTGATTTACATGTATGACGTTGTTAGACGCTGTTACATAACAGGAGGGACTGTATGTAACAGCGGCTCGAGAGGAGAGACAGGTGGCGTTAGTTTAGACGGGAAAAACTTAAAAGGGCGAAGATGACGACACCGACTCCAGAATTAAAGCTCCAGCTGCATAACTGGTATTTATGACAGATCACACGACACCATAAAAAAATGACATTTTAATAACTTTCTATTTCCAGAAGTTTCTGTCAGCTCCCTGCTGAGGACCTGTTGCATAAAACATTACAGTTTCTAACATGGCAAAGGCAAGTGTATGGAGGTTGGTGTAAACCTGATACTGAACTCGTAATCGTTTGGTTTTGAGGACTAAGGCATAGGAGTACATTTTTCTTTGCATGTTAAGAAAAACGGTTACGATCAGGTAAGATAAGATATACTATGTTGTCCCACAGAGAAATTTGACTTGGGCTCCAAGCCGCTGCATCACACGATACACGTGCCAGCGTCACAATCCACATGCACGCATAGAACATAGATCATACATACACTCATGCATAAACATGCTGAAATACTGATGTTGACAACAGTTAAGAATAATAAAACCAGGTGTAATCCACACAGATAACAGATAATCAATACATTAGGTTGCCAGTATTCATAAATGTTGATGTAAGAAACATGAAATATGAGATATAAAGATATTTTCAAGCAGACGGGAGCATTCTTTGTCAAAAACAAGATGACGCAAGCTGTCAGGGTGAGCTGACAAACGACCCAAACTCCCCCAAACTGAGTGCAGATGAACACGCTCAGACTGACCTTCCCAGCGTAGTGGTGGACGATGAAGCCCTGGTTCCAGCTGTTGAAGTGTTCGTGGGTGTTGATCTGGACTCGGAGCTTCTGCAGCATAGTCTGGTCTGCTCCCTCGCCCACTGCGTGCATGGTGGCGCACACATCATCCAGGATGCACATGATGCCAGGAGGACTCTGGGATCACACAGAAAACATTGCACACTTGTGTCCGCATTGGCTCTAAAACTCACCAAGACTTTTCAAGCTACGACTTTATCTGTTTCTTTTTTTCTGTTATATTTCTGTTATATAAGACACATGCTTATATGTAGTAGAGCTGGAACAATTAATCGGTTGACAGAAGATTATTCAAAAACAAAATTCAATCATCTTTTAAAGTAATTTATCAAGTAAAGATTCTAAAACGTTAGTGGTTCCAGCTTCTCCACTTACTGCGGGGTTTTCTTGGTCTGTAATGACAGTAAATAAATTACCTTTTGGGGTTCAGAATAAACACATTTGATGACGTTGCCTTGGGCTCTGGGAAATTGTGATAGACGTTTTTCAGTTTTCTGATATTTTATAGATCGCACAATCAATTATTTGATGATGAAAATAATCAATTGTTGCAGCCCTATTATGTGCCATTAGAAGTTGCTTATTATAAGTAAGTATCATGAAAAAAAACCTACAAATGCTATAAACTGTACATGCAAATCTAACAGTGGAGCAGCTTAAGCACGGCCTCTCTCTCATGCTGACCTATTTGGCTCCGTTATGTTGTGAGATGATCAGTAGACCTTCAGTTTGCACAGCTGCAACAGTGTCGACAAGTCAGCGAACACAAGCCTCTGTTAAAAGGACACGTGTTAAGTTGTCACTGGACAAACTAAAGTGGGTCTGTTGTAAAGTGTCAGGCACTGATACAGATCCCCTGCTCCTCTCTTGTTGTAGATTTCATGGATTAGACCTCTCAGTGGGGCAGATAAATCAAATTAAGAGGCATGTCGGCATGTTTAAGGAAATTAAGCTCCAAGTCACGGAGCAGAAACTTGGCGGGAGTTTGCAACTCAGTTGGGAGCCAATAAAACAGCTGCTCATTAATAAAGATCATGCTCGCGTTTCATTAAATTGATGCAGGGAATAATAATACTGTGTTTTTACAATCTCTCAATAAAACTGTGCTTATTATCTCCAAATAGAAGGTTGTATTTTAGTTGTACAATTACTTAAAATAGCAAAATAGGGCATTTCTAAAACATTTGATCTATTTTCCAATAATCTATAAATATAAAGCTTCCACCTGTATCACATGATTAAGCGCTGCAACTCATGATTATTTTACTTATTGATTAATTTGCCGGGTAATTTCTTGAAAAATAAAAATCACAATTTCCTAAAGCCCAAGTGACGTCTTCAAATCACTTGTTTTGTTCAACCAACAATTGAAAACCTGAAGGTATCCGCTTTATTATCACAGACGACAGATCACCTGCAAATCCTCACTTTTAAGAAGCTGGAACTAGAAAATATTCAATATTTTACTGAATTAGCAAATAATTGCTGGTTCATTTTTTGATGATCTTGTCGTTTCAGCTCTATCCATAATTGTCTATTACTGTGTGTTATCCACATGCAGCACTCTAATATTCATGTGCGGTTTATTTACTTTGCTCTCGATGAGGTCACAGACAATCTTGTTGTTGAAGTACTCAATCTGAGTCCACTTGATGCCCTCTTGCACATACTCCTCCTACAAAGAGAGACATGAGTCAAAATATAAAACATGTAATGAGGCAGCAAATTAAAACCACAGAGACCAAATACAGGAGAACACTGTGGAGGACGTTTACCTGCTCTGCCTTCAGAGTCAGCTCGATGAATATCTGCTGCAGTTTCTCATTCACAAAGTTGATGCAGAACTGTTCAAATCCATTTTTCTGATGAAGAGAGTTAACACAGTGAATTAAATCCACACAGACTAAGTGAGATAAGTAGGAGTACAGAAATCCACGAAGTACCTGTTGTTAATATCAGGAATGCAAAGCTCTTGCTCACTAAAATAGTACAAAAGCATTTAGTTCGTCCGATCTCATCAACAATATTTCTCATTAAGCAAACTAAACAAACAAGTAATCAGATTAGAAAAGCTTGTTGAGGTCTGCAGTCTCCACCGGGAGACAGAACTTAATCCACACTTTATAAATTAGTTTTATCCTTTGAGTTTAATCTCTTTAAATGTTCAAAGTTAATACCCGTTAATCTTGTATTTAGTTCATTCGTTGCTGCAGGGTAAGATTCCAGCAGCCATGTGTCGGCCTGTGAAAAAGCCAAAATCACTTACTTGGAAAATTTCAAATCCGTAAATGTCCAACACTCCGATATTGAACTCCTGATGATCTTTCACCATGGCTTTGTTGATGGACTGAAATCAAAGGATTGTGTTCCCAAAATAAATCTTCATTATACTGTAGGTTATCACAGCTTTGTCACCCATGAATACTGAAATGTAACACTGTACAAACATGTAATCATCATACCTCGACCAGGAAGTCAAACACTCGCGAATGCAGGGCTTTGGAGAGGGCGTCACGCGTGTGACAAGCCTGCTCTACATTCAGCGTCACGTCGATGGACTCCACTGTGCTTCCCCACTTGCTGTCCATCTTCCGGCTCGTCAGTTTCTCCTTCAGGCGGTTCTGGTCAATTCCAAGCAGAAAGGCAGGAAAGGCTAGAACTGTTAAAAAAGACAGAAGAGACACGAGAGGAGAATACAGAGTGTATAAACAAACATGTATCGTTATAAATGCTAATTTTCAGACATAGATATTGACATATCAATATATACACAAGTACAGAATATTAATATAATTACAGTCAATTTGGCTATTTAAGCATGTCTAAATGCATATTATGCTGTTGCTGTAATGCTGTTCTGTCATGATAAACTGAGAAATAGAGCAGCATGTTAATGGGTTATGCTCTAAACAACAAAGAGACATCCACTTATAAAACCAGTATGCAAATCAACATGCAGGATTGCATTCATTGGAAAGGCAGCCTCATGTGACCTTTGAGTAGCAGAGAGAACCACTTCATATTTAGAGCTCCAATACACCTTTTGCTCTTCATTTACTGTTATTTATCTGTGATAAAGGCTCACAAATCAATGCGCACGTGTGGTGTAAAGCCACAAAATTGCCACAAACCCTTGAAATAAAAGTGTGGAGAACACCAGAGATCATTTGTCCCGACCTGGCGGTGATATTCTCCCCTGAGAGCCCCTCCCTGCCTTATTACAGTGACTCACTTCCCCAAAAAGGAAATGGCTCTCAGGCCTGCAGACTCACTTCGTCTGGGAATGCTTCAGACCACTGCAGTAGCTCCCCTTATGGGGCGTAAGGGTGTGACTGACCATACGCCAGCTTAAATCAGGAGGAAAAGTCACTCTTTGTGTTCAGCATCAAAAGTATAGATCGTATACAAAGGCTGTGTACAATATGTGTATATGTAAGTTCCCGTGCAGGATATTTGTTCGTCAAAGAGGCACAGGATGACGAGAGGAATAGGAGGGAGTCACATCCCACAGGATGTGACAGATACAATGATTCTGTCACTCAATGCTTCAATTCTGCAATATTGACTCTGCTTATCCAATTTGAGATGTTCACATGTGGTGCAAGATAAAGAAGTCAAGCAAACCTTTCACAGCTTTTTAAGAGTTCCATCTGCAGTGAGTTATGATATCATCATCTGGTGCCCCAGAGGTTTATAAAGGAATAGTTTCACATTTTGGGAACTTTTTTGGGGCCAAAACTGAGATGAGAAGATTGATACCAATCTCATATTTGTTCACGAAATATAAATCTCTGGCCAGCAGCGAGTTAGCTTAGCTTAGCATAAAGACTGGAAACGGGGGGGAAACAGCTAGCATGGCTCTGTTTAAAGGTAACAAAATCCACCTTCCAGCACCGCTAAAGCTCACCAATACGCATGTTATATCTAGTTTGTTTAATTCAGAGAACAGTTTTTAAAAACGCCATGTTGTTGTTTTATTAAGGGAGTCATGTGTGGGACTCATTTTGCAACCAGGCACAGTGACCTCTTTGTGCAGTAGTCTTTGTGCTTAGCTGAACAGGTCAGTACAAAACCAAAGGTATCGGTTGAAAGGTGCACGTTTAATGATGCGGCTGTAAAAAATGACATCTTTGGATTTTACTTAGTACAGTTACAGGCAGAGAGAGAGAATGTATTTCGAATATTGTGACGTAATGGGTCAAGTGAAGTCAAAAACCTTCTCTGTGCTGACGACACATAATGCCAAACCCCAAAAATATTCCTAAAATAGTCATTATTACAAAACAGCACGTCACTGTCGGGATCAACTTACTTTTAACTGAATAAGACCCCCAACCAGTCAAAATAATGTTCAAATTAGTAGTCTCAACATCTCTTTCAACAACAGATGACGCACTGACTCTTGTTGCTGAGTGAACTTGGCTCGCAAAGTTTCAAATGTGCAACACACTGCAGTTAAAGCACACAGTAAGTGAGACCGGAGGAAACGGGAACAGCAGAGATTACGGAGCGCTGCTGTTACGTCTGCACAGAACAGACCGAGGCTTTGTACGCGGGCAACTGCACTCTCATCTGCATCATACAGACACAGCATGAGGAGCGGGGTGAAGGAAACGAATGAAAAACAAAACAGAGACGAATAAAATGAGGCAATAGAAGGAAAAAGAGAAGAGCACAGAAGGAAAAGTATGTTTCCAAGTCATTTTTTTGTCAGACAGTTGGCTGCAGCCCTGCATTAACACAATACAACTTTAAGGAGTGAAAGTGGTGAGGGAGAAATATCCTCCAAAACCAACCAGAGAAGTGCAGCTCAGGACACCGAGGAGCAGAGAGACACTCCAAAAGGCAAGAATGTAATGAGAAGAAGAAATTTACCACAATTCAGTCTCAACTTGAACATCAGCACCAAAGAACTGTATCAGTCTTTTTAGCCACATGTTGGTCATCCACCTCTTTGGTCCCGACTCAGCAACTATTTATAAATTGCCATGTTTTTTTTCCCCGTACATTCATGGTCCCAGAGGACAAATCCCACTGACTTTCTTATTTTTACTTAATCTATGAAGATAACAAGCTGTTAGATGGATTGGCACAGCATTTGGTACAGCCATTCATGTTCCCCAGAGGATGAATTAAAACAACTCTGATGATTTCCTGACTTTCATCATTTGTTTCATTTTGTTAATTACCAAATACCCACAAAACAAGTGCCTTTCCCGTCGGCCTCAGCGGTTAGTACTAACTAGTCAATGTTAAACTCTCAACTAAGATGGCGAACATGGTAAAAACTGCACCTGCATGTTGGCATGCTGACGTCAGCATTCAGCTCAAAGCCCTGCTGTGCCTAAGTACAGCCTCAAAGAGCCACACGCATGCCAGTAGACTAGGAGACCAACATCGGCATGTTAGCATTCTCATTATGAGAACGTGCTAGCATTAGCTTTTATCTCAAAGCAAAGCTGTGCAGCTTCAAGTGAAGCTTCAGAGCCAACGTTCACCATCTCAGCTAGCTATTGATTGCCAAAACGCACAAATGACGATTTTTATCGGTCCCTCCCGGCTAATTGTTTAACATCAAACAAAAAATATCACAAAGTTTTCATTTGAGCTTTGGTTGTTACCTGTGTGGACCATTATAAAAGCCTACTTACACTCTTCACTCTCCACAGCAGCGTAGTTGCCCGCTTCCTTGAAATTTATATTTCCGAGGTGCAGGACCCCGGCCACAATCTGAAGCACCATGGAGCGGTCCACTGCAGAGATGCCGATCACATCCATGGCATGCTGGGGAAAGCAAAGGAAAAGGTCATGCTAAATCATTGCTGCAGTGTGGGTTTATGCACTCCTGTGGTACCGAGCTCATGTCCTCTAATTACTCCTGTTGCGGTCTCACTGGTAAACAAAACCAGGAGGAGATCATTGGAAAAGAAAACAAAAGAGGACCGGTAGGGAGTGAGAGGAATGGAAAGAGAAGGCTGTGAGCCACATGAACGCCGGTATGAGGTTCATAGATACACACACAACACCACTGAGGGTGGTAAATGATTGCCTGTCAAACAGAAGGAATCTGACCGTACCATCGTCTCCTGGAAGTCACTCTTGTCATTTATGTCGTCCACTTTGTAGGAACCAGACTGATTGAGGTAAGTGTAGTAATCGAGGGTTGTGATTCCCAGGCTGCTCTTCTGCTCTCCACTGGCTCCTTCAATCAACTGCAGAGCAGAAATGAATAGTTCATTGTGGATGTAACAGACATGTTCTTGCACAAAGGCTGTGTATAATGTCACTTTTATACATTTTCAGGCTTATATTTATGTGCTGTGCTCCACTTTGCATGTGAAGAAGACTGCACCATGGCAAACGACCTCTTCCAGGGGCCTCGAGCCATCCACAATGAAAATAAATTGACCCTCTTCCTGCAGCCAAATGGCACGTCTAACCCAACGTGTCCTGAAATTCCCTCACAGGCCCTCTTCACATGCCAAATGTGTCCCGTTCACTCTTCAGCTCGAAAAATAAGCCTCACCTGATAGAATATATGGAAACTCCTCTCTCCAGGATTCCTCATGACAACACGTGACTTCTCCAGAAGGAAGTTGAAGATTTTCCCTCCATCTGGTTCGCCACCGGAGCTGAACTGGATCTCAAAGTATTTCCCCTGATGGATCAAAACATGTTTTTTCAGTATTGGAGTAGGCTGCAATAACGTTTAAAGCCAGCGCTATAAGATCTTGAATACTGGCCCCTGGTTGTTCTTGTGCTAGTGGTGTGTGTGTGTGTGTGTGTGTGTGTACATTTATATATTGCTTTTTGTCCTGCTCTCTTCCCCAGACAAACCTGTAATGCAGCATGGCCCAAAAGTGAACAGAGACACTATTTATTCAAAGACATTACCTTAAAAGTAGCGATCTCAGGCCATTAGTGCCAAACCAAACTCATTTCCCCCAAACTGGCTCTGAAAATATCCTGACCAATGAGACAACAATGCTTTGGATGCTAACTTGAATACCTATTTTAAGCCTTTTTTGATCAAGTTACTTTGTAAGCAGTGAAGAATGTGCCTCAGTGGTTCTGCATGCATGTCTTTCAATGCAACGTGTCCTTACAGCACAGCTCTGGTTAACCAGGACACACATGAGGATTGCTTCCTCGTGCAGTGAAACAGAAAATCTGTTACTGCAAATCATTGTGTTGAAAAGTCTCAGCTTGGATCCAAAAGGTGCGCCACAGAAAAGTTGAGTCCTCAAATGACTCTGGGGTAAGTAGTACCCATCTCTGAGCAAAACCGTCCAGGGTTTGCCATGTGAGTGGGTTTCTCTAATTGTGTCTGTGTTTCCCAGAGTCGTCCTCCCTTACACTGCAAATAAGCTTTGATACACACAACAAAAACGAGGCTTAAAAAAATGTGTCCTTGGATGAAGATTTTAAAATTCAACTTTGTATTTTACGGCTATTATTCGACAAGAAGCTGTTGTGAATTGCACTGCAATGCGTCCCGATTCTCAAAAAGTGTACAAACTTAAAAATGAAAGCCTTACAAATCTGCTGGAGTTGTTGTTCCTCACGGTCTTGGCATTGCCGAACGCCTCTAGCAGCGGGTTGGATTGGAGGATGATGTCTTTGACGTGCTGCGAGGATGCAATAAGATGCAATAAGCTGTTAGCTACGTCGCTGACAGGCTGGTGTGCACGTCGCTGGAACTTTCCACTCAAAAACACACACACACACACACACACACACACACACAGTCTGGAGGACGTTATTTTTCCTGTGAGCCGTCTGCATGTCAGAAACACATGTTTTAAATTGGTCCAGCAGACAGAGCTATTCCCACTTCCACTATTGTACACAGAAGAATTATTTTGCGTATCTAAATTTAGTCCTGTGTGAAAGGAAAAACAACCACTGCACTTCACACTCAAAGGTATTCATAGAGAAGCAAACAGTTCACTACTTTATCATATTGTATTCCTCCGAGGCAGAGGAGATTCTTCCGATGCACATTTTGAGTATTGACTTATATTAATGTAGCTTCTAAACTAAATCCAGAGACAACGACTTCAAAGTGAGAACACATTTCCGACATGGTCTCAAGATGTTAAAATAAATTGTCGATATCCAGAAGATATTTATATTTTTAGTTCGAGTTACGAATGTTGATCCACGTGATTAGTCTTTGTGACGATAAGAACAGATGTGTTGCTGTCAGGGACTTTATTCTTTTTAAAACTATTCTCGCACACATGTGAACACAAGCCATAAACACATTGCAGAAGAATGCATGTGCTGTACTGAGAATACCGCACAATGTGTGCAAAGCTAAAGGGAACCATGTGAACGGGAAGCGATGCTGAACAGGAGCTGGAAGAGGTGGAGGCATAAACGTGCTGGTGTGTGTGTGTGTGTGTGTGTGTGTGTGTCCACTGTAAAGGCACCATTTGTTTTAACAAACAATACCAAGATAGTTATTTGTATAACTCGCCATAAAGTGTACATCTATACTGCAACTGTCAGCTCTGAACAAGTTTAAGACATGCGATGTTGTCAGACTACCAGCTCTACTGTTCATCTCTAGCCTGGAGATGATTTCTAACGTTGCCTTGGTGGAAGCAGCTCTGAGTGGATTAAATATTAAAATCCCTCTGCCATCATGGTGCCGGCATTTCCTCATCAAACTTTGAATCTTTATCAAGCTTAGGAACTGGACATCTGCTGGTTTGGGGGGCTGCCAGATGGCAGAAGGGGGCTGGGTGAATAAGAGGCTGCTGATGGGGTATAAGGAGGAAGATGATAAGAGGAAGATTTGGGTCCAACTAGAAATGTGCAGGAATGAAGAAGAAACATGTTTGATTTCATAAAAGTCTGCAGTGCCATTACATCAGATTGTATTTTGTGAATGATTCGAGAAGTGGGATATGTTATGAAGGACACCCATTCATTTGAAAATGTTAAATAAAATGAATTTCCACTCCAGTGAATATATAGTAATACTAATAACAACGATCGAAAAAGCATCTTTACACTCCAACCGTCTTCAACTTGAAGAACCTTGATGAAAAGCTTGCCACGATGAATGACTACTGCACAGAAGTGTGTGGATGCTTTCCCCAACATTTCACATTCAGCATGTCCAACATTATCGTTCCATCTGTGCAGCTCAACATCTCAACAATCTCAAACCTCTCGTGCATCTATTACATACCGTCCTCGCAAGAAAAAGAAAGCAGCGCCTCTCACCTGTACTTTGGGTCCGCCCCCTGACACTCTGGAGATGTAGCTCATGATATATTTGGCTGCCACAGTTTTCCCCGCTCCGCTCTCGCCACTGAAAAACAGACAGAAAGTTAAGCATGCGTTTTCGTATTCTTACAATCGGCGCAGACTATTTAAATCCACCTAATGCAATAACTGATAGCATGTGATACCCGAGTTTATGCTCAGACATCATGCAGACCTGGGTGGTGGTTTGGTATTTTAACCATTCAGCATGGAGAATGAGACATCTGTGTGTTTTTAGTGATTGTATGTGCATGCTGCCATTATTTTCAGTTCCAACACATGGGAAATAATACCTTATAGCTTTTAAGCTGTAGGTGGTTTGTTTACATGATTGAACTACTGTGGTAAACATGGTCATGATGATGATGATGATGATGTTACTTTTTAATTCCAGGTCCCACCAATGAAGATACTATTTGTACATATTCTTTGTTAAAATTATAAAACCCTGCTTTATATCAAGGCACAACTACTGACTTTATTCATGTTGTGAGACACTGCAGACACTTTAACTTCAGACAGCAAAGCGTAAATGCAATTGACTTTTGAATTTGCAGGTTTCTGTGTGTGTTGGTGTGCATGTCTGCGTCTTTGTGTCCACCGAAGCAAAGATGACTTCGAACCCATCAGTTATGCTGAATAAAGAGGGCAAATCCCAACTCCTGCTTTCATGTGTACACACTCTGTTTCCTGTACAAACCAAAAGGTGTTTTATGCAACTGGGAGAAAATTTCAACTCAGAAGCTAAATGTGTGTTGGGCCACAGCACATCTGGCCAAATGAACGCTGCAGGAACAAGGACATTAATTCCGTTTTGTCACATTCACCGATTCTTCCCTCATTTCTTTCCCTGTCATCCTACACTTGTCTATTTTCCCCTTTGCCTTTCGCTTTGCCAGCGTCATATTTATTTTGATGTATGAGGTTTGGACGTGAATCACGGCGAAGTCTGTTTTCTTCTCTCTGTGCCTTAAAGTAGAGAGTCGGGTCGGTAATGCCTCTGTGAGAAACACAGCTGCAGACTGTTAGCGGCTGCCAGAGGAAGTCATGGGAGCCACTCTATTACACAGCAGTCTCTATATGGTTGTGACCCTCCCCCTAGTGCCTCCTTGCGTCTTCCAAATCCTTCAGCATTGCCTGGGCCTCCTCATTGCACACTTACGACTTAACTAACAACCAAAAACTGATACGCTGTTTTACTTTTAATGTCAGAAGAAAACCTCCAGAGCTCCATCTCAGAGCATTGTTTTTCCTCATGACAGTTATTCTCTGAAGAGCTTCTTTCAACACAAGCTGCAGCTGGATTTGGAGTCTCATTTTAAGGCCCCAGTATGGGCGAGTCTCATTGTTGTGGCTATGAAAAGCTGAAGGCATTGTTAACTTCCGCAGAGATTTATTAACCAAACAAGGACATGAGTTAAACAATGCACTGCAGAGGCACAAAGATTTAAGCATCAACTTTCATAAATCATTAGTGACATCAGCTAAGGATGCACAGTCAACACTGAGTTCTAGTTTTAAATCTAATCAGGCGCACTGCATTCCTACAGAACTAGTTGCATGAACAGTATGTTCAAGTCGACTCTTAGGATTAGGGAGCCTGAGTTAATCTGTTTTAAGGCCCAATTCAACAGTCGATAAGACGAGGATTTAGCCTACAATAATTGATGTGCTGCGCTCAGTTCCTTGGAGAGGAATGAGCCAAAGACTGGAGTGGTGTATGACCTCATGTGCAACAGCTGAGGGGAAAACTACATCGGTGAACACGCAGGGCCTCCGGACAAAAGACTGCATGAACACCGAAAGTAGAGGACATGAGCCGTCTGTGAAGCCAGTCACAGAATCAACCGGGATGAAAGCCATCGACCAAGAGTCAGCTGACAGTACCAAGGACAAAGATGATCCTCCACATCCGACTTGTGAGCGGCCATTAATAAGACATAAGACAAAAGAAAAGAAGGTAATGAGCCAGCAAACACTGAACAAACTCGCGTTCATTTGCAGGATTATGTTTCAAGACAGAAAAGCACGGCTCTCTGTTGAAACTGTCGAAACAAACTGAGTGATCGTGTATTTCTGATCTGTGCTTGGAACATGTGAGGCGGTTAGTCCTCCGATGACGGCTCTGATTTCATCTAATAGTTTGATGGGGAGTGCCAAACTGAAAACACCAGCTTGCTCACCCCTGTCATCACATGCTGTAATATGCAGATCAACTCAATAAACAGTCACAATTCCCCTACAAGAACAGTCAACACTGCTCCACCATTTCATCCTGAATTCCCCTTTTGATTAATTCACACGTTTTCTTAGTAAATGTGGAAAAACGCGAACGCGGGCCGATGCTGACCACACCGCCTGGCCAGCAGTTCACAGCAGCCTTTGTTTGCAGAGACCTGGTTCATCATAAAACCACTTCCATGCTTTTTTTTTTGTTGCTGATTTAGTCGATCACAAAATCCACCTCAGTGCCTTTATGTGGGAAACTGAACGAGCAACTGCTGGCTGTCCAAACAACAGGCAAAAGTGCTGAAGCAGGGGTCATTCATCATGAGGTAAGCACTATAGCAACCACACTGCTCAGGTGACTGGGCCAATGGGGTAAAGCCCCCATCATGACACCACACTTTTCTCTCCGCAGCTTTACAGCTCCAAAACATTCACAGACAAACTCAAACAGGCCGCAAAAGTACCTAAAATCTCCCTAAATGTAGAGAAAGAATGATTCTGGGCCAAGGACCATGCAGGTGTTCTTCCTGTTGCTTTCTTTTTAAGCCAGGAAGTTCTTCAAAAATAGCCACTGTAACTGCTGCTTTGTTCCCATCTCAGGTCCTGTACTGAGGCCATGTCTAACTGTGATTTGTGCATTGTTTTCATGGGTAGAAGTACATTTCTTTCTCTTCATTTGCATTCCAGCTGAAAGTGATAAGATGGAAAAACACAAAAGAAACACGTCACTCTCAGTCAACCGACTGTACCAAATGATGTTGTGGAACCTGTTCTGTTCTCCGATTCCCCTCCCGACAATTATCACAACCTGCAGAGGCTCAGCAGCTGCTACGCTTTGTTCAAAGTACCTCACAGATCACATTGTACAGATCACTATCTCAAGTCTTTCTCTCACACTCTCTCCTATCCTGGGCATGTAGAGAGGAGTGAGTTCATAAAATGAACATTCAATACATTTTTTGTCACATGTGATTAGTTCTTGACGTGTAACGAAGGCTGAGAATGACGCATGACTGTATTTTCAAAGTCTTACCTGATGATGACACATTGGTTCTCTCGGTCAATCATCATGTTTCTGTACATGTAATCTGCCAGAGCGTAGATGTGAGGAGGGTTCTCATACTGAGCCTGAGAGTTGACAAAAGAATTGAATTAAAATCAATGAACACACAGCGTTTGTAACTTCGTAGAGGTTGTTAATCCAAAACTATTGTTGTCCGTGTAGCCAACGCTTAATTTACCGGTATCTATTCTTTTGTTTCATAGACCTCTGTTGTTGTCAAAATACACTTCACTTCAGCCACGCTGTTGCGCTGGGTGACATATCCCAGCATTATGCTGAACATGGGCACTGTACTGTATTTTGACTTGATCCCGCATATACAGCATCCTGCTGCTATAAATACTCACTCGAGCCCCAAATGTGTATTAATCTGCAAATGAAAATAATCCGCCAAAAATGCCCTATTTACTCCTGTTTGAATAACATTTGCAAAAAACGACAGTGGCCAGCTGTTTTAGAAAATGACCGAGCCTTTTCAAAGAGACAGGCAGATAGGAAAGTCGGGAAGTAGTGAGAGACGGATTAACACGTGATTGAATGTGGTCTTTTTGGAGCGTTTCTTGACACTAAAAAATATAAAATATATATTAACCCCGCTTAGGCCTTGATCTGCTCTAAATAAAACCAAATAGGATAGCTTATAAATGCTAAATCCTTTGCCCTCCAGCGTCGGTAACTTAATGGTTGGTTCAAACAATTCTGAACAAATCTGAACTTTCTGTAGTTGGAGCTGATAACACGATGCAAACCTGAACCCACACTTAACTGTAATCTGCCAAACTGTTAAATCTGGCATGTGTATTGCTGAGTGTTTTCACAGCCAGTTAGGCAGTTAGAAGTCTTTCAGTGTGTCCCTGGCTTACTCTCAGCAGGCCGGCCAAGAGGGGAGGCAGACTCAAACAGGCTGTGCTGTGAAGGTACTGCCAAGTGTTCTCAATGGTCGAGTCAAGTTTCTGACAGCAACATCTGCACCAGTCCACTGGAAACTTCGCACTGCAACTAACCCAGTTCATGTCAAAGCCTTTGTCCTTCGCACTGTTGCCATCTTAAACCCCCAGACATATCAGTGCTTTCACAGTATGAAGTGAGTTTTCCGGTCTGAATCTTTCACACAACAGAAGCCATTGAAAACGCGTTCATAGGTCATATAGTATCCTACTTACTGCGCCTTGATACATCTCAACTTCCTTTTCCCCAAAGTAGGGCATCTGCTTGAAAGGGTTTATGGAGATGAGCACAGGACCAATATATGTCTGAGAAGGTTAAAGATCATACAAGGAAGACAAACAAATCAGCAGAAAAAACATCTTATTGGAAGTGCAAACGTTATGCATGAATTGTAAAACATTCACTCTTTAATGGAAAAACATCTGTATTACATTTTTTACAGAAATGACTTAATCTAAGGCTGCCATGACTTACAAATGACAGAGAATAGACCGGCCATACAACACAATGAGGTTTTATGCCCTGAAGCCAAAATGCAGCACAAAGCAAATAGAGCTGCTATTGTGGGTGGCCTACAGTGACCCACAGGCTTGGCAAGGAGACCTCACAGCGACGGCTATTTACTGACCCAAATCAAAGGCCTGACTCAAGAGACTTTGAACCTAAACGTGCCAGCATTTACTAAACTTTATTATCCTGAGCACTGCCGGAGAGAGGAAGAAGTTTATGTCGTGAGCTGCTCAGCATTGCTTTTCAAAGGGGGTTATTCATTCATTCATTTGACGTCATGAATGGCGTATGTGTGTGTGTGGCCACAGCTGCACTTTAGAAACCTAAACAGAGCATTTGTGAGATTTACTGTATGAAAATCACAACTCCCCATTTTAAATCCCCACCACAATAATAAAAAAAAGACGACAGCAGCTGTTTCTTACACCACAGTGAGATAAAACCTGACTTTGGTGAAGGAGTGGGAGATAACGGGTCTGGGTGGAGGTACGTACAAAGAGGCCCCCCCTGCACATGGCAGAGACTCGGGTGGAAGGCGTTACCTCCCAACACTGACACTATTACTCAACTGCTACAACAACACTATGAATGACCAGTCAGCTATTCTGGGAATAGCAGGGATGAGACTGGGGCTCGGCTATTTCTCGCCGGGGTGTGAGCTGCGATTGTGAGCAAAGGATACAAAGATGTAGTCATCCATGTATCTCTTCTTGAGGTTGTCCACGATGGCGTCCTCGTTGATCTTGCTGAGCAGCACCATGTCATCCACTCCGCTGAGTTTGACATTGTGGCTCTGCCAGTGGTACCGGTACCCCCGGCTCCCCTGCAACAAAACACAAACAAAGTGCAATTGTTAGTCCACTGAGAAAGACACAATGAGATGGCGTGGACTCATCGAGAGTCTGACATCAAGGTGACACTGACGCACTGCTACGTCAAGGAAGAGCGTCTTTACGGGACACTCAGAGGCCGAGGTAGTGCGGTTTTATCACTAAAAATGAAAGCCGAGGGGAAAATGGTTATTATCACAGCAACGAAAAGTCAAAGTTGTGCACATTTTCTGATCCCAGCAGCACAATGAGCTGAGTTTACGTTGAAATAGTGCAAAGTCAGATTCCCAAGAGTGCTTTGTGTTATTTGTCCAAGTGTTAAAGATGCTCTGACCCAACTTTTGTCCACATCCTAACAACGTGGTTTGTTCCTACATTCCTGCTTTTGTTTGAGCCGAGTGAGTCTCCGGAGAACTGAGGTCATTCATCATGCGCTATGAGTCAGTGTTGTCTTGCTACTGTGGACGAGGGTCACAATGTGCTGTGAGGAGTGAGTCTCTTTCTCCTGGATGGAGAACCACTCAGAGCTGCAGAGAGAGTCCAGAACATTAAGCCACACACACAAGTTAACTCTTGACTTCCTCCCTCTTCAGTGAGCAAGTGATTGAAGAGGAAGGAGCAGAGAGAAGAAAATCGATCATTCTGTCGTACTTCAACAGCGAGATACTGTACTTGATGTAGCAGAAGAGGAGGGATAATATATTCCTATAACATACCATTGATCTATATTTTTAACCCTGATCGAGGAATGTCTCTTTGGATGTCAGTCGGTTCATCACTTTGGTCCAGAATTAAATATCTCTACAACTCGAGGAAAAATATCCATGGAATTGTTGACAGACATTGGTGGTCAGAGTATGATCCCCTGACTTTTCCTCTAGCCGTTGATATTTGTGGCGTTTCGTAAAATGATCCAGAACAGCTCCTAAACTTATGTTTTGAGTGTCAGAGGTTGTAGTGTCCCTTTGATTTCAATATTATACAGCCCATAAAATATCATACAATGCAGGAATGAACAATATATACACAATCGTCTGAACTTACACTGACTAATCTTTAGTTATGGAAACAATCACTCTTCAAAACACCAAAACTGTGAGTAAAACAACAACAGATATGAAGTCGATGAAACAAAAACAGCCAAGAGCAAAACCCCTGATCCACAAAGTAACACCACAATACAAAACAAACCAGTGGAAAGTCATTTTGCATTCAGTAATTAACTCTAAATGACTTAGCAAAGGGGGGGGGGGGGGCAGCTAGCTTTTAATATCCTTCAGGGTGACGTCATTCTTTACAACAGCTACATTAAAACCACTTTACGGACTCGGTCATAGCATGGGAGATGACGAGGAATGTTGACAGCTCTTCACCCTAATTCTGTAGGTATTTTCACCTCAGGAGGCGAGAAGCAAATTATAGCTTGATTAATTCTTCGGATCACATCCATTAACATCTGCTTTTTAGGTGTGGCAGAGAGAGATGCTGACTTCCTTCCTTTCTTAGCAACGACGACAGGTTGATGTCACTCTCAGTGACAAAGGCACCTCCTGACAATGAGTGAAAGGAGGGGAGGAACATTTGATAGGAGTTTAAGAAGCAAATTAAGACGTAGAGAAGGAAGAAACATTGTTCCAGTCTTTAAAGTCAATTTTTCCTTTGAAATATTTTGTCTTTGAGG
The DNA here is from genome assembly GCF_949748355.1 of Melanostigma gelatinosum. Lineage (NCBI taxonomy): Eukaryota > Metazoa > Chordata > Actinopteri > Perciformes > Zoarcidae > Melanostigma > Melanostigma gelatinosum. The sequence continues at coordinate 13,844,036 of NC_136635.1, forward strand.
GATCTACAATCTGTTTAAGCTACAATATTTAAAACCCTTGATTCGGTGAAGGAAAGGCTTCCTAAAAAAAAGGGGAAACACCTGAAGAAGAGATCCATCTTTCAGGACGAACAGACATTCAATCGATGTCGTTCATACATAGCAGACGGAAGCAGAGGTTGATTTCCAATATTGAGACACAAACATCAAGGAGATCTCATATAATATTAGGCAAATGATTAAGAGCAAAAATAAAGTTTCAGGCAAAATGTATGTAAAACTGTTTGGACTGAAGATTGTGGATGTGAAGCCTGTTTTCAAACCTACTTATTAATAGTACTATGACAGATGAAACCATTTTCTCTAAAAGCAGACATTAAGAGAGAGAGCGCTGGCAGCCACAGAGTGAAAACACTTGAAAATGCTGTATTTAACCTCTCTCTGCTATGTCTGGAATGAAAGTGTGCAGATTCAAGAAGGGAGAGGTAATGAGCCGGACATGTAGGAGGTAAACATCTAATATTCTGAGGATTGGTTCATCTGTTTTGATTCAGGCCTTGTGTAATGAGGCAAGAGGACTAAGACAATATTCTTACTTACAGCAGTGAACTAAGGGAGTAGCTGCACAGCGAAGGAGGGCTGCATGTACACACACACACACACACACACACACACACACACACACACACACACACACACACACACACACACACACACACACACACACACACACACACACACACACACACACACACACACACACACACACACACTCTTCTGGGTGCATGAAACAACCACTCTGCTTGAAAATGAAAATGGCTTTTTACATTATTATTTCACATACTTTTATCAATCTGGCAAATGATGAAGATATATTCCTGAATTCCAGATTTTCTTGTAATGCGGATAAAAAGCATAACCCAATGAGGTAGTGGCTGCTCACTTACTTCTATATTTATTTATTCATTTGAACCTTCAGTAACACTGTGATGTTACTGAAGTATGCAGATGTTAAATACAATCTAACTTTAATAACGCCTTATAAAGGGAATTGGACATTTTAGTTTAGGCAGTACAACATATGTATTGTACATTAAGGATAACGTTTTTTTTGTTTAATTCTCAGATTGACAGTAAATAATTGTATTTTAGCGGCAGGTAAACACAACAGCAGCCCATCATTACTTGTTGGCAGTAGGGAGTATTCGCTCACAAAGAAGTGACCGAGTAGATGAAGTATGTGTTGGTGGTTACAACAATAACCAAAGTCCATCCATTCAAACCAGTTATCCTCAAACAAACCAGCAACACACACAACTCAAAACACAATTAGTTGTATTATATCGGTGTTGTGATAAGAAATCACACACGCACACGCGCACACGCACACACACACACACACACACAAGGGACGTCTGGCACAAATGTGGTGGCCATAACAACATCATCACCATGGAACCACAGACTTCCTGCCGAGCACGGCAACACGTGGACTCATTAAAGAGCCGAGCGCCTGACATCACTCATATATCGTGTTCAGAGCCAGTTCGATATATGATAACTTGACAGATACGATAACAACAGTTATCAATGGAAGCATCAGACAGTTTTAACTTCATTAGTTTCCCCATTTGAAAATCAAAGACTTCCAGATGATCCAAAATCAAACTATGGGACCAGACCTTTTCCCAGAAGTTAAATACAAAGGAATTCCAATACCAGTCCTGATCCATAAGCCCAGGGTTTCCCTGCATGAAAATACCATTCCCATATATGGAGAGTGCTGAGCAGCTCTGGCTCGGGGGACAGGAAATGGCTGGGTTTGATTCGGTATCATACGCGTCACTTTTCCCCTCATTTCTCCCTTCTGTGCCGTTCTCCTTTCGCTCACCAGGACCTTACACACAGTCCACCATCTGTCAGGACTACATTTGTGCTCTGCCCTCTGAGGCAAATCCGGATAAAATCCATAAGAACAAATTCCTCTATTCTAAAATAAGAAGCAACGAAAGTTGTTAATCACTGCGTACCAAAAGTCTGGAGAAATAGCACAACCTCAATGCAAGCAAATGGTTGAGGACGACATGTGTTGAAGGTAAATCGAATACTGGTGAAATATTAGTTCCTGCACAGGACTACGCCGATTCTCCTGTTTGTCATTATCAGATCAGAACATTTTAAAGTACAAACGGCAGGATGTGTTAGTTGAAGCCTATGAAGCTAAATCTGGCTTAACTGCACAGCCTGCTTCGTGCTCCATGCCGGACTGACCGCTCATGTACTGAATGCAACTCCAGGAAAATGCCCAAAGCATTTCAGAGGATGTGACTTTGACTTGGGCCTGGAGCGGACCGCTTTAGGAGAGACCCCGTGTCTGATGAGCTCTCACGTATTAGATGAGCAGTGCCACCACGTACCAGCATACTTGACCTGATTTCTAAAGTCAACGTTGATTGAAAACGTCCTGTTCCGAAAACACAAAATTTCAAGAATTATAGCTTCGACAATAAAACACACAGTAAACGTTTCTGTAGTTGTGTTGAAAATGAATAATCCTTCCTCTTAATAAACTTAACAATCAGACCTTACACACAGAACATCTATTTCTCAGATGCACGAACTGCATGACGATATATTACTGCTGTTAATATCTCCTCTTTAGAATCGTTCAAAAGCAACTGGTAGTAAAATGTAAAAAGATGTGGATGTAGAGCTATGAATAACTGGCTAACAGCAGTGACTCAGATGTGACGGCTATTTCCAAATGACCATCAGCACTCAACTACCAACAACTGTGTTTTTGAAAAGCCTGCTGGCAGCAGAGCTAAGGACAAAGACCCGAGTAATCTAATTTGGTAAACACGCATCACAAATTAAATTACAAATTCAGGGTAATTCCAGTCATGGAGGAGAGTTTCCAAAAGACTCTCAGACCTTTGAAATTACTTTTGTTTTTTGTTTTGTTCTGGCAACCTAAAATACATTTGTAAATGCTCTAATTCATGCCTGCATTTTGTCATTTTTCCGATGGGTTTTGCGGAGTGTAAAGTATTATTTTTTTTAAATATTTAAACAATTATGTGGTCCAAATGTAGACAAAAGAGTTGCCTCGCCATCAGAACAACATGTTGAGTTTAGCATTTATAGTCACAGTAAAAGCACTGGGGGGGGGGGGGGGGGGGTTCGCCTGATCAGTGTGTCATGATTCAACATTTGCTCAGCTCAGTTTTTCAAATTACAAAACAGTTATTCCCTGATGCATGTTAGAGATCACACTGTTGCATGACCTTTAACAAATCTGCACGATATTCTAAAAGATCAAATATTTAGTCGTCATGCAGCAAACAGAACACTTCAAGCACCATGCCAGTGGTTTTGCGTGTTTTAGCCTATTCTTTACGCTACTGAGAACCAGTTTCCAAATTATACCATGAGGTTTATTTTATTGATTTCCTTCCCTCAAGCAGTTCATTTCAGTACAGTATGGAAATCAACGTACAGCGACTTAAAACTTGCTTGTGATAGACAATCCATCATCGTGCACAATGAGTCAGCTTCATTTAGTTTGACAAAGTTACAGAATTGTCAAACAGTGATGTCCTGTAGATCCTTGTTGATAGGCTCAAACATTTTCGGGAGACTTTGTCCTCCAACCTGAGAATCACATTATTAATGCAAGAGAACCAAGTTCAGCTTGTCCTTTTCAAGCTGCTCACTTATTGTTTATCTCCCCAGCTTCACTTTTTCAACAACCCTACAACTTGGAAACCTTGTGAATAAAATACTTTTTGAAGTGGACTCTCTAATTATCAGATTTTTAATGCACCAACAAGGACTACTTTTCAAAACAGTCCCTGCTCACAAGTGTGTTATCACACAGCCACATACAGTATGTTCTATCTGTTGTAACACAAAAGGCACCCAAATGTATGCTTTTATAAATGACCTACTCAAGTCTGAAACCTCTGCAAGATCATTGCTACACTAAAATGAAGCGAAAATATGGTACGCTAACTTTCATACCTTCCTGATGTTTCACTGGGGTATAAAGTATATGACGAGGACGAGCGGCTTGTCACTAAAATGAGCATAGCCGGATTAAAGGTCAGTCCACCTCAAGTGAGCCTGCTAACTTCGTGGCAAATCCCCTTTGCTTTAATCAGCAGGTGGAACGCAAGATGCTGGAACTTGGGGAGCATTAATTCAGCGACAAATGGCCTGAAATCATACCGTTGTACATTAATACCGTCCAAGCTTATCGTCATTATTTTTGTCTAGTGCTACTACAGGACACTATTTCAAACTACTAATAGAGCTATAATGTGAACCGAGACTGTCCCCTCCTGAACTGTGGCAAAAGAGGCTTCAACATACATTCACGCCAGTAATGTGTGGGCTGATTTGACAGATTAAATGGTGTTACTCTCTAAACAGAATTTCCACCTGGTCTGTCTCGCTTGCGTTTGCACTTTATCTATATCACTCACTGCGTGTAATCGGACCAGAGGCAGATGAAACTGCTGACTGAGATGGTTGGCCTTTCCAAGGTAGAGGGAGAAGATAAACAATGATGAGAGGCAAAGTGGAAGAAGCAGAGTCTGTGTGTGGTGTCACAGGAGCAGTGATCCACAGTGTGAGGCAGTCTGAACCGGTCTGAACTTCATAAGTATGGGATGCTCATTAAGGTCACACTGAGCCCTGTACACACACAAACACACACACACACACACACACACACACACGCACACACACACACTTCAAAGATCATCTTAGTGCTGAAATCTCCAGATGAGGCTGGAACTTGATTAAAGAGTGTATCCACACCAAATTAAATTATAAAGAGCAGAAAAACTCTAAACTAACTGTTGAAAATTCTCACTGAAGATTGCAAAAAGTATATAACATAAAATTCAAGTTGTGGTGCTGAAATTTTCAAAGTTAAAAAACAAAATGACGAAAGCGTTTTTTATTTTTCCCAAGAAGCAAATCCACATTTTGCGCCACTTCAAACAACACGCAGTCACATCTGGCTCTACAGCATACAGTAGAGGAAGACAGGAAGCTTCCTGTTCCTTTACTTGCCAACTGACTGTGGAAAAATATCAGAAAGGTCTGTTGGGATTGTAAGGAGGAATATATAGCCTGCAGCCTCAAATATTAGGCTTAGGCTTCGATACACAGTCTCTCTTTTTAAACATCTTATTACTTATCTTCCTTGACAGTCAATTGTTAGAAACTACAGCCACAATGCCAGTGGTCCTCGCCTGAGGTCCTCGCCTAATTGTTGTCATATGTGGAAAACAATAATCTCCTATTGATGCAAAGGCTTGGAGCCAAAGTCACTGGAAATGGTTTACAGGAAATGTGAAATGTGTAACATGAGTGATAATGAACATAAACTTTTTTTCACCTGTGAGTGATACACACCTGCACATACAGTAGAGGATAGCTGGGCGCACAAGCCACCTTTTCACTTCTTAACTTTAACTGTTATTGGGACTGCAACAATATAAATAATGCAGACCAACAAGCCTCGTGCTTTGTTTCCATGTCTCGAATTCTCATGCTGTGATGGATCTGAGCTGCTCGAGGTCACACACACAAGGGAGGAATGAAGTGTATCGTTCTGCTGGGATTTGGTAACATGAGGACTGACTGGTTGTGATGATGTTATAATGCTGTGCCTGCAGGGCAGGGCTGAGCACCGTCCCTCCCAGAGAAAGAAAGAGGACATAATGATCAAGTGTAAACAGACACTGGACAACTTTTAACACATCTCAAAATGAACAGCACAGAGTTTCAACTTGTGACGAGTGGCAGCACTTTTCTTTTTCCGAGTATCGTAAAACCGTGGAAACTTCCGAGCAGCTGACTTTAAACTTTAATCTCAGTCTCTTAAGAGGATGACAACGGCAGCAAGGCTGCTAATAAAACTAAATATCAAAGACAATGAGGTTTAATTCAGCTGAAGACGTGTCACAAACTACTGTACATTTTATTTTTAAAGCAGCCTCAGTAGTGGTTGAATGTAAACAAACCATCTGCAGTGGAAACTCATTCACAGCCATGCCTTGTACCACAACAGGGCTTCAGTCTCAAGTTTCAATCACCGAAATCCAAACCAGCATCTTCCCTAGTAGCAACCGAATACACGTTAGACACAAGCTGCAGACTCTTTCAATCTGAATCTGAGGAGAAGGGGAAGCTTGATTTGGTGAAAGGCCACCAAACATGCCAGGGCTTTCTTGTGTTTCCTGCCACTCATGAATCATCTTCATGCCTCCATCACGTCTTCAGACATAAGAGGAACATTATGGGCTCATCAAATGTTAGCTTTGACGAATAAATTGAGCAAAAAAAGACAGAATTTGGAATTTAGAGAAGATATCTTTTTAAGTGGGTTGCTAGCATTTTACTAAAGATGGCTTAGATTATGTCCGTAACCCAGCGTTTTATGTTTTTGACGACATAATAATGCCTCCATTCATTCAGAATATACCATGGGCAGAAAGGCCCTCTAGTATCAGCACTAACGAGCTACAGCAGCAGCTCACTTTAATAAACAGCTTCCATGAGAGAAGCAAATTACTGAAGTCAAAGTCTACAAAGGTTTCAAAGAGAGCTTCCTGCTGAAGCTGAGCCATTGTATCCCTGAACAAAAGTCTTCCGTTTTCTCTGTAAATCTAATATCTCTAGATCATATTTTAACAAATAAACTTGAAACAGACCTCCAGGACTCGGTCAAAAACAGAGGTGCATCTCTGAAAACAAGTCAAATTACAGGAATTATTCCGCCGTATGCAAAAACTGTTTGGAAGTGCTGGAAGGCTGACATTGGTCAAAGGTGCCTCACGTTACTGTGAGAAAGCTCACTTTAATCTAAGAGTAAAAAATGCATTGTCCTGACATCACGTGGTTTCAGTAAACATCACTTGTTCTCCAGAGAGTTTTAGTCGATTCAAAACCCATAGGAGGCTCTATCGACTTTAATATTCATGACAAAACCTCCTGTAAGTGAAACTAAAACAGCTTTTGACTGCTTCTCTATAAATGTGACGACAAGTGCATTCGTGTTTTCTGTTGCATGTTCATTGGGTGAAGGGGTGCGTGCAGTGCATGCATATGATAAATGGGAGTTTAATGACTTTGACATTTTCAACTCCACCAAAGTGAATACAGTCATAATGGACCTAAAAGAATGACTCAGCAGTTTAACGCAGGCACTGACGGCACAGAAAGTCAATGCGCTGCTTCTCAGTATGTGGTGAATGGAGCTCCAGCCAGCACTGGTTGATGATGCATCCTGTGATTCGCCTAATTAAAGAGCAGTGGTGAAGTGTTGAAAAAAATAAATACACAGTACTCTTACAGATGTGTTCGTCCCGAGTATCTAAAAAAAGAGGGCAAGAAATGGCCGCCGCTTTGATAAATTATAGGTGCTGACTTAAAACAAGAAGTGCATCAAAGTTTGCATCGAGCTTGATTTGCTTACTCGGCTTCACGTCAGTAATTTATCCGTCTGTTATGAACAATAACAAGCTGAGTGCAGGAATAGAAAAGCTGGATTCCAATCAGAAGACAATTGTATTGTACACAAGAGACCATCAGCCCCAATAGCAATTAAAACTGAGTAGGTAGACATGCTGTGCTGACTGTATTACAAATAGGAACATGGGCTGCTAACATACAGTCACTGTTATTGGCGATATTCTTTCTCATTGTGACATTTTTTAAACTAAACTGTTAATTTATTAAGTACAATTAAACCTCACATGGATCAATATTCGTTAATGGCCGTGTTAACCATAATTTGAAGGAGTAAATCTGTTCAACACAGCAGAATATCTTTGAGATGGACAGTTTTCAGATGTCGAGCAGCCCATTTCAATCAGATCATCAGACGATAACGCTGTTGAATGCCCTGTGTAGGGCATATGGCTCATGAGGTCTTTAGTTTTGTTAATGTTATTGTGACCCAGCTGTAAGTAACCACAGCATTATATTTGGCTGACATAGTAGAGGACAGTATAACTAGTACACTGTAAAACCATGTTGAAGGATGAAAATAACCTTTAAGTTCAAGAGGATACTATTCCAACACGACAGTCGCTGCATGATTGCATGCTGAGAAATGCACTGACTCAGCCCCGCCACGGGGCATGTGCCAAAAAAGACAACAAATTCAAACCAGCTAATTTTGACTTTGTTTCCAGTCAGTTCCTTCACGTCCCTCCAGAGAAACATAACATCTGACAAGGCTTTTAAAAGCTCTGACTCAGTTCTTGTTCTGTCTACCATGTTTTTCCCACATGGTCTTTGCCCAAAATATATACGCTCAACTTGATATTTTGTGGAGATCACTGTAAGATATTCATTGAAACACCATACGACTGCCCTTGGATAAATAAAAGGTCCTTTTTGAGATGAGCCAGTCCAGTGTATCTGTGAGGAAGTACGGTTAAACAATCGCAATCAGGCCAAACAGACCGCAAGTGACAAGTTAAAGACCAATGAGCTGGACATATTACAAAGCCGAACACTGGCTGGCATGTGACGATGGGAAACTATCAGAGAAGACCGGAGCACAAGAGTCTGAACTTGTTCCCCGTCCACGATGAGGAAAGTCAAACATGCAAATGTGCGGTTATGACAGGACACTGCTTGGTTCATGGTCTGAGAACAAGGAAAACAAACTAAACAAGCATTCAAGGTCGTTACACGGTGCAGTACTTACATGAATATGTTGACACAGACAAGAGAATTTATGACAAAGTCAATTTACTTTATTATCTTCATTGAAGAAAAAGAGAAGTGGTCTGTTCAGGCATTGAGAAGGATCTAAAAACAGCTGAGCAGGACAATTTAGTTTAACACCCTACAGCTTTTTGAAAAATGTTTGAGAAAATGAATTTCAGCACAGACACTTAGGTGCTAAAGATGATTAATCAACTCTGATAAAACAATTCCATCAACTTCACTCTTAGTAGTTTGATGGGCATGTTCACCAACGGTGAGAACACAAACCCAGAACAGCTGCAGATACTGCTGTGCTTAATGTAACCCCTTATTTCAATTAGCAGCTGCACTTAGGCACTGCGGTGCATTGAGCATGTGTGCAGCAGGTTTGACCAACATCATGACGATTGACCCTCTGGTCACCAATATCTGTACCAAATGTTACGGCAACACATGCAAAAGGTATTGGGAGATTTCAGTCTGAACAAAAGCAGTGGAGGGACTGACCAGCATTGCCATTGATAGAGCCCCGCCTGTAGCATGGCTAAACATGTAATTACTGTTACCCCGCTACAGCTGATGTGATTCAAATTGCACCCCATGATAACTCCATTAAATATTACAGCTGTGTAATTATTGGCCAGTTGATCCCTGAGACAATGTGTATAGCGCTCTGTTCAGTTGCTGTGTTGCATCCTCTCCCCATCATTCACAGTGAAAGCATGGCGGCTGAGACGATGAAACCAGAACTACGGTAAGTAGAGGAGTAAAGGCGTCCATGGTTGGCGGTCAGTTTGAAAACAAGGCTGAGGCATACACATAGAGCCACACTGGGCAGCTACTCTCAACTCTTGGCCCTAGGAGGGGTAACACACACACACACACACACGAACTGCTGGGTGCTCCTCACTTCACCACTTCCAGGGTTCAATATCATGTTTCACATTTACTGGAATACAAGAAGCCTTGATGTCATCCCTCGGTGACTCACTGATGAAATGTGAATCGAAATATGCTTATTTTGGTGAGAGACAACACTGAAATAATGACGTTGAAACAACGCTTAGCCATCCCTAATGTTTAAATCATGAAATGGAAATGTTGCAAAAATAAGTAAAAACCAGAATTGACTCAAGTTTATGTCATACAAAGTGAAAAGCTCACAAACGTGACAACAGAAATGTACAATGTGCAATTTATATGCTTCTCTTATCCAGAATGATTTACAACAAGTGCAACAGTCGAAGAAGTCAACACTCCTGATGTCCGTCACAACAAGCAGCAGCATTGAACACACAGTTTTGTACAAATGACGTACGGAACTGGTTGAGAGTGTGCGAGTGTACTGAACCACAGCGACAAGCCTAACGAGTTCCCCAGGTCCACAGAATGGGTGTTCGTCCTGTTTTTAGAGAGACGGCTTGAATTCCTGAGCAAATCTGTACAGCAGTGATCGGTTTGGAAATGGAGCGCCAGCTTTGAAATGAAGGGAGATGGGGGTTTCTCGCTACGCACCTCCCTGTAGGAGAAACTAATGCAAACCATCTGCTGTCATACCGACTTGCTATTCAGCATCTGGCAGAGAAAGAACCAGTGAGCGATGCTGGTGTCTGCTATTCCAGACAGTTAGGATGACAACCAGACTATTTTCTCTCTCTTCTACGCTCTACATGATACTCTCTTTGTTTTAAAAACAAATCCTACTCTGTTATGCTGACTGCATATTAGGCAACCTTTGTCCTTTCGGTTTGTCTCTAGGCAACCCGAACTACGAGTTCAATACAACACTTTGAATCGCAGAATGCCAACAGGTTTTAGTCCTGCCTGTTTTGAATGGACATTGTGTGTGTGTGTGTGAACAAAAGCATGAAGCTGCAATGATGCCGGCTAAGATGCAAACAAATATTTCGATATCCCTGAAGGCAAATTTAAGCCCAACACAAACGTATATGTTTGGTTAAAAGTGATGTGATCCAATTACAAAGAAGCAGCCATACTGTCAAAGACATTAATAAGTGCTAAAAAGCTGCATTATTATGTTCATAAGCCAAAGTGGGAATTATGCTACAGAAAGCTGTAGCTTGAAGAATTGTTGCCAAACCACAACAACTAGGCCACATGACCTCCTCCATAACTTAGCTCTAAGGCGTGTCTGCTCCAGGGATGGCATTCAGTAACCAGGAAAAACCTGTCTGACACACACCACAACAACAATGCTGCCTGCACACATGCAACACACACACACTCCACCTGACACATGCTCCACGGCTGCCTCTCCTCCCATGACGAACCCGTTTTAAAGAAAAGGCTGCACCTAATGAGAAATGTTTGTGACATTGCATCCTCTCTGGGTGTCACTGGCACAGGTGTAATTCTCCAGCTGTGGGTCAGTGCTGTCTAATTACTTTCACTGTAGCCTATGCAAAGTCTATGGCAGCCAGAGAGACTGTCAGGATGAAGACAGAGGAGGAAACAGTCAAAGACAGACAGAGGCGACTTTTACTGATTGTGGATTGATGATCAAAATGGGAATAAACACCAAAACAACGTACCATCAATAATTAAAGAAATACCAACAAATGACACCTATATAGCTTTTCTCACAACAACAATAAAGCAATTTGTCAAGTAAAGTAGCAGAAACTGGAGTTGGTCATCATTTCTGATTTGGTTAATGGACAAAGTGTGAAGAGACAACCATGACAGAACCGACATTAAATTGACGATATATCGACTACACGTCTGTTTCTTTATAGCAACTGTGCCATAATAGAAGTATCAATAACACGTGTTATTGATACTAAATTTGATATTATTGATATTAAAATATGAGCCAGTGTACATATAACTCACCATCCTCTGCCTTCAGTACAACAATCGCAGTCTTCTCTGTCGTATTCTCCGCGATCCAGTAACGTCACAAACCTCCTTGAAATTCACACTGTATCAAAAAAAACAACAACTCTCTTAATTGTTCGACCTAAAGCCAGAGGACCAAATCCAAGTCAAAAGAAGATATTCCCGATAAACTCCAGAAAGCATGGATGCAGGGATCCTCAGCAGTGTCCTCCGTCCATTGTGCAGACAGATCAGAGTCCTACGCTGACAGCGGCGGAGCAGTGCTCTCAAACACGGAGCTGCAGCAATTTACGGAGCGAGCAGTGTCCTCAGGACTCGGCTCTAAAAACACAACACAGGAAACGGAGCCAGAAGGTCCAATCAGACGACGCTGCACGCGGAATAGGCTTAAATATTCATTAGGTGATGGGAGAGAAACAACTGGGCATGCGCAGCTTTGGGACTACCTAACAACGGGCTGAACTTTGTCCACTCCAGTGCATCATAAAGCACATGCATGTAGGTAACAATGTCAAATCGAACAGCAATTTCCTTTAACATTTGTTTTGCTGTTTTACGGGCCTTTCACTCTTGTTTGTGCAAATCAACCATCCATTCGAACTTTATACCAACAACATTTATAAAAAGTTCTTGTGCATATGCCTTTCTTGTGTGCTTTAAAATGTAATTTACATGTGCGCAATTAGGCCTTTTAGCTTCTGTCAGGTTAAGCAGTAACCAAAAGGAGCCATGTTTAGGTGCAACTGATAATTCCATGCAATATGCAGTATTGGTGCTTTAGTTTGTGAAGCCATAATATAAAATGTTTACATGCTGCATGTGGAATAATCATTTGAACTTCATACACAGACGGAAGGATTCAAGTGACTCTGCCTCTGTATCATATCCAGTTCATCTCCTTTGACTGCCCTTTCCTGTCTGACTTAAAATTATCTTTTAATGAATTACTTTTTTTTTTTTTTTTTAAGTTAGCTCACGAATCTTGTACAGTAATTCAGTCCCACCCTCTCCTGAGACAAATAAAAATGCAACTGAAAAGCCGACTCAAAGGAAAGCTATTTTGAAATGCATGGGTGGCACTGGTATCCACTTCTCACAACCAGTCTCCAGCCAGACTGAGGCTCGCCTTGAAATGATGTTGGGCGGTGAGGCCACTCTCAGGGTGTAACCTGTCTAACAGGCTGCCACTGTCGGCAGTCGACACATTGTGTGTGTGTGTGTGTGTGTGTGTGTGTGTGTGTGTGTGTGTGTGTGTGTGTGTGTGTGTGTGTGTGTTGTAGTCCTAAGTCTTATTCTAAATGTACTTTTAAAATTGTACTTTTACATCTAAGATAAATATTCAAAAATAATGGGAATTGCTCAGCAGAACATAATGAATACTCACTTGTAAAGGCCTAAATGTCACTGCCCAGTATTTGTCATCTGACTGTAAATGGTTTCCAAATATTGACAGACGGTAACAAATCTGGCAAGTAACACAAGCAAACCAAGAGAGCTGTTATAATAAAAAGAAAGGTATGATTCATCAAGCTTTGGGGATACTGTTGGTGCAGTATTTTGTCACCACCCAGTGGCCCTTATAGGACAAGGCAGAAAATATGAAAACACCTCAAGCCATTGGCCAGAAGATTGTTGTTGTGGGTTAATGAAGATCTGTGTTAACAGCAGGACATTTGCCAAGAGCATATTGCATCTGAGCGTTGTTAAAAGTTTTAGCTGTAAGCTATGCCAGTACCAACATGCACTAACTGGAAGGCATGTGCGGCTGGCCTGGCTATCTAAACAAAGCACAGAGAAGATTGTACATATGAATTCTACATATTGTGTTATAATTATGCATAGCTACTGCTCTCTACTGGTTGAAACCAGGCGAATGCAACTGGATTTTGGTATTGGATGATATGGAGGCAAGTGATGTATTTGGTGGCAGCTTCCCTCACAAACAAACACTGGGACACATTTGGAATGTTTATGTTTATAAACTGTGAAATCGTCTATAGGCTACAACCAATGTCTCAGACTCTGCAGACGGTGGAGAGAGAAATATCAGAAGAGCTTGTGCTTGTAATACTTCAATGACCATGAGCCTATAATAGACGAGACCCCCACTGACTCAGACACTTACATCCCCAGGACAATTTCTTACAGTTACACACCCCTGCTCATTTTTCTCTATTAATATGTACTTGACACTTTAATAATACACTCGTTTTAATATACTCTTATTTGTTTGTTTACCATATTTTATTGTACATTTTTCATATTTTTAAATTGTCTCATACTGTTGCACTCAGTTTATTGTGAAACACCATTCACCAAGTTAGATTCCTTGTATGTGTAACGTACAGTTCTGATTCTGAGATAGGGCGTATGACCCTGACCCAGCCCTGCCCATGTTGATCATTTTTTATGTTTTAGAGGATTTTATTTAACTTATTCAGCCAAAGCTCTGAGGTTTAGTGATGAATTTCAGATTGAGTTGGGATGCATCAGCAATAGATTTGAAATGCAAAAGTTTGGCCTGTGTATGGCTGAACGGACACAAGCAGTATGTGTGTGTGAGGCAGCACTGACAACATAACTCCATTCCCCATCTGTCCACCAAGCACCATCCTCTGTCCATCGCCTGTCCCTGCCTGCACACCTGCTCCTAATTACTTCATTAAGCAAACTACTTTATCCTCTGCCAGATCATCTCACTGCCTTCGAGTTGCTCACTGTAAGCCTGTCTTTAAACCTGAGTAGACTATAGCCTTCACCTGTCTGCCATGTGTCCTGAGGCTGCTTTTGGGTCAACTCTGAGTATGTTTCTTTACTGTGTTCCTAAACACAACACGAAAGGGAAAAGGTGACATGCAGGGTTCATGTGATTTATGAATACAGTTTGAGATGAGTTCTACCTTGTAAGTTAAATTTGACATGAGAGGTTGAACTATTATCCTATCTACTGTTTTATCATACTAGATCATTTAAATGTACGAAACATGTATGCTTACAACAATAATGCAAATGTTTGAAATATATTTCAATGATCATCATGAAAACTTTTCACATTATATATGCAGGCCAAAAGCTCCCATAACTAACCAATAACGCCACCCAGTGTATATAATCTCCTAAAGTAAAGGTATTTCTAGTGGACATAGTTAATAGTTAGATGCACGAATGTCGAAAGATAAATAGATAAACTTTCACAACACTTGAGTTTTGCATTGCTCTGTTGTAGTTGTTGGTTTATTAGGGAACAGTTGTACACCTTTACCTGTATTTCCGTGGATTGTTTTTGACTCATATATTGTATTTTTATCTGGATTATCTGTCAAATGAAATACATAATTAAAGTGTTCTGAATTTGACAAGAGCTTGTATATTTGTGAAATAAAGTTATCGCAAAAAACAAACAAACTACAACCCTGACCGACTGACGCCCGTAAACTGTCAATGCCTCATGGGAGTTGTAGTCCACGGGTGGTGTACTTCATCAACGCTAACAAAACAATCGGTCTTTTATCCATCAAATGGCAAGGTTATCAATATTTACTACAACGTGCAGTAGCGGACAGTGATCTGGTTTAGGATATGTACGGAGCACCCCGGTGTCCTGCTCAGCTTTGCAGAAAGTTTGATGAAAGAAAGTCTCGGTACAGAAATACAGCTCAGCAGCGGAGCCCGGAAGTAGGGCTGGTCCTCGGCTTTTTATAAACATGGCCGATAAATCCTTTACAGCATCAGGTACTGCGTCTGGCTGAACTAGTTAGACATTCAGGAAGTTACTGAGGGTAACTAACACCGTAACAGGTGGAAAGAAAATGTGGCCACATAACGGGTTCCTCTAAATCATTTTTAACCGCTTTTCTGTCTGCGTGTGAACGGCATTTCTAAACTTCACACAGTACTTACTGCTAGCCAGCTAACCGAGCTAACGACGTCTCAACGGTAACTTCTGTCAACTTTTCACCCAGCTAGCGTAATCTGCTGCTAAACTGCTGACCGTAATGGAGGAGTGTCGTCACTGGCCCAGGCTGTCTCGATGAATATTTTACACACGGACGTGTCGGATTTACTCAGATAAAAGGACTGAACTGAACTTTTTTTTTTTTGAAGGGCTCCCTTTGGGTTGTTTTTTCTTTCCACTGGCAAAAGCCAAGTGACCGTTTCAGAACCTCGCTGAGAGAGAGCAGAACATAAACAATGTTTTCTGTCAAACCCACGAAACCAACTTTCAAGAGTTATCTTCCTCCTGTACCGGTATGTATTTGCTAAGATTAAGTATTCACGGTGAATGGTCACGATGCAGTGTCACATAATATGTATTATGTTAGGCTGACGTTGTCGTGAAGCCCTTTGCTGCTGTATATTGGACTCGCCAAACACTAAAAACAAGCTTTAACACTAAAGATGTTAATGTGCATGTCAAGTGAAAATGTCACTTGTTGGAAGTGGCAAGAGTTTTCTCTCTGTTGCTGTTTCATTTGAAGAATTGAAACCATGCATGGGTAATCTGTTTTGAAAAAGGGGAATAAGTGCCCGACTACAATTTGACATTCATTGTGTGTTTATGGGCTCGTATTTGCCTACAGGTGCATGTATGTATGCATGCACTTGTCCAGACAGCCAGTCTGAGCGGGTGCAACAACCCAAACAAAGTAACATAACATTTTTACATTGTCATTTTGTTTAAAACAAACAGCATTAAATCATTTATTCTAGCTCAAAATGATCATCATATTGTCTTGGGCATGCGCTGGTTTTCCTAATTACTTAAAAAAAATTGCAAACAGACACTATACTGATGATCTATAAAAAATTTCAATCGGGGATTAAATGCGCTTTGCAGTGATTGCACATTTATGAGAGACTGTCAATGATCCACTTAACACGGATACAGTTTTAGTGACTTCTACACTGACGGGATGTATTTTATGTATGTCGGTAAGTTCCAGCTCTTCGCTTATTTAACAAAATATGCTTGACCATTTAATGTTTCTTTTTCATGTCCTTGTATTTTGCTAGGTTTTGTTTTGGACACGTACTCCAACACATTGGATTTTAAATAAAGCAATAACGTTGAGGTTAAAACTCTTTGCTAACTTTTAGTTTGATGACATGCATACAGCCACAGTTGACTAACTGCATATAAACTGTAGCCCATTTTATCTATAAACCCAGACTATGATTCCTACACTTCCACCCCAAACACTCCTTAGAGTGCCCCTCCACCCTGTAATGGCACATTATTGCCCTCATTCATCAACCATCTAACAAACGTCATGTTTAAGTAACTCTGAAGTGACTTGTGCTTTTTTTTTCTTCTCTAGACTGATGTGACGAAAACTATTGAACCACCTCTTAAAAAGTTGGAACCCAAGTTACTTCAAGGTAAGTCTTATGTTCTGCATCATCCTAAGACTAGTTGGCATCACAAAAAAAAAAGGTTCACTTTTTGCTTGATACATAACGAAGATTCTTGTTCGGTGTCTGTCAGCATCCCTTTTAGGGTTACGACTCAGTTCCTCTCTGTTCCTGTGGTGTTTCCACCTCCTTAGAGTTTTAAAACAGTTGTTTCCAGTAAAAATGTAACTTTCCACGACTATCGTGAAAGTGGTCTTTATATATGGAATTCTTCACTTGACACCAGGACTTTGCCCAAAGTCTTAAGTGCAGATAGTTAACTAACTGGAGCAGCAGGAAAGGCTTCATTTCAAAGATTTATTCTGGTTTGGTCTGAGCAGTAGACTTGGGAGCCTCGTGGGAGTGGCTCGACACACCCTGTGCATAGTGTTCCGTTGTGTGTGTGTGATTTGGAGTAAATATACAGTGACGTCTGCTATGAAAGGATGAGGAGGATGACTTCTTTAAGGTTTCCTAAAAGCCACATTCAACAAAATCTTCATGTTGCAAACCTGCTGTACTTTGTGAAGTGTATTTTATTCACGTGAAGTACGACACTAGAATTTTCATTGCGTAGTAAATAATTGGTACTTTCCATTCGCAGGCAGCATTTACCACTTAGGGGTTGTCGATCCTCTCCCATCTTGATTTTAGAGCCGGACATATGACCATGTTTTTTGTTTTTTTTTAACTTCCTGTGCATTTGCTACATGCTGCTCTGAGGCAGTCCTTTGATGTTTCTCCGTCTGTAGGACTCAACAATGCTCCTCCAGTGCTTGAGAATCCCTGGGACAACGTTTAGCGGCATTATTGTTTGGTTGTCATGTTAAGAGATACGGAGCATGTTACTCAGAGAAGATATGAAAAGATGTGTTGTTAGCCTGAAGCTTATAGTCGATAAAGTGATTTTCAAATAGCAGAACTGAAGGGGGTTACTGTCCCACTTGTCATCACACAAACGTTGTGTGGGGCGTTTTGGCTTTTTGTTCTGCCCAACAGAAACTTTCAGTTAAGCAGCTTCAGCTTTTTAAAATCATTAAACTTTTTGGTTTTGCAACAGTCTTTCACAAACATGCTGCTCTTACAGAAACATTGGAGCTGAGATAAGTGACCCCAGCCTTCTGCTTGGTTTTATACCTATTTATGTATAAAGAAAATTATGTTATACAGTGTCTGCTATGCTTTTGGAAAATCACAAGGTGTATCACTGAAATGTTGAAATCCTTTTTCACTGGGCAGTTAGTTAAAAAAATGATGTGTGATGTACATTTTTCTGTTTGCCTTAAGAATAGTAAGATTACTTGTTGTATGAAAAGGGGTAGAAAGAAGTACCGGTAGATGGAGAAGGCCAATTAGTGTAGGAAAGAAACAAATCACAAATGTGGTGACATTTATGACCTAAAGTTTTCAACTTTGGTCGTAAATGTGACGACAACAAAGGATGTAAAAGTCATGTCATTAAACCTGAATGTAGGTTTTACACTCGCGTCTTATTTTTTTCTCTCATTTGTTTGTCCCCAGGCGAGATCGTAGTGAATGAGGTGAACTTTGTGAGGAAATGCATCGGCGCGGAAAGCAGCCAGGATGACCTTTGGGGGAAGTTGATCTGCACCAACTTTAAGGTCTCCTTCATCCCTTCAGAGGCCTCTTCCAAACAGGTAGTTGTGTTGTCAGACTTTAAAGCACTCAACTGTGCCGTTTAGTCATTGTTAAAAGTCGTAAAAAGATATCAGGTTGTTTGTTTGAATTCTGTCATTATGATACCATAGAAGTCCAAACCACATTTTTTTTTAAACTTCCTCATATACAGTGCTTCAAAGTGTCAAAACTTAAATACTTGTACATGATTGTATGTGCAGTGCAGCTGGTGAGGAGGAAGGAAAACTTGTGTACTTTCCTGCACTATATTGTCAGCGATAACGCACAAGAAGTGAGAGAACAGACGTCATTTCCAGCTATGCGGTGGATTGTTGCCGTAAAAACAAAATGGAACTTGATCATTACTCTGTCTGAGGGGGATCAACTCAATCCAGCCACCACTTCTATTTCGGTTAGTTTTGGGTGTCAGTCGACAGGATGTCACTCATACAATTTGTTGTTGTTTGCCCTCACTACAGAATTCCTATTTGTCCCACCTGCTGCTTGGAGAACACGACATCCCCCTCGCCTGCCTGGAGCAAGTACTAACAGGTACATCTGGTGTAATGTAACATAACTTTTGTTTTTCTTCTTTTCTGTTTGCTATTGTCATGGCAGACAGACTGACTTCCACACGTAGACTTCTTGTTACCAGATCCCAAATGTTTCTGTATCCAGATAACCAGAAACTATTCATTTTATTAATGGTCGTAAAGACTAAAGCATTTTTATAGTGTAGTCAGCAGATGTTTAATCTCTTACTCAATCTACTGTTTCGGTTAGCACCCTAAAGTCGTCATTTCACCAGAGTGAACTAAAATCAGAATACACGTTAGATGGGCCCCTCTTTTATCTTCGACAGCTTGGTGGCCTGGTTGTGTTTGTTGGCGTCTTTCCTGGTCAGACATCTGATAACAAGTGATGTCACAGCTAAGGCAGCGTTCAGGGCCAGTGCAGCCTGGCTGGGATTAGACTTGTTTATATGTCGCGCTGCTGTCGATTGCTGACACTGCAAGGGCAACTGGCCAGAGCAAGGTTTATTGTGTCGCAGTGATGAAGCACGAGGCTTTGTTCTACCCAGCTTGTTATCTTTAGTATCATAGTATAGGAGTATAACCATGAGATGAGGCACTAGTGATGTAATATCAATCAAATCCGTATGTTGTGAGTCTACTCAGAAGTGATATTTACTGCATGTGCTTTCACATCATTTGTAATCTACACCAGGTGGTAGTGTCTCAATGCCCCAACAGTCAAAATCCTAAATGCTATTTAGCTTCATATTCATACTAATAGATCATAACAATACATAATAATGAATTAAAACATGATCCGTAATGGCATATGTTATGATTTGCCGTACAGTTTTTATATAATTGGTTGCAGAGTTCTTGTTGCTGGAGGTCTATAAACGCTCAAACACATTGTGAAACTCTTCAAAATATCTCAAGACAAATTATTCAGCCGTGGCAAAGATATGTTTTGTAGTTGTAGTTGTTGTTGTGTCCAGAGAGGTTGCTTTAAAATTCAATCTTGCATCACTAAGCATTGCCATCTGCATTAGAGGAAGTTGAGTCGTCTTTTGTGTTTTTTTCCTCCCAGTAAATGATACAAAGGGGAAGAAGAAAGTATTGGGCTCGAACCAGAAGCTGAAGTTCAACCCGACAGAGCTCATCCTCTATTGCAAAGACCTGCGCATCATTAGGTTCTGCTTTGTTGAGGCTGGGCCTGAGAGTGCCAAAAAGGTGAGTGACGCTGACTTTAGTTTCGTATCGAATCCAATAATTTCATAGTTATCGTCTGAGAAAATATGAGATGAATGTCTGTCAGACTCTCGTTAACTTTAGGTTCAGCTGGGATATGAGCTGACTAAATGGAAAAAGTAAAAAAAAATGTAATTTAAACGTACAAACTTTAAATAATTCAGTGGTAGCATTTAATAAAAAAAAAAAGAAAAGGCTGTCCATGTCTCGGGAGCCTGAGATGATTGGGTTGAAGGCAACACAAATGGCACCAGTTTCACCACAATTGGCTCATTTTTGTGCAAAGAAAAACTTGCAACAATGAAAGATTCACCTGAAGTTTTACTTTATGGCTTTAACTCTTAAAGCTAAGGTTGGTAATGCATTTTAGAAACATTATTGTTATATTTAACATCCCGACAGCAATCA
Source organism: Melanostigma gelatinosum (assembly GCF_949748355.1). NCBI lineage: Eukaryota > Metazoa > Chordata > Actinopteri > Perciformes > Zoarcidae > Melanostigma > Melanostigma gelatinosum. The sequence goes on from NC_136635.1 coordinate 13,864,810, forward strand.
ATAAATCAAATGCTCTGGCAAAAAAAAAAAGAAGGTATTTGTGGCTCTAATATAGCCATGTTGGTTCTTTAGGTTCGTTATGATATGTTAATGTTCATTGTGATAATTTGGGAGAGTGGTTTTGGAGGGTGGCCTCAGTGTTGGCATCTTGATTTTTGGAGCTAGTGCAGCTAGATCCCTTTTTAACATCTAGATTACTCTTGCTGGTTCCTCCAATGCAAGAGCTTTAATGCCTCTATTATTCATTCCCCTTTTCTCAGTTTCCCTTATCCACTTCACTGTTACTTGTTGATGACCAAACTTTTCCTTTCCTGACTGTGTGAGCTCACTTCATACTCCTAGTCAGTGTCAGTGCTATGACCACTTCCTCACCAACAAGGATATTTCTATCTCTCACCCTCCATCTGGATAGAAATGACTAACTTCTCAACAGTGTGGCCATTCGCCAAACAATGAATAAGAGACAAAGAGAACAATGCTCGTTCAAGGCACATGAACAACTGCCAGCGTGACTCTGACTCATCTCCTGCAGGAAGAGATTAGATGGACAGCTGTTTTATTTTTCAAACTAGAGCTCAATATAGAGACCTGGAAGTGAGTGTACCTTTTTATAGCAGCTAATATAAGATTATATGTTTTCAACTTAGTCAAATACCTCAATACCAGTAATATAATGGAAATTAAAGGAAATCCTTTCAGCAATTCAGGCTTTGAGTGAATTTGCCAAAACTTTCAAGCCCCCCCCTTTTTTTTTTTTTTTTTAAAGAAACATTTTTAACCAAGAAGTTGGCACCTTGGACAGAACCTATGAACATGCGATTGCTTGATCGGTATACTGAACCAACTCGAAACACAAAATAAAATAGACAATCGGCTGACTCAGGCTATGTAGGCACGGATGCCGTGTTCAAAACATTGCGCTATCTGGAGTTGTAGAAGTCCAGGAAGTAAATGTGTATTTGTGAATTGTGTGCACAAAGCTTTTCAGAAGCTCTTTGCTCCCTGCAGCCTCACTACCTGACCCACAAGAGTTAGGCAGCCGTATATCTCAAGTTCACAGCGTGCCAATGAAACGGACGTGAATGTACAAAGCTACATGTCTGATCTCCTCCCATGTTATCTGGGAGCAATGTTTGTGTAGGTTTTGGAGGACTCGGCGCTCCACAGCACATACCTGCAGCACGTTAGGCTAACAACAGCATTCAAGTATGGCATTGAACAGTCCTATGACCAGCGTTACAAGTCTCTATCTAATGCATTTCAAAATGAAGTATTCACCTTAATTTCTGTACTGCACTGCTACAACAGAATCTGGAGGGTGATTATGTATAGAGCGCTCAAAATATAAATGAGTCTGCCTTCCCTCACTCCATGTGAGTTTATTTATGGACCCCATGTATGTAATTACAGTGTGAACCTTAAACGGGGCTCTGCTCTTTTTTCTGTTTTTCTTTGTGACATGGAACTAACTCAACCTATAATGGCTTATTTTGCCATTGGAAATTACAGAGTTGGGAGCAGCCTTGTCCACACACACACACACACACACACACACACACACACACACACACTCACTCTCTTTCAGTGTCCTCTCATGTTCTTCACAGCTTCACGACTGAATGGATGGCTTTGTGTGACTGTAGTGGAGCCACAGGGAGATTCAGTCCTATGAACCCAGAGCAGTAGGCTGTCGGTTCAACATTAGCTCTCCCAGGTTTTACTTGTTCTTGTGTTAGTGTGTTTTAAAGAAGAGTTTTAAAGCCGAATGGTTTTGATGAAAGCTAATCTGCCTTGATGATGTTTAATTTATTTCCTCCATTCAGCTGTAAATCTACTTTATTGTACTCCATGTGTCCCATTAGAGCACTTTTCTTTTTATTCTAGGTTTGCCTTGCTATTGCCCACTATTCCCACCCAGCTGATCTTCCACTGCTGTTTGGCTTTGAGTATCAAGGGCGGCGGTACCATGAATCTAAAGGTACGTGCTTAGCATGCCATATTTCTTTTATTGCTTCCAAAAGGCATGCAATGTTTTTGAAACGTGTGATCATTAGGTTAATCCACACGTAGTTTTGATTATCCTATTTAATGACTATGACTATTGACTTTATCTGCAATATGCGCCAGAAATAATCTGAAAGTGTATCTGTATTTCCAGGGCAGCGAGTCAATGGTGCCACCCCTCGAGGAGGATTACAGACCCCCATCTTTGACCGTCCATCAGACTGGGATCGGGAGATCAAGAGAACGGGGGCGTCGGAGTGGAGAGTGTGCTCCGTCAACGAGAGTTATGCCATCTCACCAAGGTTTTCAGCTCACGTTGTTTGTTGTTGGCAATTTATGATGGGCGTCAAAGGCAGATTATGTCCTTCACTTGGCCCTAGTTGTTACAGTCGCACATTATTCACCCGTCACTCACACCTGGTATGTTTTGGCAAGACGGTATATTTACACTGTGAGCTCTTTTCCTCGCTTCATGAGCGACTTGAGGAAAAAAAACATTGTGCATGTCACACTGAGACATTCACAGTCTATTTTGGACAATATGGGCTCTTCATCTGAGTTCAGTGACATCATGGTGGGTTTCAAAGTAAGGATTGTACAGTGTGTTATGTGGAATTTGAGAAAAGACTCAAAATTGCATAACAGCAGCTTGCACCAAACTGTGCAGATCACACGGGGCTACAACAATACTTGCAGTGCACTCCGATTCAGTTTTCCCTCAGTCACAAAAATATACTCCTCAGCGTATTTGGGACAAACTGCGCAAAACAAATCCGCTGCTAAATCGATATTTACAGTACATCGACCAAGGTCTTTGTCTTTCAGACTTGAAGATTGGTAGTTGTGGGGAAAAGTACTTTTTCTTTGATGTATTTTCCTGGTGTCTGGTGATTGCTTCCTGTGTAACAGCAGTCTTTCTCTAACTCTTCTTTTAAGTCTTCCAGAGCACATTGTGGTCCCAGTTTCTCTGGCAGATCAGGATCTAAAGCAGCACTCTATATTCTTCATGAACCAGCGCGTCCCTGTGAGTTTTCAAGCTTCACTTTGCAATCCTCAATTTATCCCTGTCAGTTATATATAATTAGGCCTTACATGTTATTTCATTAGCACATTCATGGACCACCAATGGAGTAATTTGTAATCTTTGATTGATCAGGGCATCTCTTTTATTTGCCCGCTGATTTATTTCCATTCTCTCCTGCAGCACTGGTGCTGGAATCACCCAAATGGAAGTGCTCTTGTCCGCATGGCCGGCATAGGTGATCCATTACAGCAGAGGAGGATTGATCAGAGGTACACAAAACTCCTCAAACATGTATTAAATGTGTTTTTTTCGACTCCTTTTTTTTTTTTTTAGTACAGTTACGGTAATAAAGCTTATTATGCCAATGTTTTGACTATACAAATTAGGATTTGCTGAGATGTTGACACAGCTTTTTTAAGACCTCCGTCATCGATTTCTGTCTTGTGTTGTTGTTGTTGTAGGGTCTTCCCTGCCATCACAAAAAGCCACCCACAGTGCAGTGAAGTCATCAGGTCAGATGTAGACAAGTGTCTGCCCAACATCCAGGACATCCAGAGTGCCTTTATTAAAGTCAGGCAGATCTGTGTCATAGGTGAGCCTCACTGCCACGTTCAATTCCAATGTGGATTCTCCACATGTGTGGGGATAGATTTGTAGGTGTACTGATTGTTTTGACTGTGTGCAGATCCTTTCGAGGAGTCAGAGGAGAGGTGGCTCTCATCTATTGAAAACACACGATGGCTGGAGTACGTCAGGTATGTAAACAACCTAACACTGCATGAAAGCTCTTTATAAAGTTTAAAAGAAACTAAATTAGAATGTCACGACGTCTGTGTTAACCTCAAAGTTCCAGCTGGGACATAACATACCTGCGCATATATATATATATATATATATATATTTGCCAAGACTCTAATGTTTTACTTTTGTACACCGCGTGCGCAGCTGGTTTCTTGTAAAATAGTACTGCATGTTTTTCAAAATCCATAAACGTTTATGTTCCCTTTGTGACTCAAGGGCTTTCCTGAAACACTCTGCTGAGATGGTGTACCTGCTGGATGGAAAGAACACTTCAGTCATTCTTCAAGGTAAAACTCCCCAACTGTAAGTTGTCTTTATCGGTCATTTGTCCCCATATTATTTTGAGGTCAAGCCTCACAGTTTCAAAGCGGTTTTTTATTCTTAACTGCATGGTGCATGATGGCAGACTATAACTTTAGATTTTTCTTTGTCTGTCATATTGAACCAACATTTGGCTTCAAACCAGCAAAATTACATTTGAAATATTGTGGTCAAATTTAGAATCTTACCATACTATAGCCATCAGAGGCCCTGTTTAGACCAGGCATTAACATGGGTGATCTGATCACACGTGGACAGCTCTAAGTAGTAAGTGTGAATGCACCCAAGACTCGTTGAGATCGGATCGCCCAGACCACGTTCAAACGTGTCCTCCCAAACATAATTGAACAACAGCAGCAACGCATAAATCACTTGTTTTAAGCTTTTGGTTTCCCTTTTTTCTACCTGTGCAGAAGAGGAAGACAGAGACCTGAACTGTGTGGTGTCCTCCTTGGTGCAGCTCATGTTGGACCCTCATTATCGCAGCCTCATTGGCTTTCAGAGTTTGGTGCAGAAGGAGTGGGTGATGGCAGGCCATCGCTTCTTGGACAGATGCAACCACTTAAAGAAGAATGACAAAGACGAGGTATTTGTCTGACGGTAAATGGCCCGTTCCCAGAACTGATAGAAATGCAGAGACACTTACGCTTCTTGTCTGTTCGTCTCTGTTCTCTCGGTCAAGTCCCCGCTGTTCATGCTGTTCCTGGACTGCGTGTGGCAGATGATGAACCAGTACCCAGCAGCGTTCGAGTTCACAGAGGCTTATCTGACAGTACTGAGCGATAGCATGTGGATCCCACTCTTCAGTACTTTTCTCTTCAATTCTTCCAAACAGCGCGCTCAGCACTTGATGGTGAGAGACACACACATATGATTGTGTATTCATTTATTTAGTTGAGGTAATAAATAAATATATGTATGTATGTATGTATGTATGTATATGTGTGTGTTTAAATCAAATAAATGAGAACAAACCTTTGCAAAAATGGTAGTTAATTAAATATACAATTTAAAAAAACCCTATTTGATTTGTGCTTGCTTAGAAGCAACATGTTTTTGTGGTATTATCTCATGTTAAAGACTAACTTCCACTTGTGTGTGTGTAAGATAATTGACAGGAAAGAGTACAACGTAATGCACACAGATAAGAGCACATTTAGCTTGTGGTCAGGAAAGTAACAAAATTAAATTGACTGATTATGGCAGTTTTTTTGTTTTGTTTTGTTTACCGACATGGATTGTCATGAAAACACTTCCAGAGTATAAGTAACCATGTCTTTACTCTACAGGACTTTGCCAAGAATAAAGCAATCCCTCAAGGAGAGGACCAGGTTGTGTATTTCCCTCCTGTTTGGGAGTGGTCACAGCAGTTCTCCACCAAAGACCAAACCCTCTTCAACAACCCCATGTACGTAGGCAAAGGAGCGGCCTGCGTTCAGAATGGGGAAGTGAAAACCTTCAGACGCACAAAGGTACACAACACACTTTACAAGTTCATCGGCGTAGAAGTAGCACATTGTTTTATCTGCATGTTCACTTCTTTTACTACCTTGGATTCATAACAAACACTTGATTTTCCGTGTAGCCTTTCAGCCTTAGTTTAATGGTTTTCAGCCATGTTGAATTAAAGGCGTACGGTCTTTACCAGTCCTTCCTGTTTACGGTCATGTAGCCAGTTTTTAGTGTGCAAGGACTTGTTATATGTCTCCACAAGTGTTACGCTCTTGTTTTCTCCGTTGGTATTGGGTAACGCATAAAGACTTTATCAGTTTAATTTTATATTTTTTCTCCAGGAATTTAGGAAGAGAACGCTATGAGGTAGTTTTCAGATTTTAACTTTTTTAATACAGTGTAGCTGCTTCTCTGACTGTGATTTCAAATGAATTGAAGGTGCTCATCACATAGCCTTCTTATTTTTAAGGTCAGATTAGAGTCATCGTCCAGATATTTTTGAAATGAGTCACTTCAATCATCTGCCCTCTTACATTTACCTCAGTCTGGTAGGTAATACTATTTTCATATGCATTTTGCTGAATTTCTGAAAGGCTTCAAGCGGAGTAAATGTTTAACATGAATAATCCATCCAGTCAGCAGTTTTGATAATTGCTGCGGAGATTTTATGGGCAACAGTCAGTTTTTCTGTAATCAGCAACTTGAGAAAACGCATACGAGGTGAATCATTACACAGAAAATACATCATTTTTTCTAAAGTTGTAAATCTCAGGATCTTGAGGATTTGATGCAGATGCACTAAAAGAGAACCTGGAACAAATGTTTTTTGTCACTAAATATGCTAAACTGTGTCTTTCCTCCACCAGAAGACCTACAGTTCCACATTGCGAGGAACGCCTGCATCTCTGCGCAATGGACTGAAGGCTGGAGACGAGTCATTGACCCGACGGGGCTCTCTGTTGTCGGAGCTGAGGCCTGATTTCTCACTGGTGAAAGATGAAAGCCCGTCAGAGCGCTTCTTCAGAGACTGGTTCTCTCGACCTGCTGACCTGCAGGGCCTCCTGATTCCCCTGCTCCTGCCCTCACACCTGGCTCTCTGGAAGCTCTACTTCCTACGCTGGGTTCCTGAAGCCTGCATTGCCAAAGGAGGCCCCATCACCGCCTACCACAAGCTCTCCCAACTGGTCGACGAAATGGAGATTCTACAGAGCCAGCTCAGGCAGTATAAGGGACCCAGTCCAGGCAGGATGCCACGCCCCAGCTCAAGTGGGTCCCTCTCCGACCAAAGGAGGATGTATTTTAAGGCCAGCTCCCCGCATGACCCCCCTTCACCTCCAGACTTCCTTACTTCCTCCTTTCCTTTCACCCCAATGGGAAACCTGTGTCGCCGCGGTAGCTATGGGACCCCCATAAGCAAATTTCTGACCGGGGCGAGGATCTGGCTCTCGACAGAGACTCTTGAAAATGACAGTCTCTGAAGACTCAGTACAGTGAGCTCAGTACAGGTTTGTGTAACAGTTAATCATCTTTCTATTACCTCTTTCTTAAATACCAAGAAGGAAAATTAAATATAGAAAAAACATCAACTTTGGATTGTTAATTATTTATAAGCTAGAATTTGCACCGTTGATGCTGCATTGAAATCTGAGGTAATTTTTTTAAACTGAAGTCTCCTCTTTAGGACTGAATCATTGTCACCAGATGAACTAAAGCTTAGAAAACCTCTCTTTTATGAGTGTACTGTATCTCACACACACAAAGAGGGCTTTTGGAGATTCTACTATTGAGTTGAGAGCTTCCTCTCCTACCTGTGATTCAATACACATTGTAAAGCAACAATTGAAATGGGTGAAGCAGTGCCATCAGTGTAGTTGTCCTTTTGTTGAATCCTCATTGGTCAGTAAATCGTCCTCACTGTAATGGAGTTGAAAAAGGTAATCCAAATACCGGTAGTAATGCTTGAAATTAGAAAATGCCCGTGTTTTCTGCAGCAGCAATGATGCATTTCACTGAACACTGATTTCCAAGTACTCCAATTCTTTTGTAGCTTCCAGGAAAAGTAATCGACGATGTAAAATTTTACATAGTTTTTATTTTAGAAAGAGGAAGAGAAAATAACACTGCGAGGAAGTATTTTACTATGTAGTAAAACGAAGAGGATGTGGCCTGGTTGAATGTAATGGGGGGTCGGTTAATTTTTTTTGCACAAACTTAATGCTATTTGCTCCAAGTTCCCATATTTTAATGGTTGTGTTGGCGTTTCACTGTAAGCAGCAGATAGTGTGATTTCAGGGTCTAGCTTTGTAGATTTCCTCTATTTTTGAAGCAGAGAAAAGGTTCCTGTGTGTTTAGTACCATGAAGCAGGTGAACACCGAGAAGGCAAAGTGGAGCTGTGATGACTTCAGTCTGTGGAAGATAATTCCTCTCTCTTTTGGAAGGGGCTTTATTCAACGTTTATAAAGACCTTCTGGTAAGGCACTGAGGAGAAACTGTTCATATTAACAGTAGCTGAATGGGTAAATATTTAAAGCCACAGACGAGGGCTTCGACTCAAACCAGTGTGTAGTTAGTCGGAATTTCAGGCACTGAAGTGACTGATCCAGTGAACCAAACAGCGATGGGTCAATGACAAGTGACACAGTTTCAAGGCAGCACACGAGAAAATATGAGCAATAAATCATCTGGACAACAAGTGTCATAAATACAACAATAATTATCTTTGTAAAAGCATCTTGTTTGTTGTAATGTAGACAATGCATAGAGAGATCAAATAAAACGAGCAGTGAAGTTACTGTACTTTCAGTCAGGACAGGTTTTATTTCAACAGGTTTGTTCAGGGAGCTGAACTTCCAGTGCGCTGCAAAGACTTTGTCATTTGGAGACCCTGAAAAGATTCCGTCTGGAAAGTTTACTACTTCCTAAACTACGGAGTGGTTTGAGACGCATCGGGTGAAACTGATCGGTCATTTTCTTACTTTTTACAATTGGTGAGCAACTAGCACTGTGATATCCTCATGTCAAATAACCGTACAGCATTTAACATCAAAGCCCTTTGTTGTTTAAAATATAGGACGATTGGACAGACTCGACATCTGATTGAGCAGTTTCCATCCGATGATATTCAGATGAACTCGTGATTCTTTGGCAATAACTCGTTGAGGTGTTTTCTGATATAGATGTGTGTAGCGTGAGTGCAGAACCTGCTCTCCCAAATGCTTTTAATTGCACATTTTACTCATTATATACTGTAATGCTTGAAAATGTCCAATTCATATTTTTGATTAATGGTACTAAATAACCTTTTAGTCTTTATATTTTCTGGAGAGATATTTTTATGCTGTGTTTTTCCACTAATTCACAATGTTGCACTCTGCTGTAATTGCATGATGACCGTGCTTCCACTGTGGCACCGTTTGATATTGATGAGCAGCAGATGTATTTATTCAGTTCTGCAAATGTTCTCTAAGAGGGATGCAAGTGCTGCTGTACATCCCCTGTGCCTTTTTTGGGAAGAGTGACCATTTTTGTAACTGTATTCTAAATCTGTTGATTTATCTGTTCTGTAAATGTAGTTACCGTAACTTCAGTGGTACTGCACTGAAGCTGTTTTTACTAACCGAGTAAGGCTCAAATGTGTACCAGTAACCAATCATTACATTATTTTTCAAATGAATTTGCGGTCTGGCTTTTATTTTACTGGATTAGAGAGAGAGAGAGAGAGAGAGAGAGAGAGACTTAGTTGGAATTACTACCAAACTACACTAATTTACTAACAAATAAGAACATTTTGATTACAAAAATTGCAAGCAATATTATAACAGAAAAGAAGAGATCCTAAGGAGGGAATTGCTATGGTGGTGTTACAAGAAGTCTCTGAGGTGGCTAGTTAAACTTCTGGGAGGTTGCCTTGCATTCTATGGGTCTTTGTGACTAATGTGAAATCTTTCAGTTTATAGACTTCCTGAAATGAGTGAGCGCAACAAACTAGGTTTTTTTTTTTTTCCCCCGCCTCATACTTTCATGCATACATAATTGAATGTGTGCACCTTTTCAAGCCAACTCGACAACTTTACTGGTTTGAATTTAAAGCCTTAAATCCCTGCTAACCTTCCCAGTGTTGACTGGGCCATCGATGGGACACATCTCCACATCAGTCTCAACAAGCTTGTTTATACACTTTCACTGCTGACCCAATATTAAGTCAAATTGATGTGAAGATTTTAACCATATGCACTTTTAACCGTATGGTCAAGATTTGTATTTGTCTCAAAGATAGTTTATCAAGCAGGCAAACTTCCCTGTGCTCCCCATGTTCATTTGAGTTGTTATTTTACTTTGTTTTACTCACATACAGCAACATTGCCTTCAACGTATTTCACGTCCCACCTGTTAGTGTGCGGTGAGTGAGAAAAGCTGTGCTCATGGAGAGAGACTGCAACCGGACAACAAAGAGAGGGACTTTAAGTCAGCATTTCCGATGCAGGTGAACAACACTTATCAATACAATAAGCATTTTGTTACATATATGGTTTTATGGAACAGAAATATGGGTAAACATGGTCCATTTATACTATTTATTACAGTGGGAATCAAATTAAAGACAAGACTTGTAATATATAGTCTTATTATTTCCAAACGGTGCCGCTCAACAAGACTAGTTTTGGGGAATACGATGCAGAATTTGACCAATTTGACCGACATAATACTGTTATGCAAAGGCGGTGGTATAGCGCATCAGCTGGTGCTAACTGCTGTTCAACAACACAAAGAAGAAGAAATGCTCCATTCATGAAACAGGACTTGTGTAGTGACAGTTTTGTTGTCATATTCTTTCCATTTTGTTGTCATATTCTTTCCAGTTTGTAATAACGGATACTGATGTTGAGCAGCTATGATTTTGACCACCAGTTAGTTTCAATTAAAATGTTGCACGGTGTTCAATTTAATTCCTGAACTCCAGAGTAGTAGAAGCTGGGTTCATTTCACTCTCTATACAGATGATGAACCATTTGATTGCCACTGTATTGGAGTCAGTAGCTTGTGTCTCAATTCAGGGGCTGCATCCTTCGGAGGACCCAGCCGTCCTTTGAGGACCGCGAAGGCTGGACCATGCGGTCTCCAAAATGAGACGGCCTACGCTACAGAGGACTTCCTGTTTCCTGCCTAGAATGCCTGCTCAGAAGGATTACTGTATACAGATATTAATATACTGTAAAGGTTTTAGTTTTAATCCGTTTTTCAATCATATATTCAATAATTCATTCATAGTTCTTTTTCATAATATAGTTTTTCTAAATTAATAATCAGTTAATAATTCAATCAGTTGCTGTGTTAAATAACACATTTTCAATCATTTATAGTTCTTGGAAATAAAATGTATTTATCAATATTTTTATTTCATTCACACACCGATATACATACATATATATTCATAAATTTATATATAAATTATAATGATATGAATAATTAAGTTCCCACATTGTTTCCCCCTCATTCATTAATGTCACATCTTGTTCCCTTGCACCTACATGTATGAGTCATCAGTTCTGTACTAGTTAACAATCAGTAAAGATTTCAATTATTTATGATTTAGTTATAATTAAATGGGCAAGAATTATGCTGCACATTGGGGCAGTAATCTAAAGCTTTCCCTATTTTATTTATGTCAACATGTAATATATTTATCAATCCTTAACAGTACTAACAGCCTTTGAGTCAAATGAAAATCAAAAAGATATAAAATGATCACTTGCACAACATTTATTGTATATTAATTGTCGTACATTGTCAGATTTTTGAATTATATCAGAAATCTGGGAGGACGTCACTGTACTCACTGGGTCTCGGACTCACTGGGGTGCTGAGAGTGGTTCAGTGGTCTTTGGTGGGTCTGGGTCTTCCTGGGATGATGGATTTGGTTGACGTCCACTCTCAGTTGCCCCAGGAGTGAGAAAAAAGCACAGAGGAGTCCTGCCCTGTGAGACACAAACACAAGAGATGAATACTTTTAACTCAACTATACAACCTTTACATTGTTCAATGATGGAATCTTAGTGAGGGATTACTTACTCAGCCCACTGAAAGAAAGGCGACCGCCGCTCTCCATCTGGTCCTGTGGTCATCCGTCCTTCTCATCTGGTCCTGTGGTCATCCGTCCTTCTCATCTGGTCCTGTGGTCATCCGTCCTTCTCATCTGGTCCTGTGGTCCTCCGTCCTTCCCATCTGGTCCTGTGGTCATCCGTCCTTCTCATCTGGTCCTGTGGTCATCCGTCCTTCTCATCTGGTCTTGTGGTCCTCCGTCCTTCTCATCTGGTCCTGTGGTCATCCGTCCTTCTCATCTGGTCCTGTGGTCCTCCGTCCTTCCCATCTGGTCCTGTGGTCATCCGTCCTTCTCATCTGGTCCTGTGGTCCTCCGTCCTTCCCATCTGGTCCTGTGGTCATCCGTCCTTCTCATCTGGTCCTGTGGTCCTCCGTCCTTCTCATCTGGTCTTGTGGTCCTCCGTCCTTCTCATCTGGTCCTGTGGTCATCCGTCCTTCTCATCTGGTCCTGTGGTCATCCGTCCTTCTCATCTGGTCCTGTGGTCATCCGTCCTTCTCATCTGGTCCTGTGGTCCTCCGTCCTTCCCATCTGGTCCTCTGGTCTCTGTTGTCTAGGAGATCCAGGATGTTGCTTCCTGTGTTACAGCCATCGATACCTGAGTAAAAGAGACTTGGAAAACTTTTCTTCACGTTAGTAATTTTTACCATACCTCTGTCTGATACAAGCCAACATATGGAGGTCACAGCAGTACGCCATCAAGACCAAACTTAAATTGTATCAGAGCAGTGTTTTATCCACCCTATTGTACGGTTCTGAATGCTGGAGAATGACACAAGAAGACCTCAACAGACTATCAACCTTCCATACCAAGAGTTTAAGATGAATACTGCACATTTTCTGGCCAAACACCATTTAAAATAAAGAACTGTATGACAAATGCCAACAAAAATGCATGGAGACCATACTAATGAGCAGAAGATGGGGATGGATGGGACATGTGTTGAGAAAAGATCCTGCTGATATTACAAGAACAGCCTTACATTGGACACCAGAAGGGAAAAGAAAAAGAGGCCGACCAAGAAACACACGGAGAAGAACTGTGGAGAAGGAGATGCAGAGCCTAAACCACTCATGGGGCACCATCCAGCGACTCGCCCAGGACAGACAGGAGTGGAAGACTTTTGTTGGTAAAATAAAATCTGTTTTACCAGATTCTGTGTCCTGTAGTCTTGCTATTGGGTCCTGATCTTGAACTCCCGTGACAGAATCTTCACTGCTCACTTACTCTGCGTCCAGCATCAACCATTTTTCAAATGGAAAATCAAGAAAGAAGAGATATTAAAAAGCTCTGCTGCAGGATGCTGCCGATTGCCAACCCCGCCAGACGCAAGGGAAGGCTGTCTGGTGCTTTATCAGTCCTGCCAGACGCAAAGGTTTTACAATCCTGCAGCAAACATGCTGTCGGTCTCAATCAGAGTCGTGAGTAAAGTGAACAACCTGTCAGGATCCCTGTCTGATCAGTTGTGTGTTACCCGTGTTCCCCCTGCTCTCCTCTCCGGTGTCGATCCACGGGACATCACACAGTCGATCCGGCCTGCACCCTGTGTCGGACCACGGGCTCCACACATTCCTGTCCTTTATGTTGGTAAAATTAAATCTGTTTTACCAGATTCTGTGTCCTGTAGTCTTGCTATTGGGTCCTGATCTTGAACTCCCGTGACAGAATCTTCACTGCTAACTTACCTCTGGTTTCTGCGTCGAGCATCAACCATTTTTCAAATGGAAAATCAACAAGGAAGAGATATTTAAAAGCTCTGCTGCAAGATGCTGCCTATCGCCAACCCTGCCAGACGCAAGGGAAGGCTGTCTGGTGCTTTATCAGTCCTGCCAGACGCAAAGGTTTTATAATCCTGCAGCAAACATGCTGTCGGTCTCAATCCGAGTCGCTGTCTTCAGCCGGCTGCCAGTATCTTCTGTATGGGGGGAACCTGAGGCCTGGAGGGAAGGGTGGAAGACATATGTAGTCATCTGCCCGGCTCTTCTTTGTGGAGGGACCGAAGCCTGAAGTGGAGGGCGCCGACTCCCTGTCGTCCTCTTCTCTGGTCCTCTTCATGGAGGATCCAAGGCCTGAAGTGGAGGGGGTCGCGTCCTCGTGGTCGTCCTCACCGGTCCTCTGCCTCTTCACACTCGCCTGCTCCGTGCGGTCCTCTTCCCTGCTCCTCTTGGTGGACTCTTCTGACCTCTGGGGGACTGGGGGCGGAGCATCTTGAGGACGTCGAGCGAAACGAACACGGGCCTGTTCATGATCATCTTCCTCCTCATCATCCACTTCCGGCAGGTCATCGCAGGAGTCTTCGTACCCGGAATCGTTGCCGTCCTCGTCCTCCATATCCTCGTCCTCCATGTTCTCCACGTCCTCGAAGAACACCTGAATCAACACCCGCATATGGTGGAGCTCCTGAACTCCACCCACAATGACGAGCTCCATCTGACCTCCACCCACCACGAGGGGCTCCAACTGACCTCCACCCACCACGCCTGGCTCCACCTGACCTCCACCCACAATGCCGGGCTCCACCTGAACTCCACCCACAACGCAAGAAATCAGGATCGGGAGATCACATACTTGGTCATCGTCGTCGAGGATCCTGATGACTTCAGGGAGGCCGTCTTGTACAGGACATTCCACGACGTAGTCGACACCAGCTGAGAGGGAAACATTTAAACTGTCAGGATTTCTCATAACATGAAATATTTCTGGATTACATGAAGCAATAATCAAAGTTCAAATTAGAAAACACGACAGAGCCATAAAGTAACTGCAGTACTACACAACTCACATAAAGTCCCCAACACACAAGAGGGTTCACCTTTAAACATTTATAGCATTTATAGTGCAGCTCTGCCTCTGTTAGTTTGAACACATAACACAACTATATTAATAATGATAAAAGCAATAAATATTATTATTGTCGTTGTAGATATTATCCTTATGACTGTTATTATTATATGTCCGAAACAACAGAGTAGGGTGAGAGGAGCAGCTGGCCACGCGCTTTTACGTACGGGCTTTTCACTCGTTGCTGCTAATCAGTCAGTCAGCAGGTCAATTAACGACTGTTGAGTACTTGTGAGCTCTGGACAAAGACGTTTATTTTGCATTTGTGTGGACGAAACGGTCAATGGCTTGCAATAAACAGCGTGAACGTATTTGTTGAACTAGCGACGCACAGTGAAACGTGTCTACATTCATCCAACATGACTAACCTCTTTAGTTTATAATTCATTATTCTCCCTGTTTATGAGTTGCATATCACAGCGCGTGGAGGAGATGCAGCACGCGCACATGCAGCCCGTAGTTACTTAACGGATCGCTCTCTTGTCCCTCGAAAACCAAATACCACAACAACGAGCAAAGCGCATCTCAAAGCTAAATATTAGAGAAATAGTTTATGGAATATGATAACGTCAAAGGATCAGATGTTTGTTCAATAACTCAGGTTTCAACAGTCAAACCCACTCTGGGTCGCATCGTGTCCTGGTTTGATGACGTGGGCTATGTCCTGACACTCGCCTCTAATCGTTCCATATGGTTACACAACTTCAGCATTTATTTAGCATTTTATGAAAGCGTTCTATTTTCAGAAATATACATTTTAATGTTAAAATAGGAAGATTTGATGCCTTCAAACCAAAATAACGGTGTTTAATTACACATCTACACTATTGTGAACACATTCCACAGATGTCCCGCAACATTTAAGACATTCTGTCACTCGAATAATCAGTTTACACGAGTGTCTGTTTCCGACAGGCCTGATACTACAGTGTCAACTGTTCACCTTTCACTGATTTCTAAACGGAGAATGCTTTAAATGCTTTGAAGGGGGTGAATCAAAAGAAAAATGCTAAAATAAATGTAAAAGTGAACTTACCCGCAGAGGGATGGTCCATCTCTCACCGCACACTCCCCGCAGGTGCTTCTCCTTCAGCCGAAGATCTTTCAGGTGCTTCTGTTGTCCACGAGTAGCGATCCAGTAGTTTCTCCAACAAGTTTTGTATCAAGATAGCTTTTCTCAAGAAGTTAAAAACTCAAAGAGTCGGCTCTCCACGGTATGTCCAAGAGGTGTTTACGCTCAGGTCCAAGTGCAGAGTGAGCGATCAGAACGTTCTGAGGCCTTAAGTAACCTCGGTTGTCAGTCCGTTTCCATGGCATTCAGTGACGCGTGCGTGAGTGAGTGCGTGCGATTAGCCAAGACAGAAAGAGAGAAATATGAATTATTTTATCTTATATATAATATCTTTTTTATTTGATTGATACTAGTTATTTTTATTTTATCTTTCAGTGCAGCTATGAGTTGTAAACATTACACAACCCGTCTCTGCTTATTCTAATACAACAAATCTGTATTGGAAACGAAATTGAGAGAGAGAGAGATTCAGTAAATATATATACATATACATTTATGTATATTTATTTATTTCTCAATGAATCTTTCTAGTAGAGACAAGAGCCTGGATTGCAATAAGGCAGAGGACAGTTAACAAAAACAACAGCAGCAAAACAAATGTCAACAAACGTGTTTATTAACTTGCAGTAACACATATGCACATCATTTATATTTTTTTGCTTGCAACTTGCACATTGCTAAATTTTTTTTAAAGTTTTTTTTCCCCATCCTACTACCACAGAGCAATTCACACACAGAAAACTGAATCCAGCATAGACATTTGGGTCAGTATGTGCTCCCTGTAGCCTAATCCAGCCACGGTTATGTGTGACTAGAGTGACCTGTCATGTCTGTAGTCCGATATTTATTTATTTATTTAAAGATGTCAGCAAAAAATGAAACTGTCACAGACAAGTAGAGGAAGATTATAGAGGAAGACAAACCTTTTATTAATACAATATATTTTCTGTAGCCTATCCCTTTTTGTAATTCTATTTTGCAGGTTTTTTAGTCTGGAGAAGTCATGTGACCAAGTGTAGTCATGTGACCACCATTCGGAACAAACATGACATCAACAAATGCTCTAGAATGTCAATAACATTCTAAAATGTCAATAACATTCTAGAATGTTCTAGAATAAGGTTCTAGAATGACACTGACTGCATTGACATTCTAGAGCCTTCGATGATGTCATGTTTAGTGATGTCACGGAATTCTTTAACCGCCTTTGATGAAGTTGATATAGGTACCTCAAATCCTCTGGGAAACTTAGTTATCATTTGACATCCATCAGAGAGACATACTCAAAGTAGCACTCAAGCAACAATAGCGCATTACCATTGTGAAAAAATACAGGACTTGAGAACAGCCAAAATGGACTTTCAAAAGACAGACAACGAGCAGGCATCAACAAGTGTTGCCTTGAAGGAGAAAATGGCCGCCAAAGAGCTAATTTTGGACCGTGAGGAACAGAAAAGAATCAGGGTTCTCTGTGAAAGGCAGGCAGCAGAAATTGTTGACATGAAGAAGCAGATGGCCAGCAAAGAGCTCACTTGGGACAATGAGAAACTGGAAATAATCAGGGTTAAGAAATCAGAAATTCGTGCCATGAAGAAGCGGATGGCCTCAGAAGAGCACATTTGGAACCGTGAGAAAAAGCAAATAATCGATGCTTTCAAGTCAGAGCTAGAGCTTAGAAAAAAAGAAAAGGTGGTCACAGAGAAGAAGAAGGACGAAATTATCCTTTCTCTTAATCAAAGACTGCTTGAAAAGCAGAACGAGAATGCCGAGTTCAACCAGGTTGTAAAGTCCTTGAAAGAGAACAACGAGATGATGGCCACGGAGGCAAAATTCGAAACTGAGGAACAGAACTTGCTGAAGCAGACCATCCTGGACCTGGAGAGCTATGCTACTCAGAAAGACAGCGAGCTCATCCGGAGCGAGGCGGAGTGGAAAATAAAACTCACGGCTCTGGAAGATCGGATGAGAAGCGAATTTGCTGCAAAGGAGGAGAGCTTCCAGAGAGAGCAGGATCTGCAGAGACAGAGCAGACAGCTGGAGGAGGAGTGGCGCAACCAAAAGGAGGACGACATCAAGCTCCTGACACAGCAAAACGCTGACCTCCAGGAACATAACATCAGCCTTCGAGAGCTCACCAAACAAACTGACAAGGAGAAGGAGCAGTTTGAAAAGGAGCAGAAGAAGCAGACCATCCTGGACCTGGAGAGCTACGCTACTCAGAAAGACAGCGAGCTCATCCGGAGCGAGGCGGAGTGGAAAATAAAACTCACGGCTCTGGAAGATCGGATGAGAAGCGAACTTGCTGCAAAGGAGGAGAGCTTCCAGACAGAAAACGCTGACCTCCAGGTAGATAACCTCAGGCTTCAAGTGCTCGCCCAACAAACTGACAAGGAGAAGGCGCAGATTAAGAAGGAGGAGAAGAAGGCCAGGAAGGAGGCGGAAAATACGCTGAAGGAGGAGAGGAAGGAGGCGGAAAATACGCTGAAGAAGGAGAGGAAGGAGGAGGAGAAGAGGGAGAAGAAAGAGATGGAAGAGAACAAGAAGAGAGAAAAGGAGGAATTGAAAAGACAGAAGAAGGAGAAGAAGGACAATGAGGAAAGAGAAAAGGAGGAAGTGAAAAGGCAAAAGAAAGAAAATAAATTGATGGAGAAGAGAGAGAAGGAGAGGAAGTAGAAAAGAGAGAAGCAACATCCTTTCTCTTCTCTTCACCCATCCCCACTTCTATCCTATCCCCACTTCTATCCTGTCTACACACACACACACACACACACACTTCTACCCTATCTACACACACACACACACACACACATACTTCTACCCTATCCCCCCCCCCCCTCCCCCCCGCACACACACACACACACAGACACACACATAGGCACACACTGATACTCCTCCGTGAATCGCCACCTTAACGTGGTGGAGGAGTTTGCGTGGCTCAGTGATCCTGGGAGCTATATGTTGTCCGGGGACCCTGGTAGGGTCTCCCAAGGCAAACAGGTCTCAGGGGAGAGCCCAGACTAAGAGCGGTTCAAACATTATACATTGACATATTCATCATATTCATGACATATTCATATTCATCAACACTGCCATTTATTTTGCATTCATATGACTAGGTTATATAAAACTTATCCCTGAAATGTGTTGCAGTGGATGTGAAAACAAGTACAGAATCTTACATAATGTGAAAAAAACATTTGTCAGAGAAAACCATGGATTATTTTTCCTAAATCCTTCAAATTTTGCAGTACCTAATAATTGGAATTGGTACTTTTCAGAACCTTTTGACCACTGATCAAATTGCGCCTGTAGTGCAAAGAACTGTTAGTTAGTGTTGTTTACTTTTTTTATCAGATATTTTGCTTTATTTCAATTTAATTTAGTCTTTCAAACGCTCTATGGCGCGTTTGACCTGAAGAAAGAAAATTAATCCGTTTCATTTTGAAAAGTCAGCTTTTTAAAAACCAACATGGCTCAGTTCAAAATTTTGTTTCAAAACAAAACTCCTGCTCTCTTCTCAGGTCATTAAAACCAGGTTTTGTATCCTTACTCCACGTTTGTTCGTGTTGTTTAGGTGTGCTTGGGTGACCCACATTTGTGCACTTGCCCTGTATTCACCAAGCAGGAGCCATGCAAACACATATGCTGGTATCAATAACACACACACACGCACACACACACACACACACACTCACACACACACACTCAACCCTGTCTTGTGTGCAGTTGTGGTGCAGAGGTCGGCTGTGGGACTGCGTGCTCGGCGATAGTCGTCTCGTCAGAAGTTGATGGACGAACTAATAAAAACAAAAACTTCAAGGATGAAGTCAAAGGTGTATTGTGTATTTCACTATTCACTGTATACGCTCTGTGGTGATCTGCTGGTCACACGTGAAGGTGGGCATCCTTCATGACTTCAGCAGTCTAACAAAAGGAAATTTGAAACTGCTGCCAAAATAACTTTGTGTGCTATTATATTTAATATTATTACTGTTCATTTTGTCATGTGCTTTCTTGCTGTTGCGCTCATTAAAAGTGTCACATTTTACAAATGATTTATCATGTTCATGTGCTTGAATGTACAAAATCACATTTGCATTTGTGTTATGAAAAACTTTCGATTAAATAATTAACATTGCGCAAATTTTGTAATTTTTAAGAGGTCAAATATGAAATATTGCAGGATTTAAATGATGGAAGACTTCACATGCAAACTCTATGCAAACTATAAAGTTAAGAGAAAAGGCTCCTTCAGCCTTTATCTGCTCTCAGTTGGCAGTATTTGATTATCCTGAGTTATGTTTAAGTGCGGCTTTTGAAAGTGATCTTAAAGTACCATTACGCTTTATGTCGCCCTAACTCAAACAGCTACAGCGTTTACAAGTCTTCATATTTTGTACTTTTGTACAAATATTCCGTGATACTTTATTTAGTTTTATCAATCTGTTCTATCTTTATTATTACTTTTACAACTTAGATATTTCTTCTGCTATTATTAATAAAAAATGAATCTCTTTGTTCCCAAAGAAGTCCTTCACAATACCATGACTATCAAATCACATGAAAACTCAATTTTGCACTACCAGCTTCTTAATTTCCTTCCTTAAGTTAACGTCAATGCTGTCAACACATCCAGGACCATACTTTAAACTGTCCTGATTTCAATCACCAGCAAAATACCAGCTGGTGCATCACAATTAACAATTTTGCATACATATACTGTATGTATAAAACAATTACTTTTATTAGAGCAGAGTTAGATTTCAATTAGCCTGTAACAATTTTTTGAAATGGTAATTTTTTTTAAACAACAATAAATGACGAGAGTAAATGATGGATGAGATGATTTATTCAGTGTTTCCTTTAAAAAATAAAGACTGGACAAAATAATCCACAAATATATACAATGAGCGGACGTTTCAAGTCACGGTTTGCGGCTTTGAGGAGGGTGTAGGACACAAAAAGGAGGACTTTCCTTTTCTTATCAATACTTATTTTGTTCTGCACAACTATTGTGAAGTTCACAAATAAATACTCTCCAGTATGACAGGGACTTCCAGTCACCAGAGCTACGAGTGAGAGATGTGTGTTGACCAAATGTATTGCCCCAGAATCTAGTAAACTTTGATTTGTAAGTGTTCATTTTGAAGCAAATTTGATGTGTGTGTATGTGAGAGAGAGAGAGAGCGATGGCCTGCAGTGTTGTAATTAAGTTTGAAAAGTAAAACTTTGTCAGTTTGAGTAGAGGAAGATTATAGAGGAAGACAAACCTTTTATTAATACAATATATTTTCTGTAGCCTATCCCTTTTTGTAATTCTATTTTGCAGGTTTTTTAGTCTGGAGAAGTCATGTGACCAAGTGTAGTCATGTGACCACCATTCGGAACAAACATGACATCAACAAATGCTCTAGAACAGGGGTGTCAAACTCATTTTCACTCTGGGGCCACATCAGCATCACGGTCGCCCTCAAAGGGCCGGTTGTAAATGTAACCACTCCTAACATATTTAGTTTAGTTTCCCGGGATATCTGTGACTTCCACAACACGTACTAAGCAGAAATAGAGGTTATTTTTTCCATGGTTAATGGCGGACAGTTGAACGGCTTTCAGGGCGATAAGCCCCGCCCCCTCTCCGACGCGTCCAGTGCGAATGAACACAAATAGCCCCCGGTGAGACCGGCGGCGCGAATGGCTCAACTCAAAGTTTTTTTATACTCAAACATCTCCGCTCGATGTGAACTTTGAATTGGAACAGTACTTGGGCTGAGACTGATGACGTTTCACAAGTCCACGAGTTTACAAGTGCAGAGAAGTACGCATGTTGAGAAAGACACGATCACTTGTTGTAAATCCTCTTTATGGGTTGTTGCATCTCCTGTCCACCTGTTGTGATCGTTTTAATGTCGGCACACAGACAACATGCTATCTCATCACTTCGACTTTCTATCTCATAATTTCGACCATGGGGATATTTTTATTTTCACATCTAACTTTTAATTTTTGTAAAAAAAAAAATAATAATAAAAATAATTTTTTTTTTTTTTTTTTTTTTTTGCTGGCGGATTCGCGGGCCACATAAAATGACGTGTCGGGCCGGATGTCAATAACATTCTAGAATGTTCTAGAATAAGGTTCTAGGATGACACTGACTGCATTGACATTCTAGAACATGATGATGTCATGTTTAGTGATGTCACGGAATTCTTTAACCGCCTTTGATGAAGTTGATATAGGTACCTCAAATCCTCTGGGAAACTTAGTTATCATTTGACATCCATCAGAGAGACATACTCAAAGTAGCACTCAAGCAACAATAGCGCATTACCATTGTGAAAAAATACAGGACTTGAGAACAGCCAAAATGGACTTTCAAAAGACAGACAACGAGCAGGCATCAACAAGTGTTGCCTTGAAGGAGAAAATGGCCGCCAAAGAGCTAATTTTGGACCGTGAGGAACAGAAAAGAATCAGGGTTCTCTGTGAAAGGCAGGCAGCAGAAATTGTTGACATGAAGAAGCAGATGGCCAGCAAAGAGCTCACTTGGGACAATGAGAAACTGGAAATAATCAGGGTTAAGAAATCAGAAATTCTTGCCATGAAGAAGCGGATGGCCTCAGAAGAGCGCATTTGGAACCGTGAGAAAAAGCAAATAATCGATGCTTTCAAGTCAGAGCTAGAGCTTAGAAAAAAAGAAAAGGTGGTCACAGAGAAGAAGAAGGACGAAATTATCCTTTCTCTTAATCAAAGACTGCTTGAAAAGCAGAACGAGAATGCCGAGTTCAACCAGGTTGTAAAGTCCTTGAAAGAGAACAACGAGATGATGGCCACGGAGGCAAAATTCGAAACTGAGGAACAGAACTTGCTGAAGCAGACCATCCTGGACCTGGAGAGCTACGCTAAAACGCTCCAGGAACATAACATCAGCCTTCGAGAGCTCACCAAACAAACTGACAAGGGGAAGGAGCAGTTTGAAAAGGAGCAGAAGAAGCTGACCATCCTGGACCTGGAGAGCTACGCTACTCAGAAAGACAGCGAGCTCATCCGGAGCGAGGCGGACTGGAAAATAAAACTCACGGCTCTGGCAGATCGGATGAGAAGCGAACTTGCTGCAATTGAGGAGAGCTTCCAGAGAGAGCAGGATCTGCAGAGACAGAGCAGACAGCTGGAGGAGGAGTGGCGCAACCAAAAGGAGGACGACATCAAGCTCCTGACACAGCAAAACGCTGACCTCCAGGAACATAACATCAGCCTTCGAGAGCTCACCAAACAAACTGACAAGGAGAAGGAGCAGTTTGAAAAGGAGCAGAAGAAGCAGACCATCCTGGACCTGGAGAGCTACGCTACTCAGAAAGACAGCGAGCTCATCTGGAGCGAGGCGGAGTGGAAAATAAAACTCACGGCTCTGGAAGATCGGATGAGAAGCGAACTTGTTGCAAAGGAGGAGAGCTTCCAGACAGAAAACGCTGACCTCCAGGTAGATAACCTCAGGCTTCAAGTGCTCGCCCAACAAACTGACAAGGAGAAGGCGCAGATTAAGAAGGAGGAGAAGAAGGCCAGGAAGGAGGCGGAAAATACGCTGAAGGAGGAGAGGAAGGAGGCGGAAAATACGCTGAAGAAGGAGAGGAAGGAGGAGGAGAAGAGGGAGAAGAAAGAGATGGAAGAGAACAAGAAGAGAGAAAAGGAGGAATTGAAAAGACAGAAGAAGGAGAAGAAGGACAATGAGGAAAGAGAAAAGGAGGAAGTGAAAAGGCAAAAGAAAGAAAAGAAATTGATGGAGAAGAGAGAGGAGAGGAAGTAGAAAAGAGAAGCAACATCCTTTCTCTTCTCCTCACTCATCCCCACTTCTAACCTATCCCCACTTCTACCCTAACCTACCCGGCCTTAGTTTTATTTTGTATATTTATGTGAGTGGCAACATTTGCTCAACTTGAGTTGTGCTTTGTCTGGTAGTGTCGCTTCATTTACCGCTTTTATTAATCGTCACTGTCTCTAAACATATGCGACGTACTGGAGACACACTGGTTATAAACTGTCCGTGTGAAGAATGAACCTATAAGAGTCTGTTCATTCTTGGTTCAAGACTCTGGTCTCTTTGACCACTTTTCTCTTTTTGGAGAACGTTATGTGAAATAACTTCTCTGACTCAAGCATTATTCTCCTGCTCTTCCTTCTCTTTCCTCGTCTCTCCCCCGGTGTGTGTACATCTCACTCGAGTCAGGAAACTTGTCAGAATAGCCATATTTGATTGGCTGAGCTGCATCACGTGATGTGATTTGCAAACTGACAAGGGGAAGGCACAGTTTAAGAAGGAGGAGAAGAAGGCCAGGAAAGTGGTCGAAAAGATCCTGAAGAAGGACAGGAAAGAGGAGAAAGAGAGGGAGAAGACACACACACACACACACACACACTTCTACCCTATCTACACACACACACACACACACATACTTCTACCCTATCCCCCCCCCCCCCTCCCCCCGCACACACACACACACACAGACACACACATAGGCACACACTGATACTCCTCCGTGAATCGCCACCTTAACGTGGTGGAGGAGTTTGCGTGGCTCAGTGATCCTGGGAGCTATATGTTGTCCGGGGACCCTGGTAGGGTCTCCCAAGGCAAACAGGTCTCAGGGGAGAGCCCAGACTAAGAGCGGTTCAAACATTATACATTGACATATTCATCATATTCATGACATATTCATATTCATCAACACTGCCATTTATTTTGCATTCATATGACTAGGTTATATAAAACTTATCCCTGAAATGTGTTGCAGTGGATGTGAAAACAAGTACAGAATCTTACATAATGTGAAAAAAACATTTGTCAGAGAAAACCATGGATTATTTTTCCTAAATCTTTCAAATTTTGCAGTACCTAATAATTGGAATTGGTACTTTTCAGAACCTTTTGACCACTGATCAAATTGCGCCTGTAGTGCAAAGAACTGTTAGTTAGTGTTGTTTACTTTTTTTATCAGATATTTTGCTTTATTTCAATTTAATTTAGTCTTTCAAATGCTCTATGGCGCGTTTGACCTGAAGAAAGAAAATTAATCCGTTTCATTTTGAAAAGTCAGCTTTTTAAAAACCAACATTGCTCAGTTCAAAATTTTGTTTCAAAACAAAACTCCTGCTCTCTTCTCAGGTCATTAAAACCAGGTTTTGTATCCTTACTCCACGTTTGTTCGTGTTGTTTAGGTGTGCTTGGGTGACCCACATTTGTGCACTTGCCCTGTATTCACCAAGCAGGAGCCATGCAAACACATATGCTGGTATCAATAACACACACACACGCACACACACACACACACACACTCACACACACACACTCAACCCTGTCTTGTGTGCAGTTGTGGTGCAGAGGTCGGCTGTGGGACTGCGTGCTCGGCGATAGTCGTCTCGTCAGAAGTTGATGGACGAACTAATAAAAACAAAAACTTCAAGGATGAAGTCAAAGGTGTATTGTGTATTTCACTATTCACTGTATACGCTCTGTGGTGATCTGCTGGTCACACGTGAAGGTGGGCATCCTTCATGACTTCAGCAGTCTAACAAAAGGAAATTTGAAACTGCTGCCAAAATAACTTTGTGTGCTATTATATTTAATATTATTACTGTTCATTTTGTCATGTGCTTTCTTGCTGTTGCGCTCATTAAAAGTGTCACATTTTACAAATGATTTATCATGTTCATGTGCTTGAATGTACAAAATCACATTTGCATTTGTGTTATGAAAAACTTTCGATTAAATAATTAACATTGCGCAAATTTTGTAATTTTTAAGAGGTCAAATATGAAATATTGCAGGATTTAAATGATGGAAGACTTCACATGCAAACTCTATGCAAACTATAAAGTTAAGAGAAAAGGCTCCTTCAGCCTTTATCTGCTCTCAGTTGGCAGTATTTGATTATCCTGAGTTATGTTTAAGTGCGGCTTTTGAAAGTGATCTTAAAGTACCATTACGCTTTATGTCGCCCTAACTCAAACAGCTACAGCGTTTACAAGTCTTCATATTTTGTACTTTTGTACAAATATTCCGTGATACTTTATTTAGTTTTATCAATCTGTTCTATCTTTATTATTACTTTTACAACTTAGATATTTCTTCTGCTATTATTAATAAAAAATGAATCTCTTTGTTCCCAAAGAAGTCCTTCACAATACCATTACTATCAAATCACATGAAAACTCAATTTTGCACTACCAGCTTCTTAATTTCCTTCCTTAAGTTAACGTCAATGCTGTCAACACATCCAGGACCATACTTTAAACTGTCCTGATTTCAATCACCAGCAAAATACCAGCTGGTGCATCACAATTAACAATTTTGCATACATATACTGTATGTATAAAACAATTACTTTTATTAGAGCAGAGTTAGATTTCAATTAGCCTGTAACAATCTTTTGAAATGGTAATTTTTTTTAAACAACAATAAATGACGAGAGTAAATGATGGATGAGATGATTTATTCAGTGTTTCCTTTAAAAAATAAAGACTGGACAAAATAATCCACAAATATATACAATGAGCGGACGTTTCAAGTCACGGTTTGCGGCTTTGAGGAGGGCGAAGGACACAAAAAGGAGGACTTTCCTTTTCTTATCAATGCTTATTTTGTTCTGCACAACTATTGTGAAGTTCACAAATAAATACTCTCCAGTATGACAGGGACTTCCAGTCACCAGAGCTACGAGTGAGAGATGTGTGTTGACCAAATGTATTGCCCCAGAATCTAGTAAACTTTGATTTGTAAGTGTTCATTTTGAAGCAAATTTGATGTGTGTGTATGTGAGAGAGAGAGAGAGAGAGAGAGCGATGGCCTGCAGTGTTGTAATTAAGTTTGAAAAGTAAAACTTTGTCAGTTTGAGTAACACGAAAAGCTAGGTCACATCTACTGTGGATACGTCTCTATCAGTTATTATTATTGTTACTATCAGCAGGAGGTTTCCACATTTATTTATTTTTAAGGCTGAAGGGGCCGATGCATTCAAACACTCTGAAACCTCTTCAGTGCACGTGGCACCAGCTCCCCCTACTGTATACAACCATCACAATGTAGATTTGATGCATTTAAATGAACTCGGAGGTTTAGTTAACTACCGTTGCATTTTTTTCGTAAAGTTCACTATTGTGAGTGATTTTAAAATATCTTTCTGAGATAAAATCACATTTAAATGTGAATTAAAATGGCATCGAGAGTATTATATTTGACAAATATCTACAGTTCTACAGTACAAATATTAGTTGGATGTAGTAATGGGAGGGGAGGGAGGCAAAGCGTAACGTATGTTGATGTCTGCTCTTTAGTGTACGTGCTGGATGTTTGTACGTGAGAAGAAAAAAAACAGGAAATTCAATAAACTTAGTGGCGTCATCGGTGAGCGCCTCTCTGCTGGCCTTCGCTTCGAAATGGGTTCGACTCCTCTGCCTTGATTTCTTCAATTGTCCCTCCGCATATCATAACTTTTTTTGAAGAACAGCCTGTTCGCGATGACATTTGGAGGTACGTCCACACAACGATGCAAAGCGGAGACCTCTTTCATCGGCCTTCTGCGCGTTGCCATGTTAGTTGCGAGCAGGACTGGAGTCAGTTAACGTTAACGTTAGCTAGTTGTAGCTGTGTTAGCCGCGAAGCTAACTAGCCGCAACCTTTGGGCTGGTGCCCAGTGATGCATTATAGCGATAACTAATATGCCTCGTATAACGTTATCGATCATCTGAACTCAGCATCTACGATTAATGTTGGTGCATAACGTGTCATGCTGTCACTTTACTGTGTTTCCTAGAAAATGATGACTCTCAAGTCGCTAGCTAACTTTAGCTAAGTTAGCCACTGAGCTAGCTAACGGTAAACATAGTTAACTTAGTGCGAAGTGAAGTGTAGCGGTAACTGGAATAAACTGAATTGTAACTACGTTTATAAAACAGGGGTTTCTATCTAGTGCTGGTCAGTAAGCAGGTTTACTGAGATAATTCTAAAGCAGAGCAGTTCACTGTTATTTGTTCCACTAAAGGACCTGCAGAATGAGTGTCCCTGGTGAGAAAAATCAACTATCTTGTATATCTCGAGCCGGTGAAGTTCATCTTGGGCCAGTCTAATGGTTTATTATTCAAATACACTCTGTCAAAGAGACTGATGACAACATTCTCCATCAATGTCTGTCTCTACAGTGACAGACGAGTGTAGCAGCGCCGTCATTTCCAACCTGAAACTAAAAAAATCTTCATCTAATTTGACATGTCTATTAATCATTTCTGTGCAGTACGCACCGTGAGAAAAGATTTGAATTGTGCCAACGGATACTTTGATTTTTCTTCTTTGTTCTAGGTGAATTGGCAGTCGAGGTCAGCCCGGTGATTTCAGAACTGGTTCCTATGCGGGCCGACTGGCTTGCAAGTTTCAGTTCCTGTGTAGTACAGTAAAGGCACGTGCTTGGTCAGAGGATTGCTATGAAACCAGCTCAGGAGCGCAACCAGGAGTGCCTGCCTCCTAAGAAGAGGGACCTCCTAGTTAGCAACAGCAGTGGAGCTGCAGGGACTACTGGAGGAGTCGGGGCTGGTGGCAGTAGTAGTAGTGGTGGTGGTGGTGGTATTGGAGAAGATGAAGTGGTTTCTATCCAGAACTGTGCAACCAACAGTGATACTCAGGGAGGGGCCCCGTCTGGAGAGTGGCTGCGAGCTCAGCCGGGGCTTCATTATGGAGTGGATAATTCTGATAGCATACCAGCAGTGCCAGTTGACCAGTACGGTATGCTCTACAAAGTGGCTCTTCCGTCTGTTACCTACTCGCCTACCAGTCTCCACCCAGTGTTAAGCCACATCTCTCAAGCCTACACTGTACACTCCTCTCTCCTGCAGCATCCAGGCCTTTCCTATCCTCCTCTCGGTTATGCCCAGATCCCTCATTCCTCTCTCCAGTTCGTTAGTTCCCCTTATGCAGCGTTACCTTATGCCCTACCGCCTGGCTTTGTCCCGGGATCCTTAATCTCTCCCTCAGGCACTATTCCCCAGCAACATGCTGTGTCCCACCTTGTTCCCTATCCATCCGTCATACAGGAAGGTGTTGTGTCCCCACCTCCCCAGGCCCAGGTCGCTGCTCATACCTTTGCCAAAGTTTCAGCATCCAGCGGTGTCCCGCTGATGCTGCCTTCAGAGCAAGCTGCCCAGCAGCACCTCGGTAACGTAGGAGTCCTGCCCATGACAGAGCTCAGCTCTCGGGGGATGCCCGTCTACTATCACCCTCAGGGCGCCAGGGCCACCAGAGACCCCCACAGTGCCCAGCAGGAGAATGACCCAGAGATGAACGGAGGCGATAAAGAGCAGGGAGCTAGGGAGCTTGTACTTGACTCGGCCTTCGCTGCCAGAAATGCACGTCTGCTGCAGGGTGCATCCAACTTTGTAGCCCAGGAGTACAGCCAAGACAGAGGCTCGCTGAACCGAAGGCTGGAGGACAGGAGCTCACCTGGCCAGCGCAGCACTCCAGACATCGACCTGGAGGTGAGACTCACTGAACGACTCCTAATGGGATTTATGACTCCTGTTAATCTCTGTTCCCATAGTTCCAACTTTCAGCAGCAGACTAGTGACAGAAGCATGTAAATGTACCAAAAGGCAACGCTTTTAAAAATAATCCTCATGTTGATCAAGCAATAAAATATCTTTTATAAGTTTTATACAGACGGGAATACTTCAACATAATGAGAAATGACAGTTTTTACTAATATCTCACACCTTTTCTTTGCATAATGATACGAGTACATTGTTATAGAAATTTCGGTTGTTTACATTATTATTAACAGACTCTGCTTTGTGCTGTGGGTCTGCATGTAATTGTGCAATCACTCACAGCCACAATTTCTACTTTGTGCCAAAGCTACGCTATTTTTGGTTGCATGGAGATGCTCATTGAAGCCCTCGGTACCTCAATGAATCAGTTAAATCAGGGTTTACTCAGCCACACAGATGTTTCATCCTCTCATGCCATAATTCTGTCTGCTGCTGTGGAAAAACATTTGAATGTCTTTTTGTAAGTTTTAAATTAAGTGTGTTTCAGCAAAATTACAAGTTATCTGTCCAACACTAAATTCCCTTAATCCACTATTAGGTGCAGCAAGTGGTTGGTCGTTTGGCTTCCCATGGTGGAGTGCGAAAGGAGGTCTCCTTTGCCCCCTTGAACCTCTCTCAGGGTGCCCAGAGAGCCAGAGATGTCCATGGAGAGGGCACGGGCGTGATCTCCGGGCGGACTGCGTACACGACCCAGGCTGTGAGTTACAATGATCCCAGAGTGACCGGACTCCAGCAGCAAGCGGGACAACCGGGCCATGCTGTCATGCTTGCCAACGGGCAACCCGTTCTTATACCCTTGGAGTATCACCTGCAGCATCACCCCCAACCGCCACAGCAACACTACCTAGGACAGGCTAATGATGCCTCAGCCAGCCACGCGTTTACCACCATGGCCTCCCCTAACGCAAGCTTTAAAGCCTCCGATTCCTCAGCCAGAGTGTGCCTCCTTGAAAGGGCGGAGCTGACCACAGCTCAGCAGCAGCTGCCCCAGCAGCCCCCTGTCCAGCCTGCAGCAGATGTGGCTCAGGCCTTAGCTCAAAGCCTCGCTCCGGCCTCGGCTCCCTCCAACCCGTCACACTTCATGAAGGGAGCCATCATCCAGCTGGCTACCGGTGAACTGAAGCGCGTGGAGGACCTCCAGACTCAGGACTTTGTGCGGAGCGCCGAGGTGAGTGGGGGGCTCAAGATTGATTCCAGCATGGTAGTGGACATCCGTGCCAGCCAGCAGAGACCGGGTCTTGTGTCGCTTCACTTCACCGTGGGGGAGCAGCAGAGCAAAGTGACCATCGACGTGCCCCCGGAGCACCCTTTTTTTGTGTTCGGGCAAGGCTGGTCGTCCTGCAACCCCGAGCGCACGGCCCAGCTCTACGGCCTGGCCTGCCATCATCTGCAAGTAGGAGACGTGTGCGTGTCCATCACCCTGCAGCAGCAGCTTCAGCCCCAGCAGCAGAAACAGCCCCAGCACCATCATTCACAGCAGCAACAGAAACAGCAGAACCTGTCCAGGACTTTGAGCAAAACCAACGCCACATCAAGTCACCAGCTCATGGGCCCTCCGGCCCCCCAACAATCAAGGCCTCCGTCTCATTTCAGGCCAGACCGCATTCACAGAGAAAGACAGAGGGATGGGGAACAAGATGTGGTAGATATGGAGGAAACCACACATTTTGGGGTTGTCGGGCACTCTGAGTCGCCCATCAGAATAAGTAGGACCTCAGCAGAGCATCCGAGGAGCCAGAGCAGCTACCACTTGCACACAGAGGGCTCTGCTTTTGCAGGGGTGGGGATGGGAGCGATGCAGGCTGCGCTAGGTGCGTCTCAGAGGCGCTGGTCCTCACCTGGCCTCCAAAGATACAATATGAAGGGAGACGAAGGGCCACGCCCTCAAATAAGCACCACCGGCCACACGAGGCCCTCTTTCATCCCCCAGGAGGTCAAACTGTCGATCGAGGGGCGCTCTAACGCAGGGAAGTAGCATCACATTTGGTAGCAGCCATAGAGGAGACTGCCACGAGTGAGTCTGACAAGGAGAGAAAGAGGAAAAAAAAAAGAGTGCGAATGTAGCCTCAGAATGTTTGAGATTTTGCACACCTAAAATATACAAAAGTACAAGGTCTCTGGTGAGAAGGTCCGGTCCGGTTGTCACTCAGCCAAAGGATACGCGCCTGTGGTTTCCCAGCCAGCTGAGGTCCAGCAGAGACATCACAAGCTGAGTAAAAAGTATGTAGCGGATGAAATGCCTCCCATAGTCCTTGCACACTGCAGTCCTCTTCCTCCCTCCCTCCTTTTTGTCATCACTTCCTCATAACCCATGCTTGGAGGTAACCATCGCATTCAGAACACTCTTGCTTCCTTTTTGACCAAACCGTCTCTCTGGAAGACCGAGGACTTACGAGGAACGTTTGTAGCACAGCGAAGCTACCAACTCTGCAGGTTCTGATCTATTTTTAAAAAAAGATCCCAGCCGTTGATCCTTTCTCTCCTCCATTCCTAAGATCCCGTTTCCTTCAAAAGCATTTAGCCAAAAAAAAAAAAAAAGTGGAGTTGCTGACATCGGCAGCTCCTGCGGTGATGTCGGCACTGTTGCCGCTAACTTGCCGCTATCTCTCTCTCTCTCTCTCTCTCTCTCCCCCCCCCTCCCTCCCCCTTTTCAGAAGGCCGCTCTGCAATGAATGGGATCCTCTCTCAGGCCAAGTGTTGCACTTGTCTTACAATCGAAATAGTGATAAGTCAATCAGCATGTCTGTTCATCAATCAGTGGCCATTCAAAACAAAACTCTGCTCATACCCTCTTGTTTAGGGCCTTAACGTGTAAGTGTGTTTTGACTAATGCTTTGTTCTCTTTGATAACTAGAGGTATCGTGCATTCCAGTACCATCGGTGAAAGTTTCCATCACTCAGTGTTTTAACTGTTTCTCACTTCACATCCTGAGCGACACCCTCCCTCCTCCTCACAATACCTCTAAGCTTTCCAGACCAGACGGGTGACTTTTTAAACAAAGTAATTGACGGAGGACGAGGAGGAGGCACCTGTGGGAATGAGAGACCACCCTGTCACATGACTGGCTGCGGTTCTGTTCAGCCTGAAACCACAGGAGAATGGAGGGGTAGTGAGTCAACGACGAGGTTTTTATCTTTGTCCTAGTTACTCTTTGCTCTAATTGTTATTTTTACAGCAAGCGGCTGTACCCCCCCCCCCCCCTTTCTGTCCATCCGAGGCGGGACATCTGACCCTCTTAACACCGGCCTTGATGCACTATCCTGGTGTTCATTTTCAATCTACGCTTCAGTATTTCTACACAAAGCAACGCGTGACAAATTCCTCAAGAAGTCATTTCAGATGAAACTGCTTCTCTTTTGGTTCTCCGGCTCACCGATGGAGTGTTCTTATGTTTTTACTCGAGTGCATCTCCAAGAAAGGCTTGACTCTAATTACGTGTGATCGTTCTCCTCTTCTGTCTTTCTGTTCTGAACGTATCCAGTCCTTTACTTTCGTACTCGGATATACTTTATCTGGAGTATCTGATGATTGTCTTGCACATAGAAAATATCTTTGATTTCACACTGACCTTGTTAATAGGAATCACAGTACAGTGGATGTTGTTTTTTTATGAAGGGAATATGTTTGAAGTATTGTTTGTTTTTGCGGTGAGGGATAAAAAAAAAAAAAACTGACTTATATTTTTAACCCTGTTTACAAATTAGCCAAGATGAATGCTGCAGTTTCCTGCTCCTGACAGATTTATATCTTTGTCACTGAGAAAAAAAACAAACCCAACACGGGTTCAATTTAAAATAAGTGCAATTAGACCACACATAAAATCATTTGGAGTTTAATGATCAGACGGCATTCCTCATGCACACATTCCAAGTTCAAAGTGTTAATCGCACACAGCTTTTCTTTCCCGTCACTGATCTTGGGACTTGCCTCTGGCAAAACATTTGATATGTTTTGAATATTTCCTGCATTACCTGTTATATCTCCTCTCGTTGGACGTGCGCAGACAGAAGAATCCGGTACATGGTCTTTGTGTCTGACTAATGTGCTGGTACTGTCCATCGGCCCCCCCCCCCCCCCCCCCCCAGACACTGGAATGTTTAAAATCTGTCCTCGGAGGACGCAGCCCGGACCTCTGTGAGCAGAGAGAACGAGTATCCTCTGGTTCTGTCATGAAGAGCAGCTTCAAAGGATCGCTTCATATTGTTACAGGTCATTCTCATACACCCATAAAGAGTTATTCGGCTGCTGTAATCATCCCTCCTGTCCACACTGGCTGGACAAAGACTCCTTCCTAACGCCTTTCACGGTTTCTCTTCATGGCCGCTGTGGATGGGAGGAATGATCACGACGACTAATAATTCTTTCAGTGTGCAAATGGAGTTCGTATTGTATTGAGATAGACTTGAGAATGTGAACCGATCCTTTTTAAAGTGCTTCGCTTTCATTTTTTCCAAACGCACACATCTCACCATCAGAAGATCGCCACATCGAGTTAGTTTCATGCTGTAAGCAATATACATAATACCCGAACATATTTCATGTAGTGTTGGCATTTCCTATGCAGTAACCTCAGTGTTGTACCCTTCATTGTCTTAAGTAGAGCTCTCTGAAGCAGGTTGGGATGACGCAGTCCGTTTACACTGCTGATAGGGTTTTCTTTTTTTGGCTTTGAATGACCTTTTTATAAGAACACAAACCAGTATTTCTGCTATGCTACTTTCTATTTGTGTTGCTCGGCCCGTCCCCATCTTCCCACGCACAGCACACCGCTGACTCGACTTTTATCTTCTCGCGTCGCCACGCGGTTGAAGCCAAATTACTCGAAGACACGAGTATCTCTTCAACTTTCATGCGTTTGTCCAGCATTATTTTTGGCACCATCAGCATCTTAAATCGAGATGCGTTTGGCGGGATTTAAATGGTGCGAGCGGTGTCACCTGAGACTCGACCGCCTGTTGACTCTCACAGCGAGACTGCACTGCCATCAGCCTTGTTTTGTTTTGGTTCCTGCTTTGAGCAGTGTGTGTGTGTGTGTGTGTGTGTGTGCCATGTTAAGCAGGGACGCTCGACTTCTCCTACCAAGATGTCCGATGAATATTATTCACATCACTGATAGTCTGTTGCTGTAAGTAATTGCACTAAATTCCCTCCTTTTTACAGTGTTTTGAGCTTAGAACTGTCGGTAAATTGAAGAGTTCCAAAATGTAAAGCACACAGAATCATGGGTGTGTGTTTGTGTAGATAGCTGTATTTTTTTTTTGTATAGATCGCTTTGATGACGCTTGTTGATAATGCCTTAAACTCTGCTTTGTTCAATGTGTGAAGTTGGAACAATGGAATGCTTCTGTTGGACTCGTGTTCTCTTCTCAGGCTGTTCAAGAGCAAATCACAAACGTCGAGCTTTGACACTCTTGTCACGCCCGTAAGCAGAAATTCATCTTCATATTTCTCAAAAGGAGTGACGGTGAATTCTCTCCGGCCCCAGACGCTTCAACCATGAAATCTGCAACTTTGTGTTCGTGTGTTGTTCTGTATTTTCTTTTCTTTTGTCATGAACTATTCAGTTACATATTTAATACTTTTTCCGTCATACTTGCCTTTTTAATTCCTGTTTTTTCACTGTGCGTAAGTGGAGTAAATGGAAAGCACTTTTCTGCACTCTTATCAAGACGATGAGAAGAGTGTCTGCAACGGAGGGCAATCCATTATTTTCACACAAACTCATGTTTTTTTCATTGTTGTTGCACACGATCAGTAGTTTTTCATCCCCTAGAATTCATGGAGCGTGTTTGGTGTCCTGTGCTTGGTCTCAGTCTCTGGACAGCTGAATCTAGGTGAATAAATGGAGACAGACGGGCTGCGTTAATCAGATAGCTTTCCATTGGTGGTAATGTAACGGTTTATTATGTTTTGTGATGTTGGCAGTGGGGATTTCTACTCCCCGTGTGAACTAATTCCTGTTTGATCTCACATTGAACTGCAAAAAGGTGAATTTAGGTGATTTTGGTGTCGCTGATGTCTAGTTCAATCAGAACGGTTCAAAGTTTTAAAGAAGTCTGTATTTTCAGATTTGCCATTATACTTTCTTTGCCACAAGGGGACACTGCTTTTCATGTGATGTGCAACTATTGAAAAAAACATACAAACAGATTTTTTTTCCTTTTTTTTTTAAATGCCTAAATCTGCAAAATATATGCAATGATGTAAACGTAACATTCAATCCTCAAGTATAATCCAGGTTGTATGAACTTTGTATCGTGAGTTTTAATATCGTATGGCCGTACCAATATGTATTGATCTTTATCAGAAGCCTTAGAGTTGTCGACCGAAAGTGCTCCCTTAGAAATACCCCACACCTACCTGACTTTAACAAAGCATTAATATCTCTATTTTGTTGCGTTTTTATTTGTACTGGTTTTGAATAAATAGATTTGTACTGTATATTTGTACCTCTCTGTGAACTACTTCGGGTGGTTCTGTTTTTTTTCTTCGTTTTGCTGTTTTAATTCTATGTACTTTAAGGACACAAAGATATTGTATTTTTATTGTTACAGCTAACTTGGAGACATTGCATTTATCATGTTTGTTAAGTAAACAATATAATATATATATATATAAATATAAACTATTATCCAACTTGTGTGCTGTGTTTCTTTAGTTGCATTTATTTGAGTTTCTTTCTCGTAAGTGGCATTTATAGTAATGTGGGGTTTTGAGGTTGACTTTTACTGAAGTGAAAGTAGCAACAGAGTAAAGAATGTACAGTAGTTTGTCACTGGTGCATTAATATAGAATAATTGACGTGCTGCAGCTGTTCTGGGGGAGCTAATGTAACTCCTTTATACACTATGTAGTTTATGTATACATATACACACCATGCGTAATCTTTACAGTGACTAGGCAGTATAGCTGGTAAACATGGTGGTATAAAGTTATGGAAGCCAATAATATACATCATGAGTGTTTTATAAGCAATTGAATAAGTACTAACATGTAACTACTACTGAAATTTAAATGCCACCGAGTAGGAATGAAGTATGAACTTCACATGAATTCATGCGGTTTAAAAGTACACAGTCGTTTAAATCAATTCACCGAATTCTGATCTCAATATTCAAGTTAAAAACCAATCAAGTAGCTTAAAACTTTTATAAGATCATGTACCTGACACCAAAATTACTTATTTATTAAATAAGACTAATTTATGAACCCTGTTTAAAAAAAAAAAATTGCATTACTTGGCATGACAAAATGTCCATCAGTGAAATTTAAAGTAAAAATAAGTATTTGAATGCTGTAAAATCAGTGGCATTTCATTTTCAACAATACGAAGTGATTCGTTTCACAATGAGGTGTTCAGTTTCTTAAACGTTTTTACATTTGTATGGCTATTTCCTAAAAACTAAAAATATTTCTGCATTCATTTTAGGTATAAAGAACACACCCGACATTTGAAAAGAAGACCTCACAGTTGAAGAAAAGTGTACTTGTGTGTATAAAACACAGGAGGGAAGTGACTCGGGACAATGCCACTGAAGTAAAGTCAACGTTTATTTGCACACTTTACCAGGTTTCATCACGGTCTGTACATCTGTTCACCCAGTAACAGAGGACGGCACCCTGGGGAGGCCATCCTCCGACACAATGCATTGATATCGCAGCAAAGCATGAATGTTCTCATTAGCAGTTCAGCTCATTCATTTGGCCTTGATCAGAGAGATTTGTTTTGTAAACATGGACATTGAGAGGAAATCCTGATAGAATTAAAATAGAAAAGGCCAATTTTCTTTTTTTAAACTTTTTTCTTTTGATTAAACTGTAAAAAACAGGCAGGCATAAACTAACAGTAACAAGCTCATATTGAACCATTGCAGGACCAGTGCAGTTTCACGGCATGCAGTGCTGACCTAACCCATGTACCGAAGGTGCTGCTCGTGAAAGACCAGCATCACTTCAGAGCTCAGAGGACTTTCCTTTTGCAATAGTACGTCAAGGACCACAGGCGATCCCACATTGGTCCACCGGAGGACAAACGGTGATCACAGCAATTTCAAAGAGCAACCTCTGAGAATACCCAGTATTCATAGTCCGAGAGGAGAGAGAAATAAAGGACCCCTGAAGCCTCTGTCGAGAACACTGATCGGCCCTCGTTACAGGATGTCATGAATAGGATGGCATTGAGAGACCCTGTGCTGGACTCGGAAGAGAAAACACATCTAAAAACAAAGCGTCTCTGGGGGAAAGTCACACAAACAGTCGCTGTCACATCGTTCGATGCGATTCTTATGGACCAGGGTGTCGTCATAGGCTCGGAGCCCTCTCACATCAGTGAGTTAAATTGCCTGAGAAGCGAAACTCTTTGCATTGAAGTCCGTTTAAATTAAAGTCGCATTCTGCATAGTTTCAGTGAAAAGTGAATTAATATCCTTTGAATAAATAACATCTGTTGCATAGACGTTTGATGCACTCCTAGAAAAGCCTCCGAGGATGTAACAAAAACAAAACAAATCCTCTCTTCTTTTCATTTGATGCGACAAACAGCAGATGGACTCTGGTCTAGGAGTGACTCAAACAGAACCGGGACTTGTCCTCGTCTCTGGTATTCCTTGAAGAATATTTCAGAAACTGCTTATTGACACTATAAATGTTTGCATGTGGAGCAGTGGAGTCAAGAAAAGCTGGAAGTAAACCGTACAGGCAGGAAATTAAACAAGGGATATCCAGACACGGCCTCAAATTTAAACATTAAAACAATTTCATACCACTGATGGCAGGTCACACAATAACCCCAAAAAACATTTTCACAAGAAAAATATATTCACATCATATTGCATAAATATGTGCTGGAATGAGGTTAATGAATATAGATTAAAATAAAATCTCTCTCCCAGTATGGGCCGTATGTGTCGTGAGATTCGCCCCAGTGCTCAGTAACGGACGGGAATTCAAAATAAAACCGGTTTAAACGAGTTTAAAACGAGTCCCCTCGTATGAATCAATAAATATCTTTCATCAACTCTGCTGACGGATGATATAACTTCACCTCAATGTAAGTGGTGCAGGTCACATATATTGAAGGTACTGTAGCTGTACGAAGCATGTGAATGCTTCACAAACCGCATGATCTGTGTACGACCCTCAAAACCATGAGAACACATTTTCATGTTGTAATTTACTCATCATGAGGGAAACAAATGTATCAGAATTCAAGTAGAGTATCATATTAAGAACCTTTTCATTGTGACTATTTGATGGAATATTTTAGCACAATGTTCCTTAGCGGGATGAGCCCAAAATATATATATATACACGAGGTAACTAATGTATTGTACAGTAACAGCAGCAAAGACTGACTTTTTTTTTTTATGAGCCAAAGAAAAGCTCTGTAACAAAAAAGGTAAAAAAAAACCCGACATTGGCAAAATGTTTGAGTGTAACAAGGCAGGAAAAAGAAAACAGATTTAAATATTGGCAAAGAGAATGTAAAGAGGCGAATGTATCAAGTTGTACAACACAGGAGGCGAGTGGGAATGTTGCTTAACACCGGGCGCGTTCAATAGGACAAAACATTCGTTTAATTTATCTGTTAAGAACGAACAAACCTCATATTTAGACCTGGTGCGTTTGTAAATCAGCTGCTCCCGTGAATGTTTGTGTCCTATTAAAAGTGCCTGAGTGATAACCTAAAACTGTGGGGGGGGAAACAACCTGCAATCCTCTGTCGTAGTGTGAGAGTACACGAAGAGCTTTGGAAGCTTGGAGTTAGAACGCAGTCAGCCACGAGACAGACAGCGCGACCGATAGGCGCCAGCTGAGGTAGTAGAGTTTGACAGGAAAAATGAACTCCCCCCCCCCCCCCCCCCCCCCCCGGCGGCAGCTCGAAGAGAGAGAGAGATAGAGATAGAGATAGAGATAGAGAGAGAGAGAGAGAGAGAGAGAGAGAGAGAGAGAGAGAGAGAGAGAGAGGTGTAGCTACCAGTAAACCCGAGTCACTGGGCTGGCGGAGTGGACCAGGGGGAAGGAAGGGGGGGGGGGGGAGGAAGGAGGGTCTGAGGCTACAAAGTCCCCTCTCCTGTCACTGAAGGTCCATGTGCAAAAAGATTTCTTTTTTTCTCCCCCCCCTCAACAGGAAGTAGAACCGCTCCTACTAGAAATGAACTGTGTTAAATCTGCTGACGAACAGATAAATCTCTTTACAACATGCTTTTCTGTCATCATCCACACAATATGAAACATTCTCAACCCTGTTCCCAAGGTTTTGTAGACTGTAATAAATTAGAAATTGAAGTAGTTTTTTCGCTGTATTTAACAACGCAGTTTGTGAAGCTGTTGGACGCAGAAGGAGCTGCAGGTGAACCTAGGAATGGTTCACTGTAACCATGGCAGCCTGATGGCAGAGTGCAGAGGTTAATGGTGCTGCCCCCCCTCCCCTCTTCTAGTGGCCTGGCCCCTTTAGGGCAGCTTCATGAACAGGCCGTTATCAATGGAAGGGACAGGCATCGGGCAGGGGAACTGAAAGAGACTCATGTCTGCGGTGAGAGCCGCCATGGCAGCAGGATCGTGCTCTATCTGTGTCCTCAGAGCAGGGTCAATCTTCTCCAGCCGTCGCTTGATCCTCTTCGCCTCCCTCTCGCGGATCAGCCTGGCCTGCCTCTTCTCCGGAGTCTCGTTGGCCCTCTTCATCCGCATGGCCTCCCTGTCCCTCTGCAGCCTGCGTGCCCGCTGGTCCTCCGATTCCTGCATCCTCTGCATGCGCTTGGCCTCGCGGTCCCGCAGCCTCCTGAGTTCCCTCTCGTCCTCCGACTCGCACGCCCGCTTGGTCTTCTTTGCTGTGCGCTCGCGCTCCAGACGCTGCATGCGGGCCTCCAAGGGCTCGTTCTTCCTACGCAGGGCCCATTTTCGCATCGGCGACTGGGCGTCCACGAGCTGCTGATAGGCCACGCAGCTGTTGCACACCAGCAGCACTCCGGCAGGATACACCGGCATCGGGCTCAGGATGTCGGGGATGGGAGGAAAGCCCGGGGAAGAGGAGTTAAGAGCATCGGGGATGGATGCCAGTGAGGGCCCTTCAGAGAGGAGGCTATCGGGCAGCGAGGGAAAGGAGGGTCCCTGGTCAGAGCCCGCGCACGGTCCAGGGCCGTGACACGGTCGGGGGCCTCGACACTGGCTCGGCATGTGGCCTGGTCCCTGGCAGGTACGATGGGCTTGACATAGGTTGGGGTTGGGGTCAGGGCCCTGACAGGAACTGAGGCCTGGTCCGTGGCAGGAGCAAGAGCCGGGGCCCGGGCTGGTCATGGGGCTGCTGGAGAGGGACATGGAGCAGCTGTCCCCTCCTTCGGAGACTTCCATCCTGGTTGTGTCGAGGACATCTTTAAGCTTCTCCCTAAGAAAAAGACAGCATTAAACAGCTGGTCATACTATGTATGTACGGTAATAATACATCCCCTTAGTTATGTCTGGAGGCGTTCTTACACAACATGTTCTCTTTCCTTTATCTGACCCCGTGATTTATCCGTACTTATGCCGTTTCACTTACAGCAACACCCGACTAGCTATAATAGCTCGAGCTTTTCTTTTCTCTGCTTTTACATCACGGCCTCTCAGTTTCTCCCTCTACTATGTGTCCTGACCTCGCCAGTGCTGTTTAAATCTAAAAAGGAATGGTAGTTGCTAAGCAACATGCACTTTTATTTCCATTAAATCTGTCAATACGGTACTAATTTTATCCGTCCCTCATGTTCTGCATCCTGCCTTGTCTCGTACCGAGACAACCGCTGCTCTGTTGTTTTAGTGTTCTGCATCAGACACATTTTCACATCATTTTCACAGATTTGACTCCTCGTTGGACGGACAAATAGAAAACCAGTCAACCCGAATACGTCTTTTGAAGGAGTGTGACCTGCAACTGCTGACATTTTTTTTTATTTGTTCACTGCAGTATTTAAAAGTGGTTTCTCCTGCTGAATCGGTGACGTCTCCTGCCTTTGTATGCTGATGAATGGGTCTGCTGAGGTGACTGAACCCTTAGATCTTGTTTAAAATATTCAAGAATTAATAAGAAACAGCAGCATAACCCCACGAGGTAAACGCTGCATTTTTAATTTATTATTTATTATGATACATTTGTCATTTATAGACCTTACAACTGTGGAAGCTGACGTTCTACTCAAATTAAATACAGATGTATGAATACAAAAAAAACAACCAGTGAAGGCAACAGACTTGACATCTGTCGACTGCTTAATTATTGATAATTTGAATTAAAACAGAGACACTTTGGGACCATAATAATGCCTCGACATCCGAAACATCGCATCTAAAATGTATCCGTGCTAATTCCTTTGAAAGATGAATGTGCATTAAAGACCTGAGCCACAGTAGCGATGAGCCGAACCTGTTAAAGTTGTTGGTGTCTGTGAAGCGTGCGCCGCAGACGGCACAGTTGGAGAGGCGGTCCTCGGAGTGGATGAGGAGATGCCGGCCGAGCGAGCCAGGAGAACTCAGGGCTCGCCCACACACTGGGCACACGTAGCTCTTGCTGTTGCTCATCATCGCCGTGTGCTGGTAAAGACAGCGAAACAAGATCAGAACAAGAAACTGAAAAAAGGGGAACAAATGATAAAGTACACCTCCAACATTAAAAGATATATTAATATCATCATATCTTAAACTGTGGGTGATCCCTCACAAATACTGAAACACATGCGTTTGTTGTTAGAATCAGATCGAAATTAATATTTGATAAAAACATGTATGATTGTGTTTGATGGTGTGGGGGCGTAACGCACAGTACTGTGCATGCTATAAGCATGTTAAGTTTAAAAAAAATAAAAAGCAAACATTTAAATGGAATACGAATGCATTATGACAAAATGTTTTGGAAATAAAGTCTACAAGTAAAACTCAAATGACAGGACATTCAAATGTGATCATCAGGGCCAAGAACTAGCCTCGCAATTAATCACACCATTATGGTTTGAGCCCGCTGTACTTACGCTCCACACCCGGTGAACAACACAGACACCATTGCAACTGCTCAACATTTCAGTGACAGAATGCACAATCACCGTTCAGCAACTTTAAGTGCAATAACCACAAACTGCCTGATACTTGCAGAAAAAAACGAAACATGCAGTGTTGAATGTTTGAATTCTGCAAATGCTGAGGAACGGTATAAATCAGCTACTGAATAATAAGTGAGACCTCGAGGCCATTGATGAATACACACAGGATGAGACTGGAAGGTGTGGATTACTGTAACATGGAAGATAAAGACTTTTTAAAGGGAGCGTAAGAAACTATTTACTATTAGCAAATATATAATACATCTTCAAGATATCTGGCACTGAACACACTTTGTATGAGGTAAGGGTCTCACGCAGTTACAGGACAACGTAAGCACCAGATCACAAAAGTCAAAGCATTCTCCCTCAACCTGCATCTCACTGAGGTACTGATGCTGAAAGCTCCTTAAGGGCTTTAGAGGTGATGATCTCCCACTAGCATCGTAGAAACAGACTGCAACAAAGGATCTGCAGGAGCTGCTTTGTTTTCTCGGTTCTGCCGTAGATTAGGACAGGCGACACAGTGTCTTTCTCACCTGGTAGACATGGGAGATGAGCTTCTCAGGGCTGCTGAAATCCAGCGGGCAGAGAGGACAAACAAAGTTGTTGCCGTGGTCTGCCCCTTCCTCGCTCTCCTGAGGGAAACCAAGCACCATTAAAACACATACCAGGAGCCAAAGCTGCACCACGACACCTCCACAAGTTCAATCTAGACACCAAACTGACGGGAGGCAGAACTGATTATAAACATCAACATTTTTATTTTGGAGGAGTCACTACTCACTTCACGTTTCCAGTTGGAGCATTTCTGCAAGTGGTGGTGATGTGTTGAGTGTGTGAATGAGGCA
Source organism: Melanostigma gelatinosum (assembly GCF_949748355.1). Lineage (NCBI taxonomy): Eukaryota > Metazoa > Chordata > Actinopteri > Perciformes > Zoarcidae > Melanostigma > Melanostigma gelatinosum. The sequence goes on from NC_136635.1 coordinate 13,907,921, forward strand.
AAATGCTCACGAGCCCCAGTGACTCACTAACAGTGACACGCTGCTGTGTGCTGTCACAGATGTGACTCACACAAGTTGAAATACAGAACATTTTCAAACAGAAGGTCCTGGCACAAAACATATTGTCTGATACCAGAGGTGTTCTGTTCATTCAAGTGCTCGCTGTTTATGGGGTATGTTTTGCTTGTTACGCCCCACAGAAGAGCGGAAGTATTATTCACAAAAATACCTCTTTTATCTCGCAATTTCACTCATTTGACACAAATCTCAAGAGAGTAAAATCGGTCAAATTAATTTTTGATGTGTCTGATCATATCAGCGTGATCATTTGAGTTAACCGTGGTGGACCAACACTGTAAGCCTTGACCGTAAATGAATCTAATGTCCAGATATGCATTCTGTATGACTGGAGATAACAAGAAGTACCCAACTACGTGTCTCAAATAACAGGGAGCGTCTGACTGTATGTCTGAAAATAGGAAGTACCGACGTCTGTGTAGCTTCAGAAAGTGGATACTGAGGGAGGACGTAAATGCAGCCTGAACCTTGCTTGTACATGTGTAATTAAAGACACTCTCTTGTTTAGGAGCTCTTCATCACAGAAGTTCTGCCACATTGTCAGATTGGTCTTGGAAATGTATTCCTTATTATGAAGTTTGACTAATTATTCAAACAATTGAAATGAAATATTTCTCTGAAACAGGTACTTCACTTCTTTTCCGGTCTCCTGCTACTATCCGGATCCAACGTTTGCAATACATCGAGTATATTCGATACGTCGCCCAACCCGATGCCAAAGCGCCAACTTCCCAGTACAGTGGCCGCAATACCACTATGAACCAAAAGTGGCTCAACCGCTCACCTCTTTGACTCCCGCTCCTTGTAGGCGGCACTGCGTTCTCTTGGTGGTCATGTGGTCGTCAGCAGAGGTGTTGGAGGAAGAGTCTTCGCCGTGGTTGTCGAGGTCACTATCGCTGTCTTCTATGGAGGCAAACACAGCCCTATCAATACAGACGGACAACAGAACACAGAGCAGGGCTTACTCTCACTAACACCCCTCAGTCCCAAGACGTCCCACACAGAGTCCATCCAGTCCCCCCCCCCCTCGTCCTGTCCTTCCATCTTGTACCTGAGATGCTATCCTGCTCTTGTACTTCCTGGGAGTTGTTGCTGCAGCATTCATTGTCTTCGGTGAATTCGTCCCTGCCATCCATGTTAATAGTGTGCTGAAGTCCTGTGATGCCTGAAGTGTGGAATGGCCCTGGTGATAAAAAGAAGAAGAAGAAGAAGAAGAAGACGTGAGCAGTCAGTCAGATGAAAGTGTGTCCAGTGGGCACAATGAACGGCAGTGACTGATGTGGGTTGGTATTAGACTATATAAATCCAAGATCTTGGATATCTATCGTGGTGTCTCTGGGTGTATTAGACTAATTTTGGCAATGTTGCAGCATCTCTTTGTTTGCACATAAATGAGATAAAGTACCTCGATATGTCAGGTATTTAATTTGCTGGAAAACACACATTCCCATCTGTTTTTTTAGCCATTAACGATCCAATTTATTTTCCAGAAAATGTATTACGTCACAATACACAGCGATATGGCACCCTGTATTTAACACTAAAATCATAATATGATGATATAGTAGAGTTGGATGGTGCAAAACCTCTCTCTCATTGCTCAGGAAAAGCATTGGTTGTTGATATAACAATGAATCAATCAATCCATCAATCAACAAGAACCACAATTAACCTTTATGTCTGCAGCTGCATTAAACAGGTGTGGAGCACATGAATGGAAGACCAAGCATGTCGATCAAGTGTCACGGCGTCTAAGGCTGTTCTTGTAGGACAATGCATTTCACTATATCTGCACACCATGGCAGGACCTCCTGTTCAGGAGCTGATTACACAAAGAACATGCTTTTTAGAATATGTGAATTCATAATAATTAAACATGTCAATACATTAAATCTGTTGCAATACATAGGCCACCTTTTGACCCATCTATTGTATTCGGCATACGAGTGCTTTAGCGCCACGGGAGCATAGAAACAGCATCTACTGTCATAGCATACCATCAGAAGGTATTCACTGTTCAACACTATTGAATTCGCCTGTAGCTTTTGTCCACACTGATATCAGAACATTTAGCAATTCAAGCGTAGAAAGGAAGAGATTTCAGGGACACAAAATGGTAACAAAGGTGAAAAAAAACAGGAGCAAATGGTGCATTGTTTCTACATTTTTTTTTTGGACATGACTTTTGGGCTCCACACCAGACGTGGACCACAAAAACATCTCTGCCGACGAGGCTGCATATGAACCATCAGACACTGAAACCTAATGAATGCTAAGGCGGCGAGAGAAGCACACTGACATACGTGCACACACACATCAACTTCATTTGCATCCCAACCCCCACTTTTTCACACACACACACACACACACACACACACACACACACACAGATACATGCTAGCTCTGTTCGACAGCCATGCTGCAGTCCCACAGGGGGAAGCAGCCTGCACTCTTTCCTCTAGCTAGCTGCTCAGTGTGTTTCTCTCTCTCAGTACCACCCACACACTGAACAGCCTGGCTCGCCCTCTGTCCTTCCTGCTTGTAGGTAGCTCTGACTACATCCATACATCTATACCATTACCTCTGAGGAGGAGGATGAAGCTTCATACCGTGACAGCCCATATGTGGCTCATTTAACTCATTGTGATACCACCATTTGTTTTATAGCTCCGTCGGTTGCAGGATTCTCGCAAAATCCCTTCACTTTTCTTATTATGACACGTGACCCTGCAAAGTACCGGGATTTGACTACCAACACTGCTTTGCAGTCTTGTTGAATGCTCCTCTGGCATTCACACACACAAGAGCATCTCACTTCAGAGCACTATAATTAATGACAGCTTAAAATCCAATTTTCTTTCTCTGTGTGCTCTCTCTCTCCCTCTCTCTCTCTCCGTGAACACAGATCAGAGATGGGAAAGAGATCCCGACTTCAGTTACCTGAGAATGACAGAAGTAATTACAGCCCTCGTCACAATCCTGAGGTATTGCACACACACACATGCATACACCCTCTATGAGGAAAAGAAGAGGTATAACCGTGATGTTTGTCATTCTACTATTAAGCCTCTGGCGAGAAGTTAGTATGTGAACACAGTTTTGGGCACTTTTTTAGAAAAGAAATCAAAGCATTCATCAGCAGTAGTAGAGTGACGGAGTATTGAACTATGAACTACTACAACAGGCTGGCTTCACGGCACATAGCCAATGATTGATGTGTGAGAGATACCCATCCCCCCACTGCTAGGGCTCTGTCTGTACATCTGTCTCTCTCTCCCCCCCCCCTCCCCCAGCCTTTGCCACTGTGATGTTATCTCTGAGTCTGTGTGTCTGTAGGCAGGAGGTGACGCAGTGTCTGACTGAATCCAGACAAAGAGACAAACTCATCAGCCAACAGACACACATAAGAGGGGGGGGGGCAGTGGGGGTGGAGGGGTAGCCCGCAAAACAAAACAGACAAAAGACAGAATGCCAAAACTCTACTCAAACACCAAGCAATGGGGGTCCTGATGAATTCAAAGCCCCCTCCTTCTCCTTCTCAGCCGCCGTCCCCTCCAAAAACACACACAACTCCGTCTGAATCTGCAGGAAGTGCTGGGGCCCCCGTCACACACACACACACACACACACACACACACACACACACACACACACACACACACACACACACACACACACACACACACACACACACACACACACACACACACACACACACACACACACACACACACACACACACACACACACACACAGGAGACTGGGGATAGTGGGCCAGACATCTGATCAATTCTCACTTTGATTAACTGGTGACCTAGCACTGGAAAGAAGAAGGTGAAGTGATTAACCTTTTTCTTTCTCTATGTGGAAGACTTTCTCTGCTTAGTTTCACACCTGAAATGAACCTAAATGCTCCTCCTAGATAATCTCAACAGAGAAGTCACATTTGGCTTGTGATTCGGCCACAAGACCACACTGTTACCATGAAAGCACAGGCATCGCAGATCAGCAAGAACCATTTGTCCTGAGCTAAATTGGGAGAGCACATCTTATTTCAGCTCTTTCGAATCAAAGTTCAGAAGCTTGACAGAAAAAGAAAAAATATATATATATCTAAAAAAAACAAAAAAAATTTACTTTTAAATGAAGGCCAATTAACAAACATTGTAGCTTCTGTACACACACCTATGTACACTTACTCAAACAATTTGAAAAGTTCTGACACAACCTGCACTGTATTAAGTCAACTCATCAAGAGGTTTTCAGAATGTTCATGGCAACATTTGCACTTGTATTGTTAAACGTCCTGATGTCTGATTTACTGTCAACCTGAAGAAACATCAACGTTTCTCCATAACGCATGCACCACCTGCACGTCTAATCAACTGCTATGTAATGCTGTTGTTGTGCATCAACCTCGAGGAGGAAGACAAAGCTAGAACGACAGCACTGTTGTATTATTGTCTGGAATCCGCCTGCCAGTCAGACTGTCTCCCTGCCTGTCTCCCAGCCTGTCTCCCAGCCTGTCTGCTCTCTCAGTCAGTCCGTCAGTCTGTCTGTCTGTCTGACCCTCTCAGGGGGAGGACAGCTCTGTGCATGCAAGTCATACCTTTACAAGAATAACCAGATAAAACAGGCAAGAGAGGAGAGTCACCGTACAAAACACAGTGCCTGAACTCAAACTCCAGTGACACGGCTTGTCAAGTACGGTACACTAAATATTTTGGCATTTGTCACACAGCATAAGGTGCTCCAACGTACGCCACCACGACATCGTATCAGGCCCTCCCACTCTAGACTCTGGTCGAGGTGCTACAGAGCACATTAGCTTGCAGGGATTATCGCAAGATGCATTTCAACAGCAGTTCAAACAAACTATGTATAGAAAATAAGGGCTGCAGCATACATAACTTCAGCAGATTACACCGGGCCGTTCCCTTCTGTGGACTGAGGCGTGTCAGCATGCTGTCCAACAGAACGGAAGATTTAGGGGAAGAAAAGCACAAAGAGGGACAGCCATAGCTTCTTCACACGTATTCCTTAGTTTCAATGAAGTTAATGTTGTATAATGTTAGCAGGGAATGAAATTAGCACCTGCCACCAGCCAAATACAAGGTAAATGTTGGTAAACAGTTCAGGTCACCTGCCACCAACGCAGATGGGTTTTCCTTAGATCAAGAATATATCACATGATAGATTGCATTGTCCTACTGTCTGCTTCCACTGATTTAGTGTTTACAATTTTAAAGCGTTCTAGATTTCAGAAGGGGCAGACAAAAACATTGAGTGAATGGTAGAAATGTTCAGTGACCTGCCACAAAAAACGTAATTTCAGACCATGGACTAATTTCATTAGAATACGAAATCAAAATGAGATGCTCCGGTTCATAATTGTGTAGTGCCATTGGTGATTTGTAGGAAAGCCCTGCATACAAACAAGGATGCCTGAGGACAATGTGCCACTCAGAAAACACTCAATATGAGAAGTGTGTACGAAAAGGCTTATAGTACTGTAGATATCTCACCCTAAAAAAGGGAGAAAGATGGACAACAGAGACCTTGATTTCAACAAGTGTCGTCCTAAAGTACAGGGCAATTGCACACATTTTGAATAGCATTTTGAACACCTGAGACGTGCTTTTGCTCAATGAATTTAGAGAAATTACAACTTAAAACAAAACCCACAAGCCAGAAACAGGGTTACCCACAAGCCCCGACATACAGGCCAACTACAGGAAGACACTCTCACAGAACTGATATCAGTTCTGTGAGAAGGACTTCTTGTATACCAGTCTACTCGGAAAACACACAAATAGTGATGTGAATTACACGAGTCCTCGGACGTGATACCGCCACGTTTGCACACATTGTTTACACAACTATGTCACGAGACCGTATGTGATATGTTTGGCATCAGATTAAAGATGAGTATCATTACAAATTAACAATATACCAATCTGGCAGAGTTATCAAATTAATGACAGCTTCTTTTAAGTGAATATTTACCATAGATATGCTCATTTGCATGTTTTTTATTCAGTTACTAGAGTTTGATTTAGACAAAAAGAGTTGCTGTCCACTTACTTTATTAGTCTCTTTCGTTTTTGTATGTGCAACTATATCAATATAATAATAATAATATTAATAATAATAACTACTCAAGGAACCACTGTAGAACAAAGAAAAAATAAAGCATTGATGGCCAATTAAGTCTTGCGCTGTATTCTCGCATAAACTATAAACCATAATAAAAATTGAGATGTCCATCACTACTCTGACCAGAAAACATACACGTTTTTTATGAAAACTCTAATAAAACAACAACAATAAAGGCTGTATGAATGTAAGCTGCTGACATAATATACTGTGAATATACCATAGGGTATGTGATGGTATGTTATTACAGGGAATACATGCTACATGAACCTATTACAAGCTACAGCGGACATCAAGGGAAGCGACTGAAACGCTGCTACTGCAGGTCGCTGCAGAAACAATAATAATTCAACACATTCCTGTAAAACAGCCCGAAGTACACACGTATGGTGGACGTGACGTGGGTAGATAACGCGTGAAATATAGCATGAGACAATACCTGGAATACCTACAGTTAACTTTGAAGGGGTTGGTCTGTTTTCGCCTGGACATATTATTGTCCACTCCCGGTTATAAACCTGGAATCTCCTCCTAAACCCAGCACGGGTACCCTGACACCAGTCCAGGTGTGGTCCGCACTGAGAGGACAGATGATGAACGAAATAACAATAAAACAAAATTTAAAAAATAAAATCATCTACTCGATCAGCAGAGTCGGGACCATTCACGGGGGTTAAAAAAAACAAAAACAAAAAACGGATAGTCAAAGAGTCACATTCTTGCAGCAGTTAAAACGATCCGGTCTCCAGTCGATCAGCGGGTTTAAAATGATGAAGACCAGAGAGACACACCGAGCGGCCCCGAGCTGCTCCGATCCAGAGCCGCTGGCACCCGCGCACTCACTGCAGCGATGCACGAGCTCAGCTGATCTGTAACGCGAAAGCAGCGAAGCTACGCCGAACTGCATTGTGGGATACGAAAGGGACGACGGGGAGTTCATCACACTAAAGACACTATGGTGCGTTCATGTCACGTGGGAGAAAGAACGACGCTGTGTATAAACATCACAATATTTCCACGTAACGTAGTGCTTCAATATTTTAAGAGACAAGAAACATCTGAAAGTGTTGGAAATAGAAAATATACATATATCAGAGTGTATCTTTGGTCTTCTTTCAGAAATAAAATATCTTCGAGGATCAACATATTTTAGCATCTAAAATAATCGGAATTAATGCCAATTAAAAATTGTATATTTTGAAATTTATATATATTTTTTGAAGCATATACAATGGACGTAGATGATAGTAACAACAATATTTTATGTTACATTTTATTTGTAAAAAAATCGCCGTTTTGTCAAACAACAATTTTCAAGGTCAAAAGTGCAAACCTTAAACCTTATGAGCTAATGAGCTTCATGCCAACGGCTTAATTTCCTTAAGGAGAAATTAAGAAAGCAATTGAAGTATAAGTCCTGGATATCTGAGGTTGATTTTTATGTTACACAAGTTATAAATGAGAGGTCGACCCACATAGATCTATGATACATCGGCCAATATTTATTTCAACATCGCACATCTAAAATATTTTTGATAATGACTCCTTCATTTGGTTGTTTATTAGGCTAATTATGACAAAATTATGAGCAGGACCTTTTACACTTGTCAGTGCTCTCTGGTGGGCAATCCATGCACTGTTTCTAAATTACCACAAACATATCTTTGATTCCTCTCATCTTCCTTAAAATATTGTTTTGAGGGTGGCGGCAGATATCTGAGAGGCCGATTACTAAAACCTGGCCATATTAAACCAAAACCACCAGCATGGCTATAACATTAGGGTGAAACAACCCTTCAAACGTTCCAGGTTCACCCAGGTGATAAGCCTCTGGGCTGGTTGGACACAATATGAAAAAGTGACTTGATGGGTGTGCACTTGTATCAACACTAGCATAGTTGTGATTCATTCACTCTAAAGTCTACAGTTAGACTGACAATGGTGCTGCAGTGTACCATTCAAGTAAAGTCTTGAGAATTGCCAAAATATACCATTTCCCAAAAGATAAGGCAATAATAGACAAAGGCATTGTACACGAACGTCAGCATCACATTATCCACTTAGAATAGCATGTCATATGTTTTGCTATCGCATTTCAAAATAACCCAAATTTTTCTGCTAGGCTAAAAAATGAACTGAGAAGCAGATCAAAGGACTCGAAATGTCACTGATGATTAACAAAAATGTCAAAGCAAGTTAAGGTTAAACTAAATACATGAATAAATTCAAGATAGTTTCCATGTGAGATGAAAACACCCAGCATGTTTCCTGTGTATTCAGTTTTATGATCGTTTTAACAAAGTCAGGCTGTGAACATATGAAAAACAGCCTCAACCAAAGTCTTCACATCACATTACAATCACTAGAATTAATAGGGTCATGACTTCGTTATGACAACATCCTTTTTTAACTATAGTGTTTTTGGTTACACCCATTTGATTATAGCTGGTGTTACTTTATCATTGATCACAGCTTAACTGGTATGTTATTTATGTTATACTTAAACTTAAGACCAACCCTGATGCGGTCATTTATCAAATGATAAATAAACTATTAATCCAGACCAACCCCCCCCCCCCCCCCCCCCCCCCACACACACACACGTCTTGGACAGCACAGTAGAAACACTAGGTGGCGCTCCAAACCACCGGACTGCTAAAGTCATAACATTTCACGTAGTCGTCATCACTGGCTGCCACGAGTAAACGGACCGCAGCACAACATTGACAGGGTAAAAAAAAATATTCTTCCGCAGCGTTAAAAGGAAAATATGCCATCTCAACAAAATAACCTCGACGTGTCGTGACATTTACGGCGTTTGTGTGGCAAGTTACGGATGACATACATTAATCCTCAAATTCAAAGTTACACAAAATTATTTAGAGTCAATCATCTCGTGAGATAACGTAAGCTAGCGGTCTAAAGATAAACCAAACGTTAGCCCTTTATGATCAATGCGAGAACCAATGGACGAGGACAAGCTCACTGATAACTACGATTTACAGTGCAGTCACTTAGCTAGCGTTGCATCTCTAATCATCATGAATACATAATGAATCTGTTACCCATGGTGTCCAGTGAACACTGGCATATCAGGTGGGAGTCTCCGGCAGAGGTAGTGTGAAGTAGTCGTCTACTAGGAGCACACGGTACTGTACGGTGATGATAAACTTCAGTCCGCGCTTCTTTCACCAACCTCTGGGAGATGTCAGTGTAACCCTCCGCCTGCGGTAGATGTGCTGAGGCTGGAGTAGCCACCATTTTGCATGTCGAGTGTGTTCCTCCCTCCATTGCTAATAGAGACGATTCCAGTTATTTTCTGGCATCTTTACGGCTAGTAAGTATATTCTAAGATCAATATATCGGAAGAAATACACGAAAACGCCTTGACGTGTGAGTAATTATGTGTGGTTTGTTTGTGTCTACGTTGACAACTCTCACAGCTGCGCTGCATAGGAAGTCGCAGCCCTCAGTGCACCGGGGCTGTGCCTGTCAGCAGCTAACTTAGCTAGCATGGTTAGCATAGTCATATAGCTGTAGCTAGCATGCTAACTAGCTAGCCTGGCGAACTACCTGCTGGGCTAGGGATGTGAAGCTCACTTAGGTGGTGTGGTTGTCTAATAAGTCATAATAATTGTGTCAACTCGTAATGCCGACTTTATGTTTGAAATCGTTCTAGCCAGCTAACACGCTAGCGTCGTACCCATTGCTCTTTTTCCCAGTTGAGATTGTATTCGAACTAAATAATAGAGAAGCCAACGAGTGGTCAGGTAGCTAGCTAACGCCACAGAGGACTCGCTAGCTTGATAATTCAAATGCTTGAAGAAGGCCTGAACTGCATCATGTACTGATCAGATTCAGGTGTCATGCTAAGCCTGTGATGGCCTATCGTCTCAGTTCGACAACATTGTCGAATGCTGTTGATACAAACCTTCATTTAACGAAATAACGTCAGCCAAGGTGAAGCTGCTGCTGTAGTGTCACCCTAATATGTTGCCCTTTCACTGGAAATACTAGTATACGAGTGTTAGCTTGCTGTTAGCAGACTTTTGCTATGTGTCATTTGTGTTGGCTAAGTAACGTTACGCATCTGGCCTCAAAGCTTTGTACTGGCATCAGACTTCACGAAATATGATAAATTGTAAACATTTCAACGAAAAAAAGTCAACGTTACAGTTAACGTACATATTCAGAAAGCGAACGATAGCTAGTGTAGCGTTGACTCCTTGTTTCACAAGTTTGTGACTTGGTGTTGACAACTTCTTTTAATTAAGAGGGTAACAATAAGACAGACGTCGTGTAACAAATATTATACGTCATCTGAGGAAGACAAGTTTACATAAAAACAGTTTGTGGGTAAACGTAAAGGAAGCTGTAAGTTAACTAGGAAGTGATTAAATGACTGACGTAAGTTTGAGTGACTCCAGGGAATTTTTTGCCACATCCCTTTTTTGCCATTCCTGAATATTAGCTAGTATCACCCAGTGTTTGACGGGATACGGTTTTCTGATGAAACCATATTTCAAGTAAAAGAAATATCCAGGATTCAACAAAATCCAAAATTGTTCTTTGATGTTTAATAATTCAGTGTAATCCCATGACGACTACAGTATACAATGTCCAGCTTTAAACAAGACAGCTATTACCTTAATTAAAAGTGAACCTTCAACTCTTCCAACACAGTGGTGTGGTGACTATCGTTGTGGCATAAGTGAATTAAGTCGAGGTTTATTCACAGTAGGGCATGGGTTAATAAACTATTCACACTACTGTCTATAAATCAGTCTCCCATATTATGTATTACATTATTGTTACCGGTACTCCTGGTTTTGTCTGAAGGTTCTCAAAACGACTCAGCAACAGATTACATTTTTGCATTATTTGATTTGTTTGCAATTCTCCTTTTGACTTTCTGACATTATACTACCGTCACCACTGTCTTGATAACACATTTGACTTTCACAGAGTCGGATTCTTTACTCTCCTAGAATTTTTTGATTTATTGTTACTCCTTCTCTGTACACTCACAAAGTCAGAGGTAGAGAAAGTACTGTAGGTGATAGCTTTAGTTGTTTTTCAGCGTTAGTGCTTGTTGCTTTGCGAGATTTACCTGCAGCCTAGTTTGCAACCTAACATCCAAATAAGGAACTATTTGCTTAGGTTAAAAATGAGCAAGTAGAGATGAGGCCACAGGTAAAGGACAGGAACCCTTGTTTACTTTGCAAACAGCTAGTTATTCAATTGAACTCCTTGATGCTGCATTCGGTTTTTGGTTTGAGGTCTTTTGAGCAACTGCAGAGCCTCTACTAGTTCAGCTATTAAATCACATGACTGACAAATGGTTAGTATCAAGCTTTGTGATGGATCTTGACTGTCTCCATCTTAAATGTGGTGGTGGACCTTGGTAGGAAGAGGAAAGGGGGGTGGATGCGAACAGTGTTGTGTTCTCAAGCTAACGAACACTTGCAGATTTTCGAACAATCCCTCCATACTGACAAGAAGACATTTTTATAGTTGGCCGTAACTCTATTTGGGTGAGCTGTGAAACACTGGTCATCACATTTGGACTATCAAATGCATGTATTCTCCTCTACAAAGGTACAGGACCCAACAGTTGACTGTACGTAGGTTATAAATGTAAAACTCACACAATACTGATTCATTTTTACTCTTGCATGTTTGCGTTTCCTCGTTGTGCATGCATGTGAAATACACAATTATTAATTTCCCTGCACAGCCGATCACTTATAGTTTGTGAAGAATTAGAGTGATCTGCTTCGAAAGTATTTCATTGCTAACATCTGAGTGCATAGCTGAGCACAGAGAGAGAGAGAGAATAAAGAGATGGTGTATGTTACAACAGCTTGTCAAATTTGGTAGGGAAAATACTTTCCCCCTGTGGTGGCTCTGTATATCCTTCATCTTGCATCCACCTAATAATCTTTTTGTAGAGTTTAACTGGCAACTCTCTCCTGAAAATGAAGGTAGTGGTGAATCTTGAATCTATGCTTTGATTTTCACAAATCCTCTTGTTATTCAATCATCAAATGTAAAACTGTGTTTCATTTGTAAATGCTTCTAGTATGACGTCTCAGACGTCAGGTTGACTGCTCCCCGTGGTACAACAGAGGTGTGGTATTGCTTGTTGCTTGTTGTCAGGCTCTGCAAGCTAATCTGGGCATGCTCTCGAACTCTCATGAGAGCAAAAGCTTGTTATGAACATTCACAATACAAAGTACGCCTGTACAGGAAAGATGTGTTCATGAGAGTGCTTAGATAAATGACCCTTAGTGTTAGTCAGATTGTTAATGGTTTAAAGAAATGTTGAGGTGTGAGGGGTAATCACTCTTATTTATTTATTTATTTATATATATATATATATATATATATATATATATATAGAGCCAACTGTGAATATATATATATATATATATATATATATATATATATATATATATATATATATATATATATATATATATATATATATATATATATATAATAATACACACATACACCTTGCTTAGCAGAAGATGTCTCCAAAGCTATTGTTTTGTCTGGGTGCTTATTTTTTTCCTTCAACTTTTTGGCGCAGGGCATGGAACTTTTTGTCATTGTCACTTGGGCCAGATATCCCCAGCTACAATGAGCCGTTTTGTCCCACAAAAATCTGTATGGGCTCTAGTTACTCGTCTTTGTGATCACCACCGTAATCTGTAATATGGCTATACCGCCGAACAGTTGTCTTTGTAGTGAGGTTGAGTGAAGTTGACCGTGGTGAGTGAACCCGAGACTGTTGAATAAGCCCATCCTGTGGTCTTTCTAATCCACCTACGATGTGCTCAATCCCTCCTTTTTAAGTCTTGTCTTTTAAACTAAATACGCCGTATCCATACGCCGTATGGATAACAAAATGATGCGCCTTCTGATTGTAGAAGAATGTGCAGTTGTATAGCAATTGCAGGAATGAGGAACTAACTTTTGTTAGCTCTCAGCCGAGGCTGGATTTACCTTCTTTCATGTGTAAACATTTGATTATAAGCACAGCGAGGGAAATGGAGTCTTGATTTATGGAGCCCAACACTCGGCCCTTTCAGCTCAGGTAATTTAAATGGTGTTAAGACAGACTGTAGATCTCTGGCTTTATTAAAGTGTGGCCTTACCCGAGCACCCTCCCCATCCCTCTTTGATCACAGTGAATTCATAGACTCTCTACAAACCACCACCGTATGCAACAAAGGATGCCCTCATTCCCTCTGTTTGGATCCTTATTTCCGTCAGTCGACTGGCATGGTTTCAAATAATTTAATTAAATATCTGCAGTGAAAGTTGGCAACAAGAAAAGGTATGGCGAATTTCCGCTTTTCCCATTCCGATCGAATTATTGCAACCCCCCCACAGTACACTGGTCTAAAAAGAGTCGGGAGCAGCCAGGTTTTCCATGTAAGATACATAATGTTAGGTTGTTGTCAGGCTAGGTTAATTTAAAGCTCATTCTGCACAGTCGGCTTAATCTATAACTGCTCAAACAATTTTTGGGGTATGTGGGAACAGGAGCTGGAGTTGATTTTCCATATACGGCTCTTTGGCAATTAGCCAGCTCAGGCCCTAGTAAGATTCCCATAAGTCTTAGTAATGGCTAGGCTCTAGTGGGAACAATGGCTGCAACGTTTTCTAAGACAAATGCTTACAACACAGGTTTATGTATACCAGTTTCACAGAGATGCAAAGCTGTCTTTGATGTTTTTCTTCCATTTAAAATTTCATCACGGAGGAATCATCAGGCTGATAGATCTCTCCTTTGAAGGTGTTTCTCTGATGCGTAGCATTACATCCAGCTGCAAGAATTTCTCGCACAACTACACAACAAATATAAAAAAGACATTATTATTCAGGCAGACTGTGTCAGCAGAATTCACAGCACTTCTTCTGCGCTGTAGTATTTGTATAAGAGAAAAGCCTAATCTATTATGCTTTGTGATCACTGAAATCCTTTATCTTTGATAAGAGAACCAAGGGTTTGTAAAGTACAATGCAGTCTCACATTTAACAATGCCATTGTTCATGAGAAACATTGTGTATCAGAGTAATCCCATTCACTAGTATATCACAAGTTAAAAAAAGGGGTTTTATGGTATCTGCTCTGTCCAAAAGCCCACTTGAGCACTAGTTAGATGGAGAAAATGGATTTGCTTGACAAGCAATTACCATAATGTCTGTTGCTGTAGCAGCATAACTATGTACTGCATGCTGCTACCAGATAAAGGCTTCATGAGATGGGAGACAAAACATACCTCTTTCAAAGTAGAGGGGTCACCATTAATAACTCTCCGGTTTCATTTAGCATTGACATGTTGAGAACCCGCAGGTCAACGTTTACCTTCACAGGTAAGAGATGATGGTGCTACAGAGGTTGTACAACAAACCCAGAGAGGACCTAAATGAAGCTACACTCCCTCTTACAGAAAAAAACGTCTCGCCCTGCTCCATTAACAACTTTAAATTCTTTAAATTCTGTGACGAGCTTTTATGAATGCAATCACCTTGCCCATGTTGCCTGTTTTTAAAGAGGAATTACACATAGTGATGGTCATTCTTTTGGGGTGTGTCCGTACATGTAAACACAAGATAATTTATTCTTGCTACTAAGCATGTACCGGTACTCATCAATATTTAAACCTGGTCCTTGGGCTAAATGCATGTGTGCTCTCAGAAGCTTCTCTGGGGAATATAGAGTGTCACCTGTCGCTCTCCTTTCCTGCTGCACTTTTAATATTTAAACATTGCAGCTCTAAAAGGGCTTTTCTAGGGATCTATTTGGTTACTCCTAAGAAACACTGAGAATTTATTTTTTTAGCTTTTTGGTTTTCTTTTATTAGTTTAAGTTGGTACATTTTACACGCACATAGGACACACTACTATAGCTTATATATTTCAGGCGTAGAAGTGATAAGATGCTGCAGTGCGACGCATTGTATTTATCCTCAAATTGTCTTCATGAGAAGTTCAGCTTTTCTTTTCTTTTTTTATGTTATAGTCTCGTCTTGCCCTGAGGCAAAGAGTGCCAATCTTTCCTTTCTTCCTGTTTTCTAGAGAATGCCAGCTCCGATCAGACTGCGGGAGCTGATCCGGACTATCCGGACAGCACGGACCCAGGCAGAGGAGCGTGAGATGATCCAGAAAGAGTGTGCTGCTATACGCTCGTCCTTCAGAGAGGAAGACAACACATACCGGTGCAGAAATGTGGCAAAGCTACTTTATATGCACATGTTGGGCTACCCGGCACACTTTGGGCAGGTATGTTTGGTGATGCTTTTTGGATTCCCAGTGACATTATTGTTGCAAAGCTCACACCCTCTGTGACTTGCTTTCCAGCTGGAGTGCCTGAAGCTGATTGCGTCCCAGAAGTTCACCGACAAACGAATAGGTTATTTGGGAGCTATGCTGCTGTTGGACGAGAGGCAGGACGTCCACCTACTAATGACAAATTGCATTAAGAAGTAAGTGGAGGCAAGAACCTCGGTGAATATTTTTAATATTTTCCCTTTTAAGATGGTTTTTTTTGCAATGCACAGCAATTTGATCTTGATGAAGTTCAAGAACTGTGCTTTAAAGAATGAGGTTTTGGCAATTTGGATCCCCAAAATCTACCTTCCCTGCTGCTTTAACATCATCCAAAATGTTTCTTGTACCTTTTTATTTTTGTGTGTCCGTGACTCATTCAGCTCTCTTCCTTCAACACAGTGACTTGAATCACAGCACACAATACGTCCAGGGCCTGGCCTTGTGCACTTTGGGTTGCATGGGCTCCTCAGAAATGTGTCGTGACCTTGCCGGTGAGGTAGAGAAGCTGCTCAAAACATCCAACTCCTACTTGAGGAAAAAAGTAAGCCTGATCGATACTTTTTACAATCTGTGGTTGACTGTTAATGAATGAGAATGATGGCATGTGTGCTGACACGGTGAAATATTGTGTTAAATGTTGGACCGTTTCCTCATTGTGACATTATTGTTACAATGTTATGTGTAAATATCTGTTGACAGGCAGCGTTGTGTGCAGTTCATGTCATCAGGAAGGTTCCAGAACTTATGGAAATGTTCCTTCCAGCCACAAAAAACCTGCTGAGCGAGAAAAACCATGGTAAGTGTAAACTGTTTGTCAGGACGTTGCTGCCTCGTGGGGACGTGTGCCTGTCCGACATCAATGCAGATGGTTTCCTACTTCCTGCCACTCGCACTGCTTTTCTCAGTGAAGGCTGGCCAGCTCATGTCCTTTTTGTGTGCAGAGGAGAGTGGAGTCAATAAGAACAGTATGTCACAGGAAAAGATCTTTCCTTACGGTGCCTGCTTGAAAATGCATGCGTTTTGTTTGCTATTTTTCTAGGTCATTGTTTGTCCTGCAATTAATAATACAAACATTAAATGGAAGATGGTGTGACATGGCCAAAAGATACACAAATATGCACCAAGCATTGTCGGAATCGCTAACGCAAACTAATTTTTAAACATCCAAAGAAATGTTGGATTCGTAATCATGCATGTCGTAATTAGACCATGTATGCATATTCACGTTTAAAGAGACAACCAACCTAATCGATGATATGAATATGTTCTCTGACCTGTAAAAATAATAGTTACAGAATTGATTACTTAGAACGTGTCAAAACGCAACTTCCAATTCCAACACGTTAGAATTTGACATATTTCTGACTGTTGTGCAGCTCGGAGCTCACCGCCGCTGCTCTCCACTGCAGTCACTTACATGATTAGTTTTCAACCTTGTAAGATTCGGATCAAGTCACAGGAAAGTGATTAGACCGCGAGATATTCTTAGAGATTGATGATGCTGTCGCCTGATGTTCCCCCGCAGTTAATCATATGTCTGCTAGTCCATCATATTTCTTCGCCAAAGTGAAGGGTCTGGCAAAGAAACGTCCTGTATTGACCAATCAAATGCAAAACAAGCGCACACTCCTCCGGTCTTGATAAGCATTCACACTGGCCCTCCTCAATTTATTTTTATTGTATCATTTATATGTAAAGTACTTGCACCCACTCACATAGTCCCTTGTGCTTTGAGGTCTGAATGCCCGGCAACAAATGTGTAATGTAGAAAAGAAACTAGACAAACTCTCATGTCAAAATATGAATGTAGCCTTTTTTCCTTTTTCCCCAGGTGTTCTCCATACATCGGTTGTCCTCCTGACTGAGATGTGTGAAAGAAGTCCTGACATGCTGGCCCACTTCAGAAAGGTAACGACACATTCTCTTACCCAGAGGACCTCGCTGTAGTTGCTTACGCATTTGTCTTAAGCTCACGGCACATTTCATTCTCCTTTTGCATACAACATTTCCTTTTTGGTAGAGCTAAGCTGAGACAAACATGCTAAACTTTTGAGGCTACAGGTTTGCTCTACATTCAAAGTATGTCTCAAGTCTTTTATCTCCGACCGCTGTCTTTTCCTCTTGTATTTCAACTGCTGCTGTACCTCTTCTCCTCCAGGTGTAAAACTGTGCCAGAAGCACCGCCCCTCATGCTCATGATCTAAACATTATTTTTAAGCTTTCTGAAAGTGAATGATTTCCAGTTTCCCCTCCCTAACATCTACCTCATATTTTTTCTGTCATTTGTCTTTGTTACAATTCCTGCATTGTGTTAGAATGAGAAGGTAAGAGTACATTCTGATCTCATAGCTGGTGCATGCTGTAAATAGTAATCACTCCTCACACTCACCTCGTGAGACGTGATGTTGAGTAATGTCATGTTGTTTTAATTTCAAATTTTAATTTGCTTAACTTGTACAGTGGTCATTACAATGTCAGTGTTTTTGAAAATGATGAAATGATCTCATGGTCCATTTGTCAGACACATCTCTCACTATTGTTGTGTGTGTAATTTTTGCCTAATGTGCAACTCATTTGATCACGCTTTTATTTAAAAGCAGCTGGTGGGTGTGTTCACATTAATTACCACAGGTGTTGTCACCGGGAACGGATGATTGCCACTGTGTCTGTGTCACTGTTAGAGGGGAGCTTATTTGTCACGTCAGTTACTGTCTTAGTGCACCATTCTGGCATTTTGGGTTGCTTGTTTGTCATCATACCCACAGCAGAGGAGAAGATTTATTATTATTGACCCTGGAAAGGGAGCTGGTCTCAAACATGTTCAGTGTGGCAGAAAGTAGCTTCTAACAACTCCAAACCTGTTTTATTTACAAGCCAGTCTTTGTGTTTTTTCGGCCCAACGCATCCTACACTTATCTATGTTCTGGATGCAAAGAGATGCATTGATGCCTAATCTTCTAATTCCATGCTGGATAAGACGGCATGCTGTTTCCCAAAATGCTGGAGTGTTTCTTTAAGGTTACATTTTGATAACCTTTTTCTTAAGCCATTGAGAGATTGAAGTTACATAGATGAGAAAATTGATTATTGTGGCAAGACAGTAAGTTTCCTTTCTTAATACAATTCATTTTTTGTCTCAGTATTGAATTAAACTCTAGTTTTAAATCTACTTGTGTATTTAGTGTCACTCAGAGCTTACAGATGTGTGTATGCAGATGTTATTTTTCTCTCAAAGCCAGATGTTCTAACCCAATATATTTGTACGAGTTATGGTTTTGATTTTAGAACTTTGGCTATTCAATCACCTATCAACCGTATTACTCTACCTCAACAAGAGAAAATCCCAACCCTTTTGCTTTTGGTATGAGTTTGGCTGGCTGCCACTGTCAATGACAAATTACTAACTTTTAACAGTTAACGAAGAACGTGATATCAATGTCAAAGAGGAAAAGTAGAACATTTGAGAGATCTACTCAAAATACTGTGACACGTCTCCTTTTCTGTTCTGTTGTTGGTCTTTTTGTAGCTGGTCCCTCAGTTGGTGAGAATCCTGAAGAACCTAATCATGTCTGGATACTCTCCTGAGCATGATGTGTCCGGCATAAGCGACCCTTTCCTGCAGGTAAACCTCCTTCTTTCTAGATTCCCTGTACTGTTAAGTGTAGATTTCTATCTGGCGTGATGAGCAACCAATGATCAGAACTTGTGATGTGAGCGCGGCATCAACAGGAAGTTCACAGTCAGAATTACAAACGAGTGAAGTGTTGAACACTGAAATGCTGAATGATGATAAAATGAGTGATCCATCGTCTGACAGACCATGTTGATACCATTTATTTTCTGACAGCATTTGTCTCCTCACTGTGTAGAGTTTAGATAACTTCATTAGGACAAACGTGTTGAAGAGACTGAAAAGGAATATTTAAATGTACATGCATGTTTATTAAACAGAAAGTTTACAGTCAGAATTACAAACGAGTGAAGTATTGAAGAGTGGGACGAGAAATCAGAATTCAGCTGTGGGAGTGAATAAGGCGCGTCACACATGTCAAGTGATCTGACAGGACCCGACTGTTTCTTTCTTTCCTTAGGTGCGGATATTGAGACTACTGCGAATTTTAGGCAAGAGTGACGATGACTCCAGTGAAGCAATGAATGACATTCTTGCACAGGTTAGAAATGAACTTGATCAATGTTGTTGTTTTTTTCTTTTTCGGCAAAAGCTTCTCAGTGTGTGTCCTATTGATTAAACGTATTTGTACTTACAGGTTGCAACGAACACAGAGACGAGTAAAAATGTAGGCAATGCAATTCTCTACGAGACTGTGCTGACTATAATGGACATCAAGTCTGAAAGTGGACTAAGGGTGAGTTCATTTGATATAAAGGAACTTTTTGTTTGAGCATTTTTCTTCGCGGCTAAATTTCTTTTTATCTCCCAGGTTTTGGCCATTAACATACTTGGTCGCTTCCTTCTAAACAATGACAAAAATATCAGGTAACTCATTTGCTTATTGTACTTTTCTTGACCGCATTGAGTCATCTAAAATCCTTGTTTCATTCCTTATGGTATCTTTTTAATTTAACTTACCATTTCAGATACGTGGCATTGACATCTCTACTAAAGACCGTACAGACGGACCACAATGCAGTGCAGAGGCATCGGAGCACCATTGTGGACTGTTTGAAAGACCTGGATGTGTCAATCAAGAGGTGATTCACAAGTGCATTACACTGACTATGGATAACACCCGAACTATCCCTTTGAACTACAAGTTTACGTTTCTTGCTATGTAGCCACGTTGTTTCTGACCTTCTGTGTACTTGTCATTGTTGTGTAGACGTGCAATGGAACTGAGCTTCGCCCTGGTGAACGGCAACAACATCAGAGGCATGATGAAGGAGCTGCTCTACTTCCTGGACTCCTGTGACCCGGAATTCAAAGCAGACTGTGCATCAGGAGTCTTTCTAGCTGCGGAGAAGTATGGCACTGACGCACACACTTCACTTCATATCACACCTGTGCTCGGCTGCTTTGTTATAATTAGATCTGTTAGATGGTGACTTCTTCATGGGCGCGGTTGTAAAAGAGATTTTCAGCTGTTAACTGCACTTTTTAAGGTCCAGGTTGCTAGAACCGGACAGAAGTAATCATCTGCATGAATTCGATACATGTAGACTAAATATGAGTTCTGCCTGTGAAGAAGTAATACACATCTAGCTAAACGCTAGTTTGTGGTACTGTAGTGGGCAGAGGACGGCTAATGCTGAATGATGATACAATGAGTGATCCATCGTCTGACAGACCATGTTGATACCATTTATTTTCTGACTGCATTTGTCTCCGCACTGTGTGGAGTTTAGATAACTTGGCATGTTCAGGATCCAGACTAATCAATGTATGATGTTACAGGTACGCCCCTTCGAAAAGATGGCACATAGACACCATTATGAGAGTCCTGACAACGGTATGTATATTGCAAACACACTTCAGTTTGATTGTTGGTTGGAATTGATTCTCAGTGTGCACGATCAAGATAATAAGCATTATATTGAGAACTTCTCATGATCTAATCATATCTGGTAATATTCCAATTTGATTGATTTTGATATTCTGAAATTCAGTCAATGCAGTTTGGCTGGAAGCAAATAAATACTTGTTTGTCTCTGTCATTGACGTCTGTGCTCACCCTTCCAGGCAGGGAGCTATGTGCGAGACGATTCTGTTCCCAACCTCATCCAGCTCATCACCAACAGCGTGGAGATGCATGCCTATACGGTCCAGAGACTTTACAAAGCACTGCTTGATGACATCTCACAGGTCAGAGCAGTTGTGGTCTGGATTTGGGACATCTCTGACTCTGAAGCACACAGTCATACCAGCTTAAGAATGCACCAGAATGGACTTGTGTTTCTCTGTTTTCTGTAGCAACCTCTGGTGCAGGTGGCGTCCTGGTGCATAGGAGAGTACGGGGACCTGCTAGTATCTGGACAGTGTGAGGAGGAGGAGCCCATCCAGGTACACCTTGAATAAGCCCAGTCAGTGTGCACAAACCTCAAGCCAGAGAGAAACACCAGATCATCAGATGTTGTGTCTTTCTTCTCTTTTTGATTGAAGGTGACTGAGGATGAAGTTCTGGACGTGCTGGAAGGCCTCCTGGTGTCCAACCTGTCCACACCTGTGACTCGGGGTTATTCCCTGACTGCCATCATGAAGCTGTCCACTCGCTTCAGCGGTGTGAAGTGAGTAGTGGCCTTTTACATTCATCCTTTACTTTGAAGCTTTGCAAATCCTTTGAGTGCTCAGGTGATAACGTTCACGTTACTTTCCCCTTTTCTAACCTGTCAAATTTTAAATTTTTTGTTTCAGCCGAATCAAGAAGGTGGTTTCGATATATGGCAGCAGCATCGACGTGGAGCTTCAGCAGAGAGCGGTGGAGTACAACGCGCTGTTCAAGAAATACGACCACATGAGGTGCAACTGCATTACACATCAAATAATCACAACCTCTTTATAGATGAGGTGGTTGTGTTTGGTGTGTCTTTTGTCTCCCTCCTTATTGCTTTCCTGTTCGTTGACTTTAGGCCAGCTCTCCTCGAGCGAATGCCCATTATGGAGAAGAGTGCTTCTAATGGCCCCACAGAGATTGCTCAGACAAATGGGGAGACGGAGCTCTCTGTTGTAGAATCAAAACATCCGCCACCCGTCACCCAGCCAGCCAACCAGGTGAGAGATTACGTTATGATTTAAGATGCAAATATGGATTTGAGTCACTAAATAAACCGTTAACAGAATACTTTCTTGTACCGTGTGCTGTAATATTTTTGTGCAAAAAAAAAGGGTGACTTTGATAAGTTTTGTTGTTCTTTGACAGTATAGAATTTTTTTTTTGTTTTTTTGAAATGGTTGATAAGAAATTTGAAAATAATGAATTAATGTCTCTTGATGATGAATAATTATTAGGGCTGTCTTTGACCAGATACATTTGTAGTCGACTCATCGATAAGTTAATTTAATGGACAGAGCTGTGAAACTTAAGTTTCTCCATGAAGAATCACACAAATGCCCCATTTTAAATCTTGTGATTACCAGAGATGTGCTCATAACTTAGTGGACGAACCGAGAAGGGGCAGTCCTAATAATTCATTTTTGCAGTATAATTGTTTTTTAATATGATGTATACATAGATATTGCAGGTGTTTGATCATGTCCACATGTTGTCCCTGTTCCTCAGGCTAATGACTTATTAGACCTGCTAGGTGGTAACGACGTGGTGCCAGTAATCCAGACCACCATGCCCACCAAGCCTGCCTCAGCTGGAGGAGAGCTGCTTGATCTGCTGGGTGACCTCTCGCTAAGTGGTAGGATGCTCTCCTAAATGCTCTCTAGGACCTGGACTAGACTTGTGTTCCCCCTCAGTGTGAATGTAGTGCCGACCCTGTGCCAGTAACGCACTGCTGACACGGTCTGGGTTTTGGTATGAAGAAAGTGAACCCTTGTGTGTTGCTGTTGCCTCTTTCCAGGCGGCCCGGCTCCTGCTCCCTCTGTGCCCTCTTCCCAACCCTCTTTCCTTCTGGATGGCCTCTCCTCACAGCCCCTGTTTAATGACATTGCAGGTGCAGGTTAGAGTCTGTTGCGCCCCTTGACCACCCATCTCCAAATATCATCCAATGAAATGTTCGTCATGGTGTCTCTAAATCCTTTGCTGGTTTGTTCCTCTGAAATCTCGATGTAGCTATTCCTCCTATGACTGCATACAACAAGAACGGGCTGAAAATCGACTTCACGTTTGAGAGAGCTAATCCCAATCCAAACATCGCCGTCATCACCATCCATGCTTCCAACTCAACAGAGGCAGATATGACAGACTTTGTTTTTCAGGCTGCAGTACCAAAGGTAAGCAGGCGCAATCTCACAATGATATTACGTGGTACGTTTAAATGCATAATGGTGTTCATGACTGATCAGTTTCCTGTGTTGTATTACAATGAGTGTTCTTCAGTTTTGCACTACAGATTTAATAGCGTGCAATGCCACTAATGTGTACATCATGTATGCAGAACCTACACAAATATACGTTTTTGATCTGTAATCTGAAAACTAGTCTTTTACTCGTTCAAATGAATCATTGATCAAATGTAAATGTCTTTGGTATGCTATTTTCAACTGTATTAGGAAACTTTTTTTTTTTGCTGCATAAGAGATGCTGTAAAAGCCAACACTTTTCGTCTCTTGTTTGTTACCCGCGTTCTCGAAATTCCGTTCAACTACCCAAAAATGAAGTATTAATCTATACTAATAGTTACAGATTTTAAAAGTTATGATTATTGCAAATCTATCCGACCTCATGAGAGTAGCACATGTTAAGTGCCACCATAATCTGTTGTTTCTCGTGTCTATAATTTACATCATACTTTGTCTATGATGTCTTAAACAGGACAGGAAACCATAAAACAAAACATTTGTAAAATACTCTCAGTATGATTTAAGTGACTTGCCTCCAGCCCTAAGAAAGATGCGTTTGCCTCACTCTATTACAAGTTCAAAAACTAGACAGACAGATCAGCTATAGAGGTGTTTATCAGGGAGATCAGGCAACAAACACAGATTGAGTGACGTTGGTTATTCTGCATTGCCTGTTTTACGACGACATTCTTTGATTTGACCTGAGGTTCCATCAGTGGCGGCCAGTGTGTGATCAATTTAAGCATCCGTATTTCACGCTGCCGTGATGACCCCATCTCTCAACGGGCATCACCCAACATTCATGGACCGTTGTGTCCCCTATCTGTTTGTCAGACATTCCAGCTGCAGCTCCTCTCCCCCAGCAGTAATGTTGTCCCAGCACTCAACCAGGGAACCGTCACACAGGTCATCAGAGTCCTCAACCCACAGAAGGTGAGTTCATCCTTCACAAATTGTGTTTTTCTTTTTGTCCCTTTTGAAGCTCACTAAGCGTACATTTAAGACCTGTACAGTCTCAAATGATAAGCAAGAATGTCCTTTTTTTTTCTTCTTTTTTTTATAAACATGATCATCCTCACCAAATTTCAGCAACAGCTTCGAATGAGGATCAAGCTGACGTACACCCTCAAAGGCTCGCCTGTGCAAGACCTGGCTGAGGTGAATAACTTCCCTCCTCAGTCCTGGCAGTGGTGAGCTGCTCCTGTCGCTCTTAAAAGCCCCGACCAAGGGAACTATGAAAACGATTCTCCTTTCACCTCCCTCCTCTCTTCCTATGGACCCCCCTCCCCCGTGACGTCACTGCAGCCCCGCTGCCCTCGAGTTGCATGGGAGCATCTAACACAGGAGAAAAATACAGATGTTACGATGACCCTGTTGACATCACCAGAATAATTGGGAAAACATATCAATCAATGAACTTTCTTTTTTTCCTTTCTTTCTCAATTGGTTTCCATCGTGTCTTTAGTGTAGTAGTACTGTAAACCCTCGCTCGGCACCATTACAACCCACAAAAGCACACATGCACCCCATTTCCTGTGGCACACTTCACTGTAGAGGAACAGTGTTGCCCACCATGAGACTGCAGTAACCATAGTCTTATTTTCATTTATAATTGAGCTACAATGCAGTTGAAACCCTTTGCTCCATTGATATTAATGATTGGCTTTTCATTCAGGTTTTTATATGAACCTTCAGTCCTTCAGCAGCAGAAATAGACCAGTGCAGTTGTAAACTTCGAGGTAACCTTTGACCCTCCACACATCCTGGGTGATGTCATTTGTCAAATTATCATTTTGAATTACATCAATTTCCTTAAAGCATGTTTGAGCATTTTGTAGGATCACAATTTCACCCTTATTCCAGCTCTGGTTCTGGTTGTAGGCCTCTCACTCCTCTGTTTGTAGCAGGAAGTAGTCTACCAGGAAGTAGTCTACATTTGTTTTGACATACGGATAAGAGCCCAGTCTTCCCCACACACAGCTCTCCTCAAATCATCTCATCGTTGCTTTTAGTTCTCGATCTGTATAATAAATCCAACGGTTACGTGCTCGGTAGTTTGAGGAGGTGCATTCAGTAGGATGAATGAAATCCAGGCCTAACATTTATATCAATATAAGCCGATTGCATTTGTGTTGGAGATCTGCGTTTAAACTTTTCCTGCATCCGTGTCATCGCAGTCTAGCTCGCAATTTAGATAGATTTCAGATTTGTTTAACCTGGTTGAACTTGGTCACCATGCACATACATGTAAATGAAGCTTGTTGTGAATGTAGTTACATGCACTGAATGCTTTTTTCCCACCTCCCCTTCAAGTCTTCTTTCTCATGGCTGTCTCTTTGATGGGGACACTCATCTTACTGGCACTCTTTTTCTGAACGTTTGTTTTATTTCTGCAGTAATTTGACTTAATTATTTATGCCTGATCTCAAAGTGATGTGCCTTTCTGACTTGGCTGGATAAAAGCCCCTGAACTACTGAGTTTTGTATGAGCTTCGTTTGTAAGTCTTGCTTGTGTGCTGATCGTTTTTTTTTTTTTTTTTTAATCTGCGGAAATGGTCTTGATGGATCTAAAGCTGTAAATCACTTAATTTAAATAACTATCTTGTTCACTCCTGTATCTCATAAGTTAACAGTCAGTCATCCACTAATACCGGCCTACCTGGATGTCCGTCCACATGTCTTTTTGACTTTGTTTTTAGAAGAACATAAATTATACCGACACAATGTTTCTTTCCTATATTATGCGGCAGACTTTCTATTAAGAATGCGTAAGTCCTAAAACAAGCAAATCTCAAACATTAAGGCAGCTGGTAGACTTTTCATAGGCTGTCTACAGGGTTTCAAGTGTTTTTAAACCATATGAATGTTCCACTGAAGTGAAATATCATCAGGACGCCCACAAACGTTGAAGTGTGAGTTGGGATCACTCGCTGAGGTACTGGGACTTGTGGCGACTGTATGATTTCTCGGCTCTCGTCGTCTCCAAATCAGAATTCTGACCATGCTGTCGGGGGGCAGTAACCTTAATACCTCACGATGTTCTGTTAACTTTGAGTTGCAGTAGAGTGACAGCTTTATTTCGTCATGAATTGCAATCAAGGGGAGCATCTACTTGGAGAGAAACTAGTGGCAGTCTGTACATCTCATTACTTAACGAGCTCAGCGGCCCTGCGCTGCTGCGTTGAGCTCCTCGGAGGTTCAATCAGGCAGTTTTCTTTTCACTGTCTTCTAACTTCTGTGACCAAATCAGAGAGACTATTAGCTTTGGAAATATTTTTGAGCTATGTGTGTGTATATGGAGGAAATTATTGCAGTTTACCTTTTTTTTTTTCTGTTGACGAATGCTATATTGGCTTTTTTCTGTACATATTGAGGGCTTTTACAATCGTGTCTCTTGTACTATCTTTCATTATTTTTTTTAGATACCATTTTCTAAAAAATTCCAATTATTCACAATGTATTGTCTAAATAGATCTAGTCAACATCAGTCTATAGAGACTTCCCTGTATCATCACTCACTCATTGTAAAAGATATATCATCTGCTGCCTGTACATTGTATATAGTTGTAAAACAAACAAAAGCTGATCAAATTAAATAAAACCCACATGAAGACTAAAAAGGCGAGCTAGGAAGTATAATTGTATGCATATATGTACAAAAAAAAGAACCCTAAAAGGATGCAATTGAGCTGCATTTGATTTACCGGTCTTCCTACTTCATTCATTATCGGATGTGTCATCTTTACTTTTACAAAGATGGTAGGCTACTGGTCGGGGGTTCCTTTTGGATGTTTAAATAAGGGTTGGATCTCTCTTAACAGATGTTTGAATGATGAACTTCTGAGAAACCTAAGCACAGTGCTGCACAACAGCAGAAGTGGCTCCTTGCTTCGTCTGCTTCCCTAACCCCCTTAAATGCCTCATGTATCCACGCCCTCCGGAGAGGAGCAGCTTCCTGGCCTCGTTTGGTTTAGCTTTCTGCACTCTTGACAATTTAAACGATTAAACTCTTTTCAACCTACAAATTGATTCTTGAAACGATGCCCTGTGGTCTTGGCGTGGTTGGCTCTCACGGTTGCCTGTTACCTTTTTGCTGCCATGTAGCACCTTCTTAAAGGCATTATGTCTCAAGCAAGCAAGTGCCACACTCATTTTGTTCATTTTCCCAGTATGGCCAGTAGGTTTAAATTGTAATAGAGTTTTGTCTCGAGCTGATAGACATATTACTGTGTGCTAAATGGTCCCAGATATGTATGTATGAGCAGCAGTGTCCTTCCCTGGATCTGAACATTACAAGGCTTTTTTTGTTTGGCTTCCTTTCCGTCCATTATTGTTGACTTTATTTGCCTCTGCATGGCACAGCTTTCACTTTCTCCTTGCAGTCATTGATACACATCATGTCATCTGAGCCCTCACTGTTTTAAATTCAACTTTGCATGGCAGTCAATCACGGCAGGATTTGAGGAAGGCAGACAACTTTTTTTCTTTTTCTGTTAAGGCCTTTATTTTGTGATTATGGATCGCTGCTTTACCAGCCTCAACACAAAGCCTGTGCTACAACATAATGACCACAGGGGGGAGCTGTGCAAAATGGAAGGCTGACTGGATGGGAAAGGAAGTGTCGTAGATCAATTCCTGAAAAGTTTTTGTTGGTGTTTGTGTCGTCTTATTCAGCCAGTACGTACGCTTGTTAATCACATCTGATCAGTTCTTTCAATTACACCGTAAATTCATGCAGTTTTAAATGTTGGAAATTAACCTAACTTTAGTGCTTTGGACACCAACTTAAAACGAAGAAAACAAACAAATACCCATCAGCGGTGTGATCAGCGTTTGAGGTCATATTAGGGTGTGAGGTTATATTTGTGTGTGTGTGAGAGAGAGAGAGATTGTGTGTGTGTGTGTGAGACAGAAAGAAAATCATGCTTTAAGGAGCGTGATGGCGTGCAACATGTCTTATCTCGGACATGATTTTGGCTGCAAATTAATCTTTCAGCTTCTGAGCTGCATGTGAAAACCAGTGTAAATAATGTAATTTCTACTCTTGACCTGAGACTCTTTTTGAAATGCAAGAAAAGTTCAATTGAGCTCTGTCACGCCACTGTCATGGGTCAGTACTAACATGTACTATAGGAGGTTGTTCAGATAGTGGTCACAATATTGTTCATGTTTTTAGAGTGATGAAAGTGCACATCCTTAATTTGGGTTATTTGGATTTGGATAATTTGATTATTATTTATTCATTTGTTTGGGTGAATTCAGTGTGTCAAGGGCTTGGAAGAGCATCTGAATTGCCATCCATGTTCACGTTCCCTGTTGAATCTAAAATGCATCCATTGTATTTTGAAAGCAAAAACAGTTTGTAACCCCAAGGCCTGTCCTGACTATAAAACAATATGGTGTCTGATGTGTTGGGGGAGGCATGAGGTTCACGTTTTCCACTCAAGTTTGACGTGTTGACCTGAATCCCAGTCCCATAGCTTCAACGTGAGCGTGAATGTCAGACTGAAAGGAGGAAATGATGATTAAAGATGAGAAGTTGTAAACTATTAAATGGGATATTTTCAATTTATGCTGTGTATTCTTGTCTTTGGGTTGGCGAAAATGATCAAGCAAATAAAAAGTCAAATAAAAATCAAGTTTGTTTTCTTGGTTTGGGTCATCGGGTGTAATTAGAATTAGTGCTATATGCTCATTATTAGGTTTAGTCGATTTTTGAATCAATGTAATGGACCTTGATTTCTTATATCGCACTTAGCACATGGTGGATCGTTATAATACTGTAATAAGTAGGGAAAAAATAAAGACTGAATTTAATTGATCATATAATCGATATCTGACTAAATTTAAAAAAAATGATATCGGCAACTAGCAGACGTAGCTGCTTTTATCAAGCATCTAACAAATGAACAGGTTAGCATGATGGGCCTCTGGGAATCAAACCTTCACCATATTGTGTGTACTGCAGTGACAGAGGGTGAGCGGGGATCTCTGAAGAGCTCAATGTGAATAAGTTAAAGAGTCTCCCTCAAGTTCTTTTTCATGGAAGACATATTGACATAGAGAAAGTGATTATGGCTGAATTCCATTTAGCTGCTTCAGTTTCAGGGTCCTGAGACCCATATTAAGCTCCTCCCACGTTAGTCAGTGTTAATTGTGCATTTTCTGCAAAATGGTCTTTGGTTTCACCGCCATGTTATCTGGCGTTAAATAAATAAATGACATTGTTCCAGATGCACCACAGCTCTTGAACAGAAGCTAAGTGGTTAAAGCGATGATGTGTAGAACGAAACAGACAAAGCTTTTCTTATTGGCTAGTTAGATGAGAACAAACACAGTAATCATGTCTTATAACTGATCTATAAAACATTGAAGTCAAGTTACAGTTTATGAATAATTTCTTAATTATAATTACTTCCACAATAATTTCTTTTAGAGGGGGCGATGTTAAAGAAAATAGAAAATCGCATTATTGTTATAGCTATTGATACCATGACAAATATAAATACAATCTACAAAACCCAACAGGTTTAACCCCGTGAGTAATTCAAAACACGCCCTCCAAGGGCATATATCGTGATGTTTCGTTATGAATCGCATCAAGTGGTAAAAGTCTTGCTTGTATGACTACTACGCCTCTCCCTTCGAATAGGGGCAGGGGTATGAATAACAAATACACTGAACCCGCCCATTGAATGTGTATTGATCAGCCCTCCAGCAGGCCGATCTGACAGCACTCACGTTCAGTGTGGATATGGCGGCGCCGCACCGACACGGGACGCGCTTTCACCTCTCTGTGGGAATTCGGCAGTCGCGTACCGGGACGGCACTTCTCGGCTCTCGTCGCTGTTAATAGCGATCATACATGGCGATGGAGGACGAGGATAATAGCACAGCGGTCGTGGCGACGAACACCCAGCAGAAAGGAGGTGATGTCGGAGATAACGGGGCTTGCATAGACAGGCAGCCGGACACGGTGGTACACCAAGCGGGGCTGAATCAGACTGTAGGTCGCGGCAGCCGCAGTGGTCCGGGATATCATGCTGCGACGGGGATCCGAGTGCTCAAGGCAAGTCATAACCGGGGGGGGGGGGGGGGGGATATATGTCGTTGTGATGCAGCATTCAAACAGTGCTCGACAAATGTCTCTGTATTGTGCTACATGTCAAGGTTTCTCTGGCATTGCAGTTCGTGATTCAAACAAGGCAAAGTGCATGAGAGTGAAAACGCATCCTTGTAATGTTATGTAATGGCTGTGATATCCAGTGATTGATATTCTCGGGTTGATGATTGATCTGTGGATGAATGCCACTCAGCGAGGAATGTACCAGAGCCAATTAACACACACACACACACACACACACACACACACACACACACACACACACACACACACACACACACACACACACACACACACACACACACTGTAAGCTATTAGAGCCTTTCTTTTAGGAAGGCCCACTGCTGAACAGTTCTTCTATGACATTTTAGGTCAACACACATGATGTGTAATGACACACACACAAAAAATCTCAGCGGTGCTATTCAATGCATGTGTATGCATTACTCAGTTATTGTATTTGAAGGAAAAGTACACATCAAAATCATACAGTAAAATAGGTCACCTTTTTTATATAGGCGACGATGGCACCTTTACTTTTTGTTCAGATTTGATGAAGCGTCATGATATTTCTGCTAACAAACACCCAGAATTCAATCAATCAAGTCTTTTTTTCATGCCTGTTCACATCAACATAACATAGATAATCAAGTTGTGTTTTATCCGTACCCTAATGTATTCATTAAATCAGCAGCCACATCCAAAACCTACCCACCTGTCTGTCTTTGCTAAAGTTTGGCCATGTTTGTCGTTTTGCTGAAGCACAAGGTGGTTTGTTTGGTGAAGGGACTAACCGTGAAACTGAACCAGGTCAGCAATCATTCATTGCCATTTCATTTTATATACAGTATATTTATCTACTCCTTTCTGACTCAGGAAAGTTTACACACAGTGACACATCTCACCTGGGAGCTGCCCTGTGGAGCGGCCCAGTATTGCAGTCAACTGGGTTGACCGTTGAGTGGTTCCACAGCAGCAGGCGGTGGTTTAGTGCTTCACTCTCACGCACATTGACGGTAGCTGACGAGGAAAGAGTATGGCAGCTTACTGTGACTGTAGTCACAGTTCTTTCAATAGGTGTGGAATTTAAACGAGCTGCTCTCACCGGTTACCTCTCTAACCTCTGGAATAATGCTGCTCCAGTTATGACCTGTTCAAGGAGTGAAAGTCTAACATTTAAAAACTTTAGAAACGGATTTCAAAATCATATTATTAAAAAGCATTTCTCTATCAATTGGTAACTAATGTGAAAGTGGCAAAACATTATTTTTTAACATTTCTAACATCAAATAGCAGATTATTTTCCAATTTATCGATTGATTAGTTTAATTATGAATTATATTGTTGTTAATTTAATTAAAAGCTATTACGAAAAGCAATTGATTATGAAATAATGTATTAAATAACTATAAAAGTGCATTCAGTAGTGTGTAAATTTATGCATAACATATCAGCGGACGTCAGTTTTTTGAGTCACTACAAAGCCCAAAATGAGGCCCGCACAAGACGAGCTAAGGCTTGTTTTTAGCCTCGCCAATTGCCGGAAAAGGCTTCTGCTACCGATTTCTTGCAGCCCGCACCGGAGTGAGTGAGGCGTCAGCAGTTAATAACGGTATAAAATAGGTTCTTCAAAAATTGTGAATCGCTGCAACGACAATAGGTCCTTAAGCGTACGGTCACAAATGATCACACACGTATTAGGCTGATGGGTTCAGTGGTATGCTGGATTATCCGTGGACAGACAGATATACACACTCACGCACACACACGACCGAACGCATGATCTCCCCACAGTCTTACGCCTGAGAGAGATAACAATAATAATATATACTAATTTGCTCCAGCTAAGTTACGTTTTTGACAGTTGGTCAAAACAAATGATTCATGATTGAATATTATTTCATCATTATAAAAAAAACATAGCTCTGGGAAGTGTTGACCAAGATTCGTCATTCTTTTTTTGACAGTAATCAAAGTTACACAGAACTAATCATTATGATAACAGCGATGCCATCGTGGTTGCAACCCTGACTGCATCTACTGAGTAGAAGTATTCATGCAGTCAGTTGATGTTTCTGAACTTGTGTTGTTGTAGTTTTGTGAAATAAGTCAGCGTTTTTAAATACGGTCAAAAAATGTATGTGAACAGTATGTGAATATGTGTTGCATCATTGTGTGTGTGTGTGTGTGTGTGTGTGTGTGTGTGAGTGTGTTTTGACAGGTGGTTGATCTCTGAAAGCTCTCGCTCTGGCTCAGTTCTCCAGTATCAAGCTGCACCCGCTGTAACTGGTGGTCCAGCAGACTTTTCCTTCACTCACTGAACTACTCTTGTTTTGATATTTTCCATGGAGGCCCCCTTTTATTTTTATGTACTCTTCCTTCACACAGCAGCAAATTGCTCGAATGCTGACTGAACATCACGACTGAATGAGGCGACGATGGCAACATTTTCAAACAATATTGATGACACCTGTAGGTCATCAAACTCGATGCTCTCCAGACCGGTGCTTTCATATGAATCTTCTGAATAGATGTGAACAGTTTGTCAAGGTGCGTCCTTGACAAACTGTAGAGTGTAGTGTGTGTGTGTGTGTGTGTGTGTGTGTCGGTGGGTCTCTTTGTGTGTACGTGCAGAGTGAGAATAGTGATACGATATCTTTACCTTTGGAACAAGTGACGTGCTGTATTCCTTTGTTGTGCCTGTGAATGCTAGTCTTTCAAGAGTAATTGATGTTACCAACGTAGCATATTAGCACGACATCAGTTTGAAAAACATCAGGCTGCTGCCCATCCGGCTTACATCACCACAAGTGATTAGGGCAAGAATGAACAACATGATATTCTGGTTCCTGTTAGTAATGCAGTCAAAGAGTCCGTCCTCGGAGAGGAAGGTAATCGAATGAGCAGACAGATGCTGCTCAGGAGATGTTAAGTTCAGTAGAGGTGAGTCTACAAAGGGAAACAATCGCAAGTATGTTCAGCAGAAATACATGCGACATACTTGATGGGACCAGAATATTGATTGTAGAACATTGATTATGTGGGAGGAAGGGTGCTCCTTCACCACTACAAATACAACTGCACCCATTTCCAGCAGAGTCACCTTCAATTCCTCAGCATGCTTCTCATTCCAGTTGTCCAGACGGAAAGGTGTGCAGCTACATCACTGTGTGTCTCAGAGCATCCTGCTGGATATCAGGAACTGTGGCTGCAGTCCAGTCCACTAAACCCTGTTTAACAAATTGAATACATGTTGTTGACCATGGCTGTTATCTATGAACATATCTGACACGTATCTGATGTCAATCTATGTGTTAAAACGACTCTTTTTATGTCAGCAGCGCAACATGAAGCGGAATGGGAGTCGTGGCTGTGTGACGAGAAAGACCAGATTTGGATCAAGAGAGCGGGACTGGCTGAAGGGGGACACCCAGCGGGGCTGTGTGTGTCTGTATGGGGGGACAGTGGACCCCCAGCCACCTGCCGCTGGCCCACAGGCCTCCTCCACCCCTCAGACAGACCTGCAGCTGGTGCTCTGCTCCACCAGTACCACGGTGGAGGAACTGTGTGCTCAGAGGGACGGACAGGGACTCTATGTTCAGCTGCATGGCGACTTAGTCAGGTAAAATACACACCAAGTTAAGTCATCAAAGTCAAGTTCTGCTTCATCATTTCAGCCATTTGGAAAAAAATATCTTAAAAAGTTAGAACAGCTGCCCAGAGATCAACTGTAGTTTGAAGGCTTGTGCTGTTCCTTGGTCCATGCATCCAACATCTGCAGTCCTTCATCAGCGTCTTCATTGGGTCTATTCAATGCAGTGCTGAGTGCTCACAGCTTGATGCTGACTTGAAGCATAAAAAGATGCTTTGCGTTACAGTTACACGAATATAGTGCAAGTGAAACATGAGATGTCGTACAACTGGTTTAGACAGCTGCTAAAGTTAGAATGGAAGCACAGCTCTTCCATCGGATGCACAAACACAGAGCGTAAATTGGTATAATGACATCCAGTAACATCCCAAAAAAATAGCAATTTAGAAGCAATGTCAATGTCAGTAAATGTCCACATCTCGTCCTTGTTCATATAATATAAAGAAACTACACCAGGCCTGGGCTGTTGCTTGATATCCCGCCCATGAAAACCCGAAACAGAATGTCACCTTAATTAAGCTTGACTTAAAGCAAATAAGGTAAACACAGCACTGAGGACCTGCTGCAGTTCCTCCAACATCCCAAACTCCCACAGGACCTCACTCAGGATACCTCTCTCGGCTACACAAGCCATACGAAGGCAGAAATAGCAAATGACCCCTTGACTATCTGTGAAAGGATACAAAGCTGCTTCACTGATCCGTGACCAGGAAGGAATCTGGCCCATTCCTCCTTTGCTTGCCTGGGAAAGCCTTTGTGAAGACATTAGAAAACAGAGTCTAAAATAAGAAATAGATTAGCTATAGTTTAAATTACAAAGGCTCACGGCATATTCTATGTTTCTGTTTACGTTGAGGAAAAATCCATTCAGACAAGTCAAGATTTCATTGAACGTATTGTGTTTTTAAAAAGAGATGCATGTTCTATGTGTAATAGTTCTTATTACTGTGACTGATAATAGATGTGTCAACAAACATCTGAAACATGCAAAGCTGTTGGCAGCACTGAAGAGAGGTTTGTTAGTGAGGACGTGATGGGAGGGATGGGAGCTTTTTGTGAGTGATTTTCTTTTTATAGCTTGTAGTAATGTGCTGCTTACAGGAAGACATGGTCATAGTTTTTTTTCCTGCTTAGGGAACGTTGTATTTTGAGTGGAACAAACTCCCTTTTAAGATAAATTTACTGAGACAATGGAGTTGATTGAGGACATTCATCCTTTCATTCATCCATTTGTGAGCCACTCTTGGTCAGGGTCACAGTGCCAACAAGGTGAGCAGAGCAGTCCGGTGTTGTTTTTTCCCAGCAACAGGCTCTTCCTCGGGGATCCTTAAGTGCTCCCATGACAGATGATATATGTAATCCCTCCGACATGTTCTGGGTATGCCCGGGGTTTCCTCCCAGTTTGTCATGGCCAGAACGCTCCCAAAGGGAGGCTCCCAGACATCTCAACTGACTCCTCTCGGGTTAGCGGCTCGATACCATGGGCCTCCCAAATCACTGAGCTCGTCACTCTGAAATGTAAAGTGACGCCAGCCGTCCTGCAGAGGAATCTCATCTCATCTGCTTCTATCTACAGCCTGCATTGTGAGGGCCGAGACCAATTGCTATTCAAAGATACCCCTGAGATTGGTCTGGAAGTGCAGAGAGAACCTCTGCAGGATCAGGACACAGCGCTGGCTCCAGGAGTCAGGTTGGATGACCCCTCTAAGCACAGCCCAAATAAGTGATGCAGGGCCACTACCTTGTGGGCTCACCACTGACACGGTGACCAGTGGAGGCTTTGTGAAAGGCCTGTTGGCCAAGAGGAGGGGTTGGAAAAGATGAGGCATTGGGAACGTGTTCAATAGAAAACCGCTGATGGAGGAAGTTTTTGATAATATTGTCATGTATTTGCTTTGAGTTCAAAACTTTGACCTGCATTCACTGCAAGATTTTGGTTGTATATGAAAACAAATCTCAGTCACAGAGCAATATACTGTATGTTCATTATGAAAACATTACACACGGGCTTGGCTTGACTGTAAAGGTCATTTAGAAGCACATGTCTACCCACAAGAATTGTGTTTTGGATTGTTAATTGTAAGCTTTGCTCCATTATGGTCTGATTATTGATTTTCACAGGACTTATCTGTCATTACAGTACAAGGACAGCAGCTAGTTAATAGGTTTGAACAGTTGGGAATGTTCCTTTTCCTCTGATTCTTTTGCAAACAACAACCCCCTTTTGCCAACCTTTTGATCTGTGATTGCTGAGGCATCACATCTCATGCCACCAAATTAGATGTCAAACACACCCTGATGAAATCCACACACCCTACACACCCATTTCCAGATATGTTGGCTGATTAGACCTCTA
The DNA here is from genome assembly GCF_949748355.1 of Melanostigma gelatinosum. Taxonomy (NCBI): domain Eukaryota; kingdom Metazoa; phylum Chordata; class Actinopteri; order Perciformes; family Zoarcidae; genus Melanostigma; species Melanostigma gelatinosum. Next base: position 13,944,597 of record NC_136635.1, read on the forward strand.
CTCTGGTTGATGTTGAGTGGAGCCATGCTGGGAACAACTAGCACAAACTAATAACGATTGTAAAAGTGAAAAGAAAACGTCAATCGACCACTGTCTGTACACACAAAACACAATCCAGAGAGGTTTAATTCAGTAAAACATGTGTATGGATAGACCATTGTTTCTGTAAACCCCAGCTCTCCTCTTCTTCTCTGGGTATGTCTCAAGTAAATCGAGGGACACATTTCCACAGTTTGCTGCAAAATGTACCTTCCACCCTGAGGACAGATTAACCCATTTGACAGAGATTGAACAGCTTCTTGCTGCATTTCCCAAGATTGGAGGATTTGTGAATAAATGAGGCATATCTAAGTGTAAGCGTCGGTGTAAACGGTCGATAGGGACTGTCGGTCGTCCTCCTCCTCGCTGACCTACCGCAAGATGCGTAAATCCTGCATTGACGTTTTAAGGTGTCGCTGCCACAGCTGTCTGAAATCAAATGACATGATTCTGCAAGTCATATCGTGCACATCGTGCTTGCAAGACTTTCATCGTGCAGCCAGACAGTAAGCATTTATGTGAAAGGCTGCTTGACTCAGGCTGTGGGTACTGGATTACAGGGTTGACATTGATCCTGTTAGAAATCAGCGGGGAGAGTTCTTAAAGCGATTGTGGACCGAGATGATTTCCTCAGTTTAAGTCAAACGCACAGTCAGAGGTAAAAAAGGACCATGATTCAGTCCCTGGCAGTGGTGCCAGATCATCTGCCATTGAAGCGATTTAAATTTGTGCTGTGACATGCTGTAAACTTACACCTTTGGACTATGCACCTCCTGAACGCTCCTAAAGTTTTTTCTCTTCGGAGTTGAACTCTCTGAATTTTCCTGCTATCTCTTTCAAAATTGGCCTGCTGTTTTTAACGAGGATACAGAATCGGTTTGCCTTAACTTTGATGTTGACGCTTCAGTGTATGTATCCCCCTTATACTGAGTGACGGGAACTGGTGGTAACTACTTTTTGGCGGGCATCATGATACCACCTCTCCTTTTCTTTTGTCCTGTAGGCGGCTGGACCCCTGTGAGCGCCCGCTCCAGATGCTGTATGACTACCTGGCAGTGTTGGGCTACGCAGAGCCTGTACGAGTGCAGCAGGCAGCAGCCAACTCAGACCTCAGCTGTTTGATCCGTTTCTACAGTGGTGAGTACTGACCCACAGGGGCCATCATCCCCAATCTTCACTGTAATCTGCTGCTGCTCAGTGGCATCTAGCAGGAGGAAAACTGACCAAAGGGCCTAAAAACAGGCCACAGCAGGGCAAAACGGGGTTTTTTTTTATCACATCCTCTTTTTATCTTGTGTCTGTGTGTGTACATGCGTGTGTGTGTGTGTGTGTGCTTTCAGCAAGGACAAAGTGAAGCCAGTTGTTGTTTGAGGCTCCTTGAGAGCGATGCCTTTCTGAAGCTGTCTCTAGTATCCAATATAGCCTGGGATGGCACAAACGCACACCAATCATGGCCTCGTGATAAGTGCCTGAGCATCCTTCATCCTGTGGTAATTCTTCATCCCCACGTGGGCTGCCTTTCACCTGATGCTGTCAGCACGCTCCCATGACCCCAGGATCAGAGTGACTAAGTATCCGTGTGTCAGTGTGATATATTAATGCAGTAACAGAAGGGATGGGACTCTTTGGGTCTTAATACAGCTCACGTAAACCCACAGACGTCTCCAGCTCTTCCCGTTTGAGTCCGTGCATTGGTCTAATGAAACTCCTACAGTTGCAGCAATGACGGGATTTGCCATTAATGGAGAATGGTCAACCGATGTTCTGTGATGTGTTTTCACTTGATCATTTCTGATGAGTCAGTGGAACTCCTTGCGTTTGGGGTTTGAACTCCTCACATGCGGCTGTGCCAGAGAACACAGCGAGCAAACCACAGCGTCTAAAGAGCTCACATGTAAGTCCTCCCACATAAAGTACACAACCCTCCCTACACTGAAATGCTCAACACAAATCTCAACCGCTTTCTATTGAAACTCCCTGGTTGGCTGATTCACGAGGAGACTGTGGAGACATGGCAAGTATTTTAGGGGATAACATGCAAACTCCACACAGAAAATTAGAATCTTGGACTTCTTTGCAGAATAAGATACTTTGGCGTCCTTTGTCTTTTATAAACACACCATTCAGTCTTGATGATCATCACTCGGGTAAGAAGCAGTGGTGTTGTGTTTTTCTGACTTGAGCGCTGTAGAATGAATACAACTTTCTCTTTATGTCGGCCTGTTAATACAACTGATGTTTGTTTGTTTAGCTGTCAGATCTTAAGCTCACTGTGGCCTCAGTCTTATTCCAAGTCCCTATTTGTCCAATTGAAGCTTTACTGTTGTTTGCCCCTTGCCAACATGAGAACTGGTCGGATCTTGGCTACTATCAGCAGTCAGGCCACATTGGTCAGCGTGTAGTCAGGCCCCTTGGAGACTTCCTGCCTCCCTTTGTCAAATCTTGGGAAAAGAGGACCAGAGACCAGGCACGAGTGGTACTTTGGCACTCTCGATGCACTGCCAAGGCTGAGGGCACAACTTCGTTTTGGCCATTTTCTGCTCTTAGAACTGGGGGAGGTGGTGAGAACTACTGTTTTGGAGTATAACTTGCAGCTTGTTGTGGTTGTGTGTTCACCCACCCTCCCTGTGCTGGTGTTCGGGAGCATTCCAGTCATACAGCTTCACCAGTAGATCTCAGTTCCTGGCTGGCACAAGGTTACCCTGGTTTTTCATTCCCACCCACAGTGGTATTGTAGGTGGGCTGCGATGCATTGTTGAAACACACAACAACTGCCTTGTTCTGAGATCCCTGTCCGAGGTGCTTGCTTGTCTCTTGGCTGTTGTCAGGGGTAATGATCTGACTAAGCAGATGAGGGAAACAGTGGTCCATCAGTAAAGACTACAGCCGCGACCGAACTACCTGATGTGGTGCACTGCATGTGTCAGCGCTGCACGTTTGTCTGTTTTACGGCCTTATTTTCTCTTAAGACACTAAAGTGTTTCAAAGGGCAATGCAGCAGGTCATTTATTAAACTTCACTGTTATTTGTTTTGGAAACTAATCTCGAACCTTCTTCCAACCTCCTGCTTCCCACCCACACACACACACACACACCGGCTGTGGTGCACAGATGAGATGAAAACAAACATGGACAGGGGAGTCAATATTTCCAAATGCTGACTTAATAAAAAACCCTCCTAGTGAAAACAAGTGCAGAGACCTGAGGGCCAGTGGTTGTCTGTGTCGGCCCATGCAGCTACAGCACAGCCTCGGCCGGCTGTAAACTCCACTGATCCCTGGTCCACCTCTGCCTGGGTGATCTCTGTCTTACATCTTTGAGATTAGAGACCTGAAGCTGTTGTGCAAAGTACACGTCAAGCACGCTGTCAGTGTCGGAGCAGAAGGAAATAAGTCATCTGTGAGCAGTGTGAACTCACATTATCACTTGTTGATTTAGCTGGTGCTGATTTACGAATGAAAATTAAACCTAAATGAAGACTGTGGATATCCTCAACTGTGATGACATGGACAGGGAACCAGTGTCTAACTCTGAGGTCCGGTGGTTTATCACTGAGTCGTAATAATTGTGTCCTGGAGGAGAGGATATAATCACAGTGGATAACCAATCAACGGTGCTTCTTCATTTTATGGCATAAAGGCAGAAAGAATTGGTTTACAGGGCCAAAAAGTGGAGAAGCAGTCAGAATGAGACTGAAGAGAAAAATGAGACTCTGTTCAGATCCGGTGTTCTCACAAAATTGCCCCCGAGCAACAGAGCTCTGCGAAGGGCAGGCTCTCTGCTGTTTCCTGACAGCTCCTCATAACATGCTGTTTCTGTGATGGAGCTCGGTTTCTCCCGAGGATTTCCTCTTTATCATTTGAAACTGGCAGACTGTCTCTCATGCAAGACTCGTGGTTAGTTTCCAAATGGCTTACTCCCGCTGAAAAGTATCCACTATTTTAATGGTCGTCTGCATTCAGAAGCAGTATTCAGCGGTGCGTCTCCTGTCTGTGTCGTTCACAGTGTTGACTTGCCATATTTGATATCAGAATTTGAATTTCTTGCACCAAGAGACGAGAAACGAGAGGTTTTTCTTGAGGTAAACACAGACCACCAAAAGCGAGCATCTGGGTGGTGGGTTGAATTAGAATTTGCTGCCAAAAAGAGCTTGCTGTTCTGAGTCAAATGAGACTGTGTTTCCGCCTCCACTGACCCCCGACTGAATGCTAACGCAATCTATGCAATCTTGAGCGAGACAGAAAACCTGTGGGATACAGGCAGTGTTGTGTTCCACTGAGTGCTCGACAGTTGGCCTGCAATCATGTGATTAAAACAGTTTCAACAACACCCACCAGAACAAGATCGGGAGCTACGAACTGAAAGACATGAACAGTGTCACAATGACGTTTGTGTTTGACAATGAAACAGAAAAGATGGCCACTTTACCTGTTTTGGGGTCAATTCAAATTTCCTTATCCCTCCTTCAATGATGAATCCTTTTAAATTAAGCGTTTTGCAATATTTATTGAGCCTTAAGAGGTTTACAAGAGAGCGGATATTTTGACTGAAGTCAGTGTGGTGCCAACTTCTTTTTTCTTAGTGTGCTGACAAACATGATGTATGCTGGCATCCAGTTAATCAACAGCTGCTCTGAATTATGCATTGCTACTCTTGTAGATATATTTGAAGACCATTTTCTAAGATAAACTCATATTTTAGAGGATGGAATCATCAAATATTTGGCATTTTTGCGAGAAAAACAACTGACGCTATTTTCTTTTCAAAGCTTATCGATTAAGTTATTAATAACATATTTTTAAATCCTGAATACTACATGTAATGTTATTAATATAGCAGTTCATAGTTATAGGAATAGATACGATAAAGCCCAGTTTTATTCCTTTGCAAGGAGCTATTTTGACAAATGGCTTCCGTTTGACATATTCCTTTCTAGCCCTCGACCCAGTTCTAGTTCCTCAGTTCCCTTCCTCTCGTATTTTTCATCACCCAATCACATCCTATCTTATACCTGTCACATTCCTTTCAGATCCCTTTTTGCTCCCTTTCCTCTGCCACCTCTCTCTTCCCTCATATCCCTCTTCACATCTCTTTCTCTGTCCACTTGCATTCTTCAGTGATAAGTGAGCAGAATCTGACCCGTCGTGACCTTGTTGTCGTGAGGTGTCGCTGAGTGAAGGCTGCAGCCACACTTGAGATGAGCAGAGGAGCGATAAGAAGTCGTAAAGTCGACTCTCTGATCTGTCACTTGTCACGCCGTCCCCGCAGTTCGGCAGCCCCTCCGAGGAGGCCGCTTGACCCACCGATGATTAGTTTAGTGGAGGCCGCGCGGCCTCTCTGTGCACCTCCATGCTCCCCGAGCTCGGACAACAACATCCTACAACAGAAAACAGTGCTACGTGACATCTGCGACAATGTCACCGAACCCCTCTCGAGCCACCAGGAATGGTCAACAATATTCGTCATCGTTGGGAGGAGATTGATTTGGCTGAGGTCAGGTTTACCAACTCAGATTGGACTTTGATTTCGTGAACAGCCTGTTTCCCTAGCAACTAATAGCCCCACAGACCTTGAGGGATCGCGTGTGTGCTTGTTTTAAAAGTTGTCTCTTTATGGCTCAGGACTTGATGTTGCGTAAATAGGCCAATGCTTTTCAGATGGGTGGTTGTATTGATGTGAAAGTTCAAAAGCAGTGAATGCATGGATGCCTGCACGCTCATACCGTAAAACTGAAGTGTGTATTTCTTTGTATGCATATTGTGTGAGTATTTCTCACCCAGAGCTTTAACAGAAAACTGATTTAATCCAGGTAATATTTCACTGATTTAAGATTTTGTTTGTCTTCTGGACTTCAAAATATGAAAATGTATACACTGGAGGAGCAAGCACCAACGTTTTGGCTTTATAAATGTCTCAAATGACCAATCGATTATCGAAATAGCCGCAGATACGTTTTCTGTCGATCGATTGAACTCGCTGATCTTTTCAGCTCTGCACAGAAGCACTTGATGTTGTGCCTCCTATCAGTCTGTCTTAGATGACCTGTTTCATACAAATCCCTAACAATGTAGTGGGATTTTAAAGAAAGATGAAAGTACAGGAGATTAAAGCTGCTGGATGTTACTTGTGTTAACATGGAGGGACATTTTGAAGTCTGCAACCTGGTTTTAGTGTAGTTTAGGATTTCTTTCTTGCACTATGGATGTTCAGAGCATTGATAAGCTTGACCAGACTGTGCGTTAGCGTTCTACAGGTCGTGCTCCACTGACAGCATACGAAAGCTAAGTGCTGCGTTGTGCTCGTCTCTGGTGATATACTGTGACGCCAGTGAGAGCATCTTGTCCACCTGTGTCAGTTCGTAGCGAGTGGGTGCGTGATGATGACTTTATTGATGTGTGTACTGCAGTGGGCGAGTGTTTTCCTTAATTACTTGTTTAATTAAATGAATATGTTATTCTTCGTTTATCCTAACTTACTCTCTCCTTGGTCAGCTGTATTCCGTAAATCTTTGATGTTACAAATACAAATTACAAATACTCTCATGAAGTAGGTGATTACTTTTTTTGGTATTTGACACACAGATACGGGATTTGTGTGTGGATTCCTGGCATGGATTTAAGCGTTCATAGTAATCCTTGTCTCCATACTTAATCATTTTTCTGTAGCGCTGGGTATTGTTTGAAATGTTTTCGGTACCAAGATCAAAATAGTTTTTTGATATCTTTCTTGAAAGAGTATAAACACTTCTTTCAACAAATCATTGCAGCGTAAAGAACAGTGAGAATCTTAAAAATCCAATGCTGACTTCCAACATTGTGTGTTAGACACATTACGGTCTGTGCCAAAAAAGCATTGTGGTTCAATATCCGGCTCCATGTCCAGATGTTTTCCCCCTTTCACGTAGGTCCACACTACCCATTGGCGCTGTGAGGGCTTGTGTCTCTAATTTTCTTTTTGAGTGAGGGGACGCCCGAGGATCAGTCAGTGCTATTGATCTGCCCGCCAGCCAATTTGTTGTCAGAAGCACTTGGCTTGTTCATTACCGGTTTCCCTGGCGAAGAAAAACATGAGCAGCCTTTCGTTTCGTTTGGATGCCCTCGTGAAGTGAAAGGGAAGGTGGAGAGGAAGAGCAAGTCTGACAGGCCGAGGGAGAGAGAGCACGTTGCCAATGAGAGCCTCTGAGTGGGAGGCAGCATAAGTTGGTTTGAGGAAAATTGAACAACAGAGGACACGAGGCTGAGGCAGTGTCTCCTCTGTGCTTATTTGACCTGCCATTAACCTGAATGTACTTGAAGTCTGGCAGAGACAACAGCACTGCTGTCTGATGTGTCCTCCAGCATCGGCCAGCTAAAGCTGCCTGCTGTGCAAGTCGGCATAATTGAATTGAAACGAGGGAATTTTAATGTGACAAAAGCCTGACATCAATATTACTGATGCTTACCTTTACCTTAGGGCTGATGTTTTGACTGGTGTGTTGATTTCACACATCCAAGTTTGATCTATAAAGAGAGGGAGGACAAATTATTTGAAAGAGGAAAAAGTGAAGAACTTTGATCCTTAATTGCAGGGATCAATTGAGATACTATTGGATAGAGTTCGGCACTGGCCTGAAACTAAGAAGATCTTTCATTTAGGCGCTATGGCTTGGACGTCTGATTAGGTCTAAAACTGACACCATATACCAACGTCTTCAAGATCCAACCTGACCAAAACTGACTGGTACTGCAAAACTAGACCTGTAGTGGACTGTTACCTTGCTGTTACCTTACTGTACTCTGCCTCTTTCCCACTGAGCATTGTGCATCTACTTATAACACATGACAAGCATGAACACAGAATGAATCTTTAGAAAATTAGAATGGTACCAAACCTCACCCGTATCTCATAGTTCCCAACAAAGGTTTTGCGTTGGGTCCAGTCACAGCTTCCTCACACTTTCCTCCCCTTACTTACGACATCACACTTATTATCATGCGGTGAGATCTATCCAGCTGTACGGTAGATGAGGTAATAGGGCAGTGTCCATCCTAAATGCTGACGATAGATCAGTTCCTGGAGTTATTAAGCTAAGCAGATGACTAATGCATAGGTGATGTCATACTGACCTGTGAGTATCTATATGACTTCATTTTCTGGAAGCTTTCATCCGATGGGTAACTGCAGAACATTTGCGATTAATTTGCTGAATGTGTTTAGCACAGGAGGCCTGGGGGGGTTAGATCGATGTCTGTGGATCTACACTAACCTCTGTGTGTGGGCTTTTCCCTTCAGAGCGTCCAGTGAATGCAGACCAGCAGGAGCGGACCCTGCTGAAAGGCGTATTCAGCGTCAGGAAGGGCAAGTCGCAGCTGCACAAGTGGGCAGAGCGGCAGGTCATCCTCTGCGGCACCTGTCTAATTGTGGCCTCCGTCAAAGACAGCCTGACTGGGAAGATGCACATCCTGCCCCTGGTGGGGGGAAAGGTGAGAGTACAGTGTTTCGAGATCAGATAACCTGAAGTGGTGTTAACCCTTCACTGTGCCTGGGTTGAGCCCACACTCCAGGCTAATTGTAGACACTAGTGATGCACAGGTCAGTCTTTATTATCTGCACCCACCCGAGCCGTTACGAGAGCCAATTTGCACCGCCCAACCTACAAAAACATCAGTGTTTATCAGTGTCAGCTACCCGACCCAACCCGCAAACCGCTAACTAGAGCTGGACTGAGGTCTGAGACGAGGACAGAGACGAGCGGACTTGAGCGTCGCAGTCTTGCATTGTGTGTGTTTGAGAGAGAGACAAAGAGAAGGTGGACTATTTCACTTCAATGTTTCTGTAAATTATTGACTTACTCACAGCGCTGCTTTTGTCATTTTTTGACCCACTTGCCCGAACCTGTGATATTTCATAGTAAGCTTGTTATTACGATATGCAACCCACCATAAAATGATTCAAAGTCTCTAAAAATCCCCAAAGCAGGGCCACCCGATAGCTTGGTAGGCCTACATGCTGTGTAGCTGCAACTGTTCTAATTAGTGTTCAAAAGATGCAGCTTACATTTCTGTGCTGATGTGATATCTAGTGGTAAACCTGAGTTGTGCAGTCACAATCAAACAGTTGTGAAGCTGTCACCATTGTCCTCTCTCTCTCCAGCTCACACAGCTGAAGTGAACCGGTTTGGTCTTTTAGCAAATCTAGTTGACACATCATTGAAGAACAGTAAGACGAACACTGACTGATTTATAACTGTGTTAAGATTACTGAACATTTAGATATTGTTTGAGCAACATCATTGCAGTAACGAGTATTTATAATCATCGTTTTCCGTTTGTGTTTTCTCTCCCAGTGTTCCTCCTCATCGTATCTGTGTATTGTCTTTGTATTGAGGTGGAGGAGGTGAAGCGGAGGCAGCACTGTCTGATGTTCAGCTCAGCCGGATCACAGGCCCAGACATACTTTGTCAACTTTGACACACTCGCAGACTACCAGCGATGGCATCGGCAGGCATCAAAAGTAAGCAAGAGGAAAAAGGGCGTGTGTCACTGTGTGTGCAGGACACGGTATGTGTTGATTTGTCTCAGCATCAGTTTGTTTCCTGTGAGTTCCACTGGGGTCCTACTTAAATCAGGGATTAGAGGTTGGGACTACAGTTGCTTTCTGCCTGTTGAGTTGTCCAATCAGAAGCCGCCTCTCTGAGTGCGTTTGACTGGCTCTACAGAGGCGACTCTCAGCGGTGTCTGGCATTGATTGAACAGCATACCTCCATTCACAGAGAGTTTCTTTATATCAGTCAATGCGGATTAGAGGATGCTAAATGACCCAAACACATTTTTGTATTTATGTTATGTGCTGTGTGTCTTTCAAAGAATCTAGCCAGGCCAAGAGAAAGCCAACAAAAAAAAGAAAGAAAATCCAATTAGTTGCAGATTCACGCTAAGTCCAGGATCTCTCTCTACCATGGTGGTATGGATTACTGGGTTAGAGTAAGCTGTTCGTGCACTGTCTTGAGCCTGAGACTTAAACAAGAGGTTTCTATGGAGACTATTGGGATGATGGTTGATGAAGGTTTGGGCCAGTATTTATGCTACATTACTCGAGTTGTTAGTGTGTGTGTGTGTGTGTGTGTGTGCGCGTGTTTGTAAGCAAGTACATTTGTGCTTGCAAAATGCTCTTGCAGGACTGGACTGAATATTGGCGTTTAGGGATACATTACAGAGCAGCATATCAGACATTTGTATTTATAATTTTTGTGATTATATATTCATAGGAAGTCAGAATATATTAAATATATGGTAGAACATTTTAAGACTGATGATCTACTCATTTTACAGCTCATTAGCAATTGACGCAGTGTATTACAATTGAGAGGAAATCTACTTTTAAAATACTACAAACAAAATGTGTGTGATGATGACAGTCACCACTAAAACTGCATCAGTTGGCAAACAAGAGCAGCTCTCAGAAATGTGACACGTTCAGCTGTGTTCAGCTCGGCCAGTTGGACAAGTTTGTCGATCACACAAAAGCAGAGAACCCTTGTTTCTCAGTTTAAAAGGAAATGATCTGATTGCACGTATGAATGATTGAATCAACGTCTGACTGATCAGAGACTGACAGGACCGCAGTAACTGGTCAAATTACTGTCCCACCTGTCATGCTATGGGGTTTTATTCCATGTCTTATTCCTCAGTCACATAGCTTCACAATGTTTAATTACTCTGCAAATCATAAAACATCAATTCTGTTTTCTCTCTACCCCTCTTTAATTATTCTCTGTCAATCCTTCTACTCTCACATTGTTTTAATGACATACTCTTTTGAAGAGTTTTTTTTTTTTTTAAATGTGGCTGGCAGATGAGTAGTTTTCCGGGAGCATGTTCTGCCTTTGTCATCTCTAAAAGCGGTGACGTGATGTCACGCTCTGCTGAGCAGCAGTCCCATTTTCTGGGTTGCTGCACAGTGTGCAGCCCTGTAGCTAATGGAGGAGACTGTCGTCAGACTGGACTGGACGAGCACTGCTGGGTAGTCTACAATGAAGAAACTGTGAGACAAAGCTGTGTAACTGTACTGTAACAGGGTTAGTGTTGTCGGAGATTTTAACGATGGTAAAATAAGCACAAAATCACACATGTAGATGCATTCAAACACTACTTGACACTCACACACATTTTGCTACTTGTGAGGACATTGTGTGTCTTTCATTCATTTATTGGGAAACTACTCTGCCTTGGCACTGAAAGTGCAAGGAACCAAAACAATTCAATAGCACCTCAAACTACACTTTTCAAAATGACCATGAAGTACTGTCAATACCTGTCTAAATCTGTTTCAGCAAAGACTAAACGCCATGACCTTAATGAAGGTAGGATTTATTAAAGGACCGTTGTATTAGACTTGTTTTAGATCGGTGTATTTGATATACTGGCAGCTCAGTGTACTGTATTATTACACATGTTTTCTAAGGTCTGGCTGTAACTGCCGTATTTGAAGGAGTTATTCTAGTTCTCTCTTAATACATGATGACTGTGTTTCTCTGGAAGATAAAGTTCACTGAACTGGAAACTGGGGCATTTTCTGTTTGAAGTCATGTCTTGCTCAGGCAGCTGGCTGCTTGCATAATCTGAGGTGAATGTAGTTGCTTCCACTGTTCATTGCCCCAGCTCATCTAAGGTAATAAAAACTCTATAAATGGAGCCTGCTGTCTGCTGTATTTGGAGTTGGAGTTCACCACAGGGTGTGAGGTGTTAGGGTGGTCGCGTGCTGATTGTGTGGATAAAATGTAACATTTATGTTAGCCCAAGTGCACTGCAGCAGGCAGCTCAGTAGATGTTGACAAGGCCATACAGGTTTCAGGTGTGCTGCTGTATGAGCTACTTGTTGTGATATGGAAGATGCAATCTCTGAACCCATCGGCTATCGGCCTGATGACGGTGAAGCCTCTGGGGGCAAGGGGCTATGTATATCTCTGGGTTTCCGGTGTAGCCTGCAGATATCCGGGCCAAGAATTCCTTTTCTGTGCGCTGCTCATTGTTTACAATTCAATCGACAACATGAGGTACAAGACTGAAGTTGGAGTTGAGAGACGACGTGTACAACCGGGTTGTTTCACAAGAAACCAGTTTACAAGCTCATTTTAAACCAATGAGAAGCTAAAGAATCGTCAGACGAGGTGGGTTCCCAGATAACATTTCGGCAATGTGCCTCTTTTGCTCTCCACACAGACTATTTACCTGCATTCTACCAAAGCCTGCTCAAACGGGATTGATCAATACTACTCTGACTACAAACAGAACACAGAACGCTTCTGTTACCAACATCTTGTCCCATTGCATGGAGACAATGGAAGATATGATGCTGACATGCCAAACATTAGATAGTAGTACTCTTTCCAAGCACAAGTTTCCTTTCCTAACTCTCTCTGTGTGTGTGTGTGTGTGTGTGTGTGTGTGTGTGTGTGTGTGTGTGTGTGTATAGGTGGTGTCTCAGACAGTCAGTCTGGTGGACCTGTCGTGCTACAGTCTGGAAGTAGTGCCCGAATATCTCTTTTACTGTCAGGATATCACCCACCTCAACCTGAGACACAACTTCATGAGCCTTCAGGGGCCTGGGGGCCTGCTGAACCTCCCCAGGTAATCACACATTCTAGTTTCATACAAACATGGGATGGAGGAGACCATTTTTAGCCGGGTATCACAGCCTTGCAGCAGAATGTGTCTGTCGTGCAGAATGTATTTCTGCACAATTGAAAATCTCTGCTGCATTGTTTTAGTGCTATTCTGTAGTTGACCCTGTGCTCCGGCATCAGTTATTTCACTACGTTTCATCGTTTATTTTCTTTGAGCACAGGAGATAATACTTGTGACGACAGTGATCTAAATCAGGTGCACAAGATGTGCATTTCATTTCTCTTTGTGCACCTTGTGCTGCCGCAGCCTTTTTGTTTGTTTTATTTAGAAAGAGGATGCGTGGATAAAAGGAAATAGTCTCTACCCTGACCAATGACTCACGGTAGCCTTGGGGAACAATAGGAAGGTGGAGTTAACATGGAAGAACTGGCATCGCACCACCTCATTCATCACAGCCCAGTCTCTTTGACACGTGTTGCAATGTTAACACACGCACACAGAATCTGAATCGATGCTTAGCATGTATTTCTATTTGAAACAGCCACCTGATATCATAGGATGTGACAGCCTATTTCAGGAATGAACAAACACACATTTCAAACCATCTTCATTAAATGTAGTCGACATTGTATGACTGGCCGATCTAAATCTGGTAACATCATACACGGTTATACACAAAGCACCAATGGGGTGATTTGAATACCTTTTACAATGTGAACAATGCCCCATCTTGCCTAACGAGACACTGGCTGATTTTTGGGGTTCCAGCTGCTTTTAAAGCCGTCTTAATAACATCTTGCGAGCCAGAAGAACAAATAACAGCACAAAACTAACCCTAACCCAAAGTGAGCTTGAGGGGAATTTATCTACAGTTTCCAATTTCCACCGCGTTCATCCAGGATGTCGAGCTTCGGCTCTTTGTCAATTAGTGCCACATATATCGTCTTGCCAATCATATTTCTTGCCGACTGCATTCGCCTGAGGCATAACTTGTAGCTCTGGAGAAATTGCTCTGAAATTGTCGACCTCCGTAGCAGGTCAGCTAGCATGCTCGTGCGCCTCTGAGTCATTGAAGCCGAACTGTATTTCCACCGCTCTTTCGAAACATCACAGTCACCTTCTGTTACTCATGTGAAAGCAAGAACAAATAAAACTAACTTATTTCCCTAAGGTGTTCAGTCACTGTTACAACACATCTGTTCACGAGATATTTGTGAAAATGAACGAGGCAGAGATCACAGTGAATATGGCAAGCTCCTCCGTGCTGTTTTCTCTTTCTTCAGGTTTTCTCAGCTGAAGAGTCTGAACTTGTCTCACAACCGTCTGGGTGTGTTCCCTGAATGCGTGTGTGAGATCCTCACCCTGACTGAACTCAACCTCTCCTGTAATAGTCTCCACACAGTCCCTGTGGAGATAGGCAACCTTCAAAGGTGTGACACACATGCACATACACTGCATACATACATTGCAGGCCATTAATACAATAGTTAGGAAATGCATGTACAAACGGTACACACCAAATTCTATTTGAACAGCATTATGTAATTGCAGCAGCAGCACATAAAAAAAGTACACCAAGTAATGATACAAGAAGTAAATCCCAAAGACAACCACACAGTGAAATGCTGCACACATTGCAATTTAGGGCACCTTAAAAGGAGACAATACCTTCGTATAAACAAGCATGAAACATGATATAGTCACAAACATGCCTCATACTGGGCACAAAAGGTAAATATACATATTTTTTCTTAATTGTGTCCGTCTATCCTCTGTCTATCATGTGTAAGCCATAACGACATGTGTGAAAGCAAAAAACTGATTTTAGGGAACTTTTAAGTGGTTCGTAGGTTGATATTTGATTTTTATGGAAACAGATGAACAAAACAGTAAAGCCAATGTGTTGCCCTGAAGCAGAGTGGGGCATCATCAATATTCAATCAGAAATAAGAAGTCATTCATCACAACATTATGTATTCTCTGTAATATGTTCTGTTGTTCATCTGTTTTATGATCTGTCAAAACTTGTGGTTTGCACTTTTTTGTGCACACGATGTTCTCATAAATTCTGGATTGAGGTTTTAATGGTTTCAGTGAAATGCATTATGTTAAAGTAGTTTGTTATGCAATTAGATTAAGTCAAGAAAGATAAATCCGGCAGTTTTTTCCCTGCCTGCCTGCTTTAATGTTGAATGCTGCTCAGTTATACAATTGTTATTTAACACACGCAGATATTTCAACTACGCTTTGAAGTAAAACACGACTGTTTTCTCTTCTATCCTAAAGCCTGCAGACACTGTCTTTGGATGGAAACCATCTCAGCTCCCTACCTGAAGATCTGGAAGGCCTGTCCCAGCTCAACAGCCTAGGGCTGTCCTTTAACAACTTCTCTCACATCCCTGCTGTGCTGGAGAGGCTGAGTGCAGTGGACAAGCTGGCCATGGCTGGGAACAGAGTGGAGAGTCTGGAGTTGTGTACTCTGGCCAGAATGAGCCACCTGAAAAACATCGACCTCCGGTAAGAGGCCAGCCAGAGAATAAACAGCTCTCGGCCTCTTCTTTCACTGTTCGGGGACCCCTCAATCCAGCATAAGTTCTTCTTTTCTTCCTTTAGCATAGACAGTAGATATATGACACAAACACTCATCTGAACCTCGGCCACTCCTCTAAGTTTCACCTTATTTACGAAACATATTTTTTTAAGATACCAGGTTTGCTGAAGACAAATGTCTTCCTGCATTGCCCTGCTTCACACCTGTGAGCTGCCGAGAACTGCCTTCTGCACAAGCTGCACAGGAACAGTCGGGGGCTAAGTATCTTGCTCAAGTGGACCTCTTTGGGAACTTGGCAGTGAAATTGCGGTTTGGCCATGGCAGAATATATTTAGTCTGTGGTGAGTTAGCGGGCTGGCAGCTCTCATAAAAGAGGAATTGTTATTTATTAACAGGATGGATGGGGTCAGGGAGAGCCTGGATCTCAGCACAGATCCTTACCCGACAGTCCTGAACACTACTTTTTGTTGCCCACTTGCTTTTAAAGGTCGGTTGCTAAATATGGATCGACAAGTCTGACAAAAAAGTTAATAGAAGTTGAACCTCAGTGGAAAGGGAGAGACAATAGATCGGTTCCAGTGTGTAGACTTTTGTTGAAAGCTGGGGATTCATATGTCTGAAATATGTTTCATCTGTCATTATTTTAAATCACATTGATTGACCTAAAAGATTACAAGATTTACTTTTTGCTCTCTTATTCTGGCCAAAGTTAAAACTGCAGTGACGTATACAAGACTGGAACATTGTGAGGACGCATGTTTACTGCTCTTATTCATTTCCATATATGCCTCAATAGTTTTGACATTCTTCCAGTAATATATGCTGATGTTCTCTCACTGCAAATTTTGCAACGACCCTAAATACCATTGTAGTGCGATTATAATTTAAGAAAGTATGACATTTCAGAGTTTCTTAACTGTATCGAGCATTTCATTTAATATAACTGGGTATTCCTAATGGAGCAGCCAGTGATGTGTCATCTCTTGTGCTCCTTCTTAAATGCAGATTGAATAGGCTGCACTGGGTGAAAAGTGAGAGTCTAGAGGCAGTGAGTCAGGTGACCCAGTTGGATTTACGGGACAATTGCTTAGACTCCCTGGACCTGAGCTCAGTCTGCAACCTGGAGACTCTGCACTGCCAGCGCAACCAGCTGGGGACACTCACACTCAGCGGTTTCACACTGCGGATGCTTCATGCCAGCAGCAACCGTGAGTCAAACAGAGCGTCAACAAGCTGCTATTATTGCCTCTCTCTGCTGTTTGTGCGTTCACGCCCTTCTCCCTTGTGATACATTCATCTTACAAACACACATATGATCGGGCAAGATGTTTAGCTGCTGATTGCTGCTTTTATCTGCCCACAGGCCTTACCACAGTCAACATCTATCCAGTCCCTAACCAGCTGACATACATGGACCTATCACAGTGAGTTCTGGCTGGGAAGAAGACATGTCTGTGGTCTCTGTGTTCGCAGATCTTTGAAAAGAAGCTCTGATGTCTAAAAATAGTATCTTTATCTTCGTGCTCATTAATCTAGTTGTGCAAAGTGCTAAATGGAGGTAAATCAATTTCTATACAGAATTGGATAATCAATACCGAACAAAAGCAAATATTCGGTGG
Organism: Melanostigma gelatinosum; assembly: GCF_949748355.1. NCBI lineage: Eukaryota > Metazoa > Chordata > Actinopteri > Perciformes > Zoarcidae > Melanostigma > Melanostigma gelatinosum. Next base: position 13,961,411 of record NC_136635.1, read on the forward strand.
AATCTACCCCATGAAGCTTGTATATGTACAAGGCAAAGATGCTAAACAAATGGAAGGAGTCCCGATAAACGTCCTTTTCAATGCTAGTTTGACTTTGCCTGTGTAGATACTTGTCTGCCTTCCAGGCTGCATCAGTCAAATATTTGAACATTTGTGAAAGAAACATACTATTTTAAGACAGTGAACCACACACACCTTTGGCCTAAACACAATATTTTACTACTTCATTTCTGTGATGCATCTCCCTGCTGGCTGTAGGCCTGAGTATGCAACGTGAACCTTACGGCATGTCAGGGGTTAAATAAGCTATCTTGTGCTTTTGAACCACCTGCCAGTGTAAGAAACATCTGCAAAATGTCCTTTTCTAGTCAACCTCAAGTACTGACTGCAGCCACTAACTGTTTTTATTAAAATGCAGATAAAGATCATATGCATGCTGAAATAACCCTGGAGGATGTTATGTTGGCCTCCTGTTTATCACAGTATCAAAACTGTTTACTTATCTGTGCTAGTAAAAGCAACATGCCAACTCTGCTCAGTTTGAGTGTTTGTGTGTGTCTTTCTATGTGTGTGACTGTGTGTGTGTTGAGACAGGAACCTTTTGGAGTACCTTCCGGACTGGGTGTGTGACTGCAGACAAATTGAGATGCTGGACGTCACGCACAACCTCCTGTCTGAGCTTCCTTCCAGGTTACTCACCTTATTCCGTCACTAATCCCGAACCTTTTATGCGGAGACTTTATCTTTAATGTTGCATAATTTGAATGTATTTAGCCTCTTGTGATAAAACAGATAACTATTGTTTTCTGAATTATAAGATCAGGTTGCCCTTTACATATCATGCTTTTTAACTGCTCACTCTTTTGCTTTTCATGTTTTCATAATATGGCCTTCCTTAAGTGCTTGCCAATCCTTCGCTGGAAACACGCAACACAGGCATTTGCATTTGAATGAGACTTCAGAAAAGCTTTTGCAAATGAGATAATATTCCTCTTCTGTGATGTTTCAGGAGAGAATAAAAATCCGCAGAGCTTGTCTGTGCAGGCAGCCAAGCTGAATAGGTCATTGGTGGATTAGTTAGCAGCTAGTAGTTAAGTCTGCACAGGCAGACAATGTTCTTTAGTTTGTTGCTGTCTTGTTGGTGGTTTTTTTTCCCCTCTTGTTCTAATCTGGCTCTCTAATGTCTCTTCTGGCCTCCAACAGACTGCTCAACAGCTTGAGTTTGAGAAAGCTGCTGGCGGGGAACAACTGTTTGCAGAGAGTGCCTGACCTACTTGACCACATCCCTCTGGAAGCCCTAGACCTCCAGCACAACAAGCTAGCCGAGCTCCCTGACACTCTGTTTTACAAGGCCTTAAAGTGAGTCTCTCAACCCGCTCATCTCTGCAGCTCTTTCTGTCCTCAAGAATATTCATGCTGTTAGTTGAGTCTAGATTAGTTTCAGCAGCTGGTTTGAAATGTGAACCTGCAGTGTGTTCACTGTTTGGTTGAGGTGGACAGTTATTGTATCACAGCTCATTGTTTTTTGGGGATGAAGTATAGATAGTATGCAGGGATTGTGGTGAAAATCAATGGAGCATTCCAAAACGTAACTGGAGCTTAATTTTCCCTCCTATTTCCTGTGTGGTAAATCACTTAACACCCATTAGCAGTTCAAATGCTCGAATGTACTTTACTGTCTCTGATACTGAGACGTAATGGCAGTGACTGCTTTGTGATGGATGGGTTTCCTGATATGTTCTCGAAAGAAAAGGGAAGGGAAAGCCGTTACACTCAGGACTGATAGAAACAATAAATGGCTATAGAAACTAGGTTGATAAGTTACACTTCCACAAGGCCAATGAGGTGTCAACAGCCTTGTAATGTTTGTGGGCTGCAGAGATATCATTGCACTTAAAACATGCCTGACTGATGTGAAACAACAGCGTGACAAGGTTCACTCCCTCATTTGCCCGAAGGACAGGTTTTATTACTGTTCAGTGTGTGATACGTTCAGACCGTGACTCAACAGCATCGATTACCGGTCCATGAGAAAAAGTGGAGCTTAAATGACTCTTGGTCTCTCTTGGTGCAGGTTCAACAGTATGTTAATCAATGCTCGGAATGAATTTACGGTCTGTGTTTAGAAGTATTCTCTTCGGTACGATGAGAATTGTCTCGCAAACTTGTTAAAACTCGCATCATCGATTGATTTTCATTAGAGAAAGACAGGTGCAAGACAGAATTGTTCCTGAATGTAGTGAATGTGTGAATAGGGAAAATCAATAGAGATGCCTGAAACATTATTCCAGTGATTTACCGGGAACTATGTGTGAAAAAGGCTCTTAAAACTTTACTGATGCTTCTACTCAGGCATCTCATCTTTCCAGCATCAGCTTCTCCATATCCACTGTAAATTAGACAGGACTGGCTTTAAACTAACGTTTATTTGTCTTCTCTTACAGCCTAAAATACTTAAATGTATCAGCCAATGGCCTGGAAAGTATTCCACCCAGCAGCCCATCCGAGGAGAGCCTCAGCACACTCCAGGAGCTCTACCTGACGAGCAACAACCTGAATGAGAACTGCGGTGCTCTGTTGGTCGGACACCAGAACCTGCGGGTTCTTCACATTGCCTACAACCAGTTGCTCTCCTTCCCAGCCAGGTGTGCTACTTTGGCTTTCATGTCAACGTGATCATTTGTGTTCTACTTGTTTAGCTCATTGGATTTGTGTGTCTTCAGTAAACTGAGTAAGCTGGAACTGCTGGAGGAGCTCAATCTGAGTGGCAACAAGCTAAAGGCGATCCCCTCCACTGTGTCCAGCTGTAAGAGACTGCATACCCTCATAGCACACTCCAACCACATCACTGTCTTCCCAGAGATCCTCAACCTGCCCGAGATCAAGGTCAGACTTACTCTGGTTTTATTTGCCTGACCAGTGTGTGTATTGTTATGTTCAGCCCGTGTCAGCTCATGTGTGTTTTGTACGTTTGCAGCTCGTAGATCTAAGCTGTAATGAGCTGACTGAGATCCAGCTGCCCGACTCGCTGCCTTCCACTCTGCAAGAGCTGGACCTGACAGGCAACAACAGCCTGATGCTGGAACATAAAACCCTCAACCTCTTCAGGTGAGGAATATAACCAGTTCCTTTGTATATGTGAAGCATAAAGAATACACATATAATATAACATAGCTGTGTGAGGAAATTGTGCATATATACCTTCTACAATTCCATCTACTATATTTCTTCTTTTTTAGTCACATCACCACCCTAAAATTAGACCAGAAATCCACCACGACAGCAGGAGACTCACAGGGTGCCTCCACTCCATGGAACCACGGCTACTCTGAAATGAGCGGGCAGCGGAACAAGTGAGTACTGCTTTGTGGTTCTGTGTTTTTTCTCTGTTTGTTTACAAAAATAAAGTGCTTCATTTTCAATAACTGCAGACATCATGTATTTCAATTGTCATTTGCAAGTGAATGAAATGACAATTACCCGTTGTGTCAACAAATCAGTTTTCAACTAAGTAAGACACTCTGTTATTAGTTCAGTGTCTTACTTTTCAATGTCAAGTGGCCGGCTTTACCTTGTGTCTTATGTGCTGTGAAGCACAGAATCACTCTTAGAATGTCATTTTGGTGCATTGGGTATACTGTTTGGATGTTGCTGTACAAGCACAGAGCAAGTGTCGACCAAGGAGTCAATATCTGAATCATTGGCATTTAAAGAGTAGCTGGTGCAGTAGGGCCTAATACATCAATTGGATTTAATATCTGTAACAATGTTAAGTGCATCAGTGTTGCCTGGCTGCTCCTCCAGCTGTCACCCCTTAACCTGGAGCTGCAGCATTGCATGCTGAAGTGTATATATTCGTTTTTACCTCTGTGTGGGAGGCGCTGAGTCATCTGTTTGTTAATGTGGATCTATTGTTTTGGACAGGTTGTGTGTGTCCGTACTGGCTGTAGACCGGTTTGGAGACGGTGTGGAAGCATGCTATGGCATCTTTGACGGAGACCGCAATGAGGAAGTGCCTCGGCTGCTGCAGTGCACCATGGGAGATGTGCTTTGCGAGGAACTGCAGCACTCCAGTATTGACAGTGTGTATATGTGCAACACTTTCCTCACCTCACACAGGTAAGACAGATTTTTTTTTTGTCTGATTTTGTACAAATGTACAATTGCACTCTTGCTGTAGTTTTGTAGGCTGACACCAGTGACTCTATAAGTTTGTCAGCAACGTTGTTGTTTGCTTTTGTATTGGACAGGAAACTAGGAATGGCTGGCCAGAAACTGGGAGCTTCTGCCTTACTGTGTTATATTCACCATGAGCCTTCAGATCCAGGAGGCTACTTTAGCCTCACTGTGGCCAATGTGGGCACCTGCCAGGCAGTTTTGTGTCGGGATGGCCGACCTGTACCTCTCTCTAAGGTTTACAGCTTGGAGAACTGCACTGAGGAGATGGAGAGAGTTAAACTCAGCAAAGCCATTATTACCGAGGTAATGCGCGGCTAGTGTGTGCAGCTTCATATTCAGAGGCGTATATTTTATGAGCGCATCTACAATTCTAATGTCTGTTCTGTATTACAGGATAACAAAGTGAGTGGAGTGACATGCTGCTCCCGCCTGCTGGGCTGCTCATATCTGTCTCCGTGGGTGCTTCCAAAGCCCTGGGTGCACACTGAGCCTCTCTGTACCCAGGATGAGTTCTTGATCCTGGGGAATCGAGCGCTGTTTGAACGAGTCTCCTACCAGGAGGCCGTGTGCACTGTGCAGGCTGTGCGGGATCCTCGCGCTGCTGCCAAGAAGCTGTGTTCACTCGCTCAGAGTTATGGCTGCAAGGACAACATCGAGGCTGCAGTGGTATCCCTGCATATTAGTGAGGACAGCTGTACCTGTGAGCCACCTATCTCTTCCACTGAACCACGGGGTCCCCCTCCCGTCGCTGTGCCTGTGACTGTGACCCCAGGCCCCACTGACCCGGTCCCCCTGTCATCCAGCAGCGGTATTGTCTCCGAGTTCAACAGTGAGACATCAGCCTCGGAGGTGGGCAGCGAGGCTGGCTCCACCGCCTCAGACGAGCACCCATCCTCTGGCCCTGCGTCCCGTCCAGAGAGGCGCTGTAGCCTACACCCTGCTACTACACTGTGTGGGATCATGGTGCCAGGCGCAGTTGGGGCAGGAACCCACCCAGGCCTCTTCCAGCGGCAACCCTCCTGCGCTACGTTCTCAAGCACCCACTCTGACAACGGCTTGGACAGTGACGATGAAGCTCCACTTGAGGGTGTGATCTCCAATGGCAGCAAGTTGGAGGTGGAGGTTGACATTCACTGCTGTGCTTTCCAACTACGGTCAGGGGCCCCTGAGAGCCCCAAAGACCTGGACCTTGAAAAGCGAGGTTCTGATTATCCCAATGGCAAAATGCGAAGACAGAACAGCGTGGTGGTTTCTGCTACGAACGGCTGCCTTCTGGCTGTGTGTGGGAGAGAGATGGCAGACCTCAAAAAGTCTCCTTCCACATCCAGCCTGTTTGGGAAGAAACTGTCCAATGGCTCTGTGGTAGCCCCCGAGGACAGTCATAATCTCATTGAGGTGGCCCTGGAGGCTCCGAAGAAGAAATCTGGCTACTTCACTGCCCCAGCACAACAGGACCCTGAGGACCAGCTCATTGTGCCTCCTTGTCTGGAGCAGGAGGTCAGGGAGCAGCTAAGAGGCCAGAGCCCTCTAGTCTCAGGCCCCCCCTTACCATCCATACCCCCTTCCTTAAGAGACCCTGTGTGGGATCATCCACACCCACCTGCATTTGCTTCCAACCTGGTCCCAGGTCCAGGACCGGTCCCCATCCTACAGCACGAAGTCTACGATACCGCCCTCTAGAGGGGGGACACATCACAGCGTCATAGGGCTGGAATTCTGTGATTGTGCCATTCCAGGGAAGATGTGGAGACTTTTCTCATACATGGGGGATATTCCAGTTCAAGTTGCCATTCAGATCTTTTGTGAGGACAAAACAAACCTGTGGGACTTTGATAGTCACTAAGTGAGGTAAAAAAAAAAAAAGGTTTCTGTGCACGGTCTGACTGTCGGAAGAAATAGCAGCGACTAAAATCCCAGTTTATAAAATGACGTTGTGAAAATGATGGCTGGCTATCGTAGACCAAAACAAGCCTGACTTGAGATGGGATACCTCATGTGTCAAGACATGTCAGCAACATTTCCCTTTACTTGGAAAGCAAGCAATCTAGAGTGTGAATGAGAGATTGTGTTCAGTGAGGTGAAACCTCCTCTCCATGGGCTCCGTGGTCCTGAAGAGGTCCTGAAGAGAAGCCCTGTGACTGAAACTTGAAAAAGTGCCTACTGCAGATGACTCAGCCTAGAGCTCCCCCACATCCAGGCTGTGTTTGGGGATGTGAGCTTGTTAGTTCATTTTGGAGGAGGGACAGTGTCTCCAAGAGACCCGCACTGGCACAGCTTCTGCTCTCCTCCTCTTCCTGTGGCTTATAAAGGGAATCAGACGGTATAAATGCTTGTAAGGCACATAGGACTAGAAGATGTGAAGACAAGATAACTGCATTTACATAGCCAGAGACGTTATGGTTCGGCTTTATTTTTAACATTCCCACACAATATGTATAGAATTGTCGATATAGGATTAATTAATTCTATACAATATCGTACACTCTCACAACTAGCAGCCGACTGACGTGGTGTGCTTGAGCTGCTGACACCGAGATTGAAAAGTATCGCTATTTAGAACAATATCGCTGTCAAACATTATATCAAAGTCATTCAACTGTACAGAGCGGATGTGTTGTTGAGTTCAAAAACCCTCATGACAGTATGATCTGTGACCGCGCATGATCAAATGGTCCCCTTAAGAACCGCATAGAGGAATACAAGTTTAATTTCAATTTAGTCCGTTTTATGGTCACAGATTAGTGGACCCCAGGATATCATTTCTTATGTTATTTTTTCATTTGTCAAGAGATGGATGAAAGCAGTATTTATATGTACTGTAAGATATTTCCACTGGTACTAAGTTTGTATATTTTAGTGTATCCAAACTTTTGGGGGCTGCTACCCTTTTAAAATATGTAAACATCCATCCATGTCTTTGGAGGCAGATTCAATTATTGTCGTTTTTTATCTCAGCAAATATTGCTTTGCTCTGTAATGCACTGCCCACACATCCAGATGACTTCCAGGGTGTGTTATCTTGGCCCATTATGAACGGAACTAAAGCTGGTCTGTAGTCACAAAATCCCACAACGTTTGAACCGCATTTCTACATGTAAGAGCAGAAATTAGGGATAAAAAAACAATTCTATTTTTCACTTCCACATATTGCATATATGCCATTTCCTGATCAGGGGTCAATGCTTAGAGTTCAGAACAAACAGTTGATATATATATTTTAAAAAAAAGAATCCGTCCAGCAACAGTATAAGGTACTGCAACAAGAATCCACCGGTTCAGTCCGTTACTAAGTAGATAATGCATTGTTCCTCATTAAGTCACGTACAGTGCTTCAGCAGGTAATATCATGACTTCCTAATCATTTCCATTTTTTCCTAATATTTGTAAGATTAATCATATTTATCTCAGCTGAAAGTCAAAAAAAAAAAAATACATTATTTATTTGAATTATCAGGTAAATATGATGGAGCCCGTTCCTGAACCTCCCCACCTTGTGCCAAAAGAGAAAGCAGCTCTGCTGCAGTGGTTATAAGAAGGCCAAAGTTGGGTAATTGCTCATGTCAGTGATTACTACATTACATGTATATTTTTGCCACTCCAAGTCAGTAGTGGTGCAGTTCATGGCATTCCACAGCTGTTGCCTAGCTGGACCTTTCCGTGTTCCCTTTTAGCCTTAAAGTAAACACTTCTCAGTATTTTTGAAAGGAGAAGCCCTTCGTTTCATCCCACTCATGTTCTTTTTGTGACTGAGGTCTTTCGCTCCGGGCTGTTGTTTGTCGAAGAAGCCCCTCTGCCCTTTCTCTGCTCCACAGGAATGAGTGATAAGTCAGTGATGAAGCCTTAATTGATGTGCGAGTCTGAGTCCTTTCTTATATTTTGCCAGTTTTTGACTCATAGTTAAAAGCACTTTGTACATATAAAATAGTTATATTCAGAGTTATGTATATTTGAGTTTAATATATGATATATTTTTCAACATAGCGTGCTTTCATTATTGTGGCTTCCCTCAGTCCAACATATCACCTCTTGTCTATGAATACATAGCAAACACAAAATGTGCTTACTTAGAGTGACATCAAGACAATTCACATTTACTTCATGGTGTGTTTTTAATGTGACAAATATTTCTTTTGTTATTGAAGTTTCTTTTGTTTGCTTTCAGTAACATCCGTATTTTACTGAATGATATTTACATTTTTGACATCGGCACCACAAACAGCACTATATATGTTTTCAACTACTCTAACACTGTCTGCTGACTTTACTCTTACTCTCTATAAATATGAATTTGCCCCCCCTCCTGGCAGAAACCGAGGCAATACAGTTATTGTTTTCTTTATTTATACCCAGTATCGATATTTAGTTGAAACGTTGAGCTCATTGCTTCCTCGACATCTGGCGTACCTGGAAATGTTTTTTGAAACCTCTCTATAATAATTACATGTAATGAAAGCATTAGTCTAAGATGATATTGACCATAATCCACATCAAGGAGCCGGTATTGTCCTTATTGTGCTTATTTAGAATTCAGACACTGATTCCAACTGACGTTTTGATTTTTTTCTTTTTCTAAAATGAGGAATGGGAAACCATAATTTATTATGCGGCTAAAAATTTGCTTCCAGTCACTTTACTGATCAGACTGTGCAGTGCCGAAGATGCCAAACACCCGGGACCGACACATGGTGTCCGGCGTCTGGACCGATGCCACTGAAACATGGATGGGCGCTGCAGGTGCAGCTGGGAAAGCTGAAAGACAGATTATGATTGTGAATAATATTGACACACACCTGAAACAAGTTGGAAGACTGAACTGTCAAGCACGTTCAGAGAGGAGAAATTGAACTTTCCATAATGTTTGAAACTAAATGGTGGGAATTGCTGATACAAATATGCAAAGTGTCAACTGTATATATATATATTCATGTATATCAGAGCTTCATTTTCATTACCTAAAACTACAAGAATCCTATTTCTCAATATGTCTGAAAATACATAATGACTGGTGTATGTACAGTATGTATGATGTGTGTAATTTGGGATTGTGTGTGCAAGTTGCAAGGCTCTTTTTTATTTTCTGAGTATGTCCCTTGCTTTGGCTCATTTGCAGTGTAGTTGAATTAGTTTGGGCTGCATTGCACTGCTACATTTAGTGCTATTCAAAATCATCTTGGTCATCTTTTTATATAGTTGTACGTTCATTCATTCTGTCTGTCTTCTGGTTCACACCATATATTCACCCACTGTCCTGTCCAATATACGTTTCCAACTTGAAGTATATTTGAATATTGATCCATCAGTGTGCATGTACATATGCGGACTGTGTGAGTAGATACAGGAAGAGGGAGCACATGCAGGGTACAGTGCATTGGCCTAAAATATTCCCTTTAATTCTTAAGTGGAGGGGGTCCAGTGATGAAATGCTCCTCATCCCCTTTGTGCACCAAAATAGAGATTATGTGCATTTGAGTAGGCAACAGTGTCAGTGTTTTTTTTTAAACTGCTGATTCAGTAAGGGATCATTTTTTCTCTGCACAGCTTGACAAGCTCCCTGTACATTACGAAATGTCTGTTTGTTTGTAAAAACGAAGCTTAAGTGCACACGTTCAGTAAGTGTATGCATGCCTGTGTGAATAATGGACTGACTGTAATTCTGCGTGGGTATGGTGAATGAGACGGATCCGAAATGCTCCAGTTGTTTAACATGTGACCAAAGTAGCCATTGTTTAATCTCACGGTTCCTTTCTGTACTGTACATTATTTTCTAGAAATGCTTGAATATTTTTTCTTGATGCCAAGAATCTGGTGTTTATTTTTGTACTTCATTGTTTCATGCAAATTTATATTTCCCTCTCCACTACAGAAGTTAAAGTGATTGGGGAGTCTGCAGAAAAGTCTCTCTTGTTGTGGTACTTCTTTTGAAGGTACTAATTAAAGCTGTATTTAATGTTGAAAGCATGCCCTAAATATAAATCCAAACATAAAAGCATAGAGTACATGCAATATATGATTTATCTGTACAAAATGGAGCAGATCTAATATTTTGAGTTTTTATTCTATCATGCAGATTACTGATACATTTTATGTTTATTAATCAAAAGATGTATTATTTAAGAACAGGTCTAACAATGAGCACTTTCGCTGTGTGTCAGACAGAATTGTACTCCCTGAAACTTTGAGAGTGGAGGACGGTCGTTGTTTTTATTTGAAATGCTGCTATCATTAGTTTTAAGCAGACACGCTGTTTTTAAATTAACTTTAAGCCAAGTAGCAATAAAACTTTTTACTGTGAATTTTTTTGTCCTGTGTCCATTTTGCTCACCGATTTTATGATGATTTCATGCCAATAAATATCATCAAAATGACTCTTTTTGGTCAGTCTACAATGTTTTTTATTATAATGTAATAGGATATGTTTAACTTTCTATTGAGGTTTTCTCCTGCAATCAAGTCCCATCTTTTGATTCCAATATCCACACTACCATACTCTACCATACTATTGGGTGTGCTAGAAAAAAATGTAGTATGTCCCAATACATCAAATGTTAAAGGCAGTATGCATAAAATACCAGTATGTCCTACTGCGTCCAGTCGCATTTTGCAGTATGCAAACCAGCATGCTGTCCTGGCTATTCTGACCCACAATCCTCTGCCCAGCGAATAGTTGAAAACAAGAGGGTCAAAGTTCAAGATGCAACGTCATGAGGAAGTAGTATGTCCAAATTGAATGCAACAGTGGGTATGTTTTAAGGCCAGCTGCAGTATGTAAAAGGATGTAAGTTAAAGTATGTGACTTGCAGCTCATATGTTGAAGTCATGGGTAAATTCCTGGTCACAGTAGATCTGCCATCTATTGGTGAAGCTCAGAATGACAACCGTAACTGTTGTAAAAGACAACATCAAGTCAGCAGAGAAAGCTTTGCTGCACTCTTCTCCTTTGACGTTGTTGTGGACGATTTCTAAGTTAATCGGGAGAAGAGAGTTTTATTCACAAATCAATAAAAAAAAGTCTTCAGAAGATTCAAAGTTGTCTTTTCTCCGTTTATTCGCTTGCAAGGGAAGAGTATACAACAGAGTACGTATTCAGCAGTCTGTGGTAAAAGCTTCAGAATATGTAACCTTTATTTATACAGCAACAAGTTAGATTCTAAGTGCAGCACCCCCGAGGGCCTGTCTGCTGTATCCAGCTGACTTTTCACAGCTTCGATACATTCAAGGTAACATGAGGCATTTTCAACCACCAGTTCTGATTACTGCTTAGTCTGCACTTTCTTTACTCCATGTAAGGAACAAGCTGTTCTGCCACTCTGCAAGTAGTTTTGCTACTTTTTCAGAAGCCAATCCATTTTCCTTAATAGATGACGCATTTGTTTTCGAGTTCACATCGAGGACACAGAGTTCAAATGCATATTTTACCATTACACTGTAGAAAAGACATCTGAAACGGTTATCTGGAGGTCCTCCTTTCAAGAGCTTGAGACAATTGGTGTCGAGAAACAGTTGATTCAGTCAGACAGTCATCAGACATATCACATATCTTATTCTTAAACTAACTGGCAACGTCTGATATTCTTTGTTGCAACTTCTGTTTGTCTGTGCTACCCAACTGAAAAAATGAATAAATATTATCTGGTGGTATTTCTGGCAATCAAACTGTTTCTCTATCTGCCTCTTAATCTGAGGTTATCTTATTATTTATTAATGAACAATTAGTAATACAAAACACTTAATATTGGAGTGGTTTATTATAGCTACATGTTTATAGAAGATGTAACAGACAGTACACAGGTATGTAAACTAGAAAAGTAGTAGATATAACAAATATTCTACAAAATCAAGTCCAGAAACTTCTTCAAAGTATAAAAAGTGGATTACAAAAAATTAAAATCACATTCAACCATAGTGAATACATAACACCTTATATGATTAAAAAAAACTCCCATCTTGTCTTGTCACAGGAAATTCTAATCAATCTCACTTTTGTTCAAATGTGCCAGAGAGGAAAGTCTTATAAATTGTTGTCCTCATTTGTCTTTTGCTTCTTTAGCTCCCGCACTGACCTGAAAGCTCTGACAGCCAACACTGCACCAAAGATGAAAACAAACACCCCCAGCACCCCAAAGAGACCTCCTGCGATATCTGCACCGTGAAACTGGCAACCAAAGCCCTTGTGCCCTTTGCTTTTGTACATCTGCTCTCTCTCCGTACAGATAGGATCATTGTAGGTCTCCTGCAGCTTGATAAAGTAGAAGGCCAGTGCAGGGATGTAGCCCAGGCCGATCAGCGAGTTGAGCAGGGCCTCCCCGAGCAGCACGGCGGGCCAGCGGTAAGGGACCCTGAAAATCCCCAGGCCAAGCATGGTACATGCGTAGATCATTAAAACCCCACTGAAGGCCATGGTGAAGGCGTACGGAGGCCGCTTGAGCTGATGGTACAGTTGGTCCAGCTCCTTCACCCTGACTGCATCTTTTCCAGTGAAGGCATTGGCTCCACCAAAGTGATAAGCGTAGATTCCACCGAGGCTGGCCAGGTCACGGTAGCCCCCGTTGTTGCTGTGTGGCACTCCGGCACAGATGACCAAAAGCAGATTCAAAAACAGCTCCATGAGCTGGCAGATACCTAAGAGACACAGGAGAAATACAATACTGACATTAATGGATAGCAACACGGTGAGATAGAGCTGAAACGATGAGTCAATGTATTGATCGACAAAAATATCTTTATTTAAAGTAAAAGTGCCAAAAAGTTGCTGGTCTCAATTAATGTCCATTTAATTTGCACTTAATAAATGTGTATTGCATTTAATATTCTCAAACTAATTTTGGGGGCCATCCTAACAAATTAAGGAAATTGCTGCTGAGCATGCACTTTGATTGTAACCAACACCTCCCAGAAGAAGTCTCAAATATATATACTTGCCTCTGCTGGTTAAGATGTATCTGAGATTGTAAAGAGCTTGTCTGTGTTGTCGTTCATAATACTCCCCTTCAGAGTGATTGCCCGGAGTCTCTCTGGACCTACGAGGACAATACCACAAACAATATCACGACAAAGCATGTCATTTTACATAAAAATGCAAATAAATAACTCTGCAACAGATGGTGAAAGTGTGTGTAGAGGACATGACAGTGAGTGTGGGGACATGTGAATAGAAAGCATGTGGTCCCTTACAGGTTTGAGGGTCCTTCGTGGTCCTGGTGAGAGGCAGTTGTCATGTCCCTCTGTCTGTTTTGTTTGGCCCTCCTGTCACCAGCAGAGCCTGTGGCGTCCATGTCTCTTGGCTTTTGGTTGCGGTCTCTGCCATCATATGATGGGTGGTCTCTATTGTGTGAGTAGTCTCTGTCCCTGCTCCTGTACTCGTCGCTCCTCTGGTGGTTTCTTACCTTCTCTGGCATTTTCCTCTGCCTTCAAAAGAAGACTGTGGACATGAATCCTGTTACAGACCCTCATACACAAAAGCGAACAGTTGGCTTGTATCTCTGTAACTGCCACTGTGGACAGTTTAGCAGCATGAATGAGTGTTTAAGGGAGATTGGAGGCTGAGCGAGGAGAAGGGCCCAAGACAGAGTGAGGTCTCTTCATTCGTAGAGTAGTCGGGAAACGGTGGTGATGATTTTGGGGCTCTCAGAAATTGAAGTAGGCTGTATGAATTTAATCATATATATGAGGTGCAGTATGTCAGCAAAGTAAATTGGACGTTTACGTGATTTCATTGGCATATTTCTGTGTTTTAACATGGGAGCCCAACGCACATTCTTGTGACAGGCCTGCAATTTATAGCAGCGCTCAGGATTTCTCTCCTGTTGCGAAATTCATCCACGTGTTTTTATGTAAAGTAATTGGTTCTAGGCTCGTGAATAAAACAAAGAGACACATTATTTCCTACCTTTTGGACTCCGTACACAATGTGGTCGTGTTTATGCCGAGAGAAAAAAAACAGCCCACCGTTCTCAACTTCCTGTGTTCTTCTTCTTCTTCTTTAAATTTGATTGGCGGTTCGCCACTTCCTGTGTTTGAGGTGTCCTCCTCCTGCCACTCACCTGTGATGTGCCACGCCCACTACTTCAGGGCTGATTTTTTTTGGTAAAAATAGGGAATTTTCTGCTGCTTAACCAACGTTTTTAGACTTCTTTCCCCAGGTTATAGTAGTTTATATTGTGTTGGATGTATACATTATGTAGGTACTATATTGTAATACAAGTACTTCATTATATTGTTTATGACAGACTAAAACAGACAACTACATTTAATTTCCTTGTCAGTTTGACCCTGTAATTACAGGACACATGCAGCTTCACTAGTGCTTAGTTAAAACTGTAAAGTGGATACAAATACTTGGGTGTCAAGTCGCTCAACTCACAAAAGCTAAATTTTTGCGATTCATGCCTCAACCCGGACGTGAACGCACACAGCGCATGCGGTCACACTTTAATCGTGAAGCTCGTGGCAATATTCCACGACTTATCTTTCAGCATTTCCAAAGCACAGACACATTTCAAAATAAATGTTTGTGTATATTCATGCAGTTCTCTGATAATGACCATAAGAAGATTGTGGATTTTCTATTTCAAGCAAAGAGGTCAATCGTCATACAAGTTGTGATGAGCTCAAACTGCAAGATAAAGAAGGTCTCTCCACTTCCTCTAAAGTTAGCCATACATGAGGAACCCAGAGGTCACAATGAACCCCCACTGACCGGAGCCACACTGAATATGGTAGGTGTTGTTGTTTTAGTTGTTTATTTTGCAGCAAGGCAATGCATGTATTGGCTGGAATCCATTTCAGCCAATACAGGCAACTGACCCAGAGTCTAAGGACTTCAGGGGCCCACAAATCTCTAAGACAAATCTAATTATGTTTCAGAATATGAACAATGAAGAACAACATGATAGATCAGTTGATAGAACCTGGTGCTGAAGATGTTACATATACACCTTCACATCTGTCTGCATGCAAAACATGAACACACATATTTAGGACTACATCTCTGTATGTTTTACATTGTGTTTATACCTAGTACTGTGAACCTTTACACATTCCTTCGACAATCATGCACATTTCTACTCAAAACTATCACTTCTGAAAACCGCACAGCTCTTTCATTTCAATTCCGATGGATTGTACATATTTTATCCTTGTGATATTTTTTTGTATTCTATGTTTATGTTTCTTGATTTTTAATTACATTTTCTCTCATGTTTATGTTATACTCCAATATAGCAAAGCAAATCCTTGGAAGTGAAAACCTACTTGGCAATAAACCAGATTTTGATTCATTGATTATTTCAAATTGTGTTCAGGTGATAATAACTGTATGGACGTTCCGATATGTGTTGCTCCACATGCACCACAGAGGTCAACAGGCTCACGGTATACCACTGAAGGAGAGTATCTATCGTTTAAGAGGATGACCTTTTATTGTGAAGTCCGGGAGCAAGCCACCACCGGAAGTGTTTGTTGCTCCTGCTTGCGCTCGGGCTGCTCACTACAACCGACCGCGCTGGGTTGGCTAGCAAGCGAGGAAGAGGCGAGACAGAAATGGCGGTGACGGCAAGGCGAGCAGCATGAAGTGCTGATGCATTACATGGATCAAAGCCTACGACTGCCAGGACAACGTTGGGAAAATGACAATGACGTCGAAGTAGGACAACTTTTGTAACGGTCATTACAAACCTGCAACACCTTCCCGGGAGAGTTTTCATCTTGTCAGCGGGAGGAGAGAAAATCTCACCGGGAGCATGGCATCTTACAGCAACCAGGTAGTTAAGCTAGCTGGCTAACGTTAGCCTGCAAAACAACTCCTGCAGCGTTATTTATAGACTCGCGACCGCCCCTCAGTTGAACAAGCTTCGGACCTAAAATAGTGTTTTACTACAGCAGCAATTTGGTCAGATGCCAGTTGTAATTTGAAAAATATCTGGCTAGTCGTGCGTGTCATTGAAAATGTAAGGACTGAAAAATGCTTGCTAATGCCCCCTCTAAGCCTCATTGAAACACCACCAGCATGGTAACGATAGCTAACAGGCCTCGGTCCCTCCATTCAAAGGAGACGGCAGCACTATTTGCGGCAGTTTTTAAGGATATGACAGCCACGTTTCATCCAAATGACACGGGCGCGTGCTTACACTCATGCCAGTGACACTGCAGTGTGATATCTCATTTGTGACAAGTGTTATTTCACAGGGCAAAAAGGCGACACGGAAAACTGCTGCGTGTCTGCATGGCCCACCAGCACCGACAGGCCTCTCTCTCGGGGAGCACATTTTCATAACTGGCAGAAACGGAAATTTTGCTTCGGGCAGTAAAGAAGTAAAACGACGATATTGTGGACTGTTTTGCGTGCGATAATTTCACGTTTCTGAGCAGCTGTGAGCCAGTATAACAATGTTAAAAGCGTTTAGCAAAAGCTAACCGCTTTGCACAGATGGTGTGGTTACACTCTGCAGTCAGCCCGCTAGCTGGCTAGCTAAACTCAAATGCGACAGTGTGGGGCCCTCGCTTGATAGCGAAGATTTATTACATATGTAACGTTAAACAATTAAAAGACGGGATGAAGCTCACGCGCAGCGTAACGACTGTGGTGTTACACCGCCAGTCTCCGTAACATTTGGATTGTAGATAACTCGGCACGTTTTGGTGACATTGCTGAGAAAGTAAAGTTAGCCATCATGGAGGGGGAAGGCCCGTTTTTTAGTACAGCCAAGCATGCAGACATGCTAGGTCTGAAGTTTCTAATAATTTACTGAATTAATGTTTAACTTGAGACTAAATTGACACAATGAGATTCAAACGCAGACTAGTGATGCATGCTTCACTGGCTTCAAACTCTGACTGACAGGAGCCGGAATACAACTAACGGCCATAGAAAGGGACACTTTCCCATGCTTTCACGCTTCTTCCTGGTCTCAACGTTAAGTGTTTCTATTGGCTCACTGTTGAGCAAAGCGAAACATTCAGGAGTAAACCTGCTTCAGCTTCTTTCAAACAGCTGTCAGCTTCTTCATGTCTTGGTCCAGTGAAGTGAACCATCATGAAACGTACCCATTGGAGTTGTCCCTCCAAGGTGGGGAATTTATTATCATGTTGTATCAATGGCATAGAATGAGTGGCATGATATTTTATAATTAATATTATAAAAATTTGTAAATGGACAAAATTATCGACGGACATGACAGTAACATTTTACTTTTTTCCTCTAGCAACCAGATTTGGTCTCCTGTCAACTATTTAGTTTGGTCTGGTTGCCCTATTTAGCAACCATTTGTCCAGTATTATAAAACAAATCAGTTTAATGAACCACCCTCTGTAAAAGACTCTACGAAAGAGTTGCTGTCACGTTGATTTGGTCTGTGAGAAATGAAAACTGACAAAAGTGAAAAACCCACTGCAGTGTAACATTAGAAGCAATATCAAGACGACCAAATTCCAGTGAAGGAACAGTTGATAAACAGGTGGTGCAGCCGAATAATCACCGGCAGGAAAAAGGTCATCGCTCTTATGAGTATGAACTTTGCAAAACGGGAAATTTAGGAAATACAAAATATTGTTCTGCATCTGAAAACAAAGAACAGTACATGGCGACATTCGGCTTATTGTACATTGTCCTTTCAAATGTGCCACCTAAATATATATTTTGTCAAATTTATAAAGCTGGTCCACTAAGATATTGCACTGGATGAATTATTTTAGTGTTTTTCTTTTAAACTGTTTGTCACATACAATCAGTTAGATTTGTTCCAATAAAGTCTTACAGAGTTGCAGTAATTCATTTAGGCAACATATTTCCAGACATTGAAAAAGGCCAATGCAGTATTTTAAGAATACAATAAATATCAAACCTAAACTTTAAAACTGGCGCGTTAAAGTCACATTTAAACATACGCATGAGTACAGTTATTGGTTTGCTTTGGTTGTTAAGTTTTGACAGTGAATTATGAAACATGTCTGTACTTTGTGGTGAAGCACTCTAGATGAAGGTCTGGGTGTTGGGTTTTCTTAAAGTTGTCTTCACCAACTTAGGAGAAACCTGCTAAAATGTCCTCATTGACATTTAGACTTAGTGGTTTAACCTGGTCATCTAGACGCTGTGACATGTTGCCACAACATGTTATAGCTTATGCCTCAAATGTGTTGTCTTCCAAAAAATTGTGAAAAACACATAAACCCATTGCATTCAAGGGACATTTCTTTAGTCCACTGCAACTTTAGTTAATGCCTCTCAACTCATCAAATTAGGGAATTGGTTTGAATGGGGAGCTTTGTCTGAGGTCTGACATAGATCTCCTCTCCAGAGACTAAAAATGCAGTCATGGAGAATTTTTAGAATAAACTCCTTCAGCTGTGTTCATTGTAATGTCACCCAATGGTATGGTGCGCCTCTTAAGCGCTTTTGCAACTTTAAACTATTATTGCGACATCCTCCTTATTTTGGTCTCTGTTTAGTTCAGCCCAATGTTCCGCCAAAACATAAGTCTGTGAGTGGACTAGTAATCCTCAGCCTCTTTGGGGAAAAACTACACACGGTATTTACAAATGCATCTGCTACCATCCAAGTTGGCAAACGTTTTTAGCCAGATTGTACACAGAATGGAAAGGCAAAAAAGAAATGGCCAAAGTGCTTCACAATTTGCCTCTCATTCACCCCCACATTCATACACCACGGTGGCTGTACTTTGAGATTAGCATGTTACCCGTAGCACATCACTCTAACATGCAAAATGTTAACGTTTTGTTTCCACCCGTAGCATGCTAAGATGATAAATGCTAGCATGCTACTGGCTATTGTAGACAAAGATAACTAACGGTTAGCGATTAGTCTACTTGTCAAATAGAAAACAGCTACAAGTCACAGAGTCCAAGGTCTTTAAATGTTTTGTCTGATCATCTGTCCAAAACTCAGATATTCAGTTGAGTAGACAAACGGTTCCCCCGGTCTGTTAAACCTGTACATTACAGTGCAAATAGTTCTCAGAATAATTAACATCACCCAAGCCTAGCAGGTATCAGAATGTTCAAAATAACTTAATCCAGATCATTAAACGGTTGCTTTACGGTTTATTGTTAAAGTATATTGACTAATGACTGTTGCCACATTGTTGAATTGCTGAGCAGTTGCTTTGGTCTGACAGCACCTGTCTTCCAGCCGGGATTTCTTTCTCTCACTCGCGCTCCTCTCTATTTCATGCTTTGTAATCATATGTCACCCTATTACTACATCGCATCTATATGCAGGCACAGGCATGCTCCGCAGATTCATTGAAAACGAGTCTGACCTTATTTGTAGTGGCGCTGCAGCGTTTTCATGCTGAGCCAAGTTGTCCATTAATAACTCTGCTTTGGTTTTACGAGAGCAAGCACAGTAGTGCTGGCCGTCTCCTGCTCTTATCACAGGGTGTTATGGCCGGGTTATGCTAGAAACGACGTGGTTTGTACGACGTGTAGTCCGACCACTTCGGAAATCAGCAGTTTAACTACTGATTTATAGGTTTAATTTAATGGTATTTAAAAAGAAAACAGCCCGGGTGTGTATATGTAGATAAGAAGTTCAGTGCTTTGTGTATCAGGTGTCATGCAGAAGATTTCTGAATTGGGATAAATGCCAAAATTTATTTTTTCACATTTTGCTATGTGTTGCAGATGCCAGATGTCATTTTTTTGATTGATCTGTAGATATTATTTAGTTATAGTTGGAAAAAGTTAAGAGAGAGTACCAAAAATGATGTTCACTGATATACCAGAATCAATATCTGGTCTCCTGCTCTGCATCGTTGTATTTTAAACTTGTGAGACATGGTATCACTAAAAGTCATTAAGTGGTAGAAAAGCATATTATGAATATCATCTTTGTTATGCTAGGTTCTTTCCTCGAGCCCTGTTAAATGTGTGTTTGCGTGTGTAGTGTCGTCACTAAACTGTTGAAATCATACAGATGGCTAATTTGTTGTAATCCTCAATCCAAACTATCAGCAAGGGAAGCTTAGTGTGGTATGTGTGGCACGCCTGCACAAAGAAGCAAAGGGACATTCTTTCTGTTGTGATTGTGTTAGCCGTCCTGAGGCCGTTGGTTTATGGCTGGCCGTTTGTCGCTCGTAGTGCCATTTCAGCAATGTGGGCCCTCGCATCGGACCTCGTTTGCAAAGAGTTCCATGTGCTTGAGCTGCACTTTCTTTTCTACGTGCCTGCCCTTTCGCGTCCCACTGTTGATTGCACTGAGAGGATTAACGGCGTGGCTCGTGAGTTCGTTTCACCTTTTTGTCGTTGGCTTTGTGTTTTGCACACGTGGACACTCGGGTGGCAGCGTTTCCCCTGAAGGTGTAACGCCCAGGAATCATTAAACGAGGAAAGTATGGTGACCGTCCATAGAGCGGCTGCTGTGACTTTACGCTTCCACCATAACCAATTAAGATTACAGATTACTACATATCAATACATTTATATCTTATTATTACCATTAGATTTTTGCCGTGGTATTGTTTCAGTATCAATATAGAGATATTTAGGCAGAGTATAATATTGAAGTAAAAATGTTTTGGTTTTGTGACAAATCTACTACCAGTAAAATTCCATGACTCAATACCACAGTAAAAAGCAAAACAACAAATCTCACTTACTTTACTTCTGTTTGCATACTATTTTTTGCAAATGTTGTATTAATCCCTAGTGATCTGCCCCAAGTTTCTTGCCAAAAACTACATTTTACAAGATTACATTTGAACACATGATAATTTGTAATCTTTCTAATTTACTTTTTTATCAATACAATCTTTTAAAGAAGAGGTTGAGCGCAACTCAATGTAACTTCTGAACCTTAGCTGTTAGCTCTGGTATTTAGCCAAGCGGGACTGTCTCCCACCGGCTGCCAACAGCTAACATTGCTCGCTCTGCGGCCGATCTCCACATAGATTTGTTGTTCACAATGTGGCATTATCAGGGACGTTTTATATTGGTCTCAGGTACTGTAGAAAAACGTGTACTGACGCGTTTCCAGAATCTTGGCATCGACTTGTCATATCACCTCTCTCTCCTGACCAATTAATAGGTTTTTCATGTAGTTAAAAATGGTCCGAAAACTTTATGGTTAAGCTTAAGTTAAACTTTAAAAGTCATTTTCAGATTTTATACTGCCATGTAATTAGGTTGAAGTTAATTGTAGTCCGAAAGCATGTTATCCCCACATAAATGTAATGTGGTTTACACAATAACAAACACAATATACTACTAATGATAGTTTGGTAATGTTTTGTTTGTTGTGTAACTAAACAGATGTGTGTCTGAGAAATGCAGCACTGTTCAGTGTGCAAGCAATCACCAATACTGTTATCTTAAGTGATTAATTCATCATTTAATTGACAGTTTACTGCTCAGCTGACAAAATCACAAGCCCTCAGTCAATGTAGTCTCAGTCATTGTTACTTTTATTCATAAAAGTACAGGAAGTTAAAAGCGCACATACACTATTATTATTTTGAGGATGAGGGTGCGTTGTATTAACAGCTCAAAAACCTTCACTAAAAGCAAAAAGTCCTGGAATCAAATTTGAGTGTTTTTGTGTACATGTTTTATGCACAACACTGCATGACTCGGCGCTTTACCTTTGTACAAGCTAGCATTGCAGTGTAGGCTGACTCTAGTAACAGCCCTGTACCAAGTGACGATGGCCTCTGACTCAGTTTATTATTGAGTGGAAGGCCCGGTCCTCCACCATGTGTATGATTTCACTTTCCCTCTTTTCTTTATTTTTAGTTTTGTAAGTATTTATACGGTCTTACAGACAATTCAATACCTGTTTCAATATCACAGCAGGAAAATAGATATTTCTAAGAAAAGTGGATTGTTACAACATTTAAACTAATGGTTCTATTGATTCCTTTCCACAGTACATCTTCGGGGAATTCAGCCCTGATGAGATCAATCAGTTTTTTGTGACTCCAAGATGTTATGTCGAGGTAAGGAGCTGCATTATAACTTGGTTTTACATTAATAAATCAATATTACGTGGGTGTCCATGATGTTTGGCCTTTTTACATGAATATGTGGTTGCCTTTAATGGTCAGCGGGATCTCCTTTTGATAGGAAGCAACTGGGTTCATGTGAATGTTGATTCTAATTTTGACAAATACTAATCCTAATACACTGCTTGGGAACTGAGGTTCTAGGTTGGCCAAAACATGTTATTACAAAGGTAGCCCCATTGGTGTTTTGTAATGCTGCATGTCATTTTTAGATTCTTGTTTTTAGGTTTATTTTTGTTAACTGAATTCTTTGCCTCCACACAGCTTCCTCCGTTCAATGACAAAGTGCCGTGCGTCAGTCAGTCTTCTGGTATGTACATTTCATATACACTCGATTCTTTTGAAGTTGTATTAGCATCAGAGGACTATTCTAATGCTCTTAATTGAAGTCACTGTTTTCAAAGCGGGTCTAAAAACAATGTAAGATAGAAGCCCAGGCTGAACGGACCTGACTAGCCTGGCAGGGAGATGCTTTTTATCCATCTTTCATCATAAACGTTGAATATATTCATACATGCATCATAAATTGTTTAGACTAGATTATATATCCCATTGGATCTTTTATTTGTTTAAGAATGAGTCAGCCAATTTCATTCATTAAATTTCGAGCCCCCAAATTAGAAATGTAAGAGCAGCCACCTGTCTTTGATACCCGTTTGCACATGACATTTGCCTTACCTTGATTTGTATTGATTATTTAGGAACTTACTGCACTCCTGCTGTACCTTATATTATGGAGTCAATTGGACTGCAGGTTTGCGGTGAGTTGAGGAGTCTGACACCTTGTGGCTTGACTAGCTGTTGTACGTTTGCTGTAAAACTCAAAATCCAGGTTTCAAAAACTGGTGGCTTTCTAAACCTTGCGCCTGTATTCTTTCTCTTGCCTGTTGGTATAATCTGTAGAGCTTTGCATGCTCAAGATACTATTAAGTATCTGATCTTCTCTTGCATATGATGCATTTTCACCACTGCAGGGCTCCAAGTTGAATTATAATCGGATTGAACTTTCATATGATTTAACAATCACAATTTATTTACTAAGGGCATAGTGATGGTTTTATGTGATTGCTAACATGTGTGTACATATTTAGCCTTGCATTGTTATGTTTTTTTTTTTTCATTGCTGAGCGCATTTTATAGTCTTGAAGTGTGATTTCAGTAACACCAACGGAAGATCTTCTAATCCCAGTAGAGGAAGTAGATGCTGTTTTCATACCCTGTTAACTGGTGGTGCAACGGATCACACAACTCACGGTTCGGATCGGATCAGCACAAAAGAAAAAAGGGAGCAAATATAACTTTCAGAGCTCCCTGATCACATTTAGTTTGCCGCCCATACTAATTGCTCTGAAGTCTGTACACAATCAAAAATTCTAAATTTTATACTTTTAGTTATTGTCATCTATAGTGTTTTTTTCTTCTTCGTAAAAACACACAATTCTAAGAAACCAAAGATTGTATTTTCATTGATCAAAACAAATCTTGTCATTAGTTTTACTGATGTCTTATAAGCTGTTGACAGGTCATAATTCATCTCTAATATCTATTTATGTTGCTGTGAAAATGTCTCCTTCAAACAACTGGATTCATTCATGTTTCTCACCAACACTATATTTTTACAAGATAACATGTGAACACATCATGATAACGTTATAATTTACCTTCGGCCAATACTCGTATTCAGCCTGAACGTGTTCGTTAGCCGTCAGCGATGCCGTCAGCGATGCTGCCACCGTCCTGTCAATTTAAACACGGACTGGTTGTATTGTCAGAGATCGGCGACTATAAAAGCACGAATGCCACATATTTTACTGAATATTGGAAGATAGTGGTCGTCTGTAAAACATTTTTCATGCGTGCCGAACCGTGACGAGGGATCCGTGCGGATCCCGGGTCGCCAGCGGTCCATTACACCACCACTGTTAACTCCTGCAAGCCATCAGGGTTTACAGTTTGGGTGACCAATCAGCTGTGGTGTTATGAAAGCCACTTGGATGATTTTTCTGATTTGCACTAACAAATGTTTCCTGTGTTCACCTTCTTCCACTTTGCGCCTCTGCTTAATAATTAACTATTTAAGCTGGCTTGCAACACATTTTAATGTAATAATTGAGTTTTGTGATGATGACATACATTTGTTTGTGTACATTGTTCTACATTTTAAGGAGTTTGAGACGCTTTAAAATAGTATCAATGGGACTACCTGGTTAAATAAAGGTTTAAAAAAAAAACGTATTCGGTTCGTCATGCGTACCGAACCGTAAGCCTCGTACCAAACGGTTCAATACGAATACGCGGACCGTTACACCCCTAATGATAACGGTTTGGCATATTGTAATTCAAGTGATCTGAGAGAAAACTACACGTTTGCTGCTCCTCGTGGTGTTTTCAGGCTTTGGGAGATCTAACCCGTGATGGGAGACTTTTGCCAATCACAGTTCAATTTAGAAAGAGGACGTTACTATTGGCTGATCTACACCTGCAGATGCACGATCGCGTCCCTTTGATGAAAGCTTGATTCAGCGGTGGAATATCTTACAGGAAATGTTGCTATTCCAGCAACTGCATGAACTGCACAGCAACCCAATAAAGGAAAACTTTAACCTATATCTGTACTTTAACCGCATAAAGTTCACTGTTAAGCATGTGATTAGATATGATATGACACAAAATCCGCATTCTTGCATTTTAAGTCTGGCATTCAAATAATCCAACTCTGTCCATTTAAAGGCTGTTTACATGTTGAATCACCCCACTGCTGCACATGTTGGCAGCATTCCTGGGATCCACATAAGCCCAGAAGGAAAGTGGTGTAGTTGAGAATACACGACAATAGTTGTTGCAGCTAAAAATAGGTCCAACAGGATTTGTTTATTTTTATTGGTGTGTCTGATCCTGTCAGAAAACTCCCATGACCCCTTTTGGGTGATGGCTTAGTTATTTAGATATACAGATTTATCACAAACTCTTCAGCAGACAGTAAAATAGTGTTTTATATTTAGGTTGTATTTGAAGATGACACTTTGTGTTTCTAATTGATTGAAATGTTATCTGCAGCAGAAGACTATCAGCGCATTGAGTTTGGTGTTGACGAGGTGATGGATTCCAAGCCTGTCGGGTTGAACGATCCTTTGTTCAAGGTGTCGAGCACCCTCAACCCCCAGGCTCCAGAGTTCATCCTGGGCTGCCAGTCGGCCCAGAAGGCCCAACAGACGGCTCCTCCAGAAGACGATGTCCCCGACGGGACCGACTTCAACTCGCTGGATGGCCCTGACTCGGAGGCCTCGGCCCAGGACAATAACCAGTCCTGCCAGGACATGGACGGACTCCCTGGCAGCCTGGGACAGCGAGAGAGGAAGAAAAAGAAAAAGCGACCGCCTGGGTATTACAGCTACCTGGACCCATTAACTGGCAACACTAGCAGCTGCTCAGCAGATGGGACGCCACTGGTGAACGGACATGCAATCGGTGGCCCACACCACAGGGCTGAAGATGTGGGCGGTAAGGCGTTGTCGGGGGCAGAACTTTCCGCCACCGGACCCGTCTCCACTGCAACGTCGACAGCTGCTGCAGCCCAGTTTGCCCCGACATCCACTGCCAATCAGAGGACTTGTGAAAGCCCTGATGACTCTTTTGACTTACCAAGTGGAGCTGCCTCTTTATCAGATGGCAACAATGCAACTTCCTCCTCTTCATCCTCCTCTCAAAGCAGAGGGATGACAGAGGGGCCGAGGACTGCAGATCAGCAGCCAGATCTTTTGGCTCCACAGAGCCCCGACCTTTCAGATACTCCACACAGCCCCTGCTCCAAATCCCCTCTTCCTCCTCCAGCTGCTGTGGCCACGCCCTCTGTCGCCACTTCCGTTACGACTACTGAACTGGAGGACAGGGAGTCAGCAGACAGTGGGGTGGCCAATGGGTTAGCAGAGCCCGATACTGCTGTCAGTGCAGATGAACACAAAGAAGACTGTGAGAGTGGGGAGCTGGCTCAGCATGTCTCCCCAGATTCTGCTACCCAGTCGGTAGTGACAGAGCAGGCCCATTCGCCTGTGATTCCAGCTGCACCTGCTGCCAACCTCCCCAAATCTTGGGCTAGCCTCTTCCACAACTCCAAGCCTCTGCCTGGGGGCCCTCAGGCCTTAGTGGAGGTAAAGAATGTTGTAGAAGTTGTGTCTCCATCACTCGCTACGCCAGAGCAGCCTGAGAAAGTTGGGGAATTCAAAGACGGCCCTGTCCACGTTTCAGAGGATCCTATGGCCCCTAAACTTGCAGGTATTATATGAAGATGTATTGTATTTCTTTAAAAGAAAGTAGACCAGCGTACCGGTTTGATGTTTGAGCTGTAAGTGCATTCCTGCTAGATTCTCTCCCCCGCCACTTGATGGCAATGTCGACACAATTGTACTGTTTCCTTCACTTTGTGTTCCCATGTGAGTTTAAGGTTTTAAACATTTAATGTTTAAGAAGAGTTGACATGGTAAGTGACCAAACTTCTGCTGCTGTCCGATATCTACATTTGAATATTAAGTTTGAGCTGCTTAACTTGTTCAATAACTCCTTGCCACAGGGAAATGTACCGGTATATGACATTTTGCTCACATTAAAGAAGTTCAGGAAATGAACACTAGATGGTGGTGCTCCATCCACAATAGCTGTCGGATATTAGGTCATTAGTCACGTTTGTGTCACCCACTTTATCTCATTAACCAACACTGTTTGAAGTAAGCCTTGTGAACACAGGAATGTTTTCCACACAAAGCTATTTTACATGTAGATTTTCAGATCTTCTAAGAATTATATTATCTTGTAGAGGCACATTCCTGCAGACAAAGGGAACAACTTTAGACAACTTAAGTGTCATATTTAAAGAGGGACATGCAGTGAGTTTTCAAGTTGTGTTGAGGTGGTTCTTGGACCGTTATGCAGTTTAGATACCAATGATATGTGGGTCAATTTGCACTCACGAATAGCCAAACTTTTCTGTTTAGCTGCAGTTTAAATATAATTTGGCCGTTCAGATGTTTAAGTCGGACAGAGTGAGACATCGTTCTCTGTTTCTGCATCTCAGGAACACAATAGCCCGACACAAACGGGCACACATGCTGTTCAGAGAAAGACCAAGTCTGCAGCTTCAACATTAGTTAAAGTGAAACTGCATCATTTCAGCCAAAAGAGTAGAAACGGATTTCTTAGAAATTAGAAAATATACTGAGGCCAAACAATTGTGGTTTGGGTTTATGTGCAGAAAGATCAGGTTGAGTGAACATGAGAACAAGCACAGTTTAGTTTGATTTGAGATCTCTTTGAGCTTCAGTTATTTCTAAGTATTTTGCTGTTCCTCTTCATTCTAAACAATTTTTTTTCGTCCCTTTCAATGGAGCTTTATGTTTTTTTTAAAGCACTGTAATATTTGAGATTTGTCGGTTTTAGATAAACCTGATTATGCTGCATGTATGTACATGTTTGTGGTTTGCTGTACAGTTGTTCTCTCAGAAGGGTATGAACATTTACCAGAGACCTCATTTCTGTCCCGTCTACCCAAACTCCACGTTGAACTCGTTCTACTCAAGTTAAAAGTGCACACTTTCTTCTAAGGTGGCCAGCCCTTATTGGGTGTAATTTAATACACAAAGTATTGTTTTTACTGTAACAGTTCCCTTTTGAGATGTACATTTTATGTATGCATGCTTATGAACCAGAAACCCCTTATGGCTCTTTTTTTATCTGTAGAAACAGATTTTCATATCTTGACAGTATTTAGTCCATTCTTTAAAAACTGCTGGAGTTACATATATTTAACAGAAGCACTGGGGGACACTGACCCTTTAGACTCGTGTTTTCTGTGGGAGAATGGTTCAACGTAGAGAGACTATAGAATCTATAGTCTCTCTACGTGGGTGGACGGATGGGAACTGTTTTGAATACTGTGCTTTTAAGCTGTTTTTCTCTAAATGTGTTAAGTCTGCTAGAGCGTTGAGCATTAGGCTACATACATTTTCTAAAGAAATGGTTTAAAGGATGCACGAGTTTGAACATACTAATAATCATTGTCATGAATGTATATGTCATTAGATGTATTTATGTATCAGTTGTGTTAAACTATGTCCACGTTACCATGGGAGCTGTGTAACTAAATGACGGCCTCCCTTCCTAGGCGTGGTACAACAAGTTCTTTCTCTTATTCAGACAGTCGCTTGTGCTGCCGTCACAAGAGGCAGGAATAGAAGAAGAAACATTCGTTATGTGAAAATGCACTACTGTACTACTGATAATCTGCTATAACATTAACCACTTGATCACTGTGTTAATGACATCGAAAATAATGTTGATTTTCATGGTTTGTTGGCGTTGTACGGGGCTACCTGTTTAAGAACATTGTGTCTGTTTGAATCCCCAGAACTTATTGAGAATGTGAAGTTGATACATAAACCAGTGTCTTTGCAGCCGAGAGGACTGATCAACAAGGGAAACTGGTGCTATATCAACGCTGTATCCTTTCACTCTGCTTTCTGCTGCACCTGCTACTTTTGTTTTTTTTAACCCCTTAACACTGTGGTTACACGTGTATATGTGTGGCTGTTAATGTAACTCGCTCTTATATTGGTGTTCAGTCAAATGGCACCAATGAAAAATGGTGGCACCTCCTTGGCAAGCTGGTTAAAATAATGTGCCATCGTGAAATGTACCTCGTGTTTGGTTGACACTTGCTGAGTGCGTTTCAGTTCTGCGTGGAAATTTCCTGCGACGGCTGTGAAGGGTTTTAACTTAAGGAAAGCTCAAATCATGTTAATGGCTCTACAAAATTTGCCAACTACAAAATGCCTGTGGTTTCATTAAATTCTATCTTATTCATCCATTGGTGTAAAGCTATAAATATCACAGCAGCCTTTTGTAACTTCTACACGCTGTTTTCCACCCTGACTCTGACTACTCAGACCCTACAGGCCCTGATCGCCTGCCCTCCCATGTATCACATGTTGAAGTCCATTCCTCTGCATAATGAAACGCAGAGGCCGTGTACCTCCACACCCATGATGGACAACTTGTGAGTAGCATTTCTGCAAGCTGATATCAAATTGCAAACATTTGTTTTGCTCGGAGACCTCACCGTCGTTTCTTTGTGTCCGACAGCGTTCGGCTGGTGAATGAGTTCAACAACATGCCTGTGCCATCAAAAGCCAAACAGCAAGGTAAGACGTGATATTACAATTTCAAAGACATTTGGTATCGTTTCCTGTCTGCTTCACTGGTGTTGCATGATTTTGTTATTGTGTCCACAGCTGTTGGTGATAAGGCCATGAAAGACATTAGGCCTGGTGCTCCTTTTGAACCGAACTACATTTACAGACTCCTCACTCTCATCAAGTCCAGTCTTTCTGAGAAGGTAAACATGGCTGCCTCTGGATCCAATGCATATTGACTGCAAAGCAATGCGTCACGCTGTTTGTTTAATGATCACGTTCTCTGAATAAGCTTCCTCTGGAACAATCGGTGCTCGAAGGGAATGTCCTTATTTTGTTTTCTTTATATAAAACTCCCACGTAAAGGCAGTTCATGCGTTAAACATGCTGAGTCAATTCTGATTCCATTTTAATGAATGAAACTACATAAACACTCTGCATGAGATGCTTATCTTTTGATATTTAATGAGGCTTACACTCATCCTGTCTAACTTGTAAAACATGCTTAACTGTCTGTTTACCTCAATGAATGTCTGTTTGCACATTCATGTGTGCACGCCAGTGTTTTATTTGACAGTAAGTATTCTTGGGAGAGTTTTAATTGGTGCCGATTTGCTGGTGCTCCACTCGTAGGGTCGACAAGAGGATGCGGAGGAGTATCTTGGCTTCACTCTAAACGGACTGCACGAGGAGATGCTGGCTTTGAAAAAACTAATCTCGCCTCAGGAAGAGAGTAAGCATCTCTTACCGCTTCCATATCGCAACCATATCTCTAGCAAAATAAGATTATTACAGATTTAGTTTAATTAAATTAAATTTTGCACATCATTGCTCTTTCCTGTCTTAGTTAACGATGAATTGCATGAATCAAACTAACAAATTAGATCAAACATCGATTAAGTTTGTGAAATTTTGTGATACTTGTTGGTTTTCAATGAAATCAAAAATAACAATATCCCAACCAGCTGTATGAACACCAGTGTATTATTTATTGGAATTATAAAGATGCAGCTGAACAGGTGTGACCTGAAATGAAGCTCCTATTTTCATCTAGTCGTCATATCAGTTTGAGCTTCTATTGAATTTCCTGCAACTTGTGCGGAGGAGTTCATTTTACTACGCGGTCTTTGCTTGTTTGGCCTCTAAAGTGTATTTCCGTCAATGTTTTTTACCAGAAGCTCCCACACCCAACGGGCCAGAGTCTCAGCCAGGTGTGGAGGAAGATGTTGCGGATAAGGAGGAAGAAGGTAGTGAGGATGAGTGGGAGCAAGTTGGCCCCAGAAATAAGACTTCCATCACTCGCCAAGCTGACTTTGTCCGCACACCCATCACTGACATATTTGGTGGGCACATCAGGTATGTTGACAGATCGCTGTGAAGATGTGTTTCAGAAAGACATTTTTATGTGAAGTGGAAATAATGAGCCCTGTGTAAAAGAAGACATTCTAATAGCTGGTGAACTAGACTGTTTACATTTTGCTCTCTTAAGTTCACAAAGCGCTCCACGGTTCTGCATTAAAGTTGTTTTTTCCCAGTACAGTCGCTAGTAGCCGTAGGCCGTACCTTTCCCTTATAAGAAGCAGTTAAAGGCTTTGTGGGATGACCCTGTTGCAAATACTTGCTTCTTTCTTTTTTGCTCTAAAACCAAGTTACCTCAGGGTATGCTCAATAACACAGATTTTATGCAACCCGGGTGAACCAGCCAAGATGAGAAGTTCTGACAAATTAAGAAGTAGCGTACATCCTGTGCTGACATCATCATGGTGCTGAATTGACTTGTCTAGCACTAGTAATGTAACCAGCTCTTCATAGGTTCCCCGACTTGGGTTTTCTAAGAAAAGAATAAAAGCACTCAGAGCATCCAGTTGAACATCAGCCAAAACACTTAATAAATTCTCAATTAACTCTCTCCCTCTTTTCATCTGGCGCTCTTCTCCTCACCCATTTTCTCACAGTAATAAGCAATATGACAACATGACTAACACAAATTGGTTGTTTATAAACTAACGGAGCCACTCGTGTCTGACAGACCGTGCACAATTTACTGCCGGGCCGAGACACGAAGATCTAATTTCTTTAGAGGGGGAGATGTAACACATTGGGTGTTTACTACAAAAGTCATATGTTTTATGGCAAGACACAATGACATTTATAACTGCGCCGATATGGCAACAATTTAGATCTGAAGCAGACAAGAGGTGAGCCAAAAAACATAGACGAGGCAACGTAAACTGTCTTTCTATGTTCCATGAGTCTAGTGAGACACCTAGTGGTGAGATTCAACGTACGGGTCCTGTCCTGTGATTTGCTTAATATCAAAACCGTTTAAAAATGTTGACACTGGCACAACCCGAAACTGTTTCAGAAACGCCTCCATCACTGTCATAATGAATGGGTTATGATTGATAGAGCGACATACCTTTCTAAAAGAGAAATGGGTCGGTTAGTATCTTTGGTCGTTTCAACGTGAGCTCAGTGATCCGCCTGCCGGTGATTGGCTTTTATTCATTTTTCTCAACAAAGTGCTTTTTAAAGACATGGGGAAAGAACAAACTAATGCTCTATTTGTGTTGTTTTAAGATGTTACAGACATTGTTTTAAATTACTTGTGTAAAACTATGTCCACGTTACCATGGGAGCTGTGTTCATAAATGACGGCCTCCCTTCCTAGGCGTGGTACAGCAAGTTCTCTCTTTTGTTCACAGTCGCTTGTGCTGTGGTCACAAGAGGCAGGAATAGAAGAAACATTTGTTTTGTGAAAATAAAAATGTACGTCTCGTGATTCAGGAATGATTTGCTATAATATAAATCACTACACACCTTTTCAAATGTGACAACATAAACGTTTAAATGGGCTTCTTTGTATTTTTGCTGTTGCAGTGTTTGTTAATGCAGTAGATGCCAGGAAGTAAACAGGGACTATAGTCCTATTTACTGAATGGCAAAGTCTATATCGCAATGTTAATGACTGAAAAGTATACGCGAACAAAATAAGTTCCAAGTTAATACACAAGCCTTCATCGGTGCACCCTGTGCTTGTTACGCAGCTTCTGACTAAACGTTTTTGACCTGTTCACGGTGGCGGCACAAATCGGTCTCCCACCACCCAGCTCCAGCTTTTGTCTCGCCGGCACCGCAGTCCTTCAGAATAACAGCCAGTGTGGTCAGAAGTTTCGACAGCGAGACGTGGGGCACACATTCACAAACAAAGGTCTTAACTTTCAGACAAACTGGAAAGAACCCGTGCGTGTGTAGCCCGCCTAAATAATATGTTCTATGAGGTTCTGGTCTGGCATCGTCCTGGTCTACACTGGTTTTCTCAGAAATGGTTTCAACCAGAGAAACCTGGAGTACAGGAGTGTGTTTAGAGTGTGGTGTGTACGCCCACTGAGCTTGGTCATTATAACCCTTGTATTTGGTTTCTGAATCATTGTTACAGTTTGTAAATGATGTCGTGTTTTTAGCAGACAGTATATTAGATTTTGATTTTTTTCCTTTCAAATATTCTGGGTCAGATGTTGCAAAAGGTTATGCTTGGAATAATTTATAAATGTCATTTCAGGAGCTACAGATGCAATTTTATTAATTAGTTTTGTAGTGTTACTTCAAACATGAATGGTTGTAAAATTCAACATTTGTAGCAAAGACTTGTTCACATTGAGCAATGCAAGTTATGGAAATAAGTGATTTGTTTGTGTATTTAATACATTCTTTTGTTTTTTCCCGTCAGATCGGTGGTGTATCAACAAAACTCTAAAGAGTCGGCCACTCTGCAGCCTTTCTTTACCCTGCAGCTGGACATCCAGTCGGAGAAGATCCGCACGGTCCAGGAGGCTTTAGAGACCTTGGTGGCACGAGAGTCGGTCCAGGGCTACACCTCTAAAACCAAGCAGGAGGTACGAGTGAACAACTCCTTCAGGCTACGTTTAACTTCATTCGTATTGGATGTTAATAAATTACAAAGTTATAAAATGCTCCCTGTTTTTACATACCAGTATTTTATATTATTTTGTGTATTTGAGTTATATTTTTGTGTGCAGGAATATATAGTTTATTTCTGATTTCCTGCCATAGAAATGTTCCTGCTCTTGGCATGTGCACAGATGGTTTCACATTGATGAAGAGTATTGTTGGCTACATGGTAAAAAGAAGAAATCTAAATTGAAATTGTGAATTTCTTTCACAAATGTTAAATTATTTCGTTGGATCAGAATACACAAGACGTAACGGCTATTGAAGAAAACTTTGTTCAGTGAGTGAACATTATTTTGGAACATCTGGTGCAGGGAGTATCTGCTCGACCGCGGTATGATGATCTCTGTGTTTCTGTTTTGTTTCTGTAGCAGATAAACCCTAGTGTTCTGTCGTTGTCCGTTCGGAGACAGTGAACTTTGTTCTCCAGCCCAGCTCTTGTCTATTGTACTTTTAAAAAGCCCCAAAACAAAATGATTCATGAGTCACGACTTTGAAGGGCCTAGCAAGCTGTTTCCATCAGAGTGTTACCTTTTGTTCTGTACTTGTACCGATTCGTTCTCTTATGTCTACACTTAGGAAAACACTCGTGACTTTTTGAAGATTTACCTTTTTAAATAACCTTCTCTGACTTTCTCTTCTTTCTGTTTTTAGATCGAGATCAGTCGGAGAGTGACTCTGGAAGAGCTGCCCCCTGTACTGGTGCTCCATCTCAAGAGATTCGTCTTTGAAAAGACGGGAGGCTGCCAGAAACTGACCAAGAACATTGATTACCCCGTTGACCTGGAAATCAGCAAAGGTATAGACCGACACTCCTCTGAACACACCATATAACTTGACCTGTGCACACTGAGCACTGTTCAACACAAAGTTCATGAACAGTGCTCGGTGTTTTAATATAGAAGTTGATGATCCAATTTACCTGCACTGACCAAAGACGTGCAACCTGTTGGTTCGCTATACTGTATCCTCATTGTCATAGTCATCCTTTTTATGATTGTGTACATATGTTTGCTTGCAGCAGACGATAATGTTGACGAAAGCTACCTTTCTTTTGTATTTTTATGTTACGTTGTCTCCTAATCATGAGAACACTGTTGCATTTAAGACACGTGTATACAAGACTGAATTTCCAGTCATCAGAACTCTAACCTCCATGAGTCGGCCAAATGAACCACAGATTTACACTCTGTCTCCTCAGAGAACTTGATATTCAAAAAGACGGTGTGTCTTTTCTCAAGGGGATTATGTATCTCGTGGGAGTGACTCATGAAAATTAGTCGACATTACGCACTCATCGAATGAAGATGCTAAAGACTATCTTGGCTGTTTACGTTCTTGGAGGGATCGGGTTCACAATGAATCCAGAACAGTGTTGTGGTGAAGTTCGTAAACCAGTTCAGGTTTTTTAACCATTTTGTACTAAACAGATTTTAAATTAAATTATTATTATATTATGACATTGTACTTTGCACTTGCCCAGCAGCAGAACATGGTGCAACTAATTCTGTAATCTATAATAATTTAAGCAAGGCGTTACAAGCTGACAGCTTTTTATCTTTCTGTTTACAGATCTCTTGTCCTCTGGAGTGCGGAGCAAAGTTGTGAAAGGCCAAAGAACTTACAGGCTCTTTGCAGGTGTGTTTGAGTTCTTTAAAGTCACATTGTTATTTCTGCGGCAAGGCATGTTGTCATTTTGTGTTTGTAACATATTGTAAGTCCACCATGATGTGGCACAAAATAACGATGCTACCAAGGAGACTTATAGGTCCTCTATTGAAGAAAGTCAGATTTAATGTATGTTTTTCTGATATAGCAGGTCGAGTGGCCATGTAAACGGTATGAGAAAATTGAAGTTCATGTTAACAAATAGCAAAAATGCCCCAAAAAGTATGAGCCTGAAGGTGAGCAGCCCCCTTTAAAGGTTTGTCCCTTTCTGTCTTGAACCTGAATACATCTGTTTGACAGTCCTTTCATTTGACATCAGGAAACATGTTTTTGGGATAAGTCTTAGTTCTGCTAAGTTTTCCAAGAAGTGGTTCATCCAGCTGGAGTAAAAGCCATGTCAAAGTCATCAACTGAGTTATTTCCCTTCTTTCAGTCCCACGATTTAGATCGGTGAGCTTTTGAAAACTTAATGAGAAAGTGAAAGCATTACAAGTAAATGAGCGAAACCCTGGTTAGCACCTGTTTTCATGTATGAAGAGACCTGTAGCATGCCTCTTACTAGTCATAGAACACTGGTTATTAAATCCCCCCGAACTTTGTGTCAACTTGGGGCGGGAATAGTTTAATTAGTTTCATATAATCATTAAAAGAACGTGTAGAAAGCGATGGTATACGTTACTTGAGCCGCATCACACATTCAAGGATAAACGGCTCATGGTATACAGCTGCAGTGCCCGAACTTGAAGTAATGGATGATGCTTAAGTAAAATGTCCCACTTTTCTCTCATGTCTTTGTCTCTTAACCAGTTGTCTATCACCATGGGAACAGTGCGACAGGCGGCCATTACACCACGGATGTCTTCCACATCGGTCTTAACGGCTGGCTGCGCATTGACGACCAGACAGTGAAGGTCATTAACCAGTACCAGGTGATGAAGCAGACCGCAGAGCGCACCGCCTACCTGCTGTACTACCGCCGCGTCGTCGACCTGCTGTAGACGCGCACTCCCACACAGCCCGACACACACACACACACACGAGAATACCCAAATATATCCACAAACGCACACAAAACATACATGCTCTAAATGCACTCGTTGACCGGACAGTACATGGACACATGACAAGAACACACACAAAACTAATGAACAGGAACACTGCCCAACTTGTTCTTTTGCAAGATTTTCCTCTTCTTCCCTCCTGTCCCCGCTTTCCTGAGAACCAGCTTTTCCAACACCTTTTTCCCCTTGTCTCTTTTTTTTTTTTTTTTTTTTTTTTTTTGGAGGAAGAGAAACAAGCTGCATTCACAAATATTTCCCTGTGACTGCGCGCTCTTCTCTGTGCACCACTGCTACTTTTTGTTTTGTCCTTTTTTGTTTTTACTTTTAAAGCAGCGAGGAACGGACCGTTGAATAGACAGAGGTGGGGTTGTGGTTACAGGTTAGGACCCGAGACGCACCTCTGCCTGAGCCCACCGCTCGGCTCAGATAGCAAACCGTGGACTCGCACACAGGAAGAACTATCTACCACAGGCTGCGAGTGGACCGCCGGGGTAATTTCTCTTGTTTGAATTCCCTTTTTTAAGGAAATGTCCTAAAAAAAAATCAGTGTTTTGCCTTTTAGTGAAGGACAGTTTGCCGAATGAATTTGCAGAAGTTTAAAAGCCTATTTGAATTTGCCCGAGTGCATTGAAAAGGCCCAGCACCAGCATTATCACGAGTCTCTCCTCCCAAAGCCAGATTGTCTTCTTTGCCACCAACACAAACTCCTCCTCATCCATCTCCTCACTTTTACGATGCTTTTAAATCTAGGTACAACTTGAGCCATCAACCACAGGAAACCGATCGGTGGTACATTGAGAACTGAACAGCTTCCTTGTTTGAGAGACCCTCGTCATGGTATGTGGGTTTAGATTTAGAAAGATTCTAAAGAAATATTAATGCGCTTTAGAATTTAATAACAAATAAGCTTCTGTGCACAGAGTATAAACTGATTGATGATTACAATATGACAGGCAAATGGATATTTTGCAAATATTTAGATTAAAATGTTCTAAAGGACTACGCTAGTTTTTCGACTCAGTTATTGCACCGGAGAGTTGGCAACCAATCAAGACAGTCCATTGCAAAACCTGCCCTTGTTTACTTTGTACATTTCCTTCTCTATCCATTTTCTTTGTCTTTTGTTGTCTAAAGGTTCCACCTGTGTATAGGTGGCTTATCAGTGTAGTTTTGAGCCACACCACCCCTCTTACCCCCAATCTCAGCAGAAAGCGGGGGCTGCCTTAGGTTCAATGTGTGATGTTTTTCCACTCGGTGTAAAAGTCTACCCCTCATCAGGCACGAACAGCAAGTCTAATGTCTGTGAAGAATTGGGGGAATGTACCTGACACCTCTGTATTTACTCTTTTGTGGCTCGGCCTTTCCTCCTAGTCGAGGGAAACGGAGTGTTGAGGGGAAGTGGGACTACATCTGTGCTAAGCTCTGCATAAAACCCCCAGACGTGTGCACAAAAGGTGATAGTGTTTGCGTTTGTTGAAGATATAGATTTCTTTTTTTTTTTGGGATCATTCATTGATTGTGATGATTTTAGTTTGAGTTACTAAAAGATGTTCGTTTTTTTTCTTTTTTGTCATTCATCATTTATTGGATGTCCCCATGCTCTCGCTCCTTTCAGAAAAATATGCTTGCGTTTGAATTGGTGTTTGAAAAGAAATTACACAGGCTAAAGCACAACAATGAATAAAATTGAACTAGTTCTTTGCTTGATATTTACTTCCATTTTTTTGTCTTTTTTTCTTTTCACAATTGATTTAATTTTTTCCCCTGTTCAAGACCCATTTCATTCCAACCACCAGTGTCAGTATCTCAGTATTAACACTTCTCAAAATATAATCGGCTCAAGTATTTCTAAATGAATTCGGCTAGTGTACTTTGACTTCGATCCACAGAAGTCTGTTTTATCCTCACAGGTAGCAGTAATACTAGCTACACAAGTAAGGAGGTGGATGTCCCACATTTTGCTGCCTCAGATTGAAGAGGTGGTGCAAAATATGAATCCTCTATTTTTAAAGCAAGGCAAGTATTTAACTTCATTTAAAAGGCTCTTGCAGTACTTGATTGTAAGAACAAAGACTGGTTAGGTTCAGTCTTTCAATATGAAATGACATGTCTGACATTTTCAAAATTTACTTAATTTCACATGAAGTTATTTTCTAGACTGCGATAGACTAACGTGGTGCAGAGGCTCAATTGACTTTTTCTTGTTTGTTTCAAAGTCAGAAACCTTCCCCAAGGAAACCAAAGGACATTACTCTACATAGGCCCCACTGCCTCTCCTTCAATATGTAATGAAACTTTATTTTACCTTCTCCATCCGAGGTCTTGTTGCCATGTCCGTGACTCATTCCACACAGGAAACGGAGGCATGTCGTTCAGACGGTCAATGCATCTTCTAATGTTGATATTTCAGTTGTGCTGCTGGCTCTGTAGTCATATCTGCACAAATTGTGACATTGTTGATTTGCATATTTTATTTCCCCTTTTTTGATGAATGTTTGGGACTTTGAACGGACACCTTGAGCTTTCTGTTGTACAGTTTTATCGCAGTCTCATGGATGGTCAGGAAATGTGCTGGTGAAATGCTTCAATGATGTCTCTCTTCAGTATGTGCTCCTAACACTATTGTCTGCTGGGAATTGTTGGGATATTGGCCTGAAAAAAAAAATCTATACCGTCTTTTAATTTTAAGCCTCCAAGCATTCTATTTTGTTAATTGTTCAAATAAAGGATTGTGCAAAAAAAGCAGTTTGCTCATGAAGTGCAGTCAGAAAACTACTTGGGGTTCTTATAATACAGGAAATACTGAAAACAGCTGCAGTCGCTACACTCTGGACTGGCCTACAGAACAATGTGCACAATAAAACAAAACTAAACAATCCACGAGTCTTGGTCTACCACACACTGCTAATTGGTCTCTTGTTCCTGCACGTTAACCTATACTATACGTAGTATTTGCAGTATGTTGTACCCCCCCCCCCCCTCCCCTCCTGTGGTCGGGCTGGCTGCCTCAGTGTCCACTCTGCTCTCTTTAGAGCCGTGGCTGAGCCTCTTAGCTTTAATGGGAAGCAGAACCCATCGTTGAAAAATTTGCTGTGTAAGGTTTTTCTGGTCTTTAGTATTGCTTA
The DNA here is from genome assembly GCF_949748355.1 of Melanostigma gelatinosum. Lineage (NCBI taxonomy): Eukaryota > Metazoa > Chordata > Actinopteri > Perciformes > Zoarcidae > Melanostigma > Melanostigma gelatinosum. The sequence goes on from NC_136635.1 coordinate 14,000,608, forward strand.
CTATTTATTCCCTTTCTGTAGCTCGGCCATCCACTGAAATGTGGCTTTGCCCTCAACCTGACAATCAAGTGTATTTTCCTTGTTAACGTCAGAAGGCAACTACAAGAGATGTTTTGTTTTTTTACAGGCCCACAGTCTGAAGGGCAAAGTACATGTTTGGACACCCACCGACAGACCGCCGATACTCACAAGTGACTCCTTCAGCCAAGCTATAGGGACGATGGTGTGTGCGTTAACCTTCTCCCCACAGGCCATTCTAAGACTTTTGAGTGGTTTCTTGAAAATCCACAGTACATATTTGTCAACAAGCCAGTAAATTGAATGTTCACAGTATTGCAGCGTCCACAGGACAAGGATCAACAAAGATATTTTCCTGTAATATAAGCATGTTAATGTGCCTTTTAGATCATTAAAGTGATGGATCAGAAATAATTACTCAGTGGAGATGACCAACCCAACAAAGTCAATGCATTTTTTTTAATTGAAAGCAAAAAAACAAGGTCAGGAACCACTGTGTTAAGGGGATAAAAAGGCTAACGGTGTAACATGGTGCACATTTTGAGACACTTTGCTGCATACTGTAAACAGCGGTTACTTTTGCCATGTTTTCGCTGAAGTTTCTTGGTGAAACTTCTGATCTTGAAGCTGGAATGCCTGGCATTTACTCCGTTGGTGCCAGCCCTCCATTCAACATGTCACCAACCACTGGAGCTACAGTCTGCAGGTTTCTTTATCCAGCATTGGCACTGACATTGAACTATAGTCTGACTTCCCAGCACCTCTTTTTCCTCGTAGGAGGGATCTTTGTGCATTTCCTGTCCCAGACCTCCCGCTGTTTTTTTTATTATCAGCCTTGTTCCCCATATGGTCTCTTCATTCAGTCTCCCCCAGTTTCTCCCGTCTGCAGCTTATCTTTGTGTGTCTTGTTCAGAGGTCCACCAGCACGCCACAGTTTCTAAGGAAAGTAAACATGGCAACCAGAGTTTCAAGGACCTCCATGAACCCCCTGTCCAAATATAACAGCTCTCAGTTTTGAACGGATGTTTGTCGCGTAATCCTTCTGTTGTCTTCAACTAATGAGACCAATGCAGAGTTGTTTCCATTTGGCCCGGGATGAATTATGTATCTGCGTTGATGCAGCTGAGAAATGAATAACACTTCTGAGAAGAAAAACCCTTGTCCCTTGGATATTTGAATAAAGTCAAGAGTGAGTGACACAATTACAAACATTTGTCAGAAGGGTCTGCTCAGGATCGGGAAATGCAGATTGAGATTTAGTCAAAAAAAGAAATCCTGAAAATCCCACTTGGTCACGTTTTGGGCCATTGCCTGGTAATCGTATTTGTATTTAAAGTACAAGACAGCTCAGTGAGACGTGATGTTATATAGGTTAGCCATTGAGTTGAATGTCATATTTGTATGTTTGAAGGGTTTGGAAAAGAATTGTTTGCAAAGAATAAATTTCAGAGCACAAATAATCTGCCTGGTATTTGTTGATGGTCCTGCTTTATTGTAGTCAGAAGTTAAGTTTACAGTTCTTTAAATCAGAAGTGTCATAAAGCACTCTGTAGACTTCAACATTACCCTGCAATAATATCAAGTATCGCAGTAAATTAGAACGACTAAAAATATCATGTTGCGATGATCAACACGCTGAAATAAAGGCACACAGTCTGACTTTAGTAATGCGGAGCACGAGTTGCATCGTCTCCATTGTTTTCCATCATCAGTAATCAGATGGGGAGATTCTAGGTGAATGTGGCACAGTTCAGAGAGCCAGAAACCAAACTGTTTTCAACTGTTGAAATAACTGAGTCAGTACAGAAATGAGTGGCTGAGATATTAAATAATCAAAGCACATCTACAACCAGATGATCAGAAACCTGGATTCTGTCATGGTAATGTAAACAGGGACTGCAATAACAGTTTCTCATGTTCCATGTTAAACATGATGCACAAAAACAGAACTTTGTGTGAGCAGTAACATCACATCTGGATGAGTTCATGTTTGGATCATCAATTGTTAAAGGTACAGCCAATTGAAATGTTTAATTTCTGAGGGCAATGGAGAAAGCACACTTGCTTTATAGTGTTCTCATGTTGTTGGATGAAAATGCCCCTGGTCTGCATTAGACATCTGGAAGGATCTTAACATCATTTTGCAGATCAAAATATCACCATTTTTAGAATCTCTGGATTGGTACATCACAATCCCTGTAATCGCATAAAGAAAATCATTTCACTGAAATAAAGAATTGTCCATAGCCACCGTCGCTAGCATCTCTGCAGGACGTTGAAGAAAGAGAGCAGATGCATGTTGGGCCAGACTTCCTGTTAAACATGTATTTTGACTGAGGGCAGAGCCCAAACCGGCATTCCTTCTGAGTGGACGTGCTCTTGCAAATAGCTGAGATGTTTTTAGACATAAAATGTGAACTAGTTGGGTCATAACGCAGCGTTGTAACACGTGATGATCCCTGTTTTATGTGAAGTCTTTTAATACTGTATTTACAGACGGTAAAGTGATGAAGCAGGTGATCTGTAGCTATCCACAGCAGGGCCTTTTCTGGGTCACCGGATTGTGGAAACTTCATAAGACCTTTTACACCCTTTGACCAAAGAGCTGCAGATGATCTGGAACAAAAAACAAAAAACAGCTGTTAACCTCCCAGTAGCACAACTGGCAGGTGATTACAACTCTTCACGGTTATCTGTGCGATGTTCAGAACATGATTCGCTATGTGATGATATCGTGGAGTAATGTCCACCTGAACAGAGAATGAAGGCGCGCTCCCTCTGTGCGTTCTCATGTGAGCGTGCCCGACTGTCCATAGCTGACGAGCTCATATAGCCGTTACAGCTGATAAAGCCGTCCTGACCTACGGCTTGGCTGCGGCAGCAGAGCACCCACCCTCCAGTTCCTTTTCAGGTTAACACTGTTAGCTCTGTGAGCGCCGATGGCGTTGTTTGCACAGCGGCCTCTTGCACAGTTAGCTGCAAGCTGCCGGCTCAGCCATCGTGTTGAGTGCCATGTGACGGCAATAGATAAGCCATTGTACTCTGAAGTTGTATCGAGCACCTTATGTTGTCACTTGACATCGTTTGCAAAAGGGTAACTTTATTGAGTTCGATCGGCTTGTTGCGTTTTCAGGGGCCGCTTTGAGAGGACTGTGCTGTGCAGGACGTGTGGAAAAAAGACGCAGAGGGAAGGTAGAAATGTGGGCGACATGCTCATGTGTTTTGGTACAGTGTCTTGCTCAGGGACACTTCGACACAGGACACGGTGCAGCCGAGGATCAAACCGGTGACCTTTCGGTTGGCAGACAACCCTCTCTATCCAGGAAGCCACGGTCACCCCAAAAGACCATGTGAACCCTCCCGCGGCTTTAGTGGCCAGTAAGAGCATGTGACATCGTTTAAAACCCATGATAGTCTGCTCATGGTGGGTTGGGGGGCGGTGGATGGGTCAAACAAACGCAGGACTTCATCCAGGAGAGCTGTGTTTGTGTCCCATACGAACTAAAAGTACATGTGGACGCTTTGTCACCTGAGCGACACCAGAGGGGTACCTAGTGCGTTACTCTCCGATGCCAAGGGGCACTGACCAACTGTCGGTGTTTGACACATTGGGGGTGAGAATGTGTTGACAGACCACAGACTGCATATGGATGTAGTCACCGTGAAGTCGCCATCTTGTTTTTTTGCAACCAGATTGAACCCACAAAGTGGAGCTAATTATAGACAAACGCAGAATAAGACATTTAGAGGCAACCAAAAAGGTTACAATTAACTTTCATGAAATGAAAACACACTGAAAAGGTCAAAGTTCTGAGACCATAAACGCATGTTTACAATGTTTACTGAGGTAATAAATCAAATGAGAAGAAGGGTCATTCACCCTGCTACAGACTTAATACAAATGGATTACTGCATTTTTACCAAATTAAATGATAAATTCCAGCCAATTGATTTTTCCGATCCATAAAGATTTTATGGCTGCTAACTAATCTATAAGCATTCGCAAAATAGGCATTCGTTACAACTTATCTAGCCCTTTATACATGGTGCCCATTAAAAAGTATTGCCCATACTTTAAGAACAACATCTATTGTTTTTTGTGCTTGGTTTGGGTGACTCTAGTTCTCCCTGCTGCTGTAGTGTGTGAAGCTTGTCTGTAGCTGGTTGTGAAGATACATCTGGTACAAAACTGTCACCCTCACTTGATTCAGAGGTGATGATCTAACTGCCTGCCGCTGACTCGTCTGACAGCTCGCTGATTTGAGATAATTCTAGTTGTCTTCCTGACGTTCGGCTGCTCGTCAGCGTGCGCATACTGCCCGCCCTTTGCCAAGAACATAGCTGACTTCAGGGAGGCTGGCGAGTGGGGGGATGTGAGGAGAGACAGTCATTTTCCCTCTGGTCCTGAGGGGTCTCCTTCTCTATATAAGGCACTGTGAGCTGCTCGGGAGTTACACAGCTCCTGTGTGCTTCAGGAACACCGCCAACAAGCAGCAGCCCGGTGCTCTCACAAGGGAATAATACAGCTCTCCAGCGCGCAGAGGAAACCGCTCCGACATATCCAACTGAATACTTGAGAAAGACAGAGGTGAGCACTTGCAATTTATTGTGTTTTAGATTTCAGTAACGCTGAGGTATGGCAGGGGCTTTACTGTTGATAGGCGCTGATTATTCTCAGTTATATCTCTAATGCCAAAATAATGATACACTGTGTGCAGATATCACTCAATAGAAATGATCACTGACATACTCTTTGTAAATTAAGCTAAACCTGTGTAGCCCTAAGCCTATTTAAGCCCCCCCCCCCCCCCCGCATTTTAGAGTTCTAGGCCAGCCATTGTAAAAAAAAATAATAACTGGTGTAGTGTCAGTCTTTAAAGGGAATGAAAAAGTGAGCAAGCATCTATTTAAATATATAAATCAGACAATTATATTGGGACATGTGCTGTGTTTACATTCAACCTCGTGCTGAGGCTGAGAGGAGGTCAGTCCCTCCTCAGGTCAGACACGAGCCAGCCAGTGGCAGAGAGGGCTCAGTTCCCAGAGACAAGATGTGGATGTATCCGTGTGTCCGATTCATCTGCTCCGTCTGTCACTCTGGTATAAAATTCATGAGAGCCATGAGAAGGGCCCAGACAGAGAAGTTGGTAGTGTGAGGTTCAGTGTGAAAAGGGGGGGGCACGGGGAGAGGAGAAGGGTGTGGTGCTTGAGCCGCCCGCTGGCTCACAGTGCCCAGAGCTGGTACAGCATGTTGACACAGAGCCGGTGCCAGACCTCGAACCTTTTTCAGCCAGATGGAAAGAGGTGAAGGGAATCAAGGATGAGAGCAACCAGTCCGAGCCAGAGCTTGGTTTATTATTTGTTTCTTCTCTGATCACGCTGACGGACTGAGTTATACTTTGTGATATTGGGTTTAGCTCTAATCTTGGATGTAATGTGCCTTCGAGGAGGTCAGATGTACGGTCAGTTACAGAATAGCCCCCCTGGATGTGTCAGGAATAAAGTGTTTTGCGGTTCAGCAGGGTGAAAGCTTGTCAACCTGAACTCAGGTCTTCCTCCTCATTGTCTCGCCCTATACTGCTCAGTTTGGTTAGAAAATAGTCAGAGTCAGGAGGCGAGGAGAGGTAGTGTTTCTCTCAGTATAATTAAGGTGCATCAAGCCCAAGGACAGAGTCAGATTTACTGGTAAAGCTTAAAATACTCTTTATAACAGGTAAACTGAGTCCTGAATGCTCAAATTCATTTAGACAGAGTTTATCTGTTGGATACAGAAGCTATCTGGTTGCTTAATTGTGGTACAGTTCATACTATTTTTGTGTTCATGGTAAATAATTAAAGCTGTTTAAAATAAATGACTTTCATGTTAAATGTTGCTCACTATAACATGTTGGGGTCACAAGAGGTTCACTCTCAGAATGATAATGTAACAATATGATGTCACAACATATTAACAGGATCATAATGTAGTCATATCTGGGGAGCACATGTTGCAAGATGCATCTGCTTCACCACAGTATCTGATGGAGGCAGAGGAAAACATAGCTCTTAAATTGAGAGAGTAACTTAAAATGACAATGTAGTTTTCGAATACAACAGCACCCTATACCGCCTCAAAAGGACCCGACACATGACCTGCTAACACCTCAGTGTAAGCAATTGCTGAACATGCAAAGCGTCTCAGGAGAAATACTTATACTCTGCTGCGGCTGCTGCATTGGATGGCATCAGATTCTTTTTGTGTTCCTGTGAAGAGTTTTCACACAACAACCACAAACTGGCAAAAAGGCTGAACTCACAGAAAGCAGAACATCTGAGAATGAAATGTCCAGGGTTGAGAGAGGACTCTCAGTTTGCTTTGCCGCATCATCATCGACTGTGTGCCAGTAGCCCTGCACAAGATAACACAATACAGCTTGAAGAATGGAGCGTTTTACATTCACACATCAATATTTTATCCCAGCCCCAATAAATACACAACTTGGTGATAGAAAAAAAACTCCGACATTAATTTAGTAATCTGTACTCTGCTTTGTTGCCTCTCACAGTAGGGAAAGACTCATTAAATATTTCCTCTCTGCAGGTTGTGTCTGGGACTTTAAACACACTCTGCCTGTCGACTGCAGTCCTGAAATTCAACCCAGACGGCTGAAGTGTCAGAATGACCTGCGCTGCCATGACCTGGATCCTTGTCTTCTCCCTCCTGCTGTTGTGCGTCAGTGACTCAGCTTCCCTCTTCCTGCCCGACTCCAACGAGCTCAGGCAGCTGCTGAGCCGCTACGAGGAGGCAGCGGACCAGAACGGCCCCGGCAACACAGCCGGCAATCGGACCCGACGTGCCATCCGCGGGTCGGACCGCCAGGAGATCCTCCAGCTGCACAACAAGCTGAGGGGCTCCGTTTACCCCACTGCCTCAAACATGGAGTACATGGTGAGACAAGTCCCACTATCCCAATTACCTATTCCGCTATTATTCTTAAAGATGATTCAAATGTATCAACTGTAATCTTTAGCTTTACCTCACAAAGAACTTCAATTGAATGTGTCAGCAACCTCTCAAATGGGGCTGTGATAAGAGTTTAAAGTGCTTTTGCTGAAATAAAAACAACCTTTTTTTCTCTCTGCTGGAAACATGCAGTCATGACAGCAAGCTGTTGCCAGCCTGCTGTGCTGCTCTTTTACAAGGAGGATAATAAGACTGACTCTGTCCAACCTGAAAGCAGCTCAGCGCTCGAGAAGAAAGGAGAGCGAGTGGGGGCTGGGTCAAAGGAAAACAGCGAGAATTTGGCTAGAAAGGGAAAATCCTGGGACAACGTGGCACATCAATGAGTAAAGTAGAAGAGGGATTATTGCAGAGACACACAGGAGGTTATAGAAGACCACGAGGTCCATGAAGTTGAGAGAAGCAGTGGCGGCTTGTGTGTCTCTGGAGTGCGGTTACAGCAGGGAAGGAAAGTGTCTGAAGATCTACTCCGCCCAGTGCTCTCTCAAATTCCAGCGAACAGGCAGTGTGTGTGTTTGTGTGAGTGAATGGGTGTTTGGCGTTACAGTGGTGTCTGCCTGTGCATGTTTTAGCGGCCACCAAAAGGCTGGAAATGTACTGAAGAGATGTGCTTTGAGGGGCCGTGCTGTATGCAGTCCTCCCTCCCTTCACAGCGCCTCATCCACTAAGAGAGTCAGGTGTCTTCTCCCCTTTCCACCCTGCTCTCCACCGCTGTAAAGAAACCCAATGTGGAAATCTGGATAATTCAGCTGTGATTGCTGGAGATTTGTAGTGGACCAGGGCCAGGCGCCAGCTGCCCCACTCAAATGTCACCGTGAAAGGTTAACTTTGTACTTGTATCCAGCTCAGTTTCAGCTCACTGGGAAGGAAGGAAGTGCAGAAGTAGAGGCCTTGAGGTTCGGTACCGACTGAACAAGATGTGGGTTATAATGCTTTATATTGTAGCAGATGCAGCAGGTGAATGTTGCAAAGTCTTCTTATTGGTGTCTAAAGCAGTGAATTACTTGTGAGAATCTGTGTTTCAGGTTTGGGATGATGACTTGGAGCGGTCGGCCACTCAGTGGGCAGAGCAGTGTCAGTGGGACCATGGACCGCAGGACCTGCTCATGTCTATTGGACAAAACCTGGCTGTTCACTGGGGAATGTGAGATGCAACAACACACACAGTCAGTCAGCTACAGGATGTGTTTTTCAAGAATACAAATGCATCTGTACCACTTTCTGATAAGACACCAAAAATGATTTACGAATTCTTGCTACAAGTTTTACAATTGGTTAGTTCAGCATTTACTAATGCTCACTCAAGTTACAACACATTTATAAGACCCGCGTCCATACGACTGCTGTTTGTTTCCTGCAGTAAGAAATGGTGCAAATTCATTATAAGATGTGTAATAAGCTGTTAATTAGTAGATTATTCTCCAGGTCCTCTGCAGCCCTTTTGCAGAAGGTGATATTGGGATGGGGAACATGGTCAACATAATACCAGCTTAGCATCTGCATTTTAGGATTTTAAATAAATCCATGTTGCATTTAGCTCAAACCACCGTTTCCCCTATGTACAGCCTTACAGAGTGGACTCTTGTGGACTTTTCGTACGTTTCAGTTTTCTATTTAGTTAGTTTAGAGTTGTTCTGTCACATAATCAACAGGTCGTACAGATTTTATATGTACTTACTTATCGTAAGTATAGTCTGAGATGTCAATGTTGCAAGTGGAAGTTGTTTCCTGTAAACTACAGTGATGACTGCTGATCCTTTCATAAAATATTGGTCCATTGTTATGTAGCATCATGGGTGGTGTTACCCAGTGCCAGCCTATTAAGGTTGATGTTTGTGTGACTGAGAATGTGTGTGTCTGAGTAGACACCAGACACAGGAGACCTCTGTACATGACAGTGTATGTCTATCGCAGCAGGTGCCCTTGCAGGAATCTGCTCCCATTCTCACAGCCCTTTTCTTCCCCCGCTATTCCCTTCTTTTCTTCCTGTGCCAGCAAACCCTGATGTGGAGTCTTTTTTTTTCCACTCCCCCTCTACTCAGTCATTTAGAAGCTCAGCACTTTTCAATACCGTAAAAAGAGATGTTTATAACAACAGCATGAACAGATTTGTTTGGCTGTGGAGCCATGTTTACGTTTGCTCTGATTCTTTTTTTTTTTTTTCAAGCTGATTTCGTTTCCCCTGTTCGGGAGGGGGAACACGGTTCTGTGTGCCAGGTCAAATTCAGAATCATCATTTGAGGCCTGAAAGGAGGAGGAGAAAGGGCAGCGAGGTTCATGCAGTGATTCTCAAGTCTAGCCAAAGCACCTGGCAGCTCCCGCAGATATTTCCCTTTTGCCCCTGGTACCTGGACAGCGTGTGACTGAGCCTACTGTTGTCTGTGTGTGTGTGTGTGTGTGTGTGTGTGTGTGTGTGTGTGTGTGTGCGCGTGTGTGCGTGTGTGTGTGCGCGTGCACTTCGGTCCAACAGATACCACTCTCCTGCCTCCCATGTCCAGGTCTGGTACGATGAAGAGAGACACTACACATATCCCTACCCCCAGGACTGCAATCCTTGGTGTCCAGAACTCTGCTCTGGGGCTATGTGTACCCATTACACCCAGGTGAGATGAATAAGAGAAGAAAACAGAGCAGGGCTCCAATCGAAATCTTTGGTTCTGCTTCATTGTTTGCGGCACTATCCAGGTGTATATAGGTATTGTTCTATTCAGATTTATAGAACTGCAAAGCTAAATCGGTGGAGTACTCCTATAACTAAGCACTTGGCAGTAGGGATGTCATGAGAACCGGCAAAATCATTGTCCGACTCTTACAGCTTCCAGCCAAAATCAAAAAGTTCCCTGATAATGCTTCATTGTGGACAACGAATCAGTGTTGAACTCAGCAGAAAGAGAGCTAGTAATATTAGCTGTTAGCAATCGCTGGGCAGCACTGTCCTGTTTAACTAAATAACAAAGCTAACGTTGACAGAGGTTGCATTGAGTTACATTATAATGCGTTCAAGCTCTACTCAGTAAAAATTATTATTGGGCGAAAATGATAACATTATTATGATGTGTTCAAATGTAATCTTGCAAAATTTTGATTTTGGCGAGAAACTTGAGGCAGATCACAGGGGATCATTTTATGAATTCACATAAATTAGTATGCATTGAAGTACATGGGGTCGTTTTCTTCTTTTTTGAGTTGTAAGCTTACTCTCGAATCGATCAATTACTGCAGGAAGCTGAAAAGGTGGTGTGTGCTCGGTGTTATTTTAGGTTGAAATATATTTTTCAACTTCCTTTTGAAACGTACGCTGTAATGTCTTCCATATTTATGATGTTTAGTATCAGGTCATGTGTCTTCTTTTATCTGTAATATGGCACATATGTCACTTGACAGGTGTTGCCGGGACACAACATGTGGTGTGTGCACCCTGTAGTATTTATTGTCCCAGTTGTGGAGGAACTGAGGGATTGAATGACATACATGGATATAGTGACTTGTAGACAGCGAAGGATGAAAGGAAAAGCAGACGCAAATAACGGACAGAGAGAAGAGTGGATGAGAACATGAAGAAATCAATCAAAAGGAAACAGAAATGGCTGAGCTGGCCACCTCTTCCCCTAGACTTTACTTTGTAGCTGCTGGGATGAGTTTACCGAAACATCCAGACTCCTCCCTCTGCTCTTCACCCTGAAAACGGATCACTGCCATCTGGTAGTCATTTTCAGACACACCAGACACCACTGACTGCTTGACCTGGATTCTTCAGAAGATGCTGCAGATCGGAGACGATGCCAAATCTGAGCATCATCACCTTGTCTCCATCTTTCATTGGCTGGAAGTGCTGATATACCTGCTGTCCAGGCAGCCATACTCCATAAGTACTTCTGCGGAGAACTGCTAGACCCTCTGGAGTTAGAGTGTACAGATTGAGCTTAACTACCAGCACTCAGCTGAGTCAGCACAAATCAGTCTGTGTGCTGACTCACTGCTTCCAGTGGCTTCTAACTGTACCAGGGAAAAGATAAACATTCCTGAGCAGGGAGAGTGCACATATTTCAGAGTTTGGGAGGAAAGTGAGGAGGAGTTATGGAACATGCTTGTGTTGTATTCACCGTCAAATGGCACATTATTCATCTGGAACACTCCTGCCGCAGCTTTCCGTTTAATTTGGCATTTCTTTTTACCGTGGACAGTTTTGAGCATAGGCGGAATTCTGTTTCTTCAAAGTTCAGATCTTAAGAACTTCCATTTTTATCCACTTCTATCAGGGTGATGAAAATGATCATGATTGGGTCACAGAGGGCAAACTGGGTTCATCCACCCAACGTCCATCTAACTGGAGTAGAATAACAGACCAAGCCGTCCTGGAGGTCCCAGTGGCCCCATTAATCGTGACTGCCAATCTGGAATGACCGATGGACCAATGGGCTACAAACTCAGTTTACTCTGCTGTGTCTGATAATTACAGTTGTTCATCCTAACTTTGACTCCTCTTTTATTTCCCTCTATACAGCTGGTCTGGGCAACCACTAACCGAGTGGGCTGTGCTGTGCACGTGTGTCCAAGAATGGACGTGTGGGGAGACATATGGGAGAAGGCTGTTTACCTTGTGTGCAACTATTCCCCAAAGTAAGCTCAGTTTTCCTCCACTGTTCATCAACACTTCTGCTCTTTTGTCTTCTGTGTTTACGTTCTTCCTCCTTGCAGTGCTGACGAATGCTACAGCGTGTACCCCTAAGAGCTGCACGACAGATATGTAGCACGAGTTGTCCAATATGTTTGTATGGCATATTGTAGCCATTCAAATTCTTCCAGAATTCAAAATAGAATAATAATAATATAGCATGGGGAAAGAAAAATAAGAGCAGAGCAGGCGCTTGTTTTCCAGACGACCCACAGGATGTAATTGCCTGAGAGACAACGATGGTTTTTATTAGTTCGTGGGATTACTGACTATTAGAATCAGAATCAGACTATTAGGAGTGTTGACAATGGACAAAGAGCCCAGTGACGCTTGACTGATGATTCATTTCCACCTTAGTCAAGCTGTCCACTGTTCACTTCTGCAGGGGCAACTGGATCGGTGAGGCTCCATACCAGCACGGCCGCCCTTGTTCCCAGTGCCCTCCCAGCTATGGAGGAGGATGTAGGAATAAGCAGTGCTACAAAGGTGAGCAAACCCACATGGTTTTCATTTAAAGATGTTAACATTCAACATGCTACCAACCTGAGCCCTGATCTGTTTGTCCATCTAAAGACTCTCAGCGCTCAGAGACAGAGGACATGAATGAGGTGGAGAAGCCTCAGGGTCCACTGCCACCTCGTACCACCGCCAAACCTGCCCCCAAACCTAGAGCATCTACTCCCAAAAAACCAGCATCCAAACCCTCCGCTCCTAAGCCCACCACACCAAGGACGCCATCTTCAAAGACTCCCAGCAACTCCTTTCTTGGTAGCTGCAGGAATTGTTGAAAATAACTATAAACATTCATGTTTTGTACTTCACTAATTTATGATGGTATTTTTGCAGCTCAACAGATCAAGTGTGAGACTCGACTGCGAGATAAGTGTAAAGGCGCTACCTGCAACAGGTCAGGTTCATTTTTCGAATGTGCACAAAATAAGTCTCATTTATTCGGATATATTATAAACTTCCTCCGCAATTTAAACTCACTCTTGTCTCCATCTCATTTTCTGACTCTGCAGATACACATGTCCTGCTAACTGTCTGAATAAGAAAGGGAAAGTTTGGGGAACTCTCTTTTACGATGTGGTGAGTATGTCCAACATGAAACAAACATCTCTGCATCATGCAACAATTTATACTGAACATTAATATTTCTTCATTTTTTTTCAATTGTTTCAGCAATCAAGTATTTGCCGTGCTGCTATTCATTTTGGTGTCATTGACAACAACGGAGGAGTGGTCGACATTACAAGGATGGACAAGTATCCATACTTTGTCAGAGCCACTAAGAATGGCATTGAGTCCTCCAGGTAGATGTTGGACCTGATTTTTCCAAATAAGTTGCATTTGCTGGTTCACTATGATTCACATCTTGTGCAATGACGAAATTTCCTTGGAACCATTTTCTTTCCGAATTTCTAAACACTGTGTTGTATTTTACAGTAAATATAAACCCGGTAATGCCTTTGTGGTGGCCAAAGTGGAAGGTAAGTGAGACACAGTTTTTAAGAAGAGCTTTGACTTATGGTTGCATTTAGATTCACACAGTCAGACAACAGATATTGGGTATAATAAGTGTTTTTCTCTTCTCTCTGTGTGACAGAAATGACTGGTGACTGCTACACCACAGTGGCTGAAATCTGCCCTTTCAAAACGCCCAACTCACACTGTCCAAGGTGCCTCCTCACGTCCACCATCTTATCATTCTCTAAAGCATATGATGAGCCAATTAAAGGTTCTGCTTTACAGTTTCTCCTCCTGGGGGGACCCATAAGTGATATTCTTATAACTCCTTGCAACTGTATTATACTGTATGATAAACAATGTAAAACTATGTCGTGATTATACATGCTAAATAGAAAGTAATGTGTTAAAAAATATTTTTATTAATGTGAACTTTATCCGTTGCTGCAAATTGATACTTATATCCAATTTGTTTTTCAGGATCTTCTGTCCGGCCAACTGCAAAACTCAGCCTTCCTATTGGTCGCCTGTAATTGGAAACAACATCTACACCGATGTAAGTTAAACACTGTTCTGGATCTGCATGTTCTGAAGGACCTTGATCAGGAATTATTATTTATTTAAGATAAATCTGGATCTGCAGCATGGTTAATTCAGAGTGACTTTCCAGGCGTTGTAAAGCATGGAAAGCCACTGAATCAGAGTATGACTGTGGCTCAATAGAGAATGGGAGTCATGGTGAGGTAAGCCAGAGACTGCCGGGATGCATCACCCAGCATGGGGCCGGACCACTCAGATGCTTATACAAGTGTTATCTCGGGCTAAGTGCTTGTGTTTCAGAGATAGGAGACAGAAATGGTTTCATGAAACTGGTTTACGTCATCCCTCCGAAGTCACCTAAATCAGAGTGGATTAGTCATTGTAATGTTCCCTCCAGGCTAAATTCGTCAGATGTACAGTTTGTAGAAATTCCCATCACTCTTTTTGCCAGTTTGCACACATGAGGTCACATGAGGTCGACGTCGTGTTAAATGGGGTAATATCTTGGAAACAGACCTCAGATGACGTCCGGCTGGACATAAATCACAGTTCCCCAGAGATTCCGAACGGTCACAGAATAAGGCAGCCGTGTGGCTCATAGCAAATGTGCCCGGGAAGGTTTGCAATCTCAGGCACGCAAATGTGTTTCTCCAGTGGCGTAGAAGCTGGATGTTGGTTAGAAATGAGACATAAACCATCTGGTGAGAAGTGTTGTTGGGGTGTATGGACAGTGTGATCTGTGTTTAGACTAGAATTGAATGATTCTGCTCCAGACTGTTGATAAGCGCTTACAGTCTGTTGTGCTGGCTCGGATTGTGAAACAAACGCTCGTGTGTGTGTGTGTGTGTGTGTCTGTGAATTACTGCAATATATTTTGTGCTGTATTTGAAAATAAAGGAATTGAAAAGCTATTCATGTGGTGAAAAAGGCTGTAAAAGTATTTCTCCTCTTTTTATGTTATCCTCACAGAGCTCCAGTATTTGTAAATCAGCCATCCATGCAGGGCAAATCAAAGCAGATGGCGGTTTTGTGGATGTTCTGCCACTGGACAAGAGAAAGAACTATGCTGGAGTCCTGAAAAATGGCATCCAGTCTGAGAGGTACTACTTCATTTTAAACTATTTGTACTGTACTTATCTTTCCCAGATGGGGATTGTTGCACAATAACAAAAGGTACAAAGATAAATTGCTCAGGCACCATGTCAAACAGTAACAATAGAGATCGTCAGTGTTCCAGAAATCTATATTTTTAGATCTGGCTCCGAGCAGTCTGGCTGTAGAGTATTCAAGAGAAGCTTTTTTTTTTTTTAAACCTAAAAATGAGAATAACCACTCATGTTTAGATATGGCGTGTGGCAGATTCTATCAACAAACAACCATTTGACAGCTTACTTGTGATGAACGCTATCAGTAAAGCCAGGGGAAGTGTGGGAATTTGTTATTAACACATTAACGCTAATAACACATGTACAAGCACCTAATAAATCTGCCACTGTTGCAGGTTGAGGAGTGGAGCATGTAATCTGCTAAAGTCTTACAGGAGTCAGTAGTATGTTTGGTTTGGTGGTTAGGATCCCCGAATAATGGCATTATATTTTCCCAAACCGCTAGCAAGGTCTCTCAAACTGAATTATGCTTGGATTTACGCACGGTCAGCAAACTGACTACACTAAATGGCATGATAAAAAATACATAGGGTCCCACCCTAACAGGTGTATCCACGCAAACCGGAGAGTCAAGTCTGCACACGACCACAGAGTCGTAAGAAGATGTCTAATTTGGCAGGATTGAGAACACCTGTTTGGGTGGGCAGTCGGTGTGCAGGGGCTTTGAATCGCCATCTTGTTTCATGGGGTACATTCAGCCTGACTGTGTTCATGCGAGACGAGTACCTATTTTGTTTTGTTTTGGTCTAACCAATCATAGCGAGGGACTTAAAAAGTGTTATTTCTGTATGCCGACTTACAACTGTTTCTTGAATGTAACTGGGTAGCTACTAGCTAGCTAGTGATCCTTTCTCTAACTGCTGGGGTAAACAGCCTTCAATGGACACAACGCCACATTTATTTAAATTGCTAAACAAAATTGAGATGGACCAGATCTCCAGGTTTAACTAAAGGTGTTTTAAAAAAAGAATATCTAATTAAAGTCAGTTTAAAACTGAATTGTATGTTGGAGGTCATATAATGTGTAGATAATATTTATCTGAGCTTAGCTCAGGGTTTCATATTTGACTCATGGGAGTGTGGTAAAGAAAGCCTTGAGACACAACTGAAATGAAAACATGGAGCTTGTTGTAAAATTAGACAAGTACATTTGACAAGAGTATCTATAAAATGCCTGAGAAAGGTGCTTTTATTCGCTATACAATACATTGATTTATGTCTCCTGTAATACTGCATGTAGTGGCTTCCCTGCATGCACACCATGTTTCTCACATCACTCTCATGACTGTGGTCAGCTCCAGCGGACTACGCTGAGGCAAGGAAGCCCATGTGGGCAGTCCTGATGGCATGTGGGGTTGAAAGAGTAATGGTGTGGTTTGGTGTGTGGATGGGCCACACATGGGATCTTTGCTTACTTTACTCAGGCATTTCAATTGAGTGTGCAAAGTGCTGAGTGGCCAAAATAATCCAAGACGGACTACTATGCAATCTAATGCATAACTGCGAAGGCCCCACTCAGGGCACTGGGATAGGAGGTCAATAAACGGCTGAGAGGGAGCCCGTGCCATGTGCCAACATCATGGCAGGGTGGCCAGTTTGGACTGTTGCTGGGGAAGTAATCACAGCCTATCTGATTACTCGAGGATGGAAATGCTGCAGCCACTTAGTCAGGGATTTCCTATGTGGACAATTATCTGTGATCTGATACCAATCGCACAGGCCCATCGTGATTATTGATCATGGCAGAGCTTCAAGGTCTCTCCACCAGCGAAGTAATTATAAAGTCATCAAGTTTAACACATGTGGTAGCTTGAAAAGGTCAGACTCGGATATACGACAACAATGAGTCATACTGCCAACATGCCATTTACAAAGATGCCGTGAACACCATGATTGTGTGCTTTTTAATGGACTTGGCTGCTGGCAGTACTTGGACAATACCAAAAAGCAGACTTCCAAGTATCACAAATGCAAAAAGATTTATTTAACTCCGCGGGCACCCTACACTTCAATGTACTCGTCACAAGGACTACTACTCTGCCTGTGAACACAGTTATATAACGTCGTCTGTAGTTTTAGATGTGGATTTCCAAAGTTTGAGGGTCAAATCCACAAAAGGATTCGGTAGCTTTTTTTTTTAGGTACGCAGGGTGAAATGCACCCCTCACCCCGCTGCCAAGCAAATAGCGTCTTTTTGCTCCCGTGCTGTTTAAATTAGATTATATGCATACATTTAGCGCAAAATGCAAATGAGCCTTGTTGCAAAAAGATTCCACTTCACAAAGATCTGTGCTAACAGCCACATGCAGCTACAGTGAAACTACTAGTGTCTTCAGAGAGTTGGTGGTAACTGCATTTTAAGGGGTGTCACACCCAGACCTCTTTAAGTTTGAAGATGTGCGTTTGAAAACACCAACAGCACTGACAGACTGGAACATTAAATCCCAAATACGGTTTCTCTCTTTTCTCGTTTAAATTCCTTGTTTGAAGTTTTGAGGAATGCATCTGCATCAGTCAGGACTTGCAGCTCGCGATCTGAACATTTCGATTTTTCTTTTTCTCTGTGCCATTGTTCTGCCTACTGTGTTTTTTGCCACAAGGATAATTGCAATCTGATGCTAAAAAAGTCCAAATTGCACATATGATTCGAGCAATATCTTTTGTGAAACGGACCTTTTCCATTCTTTGTGAATCCCCCGTGAGACTTTAGTTAACCCTGATGATGTCATCAGGGTCTTAGAATCATGCATTAAGGATTCAGTGTAAAACTAGGGATTGAATTCATGATAACTCGGCCTCTGCTGTTTCAATTTTGATAATTCTTCTCCAATCTATTTCTCACAATTCCCTGCCTTTATGGAAGTTACATACAAAATAACTGGAGTGCCCTGTGTTGCATCAGTGTTTGCGGTTACCAAATGTAACATGTTTTCTGTTTCGCTTGTTCGCAGCAAGAGCAACACAGAGGGAGGCTCTTTCCGAGTCTTTGCTGTGAGGGAGTGGGACTTCTGATCAGAATCCCTGAGACCAACAGAGTCACCTCAGCTGCTCTTGAAGAGCAGGACGTGCCCACAGGTTGGATACCATGGCTGTTAATCTGTTTCTGTGCCTTTAGTGGAAACAGAAAGTCCCAGCAGATTCCCTCTTTGTTCTTAAACAATAGCCGCCCACATATAGATATGTCGACATGCTTACTTTATCTGTGAATACAGAATGTTTTACACATTATGATGCTTTGACCAGCTGGTGCTGGAAGTTCTGATTTGGACATGTTTCGCTGAAAGTATTATGTTTACATTGATGTTCCTATTACAAATTCAGATTGGTTTTCTTACACAGGAATGTATACTGATCACACTGTATTTAATCATCGTGTACAGAATGTATGATATTTTGTTTGTTTATTGTTTTATTTTGTACCATAAATTAACTATTCTGATTTTATATTTCATTTCATTGCATTTTCCTGCTCACCGGATAGCCTTTCCTTTTTGCTCTTGAGGATTTGGCCTGTGAAACCAAATCTATGTCTAGATTGTATTTATAAGTCAAGTGCTCGGCTCATTGTGAGTGAGGATGTTTTGTTGGCTGGGTAGAGCAGAACTCGTCAAGCAAAACATACAAGATACAAAAGGGGAGGAAATAGGGAGGTAATTGGAAGCAGCAGCAGGCTGTACATAGATTATGTTCACCTTAAGGAGACTGGTTTCACAAACAGTCCCAGACACGTGGAGGTGATTTAGTGAAGGTGTTACATTGCTAGGTTTAACATGCAGCATGTGGTAGCTGCAGATGGCTCCTCAGAATGGTGGCCTTATTGTACCTGTATTAAATAACGATCGCAGACAGTAAACATGTTAAAGATAATACGCAGTCATTTCATATTTATTATTCCTTAATGCTTTTCTCATTTTCTCATCTCTCTTGTTTCTGTAAGATTTATGAAAATGCTAAAATTGCCCCCTCCCCACCTAAGACAGATGAATGTGTCACATGTTTCAGGTCAGAGAGAGTTTTATGTGTCTTAAGATGAGCCCATATCTTGAGGTGTGTCAATGTGTTGAAGAATCTCATTATCAAACTGCAGTTTATTCACTTTGGAACAATATACACTATGCAGTGCAGACGAGATACAGACACCTGTAATGTCTATCACTATACTGGATTGAGGCACAGTTGCCAATGCTTCAGTCCTGAGTTGAATACGTTTCTTGTTTAAAAAAAAACAAAGAACTAGTCTACTACACTCGTCTTGACATAGGTACAGTGTTTCTGCTGTGTCTCTTAAATGCACAGAAACAAAAAATACATTTTAGTATAGTAAGCATCTGCCATGTAAAGTAATTAAACAGACTTTCAGTCTACCGGTAATTTGTACTTCAGGACTGTGGTGTCCAGTTGTACCATTAAGTAGTGTCACTCTATCTGTTTGTTTCCTTGAGGATGCAAAACATGCAAGCAGAGAGTGCTTTCAAAGTACACGACAAGGCTGTAAATATATCACAAATACCTGGCCAAGAAAACAAAAAGCATCTTTATCTCTATTCTACCTCAGTCCTATTGCTACGCTAGGCATTTAAGTCTCTTCTATATGGGAATTTTTATGGGAAATGCTAAAAGTTTTGTCGCGCTATGGGAACTGTAAATACTGTTATTGAACAATCCTTAATGCAGTAAGATATAATTCAATTGTTTAAATGTATTTTGGAATTGTCTTGTTTTTATACAGTTGTGGGAAGGGTTCTATAATTTTTGCACAATTTGAAAATAAAGTATGACATACAAATGCTACAACACCTGTGTCCGTTTCAGTAAAAGATGTGTCCAGTGAGTTCATGATTATTTGTGCATTGTGCACATACTTTGGGCTACAGTGGCATTTGAGATGAGGTGAAATCGAGGGATTATTTTGAATGAGGGTGGGTAACAGTGTTTAATGGTTCTATTGTACTTTGGTTATGTTCTGATAGTAGTTGGGGAGGGGACTGCCTTGTTATATTTGCCACAGCCTAACCAAACAAATCAACTAACCAGGATACAGGATATAATCTCATGGATCAAAAGTGAAGAATCATTTTTAATTGTCATCCACAGTAACACACATATAGCTAAAACAACACCCAAGTGGATGATTGTATCCTCGGGGTAGTGAGTCACATAATATGAGAAAAACTGTGTAACTGTTATATGATCTCACGACTTTATTAAATCTACTTTGACCAGCGCATCAAGCTACCGGTAAGTCTGTACGCCAATGCTTTCTGAATGAAATTTAGATGCAGGCCACCCAAGATTTGTTCATTATCTTTGGAAGAATATCTCTGACCATGTCCATAACCTGGCTCTGCTTCATGCCGAGTAAAGTGGAACACTGAATTGAAGCAATCACTTTTACTCAAGGACCACAAACGTAATCTGCCAATATGGCTTTCGTTTATGGTGGAATAATTTCAGAAGAAAGAAAGAAACTCATTTCCCATTTCACACTCCAGGGTGTTGTTCTCATTTGTTACTTTACAGATGTTTGTGACAAGCTCACTGAGATAGATCCCTGTACACATGCCACCAATAAATGCCCCATTTACTCAAACCCTCAGAAAGCGGCAGAGACATTGGAAGAAGAAAGGAGAGAGACGACCAGGGAAACATTTCAAGCGCTAATAATTCTTCATACCTCCAGGGCTGTTATTTGAGGCAGATGTGCGGTTTCAGTTAAGTCTTGGTTGGACAAGGCTTTGGCCACTTTACTGATAAACAGCTGCAACTGGCTTGTGTGATGACTATTTTACTTCTATTGCCCATGGAGATAAAGATTTGCACTCACTCACCCTATAAATCCCCAGACTACTCAGAGAAAAAACTCATTCCAACTTTCTTGTCCTTAAATGTGCTTTGCACAACATATTGTATTGGTTGTGCTGTACATCTCACAGCACTCAAAGGGTAGCAGTAAAGTTTCATTTGTTTTACGTTTTTGTCGTAGAAGTCTGTTATGTGTCAAAACTCCTTCGGCTCTACTGGTGAACTTGATCCATCACTTTAAACATTTTCTTATAAGTCCATTATTATTAATGTAGGTCTATCACAAGAAATTGTACGGTGATAGAAATTAGACGACAGTCACTGAGTTGATTTTTGAATTTATTTTGGAAGATCACACAGGAACTTATTTCAGTATAGTTCATATACTCCAGGCAAGACTTTCAGGCAGGATCTTGATCACTGTACAGAGTCTAAATGATATGATTGTGATATTGCTCTGGTCAGAGAGGCCTTATAGTACAGCACATAGTTTATAGAAAGCAAGTTGGCAGTTTGTGTGGAGGAATTTCAGATTTAGAGACACTGGAATTATCCACCATAACAGACGAAGCAGGGATGTGGCTGATGTTGTTATGACAGGACTTTGTCTGGCCTGGTTGTCCATCACAAGAATGTGATAAGATGTACAGATACAAAAGGAGGATAGAGGCTTTACTAAAACCATCCATCTAAAGGGAGCGTTTGAAATGTATTTGGAATTTATTAAAACGTCTGCCAGCATCATTTGACTCAATATTTTTTGATGATCTAAAGGTTGTGGTTCAGCCATGGGTTAGGTTCCTGATGGCTCATTTTTCATTGTTACATAATGTTAATAATAATAATACATTTCATTTGTGTGCCGCTTTTAAAAGGTACTCAAAGACACTTTACATTGTAAAGGCAGAAACCGATAGATGACATTATAACAGTAATAAACAAAGCAAAAGCATACGTAAATTGCATCACAGGTTAACAGCAGCTTTAAATAGGTGACTCGTTTCCTCCAGTCATGGGAGCATTTCAGGCACTGGTTTGCGTGGCCTTTGTTTCTGTCACATTATGATGACCAAACTGAATACTAGGATTACAGTGTGAGTGAACTGCAGTAAATGATATAGCTACAGTATATATTGTATGTGAGGAGGTAAACCAAAGTATACAAGAAATAAAAAAGAATAATATGCCACAACCAGTAGATAACAAGTTTAATATCATGACACATACACACATCAGCTCATACAGAACCCTACATACTGTATATGGTAATAATACTAATAATTCCGTCAGGTAATAGTCTACTGAATATTTTACTTTTTTATTACTTTGCAAAGCCATAAAATGCAGAATTACAAGTGATAACATCCTGCTCTAATACCGGCAAACCACTCAAGGAAATTCATGCCATGACGCTTTTCTAAGTAATGTATCCTCATCACTGTTTTATTTGGTTTGGGTCTTGGGTGTTTTTTCTTGGCATTAGAGCCACCGCAGTGAATCCCTGGCTGGTTCCCTCGGGACTCAGTGTGAATTCTGGCCCACAGGGAGGCAACCCCAAGCATGAGAACAAAGGCTGTTTGTCAGAGAGATGATGAGGAATATGTGGTGATGGTGTGTAGTCAACCAATGTGGACAGGAGAACTCAAACAAAGCCTCGCTGCCCGGTAATCTATAGGCTCCACCCATTCATCTTAAACGACAAGACCTCAGTGGTAGTTTTTCTTTCTCCCTCGTGACGCACATCCATTTTGGGAAAAGTGTGCTGACGATTCACTGCCCAATGATCAAACACAAGAGTGTCAGTCAGCATTTTGTGGTGTAAACCATAATCCATCATGGTTTGAAGACATACTTTTGTCTCTTTTCCAGGATGAATATTTATATGGAAGACATACTTATATGGATAAGTGTTCGCCTTAACCGTGACTCCCTTCCAACAGAAGGTCCTCATCGAAAGAATCTTTCGGCACACATCGTGCTTACTGCACGTTTTTGTACTTAGATAACTGATGCTGGGCCCAACATTGATCTAAAGTGGTTTGTCAACTTTTATCATTTCATAAAGAGGTAATTCTTTACCTTCAGGTTATTTTATAAGTAGTAAATCTCTTGTTGTCTCTGCTGTCGGAATGTGGAGGTCCAGTTTGGTGGATAAGTCACTCTGTGTACCTTATCAATTACTTTTTACAATCAGTTCAGTGGTTTACTCATTTAACATTATCACCATCCAGATGAAGAAAGTTGCTATACAATAGAGCGAGGAGTCACTTGGTAGCAGTAGTAAGTCATTCCCCTGAGCTCCCCAACCTCCTGCACCCCAACATCTGCTGCCATCACCCCCGGCTCCTGTGCCTCCGTCTCCAGCCACAGCAGCCTGGCATCAGGGTCTTCATCAGAGAACTGGAGCAGAGACCCTGAGCTCCGCAACACCTTCAAACACTGCTTCAGCACCTGACTGGCCTTCCATTTCCCTTCCGTAGACCTCAACATGGCGTCTGTGGTACCCTTATCAACTATAAGGTCCACACTGCTACAACCGTAGTGCTTGTGGAGCTGTGTGCAGTCCAGCTCTACGAACTCAAGCCGAGAGTTTTATGTTACTACCACAAAAACACACAACTGAAGCCTTTAGAAATCTCACAATAGTTATTGGGGACGGAAAGAGTCCTGGAAGCGAATGGTTTCCCATCGTTGCGTTTCTCAATGATAGAGAAACTACTAAATCATGGGGTCTCGGTCTCTCCTCCACATGACATTCCTCAAGATCATTAGTCCAATATTTGTCTAATGATGGGTGTATGAAAAAATGCTTCATAAACACACTGAGTAAAGCAGTCTAAATATAGAGACCCTTGTATGAACAACATAACAAAGAGCACACTCATAGACCAGTTTTGGTTTCCAGCATCACACACTGGTGCCGACATGTAATCACACACTGATAATGGTTGGCTGCTTCTTTTGTGCCTCCTCTGCCGGTTAGTGCCCTGCTTGGTTAACATATGAATCAAATGAGTAGCAGAAGAGTTTGTCACCACGTTGTTCTGATAGAAGCAGTGGGACAAGCGGAGAGTTAAGCTGAAGTAAACAAGACTTGAGGGCCGGTGTTATTGTTTAAATAGTTCTATCCTCGGAGGGTTTGTGCCAGTACACAACCAGTGAATCGCAGAAGAAGAAGAAGGAATAAGACACTTCTGCAAAGTTTGTTGAAGTTTTATTTCTGTGAGAGGCTCTGAGAATTTGGATGAAACTGACCCAAGCCTTTTATGAGCTCTTAGTTTGTTCATTCAGTCTGATGTCCTGAAAGCAATGATCAAACAATGCATAAACATTTACTCTCAGCGAGTATAGAAGTGAGGCAGGGTGCAACAACAAGCAATTATTCCTTTTAAGAAAGAAGAATTGCTGATTGCTCTGGACATGGGATTTAGAAGGACATGTTTTGGAAAGTAGTGTATAATGCAGTGTATAATTTGTTTTTAACATGGTGACATATTTAACACAAATTGAACAGAGATGTGATGCATTCATCACACTTGCAGAAGAAGACTCTAATTGATGAAGTTTGGACAGGTTATAACAGACAGCGCTTACTGTACAATCATCTCATCATACAGATCAGCTCAGTTGGCACATGGAGGTCCATGTTATTATATGAAATCTGGTCATGAATTCAGGCCAAGTTTCCACTCCAGATATGGCTTAAACTGGGATGGGGTGGATGAGCTGGTTAGACTCACAAGGTCAGAACACTGACCACTCTGTGGATCTGTTGTCTGCAGAGTTTAATCAGAAAACAATGCTTTTACTGGTGACACACAGCTGCCAACTGACTCAAGGAAATCTTTTTATTTGCATTTATTAAATTGTGATGTTTTAGGTGCCAATATTTGACACACAGAGATGATGACAGTTAACTTTTTTGACTCAAGATGGAGTGGTGAGAGGAGCTGAGAGAGAGCTAATACTATGAAACAATTACGATAAATTGATAGAAATTAGCTTTGCTAATTGAATCGATAGAAATTAGCAAAGCCAACCGCCCACACCCTTCACATGAAGTGGTTTGTGGACACTCACTCACCATTATGACCAAACTCCTGATATCTGACACACATGTATAGAAGAGCTTGCCATACCTATATTAACCTGCTTCTCTCAGGATTTAGAAAAAATGTAAGATATCATACAGATATGGAGACAATTTTGCAAATGTTGCCAGAAACATAATTTTTCTTTCTTTTTCTTTCTCACTATCAGAACAGTACATAACAAGTCAGTCACAACCGGCTTTATGTTGGATGTGTTATGTATTATATGTCAGACTTATTGGTAGCTGCAACATTTGATCATGGAATCAGTCGGTTGTGACATGTAAAAGGAAGTCTATATTACGGTACACAAATCCTCTGCAGCTGCAACTTTGTAAATAAGGTTCATTGCCAGTCATATGTCAATAATGTGGGTTCTCATAGAGCCAAATGGAATCAGCAACTCAATGAAAGCCCTGAGGCCACTTTTCCCATGTTACTGATGTCAGTGGGCTATCTGCACTAATGTTGGCACTGCCTGCGTATGCCAAGACAAATGTCAGCCTGGGCCTCCTTGCCCAAGTCCCAGCTTGTAGTCGTGAGTTTATTATACCAGACCTTGAAAATCCCTTGCAAGTTGCCTTTTGCGCAGCGGCACCGTAGGGGCTCTGGGAAAGGTTTCGTTCCCAGACAGAAAAGGCAACGTTTAGTGGCAGACAGGTTTTCTAGACTTGTTGGTGGCCTTTTCCCCTGGAGGTTTGAACAGCTGAGTGACGGGCGCTGCAAAACAACTGCCCTAAATTTATTTAACAAGTCCCACATTTGATCTCATTTAACACAAACTGTGAAAGTCTCAAGAGCTTATGAGTATGTGGGCCATTGTCGAATAATTCACTATTCCTATTTAAGGCTGAGAGCGACTTGCGTTTAGGTTTACACATGGTCCAGACAGCTGTGATGAATGTATGTTAAAGTTGCTTTTGTCTGTGTGATTATGCATGATTTTGTACGAACAGCTTGCACTGAAGGAATGTTTCTCTCGCTGTATCTGGACTTCATTTGGCATACACTGTTTCTTGTTAAGATAGCCATTCAGCATGTTATCATGGTATAAAACACAAACCAGAAGTGTTTCTCTCTTCCATTCTGTCATTTATAGTCACTAATTATGAAAGTTAGTGGATGGCTGTATTTACAAGTGCAGTTATATTTGAAATCTGGTCCAGACAACCACTCTGAGGGGGAGAATACAAATAAATAAAAATAATCTTGTTTCTGTCTCTATAAGAACCATAAATTATGTTTTTGGGAGTGGTGGTTTGTCTTTGACGTCTGAGCAAACCAACCTCCTCACTCGTTGTGGCATTGTCTCGTTGCAGTGGGTAGTAAGCAGTAACAGGAGATCAGACTGCTGACACCACATGCGTGAAACCACCCCGACAGGCCCACTGACGCACATCAACGTCAAGCAGACCAATGGATGCTTCAGCCAAGATGTTTTGCTGGAACTCATTAGTTGTGTGTGACTGAGAAATATGCGTCAAAATACTGCAGCCACGGTGGAGGGGTCCATCCAGAGCGTTGTGTTCCTCAGCAAATGTCTCACCATGTCTGTCTTTGTGACAGATTGAATTCAGTCAAGGAGCAACAGTTTCTGATACGGGAATCATTTTCAGAGATGCAAAAGTTGAGGGGTTGAGATGCGCTGTGACAAAGCTGTGACAGAGGAATTGTTGATAGAAATTAGAAAAGCCCAGAAATCATCTGAGCCCCATCTTCACAGTGTTTTACGGTTGCCCTGACATATAGTACATGTATCTGCCATGCCTGTTAAACATGCCGTAAAACAGTTTTTGAAAAGGCCGGCAGTTACTTTCCACGTGCTTTGATACACACACGAGGAACACATTTTGCTGCTCATGTCAACCCACGATGTCTGTTTTTCAACATCTGTCATCGTCTTCCTCCATTTCTCTTTCCATTGCTCCACGGCTGCAAGTCCTTCCCAGGAAAAAGAACACAACTTATTTTCTGGCAGCTCCGGTAGTTGTGTGGATTATGCTGTCTTGGATGTGCTCTGTCACAGTACCGCATATCAGCACCTTCCGCTTCACAACTGAGCGTCTGTGAAGTGATTTTGTAACACAGGAACACACTGAAGTTGGTAAACAACTCAGAAGTTTATAACCAGTTTGAACAATACAAATGTGACCGCAGTAACGCATGTAACAAGGCTGACATGAATTCAAAATATAATTATAAAGTAATGTATCCAATACAAGTACAGTAGTCATAAAACAAACACCATTTCACCTCATGAACATGATTATAAAATATGTTTGAAGATGAGACTGAGAAGATGAATCACTAAGCTCCTGGATGGTCCCGAGCCTTGAGGCCCACATGTAAAAATGTCTGACAATTAATGTTGGGCTTCTTGGAAAAATCTGTTCCACACAAGAGACGAGTTCAAGTCAAGTTCTGTGTGAGACAACTCAATTGATGTACATAAAGCATTTTCCTCATCTACAGGGCTACGTTTACCATGTTTTTAAATTCTACTCACTTACCTGTTTCACTGAAGTAGTCTAATCATCCTTATACCAGCACAAAAAGATGTCCCCTTAACATAGAATGACACTTGTGCTATTTTTTGTGATTTAGAAAACTCACACTCTTGCAAAAGGTCAGACATGCGTTTACAGATTTGAGCCAAATGTAAGTAAAAGTGCCGGGATGGTGAAGTGTGCTGTAGCTAATAAAATCTTGCTTTTCTACAATTTTTCTTGTCGAGTGTCCAAGAATCACGGGTAGCATCTGGCATTGCTCGGTGTTGAAAGGAGGCAGGTAGTCAAATCAGGTTGCACACGATGCATGTTTGCACAACTAATTAGTTTGCATCTGACCGTTATCAGAGGTGAGCCAGATCCAAGGGCACTGGAGGCCATGTTATTTGTTGAGGCAGAGAAAAGTTTACAGAAACTTTGACTTGGCCAAATCGGAAATTACTCGTTTTAATACTCGCTCCGTACCTGACATTCACGGCATCCAGAGCCAGTGACCAGAATGGAAGCCCTCTGAAACCATGATATAAATTTACACGACGTGTTCATTTGGGGGAAACGAATGCACACATTGGAAGACTTTACACACCAAAAGGCACATGCACATGTTGTGAAGAAAAGATGATCTGTACCTTCCTCAAATGCTCCATTTATTGTGCAAAACCAGTGCTTTTCCCAGTCGGCTTCTCTGCAGTGGAAAAACACAAACTGTGAGGGCTTGTGTTGAGATTTGGTCCCACTGGAGTGTTCCTCATTGAGCAGGTGCTCTCAGGGCTCCTCTGTGGCCAAAACTCCCTAAAAGTCTCCACTTGATAAACTGCACCACACTACTCCAGTGCTTTCTCTCTGTTCGTGTTCAACTCATTCACAAGTGTGAATGAGTCACGTCTAGCTAAAATTCGGCATTGTTGATTACTTGGAGGCTCTACAAGGAAGAAACTAAACGTCTCTGGCTTGTCTTAGACGGCTGCTTAAACACAACTGTTCTTGCGTCCCCATGTCACCCCTCCCGGTCTGAACTCTCTTGCCCAGACTTCCCTTGGCCAAACAAATCATGCAGGTCAACACAGCGGCAGTGGCCAGTTTATGCTCAACTGTGCTGAACAACTATTAGTTTAGAGCTCAAAGG
This sequence comes from Melanostigma gelatinosum, assembly GCF_949748355.1. Taxonomy (NCBI): domain Eukaryota; kingdom Metazoa; phylum Chordata; class Actinopteri; order Perciformes; family Zoarcidae; genus Melanostigma; species Melanostigma gelatinosum. The sequence goes on from NC_136635.1 coordinate 14,029,000, forward strand.
CTACTCTGTTGAGCACAGACTTCTGTGAGCTCTGTGCCTCATATGCTTTGTCAGGGATATCAGCTTGTATAATACAATTCACTGCCTATAAACACCCTTTAGAGCAGGGGTCTCAAACCCCCGGCCCGCGGGCCGAATTCGGCCCGCCACATAATTTTATGTGGCCCGCGAATCCACCAGCAAAAAAAAAAAAAGTTAAATTTTTTTTAAATTTGTTTTCTTGTAAGTTAGACTAATAATAATAAAAATATCCCCATCGTCGAAATTATGAGATAGAAAGTCGAAGTTATTAGATAGAAAGTCATAACTATGATAGAAAGTCATAATTCTGAGATAGAAAGTCAAAATGATGAGATACTTAAACACAGTCATAGAAGCAGCTCTTTGGCTGGTTACTGTACATCTAACATGGAAATGTATTGTGAGCACATTGAAGACTACTTTAAACTGTGAATGCAGAGAGTAGTTACATTTACAACCGGCCCTTTGCGGGCGACCATGATGCTGATGTGGCCCGGAGTGAAAATGAGTTTGAGACCCCTGCTTTAGAGGAAGATGCAATAGTAGTGACTCATGAGTTAGCCTTGAATCACAACATAGTTATATCAGTTTTTATCAGTGTTCACCTTTTGTGTATGCATTTTACAATACAATGTGGTCAGACGGAATCATTTCCTCCCGCCTTGACTGTAATTGTTTACACGTGTGGTTGTTGATGGCGGTGTTTATTGATCCTTGTTTTTGATAATATAACATGTAGAGTAAGTCTCTCTGATGAAGGCAGTTTTATTGCATTTTATTATGTAAGATTTTCCTGAAAGTTGAGTGTGTAGGATTTAGAATCATCTAGTGGTGAAGATTCAAATTGCAACCACCTGAAAACCTCTCCTGTCTGCCAAGCGTGTGGAAGTCTGGTGGCTGATACGAAAACGTGAAAAGGCATTTGGCTCTATCTCGAGCTAGTGCTTGGCTGTCCATTCTGGGCCACTGTAGAAACATGGCAGCTGAGAACTGTCGATACGAAGGGCTCATCTTGAGTAAATGAAAACGCAGATTGTTATTTACAAGAGAACATACTTGTTGGTATTGTATTCCATTTGTGCCAGTAGATCTCCCTAAATGTTACAAAGTGTTTCTTTAATCACAGTTTAATGCTTTGGTCATACCTAATCATACTCCATTCCTCCTGTATCTCGATATAACAGCAAAGGGAGCTAAAAAAATGACATCTGGAAGTACAAAACGTTGTCTACGTCCACCATTCAAAGTGGGGACATTTGACACCTAAACAGCCATTGTTTCATTTCAGATTTAATTCATGTAAGCCGTTAAATACCATCTGTTAGGAAACAGGAAATACTTTTATGTACAGTGGACAGAGAAATCTGCTTTTGCGTCTTATTTTCTTGATGCATAGAACGCTGTATGAAGGCACTGAAAATCCTGAAAATTGACATAGCGATATCAGATGCTTGCTTGTATTTATAATATAATAAACTGTAGAGAAATTTAGCTTTCACCAGAGTCGTTAAGTTGTATCATTCATAGACAATCTAGAAAGTCAGAGGTCACATCAGTCCTTTTGTTTTCAGAGGTTATCTAAAATGATCTATATTAACCTGTTGGGTCATCACCGCAACCTAGATCACAGCACTACACGACAATTACAACGTGGCTTCTCTCTTCAAACGAGCAGTATTGTTGTGTCATTGGAACTTAAAGACTGTTTGATGTATAATGTGGCCTGGAATGCTTTCTACATTTTTAAGAGCCTCGTGAAACTTTATACACCGAAAGCAGAGACCTGGACATCTCATAAAGGTGTGCTTAAAAGTTTGTTTGTATGTTTAAGATAAGTGGGCTTTGAGGCCATTTGAAAAATTGGATTTGGACCACAGGGCTCATGTAGCTTTAGTAACGATCACTTTAGAGCTGAACTTTATTGTTCACTGATCTAAGAGTGGAATACTTTGAAGCCTCACGTTGTCATCCCAGTGTTTGTCTGTCTCCTTTGCTTAAGTGGTACAAAATGTATTGGACAGTACCAGTACACCTGTGCTTATAAAAGTACGTGAAGCAGACATTCCTTTTGTTCTTGTCCCGGGTAAGTCTACAAGTCTGCAAACAATAAGGATTCATTCCAGTTTTAATGTAACTCTTCTTTTGATTGGCTGTACTGTCAAAATTGAAGGGTAAAAAGTTACCAGACTTTTTCTTCAAGAGGGTGATTTGTGGGGAGTTGACAACAGACCTTATCATCCCCAATTTTCCTGCCAGCAGATAGTCGTTTCAAAAAGGAACTTCTAAAAAGATTTTCCTTTCTGGAATAATTCAACTAAATTAGCCATTGGTTGAACATTCAGTTTCAAACTTGGAAGTGCTACCTCTCCTCACAGGCTCCCTGATTAAAATTCAGAGCTGCTGATTACAATGAGAGCTGCTCTCCACAGCTATGTTTGGTGGAGTGGTTTCCAGTCATAAATCCATAACACAAAGAAGACCGCAGTCTGTGTCTGCTACCTGAAAGGGCAGTGAAAACATCTGGATGGTGAACTTCACTGACGAAACATTGTCTTTTCTTACTAGCAGACAGACGCGTTTATTATGAACGTGTATGGCCATTAGCAACTAGCTGTCTTGATATGAGTATTAAATATTGAGTTCAGAAAGCCAGAAAGGGGAAATAATCCCTGATTGAACTCTGAACTCAACCTCTGTGTCAGTGCTTCATCAGATCTCATGTAAGCCACGTTTCCTCCTATTCTGGGCTACAGACAGGAGCAGTGCCAGCAGTCACTCCTGAGGGTTTCAGTCTTGGCAGCAAAGATCCGCTGTGTCCCTCGTTATAAGGCTGCAGCATGATAGTTATTGAGCCATTTCTGTTGCTCTGACATATTTTGATAACTAGACTAATGTTAGTAAATTGTGGCACATTTGACTGCATTTTTCTCAAAACCAAATGGGCGAAAGAAACGGGGCTTTCCTGCAAAGTCACTGAGTCATTTCAGTCCTCTACAAACTTTAGCGCATGTACGGAATGCTTGGAATACTTTGCTTAGCTTGCTGCCCCCGCGACCTGGAGATGGGTTTAGTGGATGAAAAAATGGATGGGAGGAAAAAAGCAAATGTTCCACTTGAACAAATACTGAAGTCCTGTCTTCACTCTATAGGTCATATCATGTAATATCTTATTCACTTAGTAATATCATTGTCAAAGAGGGAAATCAGCAATGAGATGGAAAGTAAGCTTTACACTCTCATTGTGCAACGTTTTGAATCTTAACAAAAGAGCAACAAGGTGTACTCAGCTGCTGTCTGGAAAATGTTCCGTTGTTATTGTGAGTCTGAACAAAACAGCTTATTCTATTCTTGGTATATTTAGAAAGATGGTTTTCAAATAATCGATCCTGTTTACCCTTCGTTTCTTCTATATGTGGTGCACATCATCAAGGTTCAGAAGTTCTTTCAGCTTAAATGTAAGATTACAAAACTTGACCAGATGCAAATTTGATTTTAACAACCTCTGATTTGATGATGTCAGTGTTTCCCCAGTTCTTTCCACACGAGTGTAATCCAATATAAATGTGGTATAGCTAAGCCCCTCATGCCTTTCTGTAGAGAGAATCAAGCAGATCTGTGGCCAACATTTGGAGATAGTGTAATAAATAGCCTCAAGCCGATATCAGAGGGGCTCCAAGCTGTTTGGCAGTGTGCTGGTTTCAAACGGCGACCGATAAGGCACCGATTTGAAACTTTCTCATTTTCCCGTTTAAAAAGCCTCATTAACTGTTCGAGTGGTGGGCCAATGCTCTACTCTGTCATCCGAGGAACGTTTGGTAAGCATGAAATCAATGACATATTTGATACCAAAACTTGATTTACAGTAACCTTTGTTCTTAAAACAAACTTTTAGCCAATAAGCAACAGTCCAAAGCAACTATTGGACAATTCAAATAGATATTATTGAGCAAGTACAGTCCTTCACCTGCCTCCTTTTAATAACCACTAACAGCATCACTCTGAGATGCCGAAGGTTTGACCTGTGTAAATATCTAGTTTGCTTTCGTATTTGTTATTGTAAATCATTTTTTTAATGGAACCCTGGATTGGCTTTAAATGTCACATCATGCTGTGTTTTTTTTGCGACGTGAAAGAGAGCTATTTCCAAAAGCATACATGTGCAGAAGGAATGCTCATCATGCTTAACTTTTTGTTTCCACGTTTCACCACTACAGGGTGAAGTAGTGAAGATATTTGACCTCTTCATCCTCCCTCTCTCCTTCTAATGGAGGTCAACACAGGTCTCTTCATCTAAATCTCAGACAGAGCTGTGATGTTACAGCACATGGATCAGGAAAGTGAAAGAAGCTACAGCTCCGCTGTCTTTTTGACTGTTGAAATACAGCTTTCCCTCTGTCGTGGTTAATATGAGTAAACAATGCAGATCAACCATGATGGGATATACCGGTATGTCCTTTTGTAAACACCTCAGGTACAGCACGGATGTTCGTCTGATCTTCTGCGTCATGACAATATGCAGCCTATGTCAGCATACAAGCACTTATAGTACGACAGGTCAAAGGTCAATAGCAAAGCTAACACAGACGGATGGACATTCTTATATATGGATGTGTTATAACACAATGATCCCTGGGCACATTGTCCCTTGCCATGTGTCACTCACGGTCTTTTCAGCAACATGTTGAAGTTAACCATAAGTGGAAGAAGTTAAAAACTCCCCCTGAAGTTCAGTATTTTGTTGATGCTGTAGATAAAAGGAGGCTGTTTTAACTCCTATACAAAAATGTCCAGCTACAGTACATTCACACCGCCACTACGATCCATTTCACAAATACTGTAATGTAATTCACAAAATATAACTCCAGTGGTGCGGGTTATATTGTAGCTGTACAACTCGCCTCAATCTGATCTGTCCATGCTGTCTTCCACAGTGTCCCTTTACCACAGCCGTATGTCTTTCTTCCGATGAGTGGAAACTTGCTGTTCTATATCAGCTAATGTTCTGTATGCGGCTGACAAAGAGTGCAAGCCAAGCACATACTGTGTATGCCAGTCAGTGAAATGTAAACTTCATTCTTCACTCTCATTACATCGAACCACTTAGCCTTATGGGATTACATAATGTTATCGAACTTCTTACAACAACAGAGATTCCTCCACTAATTAGGCTAAATGTCCCAGCCCTGATGTGGAAAGAAAACTACTTAGCTATAATGTCTGTGATGCACGAGTATTTTTAAGAAAGCGTGAATGCTCAAACTTCAACAGAACCAGATTAACAACCATGTTGTTTAGATTATACCCGGTGTTAATATGGTTGCCATTGGCTTCAGGGGAGAATGAAGGATGGGGTTCTTTCTCTTTTATTCAGTGAATAAGATATAAAAACAAACCGAGTAGCTAGACGGAAATGGTTTTATAATGCAGCACACACTTTTGTCACAAGGTAACATTGAGTCATCATCTGTGAGCTTCTGTGCTGTTGAGCACCCTCAACCCTCATCACATCGCTGTGACTTCTTGCTTGACAACTTTCTGATCTTCATTGTCGACTCTCTATCCACATCCAGTGTGCTTGTATCAAGGTTTCACGCTGAAGATGGCTTCAGCAAGAGGTCCAAAGAGGATAGCTAATGTTGGGATTGATGCCACTTTACGTTTTTTAAATGTAAATGGTTGTGATATGTTCTTTACTTAAATCTTCACGATAGTGAATTAACCCTTTCAATGATGAGCAACACTTGACCATGTTGAAGGTTTTTATTTGCAAAGTAAAGGCTGCCTCACAGCGGCCAACACATGTTTCTGAACAGGCTTTGTGCACCCTCTGCTGACAATTTATGGCCCGTTCACTTTAGCCCTGTGTACAAGTCCAACTCACTAGATGTAATAGGAGTGAGAGATTTATGCTTAGTTATAACTCCAGCTTTTACTTTTTGTTTATCACTGTGCCTTTTATGACATGCTGAATGTTATTAATCACGTGTTTCACAGGTTCCTGTGGAAAATGAAATACAATTTCAGACGAAGGAAGTATATTCGATACAAAGATACATTATTAAATGAAGAATGTTTATAGCATCACTGTTGTGGGTCCAAGTTAACAAAACACTTTATTTTCAGCAGTAGTTGGTAACATGTAATGCGTGTGTGTGTGGTAGTGTGTGTGTTCTGTCTCAAGCTCTCTCTGTCTCAAGCCTCTGGTATGCTGTGGGCACAGTGGCACCATCACCATGTCTGTACACCTCAGTGCCAGTCTGTGGAGGCAGCAGGCAAGCCACTTGAAAGAGCTGTGTGAGACAGATGGACATCAGCAATGGCATTTAGCACATCAGGGTTCATTGTCTATCGATACATTTTCATTTCATGGAAACGGTTGAGACCCACTAAATACTGAACTGAATAGATTTGTTTTTGTGATGGTAGGACACAGTTGGACTATTATAATGCATGCTCAAAACCGTTTCAAAAAGTTTGTAGGTGAAGCTCTTCGCTCATGTTGCTGGTCTTGAGTTCAGGCCCTCGCCTGAATGAGGAGGAGAAGGTGCAGCAGACCATGATGAGAGCGTGAGAGCTGATTCACGAACTGAACTTAATCTCCATGCTATAAAGCTCAGTGTGAATGTGGAACTTCATAATGGCAATGTATCAATTATGACGCCACAAGCTCAGTGCTGTTCAAAAGTTTAACATACTTATTTGAATAATTAAGTCCTTTTTTTTGCTCGTACAGACTTCAGCAGTGTTTCCTACCTGCAAACAGTCCCCGTCTTGTCTTCCTCCCTCTCCCAGCAGCTTTCTTCGCAGCAGGTTGGCCATTCTGGCTTCGCACAGCAGCTATGGTAAGTGGAGAGACTCCAACATCTGCCAGGCCACACTCTGTAGGGGAGGCAAGATCAGCAGGAGCTCCCCAAACCTCCCTGCTGCTCACAGGTTGCTTCTTCTGGCAGCAGATGGACCAGGAGACAGAAGTGGAACCATCTGAGGACTCTCCAAACCCAGAGGTGAATGAAAAAAAGAGTCTACCTGTGGGAAAGATCTTCCAAAGACTGTAAATTGTTATTTTTCAATTAAAAAATAATATATTTTCATACCAATCATTTTTATCAAGGGATGAAAAATGAAGGCAACAAGATCCAGGCTCTTCTTTGATAGACTTAAGGAAAACAGACCAGGGTCAGTTCAGCTTCATTTATAAAATGGGATTTAGCTCATTAGTTACAGGAGATAATAATTACTCAGTTTTGGAGAGACATTTTTGTTTTGCTCTGTAGATCTGGTGAAATCAAATGTATAATTAATCGGTCAAAAGTAGTTCTTTGGTTACCCTGAATGCAAAACTAAGATCGGACATCAGAGTTTAGTCCCGTTTGTGTACTCTTATAAAATGGAAAAGCTGTACCAGTTAAGGCAGTCAGAATGGGCAAGTGTGCCTGTCTCCCTGTATTGGTGACGTGTTTTTTTTTTTTATAGTAAAGGAAAAGTAAATACTTTTTAAGTGTGAATAAAACATCTGCGATAATCCCAAAACCTAGGTTATGGTGCCTATCTTTGCTGAGCTGTGGGGCAGAGTTGAATCAATTCGGTCTTCCAGGCTGCCTCTTCTGCTACTGCCTCAGGTAAATGGGCCATTAAGATCAGCTGACTGCCAAGGACCTCATCACATCCTGTTATTATGACAGAATTCTCTCTGAAGTCTGACCACTCAGACTAAACCACAGGGCAAGAAAATAAACGAATGCAGGAGAGAACACCGAAAGAAAGAAATTCTTTGTCTGGTACGATGGATGAAGTCGAGCGGCAGAACAGAAATTACAATCCACAGTCACCAGACTGACTGGAATGATGGGAAAAGAAGACAATGTTTCTGAGGCAAGCACACTCTTTGTCTGTGATTACCAGCTCCTACTGTATCCTTAAAAAAACATTCTGGACACCTCTACCTCTCCACCTTGCAGAGGGACCACAAAGTTGTGACCTGCTCAATAACCATAATTCTATTGCAAGATACAGTATGTTAGCATGACGATGGATACAGGCAATACTAAAAACAAATAGTTCCCCGAGGTAAATAGGGAAATTGGGAACTGCAAAAGGACACAAACCAGTATCTGTTTTACCAAGAAGGATGAGATTATAACACTGTATAAAGAGCTGCCCCGCCCCATATACAGCTGTTACATCACATGGCTCGTCAACCAAAGCATCAACATGAACTGACAAATGTGAACACTCTGTGAAACACTGTGTAAAGTCAGTTGCTATAGTGTTATTCTGCAATGACAGAATAAAAAGTGCTTTAGGTATTCGGCCTCCTGTCATCAATCTGGAGGCTACAAAACTCTGGGATGTGTTTTGTCCATTTCACCAGCAGGAGGAGTTGCTGCCTCATGGACTCAAACACGCAGTCTTCTTGGATGTCATGACTCCCGAGGTGAGACCAGAGCTGGGAACTGAGAGCAGCAAAGCAATATGCGAGTTCACGGTGCATTCTGCAAGGTGGGAATGAACTTTTGAGAAGGTGTGTGAGTGTGTATACGTGGAGGGAGATGGGGGGGGGCGGGGGGAGGTGATCATGCCGATAGGTGTGCGAGTGCTTTGGCACACGGAGAGCTGTGAAGGTTGAAGCAAGACCAGGCAGAAGAGGTTTTGTCCATGGACTAGTGGTAGACAAGGCTGGATGGAGATCACATGATGACAAGCTTGAAAAAAAGAAAACACCCCAGAACCATATACTGTAGTGGCTCATTTGCCAATCCTCTAATTTATTTCAGTGCGTTCCTTTTACATGGGAAAGCACATATCTGGTATGCATTTGAAGGTAATTGAACATTGGCACACGATCCCAGCCCTAGTGGTGCAATTAAATGGGCTATGATTAGATGGGGTCCCTTGGCAATTTTGTCATTTCTAAGAAGTAACTGAATCCAGCCTACAGCGAGCAGCTCCACAGAATTTAATGACTGCCTGACTGAAATATACCCTACATCTCCGTCTCTGGCCCTCATCTACATGATTTCCAGAAATAGGAAAGGGATCCGTTGGCTGATATGTATGGGAAACATGTCTATAAAGTGTCATTTTCTATCAAGCCTTTTCTGTCTGAGATGAAAAACGAGTGTTACCTGTTGCACTCTGGCCACAGCAGCTCACTGATGGACACAGGGCCCACTGTCTGTCCATTGGCTCTGTGACTGTTGATGCAGTCTCTCTGATTCTGAACAGCAGGAGATTAAAGAGAGGGAACAACCATCAGAGACATTTCTTTTCCAGACTTTACCTCTGCCGAGCCACTTTAAAACTCACCTCGGCTGCAAACGTCTCCCGGAAGACAATACCTACTTTTTGCCTCCACAAGATCTCTCGATGCTCTGTGACATAGAAGTTGCAGTTAAAACCAATATTAGCCATTCCAATGTTGCCTATTCTTTGTGAATGCGGCACGAAATTAGAGAGAAATTGTTATTTTTTTTCGTGCTCCCTCAGCTTGGAGATTCAAGTGAAGGATGGTAGTAGTATGGTGTCATTGAATAGCACTTCTCTTTAATATGAATTGAAAAAAACATACAGAAACCTACATTTTAAGTTATGTTTTTTCTGTATACTGTGACTAGAGAGTAAAAAATAGGGACCAGAAATGTTATTTATAATACTGATGGAACGAATCTGGAACGTTATTTCTCCCTTTCCTCTTCATTCATCTCCTCCTTTCTGTTACTTATCTACACAAAGTTTTACCCTGATAAGAAGAAAGTGTGAAGACAGAGAAAAGACAAATATAGAGAGAGCCTTTTCTGATACACCCTTTGAAGCACATCAAAATGAAGTGGTAGAAAGTGATGTTTTAATCCTGTTGTGTAGCCCTATCTCGATTTGATTGATCTCGATTTGATATTCCGATGTGGACGGCAGTTTCTTACATTTGCCGCTGACAATACAAATGTGGGCTTGAATGCTTGATGGTGTGGGTTATGTTTAGTGAAAGAGATATCATCACATGTTGATCACCCCTCTGTGAGAGTCATCTGAATGACCTCAGACTGATTCCAATATGGTTCTACAAAGTCAGACAACGGGACTGAGCGTCAGAGTAATCAGTCATCAGAGCTGTCCTCTCAGCAACCAATCAGGGGCGTATTAATCAAACTGGAGGAGGAGCAGGAGGCTCCCTCTGTGCTTCAGTGACATGGTCCTGCATGACAATATCACAAATGAATCTTCTGTGGAACATCAGGAGTAAACATTTTAAGGGAGCGCGCTCACTGGAAAAGTACCGGAAGAGTCTTGTTTAATGCTTTACTTATGTGTTCCTGCCACAGCTGTACTCCTGTCTTAGTTTGAAAGTGATACTACAGCATGTGATGCAAACCAGGCAAATTAGTGAAGTAAACATTTTAATTCGTAGCCCTGGCCTTCACTTGAGGGGGTTGTGCGCAACATCTAAAACTGCAAGGCAAATATTTGCGTATGCTCAGCCATGTTAATTATTCATGTATGGAGACCATGGCTCGTCTGATCGCATCTCCTTCTCCTTGTTCATCTGTGAGAGTCAATGGCAGATGTGGCCCACGGTGTACACACTGCACATAAACACACACGTACTGTAGTAATGAATGCTGCCATGCTCATTGTTGCTCAAGAAAGACACCTCTCTTAAAGCACTCTTGCTCCCCTTGTTTGTTTTAAATACAAATGGTGGAATTAAAACAATTGATGCAGGTTCTTGATTACGTTTTGAAAATGTAACACTGAAGGTGCGCTGCGTTGAATAAGAAATTAAATCTGCTGACCTTCCTTTCTCATTCCATCATTGAAATAATGACATTGTCTGCAGTAACGACGCTTGTTGCTTTTGCCTTTGTCCACAGTACATTGAATATTGAACCTGACTCTGATGTGCAGACTCATACATATAGCTTTGAGATTATATTAAAAGAGCGATCCACAGATGCAGTGGTAGTCCATAAGACCTGTAAAGAGACGTTGAGGTGTGAAATTGGTGGTAATGCAAGCCTAGACAAGACAGGATCTGCTGTCTGCAAAGCATGGCTCGATCAACTGCTAACATGGGAAAGTGCGACCCTACAACTATGCCGCAGCATTGGTTCAGAGTCATCTGTCATTATCTGTATGTTATTTTGTCCATGCCTGGACTGGTCCCAGCCACCAGGACCTTCGGGTTGGTTTTCTACTGCTCTTGTATGTTACATCTCACAATGGGTGATAACTTTAACACCAAAGAATAACTTCTCATTTCAACTTGAACACACAAAAAAAAGGTTATTGCTCGTGGTGTGTCTGTCACAAAGACTTTTTTGTAATATGTTGGTGGATATCAACAATGAATGCATTGAAGCTGAATAATGATCAGTTGTATTGAGGGAGATCGATGATGAATCTTACCTACAGTTGTAAGTGTGGCTGCTGTGAATGCTCTTCCTGAAGAAGCCCTTGCAGCCATCACAGCTGCATGCACTACAATGTTTACCTGTGGATCCGTCTGCGCCTATGGAACACTGGGGTTCTACCTCCATCAGGCCGTGACAGTGATGAGGTGAGTGCTGACACTAGCCAGTCTGTCAATTAAAAGATACTAGACACGACAAAAACGACAGTGAAAATGCCTGTGGAAAAAGTTTGCATGGGAGACAAGTGATAGGCATTAGCATTGTGAGGGAGTAGGATTCTCCATGACTTTTGAGACATTGACGCCTTTTATTTGGTTGCTAATGAATAAGTAAATAGCGTTGAGTCTGATCTAATAAGCCCCAAAAGCATCTGAGACGGCTCACAGCTGAGAGAACATCAGCGTTGTTAGGAGTAGACGGGCACCTTGACAGAGACGATCATTCATGATGCCTTTCATCAACGAAGGCACATAATGAATATGGTTCCACCTTTGCGAACAGAAATAACCTTGCACATGAACAGAACTTTGCACCAAGGTGTTGATTTGAATTGACGGCCCCTTGGGAGTCAGCTGGGCACTGTTTCACAGGTCTGGCAGGAGCAGTGGTGAGGACAATAAAAGCAGGGTTATAGGTAGAGATATCACTGCTCTATGTGGCGGCCAGTGCCATGGAGCACGGCTACTTATTGCTCAAGAGGAAGAGGAAACTCCCCATTTAATTAAAACAGTTAGAGGTCAGCGGCAAGCCAAAGTCCACTACTCTCCTCTGGCTAATTTTTCATTGGGCACTCTGTTTGAATTCGTTCTCCTTCCATGTTGCTCTAAATTGCAACCTGCCAGTGTTTGATTGCTGCAAGATTGTCTCTTAAAAGCACTGACTGTCAAATACACATTTGTGGTGCAGTGTTGCTGCGCTGATGCTCGTACTGTACAGACCCCAGGCTATAATGTATGTAAATTGCATATTTAGTTTGGGGAGATGAAGCAGCTAGGGATTCAAATTTAACAAGGAAAATGCTTTCTGTGGTCAAAGATCAGTTCGATTGAATTAAGAGATTAGAATACATTTGCCTTGCAGTTATCTGGATTTGAAGAGCAGCCTGTTGGTAAAGCTTCTTCATTTTAAGTAGGCAAGGAAAAGGGCCTGATTCAACTCAACTGAGCCCTAATTATAATGACAGAGGATAAGATTATGAGGGAAATTTGATCAAAAATATAATGTAGCCAACTGAAACGATTAGCTCAAGGACACAAAAATGTGATCATTGATTTATTATTGGAATCATTTCTGAAACAAGAAGTTCAGAGACGGGTAAACAACTGTGAGAAAGACATGTGACTTACATGTTACAGTATATTCATGACTAGTTCATTTTATTAGGGAGACAAGTCCAAAGGCTGCATGCTGGGATATCTTATTCAATTTGAGCTACACATTCTGATCCTGGACAATCAATATGGCACAGGAGATTGATATAGCACAAACAAACACAGTAGGAGACTCTTGTTAAGAGTACGGACGGTGCCTGATTACCTGACCTTTAGTTTTTGGGAAAGTGATATTGTACAATGCCATCGCAGGGAGTGAAGTGACATTTGCTCAAAGTGTGTAGCTGATTTCTTTACGATCTCCGTGCTGATAAAGAGTATTTTACTTTCATGATGGAGAGGGACTTGACTCTATTTTCACCCTTGCCCATAACTAGCATACCATCATATCTTCAGTGTTATTGATCAGCACTGGAGTCCTACTACATGCTTACATGGATTCAAGTGAATCTATCCTTGTTTGAGTCCGATAACACAAGTATTCTGTCTGTTCAATCACTACTTTAACTCCAGGAGAGTCTTTATGACTTATCAAAACTATGGGCTCTTCTTTGATATACCATGTTAACTTGGACAAATGCCGTACAGAAAACAAAGAGAACTCATCACGGTGAATTCATTATTATTAATATTCATTGAACACTTGAATAAGTTGTTTGTATTCATTTTCACATTGTGGTCAGGTTTAAGGAAAAATGTCATGATGCAAGTTTACATGTTTACTTTCTGTGTAATAATCTAGTGTTGCAGAATCAATTTGATCAACATTTTGTTTATTAAAATGACCAATTCAATATCTCAGAGTCCATTGTGACTTCAAATAGAACAGCTACACGGAGGTTCATTGTGTTCCAGGTCTTAGGAATAGATATTGGGACAGAGTTTTGAAAAAGTGAAAGACAGGGATAAAGGTGATCGTGGTCATACATTTTTTTCATTTTTTACAAATTATAACAAATTATATGTCAGACCACATATGAGCTTTCCCAGCACTGATATCCATCATACTTTGGTGTAATGGGATTTCCTGGGTGAGTAGCACTCCTTCCTTGAATGTCACGCTAGGCCGCAGGTCAGACCTCCCCTGGCAGTGGCTCGCACACTCACGCTTTGTTTCGGTGATTGATGGATCATCAAAACCTCAAAGAGGCGTGATGACTGTAGAATATTGGCTTCTGTGCGCTGTGAGATTATATCAGGAAAGGGTTAAAAATGACCCATGAACATTGATTGTCTGGCTTGTGGATCTGAAATCATCACCTTCAAAATAAAATATGTATTTTATGCCCTTATGCCATGAACTATACACTATAACTGTAAACTACAAATGTTTTCAACTCTGAAACAATGAATTCATCCCTTTGAACGCTTAACAATTTGTTTTAATTGAATATCATATGAATCAATTACAACAAAAACTGTTGCTGTTAATTCCGTCCATCTGTTTTAATCGATTCCCTGTGGATGAGGAAACCAGTCATACGGATAAACGTCATTAAGCACAAATGACAGAACAGGATTGTTTTTGTCCACTAGGGGGAGAGAGAGTACAACATATCTGGCCTAACCTGCCTCACTTTGAATCTACGCAAGAGGCAACGCTGAATAAAGCACTGCATCACAAAGGTAGTTATAAAAGACTTTCATAGGTATAATCTCCTTGATATTTATTTGTGTGTTTACAAACAGCATTGGCTTTTTGCCCATATACTATTCTTCAAAACCAAAAGTGTCAGCATCCACACATCTTTTTGTTTCAGATAAACATAAACATTTTTTACGTAATATTCATTGATGCGTTTTGAATTAATCAAACATATTACAGATGTAATACCATGATCATGATTCTTTATCCTAAATGAAAATGTGTTAGTTTGTTACATTCCATAGCATACCCTGCATTTGGGTAAAAGTTACATAATGGAGACTTGTGATTGACTTTTATACATGTATATAAAATGAATAAGATGTATTTTCTATACGAAATAAAAAAAAGCTAACCACAGTTAAGATTACACTTATACAGCTCCACTCTGAACTACACTGCCACAACTAATACAAGCTAAATTACATTTAGATTTTGTTTTACATATTAAAAAATGAAACATTGAAGCTTGCAATGTGTGTAAACAGCAGTTAGCCGTCTTGCATTCATCACAGAATGCGGTTTTCAAAGATAGAAGTATAGGTGCACAAAATGACCAGGACATTTATAAACTGAGCAAAATCCTTTGTCTGGTAATCCATCACACATCAGGAGAAAAACATTCAGTTTCTTCTCGGGCCGTTTCCCCTGCCTTGACATACTGTCTGCCTGGCAAACTCTGGGCTCTGACCAGCTCCAAGTGTGACCCTCGCTCACATAAATAATTTATGCTTTGCCAGAATTACAATAGAAATGAAAGACAGTAAAGCTGCATGACAGATGCAGGTTAGAAAACAGTAAATAAATGGAAATATCTGCTCTTTAGATCAGAGCATTTTCTGTGGCGTATCTCTCCAGTCTAAACAAAGTCTGACACATTTGTCTCAGTGAATTTGATTAATAAAGTTAGATCTAAAATATCCACCTGAATACCTGTGCAATGATAAACCCTCAGAGATTGATATGATGTACAGTACCAAAAAATGAAGCCTTTGGAGTTTCATTCAAAAATGGGGGGATAGTAAAACAAAGCAGCAAAAATTGGTCATAAAAGCATGGTAAGCGCATGATTTAGTGGGGCGATAAAGAGTGGAAAGGTGGCCATTCATCATGGAGGCTAGCTTACCAGGAGAGGACCTGTCACGGACACCACCAGGTCTGGGAGGCATTTTGAGAGAGAGAGAGAGAGAGATATCCAACAACCTGTTTATTCCAATGTCTTTTCCAGATGGACACATACAGTACAGACCTCAGATGTGTGACGAGTGCTTTGTCTTTGCCGCTTTGCAACTCCATTGTCACAGAAGCCATGAGGGATGGATGTTGTTAACTGCAATGTAGAGGTCTTAAGAAGGCTTGGAGCTGCAGAACCAGATGATAGAAACGGAAGAAGCTTTATTGTGGTAACTTCAGATTACACTGTAACAATACTGGGGAATATAATGACAACACTGACCCTCATCAATGAATTGCAAATGTCTCTTGAAAAGGACCAACATTTGGCTTGCTACAAGTATGGCGCCAACTATGAAACAACAAAGAACAAAAAAACCCCAATAAGACGAAACAAAATTATTTCTTGAAAATAAACCCATCTACATTTTTATCATTGCAACAGATACATCTGGGCAACTCAACAGTGCTTTACACGAGATTGGGAGCATTTCTATTGCCTCTCAAAGAGCTTTCAACATGGCGACGGTTGGGCCTGCTGTTTTCAGGCTTATGAGGGCAGTGCAGAGCGGCGGCCTTGAGCTAACCAGTGGGGTAAACTCACATGCATGAACATTAACCAAAAGCATGCACAACCTACCCGAAAATGTCAACAGAGCAGGGAGAAGCTCGTATTACGACAAACACGGGAAGAGTGACTTCATTCAATCCTCAAGTAGATATTACTCCACTATATCTTTACATTGCAATGAGTTGTTTGCTGCTATATCCCGTCTATTGCACAAATAAAGCTCCACGAAGTATTAATACCTCCTGTCAACACTTGTGTTGCCGTACTTCGAGTGTGTATTTGCACTGGGGTAACTAATAAGACCAACAAAATCAAACCTGTGCGTCACCATACGTAAGCATTTGTTAATCTTTCATTAATGTCATATACCTGTCTTTTCCCTCACGTAGACATCAGGGTGCCTGAGTAAATTCAAGATAAAGTGACTGATTTCATTGTTCAATGTTCTTTTTCTGTCAACATTTCTTTTATGTGGGCTAATTTCAGTTTTTAGTTTTGGTTTTCTGGTCCTAGTTGAATATGATCATTAATATTTCGTGGGTTGCATAATAATAATTTTCCTAAATTGATCTCCTACATTTAAAAAAATATATAATATTCTATCAGATTATTTAAGATATAAACATTCATTTCCATTATTTATCTTGTTCCACTTTCAACAAGCAAAGCAAAACGTCACTTCCCGCTGTCATCTCTGCCTTAATTGAAACTGCCGCAACTTTGCAAGGGACTTGCACGTCTTCTTTATTGAGCAGCAGATCGAACACTTTTTGTTTACGCTGGAAAGCAAAGTCTTTGCGGAATCTGAAAATATCTTCAAAACAGCGGGAAGTGTTGTCAAACGACGTGTGTTTTTCGCCACAGTTTAGCTTTTAACGTGACTTTCAGAAACCGGATGCCTGACGTTAACTAGGTGACGCGTGCGCTCGTGACATGTCTCAACTAACGCGCTGTTCATCAATGCAAATGATCCGAAGTCAACACAACACGATGTTTCAAGAGACTGCAGGCCACAAATAGGGGCTACATGCTAGAACTGCAACCTAAACCAGTAGTAGTCAACGGTGAGAGGCATGACGCTAATACTCGACCAGGTAAGCCCAAACAGGTGAAGCAGGCATGAGAAAGTTAAGAATCAATGTGAATCCACACAATCTACACTTCAGTTTCATTATGGATTAAACAAAATACACAAGATATAATGTGAGACAAAGTCATCCTAGCCGCTTCCCCCTGTTTCCAGTCTTTATTCTATGAAAGGGTAACTGCTGGTGGCTGTGGCTTCTTATTTACAGATATTAGAGTGGTATAGATCTTCTCATCTAATTCTCTGCAAGAAAGCAAATGCGCAGATTCCCCAAAATAGCGAACTATTCCTGTAACTTCTGCCCCTGTCCCACAGAATAGCTGTGCGTGGCCCTGTGCACTCAACAGAGATTGGTTCTTTAAAATGGTGTACTTATAGTCTCAGGGTATTGTAGATCATCTTGTTGTCATAAATATAAAACACAAGTGCAGTTTATGTTATGAATACAAATCTCACAAGCTTTTTGCCACTTCTTTGATAGTGATGAAGCAAGCTGGTGACAGACATCAAAGCCCAGCATTTTCGTGGTGTGGCTCCTAAAGTCAGAGCTGTTATAGTGATTATGTCCTCACATATTATCCTTGGTCCATGGTCTCACTATGACCGTGAGTGCTGTAGATTAAGTTGAGGATGTGTGGGTTGAACTGCTCACAGAAGTTAAAGACTGGCTCAAATGGAGAACCCCTAATTTCTGTTTCCCTTGTCAGAGTTAATAAAGAAAATCTTTGCATGGCCTTCTCAAGATGCCTTTATATGCCACTCATCTGTTTTAAGGACCTTTTTTTGATTATGTAGAAAGGATACCCATCATCCTAAAAAGCATTGGGGCTTTTGTATGTCAGGGTTAATAATAGTTTGAAGCTGTATCTTCGCATATTTGCTGTTTCTAAATTGTCAGCAGAGAACATGTGATTAGATTACAGAATTTTGGATGAATCTTTCATTTTCTCTTCTGCTTGTAGATTTTTATTGTGTGTCTGAGTGTGTCCAAAACAACACATAAAGAAAAACATTTAGGGCAATGTGAAGAAAAACTCCTTTTCCCAAGGTACTCTGTGAGCATTTTAATTAAAACCACTTGTTCCCAAACATGTGCTTAATGTTTCCCATTACTCATGTTTGAGGGATTACAGACCGCACCAATGAAAGTCAAAGATTAAATGGAAAATGCAGATGTGCGAACAATGCAGCTCTTTTTCTAGCTTTTTTTTTTACTGATATTGAGAAATTAACTGGCAGTGACAAGTTTCCTTAAGTCCACCTACAATTAGACATGACATTCTGAAAAGCTGGAAGAGGTTTCTTGGTTGTGGGTCAGCAGGGGACCTCTTCAAGGAAGTTATACGATTTCAAAGAAAGCATCTGATCCTTTTCAAACATTATCAGCACCGCCCAATAAAACCTGAAACAGGCTATGACTTATCCATGTATTTCATATGTGATTTTGTATTTATTTTATTCTAATGGGACATGACATGATCTTCTATTGTTACCATTTGTTTTGAAACATTTTATGCTGAAACTAAATGCACACAAAATTGACACTTTGTATTTGCGTCAACGTGATCACACAGGCAGTTTGGTGCTTCACAGCGTCTTCATATCCTCTGGTCAGTGAATAACATTCACACAGGATGTAACCACACTAATAATGGCCCTTTCTTCAGCTTTATTATATTATTATATGCTGTATCTTGTGTGTATGCATTGTGGATCGTTGGTGGACCCTTGATCCAGGGTTAGTACCCCTGACACCCGAGCCTTGTAGCTTCTTCCTCAAATGTTCTCAGCTGTCTCAGGACAGAAAAAGGCAGACTCTGCCCCTTGCTCATCTGTCTCTTTGTGCCCTCTGCTCAAATATCTTCTCCACACTTGCAGAGGGTTGATGCTCTTGAAAAGTGTGCCCTTACTAAAGTGGTGCATGTTACATAGGTATATGTTAGAAATGTCGTCCTCCTTTGATCTTTCCGAGAAGGTTTTTTTTTTCATACCTACCACCTACAGTATCATTCAGCATTTAAAATGAAGTGAAGAGTATTATTCAACTAAAGCTGAAGATAAAAATACTTTTTTATGCTTGTGTTTTGCTGAGGGACTGTGGATGAAGTGCGGGATAGAAGAGCAGTTCATTTTTTATACTGCATCCAGCTCCAGAGGAAGGGAAGGCAATGATCAGTAATGAGTTTGGCCGTTGGCCCAGTATGATTATTAAGAATTGCTGCTGATAACAACACACACTGTATGCATTATATCATGGCATTTGTAATCACATCTTTGCTTTCCCTGCTCTCTTTCTGTTTGTGAATTAGCACCCTGTCAGCTCTGCTGCAGATCTTCAGAGAAGGAAGGGGAAGGGAGAGAAAAAAAGAAGAGAAATGACTGCGCAAGGCTTTCAAAACCAGCTATGAAAGTAATTCTTTTTTTTGCTTTTCAAGATTCTGGCATATTTATGGGGCATTACTGTTTGAGCGGGCCATGTAATGGTATTTGCAGAAAGCACACATTGTTCACATCAAGCTTACAAAAGCTGAGGGCACAGCCATGGGATGGTGACCTCGCAGCTGAAGGGCCAAGCTGTGTGAGGCAAATGGGATCCAGCATTTGTGAGAGCTCCACACAATTATTAATAGATCCACGTTATGAAAATAAAAAAATAAAATGTAGGAACATTACTTGTCCTAAAGCTTTGTGCTGAGCAGCCTAAGGCACCCACACAAAGCTTCACTGGAGAGGCATGATATGATGCATTTGCTTAGTCTATCAAAACACTTGCTCAGTAGAAGCAGAGGGAGGATCGACCTCAGTAAGTTGTGTCTAGGAATGATCAGAAATGTAACTGTGATCCCTGCTGGGCTCCCTAAAGATGTGTTACACAAGGCTGTGAATGTGGAATACTGCCTGCATCATCACATTATCTTGAATCCCATTGTCCTCACTACTCAGTGTTTTTCTTCTTGCAGGATTAAAGCACATTCATTAATACTGAGCATCAAATATTTGATCTTGGGGAAAAAAAAACATCTATTAAATATCTAAAACTTAAATATTATTTCATGTCGCATTGGAATTCCAATCCGTTAAAAATATTCCATGCTTTACAATATGTGTGTGCATGCTAAGATGGAGGGCTATAGGGGCCTGTATTGTACCGACTATAGAAGTGTAACCACTGACTCTCGGGGCTTAGTCAGTCGAATGTGTGGTGTGCTTTTACGCTGCTCGGCCAAATGTGAAATAAATAAAAAGAAAGGAAAATGGCTGCTCTCTTGGCTGTACCCTTGGTCCCTTGCTCTTTGTTAAAACCATATCTCTGCTGCTCCATTGCCCCCAGCTACATTAAATCCCATTAAATTCACCTTCATTAAAGCAGTCCTCTCTACTCCTTGCAGCAGCCCGGGTGCGGGCCTCTCAAGGACAGAGCAGTAATGAGGGTGGACTGGATTTAACCTTGAAGAGTACAGGTTTTCATTTCCAAATCAATAACTTGTGCTTCAAAACTGCCACTAGATCCAGGCTATAATTTTCGAGCATTAATTGTGTGGATTATGTTTCTCCGGCAGTGAGAAGGTATTTAACTTTAAGCTGCAGTGTAGATATTGTATTTATCATTATTTTGTTTCCCTTTTTTTATAATAGGAATTGACAGCTTGCACATTTTCTATATTAGAGACTGTGTGCCTGTAAACACTTTGCTGCACAGATGGGATAACTTAGGGAGATTGTGTTTCAAAGGCTCTGTCTTATAGAGTATCAGTAATTAGGCTGTACAGTGAAACCAAGCAGAGGGCAGTAGGATGGAATTTCTACTTCTCCTAAATCTATTGCAGCACGTTGGCATTGTAATTGTCGAAAAAAAAAATAAAAAAACACGCGGATGATGGGCAGACAGCAGGGAAAAGGGGAAAAATGTCTTACCTTCTCCATATTTTAGGCTGACATTATCTGTGGTGGGGGTGTGCTGTCATCGTCACATGATTGTATGGAAAGCATTAACTTGTCCTGCGGTGATCATTTGTGCCCGACATGTTCGTAATGTGGAATATTGGATCTTTTCATAAAATGGGGAGGGCTGAGGCTGTGGTGATCACTGGAGCTTAATTTTTTTAATCAACTTCTCTCTTAAATGAAGCTTTATTAACTTACAAAGCTCACACAGTGGGAGTAGGACACAGGCAGAGATGGCCCAGTGTAAAAAAAAAAGAGCTTTGTGGTATAATTAAATAAAATTAATAAAAAAGAATCCTTGGCGAGCACAGACTGAGGAGAAAGGGAAGGAGAGCTCTGCTTTTCTTTCATTCTTTCTCATTTGGGTCTCGGGACATTTTCCATGTGAAATGATGAAAAGAAGAAAGGGACACAATGTCTACAAGATATTGATGGATAGTAAATGGAGACACAATTACATTCAGGGTTTTTTCACATTCAAATTCACAGAAAGGAAATGGGCTCATTGTTGCTGCTCCGCCAATAGAAAGGTGGTCTGATTACATTCGGTTGAGCTTTGGCAGGTTTGTTTGAGTTTAAAAGGTCTGAGAATGCAAACTACATTGTCATCCTTCACAGCTGACTTAAACCAACAGCACAGCATTTTATAATCTTATGGTTAGAGTACAGTTGAGAGTAGAGTGCAGCCTCATGCAGACACTTCTTAAGTACTCCTTTATCCTGTTTAAAGACGAAAGCTTGTGACTTTGGCTTTGGAACAACCTGTCTGAGGCTACTCTTACAGCTCCGTTAAATGGTATTTGTTACGTTCTGTTCCATTAGCTTCTCAAAGTAGATTCTTGGTAAAAGCTTCTTTCATAAGTCCGTCTAAAAACAAGCTGTTCTTAACAAATTTGAGTTGAAATAGCTACAAGGTTCAATACAATTCTCATACCAATGGCATTAGCAAGGCTTTAATCCTTTTTGAGTCATTTTATCTCACTTTAACAAAAATATCAATCAACTTTATGTATTTCTTTCTTACACGAAGCTTGATATGATGGTGCCTTTTCTCTATGTGTGTGTATATCTAGTGTAGGTATCAATTGTTATCCCAGAGTCTCTAGTTATTGATTTCAACTTTGTACCATTTGTCATGGACATTGATGTTAACAAAGTTAACAATCCTTACTCCAGTCCTCCCATTGCTTTGTTAATTAACAGCACTCACCCTGAGTAAACTGTGAGGATGCGTTCAGACCGACTTGAGGCTCTCCTTCATTTGAATAGAGCCAGTCTGTTGTTGATGCCATCACAGGGTTGTCTGGTTCAACTTCTTCTGCGACGCAACGTCATCCAGCAAAGTGCTGCGCGGGCCAATCAAATAGATGCAAACGCACGGTCCTTGTAGAAACGTTGTTCACGTTACAAAGCAGCGTTTTCTTCTTCTGGTTATTCCATTCATTGTGATGAAAGATAAAATCGTTGCCACCGTTCTAAGTTTACAGCAATGTAAATCCGTCTGTTTCTGAGTTTTATAAAGTTTTTGTCGTCTGATAAACCTTCAACTGAATCCGTTAACTGCAGCTAGACTTCCAGGATCATGGTTCATTGTCTCATTTGTCTCTTAAACAACATGCCTTCCGGCAAGTTGTGAGACCCGAGTAGGTCAAGAGACCTTGATGGGGCAAAAATGACTGAGATTAAAACTTAAGAAACCCAACCTCAGCACTAAAGTTGTCTTCTTTTTCAACCTGCATATCTATCAGTATTGCTTTGGCGGTGTATCATAAAGAAATCTGTTTTACAACAGGCTCAAGGAATTATTATACCATCAAATTAGACTGCACTGGTACTAGTCTTGAAGAAAGTTTCTTTGGAAATAAATATGTTGCTAATGTCTCAAGGAATCTCTTGGGAAGAGATGCCCGTGGGTTGTTTTGGCCTCAACCTGACAAACATGGTAATATACTAGTTGCATTCTTGCCTTGAGAGACATGTACTTAGATTGAAGTACATCATCCAATTAAAGTATCTCATCCTTCACTTCATACAACTTTATTTTTGATGCTTCCTCTTATTGGTCATGCCTCACATTTCAACAATGTGGGCATAACCATCACAATCCTTAGAGTCAAGGGAATAGCGTGCAGATCAGTACATATCGCTCAAAGGTGATCATCTTGCAAGGTTGGCATTGCAATTGAACAGCACCTCTGTCAGCCTGTATGCAGCGAATGGCAGCAGTGATGTATTGTCATTGTTCGGACAATCTCAGGGCCCACTTTTGTCTCCGACAGTAAAATATGAGATGAGTGTTGCCTCTTCATGTTGACAGCTTTTGTTCACGCTTCCTGACAGTAGGATTTACTATATTCTGCATTCTTTCTTTATATTTTCTTTTGTATTGCCTTTAACATTTTTTTTTTTAAAACTGTTTTACGAGGAGTATTTATAGTTGTAATCAGAATTCACTGTAGTCCTATCTTGCATATCGTGTTGTGGCTGATACTCTTAACACATGAGTTCCTATGTCTGTGTGGCGTTTGGCCATGATTCTAAGTTTGAACAGGTGATCTAATTTCCTTCAACACTTTAACATCATCTTCAGAGCTGGAGACTCACTGGAAGAAATCGTACAAATGTGTTGAGTGATTATTTGTCAGATACATCCCGTGTACCTGTCGTGCTACAATGCGTGCTCGGCTGGATTCTAGCCCCTGCGACCCATGTGTATCGAAATATGGAGGTAAAAACATGAAAAGAATTTATATTGGCAAGAAGGCAACCAAAATGGATGTAAATTGTTTGAATAAAAGATTTTAGTATCTGCAGCAGATTTCCGAATGACACTCAACTTGACCCTGTGTGTTTTTAAAGCTTTTCCCTTCAGTATAAAGTTGTCATGTTGTGCATTTGTGCATCGTTTTTCAAATGTGCCTTAGCACCAAAATGTCAAAACTACAATGTGCCCAGGAAACCCTATACTTAGCAATGCTTTTAAAGAAAACACAAACACACTTTTGGTGCACATAGTGCTCCCAGTTCACTCATCCTTCCATAACATGATATCTGATGTCAGTTACAAAATCTTCTGCTGGACTTCAAAGCTGGAAATACGGTAAAGTCATATTTCAGCACCTAATATTGTGCTTCTACTCACCACACAGAGCGTGTAGTTGGGATAATTCAGTGAGCCCAAACCTCTTCCAGGCCAAGGCTCTGAAGTTTTACACATGTACCTGGTATGTTGTGAAATTGCAAACACTTTTATGTCTGTCTGTCAATCAAACTTTATGATGCTCTGATTTCTACCCCACTGGCAGTGTCTTTTAATTAGATTATACTGGAGGAATAACCAGAGTTCAGAATGCCAATTTGTGTCCCAGACGGTGTAAAATTTGCTGTTACACTGCCGCCAAACCAAGCAGGTGAGAGCAGACAAGGTCCTCAGGCAAAGAGCAGCTGACTGCTCCCTAAGAGTTTCTCTCCCTCCCTCTCTTTTACCGCTCTCTTCTCTCTTTCCAGTCAGAAATTAGAGTCATGAAAGGACAAATAAACATGTTATTCAAAAGTCCGACAATCAAAGTAAAATTCCAGCGTTTTCTTCCAGATGATGTCTGGACTTTCTATACTGTAGAGAAGTGATGTTGACAAGCAATGAAAGCAAGTGCAGTGTAAGTGCTGTATATTGAAACTGACATTGTGTGTTCACTCAGTCATTATACTGATTTATGACTGAGCAAAAGGTCAACCGAGTGTCTACAGCTGGGTGTAAAACCAAATGATAAGAACATTTATTTCACCCAGTATTTTGCCATTTGTGGATTTGTGCCAATTATGTTAATTGTTGAAACATAATTTGAAAATACTACATGCTTGTAACAATCCGGCTTTTTTATTCAGTAATATATAATTTAGATTGAAAATACTCACCCTGTGTTTAACGAACATAGCCAATGGAAACAGCAAAGTGAACAGCTGCAGGTAATTAGAGCGGGCCCAGGAATGGCCAGGGAGTCTAAGTAAACATGGATGGTTTCCACAATCAACAACATTTACAAATGCTGAAGAAGGAAGCTACTGAATTTGTGAAGAATGTGCAGTGGGAATGGAAAGCAGAGAAGCATGAAGCCAGCAGATGTTGAAAATTAAATGCATGTGGCTACCAGGACTGTGGGCTTATTCTTCTGATGGTGGACCCAGGAGTTCTCGCGGGCTAGAGGACAGCTGTTCCGGGTTAATACTTACAGGTTTACATCCAGCCAGCCATAGCTAAGATGTTTTTTTTTTTTTTTAAATGGATTTCCTTCAGGGGAAACTGACTTTAGTTGTGTTGCATATCTATGGGCTGTTACTGTTGTTTGCAACAGTACACATATCAAATCGTATTCCTTTAAATTGGCCAGGACTCAGGAGTTTGCAATGGAGCACAATTGGCTGATTGACTTTAAATGGTTGGATGAAACCAAACTCTTAAAGACTTGTGGCCCCAGAGAGCTCGGGTAGTTTCAGGCAAAGCCCTGAAACATTTCAGTCTAAGTGCCAACTGGTTCTACTTTAAATGGCTGAAAAGACTTCTCTGTGATTGGCAGAAGGAACTCAGCTGGCGCTGACACAAACAACGTTTTCATTGATACACAATAACAGCACTATGTCGATTTCTTTCTGTTCTGTGGAGTACAAACAAACAACTTATGCAACAGTCCTCAACAGGTCAGCCTTGAGAAACGTGTTGCTCCATAATAAGTAACATAGCGATATTTCACAAGACAACTTGGTCCATTTTATGGCCTGCAGACATATGATAGATTTGTATTTGTAACATCAAAGAACTTGAAATGGAACAATGTTGTCCTTTTGGCAGCTGAGTTTCTTTGGTGGAATCTGACAGTAGTTTTCAAGCTTTACTTTTCCATATTACAAGAAATTCAATCGACTTTTTCTCTTTGGAATTATAGCCTCTTAAATGTAGACATATTCTTTTGTATTCATATTTCTGACCTTTGGACATAGTATAGCAATGGCGTCGCTAAGCGTTGGAGTTACCAAATCAAATGCATTGTGTTCAGTCTGTCTCTGTGTGGCATCCGTTAAATCTACATTAGCACACTGGCCGGGCAGCCCGAGTGTGGTTCTTCCTTCTCCAGCTTCCTTTAAAACAACCATACTCTGTTTATTTGAACTAGCTGCCTGACATGTTACAGTCAGGCACTCTGCCTCTCTTGGCTCTTTGGCTGTTGCAACAGAAACATGTCAGTAGTGTTTGAACTGTGGTGTCATAAATTATTTGCACTAATCCGTGAAGATATTCGTTCTGACTCATGAAGCGATGGCTGATTTTAGGCTGGAGAGCCAGCCAGTCACAACTTCACAGAAATGAAGTTTAACATTTGCTTTTTGTTTAGCCTCACAGCTTGTAGAAATAAAATATGGCTTTCACAGGGAGAGAAAGCATTTCATTAGAACAAAAAAAACATATGGTGCCTATTCATTTCACTGTCAATCTTTCAAATTTTCACTAATGTGCATATAGGTTATTCTCTACAGCACTGCTTCTGTTCTTCTGTCTAAGTACTACAGTATGTGACATGTTCTTGGAACCGATCAAAGAAAGTAGTCTTCACGTATCTGGGGGTAGAAAATGTGAGAATAAATGTAAACTGAAACCATTCACTGATGTACAACATGTTTTGTTTGTGCTATTTAACTCGATTTTTGAAATGAGTAGTTTTTGTATTCTGATTTTATAGTTGCATGTTAGAGTAAACCCTGATGGATTACCGTAAGTGAAAGTGATTCAGTACTTACACTTATGTTCTAGGCTTCTGTCCTTCACCCATTATCTACCCGTGCATGTAGGACTCATGGCGGCGTGTCAACTTTACCCTCCCGGCTTCTAACCCCTTTAACTTCTATCACACCTCCACCCGTCTGCCCAGGTGTGTCTGTTCAGTCACCCCGCTAATGACTGCAGGTTGGGTAGTTTATTATTACTTAATCGCTGCTGTCGGCTCCCATCAGGGTTTAAAATGAATGTTGCCAGCTGTTTCCCCGCTCTCATTAATTCTCTGCTATTCTGACTGTCTTTTTCTCTCTTTCCTTGTCAGATTTCCACATGCAGTGGCCTCATGGTGGTGGTCAAGCTCCTTCAGTGGTGAGTACTTTACTGTACAAATAAACTGTGGAGTCAGCCAACAAGTTCTTAAAATTCTCTAAAATTGCGGTGGAAGAAGTCCAGCACACTGCAGCACAGATGAAAGGGAGGAAATTGTGTAGTGTCTCATTTGGTTGGGTTATATCATAGGTTTTACTTTGCAAAGACAGGGCTAGATGTGTCAGATAGGATGGTGCACATTCACCCCAACTGCTCCCCTGTGGATTCAGTCACGGGGAAATATACATTATGTATCTCATGTTAAATCACGTTTAAATGCGGTAGGGTTGGGGGAATGGTCAAATCTCAATTTAAAGAAGTGATGTTTTTTTGTGGCCGGGGGGATGCTGGACAAAGTTGAAGCCCTCCTTCTCCCCCGAGGTGGGCTAGAGTCATTAGTTTTAGTTTTTGAAGTGTTTGGCCTTTTGATGTTCCTATGTTCTCTTTAGGCAGCCCGGCCTGAAGGACATTTAATATCACCCCTACAAATTTCCAGTTAGGAATAATTTGAACTGAGCATCTGTCAAAGAAACAGCCATTTAAATACATTGGTCATGGTTAAAGAGGCATAAAATGAGGCTAGATTAGACAGAGCACCTTTTTCCTGGTCGAGTCGGGGCCAACCTGGGGCACAGGGACCCAGCAAAACTGCTCCTGCTTCCAATTCATTAAGTAGAACTATCTTACGCGGCTGGGATTCAAACTCCCCCCTGGCTTCCCCCCTCATGGCCAGCCATGCTTGATTCTGCCACTGTGGCATGGCGGGGATTGTTTTAGGGTCTCAGTTACTTGATATTTTATTGATGAATGTTCAGGGGAGGTGGGACTAGATTATATTTCTCTCTGTCTCTGATGCTCTGAGCATCAGCGGACTGCTGTATCCCCAGTGTCTTCAAACATTCCTCTTCTGTTTCCACTTGGGTGTGCAGGAGAACCTTTATCAGTGTATGCAATCTTAGATTACGTCTTCTAACCCAGAGAATCTTGAAAGAGCATGCATTACGTCCTATGAAAGAAGCTGTCTGTGCCTAAAGCAACTGACTGGGCCTGTCTCAAAAATGTTCAGCTTTTCTTCTCTCCATCAACTAAAACAAAAGCACACACTCTGAACTGCAGACAGATGCATTATGGGACAAAACAACTGAAGATGATGAAATTAATGTTAATGATTTTATTTTTTTGTGACAAGGTGTCTGAAACATCCTTTCGTAGCCTCTCCCATCACTCCTGCGTTAGGGTGTCTACAAGTAAAGACGACTTGCGTGAGCAGAAAACATCAGACACTATCTTTACCGGGGGAAATAAACAACGCATTAGTTCCACATTGACTTTGAACAGAAACAGAGGGAGGTAGAGGAGAGGTTGGAGGAAGTGCACGGCAGGAGGGAAGCTCATGCTCTCTCTGTTTCATGCCATGTGATATCGATTAACTGCAACTCTTTTTCTTGCCAGTTCTTATGCGTTCAAATTCTGTCTTCATTTTTGCTAACTACAAAGACGAGCTAATATGTTTCAATGCGAGGCAAGCACTTCAGCTCTTGTGAGGATTATCTCGAAAAACAAGTCAAGAGGTCATCTCTGTGATCCATCCAGTTGTTTCCTAGAAATTAGATATGCTGTAGGAGTAGATTTGATATCGTCAACTCTTTTGACATCATGAAACAGATTTCTTTTTCCAACAATGATTTGTAAAATGACATCATCCTGCCATTTGGGGCGTCCGATCAGAAAATGCTGGCAGATGTCGTTGTAGAGGGCATGAACAAACAACGTAACTTGTCATTTCATTTGGAGCATTTATTGGATCATCCATAATCCCATTCCACTGTCACAACCTACAAAAGCATTGAACAACTCCACATTCACGTCAGGATTTGTGAGTCTTTTTCCTCCTCCTTGACATGGTTGCCCTTATTCTATCACACAATAGCACCAATGCAATTAACCCTAAGAATGTAAGCCTTAAGTGTTAATTGTCTAAAAATAGTTATCTCCATGGTACTGTAAATAGATCACCTCAGGTCTGTAATCACTAATGAATAGTGTGGAAATTCTAATCCGGTACCAAAAGACTGTCTATGACGGTGATCATTTACATTGCACAAGACGGGTTTCTGCACTCTTCTGATCCTTATTTTATTTGACAGAAACTCTGGGTATAGTACAGATCTGGTGTTTTTTTTTAATTTTTCTGTATTCTTCACTCTGTCAAACTGACAGAGGTATAGATTTTAAAATGGTTTTGTAACAATTTTATAACATCATGAGATATTCTATACTCTATATAAGTCTGCCTAATCAATTTAATAAGATCGGATACGACACAAAGACAAGGGAAGGGAAATGCTCATCAGCAATTGGTTAAAGTTTACCCTTTGGTACACGTCTGTAAGACAAAAGCATCAGAGTGGGTAGATGTTTAAGGACTGCTGCTCTACTGGCTTGGTGATATGTGGCTTAGAGCCTTCTGTAGGTTTAACTGTTGGTTGCTGATGTTTTGGTTCAACCAAGATGACTCGTTTTGTATTTTATTTTAAGTAAAGATTTTCATTTGGCTCAAGCAAAACTTATTTAATTGTGCCAAATGAGGAAATTGTCAGTGTGTTTGATGCGAGGACATGCTGCCGCTGCACACTTGCAAGTTCGATTGGGCGTTAAATAACTAGATACCTGGGAGTAGTTAATCGGTGTGAAGTTGTAACTTTGTCTTCTCTACCTTGGCTCGTCCTGGTGGTGGGAGGAGACGGTGTCGGAGGTGAATGTGCTGTAAATGTGGAACTGCTGTGGAATAGGCTGTCGGGGTTCATTAGCCCAAGCCATCTCTATCTCAGGAGGAATGTGGCTCGTGGTTTAAAACCAATTTCCATTACCTGCCTTCATTTTATTAACTTCCGTACCATTACCAGGGAGCTTCCCTTTGACAGTTGTTCCTCTTCACTGTCTTGTACTTCTAAGAGATCCCTGTGGGAGCAAGGTTGTGAAACCTCACTTATCCTGTACTCTGTGTTCCCTTTAATCGCCAAGCACTGTGCCTTTTGCCAAAAGTGTGCCAGTCTCAGATTCTACATGTGAAGGCCCTGCTTGAACCTCCTTGACATACACACTTACATATGAGCTGACACAAGTATCCAGCCTAAACTACAGTCTACCTTCTGTGGATTTCGGATCAGCTGTACAGGAAAACTCTGTGGTTACATGAGTACGGTCCTATTTACAGGTGTCCCAGCTTAGTTTGAATTGTCACTAGCCGCTGACTTTCGAGTCAGACATATTGTGTTGACATAATCCTGTGGGAGCCAGGGATGTGTGGTAAATAGTAACTGTGATATCTGTCTACGCCATGACCCCAGTCTACCAACGCTGATTAGATCTGTAGGGAGCGTTTGGCCATGAATAAGTTGGGCTTTTCTTGCAGCCTGAGTGAAGAAAAAGTGTATGAAGCTTGCGAGACGCCCCTCTTCGTGACTGCCACTTGGGAGCACAGGAAAATGGAGGAGGAGGTGAAAGGCCAGGTGTCTGCCACATAATTTAATTAGAAAGACAGGATGCTTTGTCCTCTGTAAAGTTGCTTCAGGCTTTCTTTAATTGCTCCATTCCCAATTTCTTCCAGCAGTCCCTTCTTTAAAGTTCATTAGTATTCATTGTGCATCAGCATTTGAATGTTGATTTCAAGGATATTTTACTTTACTGTACCTCAAACTCTTTTTTTTTAACAATTAGCCAAATCTTATTACTGCTTAAATGTAGACTGGATACATTTCCAACAGCTCCCTTGAAAAATGTGTCCTCCTGTTGCAAATGTTAGAGTTGAAGCCACTTTAGCGTACCTGATGAGATCAGTAATTGACTGGGCTGATTAACTTACGAGCGATATGGAGGGTTACAGGATTAATAGGGACTCAAGAGACAGAGAGACCTCGATCCGATTAAAACATGCTGATAAGGTTGTGAACACTATGGAATCTTTTTAGGGATCCTCTGTCCCTTTGGTGTTGTGGAAAAATAAAAGAGAGGGATGCACAAGAATCAAGCACAAGCTCAGGCCCTATAGTTCTGTACAGTTTTCAGCAACTGACTCAATAAGAAGAATTAATCAATCATGGATTGATTTAACATTTAAAGAAATCCATCTGGGGAATTCGAGCTGAAGTTTAGGTTTTAGGCAAGTAACTGTTACATTTTCATGATTCATATGATGGTGTTGCCAAATATGTTAATAATGTAAGAATGCTTTTAAAAGAAAGCAAATTGCTTTTTTGAGGTATTTTCTCACCCCCGAGCCTTGAGCTTTATCAGCAGTGTTCAGCCCAGTTACCAGCATTTAAGAAGAGAAAGCTGAGATTAACCCCAGCAATAACACTGACCATCATTCATTAAAACTGTAATCATGCGTAAAATGAGATTGATAGAAATTCTTCTAAAAGGTTGAGAAAATGGAATAGAAAAGGAATTATATATCCTGATACAGGATTTAATAGACAGGAAGTTAATTCAGCTACTTTTAAAATATGGTAAGGCAAATTATAGACCTCTCCACCATCATCGCCACATTTCTAACGGGAGACAGGGGTTATGCCCCCTCTAGCGCACACATATACACACATATACACACATACACACACATATACACACATATACACACATATACCTGCTCTGCAAACTGCATACACACATACACCAACACATATTCCGCTCTGCAATGTAATATCTGGTTTATCTAGTTGCTGGGAATAGTTAAATCCTTCATGGGGGAAGCACTCTGTTGGTTGGATTACCATAGTATATGCCAGCCATTTCTCTCCTTATTATCACATTTCTTTCTCAACTGGCGAGTTTAAGGCCAGTGTTCTAATGTTCAGCTCCATTCAATCCCTAGCTTTTACACTGGATAAGATATTTATTTTAGTCAATCACTTTAAGTATCCCGCTGAGCTCAATATCTTCAGTAGTCGGTAACAGGATCATGTGCATGATGGGTGAAAGTCAGGGCATAAACATACATTTGATATATACGGCATTAGATAACTTTTTATAACTTTCCAAAGTATTTTATTTCCTTTAAAACACCCTTGGCTGACAGCTGTAGCTGTCCATTTCACCAGCTCTGTCTGGCATACATTTAGAGTACATCTTTTACACTTGGACCCTAAAATGAAATGCTCTTGCCTTTTTCATCCATTTTTAAAGAAAAACAAAAATGCCTTTCTGAATATGGAGTATCAATATGGATTTTCAGAAAAGACATACAAATTAATGTCATATGACATTGTTGCTGTGCCCGTTTATTTTCCTGTGCTTGTATTTCTTTATTCGCTTCTTCTACAGCTTTGGCCCCCCTGCATAGTTCACTAAAGAGTGAACTCTGTACCTGCTGTTTTAAAGGTTAATTTTGAACTTACAGCCAAGGCTGACACCTGTGGAGCCCTGCCTTTGATTGATTGTTGAGACCATTGATCTAATTTTGCAACCTTTGAATTTCTCCTCTGCATCCTTCCTTTTCTTGTATGGCGTGGAGTAAACCTAATTTCCGTGTGCCTCATGCAGGGCTTTGCTCTGCAAGGTGGGAAAACCGAGTGAATAAATAAATAAAGTAACCAAAGAAACAGGTCTTTCACAGCGGCACAGGGATTTTTATAGACTGGATCAATTAGATTTGTCTTATTTGGAACGATGGGGTTCTATAACTCAATAAGCGGTAATGTGGTTGAAAAGGGCTCTCACTGTGCGGCCATTAGGTGAGAGAATGTTACCATGGGAGTATTAACATGCAGGGATTACAGAGGCATACGACTGGTCTGAGCCAATTAGAATCAAGAGCTGCCTAG
Source organism: Melanostigma gelatinosum (assembly GCF_949748355.1). NCBI lineage: Eukaryota > Metazoa > Chordata > Actinopteri > Perciformes > Zoarcidae > Melanostigma > Melanostigma gelatinosum. The sequence goes on from NC_136635.1 coordinate 14,062,142, forward strand.
AAAGCGGGGATGTGGGTGGGCATCCTGGACTACCAAATCTTGCTGCGAGAGATAGAGAGGACTTCACAGCCAGGGCTTGATGGAAACCAGTAGTGCTTCAGAGAGGAGCGGGGACACACTGGCTTTTAGTTTTAGCATGGCAGAGCAACAACCCAAGAGAAAGTACTCATAATAATACCACGCCTGGCCAATTCATTGTTTTCTCTTATTGCATTGATACTATAAAATGGTGCTTACTTTGGGAATGAATACATTTTGACAAAAAATAATAAAAACTTGATTCATGTAGGACCTTTTCAAAAATGTACAAATTGATTTTACAGACAAGCAAAGGTAAAGCAAGGCAATATAACAGAAAGCCCAACAGAAGCAAGACGAAATGACGACATCACGTAAAAGCCAGTCTTAAGTTTTAGGAATGATTGAAAAGAGATCACAGATTCCTCGAGCCTTATGTCCTCAGGCAGGTCGTTCCAAAGCCGAGGGGTCCTGATATCAAAGGCATGGCCACCGTTACTGTTTGAGCCTCGACTTTGGAACACCCAGAAAGGCCTCACCTGAGGATCTAAGGTTGCGAGCTGGCTTCATGGTCAACATTTCTGTTGTATAGCTTGGGGCCAGACATGCTCTAAAAGTGATGAGTAAAATGATGTGATGTTGTATGATAAAACCAGTGATAGCCTGCTGCATTCTAGTTGAAGTTACAGACATTTTGAGAAGATAAAAGCCTGAAGGACTTGGTCAGCGTGTGAGAGGATTGGTTTAATTTTGGAGATGTTTTTTATTTGAAGAAAGCAAGACTCGACAACTTTAGTGATTTGTGGTTTGAAACGTAAACCTGATTCAAATTTGTTGCCTTATAGCCTTTATTCTATTTGTGAAAAAGTAAAAAAAAACTGTATATGTCTTGTGAGGCATCAATGAAATCACAGGGAGAGGGGTGACGACCAAGTCGAAGCCATCCCCGGCTGTACGGTGGAGCTAGCAATGTCACCTCACAGCAAGGGCGGCCTGCGTTTGATTCCGGCCTCGACGGCACTTCTGTGTGGAGTTTGCATGTTCTTCTTATGGCAGTGTGGCTTTTCTCCGCGTTCTCCAGCTTCCACAGTCTAAATGCATCTTAGGTTAACTGATAATTGCCCGTAGGTGGGAATGTGAGTGTTAATGGTTGTCTCTTATATGCCCCGTGATAGCCTGTAGTTGCCTCCTTATTTCATAAATAGACATCCTAAGTTTCTGCATAAACACTTAAAGAACACAGGCTTATTTCCTGCCTGTTGGCTGTATTTCCTCCGCTAAATGTTCTCTTCTCCAAACGGCCATCCAACAGTCCATCGTTTTGCGTGTGTGTGACAAAGAGAGCGAGGCACTTATCTGAACTCAGATGTGTCACTTGCTATGTCGGAGAAGGGTGGAAACACAGAGTGCCTCGGGACATTGTAACAAAGTCCCTTGTGCCACCAGCCCCCCTGACACAATTACCCACTCATGTCTAATTGGCATTTGAGGCTTCTCTGCTTGATCGACCATGGCCACATCAGCATGAAGTGGCAGGGCAGCGTTTTCCAAGCTGTGACTTAACTGGTATCACGCTTTGTTACTCTTCTAGCTGCTTACATAATTTGCTGATGTAAATTTACTCTGCCTAATTAACATCGTCAGCCTCTCATTTAATCTGAACAGACATGGGATGCATCCGGTCCCTGGTGCTACTGTCCGTTTTGCTGACTTGTGAGTGGCAGTGCCGAGGCCTGTCTGTTGACTCCAGTGCTGGAGTCTACGCGACTTGGTTGAATAAATCCATTACTCGGTACACACACAACTCAGCCGTGGCGTGTTGAGTCGACCGGAGGGGGATGGGCATGAAACTAACTTTCCAGAACTGTCCTGAATTAAAAAATGAAGTTCATCTCAGTTGATGGTTGATTGAAACTGAGCACTCAACTTGAAAACGGTTTAGACGATGGTGCATAGACAGAGCTCTGACTGACGGGCCTCGCTGTGGAGAAGAGCTGTGTGATATTTGAGGTGACAGCACTACAGACAAATAATCATATTATACTCTCAATTCGAGTCCCTTTCTCTACTTTATAGTCCTTGCAATGCTTAATGGCCTGTTCCCACAGAACCGTCTCTGGATGCCTACACAGTCATCATTATCCAACCAGATCTCCTGTGTTAATAAATGACAAGCGTCTGGAATATTGATTTGTTAACCTTCAAAGTGGCGCCATAGAATGCAGACGGCAGACTTATTTGAATTAACAAATGTAGGAGAATATGAGACTCTGAGAGAGAGAGAGAGAGAGAGTGTGTGTGTGTGTGTGTGTGTGGGGGGGGGGGGGGGGTTGTGTTTGTCCACATGTAAGGATCGATCCGGAGTTGTGAGTTGCGATTCTGAACTGCTTTTATTGTTATTTCAAAGCTTGTCAGGGCAGAGACAACAACTAGCAGTTATTGTGACTCTGTGGTGGATGTCCAATGGGTGGGTTGTACAAACAGTGGTTGAAGCTAAAGCAGAGGCTGCAGCTAGAGAGAGCTGGCCTGATATGTACCAAGGCACCCACTCATTCAGCCAGTCAGGATATTAGATCAGACTGGTGGTTTTGTAATGGTGGCAGGGTCAGTGAGCATCTCATTCGCATACCCCCCCCGCACCCCCGCCTCCCGCGCTCCCTCCCAGTGCTGCTCACCCATTTGCTTCTCTGCTGCACTGCAGGGTAACCAGGACAGTGACACTTTATGAGAAAGGGGACGACAAAAGGATTTACACACAAAGCCTGGCAGAGGAATATATCTCAGTTGCCTCCAGAGTTTGAACCTGAGTGCATAATCACTGAAGTTTAGTTTAGCCTAATTGTTTTTGTTCATTTGCTTCGGATGATTCAGACGCTGACTCACTCATAATTCATTTTTATAATTTTTTTTATCTGCAGTAGTAAGCAATGTCACAGCTTTTAAATAATGCCACTTTCTGGGATTTCAAATAATAGTGACGAGTACAACTCATGCTAATTCATAGCGACGATTCAGCTGGAAATCCACAGTACTGTATTACCCCACTCAGCCACAAAGAGAGGGAAAATAAGTCAAACTGTCGTGTGACACAGGAATTCTGCATTGCATTTCCAACTTTGTTGATTCTAGTTTTGTTGTGTGTGCAATCTGCTTATTGCTAAATAGAAAATGTTAAGAATATGTATTGGGACATTGGTGGCAATCTGGGAGTGTGTCTGAAATTAGAGGTGAACATATTAAATATTGATATCCCCTCTCTGTGTCCATTGCGAGCCCATTTATAATTCATTCTACCTTGAAGGTAGAATACAAGATGACCCCTTTTCATTCAAGCCTCTGCTTGCTAACTCCTGCTCTCATAAGTTGTGATTCCATGTCGCTCCGCTTACATTTTGCTCAAGTTTAGTTTTTGAAATATGCTTTCATCATGTACACTCGTACTGTGTGTCTATGTCTCTTCGATACTGTTCAAATCTATGTCAATAATCAAGGCGTGCCCAATATTGGGATTGAGCGTCACAGAGTTCAATATATTGCCTTTTTTTTGCATCAGTTAGTATGTGTATAAGAACGGGATTTTATTCAATAAAAGACGAATTGAACGAGTCTCATTTGTGAAACTGTAATTTGAATTGGTTGAGCTGGATTTCTTTCATAATTATAATCCATAGCAGTAGTTTAAGGATACATGTTACAGACATATTTCAGATTTCCAGCAACTCTCCCAAATGATTCACATTTCATATGGGGCATATTTGCCAGTGCTTCTTTGAAGATCTGTGCGGAGCTTCTGCTCAGACTTTGGTCAGTAATAAATAGGCATTCCCCCGAGGGTAAGGCTCATAGGTGCTGTTTATGTTGACCAATGGAACCACAGCCTGCAAACCGGAGGAGTAGCGCTGTTGGGATTGAAGCAGGTGGGTTCTGGGCTTCAAAGACCAAAAGATAATCTTCCAAAAAAATCTAAAGCCAGGCTCTGAAATGTGCTGAACATCTACGAGCTTCTGCTCACAAAGACACGAGACTCATCATGTGGTTCGAGCCAGACCAGGAATGCTTTGATGCTGCTGATCCCCCAACTTTTGTTAGTTTATTTGACTGAGTTTTTATGTATAATATGTATTCCAAATGCTAGCTGCTCTTTAAAGAACTTAAAGGGAATCCTGAAGAAATAACATGGGAGTTGAGGGCTTGTGGTAAAGCATCAGCTGATTCAAAGGCTCAACTGCAAAGTCTTCCAAAACACAGAGGAGAAAGTGCCAGGTCAACCGCTGGATACGTTCTAGAAAAAACAATGGCACCACATAAGCACAGGAGGTTTTTTTTTCTTTTTAATTTTCTGACCAGAATGATAATGTAGAAATATTGATCGGTTTATTTTGTTACCTTTTTAGAATTATTAGATATCGTGCAGTTACGTTTTTCGTGAAGTTTTACTTTTTTCCTACTTTTGATGACAGTCGGTCATTTTTGACAAGAATGTAAAATGTGTGGATAGATACTAAAGACAGATATTGAATTAAAAGTCTAATCAAGGTGTTATAAGTGATAGTTAAGGTACTTTGCAGTTAAAAAAAGCTGATTTGTTTCTGACTTAAGGACGACTCTGTTTGCTTTCTTTAAAACAAGCAAATAATAAGAAATGTATTTAAAGTATTCAGTATCACAGTATTCCACTTGGTAAATGTGGGTAAAGTAGAGAAGCATGTTATTTTCTTTACTGTTGATGACTCTTGAAGTTGAGGTTTATTTCTCATTTGGACTGAAAATGATTTCAACCTGCTGTCAGTATAGAGGTAAAGCAGCAGAGGTTCCCAGCTAACTGCAATTTATCCTGAGACACAAAAAAAAGCAAAAACTTATGAAGTCAACCATCCAGATCCACTCTTCTTCACTTACCATTTCTTACCTTTTCCCTTTTTACATGTGCTGCATTTCTCAAACTTATTTGAATTGGTGCTGCAGACTTCCAATTTCTGTCACCAACAAGGTGAAGATTCAGAGACGGTCTGAAAATACTGAAAGTACAAGTTCCAGTATATTCACATATGGAATGCTAGCAATAATGACATTTTGAATTGGTTCATGTGTGAGCCATTAAATTATATCGAAATCCCAGTTTTATTAATTTGCATGCTGGGTTAAAAACTGCTAATAAATCTTTTCTAGGGCAATACAAGCAGGAGGGAGCACTGGCTGTATGGATGATTTCAACTGGAAATTGCTCTGCTCAAGTGATGAATGGATAGAACTAAGGCTAAACCAGGGAATGTACGCTGATTCTATTTCCCCCTGGCTATTCAGCAATATTTTAGAAGTAGGCCCACCTCTTATGTAACCACTGTGGGCTGAGGTTAGCTGCATGTGTAGTACACTTATTGTGCTGTACAGTCATCTACTCTCCTTGATAACATGAATTATTGCCTTTCCTTCTTTTGTTCAGGCAACATTTCTTTTTTTTAAAGTGGTCTATTTTAAGTGGTCTTCAAATGGAAACAGAACAACATGAAATAGATAGAAAGTAATTAAGGAAATGGCCTCCAAGGCTCCATCTTAGTTTATAAAACAGGTTTTTGTGGAGAGTGATTGTTTTCTCTTTGCCTGCAGAGGGGGATGTTGCCCTGGACATGAGCTCATGTCCTGTGTTCAAGCAAGTAGTACGCTCACTACCTGCACTGACTTTCCCCCTCACATCTGCTTCATGTTTTTGTTTGCAGGTTTAAAGCATTTCATTATATTCTATAAACCAGTGCATTTTGACGCCGTTTTGCCTCTAAACTGCTCTCTCTCTCAAGTTACAGACTGTGAATCTCTTGCTTTTCTGTCTTTGTTCACTTAATTGTATTGTTCTTGATATAGTCTGCACAAGATCTGCACATTTTGCAATGTTGAATGCAATTTTGTAATTTACCAGAACATTAAACAGATCTTTAAAAAAAAAAAAAATACGACTGATTCAACAGATTTCATGTGGTCTGAAAAATGTGCAGGTAAAAAGCCAGTCAACAGATAGTTGTATGAAACCAGTCCATACATATGAGAAACAGTTGAGGTTGAAGAATAGGCTACGGAGGTGGGAGATGAGATAGCGGTGGTTTAGATGGCCCCCCTCCTAGTGCCGGCCGTCAGAAGGAACGAAGTAGCCATTTTGTGGCGAGTGCGGTGGTGCGGTAGAGATGAGATGGTTAACACCCTTCTGCAGTATAGCCACCCTCCTCTCTCTCCCTCTAATTTTCTCCCTCCTACTTTCTTTCCCTCGCTCGTTCGCTCAGTCGACTATGAAGACACTTCATCTTTCCTGGCAGTATGACCACTGCTGCATGTTCTGATGCGTTCAGCATACCTTCATTGCATCATAAATAAATCAGAGAAATGACTTTTTCTTTCTCCTTCTCTCACATGTTCCTTTATCTCTCCCTCTTCTGCGCCTGCTATCTCGAGGAGTCGCTGGAAAACGGGAAATGGTGTGCTGGTGGATTTCCTGTGTGCGCCCCCTCTTCCGCTGCTCTTACTGCATGTGCGTGATCATCGCCCTCCAATCCCCTTTTACATTATCTAAATGGAAAGAAATTATTTTTGCTCCACAATGATATTCCGTTCTTGTTATGACATTATCTGCTTTAATTTGTATTTAAATGTCATGGACGTGAAGGATTTTCTTAATTAATGTGCACAGGATGCAAAATACAAACTTGTATAATAGAAACAAAGTAGTGCAATTTTTTCCATTTTTGAAAGGAGGGTTTGGGGGGTTGCATTGTGACACACACCAACTCACAAGCGCACATGTACATTTGTGGGGCTGTAGATTACATGAGCAGGCGGGGTAGGGATGGGTGGATGGAGGAGAAGGGGGATGTGGAGAAAGATTGTCAAGAACTACCCCCCCCCCCACCCCCCTGACTCCCAGATACCCAGTCCCTCCACCCCTTCCTGTAATCTCCACTCCTCCACGGGTAGTCTCAAACCTTGTGTTCGTCCACCACCAACCAATTACCTGGCAACCCTGCCCTTATCCCCAGCACAGGCGTGATGCTGCTGCATGATGGGGTTTTTGTATATTGAATTCCATCTCCTGGTGAGATAAAGGGTGTAGGAACAGGGCTCTGCCGCTGTGCTAGATAAGTGTTTCTCACAAACCGTTCCTCGCCGCTTCTTCTGACACTGATTGTGGAGAAAAGAGACATTGGGGATGGCAGGAGGGGAGACGGCGTGGGGGTGTGGAGGGTTGTTGGAGTGAGATGGGACCCAATTTCAGTATTATTTTCCTCTTGTTTTTAATTTGTTATGAAGCAGCTCACGGAGAGAAGTTGTGTTCCGCTCCTAAACGCTTTCCTGTTCCATGTTTGTAAAGTCTTCGTGTCACGATTGAGATCAATATTTAAATAAGAGAATATTTTCTCTGGCGTGACTTCTTCTCATTGTAGTCTTACCAAACACCAGATATTACCTCGTGGATCGATAGTTTATCTTCATTTAGGGTGGCTGTTCAATCTGCAGAGGTGACAGTTATGGGTTGAGCAGCTCTGTGGAGTATCAGCTTTTATTCAGCTTCATCCCTTCCCTCTCAGTCCTATTTGTAAGCTGTCCTGAGAAGTGTCCCTTGGTACCTGTGGCCTGAGCCAGGCCCATCTATCTGTCTTTGTCTGACCCACTGCAGGGAACCACACACTCATTGGTTGTCCTGGGGAACAATGTAAGTGATGGACCACCATTCATACATCAAACCTGCAAGGCATTTGACAGTGCGGGACAGAAACATTGAAAATAATGACCACAGCAATATGTATCAGAGGTTAAAAATAGAGTGCTGCAAAGAAATGCTGGCAAAGTTGAAGCTGAGAGCTCTTCTGTGTGACCCAACCCTGGCCCTCCCACCGTTTTGGAGGTTAATGGAAGCTGCCTTGAGCGCAGAAGAAAAGATGTTTCCAGTTAGCCAGAATGAGTGATATTCAACTACTTGGACACTAATATGCTCCAATTGAATTTCTCCCTTTGTCAGAGGGGAGTCTGTCCTGCTGTGGACCCTCCCTCACAGCTGTGCCCTTGCCTCTCGCCGCTCAACCAGCACTGAGCCAAGCCCCAAAGGTCAAGTGTGAGGGGTCAAGTTTAACCTGAAACCAGACAGAGCGAGAGGGAGCAGGGGAGGGGCTGGGGTCACTTCTGTGCAGCATATTGCTGAGCACCACTGTGCACGTTTGTATTTATCAGTGTTTGGCTTCATCGGCCCTGTATGTTTGCGGTTGAGTGTGTACGGTTGTCCATTGAGGCCATACTGGGACCCGGTTGCTCGAAACCGCATTATGAGGTGGTCATAAATGTGCACAAGAACAATTGTATGTATTGCATTGTGAATTCATGTATTTTGCTTTGAGGGACCACAAAGTCAACTCTATGTTGTGTGACACATTTCCAGTTGACCTGCCGATGCCAAATATTTTACATGTTGTGTTTGAGGTGATGAACCCACTGCAGTCCTCTTGTCGAGCAATATGGCAACGTTTTTTATACTTTAAATCAAATGGGAGGCATGCAGGAAACCAAATCTGATCAGAAGAAGTCAACAGAGACACATCATAATGCTTTGTGTGAACTCTAATCAGTCTCAACTGTATGTAGACACACACACACACACACACACACACACACACACACACACACACACACACACACACACACACACACACACACACACACACACACACAGTCTATATCTGGGTAGATGATACTCAATCCGAGCAGGGCCAATGTAAAAAGCCTTCCTATTGCTTTCACATGTTGGGAACTTAACAGTACAGTGTGTTTGTATTGCTGTCCTGTTTTACTTTGGTAAATTACTTCTGGATCTTGAATATGTTCTTGTACATAAACATCTGCGTGTCTCTCATACTCACTTTCTCTCAGACACACACACACACACACACACACACACACACACACACACACACACACACACACACACACACACACACACACACACGGAGCGTGAGTCAGCCAACACCTGGAACAGATAAAGGGTCTTTCATGTTTGCAGGGCTATCCTGAGGTCAGTGAGTGCTGGTGTTGAGAGCTAGTTTTACTAGGAGTGAGTGGAGCTGGAGAAGAAATGAAAAGAAACCATATATATCCAGTTGTTGCAGAGTTAAGGAAGTTTTATTAGTCCAGAATTCCTTCCTTGATTTTCTTCCCCCATTGCTATAGAGATACCCCCTTGGCATCATTCCTTGCCCATCTATTGCACAGTTGTCTTTCGAACAAGTAGATGGATAATAGTCTTCTTTGTGCCTTTTTGAATTATCAACAGTACAGCACATAGATAAAAGTCTATGCTTTTGTCAAGCTGAAGTTTCTATCTTGTTTCAGGCATTTATGGGAGAATGTGTGCTTTTTTCAAAATCCTCCACCGAGTATTAACTTCTTATGTATTAACCTCTATCCTCAAGGCTTTTGCTTGCAAGTAACTTTGATATGATACAGTCCATCATAGTAAATGATGTTTCTGAGCCACGAACTCTCTTACACCCGCAACAAAATAGTCAGAAAAACAATGAACCAAATATGCACAACAAACAGGCATTCATGGAAAGCAGCACCCACAGCTTAAACATCACATATGTGGAATTTATTTACTCGTGCCTATCATAAACGTATTGACAAAGAGGATTTCTGTGAACTCAACATATGTTTTATTGCGATCATCAATGTGTCATCTCAGTCCATTTGAATGATATTTCTTTTGAAATTCTCTTGGGCCATCATTTCTGACCCTTTGCTTTGTATATTTTCTGTGACAATGAAGTTTAAAACTTTCAATAGAAGTGTAACATGAAACAATTCTGGAGAGAAGTTTCCGAAAAGTCCTTGTTTCAAATCCAGCTTGGGACATATGATCCCCTCTTTATTTTACAGTTACAGTGTTTCCTTTCACTCCACTGCCAACAGTCCAATAAAGGTAAAATGCCATGAAAAACGATCTTTGGAGAAGTCTCCGATAGAGCCTTTTTCCCTTGAATGTCACAGCGGCGGGTATATACATTTCTTTTGTGCTGGGGCAAACCTCTGTTTATGTGAGTACATGCTATAATGTGTGTGAATGAAAGGACTGAATAGAGCTCCCGATGGCCAGCATTTAGCAATAGCGAGTGCAAGAGTGGTTGGTGACACCCGCATCCCTGTAAAGTTTCCTGTGCAGGTGAAATTCCCTCTAAAATGCCTCATAATTTACTTCCCTTTGGGAGCTCCCTGTCTCAGGGTGTGAAGATCAATCGGATGGTTGAGAAGAATTAAGCACAGTGTCTATGCTCAGACATACTATGGCAGCAGTTAGGGTACTTCTGTAATGGCAGGGGCTGAGGTCCAACCTTTCTAAAGCTCTATCTGAAGCAGATAAATGTTTTACAACACCATCGTTTAACCCGTTCTACCCAATCCCCCCCCCCCCCCCCCCCCCCCAACGTCTCTGAATGCTCTACCCAGGTGGTAGTGTGTCAGTATTTGTATGTGTGTGTGTGTGTGTGTGTGTGTGGATGTGTGTGTGAGGGGGGATGTTACCCCCGTTCCTACTCTTAATGCGGTGTAACCTTGTAAAGAGAGCCTAAGGCGTTTTAGCACATAGCCGATCTTCAAAACCCCCCATGTTTCAGAGGGAAGCCGTGCGGAAAACATGCATTGAATCGAACAAGATGCTGCATGTATCATGTAGCATACTGCATATCTTATAGGCCACTGGCTATTATAACCCTAATTCAGTGGACATCTAAGCATGCAGAGTGGGTCATTTAGAGTTTTTAAACCAATGCGATTGATAAGGATGATCATAGAGGATGTGGGCTAACGCGTAAGCAGTGGGATGATGTAGGATAGCTCCCACAATCAATCAGAATATAGAGCACTATGTCTTGACGTTGTTTCTAATAAAAGTGAGCCTTTGTGCGAATGAGAGCCGGAGCGTGATGGTGAGGAAATGGCTGAAGAAGGAGATCCCACGCAGACTCGTAGCCCAGTCTGCATGACGTGTCTCAGCTTCGTCAGGGACACGCAATTCATTCTGTCAGAACGGAGCAGAGAGATCTCATTGTGCCTGCCTGGATTGGCACCAACAGCAATCACTTGTTTCTGATTCATTTGATAGCCAAGGAAATTAATTTTGTTCCAAAATGCATGGTCGGAAATTAGATGGTGAAATTGTGTGAAAGAATCAGTGATTGTTTCCCCCCCCCCACCCCCCTCCATCCCTCCGGAGGTACCGATAACTGCTGATCTCTGTGACACCATTAATGAAAAATGTATTCAGATTGAGAAAAAAAACCCGGTCTTCAGCGGTGTTGTAATTAACTTGGCTATCTCTGCAGCCCTTAAACATGATTTGAACCACCCATTAACTTCCCCCAAAAAGCTGGCTACCAGCACTCAGGTCATGGATGGTTATGGACCTCAGGAAGTTCTGCCCTCCACTTTACTTCCTGTTCACATGTCTGGAGATCCTTTCCTCCATAAAAGGGAAAGTGACTTGCACAGCTGGATTAGCTCTCTTGAGTCTTTTCATCATTCATGCTATCACATTCACTGTAACCTAAATATTTAAAAAAACTAAATATAAAATCAGTCAACTTCCCTTTGCACATTGTGGTTGATGTTATCAATATGCAGTAGGATCTGAAACAGTTTAGATGATGTCACTGTAAGTAATAAAGGGGCACATGGGATAGCCTGTTTGATTGTAACTCTGCATTTGTCAGTAATAGTTTCACATTATTTGCAGTTCTTGTCGCACTCAATCATTAGCATGTCCATGGATGGTCACATTCATTATCTGCCACAGTGTGTATCGATAGCTAATAGCCGATGCGATCTCAGTGTGAAACAATTGACTGTGGAGAATACCTGTCTCACATTTTCACCCTGTCATCGCTTTTTGGAGCATGAATAGATGTCTTTGCCAAGTGTACAAAATGAGCCATGTTTACACTAAAGTTAGAAGTGAAAGGAACTGGCGGTTAATGATGTTCTGTTAGCCTTTCAGAGGTATTTGGTCCTTGTGCATTAGTATGTTTTCGCTATGATACATTTCAGGTTGTATAGTCAAAGCCGTGGCCTTCTCAGCACTTTAAATGCTTTGCTTTATTCATTTTACACATAGTCATTCGATCTGTCCTCTATTTGTTCAACAGCATACCATTTGTGATAATGTGTTTTTGTTTGCCTGCCCTATGGGTAAGACGTTGCCCGTAGTATATTCTATCCACCCTACCGCTCAGACAGCTGAGCATGGCAGTATACTTACGGTACATTGTTGCGTGTCTACTTTAGTTCTTAGAAAGGTTTAGTATCTGAATATAAATTTTAAAAAGCATAAACGTGTTGCCAAGCTTTCTTATTTTGACCACTTATCCATGAAACAGTGGCAGACTGCCATTGACGTAACATTATGCATTAATACAAAACTTACAACATCACATTACAATAAATTCACATTAATCCCAGCTGGATATTTGATAGTTCACTGTAATTCCCTTCTGCTTCGTCCTCATACTCTACCCCCAGTATTTTCTCCTCCAAAAAGGCTGTTCCACCATTTTCTCAGGATTGAATGCAAATTGGTTAAAACACTGATCAGAACTTATTACAAAATGGAGCCTTGCTCAGAGAAAGAAATGGTGCATCACTATGAGAGCGAGGATGGAAGGGGCTGGGGGAGCCTGAATGTGGGCTGGGAGCGGTGGTGGGTGGGGCTACTGGGTGTGTGTGTGTGTGTGTGTGTGTGTGTGTGTGTGTGTGTGTGTGTGTGTGTGTGTGTGTGTGTGTGTGTGTGTGGAGGGAGGCTTTCTGTGGCAGGGATGGGAAAATTAGATTTATTTTTTTCATGGGGTGAAGAGTGGGACGGGGGGGGGGGGGGGGTTGCGGGGTTCAGTAATGGCACCTCACCGTGTTTTATATATGTACAGATTGAAGAAAATGAAAATATTTTCTGAATTTCTCTATTCCTTTTCTTTCTGTTCTCCTGTGTGTGTGTGTGTTTCTGTCTGCACCTCTCTGTCTGTCTGCGTCTAACCCACCCAGATCCCCTCCTCCTCCTGCTCCCCTTTTTTTCGCTTGCAGATCCCCAAGGTTATGGCATGTCTGGACATCTAATCAGGCCAAGTCTTGACGCTGAATACGCTGTGCCCCTCATCCCCGCACAATCCTGTTTATCCTACACCTGCCATTATATATTCAAGCCTTTGTCCAGTCCCAACTGCACACCCCGCTGTGATAAATGAACATGCCCTTGGAAAATAGAAAGGAGGAAGAACAATGATTCCACTTTTTAGTCATTCTTTCTCTCCTATGTAGCGTGTGTTCAGCAAGTAGCTAAAGCGTAACTCTCTCTGGTCCACGTCTAACAAAGGTATGCATTTCAGCACTTGAAATGTATTGTCTCAAAGCTGAGGCACATGCAGGCTACATATGTGAGCCATTATGGGTAATTTAAGCAGTTATGTCTCTTGTCCCTTTGACCTAAAGGGATCATTTTTGCGCCTTGTCAGTAATAATAAAAAAGGAACAGCTCCCTTTTGACTGTCGTCTCTTTACGTGTTTTTCTCTGAACGGTTTGATTTTCAGTCATTTTTGCATGCTGGCATCTGTCTATTTTGTATCTTCTCTGGCAAACTGCGTTGGAAGAGCAAAATAATAGATTTTTTGGCAAATTCGGCGAAAGACATGACGAGTGAAGTCATTTGAATCTGTCAAAGGTTCATCATTGTAATATTTCTGAAGATGTGGACAGTTGCTCACTGAAAGCAGATTTAACAGAAGACAGAGAGTATGTTGTTGACCTTTTAGTGAGGGGAGTGCTCTCCCTCTCAAACCCCTTCCCTCACAGCAGACAGTAGTACCCATGCTAAGCCAGTAGATGGTGTGCCTCGTTCAGGATTTCTCGGTTTCCACCCAGCGAGCCTCGCTTGCTCACCCGTGACTTGTGAAATCGCTCTTGGGTAGGCCTCCCCAACCTATCATCCCACACCCCCCTCAACACCCCTCTGAGCACCCCTTCCATCTCTGCCATCTCCCCCATCGCCCCCCTCCCTCTCCATCCAGGGGGCAGAGTCACCGAGGTGGCAGCTCTAACAAGCTGCCGGGGACCGCACTGCTCAAATGAGCCAAATCAAAGAGAAAAGGGGGAGTTGGATAGGTAGCGCCATGAACCCCCTGCAGAGAACAACCATTCTGATGAATATGAAATGAATTTGTATTGCTTGACATGATAAGCCCAAGGATAACCCTGTGCTCAGTCGACATCGCTACCCTGACATCCTTCAGACATTAAAATATGCACAAGAAAACAGCAACAAAAAATGACGACAGCAACGACTGGCCAACTAGCCGTGAATTGTTTGTGGGCTGATTTTTATTTTTTATCAGGAACATAAGAGTCAGTGAACGGCAAATTAACAGGATTTAGATGTCTTTTTTTGTTGTGGACAAGGTGAAGTGTTCATCGAGCCTTCCAATGCGTGTTCATGTCCTTCTCTCTGAAAAGGACATGGGACAGGTGGATGACTTTGACACTACAGTTTTTTTAGAGTCACTGACTGGTGGACAGGCATTAATAAGCGAGCACTCCTGTTCCATCCTGTCTTCCAACCCGGGTTTCATTCTTCATTCTCTCTGCACCTCTCTGATTTCTCACTTCATTTTGTGGTGCAGTTGCTGTCCCTCTACATCTTTGCATCTCCCTCGGGCTGTCTTCTTGGGGTCCGTGATGAAATGGCGTCGGGTCACTCCACCAAAAAACATACAAGATCATGGAAAAGAAACAGCATATTATGTCCTCCCCCTTCATGCAGCTTTCACTTCCTCAGCACGCATTCAAACATGTGAGTCAGTATGCGCGTGCACACACACACACACACACACATATGCACGAAAGCACACATGCACATACACTCATGTGGTTGTGGCACACTTCATTTAACACACACAGATGCAGGGCTTTATGGTTTTCCTAAAGCCAGAAAACAAGGAAGTGCACATTGATTGTAAAAGCCTGCGTTATCATTTATGTTCACAAATGCTCCTGGCATGGAAGAAGAGCCATTGAAATTGCTCATCCAAGAGAAGGGAATAGGAAATGTTGTGTATAATAACGTGAATGGTAATGCTTCAGTTTTATGCTCTTAGTGCGTCTGAATGTGTGTGGAAAAACGGGAGAGTAATTTTTCCGGAGTTACAATTATTTTCCACTGAAGGAGTCATATTTAATCATTTTGGAGTGTAATTACTTCCAGTAGCCAGTAGAGTGTGAGTAAATATTCAGAATAAAATCTATTGGAGTAAAACAGCGTGACCACGCCCACAACGGTTCCTTAAGTTTCGTTTCTGCCGCCATGACACCTCTCGCTACACTGGAATGAGCTGACGTTTTATGGAACGGAAGGGCTGAAGTGAGGAACAGAAGACGGCATTTGAAATAACATGTCAGGTAAGGTCATTCGTTTTGGTTAACTTCATGTGTGTAAGGTACATTGTGTAGCAACATTGCAGCTAACCTAACGTTACTTCACTATTTGCATTGTCAGATATGAGCCGTAGCTTCTGATTGTTCGCGTTAGCAGATGCTAACGGTAGCTTCTAACGTTTTCACATAACTTAGTCACAGTCAAACGTTAGCTTCTAACGCATTAACATCAATTCGCAAAATATTTGGTGGTTTATGGACATATTAACGTCGACACACCTGGATTAAAGTCTCAATAAAGTAGTATTAGCTATCATCAGTAGCCAGCGGACTTCACTGAGCAGGTGCATGTGTGTTTTATTCTGTGTAGAGGGGCTGTCTTTTGCTGCAGTTAGTTGGTGCAACAGGTACATTTTACTGTGAAAATGGCTATGTAGAATTTGCAGTTTGTTGGCGTCAACACGTGTATTTTACTCAGAAAGGAGCTGTTAACGACCGTTTTAAGCTGCATTTGTTGGCGCTAACCTGTGTATTTTACTCTGAAAAGAGCTGTTAAAAACCGTTTTAAACGGACTGTTTCTAGCTGCGTTTGTGGGCGCTAACACGTGTATTTTACTCTGAAAAGAGCTGTTAACGACTGTTTTAAGCAACTGTTTCCGGCTGCGTTTGTTTGCGCTAACACGTGTATTTGACTCTGAAAAGAGCTGTTAACGACTGTTTTAAGCAACTGTTTCCGGCTGCGTTTGTTTGCGCTAACACGTGTATTTGACTCTGAAAAGAGCTGTTAATGACTGTTGGACTGTTTCTAGCTGCGTTTGTTGCCGCCAACACGTGTATTTGACTCTGAAAAGAGCTGTGTTGATGGACTGTGTTTCGCTGCAGTTCATCAGCACCCTGGTCGATGCAACATGTGTGTTATACTTTGAAAAAATGCACTTCACTCTGTTGACTGCTAAAACTAGCTGGGCTTGACATTGGCACGGGCCACTCGCGAAGTGCGGGTAGAATTCCGCAGCATAAGCTGATTGATCTGTTGCACTGTGGCATGCTAGAGACGGCCAAGTCGGAGACAACCAGGTGAAGTAGACATTGTTCAAGATGAGACAACTGGTTACATTTCTGATGATGTGTTCACGCCAAACGCAGTAGATTACATACAAAGTCTATGCACAGCCACTATGAGACTGGAGTGACGCGAATTGGCGATTCAAGCGAATGAACAGGTCCCTTTAGTACAGCGTAATAAAGACGTGCTTAAAATGTCCCTCGTTTTTATAATGAAATAGTTTACCCTTGTGGAGACCTACTATTAGTCCATGCATCATGTCTTTCTAATGTTGGCTTACTGTGGTATTACTAATGTTGGCAGTCAGCTGTTTCTGATAATGAAACTAATTTAATTGTTTTTGTCATGAAGGATGCAAGCTGTAAGAGTGAAGTACAGAGATCGTCAGAAGTACATTTGTTATGAGGGGCAACTAACCTTCAAATCATTTTTGGATTGTGGTGAGTGAAAAATATTGCACACACTAACCTGTGGAACAATACACTTGGGATGTCACTCTATGTTTTGCATACCTGAAAGTCTTTTCCCTGGAATAGCAAAGGTCTGCATGGAACACTGTCAGTTTTGGGATTACAATGTTCAAGTGAAGATGGCCTTCTGATTGCTGTCTGTTATGTTTTTCTGCAAATACACAACCGATTCATCACTAAGCTTGTCCCTTGGTATTTTGTCTTCACAGTTGCCAAGAAATTTGACCTTCCAACCTTGGACTTAAAAGTCTATGATGAATCAAAGACCGAAGTTGATGAGGAGGTGTTTGAGTTTCTACTAAAGAAACAAGACATTGGTGTGCTGGAGATTTGTCTACCCCAAGACCCAAATCTTGAGGGTTAGTTACTTATTAGCTTATAACTTCATATTTATCTGTACGGCTTGGTCAATCTAACATGTTTTGAATATGCAAGACAATTTAATATATCTGAGTTGGGGTTTTTTAAAATCTTATTTAGATATTTTGAAATCATCTCTGCTCACCCTTTCCACAATTTCTGGAACTGTTGTGGGCATGATACAATGTGAAATATTTGCATTCCTCTAATAATGGATGTGTGCACTTATATTGTCTTATAGTCACATTGTTAATCACATTAGTTCAATGTTAATATGATTTCTAGATTCTTTGAGCTCCCCTTCATGCTCCTCCTTTGCAAGCTTCAGTGGAGACAATGAGAGGGACTCGGACGACACCACTATATTGCAGCATAGTCCTGCTACAAGACAAAGAGATGAGGGAAGTCATCTAGCTCAGGTAAGCTCTGCAGTTTCCCTTGCATCCTTTCTGAAGGTTTAAAAAAAATGCCAAGGTTGAATGGTAAATGGCTGAATAACTGAAGTTGTAAAATTGTGGCCATTCTGTTTGATAATACTTGATGTCATTATTGTTTTAAACGTTTCATTGTGTTCATTTTTGTTCTTCCCACTTAGATGATTGAAGACATCCTGAAGAACAAACCTGGAGGAGAGAGGATCATGAATGAGTATGCCCGAACAAAAAGCCTAACGGATGCCAGAAGACGTGATATGGTCAAGATATTGGTCGCACATATGACAAGTGAACATGGGTATGTTGTCATGTTGTTATTATTACATACCTGCACTCCTAATACACATGTGTGTCTTGAATTGACACAGTACAACACCCCTCTTTTAGCAGGTGGAATTTACACATCAATACTTTTGATTGGAGCACATATAGTAAAGTCTGTGTGTTTGTGTGTAGGACAAGTCCTTCAAGGCGCGTTAAAGAGGACTACGCAAGGGGCATCACTACCTTGTACCCATACCTGGCCGATCCTAGGAGCAAGTTAGGCTATGTAAGTACATTAAAACGTCTAACTTATTTACTTTTCACTTGCTTGGAATGTAAATATTTCAACTGCTGTTTTACAGATGGGTAGTGTTTTTATTTCAAATAAAGATCTGTAAACATTACTGCATGGCAACAAGGGCTGTCACTTTTTGAACATTTGTTTGAATGTAATTAACATTCAAACTCTAATGACTCATTTGAATAAAAAATGTACAGTCTATATCCACAGCTGACTGTTTAACGTAGTTTACTTTGTCACCCAACAGAGGGCGCTCTAACGTATTGCGTGTCATTTCATATTTGTTCGAGTGTTATTTTTGGAAAAGGTGACAGCCCTAATGGCCACCATCTCTGCCTTCCCCGTAAGTTGAACTCTGGCGGTGTTAAAGCTCAGTTTACTTTCGCACCGCAAGGGTTAGCCCATTAACAAGACACAACACTAACCGTGTAATACAATAACCTCTGTTTTTCAAAATAACTGTCATTAGAAAGAAAGGCCTCATCACAATACTAGGAAATATGATAGTTTTTGGGGAAAGATTAAACTATTTCAACTTGTTCAATCAAACTGAATAACCCTTTTTACTTTAGGAGCATTATTACAATGCAGAAGATGGGAGTGGGTATCTGGCATGGAGACTGAAATTTGTTCAGAAGGAAGCATCGGAGGGAAAAAAGAAGACCTGCAGTCAGTCACAAACACTAACTGGTATGTGTGAAGTCTAATTCATAATGCATGATGAGGGAATAATCATATAATGTATATATATATATATATATATATATATATATATATATATATATATATATATATATATATATATATCCTATTTTTCTTCTGGAGACGTAAGTGCCTGCATGGCCATCCTTGCAGAGTTTTCCAAGCCTTATTTCTTATATCTTAGGACATAATATCATATACTAACCCAGTAATTGATAAAAGTGCCACCACTATTACAGGTGGTCCAAAAGCAGAAAGAGACTCATTCAGAGTGGAAAACGGGCTAACCACAGAAAGCCTGTGCTGCGAGGCCATTGCGCTTATGAAGCATACAGCTGATGAAGCAACTGTGAAGGAGAAGATGAAGCAGACCTTTACCTATCGCCAAGACATGGTTCATGACCCAGTGAAGTCCTCTGAACTATTCACAGCGTTTCCAAGATTCCTGGACATGGCAGGACTGGTATGTGAACGTTCTACTGCCACTGTCATGACAATATTATTTCTGTTCTACAATAGCCTGGGTAGGGTTGTAAGATCTGTCATGACCATGGTGCTACACCATAATGTTTACTGTTCTGTTTTGACCAATTCTATCTTGTCTGCAGATTGACCAAGACTTTGGTCTGATGTTTGGGGATGCTGCTACTACAAAGTTCCTGGAGAGATGGCCTACTATCTACAAACAGAAAGTCCTCGAACAAAGCCGTGGCCTCACACAGACAGCCGATCTTCAAGACCTGGTTCAAAATGCTGAATGCACAACAGACGTGGAAAATGGTATGCTAAAAGTTAAGGATCATAGTTATGGAAGAGAGAATAGTTTTTGAATGAAAAATGGATTGACTGTTCGCTTGTAGTAAATGCTTGTTTATGAATTTTTACTTCCAGGATGGGACAGTGACATGTCATCCATTTTGGTTCTTGTCCACCTTCTACCACCATCACCACATGGCCGCAAGAGACCAGGAAAACTCTCAGCCAGACAAGCCAGTGACCGTCTTGTGAAATTCATTAAGGTGAGGTTACAGTTCAATTAAACTGGAAAATCGTCACTGTTCTGTCCCCTTTTCTAAACCTTTCAATCCTCTTTTTAAGATTATGGTCAATTAAGACATTTCCTTAAACTGACTAATTTTATAGCTGACTAATTCATTATTTTTTCTGTCACAGACTGGGATGAGCATCCAGGGGCATCTGGACGGCATCGTGGAAAGCCTTCAACCATACCTGCTAGCTGTGGGGACCCAGAAGAGTCTGATTCACAAATACTTCATTGTGATTGACAAGCATGCAATACCTTGTAAGTCACCAGACACACTTGCCTGTTTTGATGAGCTTTTCAAAGCTCATTTTGTCTTTGGTACTTCGTACAACCAGGATCTGGTAAATGTGTACAACTTCTTGCAAACCACGATCTTTGAAATCGATGTTGATACCACTAAGGTGAATCCAAGGGTTGCAGAGTTGAGGGCTCGGATGCTGCATTGAGTTGATACGAAGATGTTTTGTTTTATTTGCAAAATCCCCCAGGCAAACACCAATTCCCTGACAAAACACTTGAAGTTGATCCACGGACTTTGTTCAGGAAAGACCCTTCGTCTTAAATGTGGTCAGGCTGGTTGTTCACTAGTTTATGGCACTTTTTCTGGGTTTCGAAAGCATCTAAATAAAGCACATGAACCTTGTTCTGATCCTGGTGAAGGCCCATCTACATCTGAAGATTTAGCAGCAAGTAATTTTGATGACTTGCCAGCAAGAAGTTCACCTTCTGACTCAGTCCTTCTCAAAAGGAGTCTTGTAGACAGCTGCGCTGCAACAGTAGCCGAACTTAAAGTGGCAGGCGTAAGTGAAACAACTGTTAACTCTTTGGTAATTTCGATGGAAGAGATTGTTGACGATATCCATAATCAAGCAAAAGAATCTGTGAAGAAGTGTCTATCTTTACAGGAGCCTATCAAAAGCGACATTGAGAGCAAAATTGATCAGTGTTTCGAAAAAATGGAAAATCCCTATGGTGTATTAAATTCTGAGAGTAAAAGAAGGCAGTATTTTACAGAGAAGTGGGGAAGGGTAGACTTAGTTGAATATGTTCTTGGTACAAGATTTGATACCCTACGCAATCGCACCACTGGAACTTATGATCAGGTTGTTGTCACTGATAAATTAGTTTACATCCCTATTTTGAAAACTTTACAATTTATTTATCAACATCCTAACATAAAAGAGATGATGCAGACTTCAAGTTCAGGAGAAAATCTTCATGACTTGTGCGATGGAGATCTTTTCAAGAGTCATGATCTATTTTCAAAACAGAAGCATGCCATTCTGATTCAGCTTTTTTATGATGATTTTGAAACTGCAAATCCTTTAGGCTCAAAACGGGGAATACATAAATTAGGTGCACTCTATTTCACCTTGCGGAATTTTTCTCCCAAGTACAACTCAAATCTGCTTAATATTCATTTGGTCGCTTTATTTCATGCCCAAGATGTTAAAACATATGGCTTTTCTAAAATACTTGATCCACTTATGCAGGATATTAAAATACTTGAGAAGGATGGAATTCGGGTCCCCTTGTATGATCAGCCAGTGTATGGAACTATTGTCCAAGTTACAGGTGACAACCTTGGTCTTCACAGTTTGTTTGGTTTTGTTGAATCATTCAGTGCCAGATATTGTTGCCGCTTCTGTCTTGCTGAGAAAGAAGACTTTCAGACTGAGTTTAATGAAGATTCACCCAAGATAGTTTTGCGAACTCGCGCACTTCATGCGGAACATTGCCAAATGATGGAGACAAATCCCACTCTTCCCTATGTGATGGGCGTTAAACGTTCTTGCATTCTAAATTCCTTGCAATATTTCAATACATGTGAAAACTTCTCTGTCGATATTATGCACGATATCTTGGAGGGAGTGGCACAATATGAAATGAAACTTCTATTACTGCACTTGAAAGATAAGTACACAACATTAAAAGAAATAGACTGTAGAATTAGGAGTTTTAACTATGGCTATATGGAGCAAAACAACAAACCTCCTACAGTTAAGTTAAGGGAGGACTCAAATGACTTGGGGTTGAATGCAATCCAATCCTGGTGTTTACTTCGCAATCTACCACTTATCTTTGGAGACTTGGTTTGTCCAAATGATCAACACTGGTATTTGCTACTGCTTTTGCTTCAAATTGTAAACATTGTATTTTCACCAAAGTTATCAAAGGGTATTACTATTTTTTTGAAACACTTAATCGTGGAACACCACAGGTTGTTCAAGCATTTGTTTCCAAACAAAAGGCTGCTACCAAAACATCATTTTATGGTGCATTACCCTATGTGTATTCTTAAAATTGGACCACTTTTGCATAGTTGGTGCATGCGCTATGAAGCAAAGCATCATTTCTTTAAGAAACAATTAAAAAGCTTCAAAAATATCACTAAAACTTTGGCCAAGAAACACCAAAATCAAATAGCATACAGGTGGCAGACATTTGATCCCAATGAAGTGATAATTGGTCCAGGTAATATGGTAGCTTTAAATGTGCTAGACTGGGGCTATGAGATAGCTGAGACTATTCAGGTACCAATTGACACCAAGGTTTTAAATATTAGATGGGCCAAACACCATGGAAATATGTATCGGACGGGTTTAGTCGTTTGTCTGAAGGTTCATTGTGAGATGCCAGTTTTTCACAAAATCCACCATGTAGTTCTGAAAGATGAGAGGTTATTGTTTGTTACATTTGCCCTGCAAACAGTGTGTCTTGATGAGCATTTTAATGCATATAAAGTTGTGTGCACAAAAGACGGACCTCATGTAGTTGATGTGAAAGAGATTTTCTGTTATAAAGCATTTGATGTACAAATGTCATACAGGTGTGATGATGCAAGTTTGTTTATTGTGCCATACTGTTTCCTATGATGTCATAGTGAAAAGGCCAAAGTGTTCCAAAGGTCCAAAATGTATTCTGTAAAATATGTATGGATACATTGCACATTTGTAATACAAAATAATAAATTGTGCTTTGGTAAATACTGATATCTGATTTATTTAACTTGTTGGGTTTAATGATAACCTTCCAGAGTAAGTTCTCTCAGGTTTTAATCATAATTTAGTTCTCTATGGAGTGTAATTTAGTTCTATATGGAGTGGAATATAGTTCTATATGGAGTGGAATATAGTTCTATATGGAGTGGAATGTAGTTCTATATGGAGTGGAATATAGTTCTATATGGAGTGGAATGTAGTTCTATATGGAGTGGAATGTAGTTCTATGTGGAGTGGAATGTAGTTCTATATGGAGTGGAATGTAGTTCTATGTGGAGTGGAATGTAGTTCTATGTGGAGTGGAATAGTTCTAAGTTGAGTAAAATGGCAGTAGAGTTGTTTTCATTTTATGCTACATAGAGTAAATTATCATCATCTAGAGTTAAATACAAACACTGAATAGAGTAAAAAATACTCTGAATCATTAACTCTGAGGCAAGAGTAGATTTTACTCTATATAGACTGGGACCAAATGTTGTATTTTATTGAGTAAAATTTTATTCAATTTGAGTAAAATTTACTCCGACAAATTTACTGTGCAGTCTCAAAGCCCTGAACCTAGATTTCACAATTTACAAAATGTACTGTAATGCATACAGAAATAACAATATCTGTAATGTTTTCTCTCCTTCCCTTTCTCCCTCTTTGTATTTTTTTTCCGTGAGTTTAAAGAATTACACAGTGAATATGGCTTCACCTGCAGAACTCAGTCTTTTATTTTCTGCCAGGCGCTCTTTTGGTAGACTTTCATCTGAGAGAACCCTGTATTGTTATCTTAAAGAAATAGAACCTACTCGCACACGCTTGCTGAAATGCCGTAGAACCCCTGATGCAACTCAGGCGTGATTTTTCTCTTGCTGCTTTTACTGTTATTCAGTCGCGTTAATGTGCTTTTGGTTTTCGCAGATGTGAAATTAATAGAGGTATGGAAAAATACATGTTGCATATACAGTATGTTAGATGTTGTGGTTCAATGCTGAAAACTTTTTTTCAAGACTAATTTGTTTCATAATGATGCATGTCTCAGATTGCTACTTTGCAAGTTGCAGAGAAAAGCAAGTAAATGTCCTGCAGCTGAAATTAAAACGAGACACACACGACCACAGATTGACCTCTGTGGTCTTCCATCCAGAAATTGTTCGAGGAGTTGCGTCACGCATTGAGAGTTTTCTTTGGAGCAACATGTGGTGAGGTATTTATTTAACAGTAAGATGTCATTTAGAACAACTGGGAAAAATGATAGCACATTGTTGATGCGTTGATCCTGGTCGGTAACAAATTTCCTTGATGCTTTTGTGAGCATTGTCTTCAGACTGAATGCTGGAGGTGTTTTTACGTTTGGTTTTCCTGAGCGGACACAATAAAAGCAATTTCTCCATAAAGCCACTCAAACAGGGAATGAACAGACAAAAGGGATTGGAGAAAATCTGGGCCACAGCAGAATCCAGCCTTCCCCTCTGCTAACCTCCTCTCAAACACACATAGCAGCCATTTCCTCCCTCTGTCCCTGGAGCCCCTCGCCCCTCGCTGAAGAACCAATTCAGCCGCCTGCAGCATAGGTGTTGTGACTTGTGCCATTTCTTTTCTATTTCCCGTTGCAGTAAGCAGCATGTTATCTCAAGTTTTAAAAAATATATAGTATTCACACAGTACTGTGCATGTATAAAACACTTAAAAAAAAGGTTGAATGTATACAGAGAAGATTTGTGATATATAAAATATTGAACATGTAAACTCCACCATATCCGTATATCCTACATTTTCTAAGTCATAATCATGAAATCTCAGGAACAATTTACTTCTAATTTATTTTGTTTAACAACACAATTCACCTGCTGTGTGTGTAAGAAATACAAAATGATGTTAAATTATGACATCTTAGTTTCCTTTATTGTTACATGCTTTACTGTTCATTTAAGCCTAACTAAGGGACTTCCCGCTGGCTGGGTCTAATGGTGTATTTTATGTACAGATGCATCTGGTAGGAATCAGTTGACCCCGCTGAGAAGAGCTAAAAGTGAAAGAGGCTGTTCTGCTTTAGCACTGGCCGCTCTGCCAAAGTCACAGCCTGATCGGACTGGATCCCATGACGTGTCTGCAAAATCAAGCGTGATGGAATCATGCTTGACTTTGCAGTACAGTGAAAACGCCACCAATGTAATCCATCAAAAGAGAGAAAATATGCCAGTATTGTCCCTTCTTGAACAATTTATGTAATGTCAAAGAAATACTAAAATCATCATGAATACTCATTTACATTTTTTCATGTTTTACATACATTTCAATCTATTTCTTCATTTAGTTTTCATGCAGAAATCAGATGGATTATTTTTGCATTGTCGTTTTATTTGATCTTATTTACCGAGGAGGTTTTTGAAATACTGTAAATTATACAGTATTTCCACAATTCATTCATTCATAATTTCATGCGAATTTCTTTTCTATTCATATTCTGCATATTTAAATGCAAAATGTTTGAATTGTTGTATTTTTGCGATGGTCTTAGTGTCCAAGACAAAAGGTCATTTCTGTTTGTTCTTGTTTTGCCCCTGACATGGGTGGGGTATTCAGGGTTTAGGGACAGAAGGAGGGGGCGGTGTGTTTATTTATTTTTTTTATTCTCTCCCTGTCTCCTGACATATCTGTATTCCTCATCTTATGTGTTCCCCTTTGAATAGAAATAATACAAAAAGAGAGAAGGGTTGATTTTAAATTTGTTTTGAATCCTCCTCTCGCCTTACCATTTTCATCAGCTGCTCTGATAGCCATGAATCTTGTCACTCATGTTTTTCATCAACTCATGTCCATGGAGCGTGTGGCGAGTCCTGGAGATTCCCGCTGAAGCGAAAGCAATGGTCAGAAATAGAGTCTCACACCCGAGCCAGAGAATAACACAAACGCAACACAGGCGATATCGCTGTCTCCGTACGATCGAGCTGGAGACGTGTACTAACATGCAAAAGCAATAGAAACAGAGTCCTAAAATAAAACATGCTCGTAAAATGTCTCCTCCTTCTGGGAATTGCATGTACATCCTTTAGAGGCATTGACTGAAACAGACAAAAACTGGAACAGTGTGTACACTTGACAAAAACACACCTTTGCATGGACTTTGTCTTTTTTTTTTACTTGCAAAATGTTTTAGGAGATGTGCAGGAATTTGGTAGGAGGAAAACCATGTTTTCTTGTGAACGCTGGCAAAGAGAGCAGAAAACAAGAAAGCAGAGTGCGTTCTGGAATGTTTCCTTCTGGTTGGATTCTCAAACGGCAGGAGCCAGTTACTATCGCCGGTGTTCCTCTCTGCATCTGGGTTCTGCTGCTTGTCAGCTCCGCTGTAGTTGTTTTCATATGTGAGCCATGTTCCTTTTGGTGCAATTCTTTCTGCCTCCTGGACACTTTGTTCTTTCAACCTGAACTTGACATTGTTTTTCCTGCTGATGTTCAAGGCTGTAATGATTGGCTGTGACAAAAGAAGTATCTCCTTCCATCTTCAAAAACGAGTGATGGCCTCCAGACAGCTGTCATTTACCATTAGTCTGCCCTGTTCTCCTCAACTAATTCTTATTTCTTTGTGCTTCTAGTCATGCCCCTGATGTTTTCTACTCTTTTACAGCTAATGTAAAGCTCATATTATGTTATTTCCCCTAAACCCATGACTGTCTCTGTGAATGAAATAATCACTTAATCTTTAAGTGTTAATTGTGATTTAATTGCCCGAATTACTTCATCATCCCATACATGTCTAAGATAATTAGCTTAGTGTTAAATACTGTGCATTTTTTTTCACTGTAAGACGGGAAGAATTCCCCTTGATTAGTTAATGAGATTAATTATACTCTGTGATACACCAGGTATAATTGTGAAAGTTCCCACCTGTGATTCCACTTTCACACCATTAATGAAAAATCGCTGTAGATGAAGACATACATGTGTCTTTATCAGGTAATTAATTAAAAATAATGGCACACAGTTTAAAGGTGAACTGTAGATAATGTCTACTATTTCACTGAAAAAGATGCTGTGTGGGGTTTAGTCTTCAGAAACTGTTCTTTCAGAATGAGGTCAATCTGAGTTAACATTTCTCTGGCTTAGGATTTTAAATAAAGATTCTTTTCACAAATATATCTTTGCAGGTTCAAAAGTTTTTCCGACATCTTTGCTTGAATTGGACTTTGCATCTCTTAAATTGTAATTGCTTGTTAAGCATGGGCGAAGTTTGAAAAGTGACCTAATATCTGCCTCTCTGATGAGTTTGAATCAGATATTAGGCCCATTTCACAGAAACTGTAGCTTGAATAAGGTCAGCATGTGTTGAATCAAGCTGAATCAATCAGTGTGGTTAGACTTCAGTGGAATTTAACCAATGAGAACATGATAGCCTAAGTTTAATATGCGATGCAGCTGGAAAATCTAGCATTGTGCTTAAAATCCGAAGACGGCTGGCAGCCTCGTCTGTCTATGTCTGTGTTTCTGTATCGTTCCCTTCTCCGCACTCCGTCTTTTTCTCTCTGTGTGTCTGCAGTCAGAGGGTAGAGTCAGTTTTACTGTCACTACCTGTGAAATTGTATTCCACGAAGATGGATGCTTTCTCTTATATTCATGACATCCAGTGAAGCACAGTCACCTCCAAAACTGTTTAATATGGATGCCGTGGAGGCGGACACATATACACACACACGTTCATACGCGCAAACACAGTACATGCGCATGCACACAAACACAAGGACGTAAATGTACTCCTTGCACGCTTGCACACTCACAAACGCACACTTTTTTTTTGCCCCAAAGACAATGCATGGCTGGTGTTTGCTCCTGCTGATTATGAAGAGTGGTAGTGACAGTGCCGCTCTCAGTAGGGTTGATGCATTACAACACAGTGCTGCCGTGTTGCGTAAATTCTCTGTCTCTCCTCATTGAGAACATGGAGGCTTCTCATCTAGCATGGTACACCAGTGCACTTTAGCTCTTCTACTCCTCTTTTGTTCCATCTCTGGAGTTTCGTAATGCCATTCACTCAGTGTAGGCTAGTCATCCATTTTGATGGTGTTGTCTGTTGTCTTTAGAGCGCTTGTATTTCTCTTTTGTCGGCCTGACTGGCAGTCCAGGGTCGTGTTGTGCTCAGAGGTGTTCGCCATGGATCCCTGTGCAGCCACTGAAGAGTACATGTGCTCTGCAGGTGTAGCCCGCCTTCCTCCCCTCACAGGGGGAAACCCTGCAGAGTAATCTCCTCGGGTTGGACTGGAAGAGAAGGAGCCAGAGTGAATTGGTGGGCTCTATGTGTGTGCGAGACTTGTGTGCGCATGTGCGGTTGGGTGTGTGTTTATTTGCCCTGACGGAGAGGACGAAGGTGGAGGGGTGTGGTCTGTGGGTCAAGGCGGCAGAGGAGACTCACAGTTGAGGGGTTTGTGGGCTGCAGCTGCGGAAATACACAAGATTAATAAAACAACACTGCACACAGGATAGGACTCGGAGCGGACCCTCTTTCCCCTCCTTTTTCACTCTAACCCTCCCTTCTCTCTTCCACCACTACCTTAATATAAGTAAGAGATGGATCCCCACGAGTCCTTGGGGGGGGGGGGGGGGGGGGGGGGCATCGTTATATTTCATTTGGGCTGTGTTTTCCCTCTCGGCGCAATGCTACAGTACCTAGCCAGCACCTTGCTCCTGTCTACATGAGGCCAGTAGGGCCTCCAAAGTGTACAGGTTTCATCTGGCCTATGTGCTGTCTGGAGCTTCAAGTATCTCCTCCTGACACCCTGACACAGAAGGGCAGTCAGTCAGAGCTCTTTGCAGGTACAGGGATACAAAAATAAAGAGTTCATGTGTACTCTTGTAGGAATATCTCCATGGAGAGATTCCTTGAACAGTTGCAATGTTGCTGCATTTCATTCTCTGTGTGCCTGTTTGGTTGAGCTCAATTGTAGAACTAAACTTAGGCAGCATGCCCTAGCTGCAGGTTGTATGGAGTTTCTACATCTCGTTCTTTGGTGAGGCGGGGAAGAGGAATCACAGAGTTTGTAGAAATGGGGGTTCTGTTCAGAGGTTCAGAAGAGGGGTTTTGTGTAATCCTATGCTAAATTCAGCATCAGATCTTTTGGGGAGCTGTGTAAAACCAGTATGTTTTTCTTGTCTTTACTTTTCCTGCACACCTCAAAAATGATGATAGCGCATGGCTTTTCAGCTATCTCACCCTCAAGGCAAAATGTACAAGGCTGCTAGGCAGCGTTACCTCTTCCTCTTCCTCGAGACAGCTAACCCCCTCAAAGGATGCTGATGTCTGGAGAGGGAATGCCTGTGAGCAGAAAAAAGCAGGAAGATTTGGGATGGGGTGGGGGTAACATGGAGTTTAGGGGGGGGGGGGGGGAGGAGGGCATTGAATAGAATGGAAAGAGGAGGGAGGGAGTATGTGTTTGATTCAAAGAAAAAAAAAGTAAATTCGGTCCCCCTGTTCTTTGTAGAACATTTCGCTTTGACCCTCCCTTGCTTTCTCTACTCCCTCCCATCCACCCTCCCCCCCCCCCAACTCATACACACACAGACACACAGGGTCCAGCAGATCTGCAGGATATCACACCAGAGAGCCTTTTCTGTCTCCTGCACAGAGATGCATGCTTCTTAATATATCTTCACTGTATGGTGTGTATATGTCCACACTGTTGCAACAGGCAGACACTGAGGTAGGAGAGAGGGAAATGGGGAGAGAGAGTGACAGGAAGGGAGAGAGGGAGGAAGAGAGAGAGGTAGAGTGAGAGTCAGACTGAAATAGGAAAAGGGAGGGGGGAGAGCTTTATATGTTGGTTACATGTTTATGATGCAGTGAAAAATATCAATTTAGATAAAAAACAACAACAAAAACACAGGCTTGAGGATAGAATCTTGAGTTTTTCCTCATATTTCTGGTGAACTCGTCCACATAGCTGCAGCCAAAGCCCTGACCAGACCTCTACTTGTGCTGAGCAGACTGGAGGCGACCCAGGGTAAGTTATGGGCATTTTTCTTTCTCTCCCTCTCTACGCTGCTGATTACGATGCTGCTGATTGATTGGTTAGAGGCTGTGGATTATCACGGGCCGCTCGTCACCAGGTACCTGATGATGAGAGGAGAGAGAGAGACGAGAGGGGAGGAGGGGAGGGAGGGGAAGGGAAGGAGGGGTGGAAATTAGATGAGCATGGCCAGTGCTCACATCACCAGATCTCACTCACTCTCTATCTGATTTCTCTGTTTACTCTGCCATTGCACATTTGTATACCGCATGTGCAAAAATTGATTTTGTGCATTTGTGTGTTAGTGTATCATCTTGATGTGCGTGTGTGGTCCCAGCCGGCACACGTTGCCAGCCCGCCTGCCTTTCCGTAGTCAAACCGGCGTGTGCTGATGAGGCTGTGGGGAGGGATTTGCTGATGAGGGGAAGCCAGAGGGGCCTTTTTGTGAATATGCAGATGAGGGGCATGTGTAAATGGGAGGGGTCTCGACGTGAGTGTGCGCCACACGCTTTATTGTTTATATGTTCTCCATAGGGAGCCTGATCCTCAACAGATTGCCGGCGTTTGGTGTGATCTCACCGCTGCTTTGTTTGGGGCATTCACTGACAAAGATACAGAAATAGAAGAGGAGAGCCGGGGAGGGGAAGAGTGGAGGGGGAAAAGACGGATAGAAAAATACAGTTAAAGAGAAGGGAGAAAAAAAAATGGTAGAGCACCTTCAGGGCATATTTTCACCCCATTGACAAGATGTGATGATTGCTGTTTTGCCCCCTCCCTCCTCCCCTATACCTCCCCAGACGTTTTTCTAAACCATTTGCATGTCAAAGCAGTGGAGGCCACTGCGCAGATTAGTATGAGATGACATAATGATGTAATGAATTAAATGCTCCTGTTTAAGCGCTGCACTTTGCTTTAGTGGGAGGCAGGGACAGGGGGATGCGGGGCAAATAAGAGAGGAACAGGTAGGGATGAGACACTGTCATGCTTTTCTGTTACACTCATTTCAGAAACGCTGATTGAAATAACCTTTTCCGCCTGATTTGATTACAACATTACATCGTTTTTTTTGTTTGCAGTGAGCTTAATCATATTTACATATTTCAGCTGCATGTATATTTTTTAACTGTTACCATCTTCATTTATTTTTCTAATATATATAACTTTTTAAAATCAGAGAGAACTTATTTTTTTCATCTTGTAGTTTTCAATATAAGTAAAAAAGTACATTTTTCTTCAACTAACCCTAGCTTTTTTTTCGAGGTTTCCGTTTGAAGAGTTGTGTGAAGAAAAAAAAAAAATGAAATCTGTTCACATTTTGGTTCACTCAAGATGGGGGTTAGAGGATCACACAGGGATGATTACCATACCTTCATCTCCTTTCTCTTTTCCCTTATTCCTACTTTTCTTTTTATCATGGTCTGGCAATACTTTGTCGATTTACATTTTGTGTGTCTTCTGCTGGATTTTAGGGATATTTTTTGCTTAAAATAAAAACAATATAAATGTGGTATGGTTTACATTTGATCTAAATTGCCATGGCCTTTAACACACAGCACTAAAGTGATTGTGTGTGGCAGCAGTAAAACCGTATGGAGTACATCATCGATTGATGCACTGGCTGACGCAGTGTTTTTATGAAGCCGAAAAGATCTGACACACGACACCTGGGTCTCTATGGAGAAACACCTACTGTGTGACAGGAGCTGGAGTGTGTCACTCTAGTCATCCCCCTACACACACACACACACACACACACACACACACACACACACACACACACACACACACACACACACACACACACACACACACACACACACGCCCGCACACACCTCAGTTACCTGTAACAACGTGGATAGTTGCCTCCATTGAGGAGAAGGGTGGTGCGGAGCTTGTTGAGGAGATGGATACATCCCTCATCTCACTAAACTTTGTGTTATTCACACCTTACTTCTCTCCGCTCTTATCGATTAGAGATGTACTACACAGATCAGCTTTGCTCGCCTGATGGTTGTCTCTTCTATTTGGTCATGATTTGGTTCTTCCCGGGGTGGAAGAATTGACTTGATTGACACCAAAATCAATAGTTAATGAAGACATCATGATGGGTCAATGGAATATTTATGGAATTTATAGATTTATCGACAGAAAGTCTAAATAAAGTGATTATTGAAATGGTACAAGCTAGATATAGATTTTAGGTGATTTAAAAATATTTGATGGACAAAAAGTGTATTTAGAGGTGTTCTTCGAATCACATTTCCAGTTATAAATTCACCAACATTGTAACAGTTTAATGGTAAATTCAGAATGAAAGCAGAACATTTGTAAATGTATTTTTCTAGTTTATGATTTGTAGCCGTCCCCAGTGTGGCCCCGGAGCAGTGTCCATGCGGGTGTGGTCGTGTGGAGTCAGCTGGCTGGTGCAGGGGGTAATGAGTATGCACTGTGACAGCTGGGATAAAGTGTATGGATGTGTTTGGTGGGAGTAATCAGCTGCCGACCACGGGGTGCACAAGGTTGATGTGAGGCTTTATGACTGCAGAGCTTAAACACACACACACAGACACACACACACACACACACACACACACACACACACACACACACACACACACGTGCACACAGAAGTCCGTTGGGACTGCATGCTTCACCTCACCCTTGCACTGCTCAACATATCCTGAGTTTCTCAGCTAGCTTCTCCCTTTTGCCTTCAGTAAAAATATATTTTCATCATAATAAAATTATCAGAAACAATGTAAACATTTCATCATAACGGAACTCCTTTACACATCAGAAAAAAACATTTATTCCTGGCTGTGATCTCTATAAAGCTGTGTTTTGTGAATCAGGATTGAGTATTTGTTTGTTTAACAGCGCAGCAACATATTGAATATGCGTGTAATTGTGTTACTGACAAATTTGCCTTGTTAAAAAACATATCTCAATTGAAGTTGTTGGAGCCTGTGGCTACAGTGCTTTACAATAATTGGTAAAATGTAGGCCCCACTGGCCAGTGAAATTGAACAATCTAATACTGTATATGCATGAAGGGAAAATACATATTGATCACTCAGTAGATTAGAATGGTAACACTTTGATTTGATTCTTACAGTTTGTGGGGTATGTTGTTGATTGTGAGTATCTGTGGTGATTGGGGCGTGCATGTGTATTGATTTGACCATCTGGATGTTTGTGTTCACCTGTCTGCAAATGTGCAGCTGCAATCCGCAGCTTGGATTGTCTGTGGTCTCTAGTTATTATGTTCGTGTCTGAGAGCCTATGTTGGGCTCTGTTTTGGTTTTTGACTGCACTTCTGTGCGTATGTGTGTGGACAGTGAGAGTTTGTGTGCATGTGCGGGAGTTGGAGCCCTTGCCTTGAACTCCTGGCCCTGTCACTCTGGGCTGCAGTTTTCATCGGCTCTTCCAGGTTCTCAATAGTCAATGAGGAGGATAGGCAGCAAAGAGGATTATTGGTATTGATCTACCCAGGGGGATCATTAGGCATCACTATCAATTCACAGCTCCTAGCACACAGCACCGGCCTGCACAGACATTGCCAATTTGTCCCTATTAGAGAACCCAGTTTCTGGGTGTCTGCTGTAAGAGGCTGCTCAGGCCCCACTGGAGAGCAGCCAGCTAGTGCCTGGCTTACAGTAGGCCTGATCACAGCGCTTGGCTGCATTCGGCTGGGGTGATGAAACACCTGCTGGCTGTGATACCTGCTTGATATCATGAGGCAGATACCATTGAATATGCAATAACTCTGAGGAACTCCCCCACCAAAAACAAACATGTCCTAGTTTTGACTTAAAATGTCTGGGACTTTACATTTTATTTAGGGAAACAAAAGGAAATACGATTTCTTTTAGACTCCCTTTTTATTTTAGACACACACATTCCACTTCCTGTCAGTAGCTTCCTCTACATCCCCATATTATTTACCAAGGGGTAATTGGCGCTGTAATAGAATACTTTAGTGTGGCTTATCCAGGCTGGCCCACTTATCTGTGTAAGCTGGCTGTTCTGGGGACTAAAGCTGCTAGATCCGTTGTCGCTGACTTTAACCCTTTGCCAGAGTCAGGTGTGCAGGGAGCTGCACTACTGACTGCCACTGCATGCCATGAGGGGTGGCAGATGCCAGTATACCCCTCACTCAATTTTGAGATGCCACAACTTCACTGGTGTCACTCAAAATTATATAAATATTGAAAAACAATATATATGTGCATATATGCGTCATTCTTTCACACCACATATATAGCCTATTGTTGCTTGTGTATTTTTTACTGTTGATTTCTCTCCACATTTAAATGTAAACTGCCCAATCAGTCGCTTGTTTTATATATTTTAATGTCAGTAACTAGGATAAGCAAAGAATTTCAGTTGAAACATTTTTTTCATGCAACTGTAAATCCAAGCTGAAAATGGCATTTGCTGTGTTGCTCCTTTTCTCAAACATGACTGTTCCACCACATAAAAATAATGATGCTTTATGTCTACAGACCCCTGGCATTATAGCCATTGTTTATTTACCACTAACCACTCTTTATATCTAGTTACTATCCTAATTGTGAATTATCTGAACCTTATATGAATAGACAATGGTGCTAAACAAGACAATACGCTTACTTAAGCTTGGTACAGTATGCCTAAAGTGTGGCGCAGCACTCTTAGAGAAAGGGGTGGTTTTAA
Source organism: Melanostigma gelatinosum (assembly GCF_949748355.1). NCBI lineage: Eukaryota > Metazoa > Chordata > Actinopteri > Perciformes > Zoarcidae > Melanostigma > Melanostigma gelatinosum. The sequence goes on from NC_136635.1 coordinate 14,096,921, forward strand.
AATTGAAGGACAGAGAGTCGAGATCCTTGTTGGGATGAGCAAAGCTTTGTTTAACTGATTACTTTTGTATGCGTTTTTTTTGTGTTGATGATTTCTGAGTCAGAAAAAAAAGTCACTGATATGGTAGACACGCACGCACGCACGCACGCGCACATGCAGTGAGCGAGCCAGACGGACCTTGCAGTTGACCAAGCGGGGCAGTGAACAGCAGGTGATTTTTTTTCTCACGCTCCTTGACCCCTCTCCTGGTCTCTTTAGCTGCAGCCAGACTGATTGTACCCTCACACACATACACTATACTCATATTATATTTAGGAATATACTGTATGAATGTGAAAAGAAATCACCCTGACTTTGGTGGTTGGTGAAGACAGTGTCATTTCACGCTGGGGTCTATTAGAGGGTGAGCCGGGTGTGAAGGACATCCTACACATCTTTTAAGTGCTCTAATAAATCATCTTCAGCACATTCAAAATTCATCAGTGCTAGCACTTTGCCCTTTTTCTCTCCGAATCAGTCCTTTTGTGGTCGGACAGCCATACATTCATACACACACGAACACAGCGGTAGAAACCGTATACTCTAGGCGAGCAACACATTGGTCTTGGGCCTGAGGTTTTTGCATGTGGAAATCAAAGGCAATTTCTTCTGGTAATGACTTCAGTCTGGGCAATGTGTGGGGGTCCTTTGGAGCTGCTATTCCCCAGTCACAGCGCTGCTTTCACACATCCTCTTTCACTGGCTGTTCATCGGACGCTGTGTGCAGCTCTCTCGTGCTAGGTCAACGACCACACAAATCATATGGAGCCCAGCTCTCTTTTAACCAGCCCATCCAGTCGGTCTCACTTCATCAAGTATATAAGCAAAGGAAATGTGTGCGAATCATAAGGACGCAGCATGCACGAGTCGATACAATGACATGGAGTATTTTGAGTGTTAAATTGCAGAAAAGATGGAAGAAAAGAATCAACTTGATGATCTAATTGTTATGTTTTAGTCTCTAGCATTGTGGTGGAGCCACCAAGAGAGGGCAGTGTGGCCTGCCCAAGAGCATGGCTAGCAGCTGCAATTCACCGTTGGAACATTGTGATCACCTGACATAAGCAGGCACACACACACACACACACACACACACACACACACACACACACACACACACACACACACACACACACACACACACACACATTGCCTGTCCCTCGCTTGGTTGTTATATACATAGATGATATACAGACATGGCGGTCTTCTTTTTTTCTTTCTTTGTGGTGGTGTGGAGAAACCCTCTGATCTTCTTTCTGACATGCCTTTCTCATAGGTTCTGGTTAATTTCCTCTCCGCTCATCTTTAATTGATGTTTGTCCAAACAGAATGAATATCTATTTTAGTTGAAAAGCCAACCCATTCACTGCATCTTATAAATAATAATATCCTTCTTCCAGATTTATTTATCGATATAAACTCTGCCAATGTTAATGCAGCAATGAATGTAATAGGAAATGAATGAAATATAAGCAAAAGCAGTGGGACATTTGTTAAATGAAAAGGACTACATGGTTGTGTGCCATTTTGTTGCTATCCTTTGTGTTTTTACGAGGCAGTGGAGGCAGACTGTCTGGGGGTAATCAGATAAAAACAGGAATCATTCATGATCCTCAAAAATGTACAAATGAAAAATAAACAGATCGCACAGAGCCAGTGATGTGTGCTTCCGCTTCTGTCGATTTTACCCAGAGGACCAGTCATCGGCTGATCTCACTCCAACAACATCTCAAAATGCATTTGTGACGTCTTGTATGTTTTGTTATCTGAGAATGTACAAATGTGTATATGTGTGTTTTATTGGGAGGAGGGAGAAGCTAAATCTGTGAGCGAAGGAAGAAAAAGGAGGGAAATGGAAGGGGGAGATGGATGAGGGCAGTTCGGGGGCCCTGGGTGTTTTAATTATCCACTGCTCTGTCGTTGGGTCAGAGCTCGCTATCTCTCCCTGGCTCTATCCCTGTCTCTTGATTTGAGCAGTACCTTTATCCCTAAGCCTTCAGCTCCTCTGGCCAAACAAAGAAAAAAGGGAGGGCAAAGAAGGGGTTTTATAGTAGGAACTATGCCACATTTACCATTAATATCCCTCAATCTCCTCTTTTTTTATGTAGTGCAGAGCACAGTAACCTCAATAAAGTGACCCCCAGTGAGGCCTGGTAGTGTATGAATATGGCTTTTGGAATGGAGGATCCTTTTGCACTAGGGCAGAGCTGGTCTAGTTCTGTTAAAAAGCAGAAGCAAAGTACTGGCTGCCTCCTAAACAAGTGGGGTGAAGGAGCACATTTACAAAAAAATCTTCCTGCTTTATGCCTTTTTTTGTGAGAAGAGATCATCAAAATGCCAAACGTTCCAGGGACGCTGTTTGTCTGATAACACTATAGTCTGAGGAATGGCTGTGTGGATGGGCACGGTGGTCACATGACCTCTCTGTAGAATTTCCCTGAAGCGGAAGCATCCATGTTTGCATTTCACTGTTATTGTGTATCCTTATATTATGGTACTCATTGAATTCACAATTTACTTTCATTGAAAACGCAAAGTTGAATGAAGACATCATTTTCAGGAATGCCATAATTGTAAAAAGATAAGTTGAATTACCATTGCTTGCTGTAAAAAAACATTTATCAATTAAAATATCTTTGAATAACACTTTTTTAATACTGTGAAGCCTTTTTGTTGTAAATCATAAACATGGTAGATTTTTTTCAACATCAAATAAATGTGAACACAATGCTTGTTTTGACAGAAATACAAATTTCCGTAGAATATGTCTCTGAGGCCAAAACTAATATTTTGGTAAAATTTGTCAGTTTTTATATATCCATTGAAATATATTTACCTAAAAATATACAATTGAGCGAGTGTAGAGGAAAAAAAATCGTTGCAGGGAGACAAAAGCCTTCATTTTCTTTGCCTCTGCTGTACACTGTATATGTATTGTTTACCTAAAAGAAATCCACAAAGCAAATGTATTTATCAAGGTCTGTGTGTGGGTGTGTGTGTGTGTGTGTGTGTGTGTGTGTGTGTGTGTGTGTGTGTGTGTGTGTATATATTGTATATCCGGAGTGCCTACATGTTATCGTCTGTGATTTCTGGACCATACTGTATCTCCATGACAACATGGTTTTTGATGTGGGTTCCGTTCCTGACATTTCCCCATTTGGGGAGGCTTCTGAATTGCCTTGCCTCTCCTTCAGTCACATGAAAAAAGAAAAAAAAAGGTGTTGGGGGTGGGGTGCATAGGGGGGCAGTATGAGGAATCTAATGGGCGTCTGGTCTGATTGTCCTCAGTCGTGGCAGTAGAGACAAAGCAGATGAATTGTGCAATGGATTCGAAGAGATTGGAGACAAGTGCATGTCAGCAGCCCCTCCATCTCTCCTCTTCTCCCACCCCCCCCCCATCCTCCAGGATCCCTCCCTCTCCATCTCTCCTTTCTTTTTGTCTGACATCCTGAAAAAAGCAGGCATGACAGCAGTGCTCTGCTTGAGCAAAACCTTAAAAACAAAATGCAGTCCTAACCCGTTTTTCTTTTATAATAGATATTCAGGCAGACGTTCAGTGTGTTGCACCCATATTAATTGTGAAACACTGCATGACAAATCTTCACAATATTAATCACGAAGCAAACATCAAGGACATTTTTGATTCATGCTGTCTGAACTGCTAGAAATAAATGACAGCATTTATAGAAAACACATTTACAGATAAAGGGACTTTTATAATCAGCTTAAAAGAGTCGCACTGGGCTGAAATCGGATAGACTTTTCCCCCGAATGTTTTTGTCTCGTCCCCTCATAATACTATGTAATTTATTCAACTCTCGATTAAATGTCTTGCCAGTGTTTCTGGCTGGTATTTATCCTTTCCACTGGACGCTAACCTCCAGGTAAATGTTGATCACCATCGGCAGCTTCAAACATCCCACTGCTTCTGTCCTGAAGCTGGAGGTGGAGCAGCGATTCTTTGTGCTGCCACATGTTCATCTCTGAACCCTGGATGAAAAATCACAAACATTCTTATTTTTTTTGCTACTGTCTTTGTCATATAAGGCTCTGGTGAGCATCTTGGCGTAGGTGAATGATTTTGATTTGAAGTAGCAGTGTAGCCCAGGACTGTAAGTGTGGGGATCTCCTACACTAAATGTGTTTCAGACAGCTACTTTGGCTTTGAAGTTTCAAAGAGGAAATACACTCAGGGCTCCAAGAGCTACTGTGTTTCTTTCACAAAACATGATGAATTATTTAGCTGTATTTAGAATCAAACATAATATATTTTAAATTGTTTTAATTACTGTTGAAATGTATTTAGCAACTGCCATCAAACTGAATTTGATGTAGTCTGTTACATCTCTCTATAATTAGCTGAAATAGACAATCGTTTTTAATACAAGCAAAAGCAATCTCAAGAATATTTATAATAAGAGATGAATTTCTTTTAATTTGTTGTCTTAAATGTCCCCCATTATTAAGATGAAAAGACACGATACATTTTCATTTCGATCAAGTGGCCACCTTGACAGCACTGGTCTGCCAGCTTTTGTTTAGTGTTGACTCCATTTATTATTCATCTTTATATCAGTCTGTATTTTAATATGAATAATGGAGGAGGTATCAGAGAAGGAAGAGGCATGTGAGAGAGGGGTGCCACACAGCATGTGTCCTTGGCTGTTCTCTGCTCCTGCACTCCTCAGAGTGGAGCAGGTGGGGGGCGGGCTGAAGGAAGAGGAGGGCTGTCAGACTCAGAGTCTATAGCTGTGCCTGGTGCCAGGGCAAGGATTCTGGGTCCTGCTCTCTCTCTTTCCTCTCCACCTCCTGCCTGCTTACCTGGCTAGCTCTCTTGTCGGATTTAATAACAGTATATAAATCAAAAGCCTCCTGTCAGCCACACAGCCTTCATTAAATTCAAATGGGGAACGGGTCTCTTTGGATCCAATTTTAATAAAACCAGGTAATCAAATGTGGGCTTAAAAAATGGGTCATCACTTCACAGCCCCACAGATGTCTGGTCTCCATCGGTGTCTTGTATACAGAAGACCCCGCTTATACACATAGTGGACGATACATTATTTGCAAGTGTACCAATACATTGTTTCCTTGTATTTTCTTACATGAGAAGAATATACATTTTTGAAAGTCATTCAGTGAAAAGCAGGATAACTGATTTCATAAAAATGGGATTGTTGTTGTGTCCTATCAGATAATTAAAATCTACTTACGTGTTTCAGTGTTTACAGTTGAATCAGAGTAGTCTGAGTGACTGGGCCTTTAGATGTGTACATGTAAGGAATATTATCTTCATGATGCACAGTATAATATGCACAAAGAGTAAGTTGTTCTCCACATGCAATTATATTTTGTAGCTTTATAATCTATTATCATTGCTACACTGTAGATTTGGAAGGCATATGAACTAACTATCTGACTATCTACCAGTTTCTGTCTCTGTATATAAATCAGTAGACAGACAGACAGACGCAGATGTTCAATCATATATGCCAGCAGGTTTTGCCTGTTGTTACTTAGCTGGGGTTGGTGTTGCATCTTGACTGAGCCAGGGCTCAGGGTTTCCAGGGTTTAGACATGATTGTGATGATTGAGCCACCTTCTTTTTTTTTTTTCTTGTTGCTGATTTTGGGGGCAGATATCACGATTTTCTGACAAAAAAAATATATACCAGCTATCGGAACGATTTTTGTGCAATGGTTATATCCTGTTTTGTACATGACCTGCATGTCATGCGTGCATTAGTGCTGGCTCAAGGTAGTCACTTTTATTTAAACGGTGACGATCCTACAGTTTACAGAGTACCTGTACATCTTGAAATCATTATTTCGGGTGCGTGATTGAGAGGATGTTTGAGGTTTGTGCCTGAGATAGACAGACAGATATTTGAGAAACTCCTGTTTAATTATGCATTGAAATAAGGGTATACATTGTCATGTATTATGCAGAACTGGGAAGAAAGAAGCAGGGATTTTGAACTGTATCAGTTGCATTGCACTTGTATTTTTTTTTTGATGATCAAAACCAAGAGAAACAATTTGTATCATACAGCTTGCGAGCAGAAGAGGGCACTATGAGTTGCTGATGTGCATTCTCCTGTACCTCTCTTTCTTTCCTGTCTATCTCTGTATCTCATTTCACTATCTGTCCTCTCTCATTGCACTCACTTCCTTTGCTTCACTCTGTTTTTTGTAACAATTTGTATTTGAAACCCATAATTAGTGGAAGAGAGCATATATTAGATCCCACATGCTGTAAAACACAGGTTGAAATGAAAAGGATGAACAGTAGAGTAAATAAATGATGTTCTTAATACCATGGTATCGGCAAATAAAGCTGTTTTATTGTTTTAACCCAAGAGTAGTAGTTTTTGTATTTTATATTAAATATATTTTTACACATTTACTTGTGGTAATGTGGTGCAACATTTGGGAAAATCCAAACATGCCACAAATGCATCATGATTTTTCCAGACTCATCACTCTTTTATCTGGTCTGTTCAACCTTTCACCCAAACGCTACAGTATTCTCCACCAGCACTCCTCATCAATGTCATTTGGCCTTTGACTAATATTTGCTGCTGGTTTGCAAGACAAAATGTAGAAATAATAAATATTTTGTAATATTACCTGGAGTATTAATAATATGTATAAACTGATGATGGGACAGCCAAACATTCTTTCTTCCTGAACAGTATTGGAACTAACTTTACTTTCCAACTCGTCCACATACATTTCAAGATGCCCCCTTTTTTATTTGGCTTTCTCTTGTTGAACTTGCTCGTCCTTTTGTTAGAGAGGAAGACATACCGCGACAGCCGTCCCACGATTATTTGTCCCCCTCAACAGCCTGATAATCACGGACAACTCTACCTGAGCATTGCGTCCTCCACAGGCAGGTCAGAGGAGTTCCCATCACCCCCTGGTGTGTCTCCCTCCTGCCTCTGTTCTTCCTGCCCCCTTTCCTGCTGCCATCGAGGCCTGCCATGTTAGTGCAGGCTCCCGCTGCTCAGCCCTCTCCTTCAATAAATCTTCATATGTGTTGGAGGGAAGGTGGAGGGTACAGACAACAATAACCACCGGTACTCTCCATCAAAGGGTTATCTGGCTTTCACAGGCACACTGACAGACTGCTCTCTGACATGGAGCAGAGGCCGAGTGCTGTGTCTCTGACAGGGAAGAGGCCCGGCTTTGGAGACAGGAAAGGGATTAATTTACAGGAACTGAAACAAACTTCAAAAAGTCCAAACATTGAGAGGAAAGATCCAAACAATCAAATGAGTGAGAGGTGGAATGAAGTCCAACAAAATGTAAGTTTGAATGATTGAATCACCAGAGATTCATGATCGATAATTGCAAATTCGACCTATATTTTGTACAGTACCTCTCTCTACAGTGTCATTTTTTCTTCATATTAATATTAAAACAAACATATTTTCAGTTTGGCTGTCAGTTTGATTCTGCTAATTCCCTTGATGTTCAACAAATAACCCAAATGCTTTTGTGATTAGGATTGCTGAGTTTTAATGGAAACCGATTTAGTTGCGAGGGAGATATTTTTCCTGTGTTGAGTTGCAGGGGCCTATTCCTCAGTGCTGTCTTAGTGTGTCAGCGAGGACTGCTGTTATAAATTACCAGCCCCAAATTTTGCAACTTAAAAAGTAGGAATGAGAGTAAACCTTTTGTTTATGTCACCTATCATCTTGAAATATTTACCATTCTGCACCTCTCAGCTCCTTGTCTCCCTCCAGTGTGATAAAAGGTTGCTGGCTCCCAGTCTTAACCCCTTCCTGCTTCGTCCCATCTCCTGCTCCATCTCTGCTAGGAACAGACATCATATAAACCTCTTCTTTCTGCTCAAATCCTGCTGTCTACATTTATTTTCTCTCCTGCAGGAAGTAGTTTATTCAGGGTGGTTCCTCCGGGAATCATATGAGCATTTGACCAGGTGTCTGCGACACTTTTCAATATTTTATTCCAGAGCGTGTTTGTATGTTTTAGTGTGTGTGTATTTGAGTTGTTATATTTGACTTCTCAGTTCGAAGGGAAACAATACATGCATGCACTTTTGCACTTTGTATGCCTGTGTGGTGTGGAGGGAGGGTGTGCGCACTGTGTATTTAAAAAAGAGAAAGAAAAGGGCAAAGGAAATAAAATTCAGCGCTGAATGAATTATGGAGTGTATTGTTATCTACTGTGTGTTGCTCAGCTTGCGTGAGTGAATGGAATGCATCTGCAAAAGGTGCAGAAATAAAAACGGAGAAACCTGCAGTGTGTTTTAAGCATTGTGTCGGGTACGCTATGAATTGCCTGTGGTTGCCTTGCAGGACTGATACCTCTGAAATCAACCATTTCTCTCCGTTCGCTTTCAACAAAAACATGTCCCCCAGCTAAGGTGCACTTTCACCGTTTTTACCATCACTTTTTCAAGAGAAAACAAAACTGTGTGGAGTAGCAGACAGATACTGGGTTTTGTAATGGGCATACTGGTGCTGTCTAAAGTGAATTGTCATTGTGCTTGAGTCCCATTCCAGACATTTGTTTCCCACTGTGAGGGTCTAGCTACTGAGATCAAACATTTTCTGCAAATTACAGTCTATACTTCTGTTACACAGACTAGTCTTTACTGTGTTTCATCTTTATATTTTTTAATTCTTTCTTGCATTTTTCCCTGTTTCCCTGGAAACAAGTGCTTACAGAAATGCGTTTAACGGCAGGAAAACAAAACATGAACACCGGAAAAAGAGAAATAAGTCCATGAAGGTACAGAATATGGTGATCTTTTGTTTTATATTTGCCTCACCAGTATTGCATCCTTAATGGTTATTCTGGTGGTGTCTTTTTCTCCGTCCTGGTCTCCTCCTTTGTCTTTGTCTTTTACCTCTTCCGCTTGATCTTCCTCTTTGACCTCATCTTGCTTCCTCTTTCTGTGTGAATGATTCTCAAATATTCTCTATGTTGCATTGAGCACTCTGGTAGCCTTGTATTTTCATTCCGTCCAGTTTTTTTTTTCTTCTTCTATTGGGGTGGTGGTAAGCCTGATGGGGGGGTTATGTCAGGAGAGGTGATCATAAATATTAGGAGCTGCAGGGAGACAAAGGGCTAAAATGGAAAGGCTTGGCGGGATGAGGGGACCTGGCCATGTCATGTACCTCAGTCATTTTTCTTGTGCGCTTAGAACTCAGTCAGGGGTTTAATTGGAATCTAGACTTCAAAGAAACCCTCGGCCCATCCAGCATCCCCCCCATCCCAACTCCACCCCTGCACTAACTCCCCTGACTGGATCCGCTCGCGTCCACTGCGCACGCACACACACACACACACACACACACACACCTACACACACACAGACCGTGACCACTACAATATCAGAGAGAGCATCACCATGCACGACCCCGGCTGAAATTGACTTTGCTCATATTTGCACAAGATATTTAGGTGTGGTGTATGTTCACATGTGTGGATCCGTGTTGCCCTTGTTTGTGTTTGAATTTGCACAACCCAATTATTTTTTACACTTTATAAAAGTCACATTCTTTTTGTGTGCACGCATATTAAAAAACAAAATCTGCTCCTTTGTTTGGGCTTGATTAATCCCGAATGAAATATATAGAAATGGAGTGTTGGATACATCATTGCTTTGTGGAAGCATGTTTATAATGTTTAAAATAATGTTTGTCAAAAGCTATTATTGCTGCTACAAATGTAAAATAGACTTTTCTGTACTGCTCATAAAATAGTTTTGGTTTGTTCCCAGATAGATACATTAGGCATCCCCACATCCTGAATAAGGTGTTTTATCCTGTGACAACAGTCATCGGGGACTGGTGACCCTAATTGTTGGAATTCTGTTAAGCATTCCAACTCTTGCAACTCTTCTTCTTCATTTTTTAAGCTACAGAAACCGTTCAACTATCAAAATGTTCAGCTCCTTCAGCTCATCTCTGCTATGACTTTTTCTATTTCTAACCTTTAAACGTTTTGAATTATTAAGCTTTTTATTTTCAATGGGATCTCTATGGAGAATATTTTCAAATCCTCTTAAACTTCTTCAACTTTCAAATCCTTCAACTTCCTCATACTTTCAGCTACAGACACCATTTCAACTTTCAAATGTTGTGAAAACCCTTACCTATTGCCACATGATTCAGCTTTTTGATATCTTTTAAACTTTTTGAACTGCAGCAATTTAACTTTCATGATTTTTCAGCCCTTTTCTGACTTTATAATGGGTGTGTATTGCGCAGCTTAGAGTGCGTGATGTCACCGCTAGAGTGAAGAGCAGCTTGAGATTCTTGTGAAAAAAACATTTGTATTTTGCCACTGTGTCCACAATCTTCACTCTTCATGCATAATTTCTGGATGTAGAAGTAGCTAATATTGTCCTTGTCGTAGAAAAATTACTGTGGAATCCCACAGATTTCCACATTTGACACGGAAGCCGTTAATTGAGAGGAAAACCAACTTTCTGCTCCATAGAGACCAATGTTAAATTTTGCTTCAAAAACATCTTCCACAGAACACGGTACCCCATTTCTAGATTGCCAGTTAAGCCACATTCTTTACACTACAGACACAATTTTTACAAGATCTGTTCTTCAACTCATTCTTCCTCTCAATTATTAATATCGGAGCAATAGGAGCTACGGTTATGGGAGTTTTGATGATTTGTTTGAGAGGTGTTTCCGTGTTTTATCTCCATGAAATGGCTTCATGCACACAGGTGTTTGCGATTGAGCCAATTAGTGATGTTGATAAACACACAGACTCACAGACACACGCGCACATACACTCCTCTCCCTCTCTCTCTGTGTCTCTCATACAGTCATTCAGGTCTTAGGGATCTTTAGAGGTATTTCCCCCCTCCTCCACCCCCCCCCCCCACACACACACACGCCATTTTAAAATAAAAGCCCCACAGAATGAATCCTAACTGAAATGCTTGTGATGAGCCTGTCATTTAATAACTGGTTTGTGTTTATCTAACATTATGATTCTGTCTCCTCTCCCCTTCTCCCCCACACCCCATTTCAAAATAAAAGCCCCAGAGAGTGAATTCTAACTGAACTGCTTGTGATGAAGCCTGTCATTTAATAACCTCTGTTTATGTGTGTCAAACATGATGATTATGTCTCCTCTCCCCTCCCTTCCCCACCCAGCCCCACCCTTTCAAAATAAAAGCCCCATGGATTAACTGTATTTAAACGTTTAGCTCAAAATTAGGCTTTTTTGTTGAAATAATGAATGCTCTTACTAATACTGCGACAACTACTACTGCTGCTGCTAATATTTCTAGTACTACTACTACTACCACTACTACTACTTCAACTTTTGCTGTTGTTACTATTACTACTACTGCTACTGCTATTACTGCTACCATAAATATTATTACTACCACTACTGCTATTACTACCACTACCACTACTATTATTACTTATACCACAACTGCTAATACTGCTATTCCTGCTACTACCAGTACTAATACTACTACAGCTATTAGTACGACTGCTACTAGTACTACTACTACTGCTACTTCAAAAACTGACTTTACTATTACTACTACTACTACTTATTATCCTACTACGACCACTACTACAGCTATTACTACGACTACTGATACGACTACTTCTACTACTTCTTCTAATTACTAATACTTCGACTACAACTTCTACTACTACTGCTACTACAAATATCACTACTGCTACAGCTAGTACTTATTCAAATGCTACTAATACTGCTAATAATACTTCTACTACAACTTCTACTACAACTTCTACTTCTGATACTACTACAACAAATATCACACCACTGGAATTCTTTTAAGCTACAGAAACCGTTCGAATATCAAAATGTTCAGCTCTTTCAGGAGAGGGGTGACATGACTTCATATTTGTAATCTTTCAACTTTTAGAATTATTAAGCTTTTTGCAATTTTTTTAAAATTGGATATCTATTTTCAGCAATGTTTTTGAGATTCATTTCAGCTTTCAGCATTCCAACGCATTTTCAGCAGGAAATGCATTTTCTAGTTCTGTTTGTGGCCCACAAAGAGTTGTACATTAGTACCGTTTAAATTCCCAATAGAGTCCTCTGACTGGACAAATAAAACAATTAAATACACGTCCATGTTGTGTAAAAAAGTGATATGATTGTTTTCATTGTTGCACATCTTCCTCCATTTATCAGGCCAACACTTTCTTATTTTGTCATTACCTTTCGTCCAGTTCAGCATTCACACGTTGGTATGTTATTTGACACTTGGGCATGCTGATTTATTTCTACTATAGTGTCTTGTATTTCTACCATAATTGGAGGAGTTATATAATTAAAGTGAGACAAAGTTAACTTTGTAATAGTCCAAACCTGAAGGAAATGGGTGGAAGAAAATGTCTGTTGTACAGGATAATTAATATTGGAGCAGCAGGGGTTCATATGTAGTAATATATGCACCTTTGTAATTAAGGCTTCTCCTGCCTCTCTGGAGTTTCAGTGGGCCTTGTTAGCACTGTGCGGAAGACACTTTTAAAGCCATACCTGTAATATAATATGTTTCAAAGCCATAATTATAGGCAGGGAAAGAGGACCTATTTTCAGAACTCTAACAAATCACTTTTTCCATTACAACTGGTAAAGGTGTTAATGACTCCTTGTGATTTTTGATTTTTCCCATTTGAATTATGAAAAAGCTGTATCATTTGAACTATAGTTATTAGGTGAATTTCAAGTAGCCATACATAGAAAAAAGGTGTATCCAATTTAAATAGTTTTCACCAAGAAAGACCATATAGGCATATTTTTCCGTAACTTAAACGGAAATGGGGTTAAGGAGGTCAGCTGATCATTAGAAAAGCAGAGTTTAATTGCATCAAGAAACAGATGAATCCAGGAGCTACTTGTGCCGATGTAAAACGGTTACTTTGATTGTTAATAAGTACTTTTGACAACCTTTATGTTTCCACTTTATAAAGGTGAGAATAGTCAGATGTAATCATTAGAATTTGTAATATTTTAGTACTGAATATTGTTATATATTCACTAACGCAAGATTGAATATTGGTGTAGATGTTTCCAGAAGAGTACATTTTTTCCTTACCCGCAATATTTTGACAACTACCGAGGAAGGACATTGTCTCAGTCATTTGTAATGTATTACACGTCCAGCAATGGAGACTGTAAGACGTGTAAGGAATACATTTGTCTTTTTGGGATACCTGTTCAGGTTTGACCTGCCATATCATAGCAGCTCATATCCTGCTCTGTAAATGTATTCAGGCAGATCAGTTTAATGCAGGAGCCTTACAAACAGCTGGTGGTAGCGATGATGATGACAGATTGTTGTTTAAAATAAAAAGAGGTCTTTTCTACTATCCTGCTGTCTTGTTAAAAAAAAAAAGTATGGCTGTCTTGGAAGAGAAGCCTGGGCCCTGAATGACTAATAGGGCTGCTCATACAGAATGGTTTGTAATGGAGGTGTTAATGACCATGTTGCTTAAAGGTTACTTCTCAGTGGTGTTTTCTTTCTCCCTCGCGTCAACACCTTTATTCTGCCACCAACGTGTTCACTTTGTTTCCTATTATCTTCCCCTTTTTCCTGCACAACCTTGAATGCAACTGCAGCGACCAACAGATCAAGGGATGACAGAATGAAAAAGATAATAAAGGAGAAAGATAGATAAAGGGCTAGGCAAAGAAAAAGGTACTTTATCAGAGAGGTCTCAGCCCAGCAGCATTTTGACTTTAAGGGACTCGGGTGTCTCGACTTGGCTGCCAACATCCGTGTCTCACATGGGCCTCTGCAAGATGAAGGCACCCCCACACCCCACAGTTTTATCAGATGTATTTAGATTTGAGGAATCTTTTGGAGAGGTAGCTGGAGGTCAGGGGTGGTGTGTGGTTTACATAGAGAGGTCATTTTAATCTCGGCATCCCATAGTCAGTGGACTCAGTGGTTGGTCTAATTTGGGAGCAGAGGTTATTACGTGTTGCACCCTGACAGAGCTAGACTATTGTCCTATCCAGTGGACCAGGGAGCTCTGCTACACTGTCATGCCTTGCATTTATTGGGTTCTGGAAACAGGTGAATGTTTGGCTAAAAGGATGGCCTTGTCAAGAAAATGTTGAATCTATGTCCTTGCATGGAAACCGGTTTGGTCAAATAGATATCCTTGTTTTGGTGACCACAGTATTTGGTATACAGAAAACAATATTTTCCTTCACATACTAAGGATGAGAGGGAACCCCAATACTTTCAGCTCATTACAGCTGCTCTACATGTGCAGCTGTCATTTTGGTTGTAGATGAAAGGCAATTAGATGATGCATGTCATCCTATTGATGATCATAAATGGCTGCTGTCCTTATTGTTAAGATAATCACACGTGAGGAGTAGATATTTGTCAAAATCCTGCTCATTCCAAGATTTATTTGAAAGAGGATTTGAAATTATTACCTAAACTGTCTGTTGGAAACATTCATCACAGTTCACAGACCTACTTCCTGGTTCTACGTTCACTCACAAAAATATAATGTAAGGTATTGAAGAGAGCATCACCTCAGTATCAGTTCTGAAGCTCAGCTATGGAATTAGCACCTCAGTCATTGATACTTCATCCCAGCAGCAAGAACACTAAAAGAGGATAAAGAATGTCTTGGCAGCTTGGATAAGGAACTGTAATATTGTTATAAACCAGTGTGAGTTCCCAAAATGAACACATCATGACTATTAGGGGTGTCACAAATCTGCAAATCCACGATTCAATTTGACTTTTGATTTTAAGGTCACAATTCAATTTAAAAAAGACAATCTTCTTCAAAAAGCTGCTTCTTTAAAGGGTTGCATGGTATTATGTGCGATATAACCGCTATCATTTATTTGTAATGTACCACACTGCGGCTGTGTGGTCAAATTTAAATAATTAATTTGAAATGTAATAACATAACCGACAGCTGCGAGTCGGTTTGGGTCACTCCAGCCGGTTTATTTCTGTCTAAGGAAGTAGTGAGACCTATCACACAATGGTTTCATCAAGACAATCTTTCATTAATTACACACTTAAAGTCCTGCCAGTCATATTTCTTGGAAGGCAATTTAGGGACATGTTTCAACAGCTTAATTAAAAATAGCAACTAAGTTTGGTGATGTTTGGACAGACTTTGAAGCAGAATGAAGCAGAAAAAAGTGCAGTTCTGTTGTTTCTCCATCATCTCCGTCACCGCAGTGGCAATGATGTGCAGCTGCAGGCTACCGGTAAGCTATGCTGTGTGGTTTGCTTTTTTTTCAGTGAAAGAAAATCACTTGGAGAATCGCTGATCCTGCTTTTGATTTAGAAAGCACATTTTGATCGATTGTTGTTTTCGGAACGAAGTTGTGACACCCCTGATTAGCAGCTAGTCTGACTCACCGGATGTAGACTGTGGGTAAAGACACATTTAAATAGAAGAGGAAATGATCAAACAAGAAACAGAAACACACCTCAAACAGCGGTAAGCTGCAGGCTGAAGTGATGAATGTGAATTTTCCATGAACTGAGAAACAGTTTTACCAGTTTTTGTCACCATTATATTTCTCAATAGATGCAAATCTTGGCTACATTCAATCCAAGTTTTCCCTTTGTGTTGTGGAGAGATTTCAGTAGGAGCATTGTTTTGGATAGAGGAGGTCTGATAGATCAGAGGCTGAGAGAGTAAAAGGACGACAGCGCTGTTAAGGTACTCTGATCTGTTACATGAATACCTTGGGTCTCTTGAAAACACAGATCCAGCCTGGAGTTAAACCCAAAGCCACACACACACACACACGTTGGTGTATCTTCCTACATCATCTGGGCTGATAACAGACCATAGTGCAGAGGGAGGAGATGGAACACTACAACCACACTTATCACCTTGCAAGCGCAGACACAGAGAAAGAGACTTGGCCCAATAAAGCGCATACACTGTCTTCACCCCCCCCTGCCCCTGGTTCAAACAGCATGCCCTCCTGCTTTATCATTGAGGGTAACAAACATCCACATACACACACACACATATATATATTTCTCTAAGCCTCAAGTTTGGGCTGAGCTCATATAAATGCTGTCGTTTATAAATGTCAAGAAGAATATTCCACAGCACTGAATCTTCAAACCATAAATCCTTCCCGATCACACCTATAGTGGTATTTAAACAAAATGTCTAGACTGGCTACGATCACCACAGTGGAATTATATTTGTTTGGCCTTTTCCTAGTGTTTTTCAAAGGGTATGGTATGATAGCCAAAGAATTATGTGGTACATATTTTTAAATGGCATATTGTTTTAAATATAACCTCAATTAATACATCACATAAAACAACAGCCTTATACATATGAAGGAAAGGCACAAATCATCCAGTAATAGATCATTGTTAAAACTGTAACTGCAAACAGTGGAATTTTAAGCAAAATAGCAACCTTATAATGTACATACAAAGTGAAGGACTTCACCGGGAGTCGTTGTGGATTTGGTTAAATGTTGATTAAGTAAACATCCTCTGGGCTTTGAGTCACTTTTGAATTTTTCTGTGTTTAGACAAAACAACAATCTTTTCCTAACCTTAAAGGACACAATTTTTAAAATCCATCTTCAGACAGGTTTTGCATTGCATTTTTCCATTAAGAGATAACTTCCAAATGTGCTTTTAATGTAAATGATGGTGGACACGATCCACTTTCCCCGTCTTGTATAAATATGTATTTGAAAGTTCATCTGAAGTTTAAGACTGACTCGAAACATAGTGAACCGATACTTTAATAACAAAGTCCGTTAGTGCGTAAACATATTAATTAAAAAGGTAAACATGCTTGAGCTGCTACGAGTGAAAATTGATTTGTAAATGTTAAGAAAAAATATACAAGATGTGGTTTTAGTCAATATCAAAAATTTTCATCTTGTCAGCTTAATTTATTCAAAATATTTCTTTATTTTGATTAAAAATAATGAATTCAGGTGACATTGTATTTCTCTGAAAATGAATTTGCTGCTGCAAATTAGTAATATACTGTATGAGTTATTTGTAGAAGGCACATGTTGAAAGAAACAGACAAACACAAAATTACAGTCTTGTAATGTTCAAGATGACTTGATGATTAAAAATGGATATCAGGAGTAGAAGAGCAAAAAAGACTTTGAATGTTATAGCGCTCATCATTCTTTAGTAAGGGCCACTGTGCTGCAACCCCAGGATGAGTCAGCTTGCTGGTGTGGCTGTGACAGAGAAGGGCCAACCTGCTCTTCCTGGTTCTGTGTGGTAACAGCCCCCATGTTTCAGGCTTTCACCAAGGGGATTAAACCTACCAGTGGGGGGAAGCCGACTGGAGGCCTGTGTCCTTAACATGGGAGGGATCCTCTCCACTGGTGGCTATTGAGGGTTGGCTTTCTCAGCTTCTGAAACACAGCGCTACACAATGTAGCCTGCACTACCTATGCCTTACAAGGAAATGTCAGATCAAGAGTGTCGAACTACTTTAGACGCCCTCGTTCTCATTTTTATAGTGCAACAAAAAGCTTCTCTGAAGTCCACCAGTCTTACAACTATAAATGGTTCGATGTAGTACACTTAAATCTGCTTGCAGTGTCCTCTGTCTTTAGAAAGATGTCTTCTGTTCGGAACATCTAACTAGCTTCCTCTGAATGGCACAATTGAGTTTAGAATGAAAGTGTTTGTTTAGTGCCAAACCCTTAAACAGAGACTAGAGGAGTGCGGTGCCAGACCTTCTGAAGCAAAGGCCCCAAGTTCCATAAAACCCTTAATTGGTCTGTTAAACATCAGACTGTAATCACATGTGGTGAGCCTGGAGAGATCTGTAAACACCCCGTATGTGGTGTTTCTCTCCGCCCTCTCCTTTGCATCTGTCCTCCTTACATCACACCAAAACAAAACCATGTGTTGATTTCAAAGCCAGGGGTTGATCTTTTTTTTGTTTTTTTCTTTACGGTGGAGAAAAACCCGAAATTAATTGTACACATTTAGGTGCCTAAATTTGTTCCTGGGGCAGCACTGTTAGTGTTTCGACACTGAACACAGTGGACAATATATTAAATATGTACGTGTGTAACAGTGGCTGTCTGCTCTTTTTTCTAAATCCAATTCAAGACTCGCATACACCTGGTTAGACTCGTCACGGTTCCTGTGCTAACATCCAGTCCGATGTATTGTTGTGGAAAAGGAAAGTTCATTTTAGTGTGCCGCTGCATGAAGGACTAGGTTATGTGAAGGGCAAAATGAAGTAGGTGGGGAAAAACCCTGCTGTAGCAGGTGAAAGCTGTCTTTGTCCAGGTCAATCAGTTTTCTTCTTCTTAACCCCATCCCCCTACTCACTAAATAACTCGATACCGTTCTTTCTCTCTGGAGCACTGGACCCACTCGCCAAGGAGCTGAGGTTGGAGTTCAAAATGCTAAGTGCTCAGGACATTTATTTAATTAAATTTGTTTTGGTTCCTGACAAATGCGCGCACACACACACACACACACACACACACACACACACACACACACACACACACACACCTTCCTTTATACAACATCATATTAACACATGACAACTAACATAACATTGTTCTCTTATTCCCTGACAACTGGCCTGTATTCACAGTTTTGTCTTCCTTGTGTTATTCTGTTGGTATTTTGTCTTTAACAACAACAACAAAAAGTGTTGCTGATAACTGTGTTGCTGATAACTTGTGACTATAATACTTCTGATGAAAGCAGTTAGGATGTATGCTATTTTACCATTTTTCTTACTGAATGATTTAGGCATTCTAACTGGCAGAGGCCTCAATTTAAAATGTAAGACTTCCACTTACGTACATCTAGTTTACAACATCTCTACATAAAAAAGCAACTGTATCATCATCTTTTGACTCGCCTAGAAATCTCGTATTCAGTGATTGGTTGTACTTCGCGTCCCTTCTGGTTGCAAAAAAACAAGATGGTGACGGCCAAAATGACCAACTCGAGGCTTCAAACAGCAGTCCACAAACCATTGTGACTACGCCCACTTCTTATACACAGTCTATGACTCAAACATAGGCTACTAAGGTTAGCATGTCTGTCTAACTAGCTTAATGCCACTACCTACAATAATAACCGAGCCCAAAGTTACTTCCAACGAACAAGGAGTATTTCCTGAGCTAATTGCATCAACCACCTCATGGAGCTAACGTAAGCTCAATCAGGCTCCTATAGCAACTGTTAAAATTCATCATTTCAGCCAGCAAATTGAAAGTCACTTGCAAGGAATAAGAAGCAGCCTTTGTTCTCCTCTGTCTGAAATCAAGAACCAATCGTTTCAAATGTGACGCAAAAGTTTGAGTAGTAAATGTGCCACTTATCACCGTGAAATGTATATTTGCCGGCAATAACGATACAACGCCTTACAAGGATAGTAATTTATTCACCCCCATACTTGCCCCTTTTACAGACAAGTCAGACATGCTACGCTACAGAATTGCACCACACAACTGAATTGAGATCTGTCAGTTGAAGAGTGGTCTCCATACTCACTGCAGCCTTCCTACTTAGTATTGCACTTGGGAATGTGAGATTTCAGTGTGATCCTCTGATGTGTATTGTACATCTTCATGTGTCTTTGGTGAGGTGTAATCTCCCTTATGTCTTTACCACTGTATCAAATGTGATTGCTGTGACATTTTCATGAAAAGACTGCAATAATATGGATTGTATATAATTGCAAAGCTGGAACGCTGATACATCTTTCTGTATTATTGCCCTTGAGGGTTTTCTCCTGATGCAGGTGTGGTGGTGTCCTATTCTGTTATTACACCCATGGAGCTAATGGCCAATGTAGATACACGCTGATAGAAGAGGTTTATCACAACACAGCACAGCTGCATTGATGGCTGCAGTCTCCCAGAGGGTAGAGGTGCTTATTATGCATCCCATAAGAAGGCACAGTGTTTGCTCATAAAAGCCCAGTCTGGATAACGATGCTTGAACACTCGCTCTCATCTGATCAATGATGAGTTTGCCTTCTAACTTCATTTCCTCTAAACATTTTTTGTCAATGATGAAGTGTTCCAAAACTGTGGACAAAGCGTCTGAGGTATATTTGTGAAATGAGGCATCACGAGTCCAGCTTTTCCAGGAGATGGAATGAATTCTTCAGAGTAAGCTGTGGAGTGTAATGCAGAGTGGCTGTGTCTTTTTGTGTCGCTTTGCTTTTGTTCTTTCACTTCCTGTATTTCGTAAGCCCACGCAGACATGGTGCTGCTAGTGCCAGCATGAGTCCTCAGTTAACACCTGGGCCATGATGTTATGCAGCCTTTCAGGCTCCATTGTCCACTAATGGTACATTTAGAAATACTGGAAATGTATGAAATACAGACTTTTATTCTGCATGTTGAATTAGCCACGAAAATGCACTCAGTTAGAAGTTGTGCTTTGCGTGTACCTTAATGAAGCCTCTTTTAAAATATTTTTGATGAAGTAATCTTTCAAGGCTTTGACTATTAAACCATTTGTGACATTCAAAACACTTTTCTGACGAACTTCAAAAAAGAACAGTCAAAAGCAAATGAACATAAGAATACTTTAAAATCTGACAATGCGTGGATGGCAATATACAAATCACTCTGATATTTAGGCGCATTATGTTTTAATTTAAGTGGCTATAATTTTTTTTAAATTGTCTCCATAAATGGAATAGCTCCAGTCCCAAATCTTGTCTGTCGGCAGGGATATTAAAGAAAAAAGGAGGTATGTCAATTTTAAAACAAACTACTACATATATGGATATCTGCTAAACTTTTAAACAGAGGTATCATCAACAATATTTAAATCTGACCACTAACAAGATCATGGATTTAGACATCTTGGCCTCCTTTATGCAGTATAATGTGTGCTTGTGCAAGTGTGTGTCACAGGAAAGGCCTGCTATGCATTAGATATGGCCAAGTGGAGGCAGCATTCTCCTCTCAGCCATAAAAGTGTTCGGTAAGACATCCGCTCTTATATGCACAGCTCCCATACAAGCGTTCCCTTCATGCTTAAACATCATGCTTCTTTTGGGTTTTTGACCTTTGACCATACTTTGACACACCAGCTATATTTCTGTATGATACTGGTAAACCGCAGCTTTGACTAAACAAGTCAAACAGACAGTATTTGTATCTTTGTCTGAATGCTTCAGTGACTTTTAGAAGCTAGACTGTGTTGTCTTTACTACTCAGCGATAAAGTTGTTCAGATTCATTTGTTGACGCGAAGTACCATTATCACTCTGCAATCCCAGCTGATGACAGCTGCTCCGTCAGTGGATTTTATTATTCTAGAATGTTTAAATTTGATTTAAATTACATTGTTATCAAAATGAAGCATGCATATTCAGTTATACAGTATATTTACTGTCTTCATCTGCATTTGGAAATATTTATCGTTATGATTAAATAATTCACACTACAACATGTGTTTACAGACAGACATGCAGTATAAAATGCCATCATGGACTATGAAATGAGAGAGAGAGAGAGTCAAAGTCAAAGTACTAACCGAACTGCTACATGTGGATAAGGGTGAGGTGTGTTACACTTAATGCTGTGGTAACAAGGTAAAAAGCACCTAGCCATGAAATCTGTGTTGATCACATGCTTTCCTGTCGTTCCCTAAAGTGGAACAACTGTTTTCGCTGCAGCTTGTAACCACCCTTCCATAAACATTGACCTTATGCCTGAAAAATCAATTGACTGTCTCACTGGCCTGCTGTGGATGAATTGTAAAATCCTGAAATTTACTTATTTATTGTATTTTTTACCTTGGGCTTACACATGTTAATAATAAACAATCAATTCTTCCATTAGTCCAATTATTATGACGAAGGTGTTTCTTCAAAAGGTTATTTTAAAGATGATCAGTTTGGAGTTTAAAAAGAAATATCAAAGGATTTGCTTCATTAATTTTTGATGCAATTTCTTTTATGTGCTGTTTTCATGGACACTCCAGACGAGGAGAGACGTGACTTCAAGTTTTTATAGGTAACAGCTTTTTTTGAGGTCTTTCAGTTCTCACATGGTGCATATTTGAAATAAGTTATATTCATATATAAAGTACACACATACTGTGCAGAAGCTATGCAGTCACAAACACAACCTGGATGTAACTAGAGACTGTTTGTTTGCTCCAGCAGTGAAGGGCAGCCAGCCAGCAGAAGCTTGCCGAGGCTTCAGTGAGTGGATATAGTGTCCCTTCCCCCTCTTCTGCACTGTCCTTCCTTTGAGCCGCATTTGAATTTAATATTCCATGAAATAAGGCAGCCCATCAGGCTATTGTAATCACGTCAGGTTAATAGAAGAAGTAAAATTACTCTTACTTACTTCTCTCTCCCTCTCCTTGACACTTTCTCCACCATACCCTTTTTTCCTCAATCATGAGCATATTTGAAGCCAAACTATAGTATTTTTTCCTCCTTGAAATTATTTTTTCTTCCTCCCAAGTGTTTCTGATTATTATTAGGATTCATCCAGAATGGCTGATGCAGATCCTTTTGAGAGTGCGACGGCTGATTTTCTAGTCCTAATAGGATGTTCATTTTTGTGGGAAATAAATCTGCACCCTAATTTCTTCACTTGTTTGAAAAAAAGTTTAACACCAGTATGTTCTCTTTTCATTTAATCTCCCATGTATGTGCATCACACATGCACAAACATGGCCGCAGTCTGTGGGTGTCCACCTGTCAGGGTTCTAGATGTCATGTTATTGTATGTATCACCTGCAGCATTCCTTCAGCGTAAAAGCATTCTCCTGCAGCAGTGAGGCCTGCTGTTCCATAGTGATACGGCAATGCCATACATGTGACACCCACGCATGTTCCCTGTGTGGATCACTCTTTATTACTCCCATCTCACCTCCATCAAAGCCTGGTCTGCTGCCATTATGACACATGAGGAGAGAAGGAGGGAAAGGGAAAATAAGGAGAACAGTCACACTCAAGGCAGTACACGCCTGTCAGACTGTCTTTTGGGCAGGCTGGGGACAAAGACAGTTTCCAGGCAGCCAGCTCCCTAAGTAGGATTTCTCCTCTTTTATAACCCACCTTTTCACAATAAAGAAAGTCTCTCAGGCTGCAATTCGGAGTTTGCTGACTTAAGTCACACATAGTTCTTCAGATAAGTCAAGGAGATGCAAGGTAAGAGATAATCGTATTCAGACTTGGGCTTTGGGTGTTCTTAATTTCGATTTTGTGTGAGGTCTCAAAACTGTCAAAATGAGCTGTCTGCAGCATTCAAATTCTTACCAGAAATGTCTCAGTACATTTTGTGAGTGTGTGTGAGTGTTTTCCAAGACCTGAAAGAGCATTTGCTTTTAGTGACAAGAAACTTGGTTGAGCCAGTTAGCTTTTATTTATTTATTTATTTCCCCCCTAACTAGTGTCATGTTAAGTCAACCAGGCCACCTTAGATTATGACTTCAGGATCTGAAAAATTATAAAGGCATCACATAGGGGGAACATTTTTCAAAGGCCGCTGGACTGACATGGACTATTAAAGTCCATGTCATGGTTTATATATTCTACCATTTGATCCTGTCTTTGAGATTTGCATTTGTGAAGCTATCCTACAGTACTCCACCATGACCAAAATACCCAACACCGGGAACACACACTCAGAAATACAGAAAATCATTAAACAAAACCATCAGTGTGTCCCTCTCTCTAAATGACGATTCACAGGAGAAGTGACTATGTCATATTAGGAATAGAAAATTATACGACAGGAAGAAGGGCTACAAGAAACTGACAGGAGTGCAGACATTATGCCTCCTCTAAAACCTGTCAAAAATGAAACAAAGGACATAGGAAACTATTATTTACCCAATTTTTCCACCAAGAAAGGTGGGTTTGGAATCCATGTTTGGCGGCTCGTAATGCTTTTCATCGACTATAGAGCTAAAGAAAACGTTGACATTGTGGGCTCTATTTTTGTCTAAGTGGAACTTGTGTCAGGCGTGTACAGACTTTTTTCTTGCACATGCCCATTTGGTATTGTGGTAAAAATGCAGTCAAGGGAAGCTGTAATGCATCTAAATGGGATTATTGCTCTTTCACACACTGATTACATATGCTTCCTGTTCTCAGGCTTAGTTTTAATATATTCTACATATTTTAAATACATTTCTGATTGTAATTGCTAAATTAGTTTTGACACATTAAATAAACCTGCCAGACTTGATACAGATTTAAAAAAAACAACAAAACACTGTCAATTGCATGGCATTTCCATGCCTCGTCTTATTTAACAGAGTTTTATTGTAAGAATTTTAACATATAATATTGCACCTTTAGTAAAAAAAAGGGGGTTGAGAGAAAAAGTAGCGATGGGGTTAGATGGTGTATGCTGATTTATAGCAAGGCCAGAGAGCAAAGCCCTGAAGCAGCAAATGCAGTGCTTCAAATAGAGATTGCCGGTGGCCTTTGGTGTGATCGGTGACCCAAGGTGAGGCACTTAGTGATTTATATCTCACATATCCCCTCATCTCTCTTGCTCTGTGGTGGAGCAGGGCAGGCTAAAACACGTAGCACCTCTCTCAAAGCTCTGGCCCTGGCCTTGACTCTCTGGCTGGCCCAGGAACAAAGCCTTGGCTGGGCTGGAAAGCATAGGAAACACAGCCCGGCACCTCTGGCAGTCAGGGTTAGCAACATACCATGATGGGCCAGGGATGCAGGTCATGCTGGCAGACCTCTCACTGCTGCTGGAGTGCACCCGCTGAAACTCTGTTATACAGTGATTTGATTGTTTTTGTTACGTAAGTCTTTTGAGCAGTGGTTGGCGTCTTTTTTCTTTCCTTGCCTCCATTCTTTTACACAAACTAACACACACACGATGCTATGATCCGTGCTCTCTCTTTCTCTCTCTCTCTCACACACACACACACACACACCTTCATATATACAGTCATGAACAGAACGCACTCGGAGCCCCATAGCTGTCTAAAGCTGAGGTTGGCTAATGAGGAAATGTCTTCTCAGTTGAGTGGACTTTATGCCAAGAGGAAAACCTGCAGAATCAGCCCTACAGCTTCATCTGTCCCCTCTCTCTGGTAAATGTGTGTGTGTATCTACTGTATCTACACACATACACAATATACACATGTGCTGCTCATGAGTGTGTGAGTGAGTGTGTAATCGAATGTGGGGGAGTATGAGCCACTGTGTACTTGTGCATGCGAGAGAGAGAGAGAGAGAGAGAGAGAGAGAGAGTGTGTGTAAAGCTTGACTACACTCTTAACATATTTCACTGCATGGGACTAGGGCTGACATCTCCCATGCCCTGGGATCCTTTAGGAGCAGATTTAGAGTGATTTTCAGTGCAATTATACCTGCCAGCTTTGACTGGTAGAGTTGCCCTCTTCTCGGCTCATGTCTTCATGCTGGAGAGCAGTTCCAGTAAGTCTGAGGAGGCTGGTGCAGGGGCCCAGGGCCAACAGCCAAATAACCCAGAGAAGTAGCCTTCCCTCTCAGAGGCTACATCCATACTACTCCGTTTTTGTTTGAAAACGATCTCCGTCCATACGGCGTTTCATCATCGCTTTCGAATTGATCTCCGCCCACACTAAAACGGCTGAAAACGAATATCACGTGTCTCTTCACGTACACTGGGCATGCCCGTGGTTCTCGATGTGAACAGGAAGTAGATTGGTTGCTTAGTTAAAAAAAATACGACAGAGTAATAAAGTAGTCTTTAATAATGAAAGGTCGTGTTTGATACTTAAGATCTTCTCTAAAATCTTCCTCTATGAACTCAAAAAGACACAGTTCGTGGAAAGTTTTAGAAATTTTATTTTTCTGTTGGTGGCTTAACTATCTGTCATACTGAATAGCATTTACTGCTTTTGTTCCTTTACATTTTATCTGCGGACTTCACAATAGATGTGGAGAACAAAATAAGCAATAATAAGAAAAGGAAAGTCCTCCGTTTTGTGTCCATCACCCTCCCTGAAGCCGCTAACCGTGACTTCAGACGGCCGCTCCGTAGGTCTGATAACCACGCTGGACACGCCGCTCGCTAATCGCTCCAATAACAGCTGCTTCCTCCGTAATGATGCAGACTTTAACTGGACAACAGCTGCTAGTAAAGACAAGGTCAGCATCGCCTGTAATCAGTTGTCTATGTTAAATTAACCTGGTAGGTGATGGGTCATCAATGTTGTTGTTTGTGAGCTTCCGGGTAAGGGTCAGGTGATAGGAGTGTGACCAATCAGGGAAGGACACGTCATGACTGCTAAGAACCAATCAAGTAGCGAACGCGGGTGTGGGCGTCATCGTTTCGAAACTTATCTGTTTTCGACCGTCCACACGAAAACGCAACCCGGAGTTTCCAAACGTATCCGTCCTCAGGAGCGTTTTCAAACTCCTCCGTTTTCGGTGCTCGAAAACGCCGTCGTAGTGCGGACGCTCAGTGTAAACGTAGCAAAACATCTGTGTTTTCAAATGGAAGCGGAGTAATGTGGACATGGCAAGAGACTGGCTGCAGTAGCCCACCACCAGGGTCCTGCGTAGTGCCCAGCACAGGAAGCCATTCACAGCCATTGGAAGGTGATAATTAGCTCCTGCACTGGGTGTCAGTCACCGCTGCACCCTGTCCTTGTATTCTGCGAGGGTGTGTAGACGGTGGGTTTGGTGGTATAATTGGAGAGGCCACAGTGGGTGATTAGTGACCTCTGCACCTCTAAATAGCCTCTGCTCATGTGCTATGAGCTGGTAAATGTAATTTTTGAAGCTAAATTGTTAAATTAGATCAAATGGATGGTCTTTGACAATCAATATCTTGCTGTAATGTATATATATATATATATATATATACTTTTGAATACATTTTTATGAATATTACAAAGCTTAAGATTGCTTCAATCATACAGCATATTTGTGTGATCATTGCATTATGCTGTGTGTGCATGTCTTTGTGTGTGTATGGGTACATGTGTGTCATTTGCCTGCCCGGACCCCTGTGACCTTTGTCTGTATCCCTGTCTGGAGCCAGACTGCGGTGTCTTCAGAGCCATAGATCAGATTAGCCATAAAAAAAAACTGCCTTTGCCCCGCTCTGCTTCACACACTGGGAGCTAATGAGAGATGCACCATCAGCTGCACAATGAAGCCACTCGCCACCTCCGGCAGAGTAGCCTGGGTAATAAAGAGGGGAGGGGTGTTGAGGACAATTTGATCCCTTACAAGAAGTATATTACCACTTCAGCTGCCGTGTCCGTGCAGCGTCCATTTTACCTGTATCAAGGTAGATGGTAAACGCACAGCCTCATTTTCCAGGTGAGAAGAGGCTCTGCACAGAGACTTGAGCACTTCTCGCTAATTTCACAGATATTTCACAGAAGCTCAGAAGAACATTTTTGTGTTGCAGTGGTGTTTCAGGAGATTGGGTGAAAAGAGTCTTTTCCTGGCTGCAGAGAAGCTTTATTCACTGTCTGAAGGGGGAACATGAGACAGGCGAGTCAGGGAGAGGCATATTAAAGAAAGGTGTTGTATTGGTGAGTGAGCTAATCAGAGCCAGCCCGGCCTGAGGAGGGCAAGCACACACACACACACACACACACACACACACACACACACACCTTTGTCGTTTGCAGGGTGAAAAGGCTGTCACGCTCACCACTATACACAGAGAGAGTTAATTTGTGTGTTTACTATAATGCATGTTTATTGTCAGGTGACAGTAGTTCTATTGTTGCTATTGCACACACAATCAGCTAGGAGGGTGATACTCTTTTAAAGTACCCATAACCAGTTCACATAATGTTTGTTTACTCAGAGGTCACAGGGTACAGAGAGGGCAGAAGGAAGCTAGATTAAATGTTTGATATTGTCTCGATTTAAAAATCAGTAAATATGACAGACTTGCATCAGGATAGTAAAAACAAAGTTCAATATTATTTGCATTAAACTAAAAAAATGATTTAAAGTGAAATTAATGTGTAAGATATGGCCAGAATTGTAGTCATAAAACAAAATTATGAACAGAATGTGGAGAGTTTACAGTGTCGACATTATGTCTAAGACGTCTATGTATTGTGTTGCAGAGATATCTATTGAAATGAGCATACGAATAACCCTGTAGTTCCGGCCCGTCATGTCTTGTACCACTTGTACCTAGTGGGGCGATAGTTAGGCACTAGCGTCCAGTCTTCCTTTTGTTCAGCTGCCACACAGAGAGGATGAGACGAAGGTGCAGGTCATCTTCTTGTTTCTGCAACTTTGAATTTAGTCCAACAATCTTATCAAAGCCCCCCCCCCCCCACACACAAAGAATTCTGACATAAACTCTAGTTAGCCACCATACGTGAAGATTATAGGATAGCACTGTTATTTGGACTGGCTGTTAGCATTTCAGCAGATTGGTTGAATTGTGCGTATTTTGGCCCTGCTCTTACATAGTAATTGTATTTTTTTTGCATTTTTTCTATAACTGGTGAATGTAGATTTAGATTGCTTGGACACAAGATGAAATGCTGCCCACTATTATTTTGCAGCATGAGGCCAATCATTACACATTGCACCTTTATTCATATACATATAAAACACAGTTTGTTAAATGACAAGTAAAGGGTTGCCTTTTTACATTTTCATAATTAAGAAAAAGAAAAAGAGCAATGTTTTGGTTTTTGAAAGTTTGGTTGTATTGGCACACATATTGAACATTTTCAAATGATATTCAGCCCGAGTTGTGAGAGCCGTTAGGAGCCTTGTATCTAAGAAGTGCACCAATATCTTAGTTGTGTTTACAATGTTTGTGATCTGGCGATGTGCTTTGAGATGGTCACAAATCACTCACTCCAGAGACCGACACCATCTCCTTCGCACACAAACACACACACACACACATTGTGTTAGTGATGGGTGCTCCTCTGGTCTGTGCATTGCATGTTGCTGACTCTTAAAAAAAAGCACCCCCGCCCAGATAAATAATAGAGTCAAAGAGGCTTTCTCCTGTCGCTCCACGCCATCAACTCCAAACACCAAAGTTGACGACTCAGCTGTAAGGTGTCCATTATCTGGTGTGGACACAGGATGTGAGCAGGCTGGTCCAGTGGGGGCCACACGTGTTAAAGCGTCCCGTCCCCCCGTCCCCCCCCCCAGTCCCTCTGACAGCTCACCTCTTCCGGTGCCCTTTACAGTGACAGTCAAAGTGAGGCAAAGACACCCATATATATTCATATCCGCCTCTGCTCAATGTCATGTTTATCTGTCAAGGTTGTGATTAGGATGAACTGTGCTCAGGTATGCTACTGAACCCCTCTGCCCCACACACGCACACACACACACACACACACACACACACACACACACCTACACACACACATACACACACACACACAGGCTCTCCCATCCATTAGTTAGGTACCAACGCACACTCTGCCGCTGTCACTTTCCTGAGTTGTTCACGTAGTCAACAAAACCATTCAACAGCAGAGTGTTTGATTCCCCTGCTCTCTGTCACTATGTATTCTAATATCTTCTGGCATTATAGCAGTAGCTCACAATGACTTCTGATAAATTAAAGGTTGTATTGTTTGACTGCCATGGCTGTCCTTGATCAGGATGCCAATTACGGAGGGTAATTTTCTACCCTTTTCTTCTATATGTTCCCAACAAAAGAAGGTTTCTGCAGAGTGGATCAAGTTGACACATGATGACAGATTCTTTTTTAAATAATTTTTCCTAATAATACTTAACTGTTATGATGGCACTTTATGCATTTTTTTTAAAACCCTACCCCCATGTTGTGTTCTTTCTTTAGGGGCAAAGTACAAAATACTGCTTCTTTGACTCAATTGAAGTTGTCACCCAATAATTTTTAACGTGAATAGAATAGTTTTGACTCTCCTGATGAGAAATGACAGAAGAGGACACAGTCAGACAAGTATGCCTCTTCCTAACTAGTGCACGTCTAAAAGTAAGTAAATAGAACTAACATGCTCAGAGGCAGGTGAAGGGAAAGGAAACTCTGCTTTTTTTCATCAACAATATATGAGGTGCTTTCTGGAAGTCAAATCCTTAAAGATTTACTGCCGGCTCTGCTCTCGGCGCTTTTTAAAGAGCAAAGATGGCATCCAAAGAAAATGGTGAGGAAGCCTAAGGTGGGTTTGGAAAGTGAAGCACTAAATAATTGTTGATGGATATTATTTAACCTAAAGATCGCAAACTGTCTCCTGCGTTGTCTTTTTTTGAGATCAGCCAAAATCCTCCACAACTTCTTCTGAGGCTATGCCTCAAATCTGTGTTGCCACAGCCAGCATGAATCTTCGTGTCATCTTCCAAAGTGAGAGTGACCAGTAATTAAGGTCCTCACATTCCCACTGCGTGTTATTCTTTTTAACAATCTCCAGGGTAAGATGCTTTTTGACTGCTTGTTGTGCGGTGACCTGTGCACATCAAGCTTTTCTCTGCTTATTGGGTTGTCTTCTTTCCACACTAATGGCCATAGGGGGCTGAGTCCAGGCTTCACCTGACCACTGCTCACACAGCTGGGGTCTCTTGAACCGACAGGCGGAACAGAAATCACATTAACCCAGCCCAAACCAAAGGAAAAGCCCACGGACTGTTGCAGATACATTCTAAATAAAAACAGGGGAATCTCACTGTTTGCTCCCTTCATCAGCAGCATGTGTCACTTCGCCTCATTGTTGTTTACTGGTGTTTCATGAAGGCAGTCTGCCACCCTCTTCTTCCACCTTCTTCCAGAGGGCAGTCGACAGGCCAGACCTTGCGAGGACACTACTGGGCCGAAGATGTTCAACGCCCTGTGGGTGATGGCAGCGCCTGACCTCTTTAGATCGCGAATAACAATTTTGTGATAATAAACATAATGATATTATTCTCAGGATTTGCTGCTAATTACTATATAACTTCTCTCATTCAGTTTGGTTTTCCAAACAGGTCAAATGATCTGATGGCTGTTTCCGTGTGCGTAAAGAATCTAGGCCAGAGCAGTCTGGCACATCCTGCCTGTTGGCTGAAATGGAAGGAATGGAACGTGAATTAAAGCTAAATTAGTTATCATAGCAGTCATCTACCGGCAAGATTTTTTTCTTTTGTTGTAAAGATTGTGGTGTCGTTTTTTAGGAGAGTCTTCGTGTCTCTCATCTTTCATCTGCTTGTGCAGTTCTGTGTCCAGAAGGCATCTAGACTCATTTCTTTTCTACCCTTTACATTGCACCTCATCATAAACTCCCCCCACCTTGACAATGCTGTGGAGAATAAATCGACCATATTTCAGCACTGATGCTCCCTGCCCATTCCCAGTCCTTAAGAAGGGAGGGCAGGAGCCCTGGCAGTTTGTTGTTTTTATTTAATGCGCTCCTACTTCCATGTCATATTTTCTGTCTTTAATTGATGCCCATGCCTGTGTTGTTGCCCAGTGCACCATTGAGAGGATGCTTTCTCCAAACAGGCCCTTATCTTGCTCTAATAGGCCTGGCACTCCTCTGAGGCCTTCAGCTGTGTCAAGCCACTGCTGCCTCGCTGCGCCTCCGGTTTGAACTGTTGCCGTGTTGCCCATTAGTTCCCTCTCCAGGCCTCACTATTCCCCGTGCTCATCCCTCTGCCACCCCACCCCACAGCCCCACAGCCTTCCCAGCCCTATCCTTCACCTCTGCCTGCTCAGCTCCCTGCTCCCCGCTCCCCAATGTTTCATCAGCTATAATATGAGCATGCTTTCACAGTAAACATTTTTCTTTTCATTTTTCCTCTGCAGTTCCACTCTGCAGGTCTGATCCTGTCTTGGTAATTTGTGTGTTTTGGAGGTACTGTAGGCCATGTGCCACCCATCACATCCTGTCCCCTACAGGGGGCCTTCCTCATAAAACCAGTATGTAGGGTGCATGATTGCATTCTGCATTTAGATGACATGAGATTTTTCTTTATATGATTTTTTGTGTGTATACTGTGTGTGCGTGCGTGTGCGTGCGCATGTGTGCCTGTGTGACTATGTGTGAAAGTGATTGCCTCCGCTTGTGCGCGTCAAACAGAAACGCAGACAGTGGTTTTTAAGATGTAAGGTGCTGGACTTGTAGGCCGTCTTTAAATCAGAGCCTCTGCACGTATTGATAGATTGGCAAAGCAGTTTGTTCTACCAAATTTAACAATGATATGTCATTCTCACAACTTTGGGGGAAATCTATAAAATCAATGGGCCTGCCGGTGGAGCAGGATTAGTATTACTAACATGCTGAGAGAGTGTTAAAGTGCCCGACTATGGATCCCAGTTGTGGCTTGGATCAATGGCATTTGCGGACACTAAGCTCAATAACAAGCCATCCAAGAACTGGTTAGAAGAAGAAAGAAATAGATGTGAAAAGAAAATTTGCTGGGAGAGAAGCTAATATCCTGTGCACGCCTGGCTGAACATGAGCTGTGTAGCTGCTGGCGGGTGAAGAGGGAGTAGAGGGCAGGAGAGGAATAGATTCCACTGCTGAAATGATACAGATACAAATGTAGCTGTCATTATTGATACTCTTCCATCATTGATATTGGCATACAGGGCTGAAGAATGTAAAATACATTGATCTCAAAGGGTGGGAAAAATGTATTGAGTGACACAATTTGATTTAGATATTGAATGTTTTCAAAGACGCAACTGATGCTGAGGAGGTTATTGAGAGAACTCTATACCGGAGATCTTTGAGATTTTCTTCCTTTTGAGGTAATGATTCTCTTTCAGCTAAGAACAATCATCGACACACCTGTTGTTACAGGGCAGAGTGAGATGTAAAGCTCTGTTTGCATAGTTTCTGCACGATAGAACAGCAAGAGGTGAGGTAAGCCGTAATTGGTTCTGTAACAGTCAAATGTCCTGTTTGGTGCTGAAGTCTTGAAAATATGAGTGTTGTTTTTAAAGGGTGGAGATGTATGGCTACAAGGACAGTGTTAGTCCATTGAAAATACACCCTTTCCTCAACAGTGAACAAAAGGGAGACAAAAACTGCAGTTAGTACTCACTTGACCGAGTGGTGTACTACGACAAAGAACAAAGCAACAGACTACACTTTACATGTGCTTTGTTATTGTCAGACTAATTGTAATACATGTAGGTTGGTGCTTAACAAAGGACAATGATTGTGAAGATATATTATTACATTTATTGAGGTCAAGTTAAAGGTAATGTTGGTGTGGACTGCAGAAACATATGTGACTATAATGCAGTCCATTTCAACACCACCACTAAATATGACCTCAGTGCACCTTTATGAATGAGTGAAACAAGACAACTTTGTACTTAATGGCAGAACAGTTGTATTGGATTACATTATTAAGATTCTGCTATTACGATGTAGATCACATTGTATTGGGACTTTATTTTGACAGCTTCTAAATGGAAGCTAAAATAAATGAACAGCATTCACAGACTTGAATAAATATATTGAACATACAATTATTTGTCTCAAATTCAGATGACCAATTCTGGGGACGATTAATGTCAACATCAGCTCAGGATTCATGAAAGCGAAAGTCATCTTATGAATTGCAGTCGAAGCAATGTCCCGGTCACATTGTTTTCAGTAAACCTCTTCTACATGTGTTTACCTACAGACCTGTGGCTGTGAAAGCATTACCACACAAACTATAGAATCCATTTTCTTCATCTGCCAAGACACTCGGAGAGATAAATACGACATGTCCGCTCTGTCAGTGAATCTGATTGCTTATGTGCAGTTGCTCTGTGATTGTACATCCAATAGTGGCCGGCTGTGGCTCCAGAAGTAACTGTTGGCAAGCAGCGGAAAGGTAGCAAGCGAACTGTGGTCAAACAACATCACTTCCCTAAGAACACAAGTGGGCCATCTGTACAAAGGGCTGACGGTGACAGCAAGACAACAACCCAACTTATTGGTTCGGAGGATAATACAAAGGAGAGAATGATAGATTGAGCCGAAAGGGGGAAGAGGAAAGATTGTTCTTCAAAGCACAAAATAAGGCCAGGTACAGAAGGGAAGGGACAAGGTAAAAAGCAGATGAGGTATTGTGCCGAGAGAGGGGGGGGGGGGGGGGGGAGAGTGCATTGGAAAGCCCTGATGAGAGCCAGGGCTACTTGTGATGGGGCCAGTTTGTTTTTACCTCTGTTTTGACAGCGATGAGAGATTGGCGGAGAGAGACGCGAACAGGGCGTAATTAAACAGCCCAATGAGTTTGTGACTCTTTTGAAGACTGTTTCTAAACGGAGCCCTGGTTTTGTGGTCGAAAATCTTTTCTTTCAGAGATGTCAAAGAAGTTTCTGACAGAGCAGTTATCACAGCATGTCAAATTGCTCCAGCTCAAGAAATGATTTGGATTTTTTTTTCTTTTCACAGAGTGCTGCGAAACAAAAGACCCCCCCTCTCTAATTTGCCTTGGCAGGGTCCCTCTGGGTGGGGGGTCCGCATGGACAGAGAGGGCTTTGCCAGAGGATTATAGGATGAGAGGGGGTGAGATGAGTGTGTGTGTGTGTGTGTGTATGTGTGTGTGTGTGTGTGTGTGTGTGTGTGTGTGTGTGTGTGTGTGTGTGTGTGTGTGTGTGTGTGTGTACATCTGCGTGTGATGGGCATGGGTGTGTGGTGTGACGTTTGGGCGGACGGGGGCTGCTAGCAATTTTTCCCAAAACGCTGCAATTGTCCCCAAGATTGAACAGTGCAGAGCAGTAACGCTCATTTTCCAGTCTATTCATTATCTCCTCTGTATTTACTTATCTTTGTCACACAAGAAAAGAAATCTGTGTTAAAAGGGGCCCTTTCATGTGGAGAGGTTTTTTAACAGAGCTTTATGCTCTGACATTGTTGAGTTAAACTAAACTGTAGTTATGTTATAACAGCAGTATGAATAGCAAATTAGTACTTTCTGATTTTCAGTGGTATTATAAACTGTATTAGATCCCTGATTTCTCCAAATTACATGTCCCTGCAGTCTCGTATAATGCCTGCTTTTGGATGAAATTCCCAATTTTGTGGTGTCAAATTAGCTCAAAGAAAATTACACCATTATTCTGGGACAGAAATAATTATATAGTGTTTTTACAACCTGTGCCATAGGAGTTCATGATTGTATTCCTCTTTGAAAATAAATCCCCTCATAAATGATTCATTCTTGGTGAGAGATCATCTGACAAGGAATAATAAACCGGTACTAGACGAGTCGTATTTACATTCAAATAAATGCAGACAAAGGAAGTTCATATGAAAAGATATTTCTTCTGTGTTTGCCACACAATAAAACATAGTTGTCATTGTCCCTCTCAATGACTGTCAAAGCTGATTTACAGGTTTGTTTTTCTTGCATCTAAGAGTTTGACACAACATCACTGTCGCAGATTCACAGAGTTCTTTTTTTTTTCTGTGTCACTTCACGATACATGTTGATCTGTCTCTGATCAGAAAACTGCTCATTCTCTGCTCCTGCCTAAGTGTTGACGGCAGTGGCTCAGTGCTAGTTTCACAGCTTTGGAACATCTTGCCAAATGATGTGATAAAAGCAAATCACCAACAACAACTTATTTGTACAATTTTAAAAACTTCTGGCTGAGCTTGCGCACACTTTAGCCATCCTATCCTTAACAATACATGCCGAACTAAAGAGTGAGCCAATTCAGATGAAATCTAGCAAACAATTTTCAAAACCTAAATGTGGGTGACATATTTAAGTAACAAACGTGAAAAAGTACTCTACATACTGGCTTCTGCGGCACAAGAGTCTGAATGATAAGGAAACGGCAGCATTACATCAAACTACAAATGTAGCAGTTTCATGATACCATTAACATCCTGTAAATTAATGAAATCTAAACATCTTTAATCAGTTTGATGTTGTTCATAATGTATTATTCAAAACAAACAACCTCTTTGGACTAAATGTGTGTACAAATACAGTAAATCTGATTGATTATTTCCTACACTGTCATGCGGTGACACAGTTCTCCGAAAATAAGCTCTGATATCAAATGATGTCACAGTAAGGGCCTTGATAAAGTAACACTGCAGATACAGTAAAGTCTGTGAGAGAAATAACTTGAAGAAACTTCTCCTTAGAGCACACCTACTGCTCTCACCCAGCTCTTCAACAGAAAAAAGTCTGATCAAAAAGTCTCAAACAAATAGGTTTTTTTTTTTCTCCCTTACAACTTAATTACTAATATTGCTCTGTTATGTGCCTGATTTGAGGCAGATAATAAGGTGGGATATTGAAGTGGGCCTCCAGGGGGCTCAGGGTCTGGTGGATCAGGAGCATGAAGATGAGGGGAGACACCATCTTTTCAAATTATTCAGGGGGGCCAGTGCTCCCAAGCAGCTTATGCAGCTAAGGCTTGGTAATTAAATTATAATTTAACCTGCTGAGGGTGGAGTGGCAAGACTAGGCCAAGCTGGGGGTGGTGTGGCACTGACAGGATTTACACTTAATGAAATAATAAAGCAACACCAGCAAGGTAGCCGGCAGTGAAGAAACAGATGCGCCGCCACTTGGCTCTCTGTTTTTCAATTCTTCAGTGTTGGGGGGGGGGGGGGTTCAAAGCTAACGAGTGGCTCTCTTTCTCCTTCTCCATTTTTTTTTGCTTATGTTCTGTTTTTGTGTGCAAGTTAGTTTAGTGGGCGGCACTGCATTTCAGTCAATAAACTCCCTTTTTTTTACTTTTGTTTTATGTATTTATATACGTTGGTGTGGGATGCTTGGACATTGTAAGATGTATACAGTATACCACTGTTTATATAAAGTTGTTAGTCTTGAATCCTATCCATTTCCATGTCTGTATATAGACACAAAAAAACAGTCAAAGATTACATACAGATTTCTGAGGTTTTTGCTGATGGCTGTATTTTGCTATGTTTACTCTGCTGTATTTTGCTAAGGGGTTATGATTCTTGTAGTACATGCTAATTCTCTGTTGATTAATTATCGTCTCTGTTGGGAAACTTAAAGTGCCTGTAATTAACTCTTAAAATACAGATAACCCACAAAATCACTGACTCTCAAACATAAATATTGCAGAAAGCAGTAAGTGCTGTTGAGAACAGCTGTGGTCCTTAAATGAATTGATGCTGGCTGGCTGGTATCATGCTAATCCTCCTAATCATTTTCCTTACTGCCCACTCTAATGGTACTTTTTTTACCAGCAGAATCCAGGTATACAACTATATTTGATATATATGTCAGTGAGGTTTATTATCCCAGCATTCTGATAGCCATTATATTGAGATTATATACCGACATATACTCAACTTCAGTCAATCAGTGCGATGTATTTGTGTATTTTAAACCTAAATCCACAGTATTTTACATAAAACATGAGAAGAAGCAAAAAAAGTGATTGAAATGGGGAAAAAGTGAATGAGAGTGAAAACGACAGAAAGATTTAAAGGGCGATGAGAGAAATATGGAATCCACCACATCTGTTTTGTGTGACTGCATCTCTTTCCTCTCCTTCTTTCCTCTCCTCTTCCGTTTCTGCAGCTGTTAAGATGGATGCCTCACAGTGGAGGGAACAACCGTGCAGTGTTCCTATAGCCCTGCATTGCCGCAAGCTCATTACAGCCCGCCCCTCCAAAATCACTCCCGCCCTCGCCTGCCCCACTCTCACCATTCAGCCCGAGCCCCAAATCTGCCCCCACCCCGGCCTCAGCCCCAGATCCAGCCCCAGCCAGCATGACAGACAGGCCCAGTTAACAGTCCCTGTAAGCGGCGAAAGAAAGCCAAGCAGAGAGGTAAAATGACTGGACCGCAAATGACAGGTGTAGTTAAAATAGTGAGGCGCAGAAAGGCTTGAGGACAGAGAGCCGGGGCGGCACTGTAATAAGCAGGATGAAGGAGCTCAAGCATTGCCTGAGTTTTCCTCTCTCTTCCACTAACATCCTTCCTCAGGCAAACAAAGGGAAAATGAGAGAAAGTTAACTTTTTCCTTGAGACACTTCCTCTCTTCATTCAATTTCTCCCACATCAGTCCTGCACTGCTTCTTTTAAAGACGTTAATGAAGCATTATTGACTTAATGCAGGATCTTTTTGAAATGTAGGAGTTTAATAACATGCTGTGTGACAGGGCTACTTGAATTGTAAATGGGCAAAGGGAGGCCGTTTTTCTTTTTTGGTCCCCTTCGGACTCATTTAGATGGACACAGGAGGGATTTGCCTCCACTTCTGATCTGCATCTATTTTCTATGCCTTTCATCCATTTTCTGTGTTGCCTTTTTTACGACCACCTTTCCATCAAATCACACCCAAGCTCATGTTTAAAATATTCCTTTTTTTTAGCAGGTGGAGATGGGGGGATGCTCACCCTTTGGCAAGGGTACAGTATACTGTTGTTGGACCATGGAAAGACATTGCCTGTTCATCATTTGAACAATCCATGTAACTCAGGTATTTGTTTCGAATCAACCTTAATTGTTTAAAAACTAATTATTGTCAAATTGCAAAAGTCAGCCACGGAGAAAAGAAAAAATCTCATAAAAAGCAGCTTTGCTCAGTCTATAGTCTCTAACAGTTCATGCCTGATCCGCACAGACCTGCAGAAATGCTTATACCAGGAGGGGTCGTCGTCTGCTTCCTTCTTTTTTCGCAAGACAATGAAGTATGCGGCAAGGACTAGTTTGTTTGATTTGCAGCTCCTGCTGTGGCTGAACAGTCCGATTCCCCAGTGGCCGGCTCTGTTGACGTTTCTGTAGATGTAGTCCAGGCCTGGCTCTGTATGCCAGGTATATTGCCAGGTATAATGTTCACCATTGTAGTTTAGTATGTTAGCACGCTAACATTCGCTAATTAGCACTAAACACAAAATACAGCTGAGGCTGATGGGAAAGTTAAATTGAATTGTTGTATTTAAATTCATCATACCAAATGTAATGGCAGTCCATCCAGTAGCAGCCAAGACACGTCACTAACGACCATAAATGTCAACCTCATGGTTGATTTAGAGGAAAATTCAGGGTATCACAAAATATACCCAACATAACACACAATAGATTAAAGCTACGGTAGCTCATATTACTCCTCATGCCCTCACACTCCTGAGTTGCTCGCAAAAGCGCACAAAGTAATAATTATGGTCATTACTGTTGCTTGAATTTGAATTATTTCGTAATTAACGATGTATTCTTTCCCCTCTATATCTGCTATCTGTTTAGAACTATTGAGTTCTCCTCCTTGTCTCCCTCCTCCTCCTTGCCCTCCTTAACTGTGATTCCACTTCCTATCTGAATGGTATTAACATGATTATCAATGCTGCTGCCATAATTAGAAGCAACGCACCACAATTACTGATGTAGATCAGGGAGATTAAACTATATTATGTGGAACTTGCCTCCAGTCAATAAATCTAATGCGTTTTGATCATATGGATTTTGTTGTTATCTACATGTCAGTATTTATAAAAGACTCTGGCACTATTTCCACAAGACTTAGAGTTGATAAGTGTTGGCTCTCAACCCAGTTAAGCCTGGCAGATCCTACAAGCTAGTGAATGAGTCCTCTATCATGGCCTGAAAGCTGACTCCAAGTTGAGGTGATGCCAGAGTCTTTATCACAGTGCAATATTTGGAGTGTTTGACAATGCATTTCATCGTTATTGAGCCGTATATTTAAAGGGGAGTGACAGAAGAGATGGGAGAAAATGTATTGTTATTGTTTGACATCAACTCCCAATGTCACAGCCAGGCGGCAACCTCTGGGTCTGGAAAGTGAAGCCAATGTGGAAGAAGCTTAAACCTCCATAGTCTCTAATGGCCATCAGGGGGCGACTCCTATTGCAGAAAGAAGTCCGATTATATATAAATCTATGAGAAACTTACCCTATTTCTCACTTAATTTATGAGCACATCCTATGAACCAAATTCCGCTGAGCTGTAGAATGCTTCCATACTCAAACACATAATATTATATCCTTTAACATACGAGCATGTGTTACGTTAGTCTCCGGGTTTTAACCTGAATCACTGTGAGGCCTGCTGTTGAGGGAGCTTCTCATCTATGGACCCTGTATCACTGACATACATTGCAAGTAAAGCGTATGGCCATCTGGGGGAGCTACATTTATCAGGTCCCTGTGCAGAAGAGGAACATCTGTCTTTATCAGCGGTGGTTAACACGATACAGGAAACCCAGCACATGTAATTCATGCAATATTTAGATGAGAAGGTCAGCGTGCTCCTGTGGGGATGAGGGCATGATTGACCTGGGCCTGGTCTGTGGAGAGAGGTGACAGCTCTGATCTCTTTAAAGGACGAGGCAGCACACAGCCAGGAACGTCACACTTTAACTCCCCATCTGCTGATGTTGTGCCTCTGACTGATATAGCAATAGCACAACATGTTAGAGTTTAGAGGCCAAATAATAGATACAGTTAGTGATGTTTAGATAAGGATCTGCTGTGCTTTAGATACTGAGTTCTGTAGTTAAGTACACATTTTAGACACTTGTACTTTAACTTAATGCTTACATTTTATGCTACTCTATACTTCTACCTCTCTAAGTTTTAGTGGGAAATATTGCCCATTTAACTACACTTCATTTAGTTAAGTTATACACAAAATATATGACCAATTTGTAAAAGGCGAGGGCCTTGGAGAAGCAACGTGAATGGTTAACAGCAACACAAATGAATGATAATAACAGACAAAAGATACCATTATATTCTTTGTGATGTATTGGTGAACCGTGGGTAGTTTTCTATAGCTCTGGCACAAACTTTGAATCATTGGTTTGATAGGTACTCCTTATTTTAGTCCTGTGGAAGTATAGAAGCTGTTTCATAGTTGATGCGAGTCTGGGGGTACCAGGTATGTTTGATGTAAAGGCTTGGTTTTGTTGGAGCAGATTTCTCCCTGCATGTCTTATATCATGCAGACTGAATAAATAATATAACTACGACTAAAACATTGCAGAAACACGTGTACAACATTCCAAAGTCTTTCCCAGAGACTTGGTGTTATTTAGCTTTTCCTGGTTTCCAGTAGCATGTGCAGCTCTTGTTGGGAGAGAACAATGCAGCCCTCATTTCTTTCTTCCTATGGTTGCTCACACGCCCCCCCCCCCCTCTGCCATATAAAACACTCAGTGTTCACTCAGTATTTCTTGGCAACGGACCTGTCTTTTCTCAGGGGTGTCACGCTGTAGCGTTGCTCCTACATTGCTTAAATCAAAGCCCAACAGAAGCAGAGAGAGAGAGAGTGAAGAAAGCTGAACAGACCCGAAGTCCTCCCAATCCCCCACCCACACACATTCCCATGCACAAATACCAGATAAACATTCACAAAATCACACAAGAAGGCGCTGGCATCATAACGCAGCAACACGAGGGTCACCTGACTCCAGCTGGCTATCCACCTCTCTGTCACTTTTTTAAGGGATAGTACATACACACTAATAAGTGCTTCTTTATGTGGATACATACTGGTATTGTTTAGTATAAAGTCTTTGAGTAACCATGTGATTGCCACATGTAAGTTGTTCTGTCAACTGAGTCCCATCATCTGAACTAAATGCTCGTCAGTCCATGACAAAGGATCGGACCTTTGTCTTGACTCGTACCTTTTAGTGCACAGTATAGACTTTTCCCCCCAGGAGGTATGGGAGCTATGCTTTAACAAGCTGATAAGCAGACAAAATGGCTGCAGTCATTTTTTTTTTTTTTAGTTCCAATAAACTTCCACCGGAGAGAGAATCTCCATCTTATGAAACCAATCACCCACTAACAGATACACAGTGATGATACTTGCATAATTAAAACAAAAAGAACATTCTCATTCACGAGCTGGGCTGACCTTTTTCTTCTTCTTCTTCTTTCCTGCTAAGTGATCTGCCATTGAGCGGCAACAGCTCCGTTCAAAATGTGACATTATTTAGAAATGAAGCCAATAACCTGTTAAGATATCTGAAACTCATTTGTGAAATGTTTGAGAAATTGGTGCCGGGGGGTTGTGGATGAATGCCATCTCAGTGCCAGTGCTGAAGATTCAGAAAGGGGAGGTAAATATTTCAAATAAGAATAATATCACCATGAAACCATTTGCAAACTTAAAGGACACACGCACGCACGCACGCACGCACGCACGCACGCACGCACACGCACACACACTATCTCCCAGGCTTTGAAATGAAATGATATAAAAATTCTGTCCGTCGTGTTCTGCAGCTGATGTCTGATATTTCATCCTTGTTGTTTTATTAAAGATTTAAACAAGTTTACATCTCCAACAAATACAAATTAGCCAATTTCTTTGACACCCACTCTGATCTAATGGGAAAGATATGAAGAGAAAAGGATGGAAGGAGAAGCTGAGATTATGATGCATTATATTTCTCTCTGTGAATTTCATACATTTAAAGAAAACATCATTTTAAGTTATCAGTGCGGAGGGCTGCAGTGCTACATTCTGTTGGACATGTATATGTCAGAATAAAATCATATGGGGATTCAGTAAGCTCCAAACAATTGCTAAATAACTTGCTGCCATTATGGAGCAGAATAGAAGCATCTCCGTAAGCATTGCTTGTCTCAGTATAATGTCTCCATGTTCGTATTAATACACGTACAGTCTGAATGAATAGGAGACTTCTAGTAGCCTAACCATC
The DNA here is from genome assembly GCF_949748355.1 of Melanostigma gelatinosum. Taxonomy (NCBI): domain Eukaryota; kingdom Metazoa; phylum Chordata; class Actinopteri; order Perciformes; family Zoarcidae; genus Melanostigma; species Melanostigma gelatinosum. Next base: position 14,139,522 of record NC_136635.1, read on the forward strand.
TTCTGCTTTTCCTGTAACTTTGTCGATTGACTGCTTATGTCGCTGCTTTATCTTCCGCATTTACCACATTTAATTTCTCTGTCTCGTTCTGTCTTCGGCTCTTATGTCTCTGCATCCTCAAAGTCAATCGATTATCTCCGTGGCTGAGGTTCTTGCTCTCATTTGAAGCGTTGGGTATCTATCCTTGGCTCTCTGACCTGGGCCAACCCCCACCACACCCAGTGGCTCCTTCCGAACTTTGATGGCAGCATCCATATCCATGTCACCAGTCTGACACTGTCCGTCCTGCATCAATAAACATTTGGGGAAGGCAGATTTTTCGAGGCTGAATAATTTATATTGCTTGATTAGAAACTCTATCCTGAGTGGAGGATCTGGTTGCTTGTATGTTTGTCTCGGATCTTTACAATAAAACATGACCCAGTCTGATTAGAAAGTCCGGTGCCGCAGAGCTTGTTGGGTGTGTGTATGAGTGCGAGATTGTGTGTGTGAGAAACAGAGAGAGAGACAAGACAATTGGATATAGGGTTTAGTTTTGTTCTGAAGTGGCTCTGTAAGAGCAGACATGGTAAAGAAAAACTCTATTAAGACTTAGCATTTTCATTAGACCTTCTCTGTGTGTTGCTAACACAGAGAAACACACACACACAAACACACACACAGAGAAAACTGTCTGTTGCTTCATACAGCATCGTTGTTGTCACGCTGCTCACTGAGACATCTTAGCCTTAATTATAGCTACAAGGAATTGTCAGACTGTAGAGGAGCAGTTCTGTATGACTTAATGAATCATAGTCATACAGAATATTATTTCTTCAATGATAACATTTGCTCAATGATTGTGACAGAAATCCCAAAAACTCAAGCAATACAACTCCATCAAATCTAATTTATATGGGAACTTCAGCTCTACAGTTAGAATCATGTCTTTTAAATTGGTTCTGGTTGCTGCTGAATGTGTACTCGAGTCTTTTATAGTTGAATCGTGTTTTAGTTTAGTTTATGTCAACAGTTTATTTCAACAACTTACTAAAGTTGTTCTTATAGTAGCACATTTACTCAACGGGGTGCCACCAGCGAAAAACAGAAACATTTCAGTGACAAGGAAAATAAAAACTTTCAGCCATTTTTTCAGCTTTATTTTAAATGTGCCTCTGTACCAACAACTTGTGGTTATTGTTCTTATGATCTGGACCCATCTGAAAAGGATACTGAACTTTAACTTTAAAAGTGATGCATTCTTCCAGCCCCAGCACATCAGTTTTACAATTTGCAGATGCATATTTTGCATGCTCAAAATCTAAAACCTTCCAGGCAGATATGAGGCAGGCATCTGGCAGGCACTGTTGTCCTTCACTGGGGCCGGCTTCTCTTTGTCTTTCAGAGGGACAGAAGAGAGAGAGAGTGCATCATGAACTTCATGAGTGTGTGTTTGGGGGGGGGGGGGGGGGTGTTATGTTCATTAGCACAGTCAAAGTGCCTGGAGGCATAAGCAGAGAGGAGTGAGGGAAGGAAAGCGGGGATGGAGGGGTTGGCTTGTATGGAAATTGACCAGTGTGCTGTAACTGTTCATCTGGTGTAGGCCTTTGAAGTGAGCTGTTCAACACTGCAGCCAGCCTTGTTCTTGATAATTGCCTAAATGATCTCCGTGGAGCGCGGGGTTGTGTTACAACTGAACTATGCAGGGGCAACCCACTGATTTGACAGAGAGCTCTTCGCTATGTCAGCCACCCCCCCCCCCCCCCCCCCCCTCACCCAAACAACAGCATATCTTCCATTCTGTTTCGTGTGTTTATTAGACTAACGCAGCAGGGGGTGTCATGGTAGTGATGTGGGTTCTGGAGGCGAGGTGCTGGTGGTGGGGGGGGGGGGGTCTGTTTGTTGTAGGGATGATGCCCTCTGTGCTCCCCAAGCTTAGCCACACGCTTAACCCTCACTCCTTAACATCATACCCTCCGCTCGCCCCCATTGATATGTAAATGAGCAGTGGCCGTGTTTGCAAATGAGGGAGGAATAATTAGTCAGGAGCACTTAGCAACAACAACAATAATACACGCGTCTGATCCAGACTGAGCTGATCTCTCTTTGTCATTTGAGCTGCTGCTGGCAATCAGACTAGGCCCCCCCCCCCCCCTTCCCTCCTTTGCAGCAGCAGAGACACTGGTGGGTGGTGGGGCATCCACAACAAGTACAGTGTTTGGCCTTTCGGAGCCTCACCAGGGTTTAGGGAGCCAGTGGAGCATGGAGGCCAAGCAGAGCCCTAGGCCAAGAGCACCGAATACAGAGCACAGCCTGGGTTGGAAACTCTCTGGTATGCAGGGAGGTCAGAGCAGAGAGCAAACCGGAGAGGAAGTAATGTGGATACCCTAAGACCTGAGCTTTACAGGTCCTGGAGGAAGAAAGAGCACCGTCACACACATGTCCATGAAAAAGGCAAGGCTTAAGTGGAAAAATGAAAGTTCAGTTCAATTTCCAGTGAGGAAAGTACCATGTTAATTCGTGTGTGTGTGTGTGTGTGTGTGTGTGTGTGTGTGTGTGTGTGTGTGTGTGTGTGTGTGTGTGTGTGTGTGTGTGTGTGTGTGTGTGTGTGTGTCAGAATGAATAAGAGCAAAGGAAAGATGAGTAAGTAACAGAGTTGACAGAAAACAAAATGGCCGATGGGAGAAAAAAAATAAACAGCATCCATTTCAGGAATATGAGTCAGTACCTTGACTGAGAAAAATAGATTATTATGTCCAATTTACATACAGCGCCAGTGCTTCAAAGAGACGGGTGTCATGTTAGTGCTCCGGTGCCAGGCGTAATGAAGAGCCCCCCTCCCACTGTCCCAGGACTGGCCCAGTGGCAGGGTATCAGGTAGACTAAGGTCCCATGTAAAAGCGGCCCCTATGAATTATAAATCATAGGCCACTGGAGCCACAGCCTGTGGGATACAGAGGGGGTAAGAGGGACCATATTCCCGGAACAAAGGACAGCAATGGGGGGGGGGGGGGGGTAAGGTGGAGAGGTGGTGGGTTGGTGTCGTACAGGAAAAGTTAAAGAAGGACAGAGAATTTGATGGCGTGTCATTGCTGTCGTCTAAAACGCGTAATATCTCTGTGGTAATGATGTAACATTTTCAAACTTACTTTAAGGAGTCCACATGTGTATTCATACCTTTTTTCATTTACCTGTTCATTGCTAACTGGAGAAATGTTTTCCACATGTGCATTGTACCTCTTGTGGAGGCTAAAGGAAGTGCTTCGATTTCTGAATAATTTGCCTACCATTTTGTGTAATGGCACACACACACACACACACACACACACACACGCACACACACACACACACACACATGAGGATAAGTAAAAGTGCGCATGTTCTGATTTTCGCTTGTGTTCATGTAAAAAGATTTCTGAACCAGCTGGAGTTTTCTGGTCCTCCCAGTGGTCAGTGGGTTGTAGGCCTGGTTCAGTCAGAGGTGATTGAATAGAAATATTGTTTTTTTTCTTCTTTTTTTGGGGGGGAGGGCATGCTGATGAAAGGTTGATTGATATGGTGTCAGGCGCTCTGTGATGGATTAAATTGTGTGTGCAGACGTGGCCCTGGCCAGTCATGGCTGTTGCTGCCTTTTCCGCCAGCCACTGCTGCGGCAGCTTTAAGAAAATTTGATTTTCGCAGCTCAGAAACACACGGCAGCCCCTTTCTCTCCGCTGGCTGACTTCCATTTAGTTTGAGAGTGCACAAGTGATTCTTTATTGGATGAAATCTGCGCCGGATTGGATAAAGTGTTAGAGCGCTGAGCCATCTATCACTATCACCGCCCCAGCTCCAGTTTCATTTTAAAAGAAAAGAATGAAAGCAGAAAAAAACAGAAAAGAAGAAAAAGAAAAACAGACAGCCATAGGATGTTGGAGATTTGAAAATTAACTGTGGCAAGAAAAAAAAAATCCATCCTCAAACCACTGAGCCTGTTTCCTCTGTTGGAGGATACCAAGCTTTTCACTGTAGAGATGCCTCCAAGACTCAGTCGTCTCTCCAGCTCTCCTGTCTCTCTACTCTTATAATGTCTGCTGCCCAGCCAGCTCCAGCCCACACCTGTTCACACCCTGCTCCGTAGCTCTAGTTTGTCGAACATTAGTTGTAGCTTTTTCCTCCCCTTCCCACTCTGACATCTTGTGATACTGGTACAAACGTGGACATTTTGTTGTTTTGTTGACTTGAGAAGAATTTACCGTTTGGCAGTCAGGATATGTTTGTTAAAACTGGAGGAAATGTTATGTTACTGAATGTCAGTTGGAGCTTAAGACTTCCGTGCGACTAGAGCAACATGATACCGGATTTAAAGTAGATGCTATGGGACAAAACTGTAGCATTGAAGGAGCTGGTTCACTCAGGTTGCTCTTGCAGTGATACCATTTTGAGAGGCTTACCTGGGTTTGCTATATGAGCGGCAATTCACCAGCATCCATGCCTGATATATTTTCTGATTTGTTTTGTCATGTCAGATCTTTCAAAGAAATGCTTTCTTGTTAAGTATATTTATAGTTTGGGTTTGTGTACAGCTTTTAAAATTAAGCTAATCTATTCACTCCATTTCATGTATTTCTTGCACTTGCAGATGTCAAGCTCATCCAAAAACGTTTTTTGTTATGGTGAGACGTTTTGCATAAGAAGTTGACCTTTGCATAGCTGTGACAGAAATATATTTATTCTGGGTGTGACAGAGCAGTTCGATTGAAGAGGTTGCCGCTGTTGGTGTGACAAAGCCCCTGACCCCACAAACCACCGCCAGTCACCCCCAATCTCCACAAGTTTAGTCACTCATCAGGCCCACCTGTGAATTAGTCAGATATGTTTGTTTGTGCACATCGGTCCATCTCTCTTCCATTCATTTTTAAACACGATCCCTCTATCCCCCTGTCTGACCATTAGTGCTCTGCTCTATAAAGCAAATGGCCACGAATTTACCTCAGGGCAATGCAGACGAGAGCATCGGAGGGAAGGAAGAGATGAAAATGAGCTGGGGTAAAAAAGGCGGCAAGAATTGCGAAACTCCTATGTGTTTCATTTCATCTTACATAATTCATTTTGAAATGCATCTTGGATGATGTAAATCTGTTCAGAGGTATCCTATCTTCCAAGCCTTTACCCTTAAATGTCTCTGTGGTTGGAGTGTCCTGAGGCAGTTTGGACCCACCAGCCTTCCCCACCCCCAGCCTTAATAATAAATCATTATGGAGCAGAGCTGCACTTATCAAGCTGGTCAGAGACCTGTAATGAGCGCAGGGACCACGACTCCACACAGCCCCAGAAATATTTTATTAAGAGCACATTTTAAACACACACTACTCAGAATGTATGACCACGTCAGTGAGCCCCCCGTATCACATCTGCATCATGAATAGCAGGCCCGAGACTTCAGTCTGTGAGATCCACACGTTGCTTAAGCTGTGATGCAGCTAGCTCCTCTACTAGCCTGACTTGTCCGCTGGCCATCGCTGAGTGCCCTCTATGGAGCGCTTGGATTATTTCCTGGGTCCCGATGGCTCCCATGGGGCTTTGTGACCTTTGCTCCTATGCTCTGGTTATGATGGCCCTTCAGAGAAGAGAACATACTTCCAAGTCAGACTCAGGTCGTCCCTCTGAATAATGTACTTCAGCTTCCATGTCCATTGTGTGCTTTATTGTTGAAATTGAATTTGCAGAATTATGAATATCGACGTTCGTCTTTGATGCAAACATTGACCGAGACACAATTCAGGATTTTGCCAAAGTATGAATGTTTTTCATTTACATGAATCTCTTGGCCCACTGATGTCATTATTCTTTTGAAGACAATATTATGCCAGTGAAATAGCTCCCTCTTCTCTATTCTCACTTTGAATTAATTGATGGAGTCCGATGCTGTACTTTTTGATTGAAGTGAGCCACAGGTTTAAATAGCTTTTACAATTGTACAAGATAAACACTTGGACATCACTTAGCACGCCTTGTTCAATCAAACGGTTATGTGATTGTCTGAATCGTTGCTTCTATGTTGTGAGTGAAGTCACTAGGTTGCAATTCAAACCAGTAGATAAGACATTTTGAGGTAAAATGAGAATTAGAAAGAGATCCTGTCACAGGTTAAGGCCAGTCTCTTTAATTCAGGCATAGCCAGCTATCATTAAATATATGCTCCACCATTCAAAAATACCTGACTTGGGATAATGGCAAGTAGATTGTTGATGCATACTTTTTTTAATAAGTTAGAAAACTACTTAGACCACTGAAAAATGTCAGAATGAGCAAAGACTCACTGACGGTAATAATAAAAGGTAAGAAAGTCTTTCTTTTACGTTCGTTTTTAGTTTTCAACATCCAAGAGTGCAGAAAATAGTAAGAAAAAAATCATTACGCTGTTGTTTCATCTGAGTCTTTTCTTCCCCTGCACAGAAACAGTAAGGCTGATTAAAGATGACTAAAAACTAAAACCGACCAAGCTACGCACTTCTTCTCTTTCCTCCTCTCTTCAACTTTTATATTTAATGGAATATCGGCCCCGAGCTCGTTTACTCAGAACAGAGGGATATAAATGTTTTAAAATTTAACCAAAAAAGAAAGGGAAGAAAATGGAATGGAAGCAGGAAAGGATAGGTAATATGAGAAAGATCTTAATCTTAATAATTCATAAAGCAGTCCTTCAATCCCCCTTTTTCTCTCTGCTCACTGGTGTTTGATGAAGATACAGACGTTCTCCCTGCTTGGCTCCAGCAAGGTAAATGTTGTGCAGTGTAGATAGGGCTCCGATAAAGCCATATATGAGACACTTACCAGGGTGAGTGGGAAAACGGCATTACCCAGGCAGAACATAGGGGAGGACGGCAGAGCAGGACACGGTCAGAAACAAGGTTAGAATGGCAGGAAAGGCCCTAAGGGAAAGCAGGCAACAACTGGGGTCGCATGGTCAGCGAAAGGGTGGGACATATACTTAAAGCCTCGAAAACCTATGTTTGCTTATGTTGACAATCATTTGAAACCAATTGGAACTAGCTTTGTTGCATTTCACCAGCATGAAGCATGATGCTATCTGTATCTGTATTATTTTGGTGATGGGGGCAGACTCATCCAGCACTGCCTTTCTGTCCAAGACAAATCTAGCATATTTCTTTCAATATATATTTTTGTGCACAAATTGTCCAGAATTCATCGTGAAATGTCAGTGGTTTGTAAAAGTATGGCAGCAAATGGACAGGATGAGAGTGTAGAGCGAGATGAGGAGGAATGAAGAGGGCTTTGCTGCTCTGTGGTACAGCCCTCTGATCTCCTTTTAAGTCGTGACCCAGCATGCTCAGCAACATAGCCAGTCAAACCTGCAGCCCCCCAGGGTTCAAGCTCTGCTCAAAGGGTTCTCTTCTCTGAGGCTCCTCTGCCTAACCGCCAGGCCACGGCTCCTTTCCACCTCAGTGATCACACACACTCCCCGACTAGGACTGGCATGTTGACACTGTGTTTGAGGAAGCGTTCTGTGATAATGTTCCAGTATTGATCAGCTATCTGTGATGTTAGCTGTTGAGAAAGCGACCTGAATTCAATCTGGAATGATTGTTAATACTGGATAGGCGGCTCAGCCTGTGGTCTGGCATTGTGGGGGTGAGGGTGTTGGGGTTCCAGGGTTCACCAAAGGTGAGGGGCCCTCCCTCCCATCTGTATAGTCCTGGGAGTCAAGTTCAGCCAGAGGGTCTATGGGGGACTGGAGGTCTGGACGCCATGTCCATCTGGATCAATCTGCATACAGAGGCCAGCTGACTGAGACAGCCCGTCCTGGTTAGTGACAGGAGAAGATGGCTGAATGGGACGGTTGATTTGGGAACTGTGATTTTTCTAAGCAGTAGAGAACTGAACTGCTAGCCTTTATATTTGCTTAATGCAATGCAAATTGATTTTCAACATCACCATCACTGCTTATATCTCACTGGTTCATGTTTATTTCACTTCCAGTATATGTATTGGAAGTATGTCGCCAATAATTACTTCATTTCAAAAAAGAAGAAGAAATGACAATAAAGTGGCAATGAACTTGTAACTTGGGAACTTAAATAAACGCTTTAAAACAAATGTAATGTGTTTTTTTAAGTTAATTTGAATATAATTTAAAAATGTTTTGCTCTTAGGGTGGATGCTGACAATGGTTTTGTTGCAAGTAAACGTCATGCATTTGTGAGTGTGTGTGTGTGTTTAAGTCATTCATGAGAAGGTGCAGAGGCCAGGCACACTGCCGCCGCTCATATGCATCTATTGTATTGTCTATTGTGTGTAATCACAGTCCTCTCGCTTCCCGGTGCTAGACTTTTGACCTTTTTTATTTTACTGTCCATTTTCAGCTGCCCCGCAACCTAACAAGCATTAGACTACTGAACAGATGTGCAGGGGGGCAGCCACTGAATGCTAATGAGGGCTTCTCAAACACCAAATCCTTTTCATAGCCGGCATGACAGAATGAGGAAAAAGTAGTTAAAGACATGTTGAGCCCAGTTTTTGTCAAATCCTTGATTTATTAAAACAGAAAATTATTATTTAAAAAAAAAGCTTTAATTAGCCTGAACTCAAGAGTCAGTCATAGGCCACGTGTGTGTGTTTGTGTTGCGTGTCTGTCCGTGTCAGTGTGTGCACATGACTGTGCACGTCTCCAACATGCAAGCGCGTGCATGTGCGTTGTGGCCGTTTGTGCGTCTGTGCATGTGTGTCCCCAGGCTAGACAAAGCATGCTACTGCTTGGCAGTCCCCCCTGTCACAGCAGAGGCCTCAGTGTGTGAGTGCGATGTGTGATCAATCTCACGTGGACCAGTCATGGTGTCAGGGCAGCAGTGGATCTGACTCTCCTTCTCTCGCTCTCTCTCTCTCTCTCTCTCTCTCTCTCTCTCTCTCTCTCTCTCTCTCTCTCTCTCTCTCTCTCTCTCTCTCTCTCTCTCTCTCTCCGTCTTTCCCTCTCTTCTCTCCTCGTCTCCCATTTCTCTTCCTCTTTCTCATCTCCATCCATCCTTCTCTCTGACTGTGGGACAGTAGGAGTGCCGGGTCAGGAACGAGCCTATTGTAGAGCGCCCATCTTTTTGGAGAATAATTAATGCATGCCAAGCTGGAGGGCTGATCCCACCACCGGACTGCTCCAAACAGGTACCTGTGCCTTCCCTTTCTGTGCAGCTGCCCTGCTCTGTTTCACTCACAACTGAGCTTTGCTGACCATCACTCACTCAGGCTTTTACTTTTTCACACTGTCTCCCTCCCTCCCCTTGCCTCTCTCTCTCTCTCGCTCTCTCTCTCTTACACACACACACACACACCACACACAGACAGATTTACTGTCCACAAGGCAGTACTCACTTGCAGCACGCTCATTACAGAGTAACTTTTAATCGTGTTTGCTGGAGTGAGAATAGTTTGCTTTCCCTCTTGATCTACATTGTGTGGGTTTACAGGTTTACAGGTTTACAGGTGTAGACTTGGAGAGACACGTTTTATGCTCCGAGTTGGCAAATGTCATGTTTTTCAAGTTGAAGTGGGTTGTCTTTACTGCTCTGGGCTGTACTAGGTGCCTCTACACCTCTGATCGACTTTCTCAAAGGTTACAGCGCTTCTCTTTTCTGTGATTTTTTTGTATTTGATGTGTTATTCCTCGCTGAGATAAAAAAAACGAAATATGAGGAAAACTGTGATGATTCTGAAGCAGCTTAAACAGTTTGACTGATGTGCCACATTGTTACTTTTTACCCTGAAGTGGTTACTGAAATGTTGCATGTTTTAAAAAACAAATCTATATACAAAAAAATGATATTAAAGAATATTCATATTTTCTTGAAGGCAGTAACAGTTAGGAAATCATATCACCGAAAACAAATAATATTTCCTATTTTTTAAATGCATGTCTTGCTTTTTATGACATGAATACATAGTGATTATAAACATCATGGTGCATTCATTACTATGATAAAGACAGACCTGTTTGCCATACAATTATTGGTTTGTTCTGTTTATATAATCATTGAATTCATCATATTCATATTTGGATTACCCTCAACTTTCAGAGTCCTGTGGGCATGCAGACAAGCAGCTACTTCACAGAATTGAGGGAAGAGGAAAAGGTGTTCCCTGTAAATGTCACTTTCATTTTTAGATGAGATATTTTTCCAAAGGGTCAGCACAAGAATTCATGGTAGGTGCAGGTCTGGAAGCTTTGAGAGGGGGTTCGTTTGGTGAGCACATGAAGGTCTTTCAGAAATCTCAATCTTTTTCTGCTCAGGTATACTCACCTGTCAAGTGTGTTTATACTGTCATGGGGTTGTATTATAATATAACTTAAATACGTCAGTATTCCACTTATTAGATGACGCTAGGTGACCCATTTAGAAGTTGTTTCAAACTTAATTTACACGCACATACACACTAGTCCAAAAGGTTAATGGCTGACAAATTAACCCCTGCAGCATTATCTTACAAATGGCCTGCAGCATATGATAACCTATAATCAATATCAGCAATTATGTGTCAGACAGAGGCTATTGGCCGTGACCTGTCTCTCATGAAGAGACTTTCTGAGGAAACAGGATCTCATCCACTATGCAGATGCAGGATCTCTCCCATTCTGATGTCATTACAGACACCTGGGACCACCTATCACCCACTGACTGCATCTCCTCATCTGATTCTGTGGCTTTATAACCTTCCACTCTTCTTCTTCATCTTTGTAGCCTTTGCACTTTCATCCTCTTTTTCTTTTTATTCATGTTCTTGTTTCTCCCTCTCTCTTCTTTTTGAAGCCAATCTGGTCCGTCTAAAATTTCAAGTGACGAAAATGATTTATAAAGTTCGGATGTCCCTTCCGTAAACAGAAATGCTTTAATTTGACACATATTTCCACATGATATGACAATCTATCTTAAACTTCTATGAGCCACATTGTTTCATCCCTCAAAATGCCTCATACGTATTTTACTAATTTGTTCAAATCATTTTGTTATAAACCTGAGATAATATGCATGATATTTGTTTCTATTATTACAGTGACTTGTCATTATTGTTACACAAAAAATATTTCAGATATGTTTTATCATAATATTTACTTCAATACATTGCTTCAGTTATGAAAGTTTAAGAAACCACATGTTTGTTTCTTCTCTGAAATAACATGATTTTGGACATTTATCATCTGTACAAATCATCACAGGAATGTTGCAAAAAGTGAGCAGTTGCATTTGAAACAAAATCATGTGATGGTGTTCATTCCTGAAAGCAGTAGCAACTTGACATGATGACAGTGAACAGGCCATCTCACAACACAAAGTGTTACATGCAATTATTAATTTGGCAAGGAAAAAATAGCTGTATACTCGTATACAAGCGTTTACTGTAACTGTTACCAAATGTTTTTCAATTAGGTTCCCATTGACTCCATACATCCCATATAACATAATGCACGGTTTACAGGCTGTTAATTAAGTCGACCTACTTCTTAATTCCAACCAGTGTTGGTCACTGCTGCAATGTTACAGCTTGTGCATTTTTAATGTAAAATAAATCGTGTAAATAGGATCAAAGTAGTGTGTGACCAAAGCTTTTGATTGCTTGAAGTAACGAAAACGTTTCTCTAATTAAGGCCTTCAGCACGCAACCTCCGATATAGCAGTGTAACGTTTCAGCTTTGAAAAGTAAATGTCGTTGATTTGTATGTTTTTATAGTGGTTACATAATTTAAATGCCATGTAAAAAAGAGACAAATTTCATCTGAGGCACATATGAGCCGTTTATCTATATTCATGAAATGCGCGACAAGGATACCTCTTGTAAACAATGTGATTGAAAGGCAAGTTCAATTCGAGGTTTTTGATTTGAGTTAAAGTTGAAGCTAAAAGTCCTAGTCACGCTTTTAATTTGTTTTATTTCGGACAGGTGTTTACTGATGTTAAATACTCGACAATGGCGAATATTAACTGATTATTTTCGACTAAAAACCATCAAATGTCTGCATGAATATATTATATTGATGATATCGAAGGTGCTTCAATAAACCTCACTCATTATTAAAGCCAAGCTTATCTGATCATTTCGATCATGATGATGATAAAAAACATACATAAATAATAATATTGACAATTCATTTTAATATTCACATTCTTTTTTAACTGGACTTCGGACCGGCAGAAAGGCATCCAGACAGCGGGCTGCAGTCTGTGTCCTCCCGGGTCGGTTATTGGTCCCTGGCTGCAGAGACCTTGAACTTCACCGGGGCTGGTCGGGGTTTCATGCGGGGGGCAGCTGAGAGCATATGCCGCCATGTAAGTGCTGTGACAGCCAGCGCAGAGTGCGCGACGCTCACACGGATCATGGTGAGGACGACAGCCATACACACTGGTTCTCACACAAGTATTACTATTTCTGTTTGTATACCTTTTTAAAAATATATATTTATATATATACATCTGTCGTGATTATGAATTTTCTGGTTTCCTCTGATTCAGTCATTCAGGCAGTGGCCTGCATACATGTCATTGGCTGCAGTAATGTACTGATACAAATAAATTGGAGGGATTTATTAAGAAATCATAACCAAAATTGATCAGAAAATATTTCAAGGACATTATTTAATGCTTACATTTATTTCTTAATTTTTGCTAAAAATAGAATATTTGCATAACAGTCAGATGATTTCAGCTGTTGGGGCCTATAACATATTTAACCTAAAATAATGTATAAGTGGTATGTAGTGTGATTGAAAGGGGGATACCTTAATCCACCCTAACCCCCATCCAGACTATTCCTGCTGTACAGACCTGCTCCACATTTAGGCCCATCTTTGCCCTTCATGGATGGCACAGAGAGGAGGGGGCTGATAGCTTACTGTAACCAATATACATAGAAACATGCAGGCAATTAATTATTTCTTTTGCTCTTTTCTAAATGTCGTGGTGGGCTTTCACCGTCTTTCACTGTCCCGTTTTTTCTCCAAACGGACTATTTTGTTTCACAAATGCTAATTGATTAATGATCAAACATGCTCGCGAGTAGATACATTTACATCCTGCATTGATGTTTCAGGTTTCTATTTTTGATGCACATCAATTTTAGCTATGCAAGACTGTAGGTCCTATGTCTCTGTGCGATATGTCAGTTCTTGCAATATGATGTCATGTTAGAAATCCCTTTAGTATTTGAATGACTGATGGTAACCCCTAATAGTGAAGACTAAATCGACATTATTATTTCTTTTTCATGAGGAAAGAAAAGGAGTTGAGACTAAGGTGGGGGATAAATAAATAATGTTTAAAGTTGAAACTTGAAGATAAACTGAGTGAATAAAACGTCTGATGTGGCAGGTCCCAATTATGATTTGTTTGCCTAGAAATTCATGCGTAATCGTCAAAATAAGCCAGATAGCTTTAGCTTTGACATCCAGCTTTGCGGTTGCTGTTTAGACTTTTCTAAAATGTTTTTCTTTTTTGGGTCACACTACGCCCTGTAGATCATAAACAGTATATACCTTACACTATGGAACTGCAGCCTTTTGCATGATGATGTCAGGTGCCTTGAGTATGGAAAAAAACAATCTAATTAGTTTTCACATATAAATACATTGCAGTAGTTCCGTTTATTTAAGCAACAATGCATTGGCATAATTAATTAAGATAAATATTTTTTTAAATAATGATATACTATTTTTGTAATGTTGGGCTAAGTCGACCAAAATAAAATCTAGGCCTATGCCGTGTTGCTCTCTAGGGCCTAATTGTTGTATTAATGCTAACAAGTGTCCTATTAGAATATAATGAATGTTAAATAGACGGAATAAACTTGTCAGATTCAATTGGATCACTTGCCAAATTCCTCAACAGTTGGCCTGCCAGGCAATTAATACAAGCTATTACCCCGCGATAACGCCTAATTAGCCCCGATTAGTTCAAAAGGGGAGGGGGTGGTGGCGCTAATTGAAAAAAGCCCTCAGAAAAGGGGGTTGTGTATTGTGGACACGGGGACCTTATAAGCAGCTCTCGGTGGTAAATACCATTCACATTCAAATGAGAGTGACAAAGTTTGGCACAGAAACAAGCACACGTCCGCCTCCCGGCCTGCAGTCTGCCTTAAAAAAAAAAAGCGCTCCGCCTTTTGTTAACCTGACACGTGTTTAGCGGAGCGTTATTTGGTTAATTCTGGAGGAGGATGGCAGCGTGCCCGACAATTTGGAAAAGGAACCCAGCCCAAAACACGGAAAAGGCAATAATTAAAATGATATTCTTTGATTTTTTTTGACTTTGTCTTTTATCTGACATGAAATTATCATAACGCCCACAGACACGCACGCACGCGCGCACACAAAGCGCGCACACCAGCCAACAAAAGCCCCCGTACAAGAATAATCTCATTGAAATAAAGAGGGGGGGGGGGGGGGTGTTAAGAATGGACTTTAAATGCATTTAATCTACAGTATAGAGAGCAGAGCCTTGCACCTGTCTCCCTCTCGCTGGAGATATGCACCCCTCCTGCTGTCGGCATTGAGGAGTCGCTCTTTCTGCGTGTGTCAATGTGTGTGTGTGCGTGTGTGTGACTGGCCATGCATGTCATATTTTCGACCGAGACACACGCAAACGACGCATTTCCTGCGGCATTTGTCTCTTTCTTGTGCATTGCAGTGAATATGTGACCTAAATAACCATTTTATTGTCTGTTCCTCCTTTTAAACTTCTCATAAGAATAATCTGTAATTTTGCACGTTTTGTTGTGTCGTCCCCCCTCCTTCTTCATGATGTAGTCCTCTTTGATGAGTGTAATATTAACATGATAAGGAGATGTCAATGAAAAGCTCTCTCTACCTGACTGAGCAGACGGCTCTGTGATGCTGGGTCTAATGTAATATTAATGCATGCAGGGCTTGTTTCTTATCGGGAAAGATCTCTCCAAAATTGTCCTCCACAGGGACCCACTTAGAGTGAAGCACACATAATAGAAATGATCACTCTTTTTTAGCCTGCATTTGAAAGATATCACTTCACTTCATACAGTAAGTGACAAGAATTTGAAAAGCCTTGTTCATCTAGGCCGGGTATATTTTCTGGCAATTGCAAGCATATTTTTTTGTTCAATTTACAAGCAAATTTTCAGCTTCCATTAAACAGCAATTTATGATGAAAAAACAAAGCCTAACTTGCCCCCCCAAAAAAGAATAAAAAAACAACAATTCGATCAAATTTCACATGTTCATCTATAATGTTTTCCATTTTAGATGGAACAATATGGAGGAAAACAAGCAATGACAAAGAAATCAGCCATTTAAATGACTTGAATCAGGCAGATCCTAAACCACAACATTTTTCACACATTAGGCTTTTACTTTTGTTGCTGTGATTTTTTTGGGGAATTTATTATATATTTTTTGTAGATTTCAGATCCTTTTACATTTCCCAATGGAAATATTTATTTTATTTATGTATAATAACTTGAAGGACGAGGGAAAATAATCTACAAATGGCCTGAAAATTCTGAATATTACTGTTATTACTCCAAATCATTCTTTTCATACCAGTTAAGATATAATTTCATGAAAAAATGTTGTCAGTTGGAGGTATTGATTGAAGGATTGCGAAGGTGCAAGTAAAATGGAGCGTTGATGCGACTGCTCTGCTGTGCCCTGTGAACACAGAGGACCCGAGGATAATGAGGCATAATACTGACTGAGACAGGGCCTTCTGCAGAATAAATCCCAAATGATACCCCAAACCAAGTGAACATTCTCCTGGGGGCCACAAGGTCAAGTGCACGACCCCTGACCCCAGAGAGTCTGGGTCTGGAGAGGAGGTGATGCAGGAGGCTGAACATGGCTGCTGATGGCGAGGGAAGTGCCTGGGACCTGCTTGTTGTCTGTCTCTGCAGCCTGCTGTCCTCAACCCTGCTCCTCCCTGCTTGATTTTAGCCAACACTCCATCTATTATTTAGCAGACTTATTAAAAGTTATTTCAGAGCCATCGGGTCCTGCAGATGACCTGAGAAATGGGTCCTCCTGAGTGGCCAGACAGACTGGAAAATCCAAATGGACACAGTGGAACTGCCAAAACACACAGGCTCAAAACAAACACAAAACACTACCTGCATTATTAAGAGGTGCATTCACGATAGGAGAAATAAGAGCTCTTCAATATTTCACAAGCACAATTTCAAATATAGATGAATGTTTAATTAAAGCCAACGTTTGCAGTATATGTCAGAGGAAACTAAATGAAAGCACGGAACAGTAAAAGACATTTTAGCGAGGTACTGAAATAAATAAGAAAAGTACTTTCACAAATAAACATCATTCAGCGTATTATGTAAGCAAAAATCATTTGCCATAACAAATCATATATACAAGCTTTATACTCTACCAGATGTTACCTAAATAAAGCAGAGAGCAGCCATTTTTGTAAACATGTGAACAACAGTAATGCACAACAATAAAGTTTCAAGCGATGCACAATTTTAAATATGAAAATCAAAAAATGTATTTCGTCAAATAGATTTGTTTTTTTTCAAAACATCTGTAAATATATTTTATCAAAGTACTCCAACAATAAACCAGAAAATCTAAGAGATGATTTCATTTTTTTATAAATTTTCTTTGAATGTTATTTTAATTCCACAACCAATAAAAGCAGCACTCAATTCAAATGGATTGACTTATCCTCAGGAAACCGACTTAACCTATGTCTGGACACAGGTTTGCCTCGGTCCGTGCATAGTTTTGAATATTCATATCTTTGTTGAAGAAGCGTGACATAACCTTCTGCCCCTTAATGGGATGTGTGCACATGCACTTCCCAGCTGTGTCTAGAGAGGGCGGGGCTACTATGTGGCATTGGATGGGGGGGGGGGGGGGGGGGTGAACGTCGTATAGAGCAGGAGCTGGCCGAGGAGGAAAGGTCAGGGGAGGCAGGAGACAGGCGGGCTGGCCGACTGCTAAAGCTTTGAACCTAACAGATGGTGAAGGTTAGGTGACGTCCCCTCGCCTGGCCTTTCCCCAGTAATTGAGGATAATTTGAGCACCAAAGAGAGCAGGCCTGTCCACTGTCAGGCCCAGAGAGGAGAGACGAGGTTAATATGAAAATGATTTTGCATTACGGCTGGCTTTGTGAGGCTGGCCGCAATCCTAATCCTGGCCTGAGGCAGCGGGAATGAAGAAGTGTCACCCTGGGTCCAGGCGCCACGCCACGCACATGAATACATCTCCAACTCATGGCCCTGTGCCCCCCATTAACCAGCACTCTGCCAGGACCGATTACACACTCCCACTCAGGAGCCAGGCAAGCTTTGGGGGCATTTTAGGGAGGCTTGGGAGTGAACTGACATCACCCTTTATCCCGTAAGAACAAAAGAGGTGCAGGAAGGCCATGTGATATCAACGGGGGTTTTTCACCTCTCCCCTCAGCTACTGTAGCTGAGCACATCACTCCCTCTCTGCAACTAAACTCGGGTCAGAATCAATTTGTGGAAGTTGTTCAAATCTTCTAAATATATTTTTGTTTAGAAGAAACCCTCTCACTGATGTTAACCATTTGGATCATTTATTTTTCCTTACGATGTGTTACATTTTTGAAGAAACACTAGATTTGTAACGTGACTAGATTGACTGGACTTCCCCACAGCACAAGCCTGTCAAGTTGCAACTGTGGGACCAATTCTGTCCAGAAAGTTGCCTCTTTGGTGTGATGAAGTCATTTACAACTATTGATCTAGTAGTCAAACTGGGCATGTTAACCTGAGGAGCCTTGGAGGAAGTTTCTGGGAAAATGGAGGTGCCCCAGGGACCCTCTCATAAGCTCAAGCGAGACACAATCGACAGAGATGTAATTTAAAATGTTAGCAGTGGTCTGGGCCCTCTTATATGTCAGCATGCTGCAGTCCAGCCAGAGCTTCCTCAATCTGTTCTAATAGTAAAAGTGTCATAGCAAAAACCACAGCAGCTTTTGTTGGCTTGAAATATATGATTAATTAAAAATTACTTCTAGAAGGTATATGATCATTTGTCTCACAATACATAAAACACACACGCACACTCAAGCGAAAGTCTTCACACAAAAAGAAGCAATACAAGAGGGAATACAGTCAACTCGTTGCTAAATGTATTCATATCTGTATAAGCTTAATTATATACTTTTTTTTGCACATTCTCAGACTCATTGCCTTAATCAGTGAAACATATGAGTTGTAGGTGTTTCATACGAGACGAGTAAAGATGAAAGTTTTACCGATGCTAACTATCCGTAGTGAACCACCACATACAATGTTATCAAATATATTCCCCAAGTGCAGTTTGTTTGTCTAATATTTACCATATTTTATCTGCTGTCCTAAGTTACTACTTGTATTAATACTCTTCAGTTTTATTTTGTTAAAAGGGCCCAATGTTCTGTTCACACACTGCTTTACACATTTAAAACTCGTAGTGCTGTGTGTGTGTGTGTGTGTGTGTGTGTGTGTGCGTGTGTGTGTGTGTGTGTGTGTGTGTGTGTGTGTGTGTGTGTGTGAGAAATAGCTGCTGTGCTGAGTTGTCGCGCTGTGTGGCCCGTGGGCTCCCCCAGGTGTAGTCCAGATGAAGGGGTCTTTACCGGGGCGTCCCTGCTGCTGTGCCCTCTGCTTGTCCGTCTTGTTCCCCAGGAGCGGCAAGCTTTAAACTAGCTCTGCAGCTTGTGACCTCCTCCTCCTCCAGCATGGCCTGTCTGAGCAGCCCCCCCCCCCCCCCCCCCCAGCCCTGGAGGAAAGACCCTGGCTAACAACAGTCCCCATCCCTCTCCACCTGTTTCCTGGCCTTCCCTGTATGTGAGAGACCCTGCTGAAGTTTTAGTAAACTGAAACATGTTGAAGGCCATCAACAGAATGGAGATTAATGATGATTTATTGACTCACACCATAGATTTTGTCTGAAGAGAATAATTGTCAATGATGAAGGAGTTTGGTTGGGCAGGCAGAGGGGTGCTCATCCTCTCCCCAACCCCCTCTCAACCCCCTGTGCTTTATGGAGGTTGGTCAGTTGTCAGGTCAGTTGTTACCTGTGAGGAAGAAGGGTGGATGAAAATTGTAATATATTTCAGTAAATCACCCGAAAGAACATTTTTCATGTAGTTCAAATCTTATTTGTTTGCTCTCTCACCAGGAGTATGTTTCTTCAACTTTTTTTTCCCGCTGTAGTTGGAGATGTTATCTTGCATGTGTTTTCTATTTTACATCTGCAAGTTGGAGACCTGGGAAGAACCAGTGGCACAACAGGGCTTTCTGTATTATTGTCTTCTGATTATTTCTCTTTTTTTTTTGTTGTTGTTGCTCCAATTGGTAAAAGTACATTCATCATTCCTTTGACCTATAAGATCATGGCAGAAAGTATGTCTTTGAAAAGTAAAAGAAAAAAATCCACTTTTAAATAAGATCAATTGTAAACAAACCCAGGGCAACCCTTTGAAAGGCCCCGCCAAGAGATTTACCTTGCCCTGTGGCAAATAATATTTCTTGAACTGGGTTTAAATTTCAAGTGTCTTGGGTTTATGAAAACCTGGAACAAAAGAAAGCCGGTCTCTGAACAACAAATATTATCTGCAGGTTGGGCAAGATGTCAAGATTGCCTTTTTGTTGTCTCAAATACAGGGCAGATCTGGTGTCAAATCCCAGAATAAATCTCCGAATCCCTATTTACTTCAGGATTCAATTAAGGATCACTATAAAACCACATCTGCATGCACAGTTTGAGATGGACCTTATCTTTATGGTGAATTTTCACAAGCTAAATACGTTCAAGATTTCTTTAAATTTAGCTTCTAATAATGTAACCGGTAAGTTCCTGCCCAGCTTCTCTTCCTTCTTAACGTCTTAACGTATATAACTTGTTAAAGTTGATACAACGTTTTTTCCTGTTTTGGAAGTATTGTTAAGAACTGAACACTTTTATGGAGTATATTTTGCACAGAATATTGTGCATCATTCGAATATTATTTTCAACAGTTACCACTTAGGTTATGCACTGTAATTTGATGACTAATTATAGGAAGAAAAACCTGACTCGCTCTGTAAAAGACATCTTTCAGGATGATAGCCATAGCAATAACTATTTACTGTTTCTTGGTAATAACAGTACTAGGAAACCAAGTAATGGTTGTTCCCTTGATCAGTCTCATATCGAGCCATGATGAAAGCATATGGGAATTAGCCATAGGGGCCTGGTGTTACATCCATTACTCCTTAATATCCTGCAATCTTACCACTCTCCTCTCTCCTTTTCCCCCCAAATCCACAACTCTGAGAATATAACACCCCACCTCAGCGCGCACATTCCCACCTCTTCATTCTGCCTGCTGCAACACATTTTGTCTTTTGTTTGTTGATGTTATTTTAAAAAGAGGACACATCAGAGAGGAATGGCTAAGTAATCATAAAAGAAAGCTGCTTCTGCACCTCTGAGTCACTTTTCTTTTAATTGGATGCAGCTTTTAAGTGAACTTCAGTGGCTGGATCGAGGGAGGACCAGTGCTGTCTGTAATTTGGTTTGCCTTTGTAGTTGGCCCTTGTCAGAGCTAAATAAACCCAGTGCTGCTCACCGACCGGCCAACCTTTCCCTGCCAACCGTTGCACCCCAGCAAGAGAGCCTCCTCTGTCATCTGATGTTCCACTCTACTTAAAACAGAGCAGGGGGGTTGAGTGTGTGGTGTTGAAAAAAGAGAGAGAGAGAAAAGCCACGGCCCTGCTATCATCATTTTATTTTTATTTCCCCCCCCCCCATCCCATTCTTTAATCCCTCTGATGAAGTCTGGACAGGCAGAGGCATGCTCTCGCAGACAGCAATTTCACTGCACCATATGCGCCTCACACATCGGATGGCAGGGAGGAGATGGAGCACAGCCAGGAGACAGGAGAGAGGAAGAAAATACACGACATGAAATCCAGAATGGACTGCAGTCGGGGCACACTGATACCCCGTGATGTTCCGTCTGCAGCATCTGCTCACGGTCCTTTAGCAACGCGCCCCATCACATTTACCGTTATAATAACGCACTGAATGAAACATGTCAAAAATAACACTCGACCTGTTCTGAAATATTAACACTTATGCAGGCAAACAAATGAGCCAGGTACCCACACAAAATGGTGGTACGCTGTGCGCTGCTTGGCCCCTCCCTGCGCTGAGGATGTGGTGCCGACACCCTGATCATGTGATTAGAGAGGATGGAAAATAGCTGCGCGTCTACTGTGGTTGCCTTCAGACCAGAGGAGATGTCTTTAATTCACTGGAGGCGGCAAGACAGAAGGACAAATAGAGCGATTTTAGGACCAATGTTTTGAATTTGTGTGAATGTATATGAATGTATGTGATGTCTTTTAGCACTATGAAGAAACCAAAATCACCAGATTTGCATAGTAATAAGGCCTTTAAGTGTGAACTAGCAAAAATATGTTTGGATGTGCAGATATGAAGAACCATATCTTACATGAAGAGATGCATGTCAATGTAAAGGGGACAGCAAGGGGAAAGAATATGGGTGTAGTCTAAAATAATTCAATTTGGGTCAATGCGAGGGGATATCCATAACCCTGCTTGTTCCTTGATCTGCTTGCGTTTTCAGCACACTCTGTGCTGACCAAGCAGGTTGCTCCTTAAATCTCACACTTGCTTCCTATATATACATAATATATCCATCTCATATTCTCGAGACCTGTTTACTCCCCCGGTGAAATATGTTTAGACCTCAGGGACATGCGCTGCATTCGTTCTTCTCTCGGAGAGGGAGAGAGACTGGAAAAGAGAGGATGTTGGGCTGGGGGGGGGGGGGGGGGCAGAAGGTTACACTTAAGCTCTGATTGGTAGTGTGTAATTAAGGCTGCATTTGGCAGCTTTCAATTTTAGGCGAGAATTGAAGGGGAATTAGAGTGACTGTGTCTATTACTAAGCTCACCTGAGAGCTCAGGAGCGTGTATCAGTTCTCCGAAGCCCAGTCTTGTCGTTTAGATTACTCCACAATGGGCTGGTCGGGCTAGCTGACATTGAGATGCTGTTAAAGTGGGACAGGATTCAGGGTTGTCTGTAAGAGGAAAACAAACTACATTTAATTTATTTATTTTTGATGATGCGCTGGTTAAATGACTTTTGCTCACTTACAGAAACAAAAAAATAAAGCGCAAAGGTTCCCAGCTGTTTCCAACCGAACCGCTGCTGTGAAACATTCTTCACAGTAGGGCATCAGTATCATTGCGTCCATACGGGGTTGGACAGTGGCTCCAGTGAATCATTTTAAATGTATTTTAAATGGCAATAATAAGGCTTGCTGAGTGATTGATGCTGTCAGCGAACAGCGTATACCTATGCAAGTCAACCCTGGGCCCAGCAGGTGTAGATCAGCAGCGCATTAGACAGACAGGGGGAAATGTGGCACGCATGTGGCGATGTCTGGGAGAAGAGACATACATCAGCTGTCCCTCCGCAGCAGCAATACAGTACGTACTGTAGCTCCTGGGATCGTGGTAAGAGCTCTGCCCAGGAGGATCTGTATAATGCTCTTCATTTGCTGCAGGGAAAACTGAGACATCCCAGGGTATTGATCCAACTATTGACATCATTTGACGCTTCCTTTCAAGCATATTGTTCGGCTGCCAAGAAAAGTGAGTGAAAGTGTATCGTGGCGAACTCCCTGTCATCAGGGCGGCGTATGTGTAATGTAGCACATGCATATTCAAAGGTTACTCATGTTCAAAATGAGTACCACGCCCTGCCCCTGAGCAGCTTGGCCGTAGCCTCCTGCATGAACGAGGAAAGCCTGTAGCTTCTCATTCCAGTCCTTTTTCCCATCATTGCGGGCCACCATCCGAAATGTCTTTATATCTAGAATAATCAGCAGTGTGTTTGTTTTTGAAAAAATGAATTATTACGGTGTGGTATAAAATGAGATTAAACAATGGAACCGACAATGAATTTGGACTCTTATTTGCTCCTGATGAAAATGCACACTTCAATGAGCAATAAGGCGGTTTGCCTTGCACTGTGAGATCGTTGGTGTGTCCAGTCAGCATTTGGGCTGCAGGGGCTGCCCTTGACTTTGAGCTGTTCCCAGGCTCTTGAGGGGCTCCGAGGGGACAGCTTTGTGTGACGCACAGAGAGCAGATGTTCTCCTGCAATTGTCGTGGCCGGTTTGGGATGCCGTCTCTGTCCAGACTTGACCCCTGCCCCTTAGGTTGATTAGCATGCTTCTGCAGTAGGGGTCAAAAAACACTTCTCACATGCTCAGTGAAAGCTTTGGATTCAAGTTAGAGAAAAATCAGTTGTCTGTGAATAATCTCTTATAAAATTTCTGCTCGGTTCAATGTGTCAACTGATCAGGTGTTGTATATGAGTTTTATCTGGAAATTTGTTTCGTATGATTTTGCTGATTTCATTAAATGTTGAAGATAGCACAATTAATAACATTTATTTCAGAAATTGTATGTTTTGTTTCCTGTTTAAACATTTGGAATGATTGTATCTAGGCTGCCTGATTCATCTAAAAGAGAAGGGGATTTTGTTTTTTCGTCTCTTTTTTACAATGACTGCATTTGTGTGTATTGCTCGTGCATGCTTTTTTGTTAAAGTCATACATACCATGATGGAGTATAAGCAATGGATCCCAGCTGAAGTGTGGATATATTATACTGGTTTTAAATCGTCAGATCAGGTACATTTGTGGTGGCACCTCTCTCTCTCAAATGGATGTCCTCTCCTGAGCTTTTCCTTCCTCTCACCATGTATGGTATACAGTAGTGAGGTGTTGTGAAGCTGCTCCCCACTGACCACCTTCAGGCCCTCGGGCTTTCTGCAGGGAATGAGCTACTTGCTGACCACTTCAATAAAATTCAATCATAGCAGGTATCATTTGCAATTCTTGTAACTATGTTCAGACTTTATAATGTGACAGGCTCTGTCAAAATCTAGATTATTGGAATAGAAGTTGAACCAAAAATGTCCTCCAATGGATCATTTGTGAGGGGGTCTAATGCTGTTACTGGATGGAAGGAAAGACGTTCAGAATATTGTTTCCTAAATCAGGAAAGTTAACTTTCCTTGAGTTTATCAAACTAAATGCAGTGTTCAATATACAGGAAACAGACTTCGTCGGTGTTGCTGACAAGATCAAGAAGGTATCACTTATGTTGGAGTTTGATGCTTACGAAATAACAGATATTGGCAAAATTATCTTTTTGTGTATTTCTGTGTATCTAAGATTTTTAGGTCTCTGCTATTCCACGAGAATTGTTTTGCCACACTGTCAATATGCAAAATCTCAAACAATCCATTATTCACTATAAAGCATACTCATTGGGTAATTTCACAGCTGAGACTGGAATTTAAAGGTTTTTCAGCCTAATATTGATCATCGCTGTGCTGCAAAAGCAATATCTTCTATTGCTCTATATAATCCTCACTAATTCAATCCTTGTATGAGTGAGTTCTGCTTGCTTATAGGACTAAATCCTGACTGATTCACCAGTCGACTTTTTAGAAGATGACAAAAGGCAATGGCAGCTTTGTATTGTCCCTCCCCTCACAGACGTGCTGTACGGACTCCGGCTGATTTGACCTCAGACACATTGTTGACTCTTTCAAGGTGATGGGAGGCATCTTATTGTGTTGTCTGAGGTACGGTGATTACTGCTTTCCCACATGAAACTTTCTCCAGGATCAAAGACTCTCTCATGCATTAATAAAGGGTGTTTTGTGAGAGTCTTATTAGCTGTAATGTGCCTGTCTGGTAATTCATGTTTGATGGCAGCAAGCGTCAGTTGTAGGCGGAAGAATGAATGAGCACAGACAGTGTTGTATTTCAACATAGCTGCCTTTTATGGGGACCGGGGCTAAATTTATATTGATTTGAATTTGATAATGATTCTATTACCTCTATTAAATTTGTATATATTCAAGGGCTCAGTTACACACCGAAACAGAAAAAGAGCCAAAGAAAACAAATTAGTGTGTTAGGCTGGATTGTGTTGCATGTAATATAAGAGGGGCCCACTGGTGGGGATCATCAGGAACTAACGTCAGTGAAGTTAAAAAGGAGAGAGGGAAGAGTGAGAGGCCTTGTTTCTGCATGTGTGAGTGTGTAAATATCTGTCGCTAAATTGCTTCGTGCTGATTGTAATTAATGCAGAATTAATACATTATTCATACTGTTTGTAAGTGTGTGTTTGTGAATGCAGTGGACCTGCGTATATGTTGAAATATCAAACTATATTTTATAATCGTGAAGATTTCTTCATTGTCTTTCTTCTCTGTCTTCATTTTAGTTTTAAAGGTTTGCATACTCACCTGTACGTTGAGTGACACTGTCCCTGGTCAGCTTACATCGGCCTCTACTTATTATTAACACACTGACCACACTGATTATTGGCACCTCACTAGCTGAGTCCTAATCCGGCTGAACTGGTCTGATCTACGGAGGATTTCCTGTTTGCCTGTCACCAATCTCCTTTTTTTTTTTCACCAATATATTCAATAATTCATTCATAGTTCTTTTTCATAATATTGTTTTTCTAAATTACTAATCAGTCAATAACTCAATCAGTTGTTGTGTTAAATAACTCATTTTCAATCATTTATAGTTCTTGTAAATAAAATTCACACACACACACTCACACATATATATACATATATATTTATTTATCAATGAATATTTCTAGTAGAGAAAAGAGCCTGGATACTTGCAATACTAAGGCAGATTAAATCAATCAAGACAGTTAACAAAAACAACAGCAGCAAAACAAATGTTAGCAAACGTGTTTTTCTTGTAGTAACATACTTTATATTTTTTAGTTATCCTTATATTTTTTTTTTGCTTGCTGCAGGGACATTTTGTCCGAATCACACAGATAAAACGATATTAGAATAGAAATAGTGAGAAATAGTTATCAATAATGTTAACACAAGGATGCAAACTTAGAAGATTAACAAATTCGACACAGCAGGATATACACAAATTCACATAGAAATCAATTACGTGGATGCCTTATTTTCGGTTTAAAAATAAATAGTATTGGTTGATAGTAAAGGCTTTTGTATAGGATGAGAGCTAATTTCACTGTAACCTCATGTTAAATGGAAATATTACAAATGGACTAGCTAGCGTTACTGGCTTACCGCACTTCCAAGCTATGGTTGCTGAATGTTTGGCCCCAGTGAAGAGGCCATCGTTCTACCTCCTCAGCCTGATGAACTGAGCCGTTTGCTCCTGGCTCCCTAAACATAACAAAATGTATATTTAGTTTTGCTTCACACCACAACACAAAAGTACCAAAATAACCAAGTTCAGTCGTGTAGTTAATCTCAACGTTTGAAACGTTACTGGACTTAGAAAGTGATATTTCAGGTTCACAAGCTGTCGTTAGACCTGTCGTTGTGCTCACGTTGGTCCATTTATGTACACAATGTGAAGTATAAATTATCTATAAAATCGTCACATTCTCAGTATGATATTAGTCAACCTATGAAGTTTGAAAGTGAAGGCGTTGAAAGTTACTTTCCAAGGCTAACTTCGGATGCAGGCAGATTAGCTGCCGTTAATAGCGCAGCGGCTCCCGGTAACGTTAGCTTGTCAGTTTCTACCGTCACGTAACTTAACCGATAATTTTAGCAAAAATGTGATGTGATAAGGTCTCTTGTTTTAACGTTTGTCTCGGTAGCTATTCGAGTGAGTTCAAACCCAATACATACATTTAAAAGTGAATGCTGCCGCATCTCCTGCTGCTGGTTCACTTGTCGCCATGTCGATTACAATCAAATCTCCATTGGCACGCAATGAATCTTGGGATATGTTGGGCCGTGAAGGATCCATCAGTTGGATCCTCCGAATCTGGGAAAAAAAGGCTGCATTTCACGGCTGCAATTGAAGAAGTCTTCGAAATGGGACAGCCTCGTCGCAGCTGCTGTGACGCATTCTGTCTACAAATGCAGCCTCCGAAGGATGCAGCCGCTGGATTGGGACACAGCTACTGACACTGTTCAACAGGCCTGTCAATACCTGTCTCCTACAATCATGGCCAGACAGAGGTCATTATCAGAGATCTGGGGCCCCAATGGGGACCTGAGGGACTTGACTATTCACTGGCTCAACAGGCCTATAGCCGAGACAGGTCAGGTCAATGCCAACCCCCACCCTCACACCACAACCTCTCTCTGTCTTCCCCCTCTACCTCTCTCTGTTTCTGTCTCATCGTCTTGTTTTTCTCTTACCACTCTCTGTAGCTTGATATGAAAGAGTTTACTGGCACACCGTGATGTTTTCTTCGTTTCTGGGGACGTTTTCTATCAGTAGATTTACAGCCATGTAGGTTATCAAAACTGAGTGCCTCCGAGCTTTGCCTGTGGCCCCTGCAGTTTCACTTGATATGGAAAAATCACAACTCAGTCTCAGTTGTTTTTATTTCAGTTGGCAGCATGAGGCTGATAAATCTTTGGGGAAACACTCATTTAGACGGTATGCATACTTATTCGTCCCTCGAAAGTAATGGGTATTGTATACTTAGGGGAATTAACACAAGACATTTTACACAGTCGAAGAAAAATATAATTCTTGCATAATTGATTGGCGGCATGATTGCCTGAGTTTACTGTCATTTTTCTGTGGTGAGACAAAGTCTTTCCTCGGGCTGTTTAGCCTAATGGACTTTGTGGATATTTAATTCAGGGCTGTCCAGGAGCAGAGATGGAGCTCCAGAACTCTCACTCCCTTTTATATAGCATGTATAGCTCCCACCACTTAAATTACTCTCATTTAGCAAGCAAACCCATGGTCAGAGCCACTCTAATTGCCTGTCATGTTGATGAACTCTATCAACTTATTTTAATTTGTTGTGCGTCACATTCCAGTTTGAGGTGCAGGCGAGGAGAGTAGAACTATTGGCATCCTTTCATATTGTATTTGATGTGGTGGATTAATTATTTGGTTGGACATGTGTTTCATCACATGCTTTTGGTTTCTAGCGCCTAACATACTGTAAGTGCCCTTTGGCTCCATGGTTAGTGGGATAGAGATTTGATATAAAAGGCATAATTAGTTACTGTACATGAGTAAAAAAGGACTCCTCCTATCTTACTATTGATGTCTTGAAACACAGTTGTGAAAATTAGTTTAAAGCATCAACCATTAGCTTGGAGCATACTTGTGTATGTGTGTTGTTTGGGCACTGTAAATCCCCCCCCCCCCAAAAGAAAGTAACTCAAAGATGTTTTGTTCCAAATGTTGAAATCAGTGGCAGCTGGTGGAAAATGTTCTAGGTAGGGCCATCCTATCAATTTCAGCAAACATCCCAGTATGATTTAATGCTAAAAAAATGTAAGTATCTAACACGCATTATTACTTGGCAGTTAAATATTTAACATGTATTCCAACACGAAAACAATCAGTAAATAACACTTATATAATATAATATAACATGTTCATTTATTGAGATGCCCCTATGGACCTTGTTATAGGAGGTAACGATCAGGAGAAGTAAACATGAAGTGTAATTATGAATGCTGATGTTAAATTAAGCTATGATGAGTTTTCACTGTTAATTTAACATCTCTATTACATGTTGATGCATGATCTATGTAGAAGAAAATATGTTCACTTTGTCTAATATGTAGCTTGCCAGAGTTCTCATGTGTGTCCTGGTGTTCTCATGTTTCCTTACCTCCTCATCCCTCACTCCCTACCCTGGTGTTCTCATGTTTCCTTACCTCCTCATCCCTCACTCCCGTAACTGTCCGTGCTGGATCCGTCCCCGTTGTTTTAAAAAGCTAAATAAATTATTAGCATGACGTCATCCAGCTAGCCAAACCTGTCTGGTGTTCAGCTAGTACAGAAGCTTCACATGTACTGCTTCCCTTTCCCGCGAGTCTGCTGTCTGATTGTGAGGTCAGGCTGATCTGATATCAGCTCTTTGGCTTCAGAATCTCCGCCAAAGTTCTCCTCTCAAACGGGTCTTGGAGGAGGAGTGCTGGCGCGTAGAGACTTCTCCTGACGAGAACGCGCAGCGAGGGGCCTGATCGTTCTGGCCTCAAGCTGAATCTATTTGAGGGCACTGATTGGCTAAATTGTATGTCACTCATTTATATCTTGAATCAGCAATTGGCTAAACTGCTTCATAGACCCGTCTCTTTTGGGCCAAAACGATCAGGCCCCCCAAGCTGCGCGTTCTCAGAGTGTCGTGCACACAGAGAGAGAGGACGAGCAGAGAGCACACAGGCAGAGAGCACATCTTTTGCGCAGATATCATATTTTACACACATTACTGGGTACATTCCATCGTTCAAAAACACAAATATTGACAATTTGTATAATTTATGATTATTATAATTCTTTTTTTTTTCCTTTTTTGTGTGGCTCATGGTGGGGCCATGCCCCATGGCCCTCTATTGACCAGCCGCCACTGGTTGAAATGAAAATTATGACTAATGCCTGTATCTTTATGTACGGCCATGAGAGATCTGAATAACACAGTGTCTTTATGAACACGTATCGTTGCTATTGTATAAACTACTGCATATCTAGTATTTTGTTTATCTGTGTATTATATCTATGGGAGTACGGCTATTTGTTTTTGGCACTGAAATAAAAATACACCAGCTACTAAAGAAGCAACATATATATTTTTGGTTTTGAGCAGCAGGGGTTGTTTGAACCCCTTGGCAATAGTAAATGCTGGCAGGGGGGCTGAAGAAGGTGATAGAGCTGCTACATGCTTTGAACGAACTAGTTTGTATGTTGTGTGGTTTGAATATGTTGGACAGGTTGTTCTAGTAATCCATATGTTTTCTGTACTGGATTAAACTCAGGTATTGGTTGGCAGGCCCTCTAAAGAGCAGTGGGATTAGAAAGATGGGCGAAGGCATGGACATTCTTTTCCTCAGAGGTAATCATGATGATCAGTTGAACAGTGCAACATGGTGCTGACTGAAAAATGAAAAGATGAAAGTCACAGAGGACTTGAAACCTTGACCATTTTCACACCCAAGCACTTTCCAAGCAGCACTTCAGTCGAAGCATACAGCAGGCCTTATGGTGGCTCAGAACGAGGACGGACAAATAGCCGTGTTTGGCAGCGGGCCCTTAAACAGCAGGGTGGACAGGGTGAGCAGAAGGTAGCCAAGCCCCCCGGTCGCCGCTTCGTTATCCCTCTGTAACCATCGACATCAGCAAGACACCTCCGCTCCAGCCTGCTGGGCCTGCCGCTGCACCGGCCACTCGCCCGAGACGAAAGGCAATGAACTCCAAAACATGCCGTTCATCTTCCAGATGGAGTGATTTACTTATTTAGCATGGGCTCTGTCCCCCAAGAGCCACTGCACCCATACACCAGCATTCCCCACTCTGCTGAATACACATTTATATTCTTTAACTTGATGTTCTGATATTATGAAAATAGAAATCAAGCAGTCCAAATGCATTTGGAACATTCTGTGCATAACCGACCGACGGAGAAAATAGAGAAAAATGACACTGGGGGAGTAAGTGAGGAAAAATGAATATATCTGTCTGGACTGCGGTGCTCAGAGGGAATTTGAAATACTGGGGAGAGATGGAAGTGGGGGTTTCTCCTTTTCCTGCTGAGCTGTACCAAATAGTGGATGGGGCACAGTTATTTTTATTTTGCTTTTTTTATCACTGAGCATGAAGGACAGTTTTTTTTCGAAGCTGGATTTTACTTTTGTAATTTTCTCATCACTCAGACGCAGCCACCTGTCTCTTCCCAAGATCCCCTTCCTTTGTCTCTTAAATAATAAGCCTACATCCGCATACGAAATGGGGTAAGGAAAATGACCAGGCAGGGAAGGTGTTAGGGAGGGAGGCAAGAGATGAAAAAGGGGGGAGAGTGAAAGAATAATGGAAAAAAAAAACAGCACCCACAATAGAAGACAGGGGGGTGGGGGTACTAAAAGATGAGAGAGGTGACCTTTTTCTCACTGGCTTACGTCTGGCCATCAGTAAGCAGCCATGTTTGAGAGAGAAGCCATTTTCTCACCCCGCTCATTACTGTGTTTTATATTCAGCTGTGTTGGGAGGCGCTGGTCACTGTTCAACCCTGCAGTCATGTCAGGCGTCAGTTGCAGGGTGTGTATTATATCTGTCCGTGTGTGTGTGTGTGTGTGTGTGTGTGTGTGTGTGTGTGAGGTTCGAGGGAGAGGCTGTGAAGGGGAGCCAGGGGCACACAGGATTAGACGGAAAGACCCCTGGGTTGGAGGCCAGAGCTCAAGTTCATCACTGCAGACAATGGAAAGCTCTTCAGAAAGCGATTGGCCTCTCAGTGATATTGGCCTCTCTGTGGCGTGGACACCGCCATCACAGCTGCACCGTGGCTCTTGTCAGCACTATCAGCCTTCCCTCCCTCCCGCAGCAGGAGAAACAGGCCAACACAACAAAAACACACCCATCCAGCAAAATCTGTCTCCCAGTCCAGTCTGCGTCCCCTTACGCTCGTCCTGCTACTTTTAATACAGCCAAAAAGCTCCAGCTATACAACCAAATGCAATGTGACCTGTGTGTTTGTTTGTGCTGTTTTTGCATGTCCGAAAGACAGAGGCGCTGTTTATCGGGGCATGTGCACGTGGTCAGACTGTGCTCTGAGTACAATACACACCCCCCTCCCCAACACACACACACACACACACGACCACCACCATTCCTCATCTCTCCTGTCCTTCTCCCAACCCAACCTCCTCCTTCTTTACACCCCTTCACGAGGACATCTGCTCCCCCAGCGTAGCTGCCATTGTGATGCTCCACACTAACATGGGTTTTAGCCACTGGTGGTGTGAAATTAAACAGCCACCTCGTCCCTTGATGATAAGTGGCGTCCTGTCTTCATGCTGCGGCTATCTCCTGTCACACAGCACAGGGTCAAGCTTTGAAGGGTGAATTAGAGTTCACTTTTGTATCAAAAAAAAATAACAACAATAAAAGAAGAGTGAACACGAAGGAGAAGCAGTTGAAACTATATCATGTTTGGACCTATTTTGATTTTGAGCAATTTTCTGTTGAGTGAACCTCCATCTGATACCGGACATGCATGTTACACTGCATCTTCTCTGCCATGCTGTTCCCATGTCCCATGTTATGCTCTGAAAGTGAACATCCACTGGGCTGCCTCATAATGCAAATACAATATTCATTGTATTTGATGCACAGGTGAATACTCAGTACATGATGATTGCATGTTATTCAAAGACCTGCAATCAGACAGGTCCACTTCAAAAAGGAAAGGGAGTCATAGAAGTAATGAAACAGCTTTTTTTTCAAGGCAAATTATCTTTTTGAAATGAATAGTTAATATTTTAGTATTGCTATATATTTTTAATTCACCCTTTGCATTTTTGCAAATATAATGTGTCCTTCCACATTCATTTCACTGCACAGCCTTGATGAGTACATCAAATGTGAATTAAAGCACTCCATTTTAAGAGGAAAATGAGTAATAATTCAGAGATATTAATAATGCATTATAATACTATTCAGGAAAATTGAAAGTTTAAAAACAGTGGAGAAGAGAGGAGGAAACATGTCGTGGATTGTTTAGTGGTGTATTGTGGTTGAGTCTGAAATGAATTGTACACAGAGTTAACTGTCAGAACACAGGAGGGCAGGTTCACATTGCATTGGTCAGTTGGGTTGGTGAGCTTTAAGAGGGCACATGACAGCTGTGTGAAGAAGCCTTCTTCAGCAGTCGCACAGTTCGTCCATGCAGTCATAAATATTAATTGTCTTCCTTGTTTATTTTTCAAGCCACTATCTCTTGTGACTTGTACCATGGTGAAGCTGGCAGGGCACAAGGATGCTGCAGACAGACGGAGGTGTGTGGCGGTGAAAGGGGGTGGAGGAGGAGGGGGGGGGGGGGGGTTAGAGGTGCCTCTTTCACTTTCTCTCCCAGTCTCATAAGATATCATTTTCTTCTCCATTCACTTATTCTCTCTCAATTTAAGATGGTTAAGCAAAGGAAATGAAATTCCTTCTTTTTTTTTTTCAGAGGCTTTTAAAAATAATATTAGAAAGTCTCATGATTATGATAGTATTAAAATGATTGAGGTGGACCGTTAATGCCAATGGAGTCATTTTCCAGTTCTGATTAAGCCCTAATAGCTGCAGAATGACCTGGCTGGGCCCTGGGCCACATCATTTCCTTTAGCAGGTACAGTAGATGGGCATCCTGTGGCTGAGGACCAAGCTGTTAACAGGCCCTATAGGGGCAGACAGCTGGAGACGGAATTACACTTTTTAATAAAGTGTAGCACAGTGCGCGTCACATTGATTGTCATGGGCTTTGTAAACATGTAACTTTGAATCTTTTTTGTAGATTTTAAGTTGAGTAACTTGTGGGTTCATTAGCTGTTAGATTTATATTTGTCTGATGCTTTCGTGAAGGAGATTAAATCGACTTGGTTTGACTGTTTTCTGGAGACATTCATCAGAGGCTAGCTGCCTTCATACTGAATGATTTTGCTGGATGGGTGTGTTTTTGTTGTGTTGGCCTGTTTCTCCTGCTGCGGGAGGGAGGGCAGGCTGATAGTGCTGACAGAGTCTTGGGGGTCCACTCTGCAGTCATGACTCCCGCCTGGCTGGTTGCCCCCATGGGTGCACGTTGCAGCAGCCTGTTGACCAGCGTGGCAACTGCAGCTTACACAGTCACTTCTAGCCTCCCTCCCCTCTCTGTGTGTAAGTCCAGGCCGTGTTCCAGCCAACCTTTGGCCGTTTCCTCTCTGTCTTTATGTAGGATTTCAGAAGAGCTGCAATCTCCTTTGCTCAGTGATTCATTATTCATACTTCTTTTATCACAGCAGCAACTATAATTAAAAGAACAGATACTTACTAAAGCATTTGATCTTGTTTTTTTTAAGTTTGTTTTGCATTGTATTTTTCGTTTGTAATACACAGTTCAATGAGTCAAGGACATTTTTGGATTTGTCTTGTTTTTGACACACAGACTTGCACTTCACTTTAAAAATATATATATAATCTTAGACTGCTAGTAATATACCTTCTGCATCTTTATCTTATTATCTTTTCAAACATTTTTATTTTCAGTAAAAGTGAAAGAGTTCACCAAAGGGGGCAGAGGTTTTTGCAGGGATTTGTTTTAATCCTCTTGCACATCTATACATGTTTGGTTGAATATAAATGCAGGTGTTGTCTCTATTTAATATTTCAAAATTAAAATATTTAAGCATTTCGTTTAGAATCTGAACAACTTACTCTCGTGACTAAAACGTGTTTCATTCACATGATTGATTGTACACTAATTACTCGTAAAACAACTGAAAGGTTTAGAAATACTTTATGATGCAGATCATCCTGAT
Organism: Melanostigma gelatinosum; assembly: GCF_949748355.1. Taxonomy (NCBI): domain Eukaryota; kingdom Metazoa; phylum Chordata; class Actinopteri; order Perciformes; family Zoarcidae; genus Melanostigma; species Melanostigma gelatinosum. The sequence goes on from NC_136635.1 coordinate 14,173,837, forward strand.
GTTACCGAATGATAGTGCCATTGTAATTTACATTAATAATTTAATTAAGGGGCTGGAGTAATTGATGACATGCAATAGAATTAGAGTAACCTCATTACAAAGATTGCAAAATGATCTTGTACTTTAAAAAGTGACACATTTAAATCAAATGTTAATTACTTTTAAACTGAAATGGATTGATGTAGCCCTTTAATTGTGAAATTATAAACAGAACCATTTTAACCAAATTGAAACTGGCTGACAATGAACTGTTCAAATAACTAAGTGAGTTTGATTCATTTTGTACACTTTATTTTTACTCAATGTAATTTATAACTAATACATTTCAGAAATAATATGTTAATAATAGCCTTTTTTTATAAAGATGTGTTTTTGCCTCTGAAATCATATTTGTGATTTGTTACACTTTTTATGATTGTCTAGCTCACTCTCTCACTTTATCATTTCTTTTCTCACCCTCACCACCACACACACTCGCGCGCACACACACACACACACACACACACACACACACACACACACACACACACACACACACACACACACACACACACACACACACACACACACACACTCACAGAGTGTGTGTAATAAATGGAAGCCATTTTTGATGAAAAAATGAGTGGCAGTGTGATTTGGGACAGAGTAGCCAGCAGTGATGTCATTAAGCAGCACCCTGGATGATAAGGAAATCCCAGTCATTGAATAAATAAATACATTAAAATCATATCTTATGTATTCTTTTCACCTCCCTTCAGACACCCACTATCCCAAATCCTGACCCCTCATCCCAACCCCTTACCGTCCCCCTGCCTCCTCCAAACACACACATCACAAATAGCACCCCTTTGCTGCTGATAGACACCACCGCTGCTCCCTTCCCCCTCGTGTCCACCAGCATATCAGGGAAAAAATGAATGCAGCTTTGCAATAAATAATGCATTTTACTAATATGCATTCAGGTGGAGTCAGTCTCTGGCCCCATCTCATGCACATCCAGAGAGAAGATAAATGTAGAATCCAAGAAGCGAAGGCTTTCTTCCTGAACTGAAAGCGGTGACGGCTCTGTAATAGGCTAAAACAACGAGCATGAGAGCAAAAGTGTGAGCGAGAGAGAGAAAGAGAAAGAGAGGGAACAGAGGAAGAAAGGAGGGGGGGTGTAGAGAGGTAGAGAGTGGCAAGCATAGTATAACTCATCCATGTGGATCACCCTAGTAGATTGGGAGCAATCCCTTGTTGAGATTGTCTTCTAAACACTAAGAGGAGACAGAACGGAGCAGCCAGCCCATCTCACTGTGTGTATTCTCACACTGCCTGCTATCCCAGCCAAGGTAGAGAGACCTCTGACAGACCGCTTGCATGCGTGTGTGTATTTCACTTTGCTCTCGTGTGTGTTTGTGCCATTGCCTATCTTGCAAGACAGCCAGCTAGTGAGTGTGTGCATGTGTGTTTGAGCGAGAGAGAGAGCGAGAGCGAGAGAGAGAGAGAGAGAGAGAGAGAGAGAGAGAGAGAGAGAGAGAAGATGTGTGTGTGTGTAAGGAAGAGGGGGTATTATGCACCCTGGATGTTGCCTCGTGCTTTAAACAGCTGCCTACAAGCCCAGGTAGTGAGCGCCGGCTTCTAAATAAGGAGCACATTCACCGTCCCCTTCAGGACAAGAGGCTAGGCTGCAGAGTGTGAAATCAGACTAATACAGTGGCGTAGGGCTGAGCAGGAGCAGGAAGCAGCTCCTGCATGACTTACTTAGACTAGAGGTTTAGAGGACAAGAACCAGCGGAAGAAAATAGGGGGATTGGACGTGAGAGAGAAAGGGGAGGAAAAAAGGCAGTAAGGTCAGTAAATCCTTCTTTTTAATTTCTGCTCTGTGGATTCTTTCTTTCAGTCTACAGTACTTTGAGTCCAGTTAGTATAGAGCCGGCTGTGACTGCTGTGTTTTGCTGGAGAAAGTATTGACTCTTTGTAAGTTTGTGGGAAGTGTGCTCCTTTTGATCCTGCCAGGTGAGAGCAGATGGAAACACTGGATGTGGGGGGGCTGGCTTAGAGCGGCCCAACTCTTTACTGTGTGTGTGTGTGTGTGTGTGTGTGCGTGTGCGTGCGTGCGTGCGTGCGTGCGTGCGCGCGAGTGAGAGAGTGTGTGTGTGTGTGTGTAAAGGTGTATAGTGTTCTTGTGTATACATAACTATGCATCAGTTAATAGATGTTGTATACTGTGAAGTGTGTACATCCTATTTAGACAAGCACATGTTTTATTTTTGGATTTTTTTTTACAGTAACAGTAATCATAAATGTGTGTGTGTGTGTGTGTGTGTGTGTGTGTGTGTGTGTTCTGAGATGGCGTGTCTTAGAAAAGGGGGTCACTGCACCCCGAGTGGGCCAGATAACAGGGGTTTAAAACACTTTTGCGTGGAGAGCGTTAACACATGCCAGACTGACAGTGTATGTTCCAACCACACCTAACAGTCACTGTGTCATATGGTGACATAGTGCATACAGGTGCAAAAAGAACATGTGACCATATCGCACACACACACACACACACACACACACACACACACACACACACAGAAGTGGACATGGTGTCCACAGTTTTACTACAGAAAGTTGTAGTCACAACTATGGTACAGTTTTGGGGGAAGTCATTCAGAAATATTTTTCTAGGTTTTTATTAATAAGTTCCTTCTTTTATAACATGAAGCTTTTATGTGGGGAAAACAGGATAAGAATCTAGCAAACGATGACTTTATCGAAAATAAGATTTTGAGCAGGTGCAAAATACTGTGTCTATATATGGGATTGTGCCAGCATTTAGAGGTTTTTAGCCACACGCAAGCACAGGAAAAGTGGAAAAGCCAGGACTACCAAATTGTCAGCAATACTAAAGACATCAACACAAAAATTTCAGCCATCCATCACAGCTGTCGGCTTCTTTCAGTGGCGACAGTGATTTATTCTAGGGCTGAAATCCATTTGGACTTGCTCTCTCTCTCTCTCTCTCTCTCTTTCTTACACACACACACACACACACACACACACACACACACACCTACACACACACACACTAACTAACTCATTTGCTAGCTTACTCACTCACACTCCCTAACACACACTTAAACTTAAATACCATGCACAGCAACTCCCCCAGTGTTAATAGCTGTTGATTTTTTTTGCAGTTGCAATTATTTTTGAGTCGACAAGTGTTGATTGGAGAATTATCTGTCCACTCACAGAGCTGACATTGCTGTGGGACAGGTGTTCAAAATATCAAATATATTTTACTCTGGTGAGTTTTGCACCTCCAGAGTTATATTAACCCTGATAGTTTGGCTGTGTATGATCATAAATAATCAGAAGAATCACTGTGTCCACTGAAATACATTTAAAACACCATTTGGGGCATAATTATATGAAATACAAATGTATTTTACCTCTATTGATGTAAATTGAGTGGAAGAAAACATCATAACATCTCACAGTGTAACACAATTCAATACCAACAAAACTTTAATTTCCCTAAAGTGAAATCCTTTCAACCGGAAGTAAACTTTTTAACTTTCGTCAAGGAAAGATTGTTTTGCAGGGCTGGTGTGAAGCTGGCAACTATGTATATTCAGTTAAAGGAAGTGTATAACTTTTTCATGAAAAACATTGGATTTTTCTGGTTTTCATGTCTCAAATTAAAGGATCATCCTACTCCAGTGTCTGCACATCGTGGCAAAAGCTCCATGAGACTTTTCTGCCAAATTAAGAATAATTGTAATACACAAATAAAAGAGTATTCATATTTTTCTTATTGCAGGGAGACTACCGTAATAATTAAAGTTTTAATCAAAATATCATGCATTTTTTAATAACTATTGGAAGGTGTCTTTTTACAGTTAATAATATACACAATGAAGACTGTCACACAGTGATGATCCCGATTCTAAGCTCCATAAATCCCACACATGAAGTAATAGATATTCTTACAAGCATACAATTTTTGCTGACAGTGTGTGCTTCCACAATACAGTGTGTGTTTATGGGTATGGCTGAGGAGCACAACAGATGCTTGCCACCATGCTGGTGTGCTCCCCTTCTCCATCCCCCTCTCATTCTGTTTCCTCTCATTTCTCCACAGCTTCTCTGGTATTTTTACATATGTCAGATGATAGCTCAGGTCCTACACTGTGCAGGGAAGATTTATCAGTCAACACACTGCCCCTAATATCCCCATCTGCCAACAAGCACACCCAGTTCCTTAAGCCCATGCTCTAGCCCTAAGCCCTGGCCCAAGCCCTATGACTGCACCCTCAGATTGGTCTGTGAGTGTGCGTGCATAAACGTTTGTTTGTGCATGTCACGTGACTTTGTGCTTGCTGCGTTGTATTGGCTGGTGGGTATTTGTGCCAATGCTAAAACATGATGACGCTCTTTTTGCAGATGAATGGTCAGGAGCTGTCGGCTCTTACCGGTAATATGTTTGTCTGTCTGCACAGCTGTCTTGGATGTTGATCTGAGCTGGCCTGTGTGTATCTGGAGTCGAGCGGAGCAGAGAAGGCTCTGCTGTGTGCTCTGCTCTGGCCTGGCCTGTGTGCGTCTGGAGCGGCGAGGCTGACCAGAGAGGTCACTCAGGCTCCGTGAGAGACAATACTCTAAGCAAGCCTCACTGGGATGCTTCACATAACACTGCACACTGGTATCTTGTTAAGTAAAATACACTGCTGATTATACATAATCAGTAGCAATCCATTTTAGTCTAGATTTTTAGTAAATCAAAATGCACTAGAATGTAGTTGAGATACAAATAAACCAAATGTAAAGTCAAATCACATGAAGCTTAAGGATTTTCTATTATTTTGTATGAGCACGCCTATTTCCGTCCAGTTGTATTGCTAGTCATGTCCGAGGTCTGTGTGATTGTCAGTGCTTCTGCAGAGTGAGTGAACTTCAGCTAAGGTCTGGGCCTTGCCATGATAACATGCCAAACTTAGCTCTGCTCCTAAAATCCTGGATTAATGCCTGCTTTAAGAGTTTAACATGGTCAGCCATTCAAACATGCAGTGGATTGACTGGGCTACCTTTGGTTGTCTGTTATCTCCTGTGGAGTTTTACAAGCAGTAGCGTTTTCGCACCATCACTGCCTGTGCTTCTCTGTCCTGTAGTGCACAGGTCAGGAAACACAACGGACATAGGCAAAACCTGTGCTTATTCTATAGTACTCACATGATTTTGGAAATCCTTTTTAATTCTTATTAGTATTTTTTGGAGTGATAATATATCATCATCTTCTTAAAAAGTTTGATAAAACATAATATGCACTTTTATTTTATGGAATCCAAATAATTCATTTGTTTTTTTCCATTTTCATATGATCAAATTTAAATTTAGAGCCATGAATACTTGAAGCTAACAGAATCAGTTACAAGTGGGAGCAAAACATATATATCTTTGCATTGACTTTTTACAGTTGAGAAATTATGTTTGTTAAAAAAAAGTAAAGCTTACCAGAAATAAGTCAATTTCATGTCTATAAATATGACAAATACGAGATATACTACTGTAATTGGACCAGATATATATATATATATATATATATATATATAATATATATATATATATATATATATATAACACAAATCCACACAAGTTTCATTTGCAAAATATGCAAATGCACATATGAATTTCTTTAATAAATACAGGTATGCACAGACATTTTTTACATCCTGGCTCCACAAGGTTTCTCTGTATTTTTATATTAAATTTACGAATTTGGTTGTGAGGCTTTTGTTAGCATGCGAATGCTTGGTAGTAAGTGTCTGCATGTGCTTTAAGCCTTCATTGATACAAACTCCACTACTGGCCGTTCACAAAGAGTGGCATCCGCTCTCCTCCTATAAGACGTCCACCTCAGCGCTGTCAGTGTTGTGGAGCAGCTCGGATTGGATGCTACCTGCCAGTATTTACTGACAGTGTTTATTGTCACCGGAAAGCGCTACATCAGAATACCTGTCACTGCTGCGTTCAGCCCAATTTGTCTGTCCGACTAAAACAGGTGCATCTGCAAGTCTGATTAACATTAAATATGTTGACGCTTTGATGGTCACAATTCATTGGACATGTGCTATGTCTGATGGGAATTGTGAAAAATTGCACAGCCTCCAGAAGTTATGAAATCACATGAAGCAGATAGAGGAGCTGATGCCTCCAAGGGATTATTTTAATGACATGAATGTCCCTGATTTCTGAAATTCTGCCTGACATCCTTGTCGCCTCATTTGTTGTTTCCGTATTTGTTTGCATGTTAGGCTCGAGGTTATTTTGCCTTAAATCTTGAATATCCATTGGATACAAATACAATGTAATCACGTTGGCCTGCCTTGCACAATGTCTGGAGTAAATACGTATGGTCATTCCACATCTTATTACTGCTTATTACTGCAGTCATGTGCATAATCACTTTATGCTTTTCTCATGCGTGAGTAACTTTTGCACCCTCATCTATAAGCCCGATCATTGTGCTTTTTTTAAAGCCATGCTGTTGTATCCAGTGTGTCACACATGTCCATAGGAGGTCATTTAATTGTTTCTTTTTTCTTTTTTGCTATGATGACTTGTCAAGGATAAAAACAAGAGTGTTGACAGTTTTCTTAAAAACACTTATAATTCTTTGGCCTTCACAAACAAAATAGTTGTCTTTTGCACAGTATTTTATCATAATTTCCTTGTGATCATATCTATTGCACATTTTTAAATGGTAATACTGTAGATCAAGAATAGAATTTGGTTGCATAATGAAAAGCGGTTAAAACATGGTATCCTCTCGGTTGGTTTGTTGTGTTGTTCAGTTTTACGAACTGATCTTCTGGATTTTGCACAGCAGAATTCCTCATTATGATGTACAGGCTCAGAAAAGACCGGAGCGATGCAATGTGCACAATGTGCAAGAGTAATGATGGTGGGGTTTGGTGCTATGTTGATTCCAGCTTGCTTGTTCTGCAATAATGCAGGAGAGGAGGAGGGGAGGGGGATGGGGGGGGAAGGCACCATTTTACTTCTCCAATCCCCCTTCGCCACCACTGGAATATAATCCGCTGTCTCCTGACCTTCAAATCATGCAGCGCTGCAGTCGTTTCAATTGGCCCGGCCGCCATTCGCGTGAAATGTCCTCTAGCCACTCCGCTTCTGCACATGGAAGATTTCCTTTCTCCCAGCATGGCTTTCCTCTTCTACTTTGCTCCTTCCCTCCATCTCGCATTTTCTCCACCATGCCCCCCGAAGCCTGGCTGCGATGGAGGGTGGGAACCTCTTGCTCTAAGGAAATGAGCCACCACAGGAGATGCTGTTGGTCAAATGACAGGATGAAAAAAAAAACTCACTCTATTAGACTCTGATATGTCTGTGTTACACTGCGTTCTTAAAAAAAAAAAAAATGTTTTCGTACAAATCCTACAAAAAAATAGATTTGCTTTGACAGCGGCTGTCCTCTTAAAGGGCCCGAGTGCATATATGACCTAAACAAATGAACATGTTTTCGTCAGGCAGGTTGCTAACATGGAATACAACATACTTTAAATACAATTGCTACAACTGTTAAATTGCTTATGTGATTTTGAAGCTACAGAGAATTTTTTTAATAGCAATAATTTAAAGGACGAAAAAAATAGTCAATCATACTCAAAGTCATTCTCTTATAAGCAGCGCAGTTGGTGCATCTCTGTCTCTGATTTTGAGCCTGGACACAAGAAAGGCAGCTTTACTTTAGTGGTCACAGGGTTCATCGGAGCGTGCCCGGGGTAGTTCCCCTCGGCCAAGTGCGTCACATCGAGGGAGCAGCCGGAGCTCTCCCTATCATACTTAATAGAGGGAAGAAGATATACTGACTGGGGCATAGAAATCACACGCCAAAGCTCAGCATGTGTTATGTTGCTAGTAGATAGATAGATAGATCAATTATTGAAAGAGGACATATTTGATATGATCTGAATATTAAAAATATATCAGAGGGCAAACAACATTCGTGGCTGTCTTCAGATCTGTGCTGAGAGATGTGTGTCAAATCTCCAGAGAGATGCTTTATTCAGAAGGGTCAAGGGGTTCTCTGAATGTTTGATGTGAAGATGCAAGAATCATTTTATTTTTGTTGTTCACTTATAAAAAGTACGATAAAAATCTCAGCAGTACCTTTCAAAATGATGTTTATTATCAGCAGGCCTCATAAATTATTATTCCTCCATATTCATAACTACAGATAAATATCCTATGACCTAGAATTCATCTCACAATAATACATCATTACACAATCACACATATCTTAACGTCTTCGTATTTTTCCTGTTTCTAAAATATGTTGTTTTCCTGGTTGTGCAGCGAGTGAATTTGACTCACCCTGTCACTGCTTATTATGTTTCTGGGACAATGACAATTGGAAATGTGTACTTCTCCATACACATACTGAATGCCTGATTGTGTTGCCAGCTTTGCGAAAACCCCGACCCAGGTGCAGGGAATGAACTGATGAGATTTGTTTACATAGAGATAGCCATTGTGGCCCATGGTCTTACACAAGTCCTTATCGGAAACCTCCCTGAAGTCTATTTCTCCCTACTGGTTGTTATTACATACAGTGTATGTATTTGTGATTAATGACCCCACTGGGGTGTTTCCATAATGCTATGACCTCAAGGTAAAATTGAAATGCATGCACTGGATGTAGAGCATTCTTATATTATTGCCCAATATACTTAGCAGCCATTACATTTGTTGGCACCATTGAAAATAAAACAGGGCTATGAGGTTTCAAATCAACACAGCCACTCTAAGAAATGGACTTATTGGAATTGCATTAAGTTGATTAGACTGAGAAATGAATACTATTTACAATAGAGCAGTGTTAAACACTCTTGTTTCTCCCAGCTATAGGAGTGCATTGACAGTCAGTCAGCATCAATTAAATCTCCTGATCTGTATATCCTGAGAGGCCGGACTTGTTGTCTTCTAATAAAGCCAGTATGTGGCAGCAGAATGTTTCATTTCCTCTTGGAGATTGCCCTCAGTAATGCAGAGTGCTTATCATAGTCTTGGAAAAGGACTGCAACAACACAACGTTCTGATGCTTGATACCCAGATCAACCTGAGGCCAATGCTCAGAGGTCTTCTGAGCAGCAGTTGGACCTCTACAGTCACACTGAACCACGGCCATTTAGACTCAGGAGAACGCCTGCTTTTTCATTGCGTGTTTGGTTTATTGTATGTTATGATATACTGTACATTGTTGAGGTATTCGACATGTTAGAAATATTGGTACGGTTGATGTTTTTGTTTTGTAAAAGAACACATGGTATTTGGGGAATATTATGAGTGGTTATATGTGTCTGTTTGTGCAGATGAAAAAGAAAAATGGTGTCCGGGAAGGACGGGGTTGTGAGGGGGCCAAGCTGTCCCTGGCCATTCATTCTCTCTGCCCCCCCCTGTCTAATTAATGGGCCACGTTCATACACGTTATTGCACCAGACGGTCTGTCACTCATTAATCATGTGACCTTCTGTGGCACAGTTAATGACCTCGGAGGAGTAGATCAGCTGGAGGTGGCTGAAGCTGTGGAATTAAATTGTTTCTGGAAGTGGTCATGGTCACATCAGGCACTTTAACAGCCCCTCTGCTCAGGCCTCTCTGCTGTTACACCTCCGTCTGTGTCTCACCCATAGGTCCTTGCAGGCTCTGCCACAGGGATGGGTAGTGGAATTTCAGACACTAGAGCTCAGGATTAGAGTAGGCAAGGGATGGAACCAATGTTGAACTCAAATCACTCAGTTATGACTTTATTGGGTGATTTCCTGCATGACCACTGCCTGTCACTGTTCAAATCACTTTTTAAAGAACCAAGTTGCGCCAACTTCTTTAAAAAACTTCTCTCCTCAAAGTTGTGTTGCATATTAAGTTTTTCATCAAAGTTTAGTAACTACATGCTAAAACTTCAAACTATTTTCATACTTAAATGAAATTTAATAAAATATTTTTTTCAAGGTAATTTCAATGCAAAATAGCAGGTGGTTACCACCTCTGAAGATCTCAACCTCTTTGCAAGGAAGAGATACAGAGTGAAGCAGATACAGTCATACAGCAGCTAGAAGAGTCGTAGACTGAAACTAAATCAATTGACATCAACTGTGATCATCGCTTTATCTTTAATCAAGTAATCAAGCAATACAACGGGGCAGTCAACATGGATGCATGGGTAAAGAATTTACAACGATTATGAAACAAATGTTCAGTGAATTGAAGTAATCTAGCCACCGTGTAATAAAAGCATGAATGACTGTGTCCCAGTACAATCAACTATTTTAAATGACATTCCACAGCAGTCTTGTTATTCATTTGTTTTTACATATATGCTCTCGGTTTACTATCAAGCATTGACTGTTTAATTGCATTGAGTTGGTCGGGGAGATATAGCGGAGTGTTGTCAGCATAACACTGCATACTGATGTTGTCTCAGTGAATGATATGGAAGCACTGAATGGAAAGATAGATGGGCTAAATACAGTACCATAGGGTACTCCGTATAACTTAAACAGTAGTTAGGGAGAATAGTTATTGTATTATCCTGTTGGTTTACGCTGAGCTGTACATTTACACTGTTGTTCTGTACAACATCAGTTTCTTTATACAACCACAATGTGAATTGCTAAATATGTTTTCAAAAAGTACTTCAGCATCAAATTTAAAGGTGCATTGAAACATTAATCTAAGTTACTTTGTAGCATTTTACTTTTCTTTCCCTGCGAATTACAAAAACTGAACTAGTACAAAATAGGACAATATAAAAAGACAATTTTTTAAAAATCATTTTCAGGAATTCATTTCAGGAATTCAAAATTCATTTTTGAAATTGTTCCACCTTAACAAAAGGCAAATTTGGAAACTATTGAAGAATCAATACAACAATTTAATTTTCTATGGCCACTATGTTTATAATTAACTATTTTAAGAAAAACCATTTCAGCGTCCAAAGTTTAAATGATGATCGCATTATGGTTGCCACCGCCTTTTCACAATTGCAGCATTGAAATGTTAGCTTTCTTCTCAGTGACATTGAAATAGAGGGATTTTGTTTATCCCTGCCTTTGTTTATTTAACATTTTGCTCAGCGGGGGAGTTTCAGATAGATTGTTTTCAAGACAGTCCCTACAGACAGCGAGCAAACACTCTACAGCTTCATCAAACAGAACAATCTTCAACTTTCCCCTTCCGCAGTGTGCAGGGAAATGTGACTGAGAGGAACATCATAATGGAATATGATTGAAAACGATCGTCATCATTTTTCAGTCTGTAACAATATGCAAGCACTGGTTTATAACGGATTTATTTAGAACCATGTGCAAGTGTACCATTACAAAAAAACACATTGATGGATGAAAACATTTTATTTTCATCTGGCAAACATTCGCTAGAGTTTAGTTATTAATTAATTCAGTCTTGTGTGATGGATTCCAGATTTCTTTTCCTCACTAAGAAAGCATCAACAGACATTTGGGCACATGCTATTCGACCTGAAATACAGAGAAGGAGTTAAAATAAATCTTTTTGAGCTGAAAAGTGAGTTCACCCCTGTATGAAATGAGTTCTGAATTCAGCTCCTTCCACATTTGTGACTCTGTGCAGCCATCTCTTGCCTCTACCTTTCCTTCCACCATCTTGATTAATATTTTCCACTGTTCCGTAACCATGGCAATAAGGTCACTGCATATGATACTTAATTGAATCTTCCCAGTGCTTTTGTGTGCATCTCCTGTGTCCGGACAATAAAAATCTTCCACTGATGACTTCCTTTACTCTACTCCCCTCCATCTCTCTTTTCATTTGGTGCCCCATGAATTTATTCATTTGTTTCCTCTGCTATCTCTTTTTTTGTACTCCCTTTCTTTCCTGGCTGCTCTCTGACCAAGTCTTCCTTGTCCTGTAGTGTTTTACTCTTTTTTCCTCAAACATTGTTCTCTTGCATGTCTTGTCCTTCAGCAAGGAGCAGGATAGTGTCATTGTTATAGTGTAGAGCCAAATTTAGCTTTTTTTTCGTCTTTTGTTTACAGCTACCTGCTGCAACACCGCTTGATGACTTACTACTCTTTAATGCTCGATGGCCTACCCAGCTCCTCTTTCCTTGGCTGCTTTTTTTGCCCCCCTCTCTTGTCTTCTTTCTCTGTATGTGGCTTACTACTCGTTTCCCCGTGCGTGTAGCATTTGCATACTCAAATCAGTCTCCGGCACAATCGTTACATTGGTTTAAAAACAACACTGATGACTCAAGTGGTGAAACAAAAAGATGTGCAGCCAGGAAACCATTGGGACATATAGTGAGCCTCTGACACAGGGGGCTCTCTGAGCAGGTGTTCTGATTAATGCCAAACAAATTGGGGTCCTCTAAGATCCGGACATAAGTGGGAGACACGTCCCCTCTTCACACGACACATGGACCAACACATCAACACATGCCGACTGAGTCTTTGTTCACGCTAGTATGGAGGCTAATCCGTGACAAGAGGGGATACAGGTTCAAAGGGAGAAACCACGGAGGGGTGAAGAAGAGGTTGTGGTCTGTTTGGGGTGCTGGCTTTAAAAAACAATGTTTTTTTATCTCTTTGTCCATCAAAATTAAATACATGCTTTATCAATGTTTAATTGCACAGATTCTGTCCTTACTGCAGAATACTGGGAATATTTTACCACTAATAACTTGTACAATACAAAAAAATCTGTCAAAATAAGATAATGTTTTACAAGCATATTCAAGGACATGAAAGGCTTATTTTAGCCGAGGTGCTCGGCAGGTCATTTTCCTGAAAGGTCATTTTTGTTCATGTTATTACACAATGAGAGGGTTCTGTTTTGTTGTAATAAAAGTGTGACAACGATCTTGAGGCAATCGTTCGACTCAAATAAAACAGAAAGGTAGGGTAAGAGACGGGACGGAAAAAAAAGTACACATCAGATTTGACATATGCACCATAAAATGATGTTACCTACATTAGCAGTTACCTACATTCTGAAGTGGCAGTCTATCAATAATGTCACTCTGAAAATGGGACAGGTTTGTTGCTGTCTTTAAATCACCGGAGACTCCATACAGCAGAAAAGCATGCAGATATAGGAAATGCAATGAGGCTTGATGTTAAAGGGAATGGTGGGAGCAGTGGGACACCCAGGGGCGCAGGAGGACATCGCTCACCTCTCACTTGGTCACAGGCTTGAGACACCTGCTTGTGTGAAGCTCAGTCCTTTAGACAACATCTACTATGGTTGAACTCAGCATTTGATATTATTCAGTATTACTATATGTTATATTAATAATAATACGTTAAAATCTCATGTCAAATGCTCTCGCCCCTTATAATCTTAAAATATTATAATTTATCAATGTTTTTCAGTTCTTTTTCACAATTACAATTAGGAATATTGTAACCTACAGCATGATCTCTGTAAAACTAAATTTTGTATTATTAAAATGGCCATTCAAGATAAAGTCAACAACCTCCAAAACCAAACTCAACGTAACCATATACAATCCCTTTAAGCATTCGCAAAGCAAACTCTTTCAAAGATATGCGAACACGCACGCAAACAAGCAACTGCACAGAAACACGCACACACTAACACACTCCTTCCTCCCTAATAGGGCATTTGTGTACAATCAAACTTCGTGTTGCATATGAATGGACCTGTTAATGAATGGGACATACACGCCATGCCTGCCAGCTTTGAAAGCCGAGGGCAGAGCACACTTCGTTTCTATTACCATGTTTAATTTGGAAGCACGTGTAGGCTATAGTATGCCCACCTGCTCCCCACACACGCCCCTCAGCCGCCCCATTTCTGCCATGTGCTGGCGTAACAGGCAGGCATTGTAGCAACAAGTGTCTGCACATTACCACGCTTGCCAGCTCCCCTCACTTGGCAGCGAGCCTGCTAAACTGCCCGCCCCCTTATGAGAAAAAGACTTGATTGTGCCAGGGGAGAGAGCTTAGGGGGTAGACCAGGAAGAGGTACGAGGAGGGGGATTTGATTTACATACTGCAGTTTAGGCGACACTCATCTGATTTTAAACGGCTCCAGAGCAATTAAGGGTCATTAGTCCTTTTGTTTTCTGTTGTGGTACAATGTAGCAGTGACGGTATCCGAGGCGCAGTGCCCCCTGTGGGGGCTGCCTGAGGGAATGTCAGCACTAACGGGGTCTGCCTACCACCCTTCCTCCCCATTCATGTCTCCTACTCTGCCATTGATACAGCTTTCCTCTGTGTGTAAACACTCAGCACCACCCTGGCAATGCAAGGGAAGCCACTTTGGCAAAGACCCAGCTCTGGAGTATGCAGCTGGTGACGGGGCAGGCTCAGAAGGCGCAGGCTGCTTATCCTAATTATCCTGATCATGGCAACGATTTCTTTCATATGATGTCATTTGCAAATTGCAAACATTCAATTAAATTTGTTTTGGCTGAGACATATTTTCACACAGCAGCACAGCCTGAATGGCAATGTCTCCATCTGCATTTGAGCTGTTATTTCAGTTTTCCTTGCTACATGCAGTATGATGGTGGATGCACTATAAATCCATTTGATAGATTACATATCAAAATTCAAATACACTACACTATACAACACAAATTATGATTTTGTTTATCTACGCAGATACAGCAGTCATCTCTATTTTAATTGCTTTCTATTTGCTGACTGTACAACAAGCAAGTGGGAAGGAATAATTCAAAAACATCTCCCTTTATAATATAATAGCATTCTAAAGACTGGATGTGATCAAGCAGGTATTTTAAATAAGATATGATACATGAGAATAACATTGCCTCAAGGTCAGTCGCTTAACTGCAATGAATTCTGGGATGTATTTTTCAACATGTTCATCGTTCATTACTCACTTGGCAGCGGTGTGTTAAGCAGCCCTGCTACTGTGAAAAGGCATCAAAGGCAGCAAAAAGACAGGTATGGAATGTGAATGTTCACGTGTCCATTTGTGTGGCTGTAAGACCTACCTCAGTTGGTATAGAAAAACACTTACTGTTAATGTAAATAGCAAGGCAGCATAAATCAGCAGCCACGCGCAGCCCCGGAGAATATCGTGTAATAGTTATTGCAAAATGAAGTGGCATTGGGATCAATATCCCACTATATCTCACTCTGGCGTAACGGCGCAGAGGGAAGCTGGAGGCCAAGGGAGTCCGGTCCCTCCACCCTATGGGCCTATAAATCTGCCTGACCCGCAGCCCGCTTATTAAAGTGCATACACAATCGGCAGCAGCCATCCAAAAATACAAGCTTACTCACTGACCTGGAGTCAGGGGAATGGATGCCTTTACCTTGTCTCAGGGCAGGGGTTAAAGGCTGATTGAGGCTATAGCATTATCCCACCATACTGTACAGAGAAACAGGGAAGTTTTAGCTCAGCATTTATAATACTAATATCATTCAAAATGAAGTCTGAATGTCAGCACTGCAGGGAGAACTATGGATTAATTTGTTCCAGTTGTAGTAAACCGTAGATTTTTATATTCTATTCATTAATAAATTAATTTAGCTGTTTGTCTTTTATTCATAGCATCTTGAGGCACAACTTTTCCACTGCCAGTGTGAAGCTAGCAATTATTCTCTCTAAGCTGTGGCTTACTCACCAAAATTAAACTATGGTCTTTTGTGCGGTGAAGAATCTGCAATCTGCAGTGAAAGTCATTTTATAATAAATGAAAGGAGAAAGGATATTATTTTCAAGGTTGAGATTTTGCCCCTCGGAAATTGTCAATTTGAATTCTATGACCACAACCAGTAGGGTTTGCTGTTGGCACAGTATGATTGTGATTAGCTTGGTGTTCTATATGTATTTGTTTGTGAGAAAGGGGGTAGTATTGTTCCTCACACTTGTACATACAATAAGATAAGCAGAGTAACAAAAGCAAATAAACGTATATGACAAATGCAAAGTCCATAGTAGCTGAGGGGGAAAGGCTGTTTTTGAAATGTTTTTTATTTGAGCGTCTAACAGTGGGCAGTATATGCTACGTAAGTCTGGTGACATTGCTTGAGGTGCAATGACTAATGTTTGCAGAAGGAGGCCTATGATTTTGAAAGACTGAGGAACAATGTGTCTTTGTGTTTTTTTTTGTCTGAGCTGCTGTATGCAAATGTTTTGAATGACATGAGAATACGATATATGTATACACGAGGAATCATTTTTGATTTTCATATATAAATGCAATGCTTTTATGTATCTTGTGCATAATAAGTCTGTGCAGTGTCCTTTTCTTATCCTCAGGTTGTAATATAACTTTATAACAAACAGCACTCAGCCTGCAGACAGAAATGAGGAACAAAATAACAATATGATGATAATGGCTGTCTGTGATTTGCCAGATTATTCAGGTTTTATCCATTCATACATAAGATCTTGCAAGCTTAGTACAGCCTTGGGGCAGATATTATTGGTCAGTAAGAAGGATGTTGGTAAAAGGTTATGAATTGTAATTAACCAACATGAACAGTGAGACATGTGGCTCACTTTGTTTTCTTAGAGACAGATGTTTGAAGGATACACCGATGATTAAAGACTGTGGCCAATGATGCATTGCTCTTGTGTTTTTATGTTTTGTAGGACTGTGGGGGACGCTTTCCTCTGCTTCACAGTTGGTAAGTGTTTCCCTGAAACTTTTTTTTCCTCATTTTAGCTTCACCACATGTATGCAACTTTAGGGTAAAGACTGTCTTTGAGGAAAGTTTGTATTTTATAGATTCCAACAAACTTTTGAGAACTTGACTGGATAAAAGAAAATATCAATCGGGTTCGAGTTTAAAATATGAGAGCCTATGTGCAGAACGTCTTTACTGATTTATCCATCGCATGCTCATATCCCATTGTTTCCGTACCCTATTACTTTTAAAAAAATACCTTGTCGAGGTTCTTTTGGGTAATATTTTTGGAATGAACCCTGTCCTTACTCCTTACACTGGATAATTCACAGCTTGAAACACATCATGTCTGTCTTCAATGCTATTTGCAAACTAATTCTAAAAGAATAAGTAATTGGTCAGAATGGATAAACCTGATGATGATTGAAAGTAAACAGAGGTATGATTTCTTCATTTCTTTCCTCTTGATTTTAATTGTTTTCTCAAACTTCCAGTGGTGACTGATAACACCTTACAAAAAGCTTATAATCCCATTAAAAATGTAATTAATTTGTTAGAATTAATCGTGAAAACTGAGATGGCTGACAAGCTCCACTTTAAATGAAGGGATAAACAAACAAACCAAGAAATTAATGATTGTTTCATATCTACCAAGGTGGCTTAGTTAAAAAACTGAATCAAAACCGTTTGACCTAAAATAAAACAAGATAATATAAACATTCTAAACAGTTTATCACAGTTTATATTTGTCTATAAATCCTATCTGTTTCTCTTTTTAGAAACACAAATGAACCTCAACATATAAAAAAGGTGTGACATAAGTCAGTAGTATAGCAGTCCAAAGACATAATCAGTGCGATAAAACTATTTAATGTGTGTACTTCATACTACAAAAATATAAGCATTTGTATCTCTATGTAAAATTGTACTGTTATAAGAAAATAAGACATCATATCAAGCACGCAGTTTGCCCTCACTGGATGTGCAGCAATGATTCGTTAAACTGTTAGACCTTACTGCGGTCTTGTCTATTGACATCTTAGATGCACATTCAGCATTTTAAATTTCTTATGTCCAAGCTGGACTGGATTTATAGCAAGCTGATAATTACATACCGTACATTCAAGTCGTTCTTGTCAGATTGTTTGATGATGGTTGAATATAACTGACAATTAAAGCAATCCTTTCTAATTGGCTGTCTGTACTGAGCAGACGGACTAATCAACACCAGCGAAATGGTGTTTTATTTTAGTTCAATTATCTACTCAAGTGTAATTTTATAGCTGTGAAGTACACTTATTGCAAGTACATGATCATTTATTTGATCACACACACACACACACACACACACAGACCCAGGCACAGTGATTATTTATGGATGTACATAGAAATAGATCTGAATAACCATCACACAGTAATTTAATTATCAGCTTCTTCATGAATGCATACAGTTGTTTTTTTTGTAAAACTTATTATCAGCTTTCTTGCACACACACACACACACACAGCACACAGTGGGCACCTCTTTAACCTGTCACTGCCCCTGCCCTCACCTTGACCTGGGTTCGCAGCTCATAGGGCAAAGGTGGGGACAGTCTGGCTTTGTAGATCATAACAGAGGCTGGTATTCAAATTGGACGTACAGACAAAGCATGAGGGTTGGGATGGGCTTGTGCCAGACCTGAATGTACTTCAAAGCTGTTTTAACCACAGGTGATACTCTTAACAAGATCTGATGTGGAAATCACATGTAAATGTGCACCGCAGACTGACCTTTGCCCTCTGTGTGTGAGGATCTGTGACCAGTGGCTGACCCGTAATCCTCTCCTAAATGGTTTGACAATAGAGAGACGTATTGATCTGGTCAGTCTTCTGGCAAAAGGGTCAAGGGCCTGACACACAGCCCAATTGTGCTTTGTGTCTGCAGGTAGACCTCCCTTTGTCTTTCCACCACCTGTAGTCATATGCTGGGCTACAAGTGATTTGGGCCTCTGTTTCAACTCCTGGAACAGACAGGCTCCATACGTCTGCTCTCACGTCACTTGCTTCACTATGTTGATGAGAATTACAATGAAGCTATGTGTAAAATATTGAAAAAATAACACCGAGGTTCTATGACAGGCTCAGGATATAGCTTCTTTTTCTCTTTAAGACAGCACAAATTGCTTTAAGTAAAGCTTATGCCTGAGAGCTTTGGTAACCTACACCATCTAACCCCCCCCCCACACCACCACAACCAAAAAATAACACATGTCTGCAAGCTCCCTCTCAGAGCCCCTAGCTTTCCCCACTGTGCCTGGGCGGCTGCTCTCCTCTGGGCTCACCCAGAGAGGGCTGGCCAGCTCTCACATCTGGCCAGACAGAAGAACAGAGAAAACACGAGAAAATCTCCTGTCGACCACTAGTTCTCCCTACATAAACCTCTCTCTCTCTCTCTCTCTCTCGGATTCTTTTGGAGTGACCGGCGATAGAGCAACATCTGGAAGGAGCAGCAGTTTTCTTTCCTCGTGTTTTTTTGGGAGATCTAGGCCCCCGATAATCCGTCTCCCTACTCATTAAAGGAGCTGAATAAACACAGGCCTCTTCCAGTTGTTCCTATGAATTTCCTCACCAGGCGTCAGGAGACCTAAGCAGGGGCTACTGGATCAAAGCTGCCGGCAGCCCCCTGTGTGCCGAGAGTGAGAGTGCGTTCCGGGGTTGGGCCCATTACCTTTCTCCCTGGGAGCCTCGGAGGCCCCTAGGTCACTCGCTGTCAGTTCTTTGGCCCTAGCTCAGCAAAGGAAGAGGAGGAAAAGGAAAGATAGGAATAGAAAAGAAAAGTTGACCAGATTAGATCCACAGTATTAGAGAAAATGAGAGGGCAGGAGAAAAGTGTATGGGAACAGGCTTGCTGTTACATGAAAGAAAGCAGTGTAGTTTTAGAGGGACACACTGAGAAAAAAAAAATAAGTAACATTTACTTGAAAAAAGCTAGGTAACAATTTGCACGCAGAAATTGTGAGCAATTTTTACTCAGGAATTCTTAAGTTAAGTTTACTTACTAGTAAGAATTGTTTTTTATCCAAAATATGCAAGTAACTTTTACTTGCACATTTCTCCCTTAGACATAAAATGTACTTAGCCTTTTATACTAATCTTTACTCGGGCTACCTTTGGATCTAATTACAAAACCCCAGTAGAAATCAATTAGGTGTTTCATGTATATTTAACTAGCTTTTCTTTACTTTTTCTGTTGAGAAATATTAAGTAATATTTACACAATATATCTTTTATCTACTACTTCTCTACACAACTATTCAAATATGACTGTTGCATTTTCTAAACTGCGCTACTGTTATTTAATAAAATTGTCTTAACATAAGGCTTCTACAAAACATGAAACATCTTCTTTTAAACTACAGCAGCTTTACTTGTGAACTGTGAAAGAGGTCACTGCTGAGCGCCGTGTCCCCAGGCCAACAACTTTTCAAGGGAGAACCCTGTAAAGTCGCGACCCTAACCACCAAAAACATGTCCACAAAATGTAGCGCCGTGAGCCATGTCTGTAATGCTGTCCCAAGTTAGCTAGCATGATAGCCTAACTAGCTAGCACGCTAAACTGACCAGTTCGCTCGTCTTCAGTGTTCACAACTCAAACACAGACTTGACCGAAGGCTCAACAGCAACGTAGAGTATTAATTAAACATATAACCTACCCCAATGGCTCCCGTCCATGAAGTTCCTCTCCTCAGGTGAAACGCTGCCGTCCTTGTTTCTGCTGTTCCGTTGTTTCGCTGAAGAAAAAAGCGCTAAATCTCCTCTGACGTCACTCCCTGAGTACACGCTATATGTTGCCAGGTTTCACTTGTATTAACCAAGTACAATTTACTTTGTTGTGTCAGGTAGTGCATTCAATACAGTAGTTTAGTAGATATTACTTAGTGTGAATGATTACAATGTACTTGTAAAAATGAGGATACATAATTACAAACAAACACCAAGGAACACATTAAATAAAAGGTGATATTTTAAAGTAAAAGCACTGGAATGATAATTTCTTGTAAAATTCACAAAAATAATCGAGGTAATAATTACAGGGCCAAAAAGTCTTTTTTTTCAGTGCATCTTAGGATACATGTTTGACTTGAATGACCTTACATGTGACTCTTTTTGTTTGTTGTTCTAGTGACACACAGATCTTTGTGTAAAACAGAAGTAACCATATCTATTTTAGGTATTGAGACTAATATGTAGTGATTGAAAATTGTGCAAAACAAAATGTATTTACTTGTAAAAGCCTAGTTTCAGGTAACCGAACAAACACGTACCACTCTAATTCACTGACCCTGGTGTGACATTAATTTTCTAATTCCCTGCACTTCCTGGCAATCAACTTAGAGGGGCAGTGGTTCGCTGGAAAAGTTTGCAGTGTAGGCAATTAAAGGCAGTAGCAGCAACAACAGCAGCAGCAAAATCAACAGAGGCAGGAGAGGATGATGCCTTGCTCTGTAATTGTTATTCGCTTACTCAGAGAGATGATAAAATTCATCAAATTGCATCCCTTGTGCACAAAAGAAAAAAATAACCAATATTAAATGGTCAATGTAATTAACTTACCTGGCTACCAGCTGCATGCAGGGTGCAGATGTGGCTGGAAATGGCCATAGTATATGTGCACCGTGTGTGTGTGTGTGTGTGCGTGTGTGTGTGTACAAATGGCCCTGTAGTCGTCATCAGGCTCCCATCAGCCCCTCCATTAGTTACTGAGCTGTGGGTCCGTGCTGGAGCCTACCTGCCCTGAATACAGATTAGTAGAGGAGAGTATGTACAGCAAGCACAATGAAGACAAACACACATGCGCACACAGTCTCAAAAGATAGCATTAACTTATTATGTACTTTGACATACAGTGACATATTTTGACACACACTAATAATCAAAGTAATTGCATTCCACACATCTAAAAGACTGAGATGTTGCATCATATACATGGAATAACAGTCAAGCCATTAAAAACCTCTCTGTATATTTCCTCTGTCTTATTACTGCCTATTACTGGACACTGACACACCGATGCCTGTGGAGAGCACTTCATCTGGTGCAGGCAGATCATAGCTTACACGCTCTGAAATAACGTCACACACAGCAGAGTACACACACTGGCAGCCCAGCACAAAGGCAAATATGGTTGCATGCTTCTCTTCTCCTTCTGGAGCCGCAGACTCGCGTGCTCGTGACAGGAAATCTGCAGGCAGTCATGTCAGCCAAGCAAACACGCAGATTGATAATGTTTTCACATGTGCCGCTGCTATGCTGGAGGTATAGGCAACCGTGTGCAGATACGCAAGCGCAGCGTGAAAATGTAGTAATGAAAATCATCTGGCAATATATCCACTTTTAGTTTAGATGTAATTTAGTCTCTCTCTCTCTTGCAGTAAGAAATTGTCATTTCAACAATTAATTTTGATTTTTCATGGATCGCTCAATATTTCAAAACGAATAATAATATTGATGAAACATCACCATTTTCAAAGAAAATGACTTGAAATAGCCACGAACCCAAGTGAGATAAAAATGTAAAATAACAGAGAGGATGACAATGTTTTTGTAGATGTTCTCACCTATGAAGTTAGGACAAAAGAAGAATGTGAGGCTGTAGGAACCTCATCAGCAACGATGCTAATGTTTAAGGGGATGTCAGAAAAAAGAAGGAGTGGGTGTCCAGGTTGAGTTCAAGGCCGAAGACCAGGGCTCTGCCTTGGAGTTCAAGCAGGAGCCGTAGGGCATGAGAGCTGGGGGAAGGGGAGAGGGTGTGTGATGGCTTCTGTATGTCCCTCCGGCAGCGCAATGGGACCCTTGGGAGACCTGGGTCAGGAGGCCTCCACCCCCCCCCCCCCGCATTACTGTGCCATTTAAAGCCACCCAGCATCTATTTCCTCCAATAAAAACTAATAACCTTTTCTGTCGGAAATCACGGCAGCTCTTGACTGCTGGAGCAGAGGCCTGGCTGGATGGCCTGTAATTGCGGTCCAGAAGTTCCCCTTAAGTTTATTTTTTGCAGTGTTTTGGATTTGATTTTTCCCCCAGTCCTCTTGGTCCTCTGCGCTTTGCGGCTGATTGCCTGCACAGCTCGCCCCACACTCAGCAATCAGACAGGAGCTGGAGAGGGGGCAAAACAGCAACTCAAGGACCTTTTATAATTGGGAGGGATTTGGAGGGCAGTTGGACTTTACATTTGGTGTCAGAATAGGTTGTGATGGTGACTGTGCTGGCTGAATAACAGTGGTGGCAAAGCCCCCATTGCAGTCAAGTAGTTCATTGTAAGGCAGCTATGAACAGTTTGCATGCATGTCTGCTCGCTTGCTGTCCGCTTGCTGTTGGGAGTGTTGTGGCATCATTTTGGAAACCAGCTAAAACAAGTAATCCACCGCACTTTTAACACGAGAAAGTCTTTCCACAACTTTGCCTGGGCTTGAATACAATTTCAGCATATTCCCAGATATACTGTATATCATATAGGGATTAGCATTTCATAGAATAACAAACCCATTCATTTGGGCTGTTATAATTGTTTTTTGCCTTGATTCATGGTTGTTTGGCATCTCTGTTAGAAAATATAGCACATTTTAAAGAACTAGGTTTTAGATGTAGCTCTGTTTCTCATAGAATATAAACTGCAATTTTTATATTTAATACAGAGTTGTACAAATGTGTTCTTTCTGTGACATTCTGTCATTTAATGTATTTTTCTGCATTCTGCAATAACATGTACCACTGTAGAGGTAAGTACATATTTGCATTTACAGCAATTATATCATACAAATACATTCTTCCTTTTTTTCTTGGCATGATTGTAGCAGGAGATCGTCTACCCCTCTTGTGTTTAAATAGTTACTCTGCTATGTTCTGGCTAAACTATAGAATAATTTGACACACCCAACAGTGTTAGCTCTGGGCTAACAGTAGGATTGAGGTGAATTCAGATTCAGCTCTTTTCAGGATGCCCTGGGGCTTAAAGCCCAGCTCGTCCAAGACTACAAAAGGTCTTGAGTGTAGCCCTGAGCAAACTGCAGTGTGAAAAGAATTGTTGTGCTTCTCCATCTGTCTTGGGATAATTATAGTCGGGTTTATCCAAATTAACTGCTAGAATTAACCGACTAAGGTTTGCATCTATCATGTTTATAACAACACAAACGCTTGCTTGATTGTTATTCAGTACATAATATATTGTATTGCCATACAGTACATTATATACTGTTCAAGATCAAGTCCCTTTATTCCTCCTCTTCCTCTACTTCACTGTATATCTCAGATGAAGGAAATATGAAGTCAATATCAATACGCCAGCCCTCCTCTTCAGATCAATCAGCAACCCAGCAGTAATTAACTGTTTGCTCAAAATACATCATAGGTTTCTCTTTAATAATTGCAGAACTTTTTAAAAATGAAACATATCCCAGTACAGAGAAGGGGTCAGCGAGTGTGGGGATTTGGGAGGCAAAAGCACAATCGGGGGTCACGCTAGTGAAAACAAACTCTGGGCTTTAATAAATTGGCCAGTTTTTAATTGCATGAGGAGGAGTGAGTGTTTTGGGAGGCACTGCTGGATACTAATTGAAGAGAGCCGTGAGCACCCTTAGGGTCACAGTTTCTGCCTTTGTGTCCCACCATGTACTGCACAGACATACAGACAGCAAGGCCCTTCTGCCACAGATAGCCACTGCCCCCCAGGGCACACAGGCCGCTGTCTAGCCTTGCTCTTTGACACAACACATATCTGTATTTTTCTTAAAATGTGGTGATGTGTTTTGGGATTTCAGTATAGTGTTCTTTTAGTTTGTATGTACAACCTCTTGTGCCTCTTTGTGTTTTATTTGTCTTCTAACATCCTTAGACCATGTTGGAAAGAAGGGTTTTCACTTTAACAGGTAGACATATCTGGCCAATGTAGGAGGGCAGTACTTTCTGGTGTTTTAATGTGAGAGTAAAAGGTACTGGAGCATTAAAAGGAAAGTTCACACCAAAATCAAAACGACATGCTTTTCCTCTTACCTGTAGTGCTGTACATCAATCTAGGTTATTTTGGTGTGAGTTGCCTAGTTTCATGAAGCTGCTCATAACAAGGTCTGTTGATTTTCTAAAGCAACCCAGTCATGATTTCCGGAAATATACCCTGTTGTTGAGTTTTTAAATGTATTTTTGTTGGGCTCTTTGAGCACCACAAGACAAGTGCCATACAGTATAGTCACATTATAGTTGAGAGAATGCAAACATCTCCACGGCAAAAACGAGGCAACGCACACCAAAACAATCTAGATTGATTAACAGCACGACAGGTAACAAGAAAAATATGTGTTTTTGATTTGGGGGTTAACTGTCTCTCTAAGACACTGGACACTCTCATAAACTTTTGATATACATTGGTCTATCAGATGAATGAGTATATTCATATATCAATATAATAAAGGGCCCATAGCCATGGGTTTTGGTAGCTTCTGGATCAGTCATTGTACATTATAGTGAGAGGCATACCTTACTGTTGGCCTGTGAGTGCCCCATCTTTAAAAGGGGTTCTTTATATGGAATTCATAGAATACAAGATTACCCTTAAAGCCACAACCCCCAAAGCTTATATTTTGTTGAACAAGATAATATAATTGTGTTGCACAAAAATAATTTTATTGATTCTTGAATAAAGTAAAAATACCATAATTAGAAAAGCATCAAAATGCCACTGAAATACAGTGCACTTTATGACTTGCTGCTCTTAATACTATACATGTATTCATGTATACACTGAATTCACTTTTGGGGCAGTGAGTCAAAAATAGAAAGCATAAACCAATGGTGACTCATTCTATTAGGTCAGATGAGATGGATGTGTTTACTAGACGTCTCAGCTTAGGTCCTCTCACTTGCATTGCAATGAACTTAACTTGAAACGAAGGGAAATTTGATTGGTGAATAATATAGCATAATGAGCAGATCAGTAATAACGATGTGGCCTTCATGTTAAACAAAAGATAGCACTGTGTGTATATACCATACTGTTGCTCGTGACCTGCAAGCACAGTATGTGCTAATGCCCTCAGTGCATATGAGAGAGTAGTAGTCGTCCGTGTTGTGTCTGACACAATAGTGTTGTTATTTTTAAAACTTATTTCCTTCAGCATTAGATTGTTTAACCTCCATAGACTGGGCAGCTTCTAGTCTGTTCTGGCACAGGTTGTCTGTGGTTGGCAGTCCCACAACATATTCATGAAGGTATTGAGGAGATGACGCTTCCAAACAAAGTGAGAGAAACAACTGGCGAGATATCCCAAGCTGTGCCCCGGTTTGTCTCAATAGGCATTGTAAAATAGCTTTGCTATGATAACTCAAATTGTATTTTTCGACCATGAGAATAGGAAAGGATAGGTGCAAGTGGCTTACCCACAAATAGCAAGGCATCGGCACATGCAACATGACCTTACAACTAGCAGGTATTCTTTTTCTTCTCACTTCTTAAATGGGTTTAAGTGTACAGTGTAATGAAGCCTGGCTTGATTTTAGCTGATCCTTTAGTGCTTGTAATCACATACTGTATGTCAGAGGCTTGGGCCTAAGTGTTGGAGCATGACTGTTCCAGTGGAAAAAACCTCTGTGTGTGACCAGAGGCCTGTCATTTCAGCTTGTGAGTCAGAGGCAGCGTGTGCCTGTTTGCATGTATGCTTCACAGTGAGTGTTGTTTGTATCAAACTATTTCTTACCACCCACTAAAAAAAGTGCTGCATTCAGGAGCTTGGAAAGCTGTTTTGCACACTAATAACTCAAGATTGAAAATTCTAAAGTTGTTAGACATTTGCCTTAGTTTGTCCATTTGAACCAGACAGGTATGACACTATACATGTAAAAGAAACATTGCTAATATGATAGCATCACTGACATTCAGAAGTCAACGCAAGAACATGAAGTTTACATATTCAAGCCTATTATGTTGCTTTTGGGGTTATAAATACAGAAAGCAACTGCATTTTAAATGAATGCATAGCATTGTGTACAATATTAAGAAGTAAAACAATTTATATAGATGGAAACCAGTTTGGGCTTATATATTTGCCCACTAAAACCTTAGCACAACCTTGTTAAGTGATGATTGACAATGAAAGATACTGTCACATATGATGAAGCCAAGCCAAGAGCTTGCATTCCCTGATGAATGAACCTTTTCAACTTGCCTTTTACTCTGTGTTCTTTCTATCTGTTCCTGTTGTTGTGTTTCAGAGTATTACTGAATGTTTGTGTGCACACTACCTAAATTGCATTAAGAGGATGACGCACTTTCTTACTCTGTATAAGCTCACTTTAATTGCCTCTGAATGGTGCGCTAGGGAAGCAGGGACTGACGGCACAATGCGGACATGCAATTAGCTATCTTTCATAAGACGCTCCGGGGAAAAAGAGAGGGCTCCAATTCATGAAGGAATTTCACACACATTTTGTGTCACTGCTGTGGTGGCATCTTGATGGAATGGCATTTCATTCATTAAAGAATCAGACATTCAGGGAAGGCAAGACAGAGAGATCCAGTCAAAGAGAGAGAAGAGGGACTGTGAGGAAAAAAAACCCACAGTGGTAGCAGGAGACACCAAGATATAGGTGAGGTGCAAATACAAAATGAGGAGAGAGAGAGAGAGAGAGAGTTAGGGAGATAGGAGAAGGGGTGAGGAAAGAGTGATCGAGGTAGATCGTAGTACAGACACACAGAGATATGTGTGCCCTGCTGAATTCTCACTTCAGTTTATAAAGGGTGCACAAGTGATGGCACAATGACAGGCCTGCACTGTAGTTCGAAATTACAGACACATTTTACATATTCCATCCCATCTGACATATTAAGTGGACTGGGAGGTGCCACACGTCTTCAAAGCATAGGCGGCAGAACAGCTTCAGGATGCTGCCAAAAAGTAACACTGTTTTAAAGGGCAATGGTTTGCTGTTGATAAAGCAGGCTGCTTCCTTGTTTTGTTCCGTAGGTAATCGGATCAAAGGAGTAGTAATGTGACCCCTTTGCATTCTAACATGAACGTTTCACATGCCTTCACTGACCATTATTATGGGGCCGCGCTCCATAAAACCTTTATACTTTATAAATATTAATTTCTTCATATGATGTTAGGTATGTCTGATGCGGATTGACAATTATATTGGAAGTAGCTCTTAAAACATGATATTAGTTTACGATCCTTTATCTAGATTGGGACAGGCTGCACATGCATTTTTCATGTGTATACATTTACAAGTGTAAGGCATTAAGTTAATGACGTCATGCATTAGGTTAATGGCATTGTTGCGACACGTATCAGAAGCTTTTAATGCTGTACGATGCTACGGTAGCTCTTCTTCCTCTCCTCATACTCATTTTGCTTTTGCATTATGCTTTCCCCCCCCATTACCCCCCCCCCCCCCCTATACCCCTTCCCCCATCTCGGACAATCTCTCTCTGTCTCTTGCTGTCTCTCCTGTTCTTCCTCTCTCTCTCTTTCTCTCTCTCTCTCTCATCCCAACTCCATTCTCCATATCCCTCCCTCCACTCTTCTTCATTTAATAGTGGACCTCAGAGTGGTTGCCATGTCGACCAGCCGGCATATTGCTATGGCAACCAGTCTGAGCGAGACGAGGCTGCTGATTAGGGAGAGATGTCTAGTGTAGCCTGGCCAGCGGAGGGTGGAGAGGAAAAGGGGGAAACGGTGTTGGGGTGCTAGAGGGGGGGTTGTATATTATAGGTCTGAACAGTGTGTGTGTGTGTGTGTGTGGAGTACATGTGCATCTCAAAAAAGAATTCGAAGAGTTCTCTAATAGTAAGCCAAAGGACATTTTACTTCAGATTTCAGATCACTCTGCTACCTGCAGTAATGCTCTTTCTAGATGTGTCTGATAGTCGTTTGCTTTCTTAAAAATAAATAAGAATATCTTAATCTCGCACTGTGCTCACCATCATCGCATATGGCTTTAGGCACCGTGTTGGATTGTCCTAGCTGGCAGACACCTATTGAAAAATTCTCCTAAATAGATTATTGATGAAAAAGAGTGCGAGCATTTCCATGTGTTTTATACAGGAACCACCTTAATGTTTCCCTCAGGACCCACAGTGCTGAGATACTTTGTATTGGTGGTACGCAAACCTGAGTCAGGCAGGGAACGGTGCTCTTATTGTATTTAGGCAGAATCATATCTGGTGTTATGACATGTGAGGGACGGAGTAGGCAGAGCTTTTAAAAAGCTGCAGCCTCCTCCAAGAACACTAATGAACGCTGTAGAGGATACCTCAGACCTCCCAGATCCATCAGAGAAACTAATTACAAGATCCAATTAAAGAGAGAG
This sequence comes from Melanostigma gelatinosum, assembly GCF_949748355.1. Classification (NCBI taxonomy): domain Eukaryota; kingdom Metazoa; phylum Chordata; class Actinopteri; order Perciformes; family Zoarcidae; genus Melanostigma; species Melanostigma gelatinosum. Next base: position 14,202,837 of record NC_136635.1, read on the forward strand.
AGGGAGAAGAAGGGTAAGAAGGGAGAGAGTATATATGGGGTCTCCCTTTACCATGGACCCAGCCAAGCCACCGGCTCATTCAAGACAGTAATTATAGCTTATTTATTATTCATCCTTGAGCTAAATAAGAGCGTGACATTTCAATAACAATAATAAGGGCAGAAAAAAGGCAGCACAAACTACAGATTTACTAATTGCAGTGCTCAGAGATTAAACGACTGGAAAAATGTTGTTATTTACTTATTCATAACATCTAGAGCAGCCATAGGAGCGTAGCAATGCACTTCACTGGGAATGAGTCTAAAGGGCTCTCTCGTGATCTCCTTGGGGGACATAATCCTCAACAAAACCAGGATTCCAAGTGTTTTGGGGGTCTGGATCTCTGAGCAAGGACTTAGTGACTTTCTCTCGCTGTTTAATTGTGACCATGTCTCATTAGAATGAGCGGCGCAATCGTGGCCTTCAATTCCAATCGATTTTCAAATATTTTCGGACACTATACTCAGTCATAGCTCAAGATTGACTGTTTTTCTCAATATTGAGATTATCAGTTTATCCAGCTTGCATAACGCCTTCGGTCCTCCTCTCATCCTCGTTCTTACACCCATCTTCCCACCTCTCCTTCCCCTAAGATGAACTCTGAGGCACCTCATTAAGACTGCCAGCTCATGGCCTCATTGGCTATGGCAGAGGTGACGAATATCACATAATCATGAAGTGGAGATGGCATTAAACTCATCACAAATTATATATGAGTTGTACTGTGTGGCGGGAGGCTTGGCAGACTAGTGCTTAACTTAAGTGACTGTTACAGGGGTCTGCAGACCCCTTTTTGCCCCTCTGAATCTGTCCCCATCCCTCCAACAGGAAGTAACATTCATTGAGACTGTCTGCACTAACATCGAACATTTGTGTATCATATACTGCATATTTCCCTTTTTTCTTTCCGGAAAATGCCACTTCCCGCCAAACTGTACAGGGGCTTAGCTAGATCAGAAGACAGCTGAGGAGCACAACTTTGTTTTATCCAAATCAGTTGATAAGTGGGGCACTTTCCGGCTCAATAAACATGGATATTGGTATGTTAAAATGCAGACTAGTGAGTATTTGTGTGGCTCAAGCTAGTGAAAGTGCATAAACAAACCCCATGACAGTTTTTATTGATTGGTTGTTGAATACCTATACCTGCCTTTGAATGTATTTAATCAAACAGGGACGACTTTGTTTTCTTCTGTCATTTGACAGACACTAAGAATAACTGTTTTTGATCATGCAGTTCCTATGTTAGGCCTCATATCTTCCATTATAGCACTAAGCTGACAAACAAAAAAATAAAGACTGTAGAGTAATGTGTGATTTTCCTTTGATTGTATCTATTTGCATTCATATCTTCCTTCCTGCCACTCAAGAAGTCCTTTACCTCCACCACTAACAGAGCAGTGCATAATAGTAGAACACAGCATACGCCAGTGTCCCATTGCCATAGGGCAACAATACACTGTTATGTACCTTGCTTCTTTTTCCTCTTAATGCCTTTGTCCTTGAATCTCAAAGGAGCCCTGTTAATACACTGCTATTATGTGAATCAAGCAGCAACGGACTGCAGACTGCGTAAATGAATAGTCAATATTTGGAGATATGGTAAAGGCATATTAAGAGACAAGTTCATCATGTGTAAATTGGTGCCTCGAATATTCCATCTCATGAAAGATAAACAAGTGTAGCTATTCTGTGTTCCTTATATTTTACATAAGTGCATTTGCTTACGTGCTTGGACATACACACCGAGAAGCAGAAACCTTGACCTTGCAGAATTGAAAGAAGGGAATAGCTGCCCAGTGACCAATATTAGGGGGGGGGGGGGGGGGGTTCATCAGAGGGCTGAAGAGCTTAGTCTCTCCCGTTCCTTCAGATAGCCTCCTCTCCCTCTTCCATTTCTAACCACGCAGACTCTTCATACCCTCATGAACCTGACTAGAACAGGAGGGGGAGGTTATCCCACTTATCAGCTGATGCGGGACATGTCCTCAGACAGAACCATTGATTTTATTGATTGATTCATTTGCGCTTTTCCCATACGGTTGCCTGCTTGTAGTTTTTGTCAGGGGGGCTGAGCTTATACACAGAGTTATGGAATTTGGTTAAGGGGCTCGGTAGGACTAGGGGAGGGTCATTATTGTGACAGTGAAACAGAAATGGAAATGCCCAGAATCACGTTTGTTCTATTCTTTCTATTTATCCCTCTATTAACAGAAAATGCATAAACAAGAAGGCAGTTATGCACTGACATGAAAAATACAACCGCCAGCTTCCCTTTTACGTCTTTCTCATGCAAATGGTATGGAAACTGTCCACATGATTGCACACACAAGACTATACTTCCAGGATCATAAGTGATACACAGACAAACACAATGCCCTATCGCTCTCTCACCACACTCATACAAACACATACACACTGACCAGATCACACCCCCTCGGGGCTGTGGGGCAGTTCTTGAGCGATGTCTCCCCAGGGGGCTGATATTTTATAGTTTGTGTCCATCAGTGCCGTAGCCCGGGGCGCCAGGGTTGACAGTAAGTGCTCTCAACACCGGTGACACTGATTCATCTGAGCTATGACACAGATGAGAGAGAAGGGGGGGGGGGAAGGGGACAACCAGAAAAGAAGACTAAAACACCTAGAGACCAGTTTATGCTTGTGTATGTTGTTTGTGTTTCCAGGTCCTTATGTTTGGTGTGTAAATGTGTACAATGCCTAACTGTATACCTTCCAGCGAACTGTAATGTTAGTGAGCGCCAAATTGTCTTACCTTTAGTGTTGGCTGGTACATATATGGATGATCAGCACAACACACATGGCTGTACTATGATATGGCAGTCTAATATGGGCTAGACCGGAGAGAACGGCTTGTGGAAAGGACTCCAATCTAACATGGCATTTCAATTTCTCATTCCCCCTCATGGCTGTGCTGTGCACTGCTGCACCTCTTCTACATATATATAGGGAGGATGCCTCTGAACCCCAGCCTTCTGGATGCGCATACTAAGCAATCAATGTGTCACCTCTTCCTGACAATCCTATTTTTTTTCATATGGGGGCCACGCTCATTTTTTCTTGTCAGCAGAAGGTAATTTGCTGTATTGTGATTCAGTCCCAAAACTTGGTGACGAGGTGTCTTATAATTCGCTACCTCCCCTCTGTCTCCCCGGCTCCTTCTCAGCCCTCCTGCATCACCCACAATATGGAAAAAATGAAGAAAGCCCCCCCAACCCCCACCCTATCGACACCCAACTGCACCCCCATACCGCTGTCCCTTCTTTCCACACCAAGCCCGACATAGTTGTATCTGAGGCGCGCTGCTAAATTAGATAAGCGGGGCTGTGGCGCAGCGCCCCTGATTAATAAAAGATGCAGTGCTCCCGGGGGATGACCCCTCTGAGGGCCGAGCAGAACCTACCCACACACAATGGAGTCTGCTGGCACACAATGGACGGGAAATGGAGAGAATGAACCAATCATGGAAATATAACATTTAAAGCAGAACTATCCTGTGACCCTCTGTAACATTATGCATGCATCATAATAGATAATAACTCATGTTGGAAGTGAAAAAAGAATAGAAAAATATTAATATATTCATTATTATTCATTCTGCCAATGTTAGGACTGCTAATACCCAAAATATTAGAGGATCATAGAAATTGGTATCATGTGATTTCTGACGCTGTCTTGTGTACTGATAATATTGCTCTGATTATTAGAATAACTAGTGACTTTCTCCCATGATGTCAGAGTCAAACCTGACCTTTGGGGGTGATATATATATACTTTTTTATAGACGGAATAATTGTTTCACACAACAGCAGTCCAAAGAGGGCCACTAAATCGTGTTTTAAATACCTTTGTTAATAGTCTTGTTTCTCATCTAATACCCTTATCAATGTGTGCTTCAATGCAACAGTTTAAAGTGTATGTAAACTCGATAACCACGCTCCAAGGTTATTCCTATTTGGAAAGAGTATTTAGCTCGTGCTTTTTACTGATCTCATTCTGTAGTGGAGCTACCCATTGAAATACAACTGCAATGAAACATAATATTGTCAACATTGTTTTCAAAAGGATTAATTATGATGATCCAGCTAACGTCTGTACATATAATAACAGATAGAGCTTCCTAGAGTTTAGCGTTTAAATATATTAACCCTTTAAAGACATATCTTCGACTGGCACAATTTCTTCAACCGTGAAGTATTCCCAAAATATATCTTCTTTAAGTTTGTGTGACTCGCACGTGTATCGTGTGCCTACCTCTGTGGGAGAGTGTGCAAAAAGGCTAACGGTCCCTCCGCTAGTTTTCACACCCACAGCATCACGTTGTCATGTCATTTCAGTCCTACATTAGCTCTATTCACATTCGTCCCCTAATGGCTCTGTTACCAGGAGGATATTATCCCTCACACTACTCATGTTTATAAGCCATCCAGCAGTGAGCCAGTTGCCTATGGAGACCGTTGTATATTCATCTGTTCCATTCAAAATTCTTGCTGGAAATAGTGCATTTAAACTTGTTCATTTTAGTACTCGCATAATAACACTAAAGCATTCACTGAAACCTGCTTGCCCAACACCAACAGACAGGTTTACTAGGTGAACGCCAAACTACATCAGCACTGAACAATCAACATGGATGCATTGACACACAGCCTCATATGTGCGCATGTGCACTCATGCAGCCACACGGGTTTAGCAGACATGTTTCTCCTCTGCTCCGTGTTGGTGGTGTGTTATTACTGCATGGATCATGAACACGAGAGCATTTATCTTTAAATAACCTCGACCCCTGTCCCTACTGAACAACAGCTAGATGCTTCTAATTTTCTGCAAGATAATGGGAGTCATATTGAGATGAAAAAGGTCAAGGGTTGGCTTGTGAGGTTTTGATTGGTTCGGAGCATCACGCTGCCCCTAGAGATAAAATGGAAAGTGATATTTCATTTATAGCACCACCCTTCCAGACTGACTCACAATTGTCGGTGATAGTTCCATGAGGAGGCCCAGTTCTGCGATGATTAGAGTGCATCTACCAGTCGAACACTAAACACAAAAATGGCTACTCTGATGTTTTGCATCAGCAGTTGTTTTTATGATCAGAGGCAGGTGCTGTATAGTTTTCCACGTGCTGTTTGTAATATGTACGTTTTCCAATTTTCTCCCACCCCCTTCAACCAGCAAAGATTGATGGTATTTGTTTATGAATATGAATATGTATAAGATGTGCGCATGCAGTAAAACAGGACCTGCCTTTGACCTTCCTCTGCTCTCTCGTGAGCTACTGCTGTAACACTTTGTGTTTTATAAAAGAAAAATATGTATTGTTCAAGTAGATACTGTTAGGTATTACACTCCTTGCATTGATTCTCCTCAATTCTCAGGCCTCCATATATTTATATTCATAAAGTGCAATCGTCCTTTATTCTGTATGTGCATCGATGGAGATGTGGGTGGGTGTCGCTAAGGTGGAGTGGAGGAACCTACACAGATGTTTTTGTTTTCCTCCAAGGTTCTGGGTAGCCTGGTGTTCAGTGAATGTAATATTTAATTCATGCTTTGACCACAATGGTTAGAGAATCACCACTCGCTGGTATGTGAATGTATTGAGGACCAAACTACAGCTGACATTTGAGATCGACCATAGAGCCTGGGTGCACACGCAGCTCAGAGGATGCATGTAATCATATAACCAAAGCACTCCAATTGCTGAAACCATTACACACCAACAAATAATAAAGAATCTCTAATCCCACAATTTATGTCTCTTAATAGCAGTTACACTGACACCTGCAACAAATTCGTGACCTAACTTCACATTCATATCATGTGTTTTATTATGTTGATTCCCAAAAGCATTATGAACCAACAACAGTAGATAAACGAGCATTTGGCTGACATTTTTTCTGTTTTGTTTCACCCTTCTTGGCAGCTTCTGCATAATCTCTTTGGCCTGGTTTCTACATCGTTTCTTTTTTTAAATTCCAGCCTTAGGGCCGAATGCATCGCTCATTATGCAGTGACCCAAACTGCATTACCCAAACAGCAGTCCAGCCAGTGGGATTGGCCTGAGCTTGTTGAGGAAGTTGCCCTTTAAGGTCATTACATTGGTCATGTGATAGGCCAGCGGAGCCCCTTGGGCCATATGACAAACCGAGCTGCCAGGGCGAGGTGTGTGTCAGGGGTGTTTTTCCACAAAGCATTCTATAAAAGTGTAACTGGGCTGTATTTGCCCTTTCCTCCTGCTATGCGTTCAGCCAACAGGCCCCTGAAGATCTCTTAAAAAGTGCTGATCCACAGAGCTGGACTGGAGCTCTTGTAATCCTTCTAGCTCTGCTCCACCTCCCCCCCCCCAAGATCCTCATCCTCTGTACTTCCTGCTTCCTCGCTCACATTCCCTTACTGTCTCCTGCTGATGCATTGCGCTGATGTGAGCGACAAGGTGATGTGATGATGGGGCTTGTTTGGGCCCCAAGCTAATTACCACACATTAGAGCATGACTAAATAAATCTTAAGTGCCGCTAATTGCTTGGCAGTGAAAACAATAACTGTGGTACTTGCCCAGAGGCTCTGGGGTAGTGAGGGGCTGGGGCACTGGGGACCAGGGGCCCTGGCACTGGGCCAGCAGGAGACACCAGCACCATCAGTCAACTCTGCCTTCATGTTAAAGTCACACACCACTTGGCACTGTCACTACATGCACCATATGCCCCACACCCACCACATCCACCACCCGGTCCCCAACACAGTCCCTGCAGCCCTCACCAGCAAAGAATAAGCCATACATGACAGGCACAGACAAGCCCAGTCTTGTCTGTAGAGCCATCATACATCACTGCATTAATAAACATGAATTAGTAATGGCACAATTAGATGGGGTTGTTCTGACATTTACTAGTACAATAATGGTGTTCTCCTCTTTACAACCCCCTTTGGCCTGTACTGCAGCGCCATCAGATCTCAGACCTTTAGATGTGAGGGCTGGAAGGGGTAGAGATGTCCCACTTAGTATGTATCTTGCTCACAATAAGAAAAAACACATTTAAGGGATTTGAATCAAGATTATTGGTTACTGTCTTCTGTTAAAATATATATATATCCATATATATATGATTTTTTTTAAACTCTCAAATATCCATGTCAGTATAACCATAAAAATCCAGTATTGGTCTGGCTTTACTCCGTCTGTATATGTGTGTAATATGTGTGTTTGTTTCTCTTTTAGGTTGCATTCTGTTGTGTTTGACAAAGACGTTTGATCAGCCTGTGCTGCCCATCAGATCTCCTGTGGCCAAAGGTATGTTCAACACAGACATCCCAGCAGCCCTACCCCACTGACTGTTGCATCGCAAAGCCTTTCATTCTCCCACAGTGCAGACAATACCATGTGCCAGCAACTACAACGAGTCTAATTTTCAGGGTTGGTAAATGTGAATTTCTGTGCGCCACAAAGAGACAGTACAGCCACTCCACACCATCATATTGCAGAAAAGTACAGTGGATAAATAATGTAAATAAATACAAAATTGGCCTTTTCCGTTCCATCATAACCATGTTTTTTTTCATTACCTGCTTTAATATGATTTTTCGAATCAATTAAGTTAAACATAGGGGTAAGGTTTTAGCCGTTGTTATGTTTTTGTGCCCAGTATTTAAATAGTTTCCAACAGTGCCAGATGATGTTTTAACACAATTGAAGGTTTCATCTGAGGAATAATATGCATTTCAATCAAAGCTCCTGACCATAAACACATTAACCCATTTACAATGCAACTTGATCAAAGCTCTTATAAATTATTTTGTTTCACATTTTTGCCATTTCTTCTTTACAGTCTTAATTATTTCTTGTAACTTGGAGTTTAATTTCCCAAAACCTGACAGGGGTGAATAGTGATGTGATCTCCATGTCACGTTTATCCTCTTTTCTCTCCTGAACCAGTGGCTTCTCATTTGCACTGTCACTCTTCTGCAGTGTTTTACTGCTTTCCCAGGGGACTCGTGCTCTTTTGTTAGCTTTTCTGTGAACACACACGGCCTAATTGGTTGATTAGTTCAGGTTGACTGGCCTGTTAATTGAATAGTAATTTAGATTTGATGTGTCTAATGAAGATCCTAATTTATGTTTTGGCACTCAACCAAGGGTTTGTTTTTGAGAGTAGGAATCAAACAAAAGGGATGAAAGGAAATAAGAAAATGATTTAGTGTCTCACTACTGCTTTGATAGCACATGAATTAACGCTTTGTGTTAGGTGGTAACACTTAAGAGTGTTAATCTCTCTGAAATTAAACTGTTATTAACAATAGTAAGGCATTGATATGTAGTATAAGTGTTTAAACTATCCAGCCATTTGGTTATTTCTCCTAATGGGCAAAAATAACGGGCCTATTTCTCTGTATATACCTTTGCATGTTAGAATGTTACCGACTAAATAATACACAAAAGGCAACAGATATCCCACCTAAATCAAGGTGTCAATGTACTAACAGAAAACAAATGAGAGCATGGCTGAGAAGGCTGGCAGCCATATTTAGCCTGTATGTTACACTGTGAGTCATTGGCATGAATTTGACAACACTTCAGCTTCGTTCATCTATGGCACAAACTGATTTAGATTACAGAAAAGGTATTCATCAGCATTATTTGTACTACCATTAGTTTTCTTTCAAAGAATTATTGTTTTATTTATAGCCCCTCCTTTCACAGTTGAGACAGCTTTTCAGCCGTTTAACTGTGTGCTACAAACCCCATCCGCATAGTATACAGGTCAAATATTGTGTTTGCTAAATAACTCAGATATTGCGGGCACATTTGTTAACAGCAATCCACATCTGATCAGGATTTTATAAACGTGGACCAGATGTCAGGCCTGTGATCATTGGCTTTTCTGATATTTTTCTCCTCTCTGTGCAGCTCTATTCATCCTTGAGCTGAAAAACAGTCTTCTGCAACTGATAAACCCAATGAGGTGTACACGTCAATGATAAGAAGACAAATGAATGTTTGCTGTTGCTGCACAGGACTCATAATCTGTGTGTTGTTTAACAACTCTAATGCTAGCAAGCTCTGATGTTTGAGTCTCACTGGTTACCATTACTTGTACTTTACATTTATCTTACGAATTTAGCTCAAGGGAAGTAAATAATTCCATTCAATTCCACAATATATTTACATTTATATTGATTTTTTAAGAAGTATGTTTAAATTGGACAATTAATAAAATACACTAAAATAAGATATATTCATGAATTATACATTCTCAATTTGTTTTGAGTGCAGTGAGTGGTGACAGAGAATAAATCAATCGTTATTAAAAAATGTTTGCGTTTTAGTTGTTTTTCTCCTGCTTTGAAAATGGCAGTGGAGTTCCAAAATCACAGTTTAATTGAAGTCTGTTGGCGACCATATTGAATCATTTCTTGTCATTTCTTGTCATTAATTTCTTGTGTCAAAACAGTACACTGTTAAACATACACAACGCAAGTGTGGAACTGGGACACAGCCAAGGATCTTTTATGCCAAACACACTTCCATTGTGCACAACAAATGTTGAATTTATTTTACAGTTTAATTATATTATTATCGGCAATTGTTGTAATTGTTTCTTTGAACTGCTTGTTCACAGAAGAGTGAACCTGTAGATTGTTGGCCTTTTTCTCTGAGTGTTCCCACACCAGAGTTCAGTGCAAAGTGAGTTCATGAGCATCAAAGTTCTCCTCGACAGTTTGGAGGAATATGGCTTTCCTCAAATCCACATTATGCACGAGGAAGTCACATTAAAAACCAATCAATGGAAACTTGATTTCCTATTAGCATTGGGGGATCATCCCAGAAGCCTTTTGGCTCCACCTCCAGTGCAGCGCAGCTTGGGGCCTTGAATCAACCATTCATTGCTGTTGTTGAGTGGTCCAGTCAGTTGTCAGCACAGTAAAATTCCAACAAAATTCAAAATATAATGAAAAGTAAATCCAATCCAAAGAATATTCAGAAAACATCCCAGAGCTAGTTGTATTCACTCCAGCTCAAAACAGCAATGATCTATTATCTGCCGGAGTTTACACTATCTTTGAGCTTGAAATCAGTGTTGGATTATACATCCAACTTTGCCTTGATCAGAAATGTTCCTGTTACTTCCTTGTTGGATCTTTGTATCCAGGATGCAGGCTTTTTCTTTCGACCTTTGATTTTCTCAGGAATTTCCAGTTATGAGAACATTAAGTGGTGGGCCTTCTCTGTCCCATGATGTCACCAAGGAAACTGCAGATCTTTGATACTCCAGCTTCTTCTGTTCAGAAGGTGGGTTTTTTTCTAGAGGAAACATTACAAAATCAAAATGTAATCAGTAATAAATAAAGCAGAATAATTGTTTTTTTTCCATGCAGAACGTCTTAATCGCCAACCATCCGCATTCCCCTCCTCCCCTCAATTTCCGTTTAAACCTCTTGCAATCATGCACACTTATGCACATGCAACAATGTACTTGACAGTGCTACATAGCAGGCCAAACTAGTGCAGGCATTAGCAACCTCAGGTGTGGGAATCACCCCCCTTCTTACACACATACACATCTCTTCGCACAATTTCTCCATCTGTCACTTACCCGCATACTTAAAGCAGTAGTCATTAGTCGCCCTCACCCTCCCCTTCTTAATGAGAAAGCAATTACCATAGGTTTCTCCCCAATCCCAGTGGCCTTGCAGCATTGTCCGAAACCTGCCTTCAGCTCTGCGTCGGCTTCTCTCTCAGATTCGCTTCTCTTCCCTTGTACCTCGTCTCCCTTTCACTGTGGCTGCAGACTCTCTCTCTTTCTCCATCCTCTCTGCAGCCTCTCTCTTTCGCTCCTCCCATCTCTGAGCTCTAGGCTGCTCTGGGTTTTAGACGGATCACTCTCACAATGGTTGATCAATACAGGTATTGATCCACTGGCAAAATGTTTATAAAATCATTCTGGGTAGCTGCAGTGCAGTGGGGAGGGGAGGCGGGACAACGTGAGGGCCAGCATGCCATGCCATTCGCCTGCGAGAGAGCCAGCGTGGACCGGATTGGCTGTCCGTCTACCCGCCTTGCCAGGAAGAGGGCTGGCATAGTCTGCGTTTCTTTGTCATTGTTGCTTGGTATACCACAGCCCTCCTCGGCTTTATGCCGCTAAACTTTCCAGACCACCAAAGCAGAGTGCAGCAGTTTAACCTTCTCACTGCTCGATGTTGACTGCTTGCCAAGCAATGTCACGCGCTCCCTCTCCTTTCACATCAGACAAGAAATGAATTTCCATAAATTAGCAAGCTCAAGGCAATCCCAGTCTAATGATCCACTGCCATTTCATTTCCAGTTGTCCCCCTATCTTAGCAGGGAAACAGTCTTTCTCCTTAATGTCGCCACGCTGTGGGAAATGTGTCATCTCAGATACCTTGCCCCTGTTTCACACACCAACAGATCAACACACTTAGACACACCAAGCTCATAGGCTGGCTCATAGGCTGGCAGAGTGCAGAGGAACACCTATTCACAGCATGTCCCTGTTGTGCTGTCATGAGGGAACAGGGAGCAGTCTGGGGACAAGTCATCCCCCTGGCTCACATCCTTGCCTCCCTCTTGACTCTCACACATTGAAGCTTACTGTAAATTAAATGACTCAGCTCCAGTCTCTGTTACTCCATTGCGGAGATCATTAGCAACATTAGCAGCGGCACACTAACCACAGCAGGCACACTGTTGCTCCACTTGGGAATGCTACTGACAGGCCAGCAAACTCAAACACTGGAACACTTGATTGCAGCACAACTTGATAGCAGATTCAAGTGACATGGTTTACCAAAGGCTTTGTAATCCAGGGAGGTGCTCTTGCTTATGTCTTGTTGAGTGATGTATGAGATGTTTCTGTACACAGAGAAGATATTCGCAGCGTAGAACGTAGTGTGGTGTAAGTTTTTCCACAATCACAACTCCTGTTGAACCAGACTAACATCTGTCAGCCATAAGGCTAGTAAGCCGCTGTGACCTAGAGTCAACCTCACCCCTCTGGGGTGTGTAGCTTTGTCCGTCCCCCTCCCTTTCTGGCACCTATCATGGACCCAGATGTCCAGACACTGGCCCAAACCACAAAGTCCCGGCCCGCCCAAGCTCATCTTCTATTAAAAAACAATGTTAAGCTAATTATAGGAGATGATCCGTACAGTAGCTGTCTACGTGTTGCATTCTTTTAATTAGCTGCAGCAGTTGCTTCTGTTTGGCGCATGGTGGAAAAGACCTGCTAGATTTTCTTCGGCCTCATCCAGTTCATTAAACCTGGAGCCCCAGGACACATGACTGGCACACATGTACACACACATGCACACACAGACAGACACGTGTAGAAAGTGTCACTCACACATATGCTGGAGTGGGGTAATTACTCTAACACATCCAGAACTGGCCACAGCCCATTCATTACCATAACATGTTGTAATGAAGTTAAATCCCTCATCATGTTGTCTGTGGTTGGGAAGTGGTGTGTGACTGAACTCAACTACTCCAGATGTCATCCAGGCTGTCTCTTTTTACTGCTGCACTAGACTGAAGACATGCCATTCAGTACCCCAGCTTTAGCCATTTCCTTCTATTTCATCTCTGCTTTTTTACCCTGGTAAATCCATCTTTGTTTCCTCCTTCCTCCCTTATTCCATTTTTCACCCTCTGTTCCATCATCCACATACCCTCCCATCTCTAAGAGTGTGATATTTATTTCATCTGAATGCAGGGGCTCTTTGGTGCATGCTTCTCACAGTAATCAATTTCAGCTCAGACAGCATAACCAAACAAAGCGCTGCACTCATTTCAGCATGGGCATAGATGTAACCCATCGCTCTCATTTTCTCCCTCCTGCTCCTTCATTGGAAGACATTTTGTTCTCACTCTGATGCCGTTATGTCAATCACTGCAGACATGTGGTGATGTGTGGATGCAGCTGGTAAATGACTCATGGCAAGCAATGATCAATAGATACTACAATAGTTTACATCTGTTAATATATATGGTCTTTTTGTTGCATACGATTGCCATCTTTCAGTCTGTGTGCATGGAAGTAATTCCATTTTTACTCTGCTTTATGGCTTTTGGAGTCCACAACAATGTGTGCAGCATGTTGTTTCTGCATATTTTCATTCCGCATTTTCAGAATCTCCTTGTCCTTACTGGGGGGGGACACCATATAGTGTAGACCAGAAGCAGGTTTCTCCCACTACTGTGTGAATGAGAATGACTCGAGCTGCCAGCTCTTCTGTATGCTTTTCTCTGCCAGCCATCCTCTTTGTACAGCAGTTGAGACCACCAGTTAATGCAGCCGCTGGATTGGCCTCTTTCCTTGCTCTGCTTTTATTGATTTCAGCCAGACACAGAGACAGACAGAAGGAAGGGTCTTTTCAGGAAGAAGTTAAGCGGTCAAGTAGCGGGTGGAGGGTGGCTTTCACCACTTTATTGACGAGGTGGAAAAATGTCACCATTATGGAGGCCCTTGCAGCAGATAGTGAGCTGATTGGATGAGTGCCCCCAGGTCAGAGTGGAGCGCGTTCCCCCTGCAGCCAAACGAGAACAAAGAAAAGGCCACAAGAATCCGCTTGAACTGGAGGTGAGGTTTCTCTCTACCGGGTCTCTCTGTAGGCAACATTGCTCTGGGTGTATGAGGCAAAATGCCGGGAATTTGGACCAAGTTCTGATCTCTGGTGGACACCTTCCCTCTGATCTCTCTTCTAAAAGAATTCTGGCTTTGCAACATTTTATACCTTTAGGGACTTCCATGTTTTAAATGTTGCACAGGCCCACACTACATACAGATGTTGAACTGGTGCTCCATTGCTAGAGCAAAGGGTGAGAGAAATTTATGTGGAATACAGAGACTGATGGTGGTGGTCAAGCGGGTCACACAGACACACATCGCTATAGATGCAGCCATTTAAAGACGCCAAGGCAGACATATTTTGGCAAAATGGCTGACTGGGGGAGGACTGATCTGTGTGTGACATCTATGAGTGGTGGCTTCACAAAAACTGAGAATAGTCATTGTTTTATGTGTAATTGAAAACAGGATAACACAAAACGTGGTGCAAGGGCAGAGACAGCACCAGGCTCACTGAATCATATGACATTGGGCACGTCTCTCATTTTTGATTGCCCCTGAAGTCAGAGGGAAAAGTTAATTAATATAAAAATGTAAGAAAATAAAAGGGAAAAGCATTTTGGGATATTTGCAAAAAGAAGCTGGGGTTACAGCATTGACTCTGACTTGTGAGGGATATGGTCGTGAGTCGGGAATAAATGGGGTTCAAATACAAGGCTCTCTCAGGCCCTGCCCTCTGACGTCAATCAGTCTAATTACCCCGGCATATCATCTGGCTGGCTCCTCCTCGCAGCCCAAGACAGACCTCTGGAAAGGTCAGCATGCCACAGCAGAGACAGAGCAGTGCTTAATCAGAGGTGAAATGGTTTCTTTTCCAAATTGATTCCAGTTCGGATCAGACAAGAGTGTCTTGTGTTGAGACACATAAAGACTGAAGGGAAAGGCAGCAGGCGCTTTTAAGGGGATCTTTTAAAACAAGACATTAACAAATAAAAACTGCTCTGGTGACATCTGGACCAGGGCCCAAAGAGCAGTGGGCCATATGAAAGATCTGTCTGTCTGCCTCTATCTTCATCTTTTTCCACTGTGTATCTCTTTATCTTCTGCTCTGCATGGGACACAGTACACATTCACATATGGACGCACATACTCAAATGAACTGAGGAGAAATGCATGCGACTGCAGGATATGTTATCCCTCTACAAAACTTGCAAAGCCCCTTTTATAATGTTGACACAAAACAGTACGAAATAAATATTTTGTCTTCTCTCTCACAAAGTAAACTAAGTACCATTAACACTGGGCCCCTGAGGCGTTATATCTTTTTACACTCTCTTTAAAACTCTTTTTACAACAGGCTTGTCACAGCCATGTATACATAGAAGGAAACATCTGAGCTCGCCCACACCCCCTCCACACACACACACACATCTGCACACTGCACATTCACCAACTCCCTTATGCTGAATGCATAATATATGTAATGAAATAATGTTTCCAGTGGGGATGGTTGTGGCTGGGGGATGGAGATGTGTAGTGAATATCAATGTGGCTCAGACTCCCTGGTTCAATTGGTGTGATGGTGGGGGGTAAATGAGTATGTGGGAGTGAGAGAAGCTTTATCCCTTTGCCCAAAGCTACAGTGAGGAGTCCAGACGGATAGAGGAGGGGTTCTTCACTGGCCCACTCGGTCATTATCAACTTCAGATTTGTACATTCCAACTGATGGTGCTTCCTCTCTTGTCCCTTGTGTCCCATACATACATGTGGACTACATACTGTACTTTTCATAGAAAAAAAAATATCCAAAGCATGTTGCATTTGTGGCAAATAGATACCCAACCCACTGACAGAGAATAGACTCTCCACTTCATATGGTGGCCAGCTCTGCTATACCACAGACACCGTGGTACACAGGTTTGACCCGCTCTGAACCACAGCTTCTCCAGGAAAAGCTCAATGAAACTCAACGGAGAGACAAATTACATTTTCCCTGTGCCTCACCTTGACTGACTCAAGTGAGCTCATCTGTTCCATCTTGTCAGAGTGGAGATGCTGTGTCTCTGTCAGCCGGAGCTTTGATGTTTTAAACATTACCATTAATAATGTTTTCAGCATCAAAATTAATTGCTTTGCTACTGTGTCCTGCTCTCTTCCTCCTAAGCTGAAGCATGCATAAATCAAGACTAATTACCTTTGTCTTGAATTCTGAGGTCAGAAATTTAGGATGAGACCAAACTTGAGTGTGGCCAAGTCGTGCAGGCTGTTTGTTTATATCTGTGTGTGTGTGTGTGTGTGTGTGTGTGTGTGTGTGTGTGTGTGTGTGCTGCATTACATGCATTTAGATGTTGTTTGAAATACTTGTCTCATATGTTAGAACATCTGTCATTCATGTTGAAGGGCGAGGGATTATGTGAACATATGTTGCGCAAAGTACAAGTGTATGTATGAGTTTCTGTCAGGACTGTAGGGGTTTTGGGTACTTTGTCATGACGTCCATTTCAGTCTAATGATGAAATTTGAGCAAAAGATGCAGCATGATCTAGGATGCTTGAACTTTTGCCCACATAACTGAAATGCCATTCAGACATTGCTACTTTTTTTTTCTACAACAAAAGTTGAAATATTGGAGCTGTCAGTGAGTTAGCTTTGGGATGTCGTTCATTGCAGGATGTGGTGACTTTTGAATTAGTTTGGATTAGACGCTGGAGAGGTATTTTTGTGACTTCCAGATGTTCTGTTATCTATAATTCCCAGCTGTGTTCTGAGAAGTTAAATGAGCTGGAAAGTTTGTGTCCACGTTCTGTTATACTCATCAAACTCAGGGAAATGTAATTACGGCCTTTTTGAGATCACATCGCCTAGCAACTCACTCCAAAATAAACAGTAAAGAATTGCCTTCCTTTTTCATTTAGCCACACCTCTTATCTGCCAAGCACCTCCCCCTGAGTGGCTTTGGCTCTGCCCAGTCTCTGGGGCCCCGCAATGTGAAGACAGGGTGAGGAATGTGTGAAGCATCCAAGGAAACATGAACTGCTATTTTCCCACAAGTATGAAAAAACAGAGGCCATGGCTGTGGAATCTTTCTGACGCAACCAGCTAGTGGGATGGCTGCTGTACAGTTGGGATTTGAACAGGGGCTCAGGTCAGGCTGTTGTTAAAGCTGTATTCTTAGGACTTAAAGATCTAAGCTGGACCGTGGTGGGTTAGGGATCTGCTGACGAGGGCAAAACCTGACGAGCAAAACTGGATGGAAAGATAGCAGGAGCTGTTGGATGGCCCCATTTTCGAGCACTTCATTGTTCCTGCTATTTCAGTTTTAACTGGCATCTGTGGGGCAGCCTATTAATTGTTTGTTGGTCAAACCATCATTAAAAAAGCAGACAGTAAGGTGGCTTTTACAGAGATGTGAGTGGGTGCAGAGAGCTGAAACAGGAGCGAGAATCACTGAAGAGGCCCCACGAGGCCCTCCTAGAGACCCAGATGATTACCAAGCTACCGTTGCCTCTGTAATTCTTCATACATTAAGACACACGGTTGAAAGGAATTCCCAAACACAAAAACAGAGCAAACTTCAATGAGTCTCTCTTTCTTTCCTGATCTAATTATCGCTGCCCCCATAAACGCTGTTATATTCATCATAGTGCTCAGTATTTATATGGTCTGTTTTCATCACAGCAATAATGTCACTCTGGAATTCCCATGCAGAGGGAGAGAGACGTACATCATAGAGTATATAGAGGAAGCAGCTGGAGATGTGGAGGGCTGCTTCTTGGATCCAGATATCATTTGATGTGAAGAAGGCCACAACAACAGGACTGCTCCACCACCTCCCTGCAAATGACCCCCAGTTTTGTCTGGACTTTCCCCTGCCTCTCCACTGTGGAGTCTCCAGATAGACGGGGTTCAGCTCGGCGCTAACCTCTGATCCTTGTCTGGGCCTTGCCTCGGTCCTGGAGCTGGCACAGAGCCTGTCCCACTTTCTTAGGCCTTTTGGAGCTTGGAAAACCTACACAAAAGCATTAATCTTCCTTTCTCATTTGTTTTCTTTCTGTATTAATAGTCTTTCTGTCTTTCTGTCTTTCTTTCCACCACACAGCTTTTCAAGTCTGCATCCAGCTGACTCTACTCTCCTGTTCCGTCTTTCAACTCTCCATCTCTCTCTGCCCCCCTCCACCGCCAACCCACCCCTTTTCCAAAAGGAGTGCACTGCCTCCTTTTCTCTGCCCCCACAATGTTGCTCCCAGTATTTGGGTTTATATTTAACACCCACATGTGAGGCCTGGTGAAAGTGCCTGGGGAATGGAAAGGAAAACAAGCATGCCCTCTCTCCCGGCCCTTTAGTGCTGGTCTGCTATAAATACCTCCGGGTGGCGCGCCGGTTCCAGCACCAGTGGCATGGGAACCTCTCTCCCTCCTCCGGTCCATTGCCTGGCCACTCAAGACCAGTCTGGGAAGGCTTTAGCTAGCAGGCTGGCTTAAAGGGTGGGTGCGTGGGTAGGTGTGTGCAATATGGGCGGTGTAGGGGAAACCGTTTGCAGTGCTGTGGTGGTCTTCCTGTATGTTTTGTCTGCTTCTCTGAGGAGCATCCATGTGTCTTCTCCCTTTCTCCCTTTCTGTCATCTCCCTTTTCAAAAGACTTCATGTATGCTGCATTTATGCTGTTTTGCCTTATGAAGATTGTATGAATATGTGCTTTTCAAACTGTTAAAAAGAGATCCCCTTTTCTTCACTGCGGTGAAGCGTTTGTTATGTTACTCCCCCAAAAATTGATTTAGACTTTTCAAAGGTTTGCTCTTCACAGTGCTGTCTCGCTGTGTCGATGCACGACAGGCTCGGCTCATATTTCCAGAGTTTGAGGTAATAGTTTTAAACTGACAGACTAAACATCTCTCTCCCCGGCTGTTCCACTTCTACAGAGTAAATAGTTTTATGTGCACAAACACGCAAACTGGGTGACTGACTTAGTCTAATGGTTATTTCTTTTTGGTTTGTGGGGGTTCAGGAGGATTTTGCTAGGTTGTAAGTTAAAGGATATGGGCATAAGGCCTCTTGCTTTCTCTGCCTTTTCTCACAAAAAAATGTTGGTTTGCTGTTATTTTTGTACAGATGCAGCGCAGACAACATCCTTGTGCTGTATGCCTCATCTTGTGTTTTAGTCCATGAATATACTGTTTATCTTATCGATTTAGTCATCAATAAATATTGCTATTGATTTTTAAAAATAGATTGTGTCAGTTAAAGAAAAAGAGGTACTATACATCAAAGCCTTTTGTTTGGTCATTTCACTGAGTCTACAGATGAAATATCTCTGTTCTCTTTCCCCCCTCACACCTCTTAGCATTCTCCCTATGTCTCTTTTTCTCTCCCTTTCTTAATACTCTCCCTTCCTCTCTCCCACCCCTACAAGGCTCACTTGTTATTTTTTCGTACAAGGTCCTGGAATTAAGTTTGACATAAGCACAGGGATTAAATATGCGGTTGAGGAGGGAGAGAAAGGAGCTCTGTTACAATCTCAAGGCCAGCTGTAAAATGGAACCAGATTTCGACACTTGGAGTTGGAAAGTTTGGGAAAGGTGCCGAGACTGGAGCTGTGTTCTACTAACAATGGGATCTGAGTCTTTCTCCAGCTTTAGGGCAGCCAAAAGACGAGTGAGTGTCCAGCCAAAAGAGCTAATGTTAAAAGTCCTTAGGCAGCCGACGAACACTCCAATGATCATTCCTTTTTCAGCTGAAAGACTGCCATCTCCTCCAGCTGAACATTAACCATTGTCTGTCCAATCAGATGACTGATAGCCTTACCCCAGCCAAAATCCCTGCTGCCAAAATAATACTAGAAAGCAAAATAGTTTACTGCACATTTACAAGGTATCGGTTCATTTAAAGCTGTGGTTAGTCATGGATTTTAGAAACCTTTTCTGTTACGTTTGTTGATTCTCTCTTTACATCCCGACCGCAATTAATAAACCAAATACTCGGACAAAAAAACTAAAATCATCTGGTATCTGTGGCTGTCGCAGGTCTGTAATAAGCCTGTCAATCATTTCATGGGGCCCGACTGAAATGATTGAATGGACTACCTGCCTGTCTACCTGCCTGCCTGTTGGCATCCTGCCTACATTGCGCATCACCAAAGTCCCCTGCAAGCTGCTAGCCTGTCTCGCTAGATTTAGCAACTTCTGGAGCTAGTGCTGCTCGCTACTTTTATTGGAAAGGAGTTCGCAACACTGGGCTATATTTCAGTTGGATATTCTCAAAATCTATTTTGCAGTCTTCAATGTTTCCGACAACTCATTTGTCTGCCAGTTTATACTTAGTAACCAAACCGGATAAACAATGTATGATTAATGATTAAAACCAGCTGGTAACTGAACATCTAAAGTAAAAGACACTAAAATAAATATGTTTACAGGTAACCGAACGAGCCTTATAAGTGAAGACAAAAAGAGCAATTACACTCATAACCTCTGGCTGGTGGAAAGAATGGAAAAGTGATTGTAACTCTTAACTATAATACAGCAGGAAAAACCATTTCCCATGCTATCGCTGACACCAAATATAGAAATATAGGCTAAGATCAGCCCCCAGTGCACCAAGCGTGTCGATAGGATTTTCTTCTGTTCTGAACTCTGAGAGGTCTCACATGGAACTTTGCATTCTTAAATAACTCCGGCAAACGCTTTAATCTTAATGAGTCTGAACAGCAAATCTCTCATCTGCAGCAAAAAGGATTAGGAATGCAGAAAAAAAGACTGCCGTTCCACTTTGATGAATTGTGTTTAGAAAATCCCTGGGCTTGAAGTTCCCCCAATGAACAAAACGTTCGGCGAGAACGGATGCGTTTAAACAACACAACTTATCTGAGAAAAACAGAACATGCATTTAAGTGAAAATACAAAAGCAGAGCTGATTCAACTCCTCTGCAAATGATAAAAGTGACTAACTCTTTTCCTCAATCCACTTAGCTACTTTTGGAATCAAACCTGGAGTAGCTTTGCACAAATTACGTGCATTGTGTTTTCAGTGCTTCATCAGTGGTGTGTTTATTTATTCTGCAGGATGCGTTCTGCCATTGTTAAGCATAAATAAATGAATTCATCATTTTTTGCCTCTCGGTAGAAGCACTTGAAGTGGGTGATGCAGTGATGAAGAAGGGAGTTGATGAACAAAGACAGTTCCGTGCCAAGAGGTGTTACTTCCTAAACCACAGAAACTCCTGCTGCTTCCAGTGCAGTTTTTCCCATCGCTTAAAGAAGACCAACTTTTTTAACCAAGTGTGAAAATGCAGTTAGTTAAGTATGCTATTATGCAGAGGTGTTTATTTGTATTTGATTAATACATTATTGATAATATGTTAATGTAATCCAAATCAAAGCAGTTCAGCGTTTACTTGATTAATTATTACTCTGTGGTGCAATTTCCCCAAACAGTCTCTCTGAGTGGTAGGGGTTAGAGCAGTAAGCCTCTGGCTAGTTCAGACTGCTCAAACTACAAAGAGCCTTACTGCACTGGGACCTGCTCTTGGTTCCCCATTTCCAACCCCCCACCCACCTCCCCAAATGCCCCCGGGCCTTTAAAAAAACTACACTTTTTTTGCTGTATTTATTTGACCTTTCTTTCCAAATCAGCGCTCTCCTTTGTTTCCTGCAATGGACGTAAGAAGAAGATACTGCTGATGCAGGCCAGACATACGATCCAGATTAATGAGAAAACACCATCATGCCAGATATATATCTTCCTGAAATAAATGAGAATATCACCAGGGTGTAATTTTTGAACACATATACATCATTTTCTTTCTGCTCAGCACAAGTCTCTGTATTGCAAAGACATCAATGTCGTGTGTGTGTCGAGTAGTGATAAATATTACCATGCACTTGACCTGTATTGATCCCCCAGTAGGATGTTACCCACTCCACCACGTTGAGCCTAAACATCTGGTCACCAGAGTGCTCCTTTGAATGACAGATAACATCTGGGAAGTCTGCTGCTATCACAGGAAACAATGTCCCTATCGCCCCTTCTCCACCCCTCTATCTCTCTTCACTCTCTCCCCCTTGTCCCTCTTTCCCCATGTCCTGCTCATAAGCACATCCCTCTCATTGATTTCCCATTAACCCCTTCTAGACTGTGAGTATCTGCCCACCCAGACACCAATGGATTGATTACCAACATAATGGCATCACTATGGCTACCTGTTCTCATCAGTCTGGCCAGGCCTGCAGGCTGGTCCAGCCCATGTCTGCTGCACTTCTCTGTCTTTCTCACCATTTGCTATTTTGCTCTTCACTGTATTTTCAGTACTTCTTCCCTTCCCTCCTCCCTTACTTCCTTTCTTCACCTCCTTTTCCCTTTCTCTCTTCCTCTTTGTTTGTCTTCCATGTTTCCTCACCCTTTACCTCCTTTATTTCCCTCTCAAACATTCTTGTCGGCCTCATCATCTGTCCTCTGCATCTTCGTCCTCCTCTCAGTTCCCTGTTAATATTCACCTGGCATTCAGCATCAGGTCACACATGTAGAACCACTATCTGTAGCACAGTACTCGATGTTCCCGTTTGCTTTTACAATACCATGATGAAACACGTGTGCGCGTGTGTGCAGATATCTCACTCTATGAGCTTGCAGGTATGTGCTGATTAGTGTCATTGAGTCCATCAGTTTGCAATTCATTTTAGACAGGAGTCTGAGATGAAATCCACACATTTAGTTGCATTCGAACAGCAATGCAACTTTGGCTTCAATTACTATGAATGCAGACTAACTTTTGAAAAAAAATACTCACCGGTGCTTTTACAGCAGATGCAAAAATTAAACTTGTTTCTGTGTGTGGGTGGCTGTATTGATGTGTGCATATGTTTAGATTTTCTTCTTTTCTTGTTGAACAGACTGCGTGTTAAAATATATACTTGCATGAAAGGCTTCCGTCATATCTGTTTCACTTTGTATTTCCTCCCTCACTTTGGCGGCAGAGATAAAGTAAACATGCGTTTGTTAGGTTGTGTTTGTGAGCCACAACGGAGGCAAGTTAGAAAAAGCCCTTCATTTAAGCATGGCGTGCCTCCATCAGTCCTAGTCTCTGATGTACAAAGAGCCCAGAGGAAGGAGCTTCACAGCTGTTTGCCAACTATGAGAACAGGAAAGGTCAACAAAGTAATTTAGTAAAGTAAAGTAGTTTTTTGTCATGCATTTTCATCTCGCTCTGTTCCATAGTGAGACAGCAGGGCTGTATCCTGCCTCAGTAGTAGTGGTGCATTTAAATTACTGTTCTTGCCTGGAGAATAATGGTGAAAGCATAACCCTATGGTATTCTTTGATAAACTCTGGAAAATGCATGGTATAAGCTGAGGAAGAGGCGCGGTTTAAGGGCACAATTGCCTTACAAATCCACCATGGCAAAGTTTTTCCGAGAGAAAGAGAGAGAGAGAGAGAGACAGACAGGGAGGAAGAGAGTGGTGAGAAGTAGGGGAAATGTGGAATTGAGAGTTGAGGGCGAAACATAAGGGAGAGGGAGAATTCAGCATGTGGTAGGGGGGTCTGTGTTGCAGGGACATGTGTTATCTCTGGGTGCAGAGGTCTTTGTTTGCAGGGCAGAGAGGTATATATTCCCTCTCCATGTCAGCGCCTTTATTTAGGGCTCAGCACAGAGGGGACAATAGCAAACTAATCCACTACTGAATCAGGATTAATATTCAAGCTGCAAATATTAATTCACAGCCAAAAGGAGGAAATGCAGAATATGTCAAAAATGCTCAAACAAATAAAGAACAAAAAGCCCAAGATCCTTGACCAAAAATGCCATCCCGAGTCTTTCACGAGTGCATTCTTTTTACTGGGTCCATACAGTCTCGTCTCAGCATTCTGTTTGATTTCTGTATTAATCTTCATAATGATTTTCTATAGAAGAGCGAGGGCTGGGGGAAGCTGAAGAGCTGCATGTTGTTTTTGGCTATTCTCCTCACTAAGCTCTGGATTTAAGATCTGGATTTGAATATTTATGATAGAAAATAATAGAGGTTATAAAAATAAGTCCCTGCAGAGCTGGGCTGTAAGTTATAGGGGTAAGCAATGCCTCCCACATCAAAGAAGCCTGGAGATGTTGGCCAGTAGTTTGATGCTTGCGAAAGCCTATAGCTCTTCAGCCCAGCCTAGCAAGGCACGGCAAGGCAAGGCAAGTTTATTTGTATAGCACATTTCAACAACAAGGTAATTCAAAGTGCTTCACATAAAACCATTAAAAGCATCAAAACATAAGGCAAAAGAAAAGGAGATTTAAAAACAATTAAAGAAACAGTGTAAGAAATAGTGTGGCTCTGCTGAACACACATGATCCAAAAGTGTCACTCACGATCAGAGTGGTCACGAGCTCCCAAAATTTAGTAAAATTTAAATTCTTTCGTTCAATTCGGTTTTGTCTACCTCAGAACAAGAGAAAACAAATCTACCATCGGGGGTGAGATCGTTTGACTTGTTTCAAATATAGTTTCACTTGTTTTGAGATTGAAACGAGTGACAGTATTTGTAACTGACAGGTGGATTACTCCTCTAGTTTCAACATAATGTCACTTGATCCAAGAACATGTTTTAAGTGTGCTAGTTTGCATTTGAAACAAGTGACACTTTGCCTCCCGTTTGACAGCTTTTTCATTTTTCGTAGAATACTTAGATGTTGAGACTTTTGACGATGATATTTTGGAGAACTGTGGAAATGAAATGCTCTCTCTGCTGTTCTCCTCTTGAGCGTCTCAGTCGCAGGGCAGAGCGACCTGTCCCCGCAACATGAGGAGTTCACTTCTCAGGAGCACAGCCTCACGGTGTTGTGTGATCGAGAAAATGTTTGATAAACACTGATTGTTTGCTAGTAACACTGTACTAATAGTCCATTGCTGTCAATTATGTTGTATAATGACAGACCACATCATTTCAATTGAGGCGTTCAATATTTCACCCACCAGTCTTCAACATCTTGACCTTTTTTACATTTATTATTGTCCCACATGACCATGAAAAAGAAAGGAGATTGAATAGTTTTTTTACACTGGATTAATGCTTTAGTTTTGTCCAAACAAGCGAGCATGCACATCCACAACACACCCCTTTCAGCTCTCACACACACACACACACACACACACACACACACACACACACACACACACACACACACACACACACACACACACACACACACACACACACACGCACGCACAAGCACAGTAATCCCACACTAGGGGGTTGAGGCCTGTTGTATACTGGAAAAAACATTGTGATGTTCAAAAGGGCTTCACAGAGGCTCCAACCATTGATAAGGTCTAATGTGATGAGGGACCGTAAACTTCATCTTTTATACATGGCACCATAATGTGAAAGGTCAGTTTATCTTAATCCTCAAATCTGCAGCATCCAGGCCCGTGGCCCCATTTCATGAAGTTAAAGAAAGAAATCTTGGAGTCCATTCTGAAGACGGCCCTTATTATCTTCTCCGCATGGTCCAATCAGAAGATATCATTAGAGTGTACTATGAATGCAATGTAAGAAATGATTATTTCTCTTTTCTTATCGGCCCCAATCATATCATATCTCAGCTGGACTGTGTGCTCATAGTGAGAAGCCTTTATTATGTTCAGTGATTAATCATCAAGCACTGCCTTGTCCCTCTTCGACACACAGCCCACTGCTGGCCTGGTTCATAGAAGGAGAATGGGGAGCATCACCTTCATCAGCACGGTGCTTACCTGATTTTCCATACTCTTTAGTTCACCCTCACTGATGGCCTTATACAGTAAAATGCTAGACTGTGTCATCATCTCAAGGATATGAACATGGTTTTAAGACCAGTTCACTCAGGCTCCGTGCAGAGGATAATCAGTGTTGGGTTGCTTGGTTATAAAGAAGTGCACTATTAAGTTTTGCCCCATCCATTGTTTCCATGTGCATCTTTAAACGTGCCATACCATCCTGATTTGTCTTGTACTTTTTTTTTGATACCCTCTTGATGTGTTTCAATCTGCTCCCTTCCATGACTGCCAACAGACATTTCTCGTTCTCGACTTAAAAAAGATATAATAAAAATAATGTGTCCCTAAATTTCAAACAAATTGAGTCTATTACATACACAGTTGTGAAGTGGAAGTCGCTGGCATATTTTGTGAATTAACACAGGTCAAAAAGAATATTGTCTCAAGACCCAGTTTGGGCAATTTGTTGTTAAGGAATCCTTTGTTCACTACTGAAAGTGTGTCAAATGTAGACAGATGGTGAAATATTTATTCCTTGACTGCAGATCATATTAGAGTGGTATTGTTTGTTTCGTTTTGTATTCCACCCCTAATTTGCCAGTGGTACAATTCCTCAGGAAGTCGAACAAACACACATCAACTTTAACAAAGGTAGACCCCATCCTGGAGCCTTAATTAATAGGAACTTGTAAACAGACGCATACCTTTCTTTTACGGATTATCCATACTTTATGACTGAATGTTTGAAGTTTTGAGGGATTCTGAATCAGCACTGCTCAAGTGGTGCTCTTTATAGGACATTGTTGTCTTCAATTATTTTCAGTTATATTCTCGCCTGTAAGAGGCAGGGGATCATTTATTATTTAAAGATGCAATCGTTGCTGTTTATCTGGGATTTTAAAAACCGGGTTATCTTTTCGCATGTTTTTTTTGATTAAAGGAACAAAGTGTAATAAAGTGCAGTTTCAAACAGATGCTTGTCTCTCTAGCGCGAGAGCTCATCTGCCATTATTGTGATTTAATATGAGCGGTGCCAAGCAGCTGCCGAGAGACGAGATCTAACGAGCATCAGGGATGCTTTAGTATGTACATAAAAGGTCTCGCGCAGACACAAACTGGTGCAGACGTAGGCACACACAAATACACATTTGGTTGCAGACTGACAATCACATGTCTTTATATATATGTGGTAGCTAACATGGTTTCCAGAAAGACTCATAGCTAATTGGCTTTGTAGCTGGATTAATCAATCTTCTTGGGAATAAGTGGTGATGATTGGACCAAATACTGATCAATACCTTTAATCATTTAACTTAACCACCGCAGGAGCAAACACCAAAAAACCAAACAGTTTAAATCAACGTGAACATGTTGAATTCATACACACAGATGATTGGTATCCTGTCTGTTTAGAAGACGGCAAGAAGGAACAGATTCTCAGACTGCAGACCGTCATTCAGTCAAAGTACAATAGTGCAGTTGTTCATCTTGCTCCAACATCCTTTATTTCATTACTCAATAAAAGTGTCATGCACACAGCTTCATCCCCCAAGTGTACCCGAAGAAAATAATCTTTTTCCTGGTTTCAAGTTCCAGTCTTGCTGCTGCATGTCCTACATATTTTTCTTTTAACCCCGAAGCCCAACAACTCTTGTTGTGTCTCTCTTATAGTCACTAGTATCCATCCACCCCACCATCACTACCATCACTTACTTCCAATACTTAACTTTACACTGAAGCCGTTGCCCCCGAGACCCTAGTGTTGGGAGATTAGTCCAGCCTCAACTGAAGTAGACAAACTGCAATCAATACCTGATAGAAGCAGTCCAACAGGGTCAGACGACCTTGCTGTATGGCACCCCACGGCAACTCTAGCAAAGTCCTTATAAATTCCGGGTGACTGACCCCTGACGACCTGGGCAGATAAGGTCAGTCTGGCCAGAGTGACCTGGAGCCAAGAGGCCAGTGTCCAGTCAGTCTGGCTGTCCTATAATGAAGTGGCCAGTATTGCCTTTCTGTCACTCAGCAATTACTGGGAGAGATATGGAGCCATAGATAGGTGGTGAATGCACAAGGAGGCACTGGCCACAGAATTACATTCACGAAGCAAAGGAGCGGTAAAGTGACATGTAAACTACTATAATATGGACTGGTAATGACTGGGAGCCAGATGGATCGAAAGGAGTCTGACAACTTCAGTCAGACTGCATTACATGTGTGCATGCAGGCACAGGAACCACTACTGTAAAGCGTATGGTTAACAGCTGCTTTTATAACTCTGATCATTTGCTGAGAGAATAAACAGTCAAGCCGTATAAACACCATTCCATGTCTGCTTCACTGGAAGCAGCATTCTTTATGTTATGCTTAAAATCATACTTCAATTAACTTTTGAATGATTGTTTTAATTCTATTGGCAGATTTGTTTATATGTACTGTAAAAAAAAAAAAAAGAAGTGATCATCAATCATTACTAAATAACTGATAATCTGTTCGACCTGATGATCCTAGATACTCCGTCTAGAGGGAGCCATTGATGGAACGTGTCCCAAACGAATGCATGACACAGGTGTAACTTGCAGAGTGAGAAGTGACCGAATTAAAAGACAAACAGACTGACATGCAGGCAGAGGTCAGGCTGCCTGCACAAATACAGGCCTGCGTATGTCAGTGTTTCTCCCATGGCCTGTTGTGCTCCCCGGCACAGGTCAGGGGCTAGGAAATCCCCAAAGCCATCCAGCTGCTGCCATCAGAGACTCTCTACATTCTTCTGTCTGCTAACTATTTAGTTGTCAGTGATTTGGATAAGTGGAATTGACTTTTATCTGCGGTGTGCTGTGGGGCTGCCACTGGCAATTCAGAATCCCCCTTCCTCAGCGCCTGTCTTAGCCTGGTGTCACATCCAGCACATTGCTATTGGCAGCTGAGCCAGGCCTAATCAATAGCCCAGGTCAGGGATGGCCCGCGGCTCTGCTGTGGGTGGGCTATTGATCCGACGCACACACTCCCACAGGTCGCCCTGACAAACTGGGAAGTCGTGGCCTCGGACGGAGCGAGTGAGAGAGAGAGAGAGAGAGACGACAAATTAACATCGCTGCTCTCTGTCTGCTGTGACTGCGAACAAAACACTGTCGTTAAAATGTATTTATTTATTGATTATCAAGTAGCGTACTGTATACTCTTTATTTAAGATTAAAAGGCTAATTTTTCAAATTGATATTTCAAACAGAAAAGCAGAGCACACATTAAAATCAGGACAGAGAGAAACAGATGCGAGAGCATCTTAACTATACAAGGCATCTTCTTCCCCTGTCTGTCTGTCTGTCTGTCTGTCTGTCTGTCTGTCTGTCTGTCTGTCTGTCTGTCTGTCTGTCTGTCTGTCTGTCTGTCTGTCGTTCTTTCTCTCGTTCTGCTGTGTAGATCCTCTGTTGTCACTCTTTCAGACCTGTGGCCAATGAGCAAGAGTCTGGTTATTTTTGTTGCAGTTTTAAATGTTGCTCCCCGAGCCCCTTATCAGCACCACAATAGGAACTCTTGGGAACAATTAAACATGGGATTTAACTCAAGTCTAACCACAGAGGTAAAAATGATCGCACAATGTTTCCAAATGGAAGTGGCTTCAAAAGAGCTATTCAGTTATCAGAGAACGTCTGCCTCTCCCGCCTGTATTCCCTAACTAAATCTCTGTCGCTGTGGAACGATTGGAACATATGACGAGCATATTTACCCAGCTTCACAAACCAGGCCCATGTGGAATTCAAAGTCTTTTTTACATGTATTTTTTCCATTGCTGGAATTGACAGTTGAATAAATATGTATTGTCTATTAGACTTTGTTGTCGTATACGGGAGATCCTCTGCAGAACAGACAATTATATATGCCATTACAGGAATATGTCTTGTTCTGGTTGCAGGGAAATTAAGTTTCTCCGGAAATCTTTCTCATTTCTCATTTTAAAAGTCTTTGCTGGTATGGAAAGAGAAATTACTCACAGCAGTTCATTTACTATTAAATGTAATTGTGAAATCATACGAGGCTTTCCTGCAGTAGTAGCACACAAATAATTATAGATTAATTTAGTTGGCTCTAAAAACAGCTGATTCATTTTGCAGTCTTGATGGTATGGTATACTGCTCTGGTTTGCTTCTCCTAAAAGACATTTATTTTGTGCTCAATTTCAGAGTTGAGGCAGAAAATGCAGATGCTCTGAATTGGAACTCTTTCTTTGCTGTTATTATTTCCAACTGTGTTTAAATCACGTTTCTTACTTTTTTTTCTTTCTTTGTTTCTTGTTCCAGGTGATGGTGTCATCCTGACTTGTTCTTCTTGTGACCCGGGAGTCCCTAAATCCCAAACCTTATAGCTTTGGAAAACCCTGGAATTACCTGGAATTCTAGGAGTATATCACCAAAACTTCTTAAGGTGCCCAGGCACCGGATCAATAGCTTTACATTCTCCTTTATTCATTTTTTTCTGTATACAAAGAAAGAGACGAAAGTCTGAACGTTAGCAATAGCCACCGGCCATCCACCATTGCTTCGACGAACCTGCTGTGACCAAGAGGGCGTGACCTTTCTGCCTGCTGACTTCAAAAAGACACTTGAAAAGAAAACACAGTCAGAGGGGCTTCCGCGTGGTGGCAACTCAGACCAAAAACCCCATCAGGTAAGGCTGTGAAGTCCCCCTTGCTCCTGCTGTCCAAGCCCTAAGCCCTTTAACTTTGTCAAGGCTTTGAAGCTAACTTGTCCCCAGTCTGTGTCCCCTACACAGCTAGCCTCCCTTCAGAGTTTGTGTAAAGCAAAGGCTAGCTGATAAATGCCCTGCTTTCATGCTCTGCTCACCTGTTTGTTCCTCTCGGATTAGAGGCTCTGAATATGTTGAGGTTGTTTGGTTGATAGACTCTCCCCCTGGGTCCTTCACTGGCCCCTTGCAGATTTGTCCAATGACCAGCCAGAGCCAGGGCAAATGTGCAAGAAACATTACGCAACTTGGCGTGTGTGACCAGGTGGATCACACATACATGAACATATTCTCCCTCTGCCCACTGTGTGGACATGCAAACACATGCTGTACATTCACATACATTGTCAATGTGTTTTTTAGTTTACTAAGGGGACAAAAGTGGTTTTCGAGCTGAAAAAATGTCACCGATGTTTGTGTGGTTACAGATGGGATGCATGTTACGAGTGTGTGGTGTGTATAAGAATAGATGAACAGTATGTGTTTTAGTCTTGTATCAGAAATGTGCAAAGATTGCACATTTCTGATGCATGCGTGCACTTCTGGGCTTCGTAGCACATGGTTGTGAAATTAGTATATCCATTCAGAGCGACATTGAAATTGATGTTGCTCAGTGTCACTCTAGTTTTATTAGGGTCGGGTTTGGTTTCAGTTGTTTTGTAGAAGACTGACAACACATTTTCAGTCAGTGATTAAGATTTGATCCCAGGTTATCTGGACTATATTAAATCCTTCTGCTTGATTCGGGAATAGGTGTGATTTAGTTTGTTCTCAGGCAATGACTTGGAATCAAATAGAGCCAGATATGAGGATATTGAGATTCATCTTTGTACCTGTGTGGCAAAGCCTCCCCTTCCCGTCATACAAGAAGTAAAAGTGCTAAGTTTAGCTCCTCAGCTTCAGAGATGTGCATTATTTTTGCCCTGAAAATAGGCCCAATTAAAAATAAGAAGATTTTATACAATCATATGAATATACTGTAATAAAGAATGACAGTGAAAGCAGCAGGACATACCGAATGAGATGAGTTATGTCGTTAAGGATCTAAAGAGCTTTGTTTGAAAAGTTCAAAGTCATTTTACAACATTTGGGTCACTGAAATTTAGTACCCAGCAGCAAGTCATTGTTTTGAAAGTGAGAATGAAAGAAGAAAAAATAAATAGACAAACAGACTTTTTTTTCTTCTGTCCCCTGCATCTTTAAAGATTATTTTTAGTTTGAGGGAGAATAGAACACTTAAATGTGCAAGAAACAATATTTATCGTCGCTGAGATAATTAGGGACGTGATCTAAAATGTATTTGCTATAAAGTGTGATACAGGACCCAAAGGGTCAGCTGCCTCATACTAAGACAAGGATAATACAGCAGGAGTCAGGACTGGAGAGGGCTCCAGTCTGGAGGAAAGCAGCTCCCCTCCCTGGCCTGTGTGCTGATGGAGCTGCTCTCCTTGCCCAGGGCTCCAGGGCTCCGACACTAGACCTTATTTTTCATGTGGGCTGCACACTGTTCTGCTGCAGTCGGGGTTGCTCCCTTTGTGCCAGCCCTCCCCCTTTAAGAGCAAAAGACATGCATGATTTCATACATGAAAGATATATGTAATTGGACAGCAGGGCCTATGCAATACATTTACAATTCTAAACAGAATACGTTAGGACCAGTTTCCTCTGTCTCGCCCCCTTTTTCTTCCTGGGGAAATGTATTTGCACATATTCAAAAACATGAGATCAAAAACACAGACAAAACACAGGTTATCATTCTTGTTACATGCTTTATATCTCACAGGGATGTTCAAAATGCACAAACACTGCCAATATACCTCGAAATTCCACTTTATCAGTGTGTGGCTCAGGCAGGTGTTGTATTTACCAAGAAATACAGAGGAGTCTGGCATGGACTGCAAACTGTACTTGGCTCGGGTTAGGAGAAAAAAATCACTTTCACCATATTACTCATCTTCACATTTAGTTTACAATTAAAAGTGTACCGTTAATCCTATTTAAACTTGTCATGCGTCTCCTCAGTAAAGACGTATTGTTAAATTCAATACAGCTTAAACAGACGTAAAAAGTGTCATAGAATCCGTTTTAATCTATATATGCAAACAAGAGAAACACAAAAACACAACTAAATCTGCAGAATAACCATTTTAGATCTACAGATGTATTCATGGTGTGGATAATGCTGACTGTTTGTTTGGTTTGCATTCTCAAATGAAACCACAATATTCAGACTCTCCAAACAGAGTGGGGAAATATAGAATTGCATTACATTTAAATTAAACAGTTCATTGTGGGAAAACAATCTGTGTTCCCTTACTTTCAGACTGATTAGATCATTTTGTCAATCACATTGTGCAGAAATCTGTTCAGTGATATTGTTTGGGTTAGGGTTATGATATGATACAATATGAGAAAGCTTCAATCGATAAAGATCTGCTTCTGTTGCCTTACAAAGTGGACACAATGAGGTATTTAACATAGTTCTGTTATGGCAAAAAATATACCTTCAAAATGTAAAAACAGCTAATTTAGTCAAACAATCTGTAAATTTGAATTGCAAGGTGAGCAAAAGACTAACTTTGTGATTCCAGATAAATCCACAAGCTGCGAGGGGATTTATGTGCGTCTGTTATCCAGCACACATTTGATCCTCTAAGCTATGAAAGAGAACATCACATCCCTGTCTGTCATTTGACCACAGGGAGGGTGTAACCTTTTGGAATTCAAAGAGAATTTTTCATGTTGATATGTTTTTGCCTTTATAAGCAGCAAAACAACGTGTTTAACTGGAATAGATTGAGTTGATATTATACGGTTGTAGAGACGCACTACAACACAAATTGTTCTGTGATCTGACAGAATCCGAAGTGGTATTAAGCTGTTGCTAATTTCTTCTAACAGAAGGTCAGTCACACTCATGGTA
This sequence comes from Melanostigma gelatinosum, assembly GCF_949748355.1. Taxonomy (NCBI): domain Eukaryota; kingdom Metazoa; phylum Chordata; class Actinopteri; order Perciformes; family Zoarcidae; genus Melanostigma; species Melanostigma gelatinosum. Next base: position 14,235,873 of record NC_136635.1, read on the forward strand.
ATGCCTGCGTGCATGTTAACACAGTTAAGAGAGGACCATCGCCCCTTGCTGCCATGAGTCCCTCTCTAGTTCTGTGTCTCATACACAATAAACAGACAGACAGACAGTGTGTGCTTGAATTAGGTGGAGGGTAGTATTTCTGCCACGGGAACGAGGTCAGACGACTGTCATGCACGTTCAGAAATTCATAACACAAAAGGGATCTTGACAGGCAAGCTGGCCTTGCTGGCTGGATGTGCAGGTTGCAAGGACACAGGCGTCTACCTCTTGGCTGGTATGCAAGGCCTCGAACTGCCAGCGTGAAAGCGCTCAATCCAAGTTGAAAACTCACCTGATGTGCATTTATCTGACTTCAGCATTGCACATGAATGTAGTGAATGCAGTAACAAGTCAGAGGTGAAGAGAATATGTGGTAGATGGACTAGTGCAGGGCTAGTGGTTGCAGGTCGTAGCCCACCCCTCCTGTAGTGTGCCTGTCATGTTAAAGTACATACCTTCACTATTAACTCCCTTAACGAGCTCACGCCTAAAAATGGAACAGCTATCCACTAATCACTTGGTTTTATTGGCTCCAGGAACACTTAAGGCTATAAGGGGAGGGGGCTCACCTCCACTGAGGTATTTAGAGCACAGGGGCCAAAGCAATTGATGGACAGGCAATGCTCCATGACCCCTACCCTCTCAAACTCACCACCCACAGCAATGGGATCAGCTGCCACAGAGGCAAAGTTTAGGAGAGCAGCTAGGGCTTAAACATCCATAATTCAGCCTCAGTTGATTTGACCATCTAAAATTACTCCCACACAACCCGAGGTGGCTTTTGGTCCAAGGGGCTCCTTCCCAGCTCTGTAGGTTTGGGCACATGAGGCTTCAGATGAGCTTTGTTCCAACTGTTTCTCAAGACGCTGCACAGCATATATCTCTGCACCAGCAGGGCGTTGTGTGGAATAGTGTAATGAGAGTTGTTGATTTCCACGCCTGTGAAATGCTGCATGATCCCAGCCATGTCTGCATTCACTTCTCTCACTTGTTTGAATCACAGCCCATTGAGTGTGGGGTTGTTAGCATGTGAATGTGTCTACAGTGTCAAACACGGAGTATGCAAAGGACACATCTGTCGTTTCATCCATTGTAGTTAGGCTACTCTTGTCCATTGTCTTCATTATCTACAACATTCATCTTTTTGTTGGTCAATCAGTATCATTGTTGTCCACATATTAACGTCGTTGATTTGAACTGTGAAACTCATTTTATCTGATTATTTCTCCAGTAATCAGCAGTTGGGTGTGTCATGGCGTATTTACAGCCTTTTAAACATAATACTGTTATACTTTATTTAAAACGGTGTACGAAATATATTGAATCCCTCCCCTTATTATTTAACTGGTGTCTTTTTTTTAATGAATTATCAGAGACCGAACTTGGAATTATTGCCGTCTTGTTTGATCCAGACCATGCATGTAGATGATGCGGAGGCATCCAGAGGCTGTGTGTGTGTGACGCAGGATTTGGATTTGACCCCTGGCGATATCGTAGATCTGTATTTGCCTTCTGTGTCGCTTCCACCTGTCATCTTTCATCTCGTCTTGTTGTTCGGGGGCTCTTCTCCACATGACCGAAAATCACTCTCTTTAAGTTTGTTACATTCAAGTGCAAGATGCAGCGAGCACGGAGTAGTGGTATTTGAATGGGGGGGGGGGGGGGGGGTCCGGTATTCTTCCCCCGTTCTGTTCGGTTTACCAGCAGCTAGTGTTGCTGTTGCCTGGAGTGGTCATATGGCTCTGATTTGGGATTCCTCTGTTTCAGCGAGCCTCTCCAAAGCGCGTAAAACCCCACGGGTCCCGCCTGTCTCTCACCCAGAGTCTGTGACAGCAGCTCTCAGGATTCCTCCATTATTCACATGTATCCCCGACCTGAGATATACGCATTATCAGAAGGCCTGATCTGTGCCTATTTCTTTCTTTTCATTGAGGAGGTACACCTCAAAAGGATTAACAACATCACATATTCATGAGGGAATTTGATGTGAACCGCTGATAAATTGTAATACTGTCTTTCCAGAATTTTTAACAGTTGCTTTTATGTGTTGTTTTTATCAATATCTATTTTGTGTTCTTGCCCATTTGATTTGACTGTCTTTGCTACTCGTGAGCTTGGAATCCATTCCTCGGTGCACTTGTAAGCTATTGAGATCTGACGGCGACCAGCAGGCAAACTGCTCAGGCATATTCTTTTGAAACACACAAAAAGAAGAAAATAAAAGGCATATATAAACAGAACCTTTTAATTACATGATCTAATATGTGAGGAAAATTTTAAATGATGATTTTTTTCTGACAAAAATGTATTATAAACTTGAAGGTGAGGTGTGATGAGGCTGAACTGAGGCTTGGCAGGCTGGTGTACAGTTTGGTGTTGTTGTTGTTGTGTCTTTGTTTCATTGGTTTTGGGAAGCATTTGTACCTGTGCACTTCTGTAATAATAGTGTAATCATAATAATACGTCAAAATTGATATTTTTCTTCATGTTCTAACTCGTTTAAAATATGATGCGACACCGTGACACCCCCAACCCCCCACCCCTCTCTTCTCTCTCTTTCGCTCTCTCTCTCTTTCGCTCACATACACACACCCACACACACACACACACGCACACACACACCATCCTACATGCACACAAACACACCCACACACACACGCACACACACTTACTGGGGATGGAGGGAGTGAGACAGAAAGAGAAAGCCACGCTCCTTTTTTTTCTTTTGAGGAGGGTGGTGTTCTCTTTTATTCGACTTTATCGCACCGGTCACAATGAAATGATCCGGACATTCAAGTCAAGTCAGCGAGCATCGGACATTTTGGATGTTCCACGACATTGTTCACATGTTGACAGACAAATCCAAACGTCCAACCCGTTTTTTTTAATCATGCAAGGGATCATTAATAAGGTCGTACTGGCAGGACGAGTAAATGGATGAGAGAGAGGGGGGAATTGATATGCCTTCCTGTTTCTCATGTAAATGAGGCAGACTGACCAGACGGCCGCTCGTCATTTTTTTATTTATTCTAAACTCTAAAATCAAACAGCAGCAGAAAACAAGTCCTGTATTTTACTTCAACTTGCATTCAGAAATATGATGTCAGGTTTGCTCCTGTATTGCTAGTTTGAATATGATCCAACATTAACATGTATAAAACAATTTAATATTTTCGTTCGAAATATTTGAATCTCAAGATCCAATGTTAACATAGGTCAAAAAAATAAAAAAATAAAAAACGGGCAAATGATACATAGAATTTTTTTCAGGAGCATTTTAATATTGTTTTCATTTCAAGAGGACTTACTGTGAGTCAACCAAAAATAAATTGAAACGTAGCCTATTGTAACAGCCATTAAGTGAACAAATAGAAAAATAGTCGCCAAAACATTCACATAATAAGACATACAGAAGATCTGGAACAAATAAACAACACAAAAACAAACAAACAAGCAAAAAATAAATGAATTAAAATTAAATAAAAAAAATCACATCAACACACATGCGTTTAACATAACAGCATTTTAAAAACGTCTTTTGAAATATGAACAGTGCAAGTTGTATTCACTTATTTACTGTATGGATACATTTCTGCATGTCTAATAGCGTTAAACCCACTTGAATGACGAATAACTGATACATATGACGAACAACAGCAATTACAATTATTCATGTTGTATTTCAGTATTTCAGTATTCAGTATTACAGAACGCTACACACAAAAAAATGTCATCACACTGAGTTTTATCCACCTCAAGAACGTCCTCTGCCAAACATGACATAGGGATGAAAATAGGAATCAACGAGGCCACAGGCGGATGCAACACTCTGGGATATTTTCAAATAATGCTTTCGAAAATAAAGTCCAATAAATAAAATGCATAAAAGTTGTGGTTTGCAAAAATCATGTTTCCTTATGCTTTGATGCCATGATGGTAGAACATGCTGCATCTAAGTCACAGACAAATTGTAACCATTCTAAAAAAATAATGTTTACAAAATGTTCGCTTTTTTTATTTAACAATGTATTTTTTTCTGAGTGTAGATATTAACTGTGCCGATGTTTGAATTGTTCTAATTCGGCCAAGTTCAAGTTTGATCTGTGTTTCCCTCCTCGTCCCTCGAATAGCATTTAAAAATGATGGCAGTTTCGGTCAGTGTATGCACGAGTCATTCATTATTTCACCGACTGTTTTGGTGAACTGTTGATCTGAAATGTTTGTGATCTCCGTCTCGGTTAGTCTGCATCTGTTTTGACCCCGCAACAAATCGACCATGTGGATTTACATCATTCACACGCGAGGCAGTTTAATATATGATGTTGGACGGAAAGGCAAAGACCAGCTGGTCCGCAGGCGCTTGGCTCCTGTAAAGGAGTGCATGCGCTGCTTGATCCCAGTGGTCAGGCTGAACATAAGAGGGCGCTCCCATTGCACCTGGGTGAGCTGCCCTATCCACCCCAGAAACACGGAGAGCCGGACACCAGCCTCTCATATGTGCAATGTAGCGGTGTACAGCGCAGTTTGATTCAATCGAGGCTCATACAAAGACAAACAACCACTAATGAGATAATTAGAGTCTAAATTATATTTTCTTAAAATTCAGATTGAACGTTTTTTCCCCCAACAAGTTATACATACCAATTGCTGTAGCCTACTATTAATTAAAGTAATTATGAAAATGTTTTGATGTGGATCGTCTCTATTTCACAAACAAAAAATCGGCTATAGTGAGTTAAGTGCCTCGTAGGAAACTTGGGCTACAACCCTCCTAAAACTATTATCAGTCCAGCTGAGATTACAACCAACAGGTGCTGCATGTCACAAGGTCAAGTTTAAGGCGTCTTTTCATTAACCTCACCACTAAAGTAAAATAACAATTTATTTTTCATATAAAAAAATAAGTCCAGCGTTTGGTCTGTTGTGGCCCACTTTGAGCTTCCAGTCCACCTTCTCTGTGTTTTTATTTAGAAATATTTTCATCGTATAATCTCACCCAGATTGCGTCCTAAAGAATGTCTGATGCCCTTTTCATCTCTGTTTACCATAGCCTGAATATATGACTGACACCCTCCTTGTTACTATTGCAGCCTATAAGCATCTTAAATCCCCAAATCCTTCGGAATATAATAATCGTTATCTCTTTATAAAGTTAGAGGACTTTTCTCGATTGCAGCTTTTATCTTTAAATACTTTCACCCCTGCTCATTTCCTCTGTTTCCTTTTGTGCTTTGTCTGGGATTGCGCATGCATCCGAACACACGCGTGCGCGCGCGCACACACACAGTAGCTCATATATAGATAACATAATATAAAGTTTAATTTAATTGAATGACTTTGGAATACATATTATATAATATCTACGAAAAAGTAGTGCGCATGGGTCTGCGGAATCTCCGGCAGAGTCCCGCTAGAAACGATTCTGGAGCTCTGCCCTCTCATACAGGCTACACTGTGATGGTCAAGCGCTTTTATGTGCCCCACAACGACACAGCATTTTGCATTTCAAGCTATTCTGCCTTTCTTTGTCATATCCACGGGCTGTCATAGCCACAGGTTGTGTTGCATTTGCAATGCCACTCATCGATGTATGCCTATTGAGGCTGGCACGTGGACAGTTATCCTTCCCACAGAGAGGCGCAATTGAACGCTGGTAACACAAAAGCTTCAGACCCTGTCAGTTCCCCCCTTTCTCCCTTTTCAGTGATGCATATGCCCTGAAAGCATCAAGGCCTCTGTCTGGCTGGTCTTCTTTTGATTTAGCCTACTACACCATACTCAATATGGCCACTGATGGAGTGATGTCAATCAGGCCTTTGCATAAATTTGTAAACTGAAGTTTGCATTGTTATGCTTCAGGCGACTGGCTGGCTCAAACCTGCCTCCTACAAGCCTCAAATTACACCCGACTCTTTTATTATCTCGTAGCCCCTTTAACTCCTCTCGCGCGCTATTTTCAACCTATTCATTTTTACAATCTCTTCTTCCCGAGAGAGCAGACACGCACAAATCCTCGAGATTCCTGCAGTCTGCCTCTCACACTGCAAAAATGCGAGCTGCTCGACGGGGCGATGCAGTTTTCTTGTTTCTTTCTTTTTCTGAGAGAGGAATGCCACACCGCACATGCTACAGTGCTTAAAAGCAGGTATTGGTGCCTGCCTGGGCTTATGGATGGCAAGTGCTGAGGAAATGCCGTGTTACAGCACAGCCTATTCGTGCAGCAGGGAGAGAGAGACAGAGGCAGAGAGAGAGAGAGAGAGAGAGAGAGAGAGAGAGACAGACAAACAGACAGACAAAGAGAGAGAGAGAGGGGGGGGGTAGCGAGTTGGGTCTTGGTCATAGGCGACAATATAATAAGTTAGATTTTTCATATAGGCTCTTCTAAGGGATATGGCATATGCTGTTGGATCTGTGGTCCCATTGGGGTTTCACAACCTTTTTAACCTTTGTCAAAGGCCATTGGAAAATATCAAATATAGCCTCACATTTCATCAACCATCTTCCCCTCTACAACATCGCGATTAACATATCACTTGTGTGCAATCGTGTAAAACAAAAACTGGCATTCGATTTATCTGTGCCATGCATTTCTATGCAACACACGTCTGACAAAGAAAATATCTATCGTTTTATTAACCCAGTTACGGCCTATATCGTATATGCACTGTTGTATTATGGCCACGTTAAGCTCTATAGCATGTTTGGACACTGTTTGGATTCGAGTATATGTGCCGTTACCAATTAACTCTGTATCGGAATTCACTATAGGTGCAGACTATCAAATCCGTATTGTTTCAATAAACATAGCACGTTATGTGATCAGTGAGAGCTGCCACTAGTGGACCGGGACTCTATATGGAGCTGTTTGCACAGAAAGTGTGCGTACCGAGAGTGAGGGATTGTCCATGTCCTCAGAGAATCAACAATAAAATTATCATAACAAAGAGCACTGAGACACTCAAAGGTTGCTTTTTGCAATACAGTCTTTTCTTTCGGAGGAAACGAGAGGACATCAGTTACAGAGGCGAAGTGCTTTACGGAGAGATCATTCGGAAAAACAAAAGGAGAGAACCGCAACAACTGTTACGTTGGTATTGATCATAAAGGCGTTTAGAAATTCCGAATCACAAAACATCAAAAAGGAGATGACGCACTGACCACCTGGGCTCCATGTCATAATATCAGAAGAACTGTAGAAAATTGAATGCAAACAGGCCGGAGCTGACCAAACGCCTTCATACAACTCTGTCACGTTGCCCCACATTTATAGTGTTATTATTATTTCAGGGAGCCTGCATGTATGGACAAGGTGTTCCCAGCAGTTTCGTAATAGATATAAAGATAACCTGTTTCCCCATCAGCCCCGCGCGTCACAGTTCTACGAACTATATACACATTTATATTTTCTAAACACCCGTGACACATACTGCAACATTTGAATCAATTGTCACACCCATATAGAATACAATAGGGCTTCAACAAGTATTTCTAAAAATAGCTGGACTTGCTATACATACTGTAGACTACTAACACCAAGCAAATTTCACTCGAAGAATATTTCAACCTCTGTGCTGCGAATGCCCTAAAACTACTGAAATAATTAGTTTATTCAATTTTGCAAAAGTGTTATAAAGTCGTATCCTGAATCTGAACAGATATTTTGAGCTGACAGCAAAAACTACTCCGTCTTTCATCTCCGTCGTACCTTCATATGGCATATTTCAGAAAGCTGATTTTCACTTTTTAAAACGTAGTTATGATTCTTAATGTTACACTTTTATTCAAATTTGTCTATGCATAACACCTATTTTGTGAGTTTGGTAACACTCTAATCTTTAATAAAGTAGTCGTTAGTCTTCTCTTATTAAGCCTACCACCGTTCAATTCATATTTTGGTGCAATTTAAACATAAACACTGGGGTTTCACTGTATGCTGCATACAGGTTGAATCACGTCAAGTTAGTCAAAGTTCAAATTTGGATACGCATAAATGTCAACTTCAGTCTCTGATCAAATTTGACTATTTCTCTTCATGCATAAAAATATATGTATGAACTAATACAAATACAGTGACAGCTGTGATAATATCCAGGTGCACTGTACTTACAGTGAGCTCTGTTCATTACAATGGGACTCCGAGGCAGCCGACATGTTGCTGATACAGTAGCCTACACTTTTACATACATGTAGAACGTGCTTTCATTTGTCGGCAAGCGTTTGTTTTCGTTGTTTACAAACACGGGGATTGTTTACATATGTGCAAGTGTAAGCTACTAGGCTGAAGAGTAGGCTTGCGTGTTTCCAGTTTAGTCAGTCGCCGTAACTCGCTTATGTATTTCAATAAGTTGTTCAAACGGAGACTGTAAAGTAACGACAGAAAACAGCCCCGTGCGCAGCTTTGACGCGACTAAAATGACAGACTTAGGTCGAAAGCGACAGAATAAAATAAAGCGAGATCGCTTGTGTACTTTTAGTGGACGGAGTAAATGCATATCTTTGATTTAGAAAAAGCAAAAACCGGGAGAAAAACCTCTGAAAATGTGTCAAAAGGAGCGGAGGAGAAGCTGTGCCTCTATAGCGCCGGGCTTTGCCTGCTCCAGCTTTCACCGTCTTCCGTCTCATCAAACCCTTACTTTCCGCTGTTCTTAATTCCATATTTTCAATTCCTGATCATTACTTTACTCTTTTTTTCTACTTGTATCTATCCATCCCTCCCTCCCTCCCTCTTTCTGCCTCCCTCCCTCCCTCTCTCTCCCTCTCTCTCCTTTGCTGAATCTTATTGATCCAGAAGGCGGCTAATTAGCCCTTCCCTTCGTGCCTGTGTAATGAAGCACATGCGCACTGAATTAATCACAGCCATTTTTTGCAGGAAACTAATTAGCAGGAATAAAGATCCAAAGAGTTTTTTCTTTTCAATCATCAGATCTCACTTTCACCTCTTCCTCGCTCCCTCTAACACAAGACTCATCGCCTGCTTTGCATCCAAATTATTTTTATATTGCCTTTAACAACTAATAGTAGCCTACCTACTTCGGTTTTTTACACTCCGCAACAACAATGATCTTTCTTTTACCACCCTAAGCGCAAACTGACCAAAAGGGGACTGCCTTGATGGGATCTTTAGCTAAATCATCTCAATACTGGATTAAAAAGCGAGGATCACAAAGCGGCAGCGAGAAATTGTAAGTTTCAACTTTGCGTTTGTCTCTTTTCCTTTCTGTGTTTCCACGATCCTATTCTTTTCGCTGTAGACTTGTCTGAATCTCTTTCCCCATCTGTTCGTAGTTTTACGTGTAGCGGAGCTGGCTATTCTCACATTGTGAGAAATGACTAGCGATCACAAGTTCATTTCATGCAAGTTCTGTGGTTTATTCTCGGTTTTATTCGTATCGTTACCTGTGTTTACATCAGCGTTCGTCCTCTCCTCCTCATGAATGGAAGATAAGAAATGGGCAAGACAGCGATCCTCTCCAAGCAGTTGACCGCAGAAAAAGACGGTTTTAAAACGAATATGTGCATTTCGTTGGGATCGGGAAAAGGTATCGGGGTTTATTGGTGTCGAGAAACGTGTTTTACGGCACAGATGCAATAAGAAACGGGGCTGTGTTGAGCGGACGAAGGGCAGCGGCAGCTCCACATGAGCGCAGCCCAGAAAAGGAGCTCCAAGTCCAGCCTGTGGGTCCGTGTGCGTCCGGCGAAAGGGAACGTCTCTCGCTTTCTAATTTTGACAGATTTGACACTTGCCACATCCATGGGGTTTCTGCACCGTCGTATGCCTATAAAATCCTCTTCTGGATAAACACATTTTGTTCTTCTCCGACACGTCTCTCTCAGAAATGTGCAATCCCTCCGCCCTGTCTTAGTTCCTCTCGCTACACTTTTCCCCTTTACCCCACTTTGTCCATCTTGTCTTTTTTATTTTTCATCGCTGTTTGCCTCTTTTCAAGCGTTGTTTTTAAGTCGATTCTCGCTCATTCCCTGACGAAGTCACATGCAAATCGATCGGCATGTAAGAGAGCGTGTGTGTGTGTGTGTGTGTGTAAGTGTGCGTGCGTGCGCGAACGGGTTCGTGTAGCGTGTGTGTGTTACGTGAACGTGGTGTGTTCGCGATAAACGAAGCCCCGGGTCTCCTTCATGACAAGAGCGGATCAGCAGGACCTTTTCCACGGACAGCCTGAGAGGCAGAGCTCCGTTCAGAGAACAGACATGTGGTTCAGGGAGGACATATGCAGGCTGGATCTGCTGCCTCCAACTACTTGGCTGCCGTATCTGACTTTCAGGAGAACGGCTTTTTTTTTTCCTCCGACAAATGCTGACCGGAATGAAAACAAAACATTGCCCTATTCGTCTGACCTTAAGCAGACATAATCATTCCAAAGTTACTGCCGGAAACTTAAAGCATGGTCCAGGCTCAACCTATAGGTCACTGCATGCATTTAGTGGCCGCTTAGCCGGCTCACATTTGTGTGTATTTGTTCTTCTTTTTTTTTAAGTCAAGCTACACAAAATATCTTCCACGGACCCGAAATAGAATAGACTGGCCTCTCGGCAGAAAATACAAACAGGCTTGCACAGAGACCCAACTGAATGGGCCCTTTCCAAATGATCTATATATATATTTTTGTATTACTGCCAAGACTACAATGTTAAAAATGGATCTGATCGGGGAAAAAAATTTAGGTTTAATTGCAAGCTGAATATCTCCTTTAAATATGATCAAAAAATAGCAACTCCCTTTCGGATGGGATGGAGCTATAGACAGTTAGAAAAAGGCTGCGAGAATCGTAAGTCAGACTCGGATATTGTTCGCTACATAGAGACGGGAAATGAAAGAGGAAAAAAGAGGTTTGGCGAGCGAGCAGAGGCAAGGATAGGATATGTGTACCGTTTGGGGAGGCAGAAAGGGGGGTGAGAAGCAGTGTGTGTGTGTGTGTGGGGGGGGGGGAGGGAGGTCAGGCAGCCAGAACCAGGGGGAACAGGGGTCATGGAGTGAGTGCAGAGATAAAAAGGAAAGAGAGGAAACCCCCGCGCAAACAGCCGATGGATGATGGGGAGTGTGGGGGTCTTGCTGGGAGGAAAGGGTGATGGTAGTTGTTGGTATGTGTTGTGAGCCACACAAAGCACTTGTGGTTGTCAGCATCTGCAGGATTAAGACTTTGGCTTTAGTTTAGGATGGGAGAAACAAAATAGACGGGTAACAGGTTTAATAAAAACAAAACGTTAAGGCTGTCAGGGAGGGAGAGAAAGGCACAGAAAAAGAGAGAAGAGGGCTGGGGGTAGGAGTGTTGAGGGGGTTGGGTGGAGGGGTCAGATAGCCATGGGCCATAGAGGAGGAATCAGGGGAAGAGGTCAGATAAACAGATTCCTACCTTTCAGACTGAAGGGGAGCAGACGGAAAGAGATTAGCACTGGGAAAAAGAGGGGGAAGTGACTGATTAATTTAAATCAGTGATAATATTCATATAGCTCCTTCCTTCAATTCTATTATTGTTCTATGGTTATTTTCCGTTTCTTGTGTGTCCGCAAAAGTAAAGTGTGTGTGTGTTACGATTCCAGTTATTAGAAGCTCAAAGGTGTTGTAGTGGATGGGGCAGGTAGGCTGCTGTGCCAGAACTCGAGTGATCTCCTTTCCTCCCCTGTCTGACAGTAACACTCCTCTCCTCTTCCTCCTCCTCCCTCTCGCTTCGTCTTCTGTTACAAAACAAAGACAGCAGAAATGTTTACTGTCATCTCACCTGTCTGATTTTTTTTGTCTTGTCTCATCGTCATATTTATGTTTAATTATAACAGTTCCTGGCAACGGTGTAGGAATGTCATTGGCATTATTTCTATGTATTCTATTTCAAATATGTGTTTGTCAGACGTTGTGTTCGTTGTAGCTCACTATATTATCTCATGCTCATCCCTGGCTGTGATATTGGAAGTATTGCGGGTCTTGAGAACTGTGAGCTGTTAAAGTGCCACCAGAGTGATTATTTTACCAAAGACAGCATTTTTTTAAATAATTGAAATTGGGCCATTTTTATTTTTTAGCTCTATTCTTGTGGTCAGAGTTATTTCTTCATGTCTTGTTAATATGTTTAGATTTATTTTTTATAGCTTTTTTTTTTTCGACAAAAACATTTAAATATCTATATCAACAAAAACATTTAAGTACAGTTTGGTTATCTGCCATTACTGAAGGGAAAGAGCAAAAACTATATTGCTCTGTTCAGAATAATTGAAAAATACTCTCATGCAGATATTTCACACATCTGATTATTCAAATTTATATTTGTAATTGCTTCATATATCTTTGTGACACCAAGCAAGTGTTTTTAACCATTATAAAAAAACTCTAAATTGTAAACATGTTATTTGACTGTTTTAGACATATAACAAAATCCTTTGTCTGTTAAGATCACAATGATTGAAAAGTGCAGGTTTGTTTATTTGTGACGTTGGTGCCGTGCATAGTCGTTGAACATGATTTTATTTCTATGATTAATCATGCAAGTGCATGTGGGATAACTGCAATCTGTGTGTTGTTGCTGTTATCCCTATCATGAAGGAAATATTCGTTGTGGTAATGCTGTGATGTGATCACAGTGCTGTGCTGTAGTTGCCACTGATCCTGCACAGCAACAAAACGGTTGTCCACTGTTTGCACTTGGTCCCCCTCTATTACCATATGCTGATGACAGGTGTGTTCAGAGTCTTCAGATGCCATTTGACTGTATGAACAGGAATAGCACTTCCAGTCGGGGAAATGAGATGAAGGCAGGAGCAGTCGTCATGGATAGGCTTGTTTCATGGTTTGGGGGTAACACAGAGAAAGGGGAGACAGCGCCTCTGGCTGTCATAAACCCTTCTCCTCCTCTCACTGTGCCTCTCCTCCCTCTCTCTCTCTCTCTCTCTCTCTCTCTCTCTTCATCTCATTCTCAATGTGTCTCCCTCCTTAACTCCCACCTTTCCATGCTCGAGCACTGGCACCGTGGGGGAGCTCGCTGCCGTGTTATCGGTTGGAGAGAGCCCTCTTTGGGTTACCAATGTAGGCTGAGGCAATACATAAGAGATTCTCCACTCTTTATATTTGTTTGCCAGAGGAAGTCTTTGCACACAGAACACAAAAATGCACCTCTATATGCTCTGATAAGTAAGATATAGAATGATGGTGTGTCTCGTGTGAATGGAACATTTTTAAGAAATTGTTATTATTATTATTTATTTTGTGTTTTAATAAATCCGTCAGTTTAAATAATGCTTTTTCACTGTATGCCGTGTGCTTCATGAGAGGCAGAGCATTATAAACACGGAGCGCTACCTTTTTGTGGATCTGTCTTCACTGAAATCAGAGAAGAATGTCAAGTGTCAGCTATTAGCTGTATGGACACATGTAGATGAAGGCAGTCGACACAGACGATGGCTTTGAATCCAATGTGTGCTTTTGAATATGCAAGGTCGTGCAGCGGCGGCGACCAGTTCTTCCAGTTGTCCTGCAGCCGAGGCCAGTGTACATGTCAAGGAGCAGGCGGGGGGCGGGATCTCGGCTCAGCACCGGGGTGAGCTAAAAAGTGGGAAGGGAGAGTGGAAGAGACGACTGTCATGCTCAGGTGTGTGTGTGTGTGCATGCTTGTGGTGTGCATGAATGCTGTACACGATCCTTAATCCCAGCAGTCCTGAGTGTCCAAAAGGGCTGTTCTTTTATCCACAGAAAGCACCTCTTTCTCTTAAATTCCCCATCCTTGTCTTCGTTTGAGCTGTTCTTCTTCTTCAATGTCATCCTTTTATCTTTTTGAAGTGAAGGTTGCGCAGATTTTTGTGAATTGCTCTTTCACAATATGTTATCGTGTTAACAATCTTGGTTAAATCATTGTGGGAGACAATATGACTGTGAAGATGCGCTTGTGTTTCGACACGTGTGTGCACAGATGCATTCTGATTTGTGTGTACAGTACATTGGCATCCTGGACATTTCTTTTGAATGTGCCAGGTTAAGGCCCTTTTATAATACACTTTTGTTTTTATAGTCATTCGTTTTTCATTGTTAATTTTGAGCTGTTTCCAAAAATCTAATCCAGTGTTCAAATTCAGACAAATAACAGCAGACCTGTGTTATGATAATGCAACATTGCTCTGATTATCTTGCACTCATACAGGGAATAGAGATACGAGAAAAAAATCTAAAATTCTCTTCAGTAATGTGTTTAAAAGCATCGTGTGGCTTCTATTTAGACTCTCTCTCCTTCAGTGCAGAAAATTCATAGAATTCATAGAAAATTCACAGTCATAGAATGGAGCACAAAATTGTGTGATACAAATTTGTATTCTATTTCTAAAAAATAAATGCTGTTATAGTCATGGAAGGGGGGTTAGATTTTGTGTGTGGATCTACATCCTTGACTAGAATCTCAGTATTGTGTCTTTCATAAACGTACAATATCAGTTTTGTAGCAAACAAGGCTGTTTGTTAGATGGCTGTGTTGTAACAGTGGTTTAGACTGTTTTACTTCTGGGTCGCTGTATATCGACTGTGAGCAGAGGGACCTATGTGATGCATGCCTGTCCAGCGCTGTCAGTATCGTAAAAGCTGTGTGTGTGTGCGTGTTTGTGTAGCATAGCGGCTACGGGCAGCAGCAGCTAGCTCTAGTGTTCAGGGATGGGAGCAACAACGGCTTCGTGTCTGTATAGGCTAGATATGCGTACACGCAGGCGAGGCAGGGATGACAGGGACCACTCCAAGGGCTGCAAAAGCTGCCCCTTAGCCCCCAATATGCCCACCCTTCTCTTGGACCCTGGAGGCCAGCATTCCACCCTCCGCACTGGCGCTTATCATCACAAAGGACAGAATGCATAAAACATGGAGGACGCTTAGACAGAGGCGGCCCAGGTCGCCTTTCTCTCCCCACACTGAGCCCTGGAACAATGCATGGGCCCCTCTGGCCTGTGACTCTGACGAAACACACGCCGTCTTTTTATCCTCCCCTATTTCTTTGTCATCCTCTTCCTCTTCCTCTATGTTACTGTGCTCCGTGGAGTGATAACTACCCTCACATTGTTTATCTGTGTCTGTGAAATCTGCATTGTGCAACTGAAATGTAAGAGTGTGTGTGGCTGTGTGTGTGCGGCTGTGTGTGTGTGTGTGTGTGAGAGAGAGAGAGACAGACAGACAGACAGGTTTGAAATATTGACAATGCATCACATCATGTTCCATATTATTTATTGTATTACATATTTTGACATGAAATATGTATAGTTCAAATACAATTAAAAAAACATACACAGAGGTTAAATGTAAATTATTTAAAAAATTGAATTACATAAGAAATGACATTTTGTATAAAAGAAGACATGTTTGAATGCAGTCAGGCGATCTGTGTCATTTTCCTCGTCACTGATCTACAGCCAGGTCACACGATGATGCAACATCACTGCTTGTATAAGTCCCAAATACACTATGTGCGTTTGTATAATCAAGCTATTAGCTTCTGCGCTTCTCTGTCGGTCATTGGGCTTGGGCTTGTTTGAAAGGCCAGATAAAGAGCTATGTGACTGTGATATGAACATTATACTGCTATAGACTTTATGGCTCTTTTTCTCCATGCTACTCATTCTCCTCTGCTACTCCCAAGACATGCTTTGTATTAACAGTGGGTCAGACAGACACATATATAAACAGAATTGATAGCGTTTGACTGCACATTTTCTCATTTTTAGAATTGCATGTGTGCAGTGTTTCTCGTTTTGACTTTTTCCAAGAATGATGATATTTTATTTCTGTTTCTTGGTTTAAAGCTTTGGTTTCAGATTCAGGTCATTCAGATTTCAATGTCCCTTGTCTGTGTGCTCTGCGTCCACTTCACTTTGCAACAAACGGTAGTAATGTGCGACTGAGAGGGTTTTAGGCTGCATATGTTTATACGTGTGTCTGATAGCTGGGCTGTAGGAATGCACTGCTAGGATGTGCTGGACCCCAGCAGGTCTATGGCACTTCCTCTCTGTGTACCTCACAGATTATCCTCCGCAGGATTATAGAGAGAAGAAAAGAAAAGAGCGATGGCAGGAGCAGCCTTTCCCTCTCTCACACACACACACACACACACACACACACACACACACACACACAAAACAAAAATCTCAACAAAAAGTGTAATTCACTTGCAAATGTGTAGTAGCCCGTCCATGTTCCCAGTGGAGGAGCGAGAGAGAGAAGAAGAGGGAGGGGCAGAGATGGAAAGACATAGAGAGCCGGATGCAGTGTATGTCAGAAGACAGGGCTGAGATAAAGCTACCGACTGCTTCTTCCTGGTCACGAAAAGCAGCTGACTCCATCTGCATATTGATAGATTATCATGTGCTTTGTGTGCATGTATCGTATTTACTGTGTAAGTAACTAAATGTGTGTGTGTGTGTGAGCTGTTGTCATACGGCAGGTACATAAGTTGCGACTTGCTATTTGTCATTCCCCTTGCTTCTCCTGAGGTGGCCCAGTGTCGTTCGCTCAGTACCCCAGGCGACTGATCTGCCAGCAGTGAAGGGGTTAAGAAGCAGGGATAGCCCTCTTTTGTCTCTGCGGCCCTCTTTGCCATTGTTGTGGTGGAATTGAGCTCGGTGCACCTCACTTGACCACAGCAAAGCAATAAAATGGCCTCTAAGTGCTGTAGCCTCCGTAGTCCTCTGATGTCAGCTCTCTTCCAGCTTCTGCAGCTATATTTTCCTTTTTTCTAAAAACACATGGGCATGTGTCTGTGTACAATGTACAGTATGTGCACATATATACTGTACATTGTTATTTTATTTCGTTGTTCATTACTCATGCATAACTAGCCTTTTTATTATTTACTCATGTCAATATTCTTTTTTTCCTTTGTTGTTTGGAAATTGCATGGAAGTCACATACTAAGCTCCTGGAGAGTGTTTTAGTGTATTTTGACCTGTGTTGGTGCTTTGCATGCAAACGCAAAACACATATGATCAGAATATATAATATTAGAATGTAGGTTGTGAAGGACCTATTAAAGGGAAAAATTGCTAACTGCTCTCGAAAAGCAAATTCAAATATACACACATTTTATATTTTTAATGAGCTCTGGAAATGATTTTAAGTATTTATTCGAGCTTAACATTCAGCAGAGTAGTAATGATATTCAGTTTTTTTTAATACTCTGAGTGTGTGTTTGCCTCTGCGAATGCCAGTAAATATCTAGGCCGATCTGACCGCCACCACCACCACCACCACCACCTGATAGTCATCAAATCGAACGATGAAGTCTGTGATATCCGCTGAATGAACGGTACAGAGTAGATGCCTCGGTTCTTTAGCCAAGCACTGCTTTTTTTATTTTACATTTTCTTTCAGTTTTGCTATACTAGCAATAATGATACAAATACTGTGCATGATCGTTTCATTTTGAGAATGTATTATTATAATGCACAGTGTTGGTGGTATTGCGTTTGATTGAACTGATGATTGTTTATAGCAGAGTCCCACCTCTGCAGACATTGTAATTAAAAAGAAGATATACTGCGTGTGCGTCTCTTGCCATCCCATCTCATCTCGTCAAATAAGCATCTTGCTGTTGCAGTGAGCATGTCAGTGGATTTATGAAAGGTTTCTGATTGGCTGAATTATAATTGACACTGTCCCGCGTGTAATCCATATATGCCAGGTGTTATACAGACCACATTAAATATTGCACCAAACTGCAATTAAACCAACATTTCCTCAAAGCCACAATATTACACCTCTACATTATTCAGGGTGTCTCTGTCTCGTGTGCCTTTGCCACCCTTCTTCTCCTCTGCTGCTCTCCTCCTCCCTAAACACGTGTGGTTTCCTCTCTGGGTCTTACTGTACCTAAAACAAATTCTCCTTCTCATGTCCCTCTGTTAAATGAACAAACATAAGGACCCCGGTGCCTCATAATAAATTGATTAGAGAGAAGCAGACTCCCACACAGCAACACCGAAAACTAGAGATGTACATTGTGTGTGTGTGTGTGTGTGTTTAGCCTAAGGAAGAGGACACATACTCTCTTTATCTCCCTGACACTCCTATACCAACACAACCAGAAATGTATATTTATCCAGTTTAATGGCAGTTCTTGTCTGCTGGTCCCGATGCTCCCACCTCTGTGGCAAGCTATGCTCTCACCGCTGTTGTTGCGCCCAGTGGCAGCAGCTGATGTCTCATGACAGCGACAGTGCCGTGGCGTTTACATATTGGACACGGAGCCCTCTGCGACTGTTTGGTTTTCATTCTGACGTTCAGTGCCACAGAGCAGAGATTTGGTCTAGGCTGAAGGGGGGTGGGGCAGGTCCCATGGGGCTGACACAGGGCTAGACGACCGTGACAGACTGGTGACCTCGGCTTTGTGACGTCATTTGCCTCGTCTGGTCACCATGGCATTCATTTTCCCTACTGTTTAATGAATGAAGATAGGGGCCCGGGCTAGTTTATGCAGCTATTGGTGATGTTCTGGTGAATTCGGAGACCCAATGTTAACAGAAGAAAGCATTATGCATTTTTATGGTCATAACGTGAGTTTAAAACATCCATTCTATCAACTGTGATATATTTCTATCTATCTTTCCTTCTATCTACTGTATGTCTGTTAGGTTTCATTTTCTTCTCTTTTTCTAGCAGGGCGGAACATTTGACTTTTTGTTTTACTGAGGTGTAACAAATAGCAAGAGAGAGCATTGTTGTGTGAAGCAGTACAACAAAACACACCTTGACCACATATAGGAAGTCAGCCTGAGGTAGAGTGAGACTGAAAATGGGTACAGACATAGAAACCGTATGCATTTGATAGAAATAAAAGAAATTGCCGCTTAAATTAGGTATAATTTGGTCAGCGTCTTCTCTTTAGATCCAGTGTTGCCCCTGCAACTCAGGTAAGGTACGTATCTATATCTGCAGGAGGATGGCTATGAATTGGGCTCCTCTCATTGCCTGCTTTGTGTTGGAGCCAGGTGTTTCCTCATGTTGGATCATGCCCTGATGGGGAACAACAGGCCCCATGGCAGGTGAGAACCAAGATTTTAGAGGATAGCTTGTCACTCTGTGGTTTTCCTTTGCCCTGAGCCAAGCTCAGAAAACTCTTGCGAGCAGTGTAGACTGTAGTAGTAAAATTGCGCTCTGGGCTGAGGATTAACACAGGAAGTAGCCCATGTATGGTGCAGGAGCTCTGTGAATGTATTCTTTTCCTCGCAGCAGCACCAGGAACAGGACAAGTGTGTAGCTGACACAGCCTTTGTTTATACTGGAGAGAATATGAGTTTGGAGGAAGGAGAGAAACGAGAGAGGTGGTGGTCGGGGGGAGGGGGGGGGGGCACAGACAACAGTCTCATCACTTCCTTCCTTGCTAGTAGTTTTTTTTCTTCTTTTTTTCATGTATCGCCATTGTCAAAACAACCGTAGAAAGAAGAGGAAGTGTAGAACTGAGGCAGAGGTTCCATTATAGACATTTTGCATAACAATAATGCATGAAAAATCCAAACTGTAAACTGTAACTCTAATCAACCAGCTTGGTCTACCCTGGTACAATACAACACTTCTCTTTTTTTCTGCCAGACAGGGTACATTAAACAAGCCTGCATGTTTTGACCCTGATCAAAACAGAACGCTCATTTCTCACACTCTGTAGACCCCTGGCTTCAACAGCTCTGTGTGCAGTCGTGCACATGTGCAAATGCATGATTCTGCATGGATATATCTATATGAGTTGTTTCCTGTCTTGCACATATCATTTCTGTATAAGAAAACATCCTGCACCCTCTGTCTTGTTGAGATTCAGGCCTGTGGTCAGGGCAAAAATGTACTTTCACATGACAGATGGCTGTGTGGGCCTTCAACAGGAAGCCTGGCTACACTGTTTCACAATCCCTTTAGAAACAAGAACTGAGTACCCGTGCTATGGTGTGTTGTCCGCATTTTGTGTAATGGATGCCAGCTTGCCTGTAGTGGGTACAAGCACAAGGCGAAGGGAGGGGGTACCCCGACATAAGTGGACCCCTGAGACCTCCTGGAGGGGTAGAGGTGTGGCGAACGTCTGTTTTGGGCATGGCTTGTGTCAGCGTGTTTAGCGTTTGCCTCTAAGGGCATTTATATGCAAATGCTAAACAACCTATTGGGGTGGCTAATTACAGCAGGGCCTTTGTGTGTGCCAGGCAGTGAGAAGCAGGGCGGTACTAGCACGCCAGGCCTGGACTTCCCCTGCTTGTTTACTCATTGTCTTTCCTTATTACCCCCTCATTGACACTCCTCTTTTGTGTGGCTGTGCCGTTTGCCTGCATGCTGGCTCCTCCCCTTGTGGTGCCGAAGTTAATGTAGTAGATTAAAGAGGCAGCACTCTGGCCCTGTTTACTTCCTCTTTCATCTGGTGGCACAGCTCTGCTTTACTCTGTAGCCATTCCTCCCGTAGCTAACGTCTAGCCACCACCCATTCAGCCTCATAGTACTCTCTCTTTCCTACAATTAATGCTCAGCTAATTACGTTGGGTGATACAAATGCATTTAGGTCAGGTTCTAATGCAATGCAAATTTATGAGCAAGCAGAAGCAAATATTAACTTGTAGAGTCTCTGGTAGTCATTGGCTGGAGACAAAGGTACACCTCCCTTAACTGTCAAATATGAAGGTTTTTATGTGCTTTCGGTGTCGCTGCCTGTTTTTTTTCTCTTTGTTGTCAGGGATCTGACGACAGTGACAGCAGGATGCAATGAAAATGTTCCAACTGCATGGGCTCTTACCAGAAACCCTATTTTCTTCATTGTATAACTAGAGACTGAAATATGAATTGAATAATTACATATTGTTGTGGCCAAAATGACTGTTATAATAGTAATAAAACCACAACCAAGTCCTTGTGGTAAAAGGTGTGTACACAGCGTTTCATAATTACATCTGGATTAGTTGCGGTGTTGATGTTGTTTCCGCAGATAATTCGGTTTCATTTTGCTCTCCCATAAAAAATCAGCTGCAGCCTTATCTTCTTTATTGTAGAGTAAAAATGCATCCAGATGTAGTAAGTGCTTCCCAACATATGTGTGCGCTAGTATGACTCACTTTTCACCCACTATATTCTAAAATCTCTGCTGAATACACAACCGTATCAAACTAGTCCTGCTGCAGTCCTGTGAAATTATTTGTCTTGAGTTAAAACAAAGAGAGGGAAAGAGAGCAAAAGCACTGCTTTAGTGTTGCCTCTCACTTCATTCTACAGCTTAGGTTTACCGATTACACCCACACTTTTATGTGTTCTCCCTCAGACATACACATACCCTGACACACACACATATATATATATATATATATATATATATATATATATATGCGCAGGGGGAGACTTGGCTGGCCAAGGAAGCCAAGGCTGGATCAAAGGCCTTGTGTGAGGGAGCTAGGGTACCTCGTAGCAAACAGCTGCCCCTTGCTGTCTCTGCCTCTCACCCCAGCCTGACAGCAGCCAGAAATATGAGGCCTCTCCAGACCTCTGTCCTGGGAAAAAAGGCACACATACACTCAGAAAAGCTTTTGTTTCTGCTCTCTCTCTCACTCGCCCTCGCTCGCTCAGACATACAAAGAAGAAAGAAAGCCGTTTGTCTATGCTCATTCACTCATTCAGACACAAATGGAAATCTTCGTTTCACATATACACTCCCTCTGCCAACCTCACAAAACCATTCAATTATCACATGCTTGATTTCTCTTTATTGTCTGTTAAACTCTTTCATTAGCTGTTTGGCGCAATTTGTCTGTCAATCTTGCGCTGCATTTGCCTTTCTCCCACTTCCCTCAACATTGTGCCTGCTCTTTCTGTGCGCTAGGCCTTCCTCGGCACTGTCTGAGGCTGCTTTTCTTCTCCTATACTCTTGTCTCCACCTTTCCTCGCCACATGTCTGGGATTTCTCTCCCTCTGCTCTGCGTCTCCGGCGTGTTCAAACTCTGACAGAGTTGAGAAAGGCATTCAGCTCCCTAATCCAGGCTCCCTCTATCAGGAATGCTAATACGTGTGATTGTGTGACCCGGCGAAGCCCGACAACATCTGCAGGAGCCTATGGCGAGCCCCCATACACCCACCCACCCACACCCACCCAGCCCCCTGCCTTAGAGTGTTCACTCGCTGCCATTATTTCATTGTTTCACTTCACGCCTGTGCCTGGCCTGGGCAGTGCAGTTAACCCTCTGTTGCTCAAGCCATGCGAGCTGCAGTCCTGCACACAAGGCAAGAGGGGTACTGAGGAGGGGCGTATGGGTTTGGGACAGCCCTTTTCCAGGACAGGCCTCCCCGCCTGCCCATCTGGACCTCCACACACAGCTCTACCCCTCACACTGTCTACGTATGCATTCCACTACCAGCATTTGTGTTCATATAGTCTGTTTAAAAGTGTGGTCACTTGTGAGTTGAGGTATAGTTGCAGGAATGACCATCTGTGTCTCGCTGTTTCTACATAGCTTTTGCCTTCTCGGGGACATCAGGAAAAGGAAACTTACTCTTGATAGGATGAGATCTGAAGGGGTTGTGGTGTTAGCCAATGAAAACCTGTTATTCAATTTCCACCCACTCCTTTGCCAGGTATTGGAGTTGAAAGAAATTATTGTTGGGATAGTGTCTGTTTTTAAAAAGATGAATTACTTGTAAAGCACAACTGTCAAAGTGAATCTGTGTCAGGCTGGAGTGCTGCTGATTGAATTACTCTTCTCCTCAGTCCTGGCTGTACTCCTGCATATGTATTCAAGCTACACCATACTTTAGACAAGCAACGGGGCAGATTGGTTTTCTATGTTCGTCATTCACATCCTGTTAAAGCTTTAGGATTGTTATACCTGTCAGAATTTGGCCCAAGTAATCTGTTTTTCCTGGACTCCAATAAACAAGTGTATATATTTAACACACATTGTAGTTTCAGGCCATCATACGGCGAAAAATCCAAGCAAAACTAACTCATTTTATGTTTGCACTGAACAATGTAAATCCTGACAGCTTTTGTACACGTTCACTGGTGGTTAGGTGTCCCTGATTTGTTGATGTCTGGGATGAAAGAAGCAACTTTAGGCATATGAACATATTGAACTTTTCATGGTAGCGGTGGTTCAAATTATTTCACCTAAAAATAAGCCTACAGCCACAGTAGTAGTAAATCATTTTTACATGTGCAGCAGCCCACACAAAATAAGAGTTTCTAACTCTCTAAGCGTCAGCTAATATAGTTGGTTTTCAACCTCAAAGTTAGATGTGTCCCCACAAACTATTTCCAATGCGTTATACCAAAATTGTACACAACTACACAGAGAAATGAACAGCACAAACAAAGGGGAGTCAGCTTCGTACCTAGCTGCAACGTCTGTGGTAACCACTAGGGATCCACGTTCAGTGACCTGTGTCACTGTGTCCACACAAACACACACAAACATTCCGTTAATGTTGGAACAATGATTTTGTCCATTGCTATCAAAACCATGATTAATCATTACATTTGTTAGCAGGGGCAGTGTTACTATGGGGACATAAAATGGTCAATACTGCTTTGCATATCAACAGAAAAGTTTACAGTTGCAGTACAAATCTGTGTAGGAGCTGCCACAGGTCCGAGTAGCGCTATAGAGATCCAATCTTTAGGGATCCTCTGTCTCTTCCTCTGACATCTGTTGTTCATCTTAACAGGCTGTTGTTTTGCTGAAACAGATTATTGGGCAATTCAGAATGAATGAAGGTTTGATGATTTCCTGCATTCTCTTGCTGTTGGAATTTGTAAGAAGTTTTGGTTTTCTTACTGGTCAAAGTGGCTCTTTTTTTTGGAAACTAAATACATTTCTAAATCTGCTTGGTAGAACGATTAAAGGATATTCTGAATCAAAAAAGAGTGTGACAGACGTGACTGTAAAATCAAGTGGCTGTTGCATCGATCTTGCTTTGCAGGAGAACATCATCTACTATTTAGAACTGTTTAGAAAGTGCAAATTATTTTAGGACCAAATATAATTAACTCAAATATAATTATTCTCTCTGTTTTTACTGATGAATTTGCACATGAATATAAAATGTTTGAACAGAACAATTTAAAAATGTAAAAAATTGTTTTAATGCCCGACAATAACAGTTTTTGTGTTGTTTGCAAATTAATTGGAATAAATAAGCCCAAGAGGTATGTTAAGACTGATATATTGGAGTGCCACTGTGCAAAACTGCCACAATATGGAGAGGAAATATGCAAAACAATTTGCAGAAGCTCATACCACGCTTTAATTGTTCTTGAACAGCATATTAGCAAAGCTCACCATTACAAACTATTGACACCTGCAGTTTAACAGATAATATACAAAAAAATTAGTTGTCAGAGTGCATACTTTTGTTTCCTTTCAAATATCAGATATATTATGATTATGATGTTCAGTTGCAGAACTTAGATTCAAAGTAAAGAAAAAATAAAGAGAGATAGTCAACATCTGTCTATGTGAATTTCAGTTTAAAGTTCTCCACCCTTCTGTTGTTGCTGCAAAAACGATTAAAACTGAATACGAGCCATAGGGGAATATAAGTTGGTTTACTGTGCCAGTTCCCATGACTGCTCATTTAAACCAGGGATGGAAGGATGTCCTCCATTTTTAAGATCAAACTTCACGCCATAACAGGCCATCCCAGGCTTCATTTACATTGACAACAACATACTACGAATGATTATGTATATGATCTGTTATGTACACACACTCTTGATTGTTATTAATCTATACATTCCAGATTCATTGTGTCTAACTAATATAAGATATAAATGTTTGATTGAAATAACTGCAGATTACAGCTTCCCCATTCCTTTGTTTACAGACATTTTTCAGGGTTTCGAGACGGTTTAAAAGGAATGGGCTCTACAGAGCCAAATTGGATCTGGGTATGTAAATACTCCTCTGATGTTTAATGAGAAACAAAGTTAGCTAATTATAGCAGCTCTGAGAAACATGAGGAGGACAGTGGGAAATGTTTCCATCACTCCCTAGCTCTATAGATTACTGCCTAATTGCCTCAATCGAATCAGGCGGAGACATTAGCCAGAGAGGCAGAGAGTGAGAGAGAGAAACATGGGGATGGGGCTGATTACACATATCCGTCGGTGGCTCTTTAGATAATCCAGCGGTGGACCAGCAAGTCGGGCTCTCTGACATAGCATGAGCCTGTCTGTCTTCCCTTCCCCCACTGCAGTTATGAAGGTGAGGATAGCAGGGTACTGTATTCTCTCCTGCTGCACCAACCAGCTGCAGAGGTGATTCATACTCCCATGCGGAAGTTTTTCAACTATAATTATATGTAATTCTGACACGTTTATGCCTGATTTTACCAGACAGTTTCTCCACTAATGACAAAGTAGCACATAACATCCTCTCAAACATTTGTTACAACAATATTTTTCGACCTTATTATTGTATGTTGTCATTTTAAGTACTACTGTAGTTGAAAATAGCACGCAGTGCGAGTTTGGCTGACCCGTTGAGAAGCTGGGAGAGAAGTTTCTTCCCTTTTACAACAAATGCTGCATTATCTGCTTGTCAAATATGAGGAGTGCAAGACAGTGAAACACAAGACAAATAGTACAGTGAAATGAGAGACAGGAAACTGACTTGTTTATTCTATTTCTGTTAACTCCTCTAATTCCTGTTAATGGTGGTGCATGAGAAAGGGAGACGTTTTGAATGTAGCTGTTAGATGTGTGTGCCCTGCTTATGTTTTGGAGGCAGGGTGAGGGGAATAAGAAGCTCCATTGGATCTGTTTCGTCCTCAGAGCACAGTGATATTGAGGTCAGCTGTCCAAAATGATCTCATGTTAAGGAATCGGCGAGTCAGCAGGGTCAGAGCAGAACCGCCATGACGACACTTTCTCCACGGTGATAACGCTGCCCTCCTTTCCCTCCCCTTCACTTCCTCTGCACGGGAACAGCGGAGAAGAGTCTCAACTGCGTCTGTGCCCTTTTACTTTGGAGCAAAATGCTACTGCCTTTGTTCTCTCACAGAACCACGTTCAGAAATCAAGGGAAGATGGTCGGATTTATTGAATCTTTACAGTTCTGATGATCCAGAGCCGCATGGCTAATCCCGCCGTCTTCTTCAATCCTAAACAAACATCTGACCTGCTGAAAATAGCCAACAGAAAATAGCTGTTTCCTGGATGTCATAGCGGTGTAAACGGGAGCCTGAATAATCCTTCCCTCAGTTTCCCAGGCAGGATGCCATGAAGCATGGCGATGGAACTGCACGTAGGAGTCAGGTGTCTTCCCACAAGCCCTAAAAACTGCAGTTATTAAACCGCTCCTAAAGAAGGCTAGTTTAGACTCTGCAACGATGAAAAATTATAGGCCAATATCAAACCTCCCATTTTTAAGTAAAATAATTGAAAAAGCGGTTTTCCAACAGCTGACCAACTTCTTGGCCGTAAATAACTGCTTTGATGTTTTCCAGTCAGGCTTTCGACAGCACCACAGTACTGAAACTGCTCGTGTTAAGGTTTTCAACGACATCCACTTAAACATAGACAATGGCAGAAGTTCAGTCTTAGTGTTACTGGATCTCAGTGCTGTATTCGACACGGTCGACCATGCCATACTCCTAGAAAGACTAAACATCTGGGTGGGACTCTCTGGCACAGCACTTAACTGGTTTGAATCCTACTTGAAGGACCGAGAATACTTTGTGTCTGTAGCTGACTACACATCAGAGCTGACTAAAATGACATGTGGTGTTCCCCAAGGTTCAATACTGGGGCCTCTTCCGTTCAACATCTACATGCTTCCACTAGCTCAGATTATGGAAAGCAACAAAGTGTGTTTTCATAATTATGCAGACGACACACAAATCTACATAACTATGTCACCAGGGGACTATAATCCCATACAAGGGCTGGGTAACTGCATTGAACAAACAAACAACTGGATATGCCAGAATTTTCTTCAATTAAACAAAGATAAAACAGAAGTAATTGTTTTTGGTACCAATGACGAACAATTGAAAATCACCGCTCAGCTTCAATCACTGATGTTAAAACCCACAAACCAAGCCAGAAATCTAGGTGTAGTTATGGATTCAGACCTCAACCTGAACAGCCATATCAAGACAATTACAAAATCAGCCTACTATCACCTGAAGAATATATCAAGGATGAGAGGACTTATGTCTCAACAGGATTTGGAAAAACTTGTCCACGCATTTATCTTCAGCAGACTGGACTACTGTAACGGTGTGTTTACAGGTCTCTGTAAAAAGTCTGTCAGAAAGCTGCAGCTGATTCAGAATGCTGCAGCTCGAGTCCTCACTAAGACCAGGAGGGTGGATCACATCACTCCAGTTCTGATGTCTTTGCACTGGCTTCCTGTCCAACAAAGAATTTACTTTAAAATCCTGCTGTTGGTTTACAAAGCACTGAATGGTTTAGGGCCAAAATACATCTCTGATCTGCTGCTACCTTATGAACCATCCCGACCCCTTAGGTCATCTGGGACCGGTCTACTTTCTGTTCCCAGAGTCAGAACTAAACATGGAGAAGCAGCGTTCAGTTTTTCTGCTCCACATATCTGGAACAAAGTCCCAGAAAGCTGCAGGTCTGCTGAGACCCTCAGCTCATTTAAATCAAGATTGAAGATTTTTCTGTTTGCTGCTGCCTTTAATTTAACCACATTCAATTAATATATTAATCAATTTCCTGCATTTCTGCATTTTACTACTGTATTTAATTTCTTACACTGTTCTTAATTGCTGTTAAATCTCCTTTTCTTTTGCCTTATGTTTTGATGCTTTTAATGGTTTTAAAAGGACCGCACAATATATCACCATTTCCTCCGGGACCGAGTTCGTGCAAGGCGTACACTATAAAACGCAGATCGGCAGAGATCTTTTCCAGACGTGGTTTGTGTGTGAGTAATTGCAGAATTGCGGCAGTGTATGGTTGATTGCGAGCAGCGTAATGTCTCAGGGAGACATTGATTATTGTTTCAATGTATGTTTTAAATCTCCTTTACTTTTGTCTTTATGCTTTTAATGGATTCATGTGAAGCACTTTGAATTACCTTGTTGTTGAAATGTGCTATACAAATAAACTTGCCTTGCCTTGTGTGGGGAACCCAGACCCCAGCAGAGTCCTTCTTAACAGTTCCGTTGGGAGAGTAGGCCCTGTAAACAGATAATGCCGCTCATGCGAAAAGGGCCGGAAGTGGGAGGTCTCACTTGTCCAGACAGTTAGAATGGGCACTCTTCACACTGGGTGTGAATCCTTGGAAAGTCACATGGGAGTGAGTGAGCTGGGCATTTTGCATCAATGTTACTGCTAATTTACAGTCCTCTTCTTCCTGCCATTGGGTTCAGTGTTGGTAGACTTGGCTGTATTGATGAAATACCAACAGTTGGTTGACCAGCTGTTGAGCTGAACCTTGTTGAAGTGTATTGAGCAGAGCTTTAAAAGTTTTTTTGTGTTGCTCTCAGGTCTTGTGCACCAGTCTCAAGTGATTGTCTGGAAGTAGGCTTTGGCTCATATCTCTTTTCTATCCTAACATCAGTCACATACTACCTGGCTCTTTCACTTTCTAATCCTCCCACCACCTTCACACCCTTTCTCTCTGTCTCCCTCTCTCTCTTACACACCCGTGTTCCCATAATTTATGGCTGCCGGGTCCTTGATCAATTGATAGCAGGGAATCCTTTGGTAAATAGAGTTTTAGACACATTGCCAATAGACCTGGGCTATTGATTGGTGTGTAAATTAAAAACTTAATCAGGTCTCTGAGATAAGATTTATCTCCGCCCCAAGCAAATTACAGGGCTGACTTAAAGACATAAAGGCAGGCCGGTGGGCAGAAGAGCACTGCCCCTTCGTGGGTTCCAAGTCTGGCCACGGTCTCCGTCCTGTTCCTGTTTCACTGCCGGTTCCAGTCTCCGCTACTTCTGTCTTGTGGAATAGACCATGAAGACTTTCAGTGTTGACATAATGGATGAAGGATTTTCCTGTACTCTTTAGTTAGAACAAGACTGGCTAAGACTAACCGTTTAAAGCATCTGGTGGACATATTTATCCAATATATCTTATTGTTCCATGATGCTCTTACAGTATGGCTGACCCAAGTGGGAAGTAGTTTTATTTCCTTATCATTTTGTTCTGTTTAGCAGTTTGTCTTGTTCAGTCTTGTCAATACCCCCCCCCCCTTACGTTCTCTCTCTTTCTCACTGTGTTTAATCACTTACTTTCATTGCTGCCCGTGATGAAATATGTAAATCATTACACCCAGCTTTTATTTCTTCAATAATATTCTCATCTTGTTGAGGTCATTTTACGCCACAATAAATTCATGCACACTCATACGCACATGCGGTGTTGTCTATATTTTATATGTATTAAGACAATCCTTGGTATTGCACATTGATCAGTAAATGGATTTCCACAGTAATTGCTGAGGGACATTTTCTCTGTCTCTACTCTTCTTCATTATTAATATTGGGAAATGGGTATACATTCAAGATGTCTCTGAGTGTAATTTCATCTTAAAATAACGAGGACACTTTTAATTCATGCCAGCTAATACAGAGTAGAATTCATACTGAGAGCCGGGGTTTCCTCAGGTTTCACAGATAGGAAAGACACACTCATTGAGGATGCTGGGATAGGTACTTCACAGGTATCTGTCTCGATCTTTAAGTCAGTAATTAAAACATACATTTTTCCCCTTGTGATTAAGGCTGGTATTAGGCTATGCTCAGGATTATAGCCCATCCCATTATCGCTGGTTAATGTCCTCATATACAGAGGCCATAGAAATGACATTGACCCAGGCAGAGAGAGAGGGACAGACAGACAGTGAGAGAGGACGATGGAGAGCAGACAGTTGAGGAGGTCACAAGTCCACGAGCAGATATAAGTATTTAAGATATGTGCAACACCCCTGAGGACTATTATATTGGTGATGAATATATAGATATCATTTTGGGTTTGTGAAGTGCTGGGTAAGTGTTAGAGGTCCCCAAAAGAACCGTGCAACCTAACCCATCCATTGGCTACATATTGGTGTCCACACTTTCTCTTTGTCTAGTTGTGGGGGAGGCTGAGATCATCAGTAATAGGCTTTTTGTCTGATAAGCCCAGAAAATACTCGTTTAGTTAGTGAAAGTGCAGTGGGATCCTGGCCTGATAAACCCGCTGTTTCCTTCTGTAATACCCAACAGCTAAAATCAATAGTTGGGATAATTCTCCCGCTAGTCGTCCAGTCTCCTTTATCTGCAGCCTTCCTTAACCCATGTACATGGGGGTGGTGGTTAGCTTGAGCATGCTTTCGTGTATATTAGAGGTTATATAGTTACACTTAATATAACTCCTTTTCGTGAATGCTACTTGCATTTGTCTTAAATGCCATTTTCAGTGCCACTATGGAAAGGATTGGACCACTACTGCCAAATGCTTGCCTTAAACCTCTGTTATTGTCCAACTGTTCACCAGCCAGTGTGCAACTGTTGTGGCACACAGTATTCTGGAGGGCATACTCATGGTAATATTTACTTGGCGTTGTGGGTCCAACTCCCAGCAATCACCTCAGGTGTTGTCTCTGAGTGAGTGCATGTATAAATCTGGTGGGAGGAAGTGGCTGTCAGCGCTAACTCAACCCCGCTAAGAGCCCTGTGCTCTGTCAACACAAGCTCTATGTCCTGACACAGGTGCTTGATTAGGCTTAAAAATACAGCACAGGTAGCGCCTCTGACACAGCCACGGGATCGAAAGGTTCCAAGAAAAGACAAGATAGATCCCTCATAGATTTAGGATAGGAGGTGCATGAGTTTGATGACGCTGACGAGGGCTTTAGGCCAAAACATGCAAGTTTTTACAATTCTTCCCCCTTCTCTCTGCACCTTGCTAGAAAGTGAAGTTGTGTCAGAACACCTGATCAGACATAGTAAAGAATACAGAATCCACTGTCCCACCTCAGCCAGCGTTATCATTTTGTTGGCAGGCTCTCCCAGAGTTAGTTTCTGTGTAATCTCTCTGGCCATCACAGCACTGCTGTAAAATACGGCCTCAGGTGTTAGTAGGCAGGGTGGTTAGCCTGCGACGCCGTTACCTAAAGTGCAGTGTATTATAAAGCAGTCAGGGCCCTGGATCACAGTATATCACAAGGGAGAGGCAGCGATAAGGCCTGCCTGCTCGCCCGCAGATCAATGAAGGTTACTGACATCATATCACAAAGTGAAAGCGAGTGCTGCACCCCAGGCTATTTATCAGTGACTCGGACATGAAAGGGGTGGAGGGGAGAGAGGACGCCACAGGACCCCCCCTCGCATTGGGGGCTCAAGCCTTGACTCCTCCTCCCCTGTCCTGTCAGCTATTCCTCCCCTGGACTGGCTCCCTTAGGGCAGCAGCAAGGAGTCTAACAGGATATTTAGAGCCATTGGACTGCTAAAACTGAGTGAGGGGAAAGTCAGGAAGATTGACAGTGAGAACTTTCCATGATATTTCAGGACGGGCAGCAGCACAAGTCGTTTCCCTGTTGAGTTCTGTGTGTCTCTTTATTTTTGTACGTTTGGTTGTGTAAAAGTACTTTCAAGGTCCTCGATTATCAATTCAAACATTTGTATTGAATTTAGTTTTAGTTTACTGTATTGCTTTATTTGGCAGATACACTGCACATTAATACCATTTCTGAAAATATGCCAGAGTTAGCCATTGAAAATACAATCAATGATAAAAGCTGTGGAAAAAAATGCAGATACAAACAAGTAATCGCCATTGTAGATATTGGACTGTGTTCCCTGCTCATCCTGTAATCTGCAGCCACCTGAAGTCACACAGGCCGGTAGATTTAGTTGTATTTAGTTGTATAATAGGTTAGAAAGATGCAATATCAGCTCTGATTCAGAAACACAAGAAAGCTTCAACCACTGCACACTTACCTGTAACCCCCTTTTCTTCTTCTCTCTACCTTTCCACAGCTTTATCCATTTATTGCATTATATATCACAAACCCCTATTCTCCTCACTTATGCCTGCATTAGTGTGGTAGTATTGAGCGGTGTGGACGCGCAAAGGCACTTTTGCGTGACCATGTGTGGAGATCATGCTTACAGGTACTGTATGAGTTCCATTTATCAGCTGCCTGGGGCACAATGTGGAGGATTTCCCCCAATGGGTTAGTGTGTAACTGCTCTGTCAATACATGCTTGTCAAGGCTGGGAGAGTGTGGGGGAAAAAAGGCCCCTCACTCCAACGCACTGAAGCCACTTATTGAGCAGCCAAGAGCTATTTGCCTCTTGACGGTGGCAGGCGGAGAGGGGGCCCAGCCCGGCCAGAGGAACTCTGTGGCTCATTCCCCACTCCCAGGACTTCACCGCTACTAGCTTGGTCTGAACCAAGCCCATCCTGAGCCAGGAAGCAGAACCAGTGGCTCAGACAGGAGACAGGGAGGTCTGTGTTTATGTGGAGCAGGTTGTCCTCTCCTGGCTCCTGGTCTTTGCAGGGCCTGGCTGTGTGTGCAGCTTGCTGCTGTAAAGCCCTGCTTCCTCTCTGGAATCTCGGTGTTGACAGAGAGCATCTGGGCCCTGGGAGAGCTTCCAGCCTGCTGGGTCCTCACATGTACACACACATTGAGTGAGGGATGGAGGGGGTAGAGTAAGAGAGGTAGAGCGCAGATTTCAGTTAATAAACTGTATATCATCTCTGTATACACCTTTCCAACTTTGCTGTGCCCGTTGACCAGTCCATGATCCAATCTGTCAAGTCTGCTCGCCATTCCTGTCACCATTCCCGTGGTATGTTTTATGAATGGGTGTTTTGATGGGCGTTTCTTTTATTCTCACCTACTTTGATTCAACAAAGAAAAGAATGTTGTCAAGGAGGTGCTCATCCTCCCTCCTCTGCTTTTGTTTTCTTAGACCTTCTTGCTCTCGTGAAAATCCCCCTTTTTTTGTGGGCTGTGAAGATCCCTGCACTGTGTTGGAGTTGCGGGTCGCCTGTCAAGACATGTCCCATATACCTGAGTCACAGAGGGATTAGTTAACCCCCACAGTACTATTGAGGAAGCGTCTGCCAAACCATGCACAGCTGAGGTGTAGCTAAGAGATGGAAGAGGCAGAAGGGGAAAAGATCCCCACTGTTTGATTCAATTCAACAGGCTTTATCACCTAAAGAAGTTCCCTCTCCCATCCAAGTGTTATATGTAATTCATGAATAATAAACTGAATGAGATGTCAATTTTGCACAACGTAAACCATGCAAGAGCAGCACAGCCAGGTACCCCGCTGTCAAAGAACAGCTGTACAAACAAAGAGAGGAGAAAAAGAACAAGAAAAACACATTATATCAACATTTAACAACAGTTGCTCTGTAATCTGGTATTACTTCCACAAGCAAAGGAGGGGCCTGTATCAGGCCAAAATGAACTTGGATACTGTTGGCAGGAGAAAGCCAAGTGCTCATGAGAGGTTAGCCCAAGATGTGAAGGTCCACAGACTCATCTTAATCCAGGAGGCTTGTACCTAATCGCTTTTGATGTGCATGTGAATATGACCTGCTTCAACATTCCAGCCCTGACCATACTAAGTTCAGAAGACCAGGGCAGTGCTGAGCAGAGGGGAGGGGGTGAGGGTAGTGGGGTTGTGGGGGTGGCTTCAGCTCGCACTAATTGGCTGCCAGGCTTGTCTATACTGCCTGGGGCAAAAGGAATACCCTTTTCTCAACCCAACAGCCCCAGTGTCTTCCAACTGTCCTCTTCCAAACCCCCTTTATTTTCTCCGGGCCCTCCCGTGTCCCCACAATTAAGTATGCGTCTGTGTGCGTGCTTGTGTGCGCACGTGCATGTACGTGCTACACTGTGTAAGCTGGCACATTATTAAGGGGAATTCCAGTGAAAGAGAGAAGTTGAACAGAGAAGCGTCTGTCCCCTGGATCTGCAGTGGGTGGCATCCTAGCATTCTTCTTTGTGTGTGACTTCTGCCCACAGTGGCCCTGTGTATTTCTCTGGTCGTGTCAGTGTTATATTACTGCCTGATGGCACATAGGGCTACTATATGGACCATGAGAACTCCCATCTGCCTTGAGTTCACTGAACTTATTGTGGAAGTTTGAGGAGAGTTGGAGCTGTTGTCAAACCAGGCTTCGGGAGACTAAGTTGAGAGATTTGGCTGAGGCAGCCTAGAGCTTTGCAGCCAAGCAGTTATCCAGAGTGACAGAGCACAAAGATGGGAAGGGAAAGACGAGGGTAATAGGAGCGACGGGGTGTTATTAACAAATACAAATTTCATGATTTGGCATCAGCGAGTGTAGTTCACATACAGGCACACCCATACGTATGCACACACACACAAAGAGAGAAGACTGGCACACTGTAACGTCTTGCCAAAGCATTGGAGAGTACTACAGGCGGATGCCGCTTCCTGTTTTGTCTGTGTGTGTGTGTGTGTGTGTGTGTGTGTGTGTGTGTGTGTGGTTCAGGTGCGGTTAATGTTGGCACCAGATCTTCAGGCCCGCGGCAATAAACAACAGAGCAGGCAGGAGGCCAGATGCAACTCTACAAACTTTTAACCTCTCCCTCAGCTAATCCCTCGCCACACTAGTAACTCTTTCTTCTTTTTTTTAACTCATTCTTTCACCTCTCACTCTCTCTGTTCTTTATTTCTCCTCCCACTGCCTACTCTTCTTTCTTTCTATTTCTCTCCTTTAGTCCCACTCTCCTTTTAAGTGAAGTCAGTGTCCTGACCTCTAAATAAAGGCTGGAACACTACAGCTGTTACCAACTTCAAACAGCCAATGGCTCAGAGTGGAGCCTGTGCAAGTGTTGGGGGCAGAAATAATGTGCCTATTAAAACTAACTTAGAGCCCTCTTTACTCTTAAGGCTCCCTGGGTCTAAGTTGACCACACCAAACCAGGCGTGATACAGCCGACGCACAAACAGTGCAGTCAGCCCTAACCCAGCCCAGTGTGAGATAAAGAAGGAGCTAAGACAAAGACACTGTTCATTTTGAGTCCACGTTATCTGTATGATTTCCACTCTTTGATATGATCTTTGCATGGTGGAGGGCAGTAACAAAGGGTCACCTACGCTTCCTCACATTAGGCGCCAGTTACATCATTTGACTGGACGTCACCGATTGTAGCCTCATGCAAAGCCGCTGAGGCCCCCAAATCATACACTAGTGGTCCATTCTCTGCTCAACAGAGTGCTTTTATGTTTCTTTTTCCTGGCACACGCAACAAGTGAACGCAAAAAGGAATAAAGAACAGTAAGTTCACTGGGGCACAATAAAGTTTTTCAACAAATGAATGTGTGCTGGTCATAGTTGTTATTAGATAGATCTTGATCAGTGGAAAAAGTTAACCTCTGTGTTCATAGAGCAACTTAGGCTGACAAAACCCAGGTCTGGTTCACAATGAATCATCTACCTCAAGCACATATTAATAGAACTTGTAAAAATGGAAGCTGTCTGTTATCCAAACACTCACAGAATGTCTTTGTGATAGAAAGGCTGAGCCAGAACCAAAATGGAAAGAGTCAGGATTAGTCACTCCACTCCCATGTCTTCTGTATAGTTAGAAAGGGTTTCATGATTTATTATCTGTGCAGTTTTCATACCTTGACCTATTCCCCCTAACCTATAAGTAACTTTAAATTTAGATTCTCAGTCGTTGTCCTGTTTCTTCAGAGAGCTGCGTTGCCCTTTAGGGCTGGCTGCCCGTTTACTGGGTTAACATTCCAGTGGATGCTGTTGCCTACCAAAGCCCTTCATTTACTGAGGGCACAAGCAGGGTATGAAAATCAGCAATAAAACATCATAAGGCAGTTAAGTCAATTTGTGTAAAGTATAGTTATGCAATTTTTGCAAACCTTGCTTGTACGTAACATGTACTTTTCGTTGTAAGCTTTAATCTATGTTCAGAACACCAAAATACTGTCCAGCACTTGATTTAATTATGCTCTCATGTTTCTCTGTAGTGAACCACACTCATTGCCTTTAAACCTAAATGAGATGTTATAAGAGAAGTGTTATGATGTTTGTGTGTCGCCCTTGTTGCATATTAGTTGCTACACATCTTTTCTTGAGTGCTGATACTTGTCTTCATGGGCATTATTTTCTGCAGGCCCTCCTTTTTGTGTGTGTGTGTGTGTGTTTTGTCCGTACGTGTGCCTGCGTTCGTCTCTGCCGAAAAAATAATTACAAGTTGTAAGGGTTGTCATTATGAGTCTGGCTGTCCGGTCTTCCATCTGACTACATGGCTGCAATAGGTTAATTACATGTCTGATGTTGATGATGTCACCATGTTGGCAACCTTTCCCAGGCTTGTTGACACAGATTTAGCTGAGCTGGACTGGGTCCTCTTGACGGTTCCTAAGTTGTGATAGCCGCTTTAGGTTTTTCCCTTTTTGTGTGCGTCATTCTTCCTTAAAAGTTTCAAGAAGAAGAAGTAATTATTTCAGGACTGTCCTCGTCATCGCCCCCAGAGAAGCATGTCTGCTTATAGCGCTCGTCCTCCTGATGTTTAGTGTATGTCTCAGATTAAATGTATTCGTACGGTGCATGTGGTTATTTAACTTGCCTGTTGAAAAATAGATAAGGACCTTTACAACACACAAGAATGGACTCGTGCCAAAAAAGATATCGGAAAAAAAAGTGTGTGTTTTTGTGTTACTCATTCTCAAAATATCCCACTTGACCACTTGACTTTTGTTCAGGGCTACAGGTGATACAAGGATTCAAAAGATATCCAGATCTTGGTTGCCTGGAAATCAGTAGAGTAACTGAAGAAGCAGAAGTACATGTAGAATGCATTCCAGGCTGAAGTGGGCGAATGAGCAAGTCTAGGAATGGACATAACATTCCTCCCGGAACACCTGAGAGGTTAGGCGGATGGTGGCGGCAAGCTAAGAGAATGCTGAGTGCAAATCTCTGTCGACAAGCTGTGCCTCCTGCCTTGCTTCACCTGGGGAATGTGTTACCTAATGGGCCACAAAACTGCCGAGAGACCACAGCTCTCTTATCGCTGATATTAGATGACCCTGCAAAAAAACAGGAATCCATCATGAAGAATAAGACTCTTGCAAAAAAGTAGGGTTGAAGGCTTTTCTCTTTTTCTGTGGACAGAAGGAAAGAATGGTCGGTAATGTTATCTTGTTCACAGTTACAAGAATCCTGCTTGCAGAGGCTATGGGTTTCGAGTTTCTAATATGTATATAAAGTTTCACTGCACAATGGACCTTTTGTCTAGAGCAAACTGAACACTCCCCCTCCTTCTCTTCCTCCCTTCTCTTGTAAAAAAATGCATTCATGTACTTGTGGGGCTGTGAGGACTCAGGTTTCTGCTATCTTTGTGTGCCGTGTCGTCACTCGCCCCCGCGAGCTGAAATGTGCATCTTGCACAGGCAGGCGCACTGCCAGGGCTGCTTCCAGCCATGGATTAGGGAGAGTCCACGAAACAACGGACTCCTGACAAAACAGCCGCATGACAGGTAACTGAAGTTGCACTGGGGAGAGAGGAGGCAGACGAT
This sequence comes from Melanostigma gelatinosum, assembly GCF_949748355.1. Taxonomy (NCBI): domain Eukaryota; kingdom Metazoa; phylum Chordata; class Actinopteri; order Perciformes; family Zoarcidae; genus Melanostigma; species Melanostigma gelatinosum. The sequence goes on from NC_136635.1 coordinate 14,273,383, forward strand.
AATTACAGAGCTTTTTGTTTTCTGGCCACTCTTAGCTGGCTACTTAAGTGCCTGATCTGAAATCTGTGCCTTGTAATTACAGTAGTGGGCCCCATTAGGGCAGAGGTCTTGATGGGGATTATTCTTCTTCTCTTATTTCCTCTGTATGTGTGAGTGAGACCTGCCCAACTCCTCCCGCGTCACGTAGAAACCACAGCAGTCAGGGCAGAGGGTAGAGCAGGAATTAGCCTTCCTCATATCTGACTGTCCTGTGTGCATAGTCACGTTCACACTCGCTGCCTGATCCCAGAGCCACTGAGATGACAATAACACCTTAGTGTGTCTGCCTTCCTTTTGCCCTCTTCCCTCCCCTCTTCTCCAGCTCCATAATACCGTTGCTCCTCGCGCTGACGCCGAGAGATTTGTGTTGATTATGACAGGCTGTCACAGTGATGAGTGTGCAGCGTGGCGTGTGTCATGTCGAGTTGACAGGGACGTTCGGCATGTTATCTGTGGAGATGTGTTGTGGCTCGAGGTGAAGCTGGCCTAAACACCACCAAACTGTGTCACCAGGTTGATGGAAGAATGCCAAGAGATTTGCCGGTGGAGTTCAGAGGATAAACCTTGGCAATTAATGTATCACTGTGCCACCATACAGAGAAGTACAGAAACAGAGTGGGCAAAAAAAAGTAACAGAAAGAGAAATAAATAGAGGCGGTCTTGTGATGGGGCTAAAGTGGGTCAACGTAGAAAGGGTCATCAAACGTGTCCAACTTTTAGGCACAGAAACGCAGATCTAGAAATCAACATTAGACAGATCCTGCCTCTTTAAGCTGCTCGCCCTCCTAATAGATTCTTAAGCACTGGTTTTAGTGCATGTTAAACCAGGATTACCCAATCAATCGCGGTCAGTACAAACAAGGATTACTTACAACAGTACATTTTTCTTGTTGAGAGGCTAAAAGCAGGGTAAATGGAAGAAGCAGCGCTGCTGTTGATGTGAAGAGCAGTCACGATGGGGTCAGGATGACCCCAGACAGGAGACAAATCCTCATTTTCAGTTGATGTGTTATGCGAGTTTGTAGAGGATCCCCTGAATTTGTCTGTAATGGTTTCGGTAGAAGCTATGTTTTCATTTTTCATTTCCTGAACATGGCACATTTTGCCTTTATAAAATGACACGAGACAAGATTTACAGTCAGGTCTGGAAGATGACTAATTGACTTTATTTCCCAATATATACTGTATTATTTAAGCATGTTTCTGATGGTGCCCAGCATGTAGGCTGTGTGAAGAATGCATTTTTTAGTAGGTGTGGAGGACTGTGAGTCAACCCTCAAACTCACACACTCGCCCTTTCCCTGAACTCAGCTTTGTTTACATTTGAATCACCATCAACAGCTGTAAACCTCCTTCACAATACCCAGCAAGTAAGGACATATATACTTGCCAAACCAGATCCCTGGGCTCATGTGTGTCTGTGTTTACACATTTTCTTTCAACCGCCTGAACCACCAGACACCCCTTAGATACCGAAAATACATAAACCAGTGTTGTATAATACTAGGTTGCATATGATTGGTTGACTAGCTGCCTGTTATCTGTGAACCAGAACTAGTGTCTTGGAGTCCTGAGACAGCAGTAAGTACGTGTCATTAGATAGGATATGCAATGGCTTTGAAGGGGCTTATGTGTCATCTTAACTTCTGCACATGTGTCAGTCCGTCTTAAGAGAGCAGCCAAGGATGTGGAGAATTCTGCAGTATCTTACCAGAACCTTCTGACTTCTCTCTGTTTGCTGCCTGACACACACACACACACACACACACACACACACACACACACACACACACACACACACACACAGCCAAAAACATTCCCTCTCTCATTCAGGTTTCCCCATGTTGTCAGTCAGTGCTGAGTGACTGGTGACTAACAGCCCTCTCCTGTGTAAAAGGTCAGCAGGCTCCTTGGAAAGAAAGAGTCAGCTGTCTTTTTGGAAAGCAACTGTTCCCAGAGCATTCAGTTTGTCTGTCTGTCCGTCAGTCAACCATTTCTAATCAGAATATGCTGTTAATGTTGGAGAAGGGTGGTGAGACAGTGGATTCTAGATGGTGTTTGTGACAGGAGAAACTCGAGGTTTGTAGTGACTGAGGCTTCACAGAATGAACCATTTTATGACCACAGCCAGCCAGACGTTTGCTCTTACTGCCATTAACAAAAACATGCTGTTTAATACTTCCAAGATCTTAATAAGTGAAATTATGTTTATAGGTGTAATTAATATAGATCCCTTGATTGGCTCTGTGACAGACAAAGGTTATGAAACATAACCTGTTTTATATGACTGAGGCAAAAGCTAGCTAAATGCAGGGCAGCTAATTGCAAGTTTTGTGTTATATGAAACTCACCAAATTTGTAAAAAAAAATTCAAAAGTAAAACAAGATCCAACCCATTCGAAGAAAAGTGACTGTTTGTCCCCATTTTTAAATGGATCTGACTTAATTAAGAAGCAATGAGAGTCCACAGATAGCATTCCTTAATTAGCTTAAGCTGGCTGTTGTAACCAGATCCACTGCATTAACGACAACACAGCCCCTGTGAAAAGCATCATTGTTCTCAAGATAATTGTCCTTTTAGTTAACGCGGCCCGGGAAGAGCTCTCCTTGTTAGAGGAGCTGGCTGGGACCAAGGACAGCCGGAGGCAGGGAGGGGACCGGGACTGATACTGGCCCAGTGCCCGTTGTGACAAGCCCACTTGTGCCCTCTGCTGAAATCCCCTTAGTATGCAGCGGAATGAGCTGTCCCCAGGGTGTGGCACCAGGGGGCTGGTCATTAATTATATACCCTGAATCTTAACGAATGAGGGGCAATCAATAAAATAAAGCAGATGTATGCAAATAGCATGATGATTATACTACCTAATGACATGCCATGTTGTTGGCAGGAGAGACATGGAGGGGGGGGGATACAAAATTAGTCAAAAAGCTGGTCTCCTGTTGAAAACATGCAGCTGTTCAGACATATACATTGTAAATAATTGTACTACATTGTTTTAATGCATTCGATTTGAGCAGTGTTTCGGGCTATGAGTCTGCACTGCTCATTAGCTGGTTAGATCCTATTTCAGATCTTATCATTGTAGTTTTATGTTGCTCTGCAAGAAAGGGTTCAGTGCAAGAAAGGGTTCAGTGACTGACAGCCAGGAAATGGTGTGACTTAAGGGTTGGGTTGGTTGGAATTTGAACAAGATCAGGTGAACTCTGGTGGAGTCTGAGCTGTTGGGGTGTTAGTTGTTCTGCTGTTGGAAGACTGATAAGGGCTATAAGGGAAAGGAGGAGAAGTTAGTTCACCTGCTTGGAACTCTGCCCCTGCACTGAGATCTCCATTGTATCCAGCCAGCTGGAGCTGTTGGAAACTCTATACCTGCCTTTAAGCAGAGAGGGAGGGCAGCCAAGAATTAACTGCTGCCTCATCCTGGCCTCCGCCAAGGATGCTGTCTGCCTCCATTCATGGCGAGCGTGAGAGGGCAAAGAGGAAAGAACAGAAAGGGGCGGGGAAAGAAACAGTGCTGGCAATGTGTGTCACAAAAACTTGAAAGAAATGATGGAAGAAAGGGGAATTAGCAGTATTAAGAATAATGCAGCCTGCATCTCTACAGTGTATTCAGAGATTTTGTCTGTACGCTAGAAGTATAATAGAAAAATGCAAGTGTGCTCTTCCTCAAAGAGAATACAGCTCATATTTTTGAGTAGTGTAGATTTCACGGCCCAACTATGTCTCTTTGTCTAGACTGCACTCTGATAAAGGATATTTAATCCACTTTGCCTGCAAAGAAATAATTACATATTAGTCTGTGTAAATGGAGGTGTCATTTAAGAGAAAAAAGTCCACATTGGTAACAAAATGTGATATTAACTGTCACTAAAGTTAACTATATTCACATTATAATAAAAGTCCATTTATTCCCATTGATGCCTAATAACCTGTCAGGGTTTCTCGCCAAAGTGCCTGACTAGACCCAGGGTTTGATTACGGTCTCCCATGGTTTTCCAGTTTCCCTTTAGGACAGTGAAATGTTAAACCTAAGCACTTCAGGAGGCCAGGACAGTCCAAGGAGAGGCCAGGGAACAGGTGGTGACCCTGTGCAGCCTGGGAGTATATTATTGACCAGGGTCTAGCGGCTAGATAGATTACTTTATTGTATTGCCATGAACCTCAGTGGCCAGAGACATCTGGTTGACCCTGGCCGGACAGAGCATCGCAGTGACCCTCACCTTAGCTAAAGAGTTATGTGGCTTTGACCTGCTCCTTAATGTGGGGGGGTCTTGACCTGCTCAGCCAGTTGCCTGAGTACAGAACTGAAGTGGGCCTATGCTTCTCCATCCCTGGTGTCAGCCTAGGTAATTTAGAGGCTGGGGGCAAGCCACGGCCTTGCGGGGGCCACCTTGTTTTTTGGGCCGACTGTGTCCTGACTTCAGACCTTCCTCTGACCCACCGGTGTTCATTGTGTCAGCAAGATAGGCAGAGCCAGGGAAATGTTAATTCATCTTCACCAAATTACACCGAAATGGTGGAAAATCAATACATCTCTATCAGATATCCTCACTTCCAGCTAATGGTTCATATAGATGGCTCATGGTGAAGGGGATTGATAGTTTGCGATGCTAAAAAGGTTTGTTTATTTGTTACTGATAATATGCAGGTATATGGAAAAAGTACTTTCTGCATTTAGGACTTCCACATAACGAGTGGAACCTCTCGGTGCAGCATTGTTCTGGGCTGGATGTCACGTTGACGAACCCTGTGCCCTGTATAAACAGGGAGAGACAACGGGCAGCACAAGGGAAACAGCCTTTACTCTGGTAGAGGCTGTTTCCCCTACCATCACTTCCTACTTCCACTTAGCTGACAGACAGAATATCTGTCAGGCAGGTTTTTCCTGTGCTCTACATACTTTTTTTAGTTGTCAGCTGCGGCTTCTCATCAGAAAAAACAACCATGCAAGCTGGGTAAACAGTTGATTCTTTAATGCCTATTCCTTCCTCCCCTCATGCTGTCTCTTTTCATTCATTGCCTTTGTTTAATGTGCTTATTTCTTCGGTGGAAGTTTCCCAATATTTCATCAAAAGTTGCATTGGGCAAAAAGGACGCTTAATTGTTTTTAGCTATTTATAATACATCACATCTCACAGCTATTCTGCCTATAAACATCAAAAACATCTTCCCACTTTACAATGCAGCAGATTTATTTTTCATCACCATCTTTAGCACTTCCCCCCCCCCCCCCCCAATAAATGTGGAGCGTGGCTGTTGAGTGGAGAGGAGTTGATTTGCTCTCTGTTTGAAGTGGATACTGTAATCCTATTCAAAGCAGGATTTGAGTCCACCTTTCTTGAGAGTATCTCGTCACGACTGAGCACTGTGTCTAGGAAACCCGCTTGTTCCATTACTTTCATTCATACAAGTGAACAGTCAACACTGGCCACAGTCAACCTTAACTCGTTTTATATCCGACCCAAGTCCACAACCTGTGCTGTCTCTCATCATTCTTACCTGTTCAGAAATAATGCAGCTCAAAGCGCTGCCTTGTAATAGAATGAATGATTCTTTGGTGGTGTGAGTTTCTAAGATGATACATGTTAAAGAGAGGCCTGCTTGCAGGCTAGTGTGACTCATGAGGAAGGTATGGGGGGCTGACAGCAGGAGACAAGAGGGAGGTAGTATGTTTTATAAGTCCTCGCCACATACCTGCTTGAAGTGAGGAATGCATGACTGCACCCGTGCATCTGCAGGCGTGACTAATTACCGACAATTATAAGGTGATGGGCAGGACAAACAGATGTTCCTGCAAACACACACACCTCTCCGTACACCTCAACGCACACCAGCCGCTTCTTTCAGTTGTTCAAAAACATTTCTTAACCAAGCGATTAAACAAGCACGCTGTCAAAATTAAGCAGCTTTCATTAAGACCCTGTACAGCATTTCTGATGCTTCTGCAAAAAGCCCATTGCACTCCATCACCCACCCTCCTCTTACTCTGTCCCAATTAACACTCAGCCCCCATTACATTGATTGGGAGAGGTGTAGTATTGGCTAGGTGGGCCATGAGCACATTGATCACATTGACCCACCATGCGAACCATGAGAAAGTGTTGAGCTGCAGATTTCTTACTCCCAACAGTGGATTGAAAACAATTGTGAGTGGACATGAAGCTGTTGTCTACTGTGTGTGTGTATATATTGGGCCGATTCTCATTTGGGCACGGCTGTGCTGTGTTGTGACAGGTTTCACTGCATGCGCTTTCATGTGGTTTTAAGGACCTAATAGGCACACGCCACGCCTAAACTATATTCTTTGGGGGCCCTCGCTATAGAAGTGTTGTTTCCCCCCCCCACACATCTAATCCTGCCTAGCCCCTTGCACGCACATACACCCACTCCCTTAAAGGGCAAACCGCTGCCCCACCTCCTGAAGGTGCACCTGGCATCTGCGAGTCCACTCCAATTACATCTCCCCAATTACAGGTTATGAACCAATTAGTCACCCTCTCGTTTTACACTGCCCCTATCACTCTCCCTCCTCGCATGCAGCTCAAATATGGGGGCATCTGTTAGAGATGGGGCAGAGGGTCCTATCATTGACAACACGAGGCAGGTTGCTGGTTTGGGGCATTTGCTGGTCAGTGTCTCAGAGGAGATTATGCACAGCTTTTTTTTCCTCTTTTCTTTTAATGGTTGACGTGTAAATACGTACCTTATCCAGAACAGCTGTATGGAAGCAGTTGCCTCAGCAAAGTCCAACATGCACATACATTGTAAGAAATGCATACAGGGGATTATTTAAACTGTCAACTTGTAATTTATAGTGGCACTCAACTTGAACTTTCAGGGTGAGCCGGTGGGCCCTGCTCTAATTTTCACCTCCTTGCGAACATGGTTTTTCTGTGTGTATGTGCAAGGAGGTGAGCAGTAGCACAAATCTAGATTAACAAGTTTGCTCATGCTCCCATGAATGACTGGGCATTTTCTATTGTTTTCTTATGTTCTCTTATGCTTTGTTTCTGTCTGTGGTATGTGGTGGATGTTGTTGTGTGTGTGTGTGTGTGTGTGTGTGTGTGTGTGTGTGTGTGTGTTTTGCAGTGTAAATGCCTGTCCTCCCAGCCTTATGGCTTCATTCCCAGTTCTAGTTGGCATGTGTAAAGACTCTTAGCTATGCCCAGTACACTGGCATAGCAGCCCGAGTGGAAACTCACCGCACCATAGCGAGAATTCATTCACAATATGGCACTGTATCTGGCTGCTATTTTCTCTCACATGGATACATATGACCTTATACCTGTGTGTGCGTGTGTGTTCACACACAGAGTGTCAAATATTCCCTCATCGTATGTGGGGATTGAATGGAGCTGTCCAAGGAGCAGGGTTAAGATGCAAAGTGCTTTGTCTGTGATCTCCTAGCTTTCTGTTGCCTTTAGTATTCTGATAGCACTCTTCCCAGAGCTGGATCTTGTTTATCTCATTTGCTGGCATGCTCTTTCAATGTCAAAACAATGTCATCATTAATTCAATTTGCATTAAATGTGAAATTCTGGAGGACCACTAGGAAGTGCTGAATCTATTGCCACTGAGTGAGGTTTATTTCGCTGTTGGGGGAAAAGAAACAATTTATTTTTGTTGTCAGTGCATTGATATTATATGAATAGTATGTCAATGATTTTTGCTAATATTTGTATGTAGCCACATGCTTTTTGCATTTTTCTTAATATTCTTGCTGTGATCACTCCTGTCAACTGCCTCCTAAATTATGATGTAGTGTACAGAGGAAAGGAAAACAATGTCGACGATGGTATCCAATTCCAAACAAAGTCTTCACTTAATACAAGCATCCAGCAGCTGTCAGTTTTAGGGTCTGATCCACTTTCCAGCATTTAGAATCAGGTTTTCTTCTACTTTACTCACCTCTGCCAAAGATAACCTGAAATCCATGAATGGATTTTTCTGTATTCTGCACAGTACACACATAGCAGTTTCTATGCCCTTGACACATGCTCCCTCTGACTGAATCAATTAATGTTTTATGTCATAAGTGTAATGCTGTGGTCCTCCTCACATGCATCTGCCATTGACTTGAGCCCCTGATCCTGAAGCTAATTAACTAGCAATGTCAATTACACTTTCCCCATCTCCTTTTCCTTATTTCTCTTCCCTGTACTTTTTGTTCTCTTGTACTCATCCCCCCTGCTCCACCTCAGCTCTCCATTGTGACTTTTACATAAGAAGGGCATGACATCTTACCATCCCCATCTGTGAAAGCCCATGACCAAATCCCAAGCAGATGATACTTCTTTATCCTCACCCTTTAGCTCCCTTTGTCTCTTCTCACTCTGTTTTTCATAGAGCTTTTCTTTTTAAGGGCTCTGTCTCTCTGCCTTTGTGTCTTGTGTATCTGTCTGAGGACTCATCCCATACACGGAAAGCCCACATTGGGAATATATTTAATATTCACGTATAAAGCTCAAGGGCAGACTGATGGAGTGGTGGAAAACTGGTGCTTTGACTAGTTTAATATGCTTACACATGTATGCATCCAAGTCAATCTAAACCTTCACATGCCCGTGCATTTAGATGTGTGCCTGTCCTCTGAGGAGTGTGTGGGTTCTCTTGCAGTGGTTGACCTTCAGACCTTCAGGGCTCACGTGACTGAAATTCCGCTCACACCTACACACACACATATCACATACAGTATACAACAAACATGCACTCAGCTACTTTCATCTTCTGCTCGGAAATAGAACCCATACGCTACTTAAATCTGAGCCCCCACAGCTCACAGATAAGAATACCCAAATATAAATGGCAGCAAACACCCATTTAAACCTTGACTGTTCTTAGGCTGTTGATCCCATGAGTCCATGTAGCGTGGGTGCTCCACTGCTACTCTACCAAGCCTCGGTTGTGCTACGCTGTGCTCAGCAGGCTTCCCAGCTGGGGCCCAGATGTGGCAGCCATGTCATGCGGAGGCAGAAGATGGTAGGCCCGCTCCTTGGTCTCGGGTCTGTTCCGCAGCGGTTCAGCTCGATGTTGCGGTCGGTGCGATCTGAACTTTGACAGCCCATGTCATGCTTAATGCCTCACTTCCCAAATACAGCTCAGTAGGGCTGATTTATATCTACCAGGTGCTAGTGTGCAAGCAGCTCTGGGATGAGAGGAGGCATGTGGCCATTTCATTAAGGCAGATGAACAAGGGCTGCAGTGTGTGTGTGTGGAGATGAGGGGCAGCAGGCTGGTCTTTCTCAAATATAGCTCCACAGCACTATAGCTGTCACAACACTCAGACCAGGCTGCTTCGCATTTCTTAAAATATCACACCAGTTTTTTGCCTCTCCCTACCTCTCACTTGTCTGTTTCCTCTGTCTGCTTCCTCCTGCCCATAGAGATACGATTTGTGAATGTGTTCCCAGCACATGGGCATCTGCCTCCCCAGATCAAAGTGCTTGCACACTTGTAGACACCACTGTGCCAAGTTTTGGTGCAAGCACTGAGCTGCCAACAGCTTTTTATGGTCATATATTTGTTGATTTTCTCTTAGCTGCTGTGCAGTAGAGATGCCTGGACTCTGCCCCTCGCTCTCCTTCTGTTGGCCATGTTTGCTACCCAAGTGTCATCTGTCTTTGCTACACACGCTCACCTTCTAGCTATACAACTCAGGAATAGGCATTATCTAATAGGGACTGCATGCTTCATTGTTTGCGATTGCATTTTAGAATGGGGTTATTCTGTGTTTCCGTTTTGTAGTTTGATGGCAGCGGCTTTTTCTCATGCTAGACAGGTCTCCCTGGAGGTCTGTAGCTCAGAACAGAACTTAGATTTAGTGTATGAACACTTATGATTACTACTATGAGGAACTGTTGTCTCTTAGTCTTTCAGTTTTCTTTAATTACCTCTTTATTTCCTGCCAAACTGTCGTGTTTTTTGTCTCTGAACACCGTGGTCGGCTCTGTCAGTGCTCAACGTAGCTACAGAAATGCTGTTTGATGTTCTTTGCACACTTCAGAGTCAAGTGCTGAGGTGTCTTTCAGCATTGCCCTACAGGCCACCTTGTTATACACTTAACAAGTTGTTTTCTTTTTTGTTTTTCTTCCCTTTTCCTATGTTGACAGTTCCTCATCACTGCTCTACTCAGAAGGAATGCACTTCACCTTCCAATGTTTGCCTTGGAATCTGTCCCTGTAAACTGTAGGGCAAGCTCTGCTCTCCTATTAAGAGGACGATTGCATCAAGATCTGAGTTATGAGTGCTCTGTTTATAAACTGCCAGTGTAAAGATTAGGCATCCTATTGGCATGTAAACTAGGGCTCAGTGGGTTTGTCTTCCTGACGTCACATTATCTTTTCTTTTTATGTTTCAATGAAATACTCTTACGAGGCTCCAGCAGTATGCAGAGGAATTAAAATACAATTTGATGAGTCTATTTTCCTTCGTTGGGAATAAGACCAATCTGAATGTGATGAATGTCATTCCACCTGTCAGATTCCCTCCTGTTTATTCCCAATGAATGATCATGGTTAGCCACACATCTCACTGTAGAAGTGGCACATGCTGTGAGTGGAAGCACTAACGGCTGATGTATGTCACTTTGGCTCAAAGATATACATGTGTAAGAAGTCGTTGGGATCCTTTTGGTATTCATAACACTCCTTTGTCATTCTCAAACATAAAACGGAATATTTCGAGTTTTACACGCTTGTCTCTCTTTGCTTTGATTTTACTGTCTTTTGACAGCCAGTGTCCAAACATTTTTTGTTCACTTCCTCTTTTAAAACACAGGGCACATTATTCTTTTTAACTTCATGAACTCTCGTAGTTCAGCAGTGGAAGGGGGCAATAGAAAACACTTCTCCCCTGAGGTTTATTGTTTAATACGGGCGCAGTTTTTTCCCAGGATAAGGGCTTCAGTTAAGCAGAGAGGAATTTGGGCCAGGCCTCATAAAAAAAAAGTATTTGTGTACCAGAAAGATTTTCGCTTTTCCCTTCAAAATCGTTGTCATTAATGACTTTAGCAAATGTGAAGTGGGGAGTGAATGGTTTGGCTGTGCAGGGTCTTCAAAGGAACCCTCTAATTATTTATCCAGGATATCCTACTCTAGAATTAGAGGCCGGGTCACGATAGTCTTTCATGCCTTTTTTCTGCAAAGAAATAATTTCCACAGAATGGTTTCACTGGGACACAAATCCCTGCTCTGTGTGTGTGTGTGTGTGTGTGTGTGTGTGTGTGTGTGTGTGTGTGTGTGTGTGTGTGTGTGTGTGTGTGTGTGTGTGTGTGTGTGTGTGTGTGTGTGTGTGTGTGTGTGTGTTAGGGGTGTAACGGTTCACAAAATTCACGGTTGGGTTCGGTACGATACAGTGGAGCCACGGTTCGGTACGTTTCGGTACATTAGAAAACTATAAATGCCAGAGAAATGTACTTGATTTTAAAATATATTTATTCATCACAACTAACATCATAAAGTTATTCTTTGACTTTGAACAATGATGGAACTATACCTGAGTGACTCATCTTCTGGGGTGTCTTCTTAGCAACACATAAGCATAAAAAACAAAAACTGCTCCTTAATGTTATGTAGTATTGTTACTTACATCTTGCAAAAGAGATTTTTAATCTCAATGGGACTACCTGGTTAAATAAAGGTTTTAAAAAAAAAAAAAAACGTATTCGGTTCGTCATGCATACCGAACCGTGAGCCTCGTACCGAACGGTTCAATACGAATATGCGTACCGTTACACCCCTAGTGTGTGTGTGTGTGTGTGTGGTATATGTGCACGTATGTATGTGTATGGGACTGCACCTCTCCTCGGTATGAGGTGCGTAAAAGAGATAGTAAGTTTCCATTTCCCACACATAACACAGCATGACTTTCCACATCTCTGCTCTCACCCTGGACAGCTTTCACCCACATTACTCAGGTTTCCTGGTCATTTGGCCTTCACATGGCTTCTAAAAGGGATCTTATCACCCTGCTCAGGTTTAGACACTTAACCGAACACTGGGCCTAACCCTGAGGCTGCTGGCACTGCCTCACTGCTGCACTGCTGAGCCTCTGTGTGACTTAACTCATCTCATCGTACCACTCCATGCACCTCAGAGGGTGTCCCAGCTTAACCACTTGACCACATTATAGATTTGCTGTTTTCTGTTAGCGGTATAGTCCAGGCCAGTGGACAATCTATTCTAAGCAAATACACCATTAATTCATACGTTGGGGTTTTCTAAAACTTTGAGCGTTTTGCTAAAGGAGTGTGTCCCTTTAAGAATGCTCTGCAGTGGATATGTGTCTAATTCCAGGTGCTAGTGAACCCTGTGTTTTACCAGGTGCAGGTCTAGGTCATTACTAAGGTATTTGTTTTCCAGATTACACAGAAAGGCCCAGGATTATAGACATGTTATCCATGTCCCCTATCTGTCTGTCAGGGCATGATCCCTGTATGGAGCCTGATTCCTTCTCCACTGTATGCTCCTGTCTGCTGTCATGACTGTTGGAGATTCCTTAGACCACATCCCAGAGCTACCATGTTGTTCTTTCCCCTTCTCCCGTCTCTCTGTCAACAGGGGCTTGGTATGCTGATCAGTGTCAGCTATCCTTAATGGAAGTAGAAGTAGCGGTAATGACATCTCCCTGTTTGCCCCAATCCCTGCAATTCCTCGGGGTTTGGATGGCAGTGTAAGGGAGCAGAGCTGAGTGGTGATTGGATTGTGGGGCGTGTTTGTGGTTGGGGAGGGGGGGGGGGGGGCTTTAGCCACAGTCATTGGTTGCCGGACAGCTGATGGTCTCTCCAAAACATTTACATAGAGCCCCACAATTGTGATAATAAACCGTTTTATCATTGGGCTCCCAATCAATATTGCGGCTTCTTAAGGTTTAATATTTCAATGGTATTGATCATTTGAACAACTGTGTTTGTGGTTGGCTTGCCTTAACTGCAGCGCTGCGGGAAGTTGTGCATGTGTGTATGTGTGTGTGGCACCATGCAATTTTACCTTTTAGGTAATCGTTTTCTTGACATAAATCAGTTTCCCACCTTCAAAAAGTTGAGTGATTCTATATTTCACATTTTGCTCAGTTTTGCAGTCTTTTACTTTTAACAACATACCCAAATATATTGTTGTCATAGGTCCTCTTAACCCCCCCCCCTCTCTCCCTCATCCTTGTTACTATAAAACAAATATAATGCAGTGAGTGCAAACAGAAGCTCCAAAAGCAGTTGAGTTAGCAGATTTCATTTCCATCCTCTCGAGAACGTCTGCCTTCCGCAGATATAAATAGGGGCAGATTTGATAATTAGTCCAAATGAAGGTCCTGGGGCTCAAAGACTTTGATCAACACATCTCCCCCTTGTCCCTGACCTTTCGTTGGACATGTGTCTTTAGTTGTCTCACTTTCTCTCTAGCTCTATATCTCAATTTCACTTTCCTCTCTCGCTCTGTAACTTAATCTCACTTCCTCTATCCCTCTATCGTTCCTGTTAATCTGAAAACACCACAGAAGCATAGTTATGCATACTTTATATCTACATACCTCTTTTATGGGATTTCGAAATGTTTCACATGTAGAAATCTTCCCAAGGATCATAATCAGTGTGTTGTTTTCTGATTGATTCGTGCCAGACAGACCAGTGTACAAAGTGTTCTTTTAGCCTTTCTGCATTCCACACGATAGGAAAGTCAGCACTGCACGCAAAAGGATGTGAAAATCCATGTCAGACTGTTGCAAATCATTCAGTATCCATGTCTGTTGGTCTAAAATCGAGTGAAAGGAGGGATGTGTATCTAAATAATCTGATAATAATTTGAAAGACACGGATTGAAGTTTTCTGTCTCAGTCTCTCTCTATGTCTTGCAATTTTACAGAAACCCCACTGTGTACAAGTGCATACTGTGTGTGCATACTGTGTGTGCTCTATGCACTGGGTTGCCTGGGGGTGAATGTTAGCTTGTGCCCAATAGCCCCTCTCTGATTATATATGTATATATATATAAATACCTTAATTCCAAGGATAATTAATGCTCTTATAAATTACAAAGCTTTCTAAACAAACCACATGGGACATAACAGGAAAATAATACAGTGCAGTCCATCCGTGTGGTTTGTAAATGAAGAAACATAGCTTGTGGCTGCCGTACTAAGAACTTCAATTTTATAGTGATTAAAATAGCCCCTACTTTGTTTTATTTTTAATCTGGCATTCCTCAGAAACCTGGTTGTCATTTTATTTTTAGTATCACTCCCAAAGTTTAACTGCAATGTTTTGGCAAATGTGTTTTTCTTTACAAAAACAGTCATAAAAACTCTCCAACAGTATGCATATTTAAATAGTATGTATTTCGTCAGCTCACCCTTTATATGTTTCCCTGTACTGAGGTTTGAGTGAAATTATATGAGCCTTTTCATATTCGGAGAGAATGTGAGAATCCCCCCCTCCACCCCATAGAGGTTGCTAATTGGGGAGACTAGGAGCTTCCTGCTGTGTGTTCGCTGCTTCCCTTTGCTTTGCCACCCCACCAGGTCTTTCACCAACACTCTGCAGAACCCAGTAATTAACCCACAGCTAATTAACTACTTCTAATTACACCAGCACGCTGTTTCTATCACACCCTCCAAAACACTCTAGTGCCACGTGTAAATTCCCTAGAGGGTTTTGGAAGTCAGCTGAGCTCCAATCAGATCACCTAATCAGACTGCCCTGTGTATGAGTACCGTACAGTTCTGCTCTGCGATTTCACTGCTGCTCTGTCTTAAATCACTTTGCTTCCGTTCTGCAATATGGAATGGATTAGCAGAATTTGATGGTGTTGCGTAAAGGGTAAAATCATTTTCAAGGTTCTATTTCAGGTCTATTAACAACGGAGGCAATTGATACTACAAACAAATCAATTGTTCCTTTTTCTGGCCAGTGTTACTAGTGCAAAATGGTTACTAAAATCAAATGCTGTGAAACTAAAACAATCAGCACATTGCCTCCTGGGTATTTATTTGAGTTGCTCATATTGTAATCAGTAAGGATTATTTTAGCTGTAACTGATAAATTAGTTCCAACTAATGCATACAGTGCACATGCAAGACAATATTAATAAAATCTGTGAACTGCAGTCTTTGTCTCGAGCACATAATGCTTCTAGGTTTTCACTGGCTGTAACATGACAGAAGCTGCAGGCCTCAGTTCTGCTATCTCTGAGAAATACTCCCAGACACGCTGGTGGCCTGCCCCCTCTACTCACACACACTCATGTAAACACACAGCTCTGTTCTTCCCAGCCTCAGACTCAACACAGCCATGGCTATTTCTGTTCCACAGACTGATAGCTCCTGCTGAAGATCATTGATTTTACGGGAAGCCCTGTTTACAGGCTGAGTGCCATCGACCTGAGGTGACTTTTTGCCTCCTGCAGTTGGAGCAATGCGGGAGCAGCCTTATGTCTGCATTAGCAGAATAACAGACAGAATATTTACGGCACACAATAAACAACAATGCTACACATGGTTAATTGTCTGATTTACAGTGTTGGAGATCAAAGAGAACAAGAACTCCATGTACCTAATACAGTTATAATGGTGTGTTGTCTGTAGCAGTGGTTGACAAACTTTTTTTGGCTCACAACTCGATGATGAAGTTAATGAAAGATGCATTTTTCCTTTCAGACTACTTGAATTGTTTTCACTGCTTATTTAATAAACAGTTTTAATAAAGTAAATATTTGATGAATAATCATAATGACAATAAGAGGATATTGTAATTTCCTGCATTTATTTATTTTGATTTTGCAAAGTAAATCATCTTGTGACAGCAGTCTGCCTGTTTACGAACACGCTTGCACACTCATATGTGAGCATAGTTATCCCTTAGCTGAGTATCAGGTTATTGTTTTGATATAGGCTAGCGGGCTACAGTCAGTTGTGGCAGAGAATAGAGTCGATACAATAGAGAACAAAGTAGAGAAAGTCAAAAAGAGACCCTTGCGGTCCAGTTTCGGAAATTGCCTCACTATAAGAGCACAGTATTAAAACCAGAATTTACTAAGCCATGTTTGGAATTGAAATAGACTTATGTTTAAGAGTGCAATGCATGCGCGCCTTTATTGGTGATTAATTGGGACAAACCTAGGAGATAAACCCGCCTCACTCTGCCTGAGGACTACAATGGTTCCCCTATCAATGAGCATGTCCCTAGTGCAACATCAAAGGCCTTCCCCTGCTTTATCAATAAGAACCCTTCCTTCCCACATCTTCCTGTAACTTGCTTAGCGTTCATGCCATTGATTTTCCAATAAGCGCCCCTTACCCTGCGGTGGCTGGCCAAGCTCTGTGATGGCTCAGAGACCAGACACAGACAGGCAACATCACTGAGGGACAATTGAAAATCACATCTGGTGCAATGTTCGGGGTCCTCTAGGTGTATTAGGAAACTGTGTTTTCCCATTTCAAAAAGGTGTTCCCTATCTGCTGACGTGTATGAGAATTCGAGTAAGGGTCAAGGCTGCATCATACAGTGTTCACAGCTTGGGTTGAGTCGAAGCTATTTCCCTCAGGAAACCCTGGAGAGCAGGGTCTTCTGGAGGCAAGGCCAGGCCTCCAGGCAGGTGATCAGGCATGCTTATAATCAGATGGTTTCTTAGCCTTTAATTCCTCCCTCAGTTGGCCGGTAAATCCCAACTAATGAAAGGACCCATAACTTATAACTTATCTCATTTTCCTTCCCTACCAAATGACATGCAGACCCACTCTCTGACAGTATTCATTTTGCCTTTTCGCAAGATTAAACCTTATCTGCTTTGTTAGGGTGGTGGGAGGAGGTGGAGTATGACTTTTTTTGTTGTTTTGTCAAAGTAGAGATAAAGAAAGAGCAAGGGGGACCCTGGCATAATGCCTTTGAAGACAGGTGGCAGCAGGAGTGTGAGTTCTACCATCAGGATCTGTGCGTCGGCATGCTCTCCCTCAGATCAGCTCAGGAATCCAGCCTTTTCTTCCCTCTGATTATCTTGTATTCTCAGCTAAGGCTTGTTTTGGCTGCATACAGCCTGCTTCTTGTCAACTCAGTGGGCCCACATTCAAAAGTACGATACAACACAAGGGCAGAGGCCATGGCAGGATCACTTGTTTTGTGCAATCAGCACCAGTGCCAGTATGCAAACGAAACTTACAACTTTCTTACAGTAACGTATTACAGTATATAACCTTGCATAATACCACTCAGCAATAGTCACCTTTACTGGGCTGCTCCATCATTCTGATTTGTGGTTATTAACACAGTCAGCACACAGAGACACCGGCCTTCTCCACTTCCCCTCTTCTTCGACCGCGTCTCTTTGTCTGTCTCCCTGACTTGTTTAGTGCCTCCCAGAGATTAAAGCTTTTCCTGCTTTAAACAGGTGTCACTGAGCCAGGCAGACCTCCGAGAGACAAACAGCGTTATATCAGTTGGCCCATCTGCGACTTGCCGACTCCAGACAATCCCATTGCTCATCAGTAACCACTGCAGGCTATTGAATTACACCATCTTGATTTTAAAGGGCAATCCTGTTTTCTGTAAGCAGTGGACACACCAAGCTGGCTCAGAGCTCCAGCACTGATCAAGAGTCATCGTGTTATCCTGTCTACTGCTAATTGCTTCAGGTATCTTACAGCAGTAATATAAATGGATGGGAACATACACTTAGTACAGTACACTGCATCCACTGTGTTCAGACTCAAGACTATGCAAGGTTGAGAGTAGAGAACTTTAGAGGTCATTGTGAACTAACAATCTTAACGAGTAGTTGTGCATGTGGGCTCAGTGTTCCCAGGCTTGGTCGAGACAGGCAGTGGAATCTGGAGGAGGGGCTGATGGAATAGATTACAGGAACAAGGTGTGAAACACTCCATGCTCAGACAGGACACATGGAGACTTTTTCCAATGGGGCAGTTGTTTTAGACAAGTCACATTTTCTGCTTTTTTTCCCATTTCATTTTTCAGTTTATCCAGATGCTTTACTTTGAAGAATCATTGTCTGCTTGGCATGTGCCACTTTTTTTACTTGCATTACTCTTGCTGCCCTCCGATCTGCTACTACCTTATGAACCATCCCGACCCCTCAGGTCGTCTGGGACCGGTCTACTTTCTGTTCCCAGAGTCAGAACTAAACATGGAGAAGCAACGTTCAGTTTTTCTGCTCCACATATCTGGAACAAAGTCCCAGAAAGCTGCAGGTCTGCTGAGACCCTCAGCTCATTTAAATCAAGATTGAAGACCTTTCTGTTTGCTGCTGCCTTTAATTGGACCAGATTCAATTCATATATTAATCAATTTCCTGCATTTCTGCATTTTACTACTGTATTTTATTTCTTACACTGTTTCTTTAATTGTTTTTGAAATCTCCTTTTCTTTTGCCTTATGTTTTGATGCTTTTAATGGTTTTATGTGAAGCACTTTGAATTACCTTGTTGTTGAAATGTGCTATACAAATAAACTTGCCTTGCCTTGCCTTGCCTTGCCCTCAGTCTATGTGTGTGAAATGGCTGTTGAGCTCATAGCCTCTTATTAATGGAGCAGATAATAAATACAGACCAGTAGGGCTAGTATCCCCTCACTCAACATGGCAGCCGTCTCTAAATCATGTCTGGCTGTATAAAGCAATCTTGTTAATAAGCCAGCCGGTCTAATATCTTTCATTTTGTATGCAAAGCAAGGTAAGGGTCATCAGGGTTGGCTTCTGTGGTGTGTAAACAAAACAATCAGGTGGACCATACTGACAGAAAATGTCCCCGGGTATTTATGACAATAACATCTACATCATCTTTGCAGTCACATTATGAATTTAACCAACGCCATAGCTTCATCATTATACTGCCTCTTTCATTATTGTTACTTTGCTGGCAATATGCTCTTCTGGCCTGCTATTGTTCATTCTGATCTTTAAAATGGAAGTCCATTATTTTCTAAGTTTAAGTGTTTATAGACTGGGGAGATCTCAGGTATGTTGTGTGGGAGGCAAGCTTCATCAGACATTCATGAAAAGGCAGACAGACATTATCAATCTCTCCTCTCCCTCAGTGGTTAATATGTTAGGGTGTGGGGGTAGACTCCATTCTGATCACAGCTGAAATTTGCATCTCTAAGTAAATAAGTAAATAAATCAAGCGCAAGCAGTGAATGTGCTAATCAACCGGGACATGGCAGTGAGCTTGGTGCCGGGAAACTTTGCTCATGTAATATTCAGTACTGTTGGGTTAAAGGGCAGCCCAGAGTTATTGGTTTCAGCCCGATTGCCCCCTTTAATCAATGTTGGCTGCATCCCTTTAATACAATTATTAGCTCAGCAGTATCTTAGGCTATCATTTTATCTCTTCTGCGCTCTAAATTGCAGCCCGTGTTGGGCCTCTCAGATGCTCTGGGCATGGCCAGCTCCCGAAAGCTCAGCTCCCATTCATTATTTTAGAGGCATTGTATGGCTGGAGTGTTTAAAACCAGGCTGAGTGTAGAGCTTATTGGATGCAAGATCTAAACACAGCTGCAGTAAAGTCCTAACCCAGCTTTTGTATTTTGGGTTCATAGAAAGAAAAATCATTGTATTGCTCTTGTTAAAGTTCATACACTTTATATCAATAGTGCAAATGTATTATATTCGTCTTATATGCACTGACACAACTTGAAGATGGAATGATAGTGGTGATACTTTCCTTTTTTGAATGCAGTTTTCCCTTTTTCCAGTTATGTAAATGCAAATGGACTGATGGGTGGCTTCTCAGTGTCTATCTCACAAGGAATCCATTTGATCCATTAAGTTAGCCTGTTTCTCCTTTTTTCTGACTGCAAGTTAATTAAAAACGGATGTAGGATTTGCAGAATATAAGATTAGGGGTGTTGTTTGGAAGGTGAAGATAAAAGATGGTACCTTCCTGATATGGCAGGAAGATGAATCATGGACGGCGTATTAGTGCTTGTCTCAGGTATTGTGTTAAAGTACCTAATCTAGCGTAATGAGCATGGTGTCATCTTTCCAATTATCTCACCCAATGCAATATACATTTGATTTTCTTCTTAAAAGGTTCCTATACATAGTGTCTCTTTCATATTTTCTGTATCTGATATTTTCTGAATAGGCATAGTTATATTTTGGAAAATATAGACATTTATGTTTTCAACATTGACATGGTAATTGACAAGTTGTGTGTGCTCATGTATATGTGTCTATGTTTACATTTAACACCCAACAGACAACAGTAATCTCTTATACCACCCAATTTGTGTTTCTGCAGGCCTGGATGCAATGAACGCCTCATGTAGGCATCAGCATGGACAGCTGTGAGTCTCCTGTGGTTTCTGGGACAGACGATGGGCCCGGCTCCTCCCAGCAGCAGCAACCACCACAGCCCTGGAACGATCACTCTAGCTCACAGGTCCCTTGCACCAACCAGGCACCGTCCTTGGACCCCCTGTCTCTCTCTGCTCCCTACCCTTCTCAACCCCAAAACCCTAGTGCACCTCATGACGGAGTGAGAGAACTGCAGTCCCAGCAGCAGCAGCCAAAACGAACACCACCCCAGGCCCACCGCGATAGCTCTGCCACAGGCGAGCTGCATCCCAGAAGAGAAGGTCTTGAGGAAGAAGAGCAAGAGGGAGTAAGCTGTGGAGAAGAGGAAGAATCTGAGGACTTAGATGAAATGGAGATTGACAGCTGTTTCCCAAGTCTTCAACCCTTCCCTGGGGTCCCAATGGCTTCAGTGGGAGGGGGCATGCCCACTCTTTTGCGACATCAGCCCACACGCCAGCAGGGAGCACCTGAGAGTGGAAGTGAGGAAGGAGAGGAGGAAGAGGAAGAGGAGAGTAGTGATGTGGAGAACCTGGCTGGAGAGATAGTCTACCAGCCTGATGGCTCGGCCTATATCGTAGAGAGCCTCAGTCAGTTGATCCAAAGTGGTGGGGGCATGGTACCCGGCGTGCTTTCCACAAACTCTCTCATTAGTGGGGGAAAACCGGGGGAACCTGCTGGGACATCATCCTCAGTCTACCCGCACATCATCAACACGTTCCACATAGCCTCGTCCTTCAGGAAGTGGTTTGGCAATTCAGACCAAGGTTTCCCCAATACCTCAACCATCGCAGGCCTCAGCCCTGTCCTGCACAGTTTCCGTGTCTTCGATGTGCGGCACAAAAGCAACAAGGATTACCTGAACAGCGATGGGTCTGCCAAGAAGTCCTGTGTATCCAAAGATGTTCCCAACAACGTGGATTTCTCCAAATTTGATGGGCTAGCTCTATATGGCACGGGTAAGCCCATTCTCATGTGTTTCATCTGCAAGCTGTCCTTTGGCTATGTGCGTTCCTTTGCAACTCATGCCGTCCATGATCACCGCATGACACTGTGTGAGGACGAGCGGCAGTTGCTAGGGGACAAACAGGCATCTGCCATCATCCAGGGCATTGGGAAGGACAAAGAACCCCTCATCAGTTTCCTGGAACCAAAAAATAAGAGCACTCCTCTGTCACCTACCCTGCTGCCCATTAACTCTGGCCAGAGCTTCTATGGCACATTTAGTGGCGTCCATCTGGAGCCTGGAAGCAGCAGCAGGGGCAGCGAAAGCCTACTCAACAAAGACTCTGACTCTGGCCTCCACCAACAGCAGCAGCAACAAACCCCGCTAAGCTCAGTCCTCTCTATTGGAGGGCTGAGCATTCCCAAAGTATCCACTCTTACCTCATCCCCAGATTCTGCCAAAGACTCCAGTGCCCTGCCCAAACAGGGAGGGAGAACAGAGGAGCCTGCTGGGAAAGAGTTGGCATGCAAGGGAGAAGATGGGGACACTGGGGAACATGAAAACAAGGCGCACCTATCAGGCCAGATGGGGGGCTCAGAAGAAGAAGAGGAACTGTTATTAGGGGAGGAGGAAGACGAGGTGGAGGCAGGAAGCTCTGCAGTGGCCTGTGGTAGTAACAGTAGCAGCGGCAGGGCTGAAGCGGGGGAACCAGCTGTCTCAAACCAAAGCATTTCCAAATCTCCTTTATTAATGCCTAGTAGCGCTCTCCAGCCTTCTGCCTGCACCTCTGCGGCCAGTAACACACTCAACAGCAAAGACCCTGCTTCCAATTTCTCTTCTGTCAAGAAAGACGGTTCAGCTGCGGATGGTGGGGAGAGGACCTCAGAGCTCCCTCTGAGCTTTAACTGCCAGGGGCCCACAGTTCCCACGGCAATGGCGTCAGCTGCTGTCAGAAGGAGCGAGGATGACACTGCGGGGACTTCCTACTCACCTCTTTCCTCCAATGCTGCTGCTGATGAAAGTGCCAATCGAGATAGTGCCACAGCTCCAGAACCAAATGATTGCCCGGCAGAGGGAGAGGAGGAAAATGGAGCCCTTATGCACCATCACCACATGCACCACCATCATCATCACCCCCACCCTTCATCTCACGGCCACTCCCACCTCTTCCCAGGGGGTCCCTGTGATTTTACGGGGATGGGCGAGTGTTCACAAACCCATGGGCCTGGTGGCAGCGGAGGAAGTGGGGTAGAATGCCCTAAATGTGACACCGTTCTGGGTTCCTCACGCTCCTTGGGTGGTCACATGACCATGATGCATTCACGCAACTCATGCAAGACACTCAAGTGTCCGAAATGCAACTGGCATTACAAGTACCAGCAGACGTTGGAGGCCCACATGAAAGAGAAGCACCCAGACTCTGGAGGCACCTGTTCGTACTGCACCAGTGGACAGAGCCACCCTCGTCTGGCTCGTGGAGAAAGCTATACCTGTGGATACAAGCCCTTCCGGTGTGAGGTATGTAGCAAAACAATGTGGTGATGCAACATTTTTTGTTGTTGTGTTGTTGGGCCATTTAGGCCTTTGTAAGATGAAGTGATATTGTAAAATAGCATATGTATAGCTTTAATGCAGTTCAAGAGCAAATTTTCTTTATATTTTAGGTGTGTAACTACTCGACCACCACAAAGGGCAACCTTAGCATCCACATGCAGTCGGACAAGCACCTGAACAACATGCAGACGCTGCAGAATGGAGGCACCATTTGCTCTGCGCAGGAACAGGTGTTTGGACATACCCCAGGAGTAGTGGTGGCTGTCCCCTCAGTGACCCAGGCCAGTAGCCATCACCCTCCCCACCACCATCCTACACAGTCCTCCACCCATATGGCTGGACAGTGTGGGGCCCCGTCCCCAACCAAGCCTAAGAGCAAACCTACTTGGCGGTGTGAGGTATGTGACTACGAGACCAATGTGGCACGGAACCTGCGTATCCACATGACCAGTGAGAAGCACATGCACAACATGATGCTACTCCAGCAGAACGTGACTCAGATGCAGCATGGCCGACTTGGCTTGGGAGCCATGCCTTCTCCCTCTGAGGCTGAGCTTTACCAATATTACCTGACCCAGAACATGAGCCTTCCACCAGGCCTCAAGATAGACCCAGCTGGAGCCGAGGCTCAGTTCCTGATGGGGAGCTTTCACCTGGATCCCAACATGGCCGCCCTGGCCCCTGCACTTGGTGAGCCCCATTTTGCCTCTCTATTTGCCACAAAATCACCAAGTTCAGTTCAGAGATCTTTTTTTTTAATGATCTTTATTCCTAATTCATCACGTTACTGAAACACAGAACGTTAATGTCATTCACACAAAATGATGAGCAGAAATATAAACATATTGCCCGTCTCCATTGCTACATATACTAGGGAATTTATCACCACTTTTTACTTTTGGCCTGCCTTTCTTTCTCATGCCCTGAGGTATGCCTGCCCTAGTGAACTTGACACAATTCTTACATTTTACAAGCAGAGGGTTACTCAAGTAAAGAGGAAGAGGTGAAAGAAAGATAACAGCAGGGAGCTTACCCCAGACCCTCTCCATATTTCCTCACTGATAGTGTACATGAAGATAGTCCTCACGGGAGTAGGCCTATGCTCAACGCCTTCATCTCACATCCATAGAAAAACCTTCTTGTGCACAAGACCAGTCTACCAGTTACTTTCATCTACAAATACACTAACTGTACATGTAGCTATACTTGTGCTAAGTAACACACAGAAGCCCAACTTTGTTTTTCCTTAACAAGACCTCTAAGTGAAACTGTATCAATTTGATTATGACAGAAAGTTTAATCTATGATATCCACTTTTGCTCAAAAAAGGCGAGTTTTGGGGCAAAACCTATATTTTTCTCCTCTCCCTGCCCTTCCCCTCAGGCAGCCAGCCTCAGCTTTATGTCATTATTCCGAAACTGTTGCTGAACTTCACCACTGGAGTCCTCCACTTTTCCAACTTTGTAATTGCAGCTATAAATTTTATCTTGGTCAAAGAAGGGAGGTTAGAGGGCTCAGCATGGGTAATTCATCAGCATAGCAGAGTGTTTGGCGGACCAGTTACAACCACACAGTTTGTACAGACTTGTCTACAACTGTCGCCAGTTCAAAGACACAAACAATAATTGATTGCTGTGACTAATTATTTTCCCCCTCTTCTGCCATCTGGTTCATTTTCTTGTGAGGTGTAATAAGCATGTTACAAGTGGGCAATGATGGCACAGTCTGGGCCCATAACGACAGTGGTGTCACCGTCAATCACACTTTAAGAAGCTCTTCAAATTGTCGTACACAAACACTCTGATATTAAATCTACAGTATGATACATAAGGCTCAGTAAACCCTTTTGAAAGATTCTGCAATCACAAGGAGATCTCAGACCAGGTAGCTAAAGTTAGAGGTGCTCTTTCATGCTCTCACTGTGGATTTCTGACTTTTGCGTGTATTGCTGAAGAGATAGATAACAAATGTTAACCTCACATGATCTCAGCCTCCTGGTAATCCTCGTCCCAAGACTCAGCTTCTGTAGTAATAGGAAGATATGAGATGGAGTGCAAGAGAGTAAAAGTGAAGGAAGGTGGATGGGACTTCTGGCTGTTTGTGCTGGAAATTGTTGTCTAACGTAGACTGTGAAACAGCACAAAAAGGCAAGTCACACATCTAGTCACTTTAAAACATCGTAATAGGTTCACATTTTCAGCAATCGTATACATATCATTCATATACATCTACAGTATTGTGGTTTCAATATAAAAAAGAAAACAGAAGCAAAGCTACAAATCAAGCTCTTGGTTCTACTGGTCTACAACACAAATTTAAGTGAGGAACATGATCCAGGTCTGTCGTAAATCATTGAATCTGCATAGTAATGGGGCATGAGAGCCAGGTAGAAATGAAAGGTGCAAGGTGCAGGAAAAGACAGGACAGGGAAAGCAACTGGGCATGTGTGTACCTCTGTGCGTATGTAAGCGAGAGAGAGTTTAAGAAGCCATGACTGGGGAGCTGGGTCTGTGAGTGATTTTAGAGGGCTTCTCAAAGGTCTCCCTCTCCTATAAAAATGCAGGTAATGGAGAAAAGTCCAAGAGCAGGCTGCATACTGCAGCAATAAATAAAAAGGAGCTGCTGGAATTAATTTAGTGTAAAGCCAAGCAGGGTCAAGCCTGCATGCTCAGGCTGGGCAGTGAAAGATTAAAGATCAGCCAGCAAAGGCAAAAACTCTGGTTGCTCTTACCTCATATTTTTAGAATCCATTTTTTAAGTCAGCCTTCCCAGACTGTATAGACATCAGTTCTGTGGTTGGTGTCATAGGATATGTGCTTGCCTTCCCGACCCCCCCCCCCTTCATCGTTTAGACTCAGTACCAAGCAGAATTTATCTGTTAGATGTACATATTGATTTAGAGGCAATCCGGAAGATAAGAAGCAAAATAATTCAAGCAGAGAAGGATTTTTTTACATTATTATTCAGTGAACAAGGGCGATTGATTTGATTTACAGAAATGTGTGCTTGGGAACTCCTGAGTTCTTCAGTAATGATAAAATAACTTGCTTTTTCTGTGGCGCTCATGGCCTCTTGAGTTGATTTAGAGGCAGGCCCATGAAAGTGCACCTGCCCAGACAGGGCAATGCGTACGTTCATTATCTGGCAGTTTGAGGTTTTCGTCTTTGGGTTTTGGAAAAGTCCAGGCTTTGTTTTTCCTCAATTCAAAGCAAGGATAGCTATAAATACATACATGCACATTATCCCCCATGCAATATCATACCGACCAACAGAGTGTGGTTTTTCAAAGTTTCAGAGATTTCAGAGTTTCAGAGAAGCTATGACTTCCTTTGTAGAATTTAAGTAAATGAATGAGAGAAAAAGTGATCTTTATAAACCAACACAATTATAAGTGATGCAGTATGCAGTCATCTAAATACACTTCTTTCCTCTTTTTTTGTCTCTCTTTGTGTTCCATGTGCGTTGTAGTAGGTGGGGATATCCCTATGGACGTGCGGCTGGGCGGTGGGCAGTTGGTGTCCGAAGAACTGATGACCCTAGGAGAAAGTCTATCACAAACCAGTGACCCCTCCCTCAAGCTCTTTCAGTGCGCTGTATGCAACCGCTTCACCACTGACAACCTGGATGTGCTTGGCATGCATATGGGAGCTGAACGCAGCCTACCGGAGGAGGAGTGGCACGCTGTGGTGGGCGACTCTCACCAGTGCAAGTTGTGCCACTACACCACACAGCTTAAGGCCAACTTCCAGCTGCACTGCAAGACAGACAAGCATGTGCAAAAGTACCAGCTTGTGGCCCACATCAAAGAAGGGGGCAAAGGCAATGAATGGCGCCTGAAATGTGTGGCCATAGGCAACCCGGTGCACCTGAAGTGCAATGCCTGCGACTACTACACTAACAGCCTGGAGAAGCTGAGGATGCACACTGTCAATACCCGCCATGAGGCAAGCCTCAAACTCTACAAGGTTAGTGGTCCTCAAGCTCCTTTCTCACACCCACCACTCAACCGACAACGACAATTTTCATAATATTGCCAGGCCAAGTAGTGTGTTCGTGTTATATTTGGGAGGATTTATTATCCTATTCAACTTTGATAAGTTTTACACAAATGGCAAAATGTGTCCTGAATCCTCTGCCTGCTAATTTGATATGCCTCCGCAAAACACGTCAATGTTCTAGTAATAGTAGGCCACACCACTAACTAGTCACTCTCCCAGTGCAGGAATGATAGCTTTGTTATGTAACTCTTGCCTTCCAAGTACTCATATAGAGGCAGGGTCACAGTGCTGCCATGAGGAGAACATGGCAGGTGAAGCTGGTTTGGAGGCTTAGGGGTGAATCAGTAGGAGACGAATGAAGAAGTGTGAGGAGACAGAGGTTTGGTGCTAATACTCCTCGGAGCGGGAAAGGCTGAATCGTTCTCGACAGCCGTATTGATTTTTGCTGGACTTGGAGCTTCACCTTCTCCTCTAATCATTCCATAATAGCCAATGGATGAACACTCTCCGAACAAATGGCCATAAATCTAACAGGCCTGATTCCACTTAGGTACCTATCCTGTGTGTCTGCGGCTTTGGCCACTCTGCGCTTAACCCAAACTGGCATAGCTGCACATGCACACACACATACAACACATACAACAAAACACTTACAAACAGTGACAGCATACACGCCGTGTCTGTAGGCCTACAGTACATACACATCAACACAATCTAACATACACCACTGTAATGTGCACTGTCTCCTAGTAGATTTGACCTTTTTTCGTAATAAGTCCACTCCTTTATCATGTGTTTGACACTTAAAAAGTAAACAGGAAAAGTATTTAAACAGTGCTTGACACTTTTTTGGTATCTTAGTATATTATAGTATGATGTCTTTTGGAAAGAAGCCACTAAAAGGCATGTGAAAAATGTGCCGCTTCAAGCGTGATGTTTTTAATCACATTAGAAACGAAGGGGAAGTGGTCCATTTAAAAATGAATCTGAATTCCATTCAAAAAGGGTGTCTGTTTGAAAATCATGCAGGATTATGAGCAGATCCTCAGAACCGCTGGCATGACAGACATGTCTCCTGTCCACAAAGCCTTGGTACTGGAATCACAGTAAGAGAGAAAGTGTTAAAGGGGAAGGTGTGATGTAGGGATCCTAGTACAGAGGTTAAAGGGGCCAGGGGACACAGAGGGTGTTGAGTGGAGACGATGCGGTTTGCACCATACCAAGCAGGGGCACTGCAGGAACAATTCCAAATGCACAGGGTATTTATAGATGTATAGAAATGCAAATATGCAACAGAATCTGCGATTGTGTTGAGTCAGTTGTGAGACAGCAGAAAAGCATATAGGCTGTTATCCTTGTGTTTTTTTCCAACCCATGGTCATCCTCTCCTGGCCCTCGCTGCTGGACTTACTGGCCCACATTCCAATGACAGTATCACATTCGACCAAAATAGGCAGGCTCTGGCATACTCTCTCTCTCTCTCTCTCTCTCTCTCTCTCTCTCTCTCTCTCTCTCTCTCTCTCTCTCTCTATCTCTCTCTCTCTCTCTCTCTCTTCTCTCTTCCTCACACCTTTTGGAGAGAGAGACATTCTTTTTGTCTCTCAGAATTGTATATTACATTATGCTTTCCACTTTGCTGTAAGCCCAGAAGGCAGAAGATAAATGTTTCTTTTTTCCTTTTGTGTCTTTTTTTGCACAAGTTTTTAAGAGAGAAGAGACATATGTCATACTGCAGCTCAGACTGTGGGGGATTAAATATGTACAACACATCCAGGCATGATCATTTTTTATGACTTAAGCCTCTTAAGATGGCTCCATATTTCTTAAAACCAATTGATCTTCTGAGTAACAGTGTGTGCATCTGTCCAGAAATCACCTGCTCTCCCAACCCGAGAATAATGTAGTCCTCATCAACTCTCCTTCCAGACACGACTCAAAAACAGTTCAGTCGTTGACAGCAATTATTACAATATTTTATGACTCACAAGTGTGATTAGCGGACAACAAGTATATGGTTTTGAGGTCTCTTTGGCGGCAAAGGCTCCTGACTTGACTTGATGTTACAGTCTTCATACTGCATTCGATTTACTGGCCTGGTAGAAATACTGACAGGCTGCAACCCACAGTGGCTCACAAGCCTGTAAACCCAACTTGGTATATTATGCAAAGACGAAAAAAGGAAAATCACCATTCATTTATTCTTCCCCAAAGAAATCTGATGCAAATAGCACCGTTTTTAACCTTTTTGGGGAGAAAATAAATCATCAAGTCAGCATAAACAGGCTGTATGATGTGGGAAATGCTTGGGACACTTCACCCAAATCAAACTGGTTTGCATTAAACAGGCCCTTTGTGTGCATAGCTCCATATAAATTGGAGCCTGTAATTACTGGAATTAAAAAGGAAGGTTTAAACTGAGGGCTAAGCTGGATGGGATAATTTGAGAGTTTGTGGTATGCGGCCCATATTAGGGCTTTCTAAAAATATCACCCCCACCACCCCAACTATTGGAATGTTCCAAAAGACCACAGAAAGATCCTGCCAGTCATCCTGACCACACGGACCACCACACAGCAGGGGGGTGATGCCGTCTTCCCCTGTGTGCTGTGTTCTCAGCTGAGACATACCCTTCCTCAGCGCTGTGTCCTACCAACACTGTGCTCTTAAACTAACTTTGACTTTCTCTTTTTCCAATGAACCACAGGGTTTATAGTGACTCTGATGACAGCATGATGGCTATCCATCTGCTCTAACAATGGTCACTCCTAAGCACAAACAGATGGGTCCTGTTCCAGCATCCAGATAACCCCAAATTTAGTTTGTATACTGTATGTTTTTAGAACATGAAGCTCTCCCCTGAGACACACTCTTCTTGAATAAACCCGGCATCCATTCTCATTTTACAGTTAGCCCGTACATAATACTGTGTGTGAATATGATAGCCCTTATACTAGCAGCAGAAGGCCTCAGGGCTTGGCTATGTGTTAGTGTGGAGGTGAGATGAGTGGAGCTAATCCAGCTCCCAGTCCCTGGCTGTTCTGGCCAGACAGAAAGGGTGGGGCCTAACCAGGCCCAGCCACAGGCCTCAGCTTCCAGTCAAGGGTTGGGGGAAAGGGGAGGAGCATGGGGAGTTAGCTGGCTACCTTCTTTGTCTCGAGGGCCGGTGCAACCGGCGGTAATTGAGATTGATTGGATGTTATTTTTCCTCTTGCAAATGTAGTCCATTAGCTTGGCACATGCATAATCAGTTTAGAGCGCAGTTAGCCGAATGTAATCATGTTCCTCGGTGTCTGCTAGCACAAAATCCACTCCAGATGCCGCTTGACCATGGAAAGAAAGGGAGAAAGTGCCGTCACTATCAGATGGGGAATCTTTAACCAAGGAAGTCCTGACACCCCTCCCTCTGTCCTGGTCCCGCTCTATTGAGCACACACATAACTATGCAAACTTCTCACCTATCTCTCTCTCCACCTTACCCACTCAGTCACATCCACTCTCAGCTCCTTACCGATGAGAACATAGCGTTAAGTGGAGCCCAGCGGCTGGCCCATTGACTAACACAATACATCTGTATCTTGGATGTAGTTACTGCTCTTATTTTACACTTCAGTGTAATCCAAAATAATCAGTGAACACTGAGGAAAGACAATGTCTACACTCTGCAGAGGGCAAATACTCACAACGAAACATGAAAGAGGGAAAGAGGCAGTAATGTAAATGAAGGGATTAGTGGTTACATGAAAAAGCATTAACGGGGTTCGCTGATGATCCAACTCAGCAGAAGCACTGGCTTCTCAGTCTCAGGAATGCAAACCGTGTTGACCCCTGCCCATTAATGATCATTAGCACCAGGATTGACTCCAATTCTCTTGGGCTATACAATAGTTTGTTGTTGATGTACAACCACTAATAGGTCATAGCGATACTCCAACTCTAGAAAAAATATCAATCAAATAGAGCTCATTAGTATATTTCAGACTCATGCAGGAGATAAGTCCTGCTGACTAAGACTCAGGCCAAGTGCCCATAGATGACAGCATGCCTGATATTAGTGTCCCAGATGGGTTTTTTAGATTTTTCTGGAATGTCCCAATAATTCTTGATATTTTTTTGCAAGCCTTATCGTGTGGGCAGACGAATGAGGCAAAGTTCAAGACAAATATTACAGCAGGTATTGTGAGATGTCCCCTGGCGAAATGACGTCCAGCGGGCGCCTGGCCTTACCCGCTTACCCACCAGATAGAGGAGGGGTATAGGAGGAGGATGGAGACACAGACAGGAGAGAGGGGATGGGGGCGACAGGAGGGTTGGAAGGATAGATACTCGGCTAATTATCATGGCTGGCCTATGATTGTTCAGCAATAGTGCTCAGTGGGAAAGGTTGCAGCAGTTCCAGGAAGAGCTGAGCTCTGATTTACTGGTACTACCGCTCTAATAAAGCGCTTGCTGCACATCCTGGGAGACAGCCCATTCTCTCCTTTCACATGCACAACCGTGTGAATGCAGTGCGTGTGTATGTGCAAACACACACACACACACACACATACAGAGCGATCTTGAAATCTAAAGTGCCAGCAGATGACAACATAGGGCTCATAAAATGTACCATTTTAATTGCTCAAAGAGACGTTCTTATAATATGATTCCGTACAAGTGATGTACATGTGATAAAAGGCATCACGCTAAGGAAGTATTTAAATTCTGGATAGGCCCCAGTAACACCTCACCAACTCACTGACGCAGTCATGGTCCTGAACCCCAGTTGCCCTCTTTGTGTCCATTGCCTGCAGGACGTTGAGCTCTAGTGTCCTACCTCAAACCGATCTCAGTTACTCTGAGTTGTGAGTGGAGCAAGGAAGGAGTGGCATTCAACAGAAATCAGGGTGAATTGGAGAGAGGGGTTGTCAGGCTGGGGGGCGAGTAGGGCTTAGTGTTTGGCAGTGTGCAAGAGTTTCACAACTTTTCGAGCTCACACCCCTTGTGAAAGCCAGGGAGAGGTTTTCACCCGTGGCACAGCAGCTGCTGCTGCTGATATTGTTCATTGTATGTGCAACAGCCCTACTGTTGGTGATGCAGGGTCAGCAGAGTGACAGTAAAATAAAGCGAAAGACGTTGAGCAGATAGCTACTTAGACAGGGGAGGCTGGTCTTTTCCCAGCTTTTTTTAATCTGTGGCTGTTTACCGCAATTGCCAGAGTTAAAAGGGCCCAGTGCATTGCAAGACCAGGTTCTTGGTCCTGGGTCTGTGGTGGTGATAGAGATGCGATCGCTGTCTTCCATCACACATAGCCACAGGAGGATTAGGGAAAGAGTATAGATGCTGTGTAACATCATCAGCTGGGAGTTGGAGATCCTTGGTCATTGTGTTAATGGTTGTTTGTTTTGATAAGATTCTTTGTTTTTGGACCAGGTCAGCAGTGCACGCTTCTGCTAACGTGCAAGGAAGCTGATGATCATGTTATCTCCAAGCTGATCAGTGAAAAAGGCAGATTGGTGATTGGGGAAGGAAAGAAATAGGAGGCACGGTTCTATCAGTTTTTGTGACTGGGGTTGATAAGAGTTCAAGGCAGAGATAAGTTCCACTTTGTGTACAGTAGGATATTTTGTGACTGTAGGTAGTACTGTATGGTGTAGATACACAGTTTGTACCTCCCACCAGATCCCCCCTTTTTGACAGACAATAAACAGTTTCTTAAACAAACTTCTTTAACTCTATACCCCTCAGTCCACTCTGCCGACGTATATTGCTTTTTCTCTCTCCCCTTTCCTATCTTTTGCCGTTGTCTCCACACAATTAATAGACTTAGCAAATAGGTGTGAAGGGACCCACTAAACAAACCAGTATGGATAGTGAATCAGTGGGTGGTCTAAAATGTGGATCTGCTTAAGGTTAGATATCTTAAATCCGACCATGTTGCAAAACTAAACATTCTCCTCAGCTACATCCTCTGTCTGCATGCCCCGTCCCACTCCGTCTACCGGTACTTACTCTTCAGCTTGTAAAAAGTTCCTTGCTCTTCACTTGAGAGCAAAGTAATTTTAACGTTATTGTCAACACACTGATTCTCTTATTAAATCAACAGATCTAGCTACCATAAAAAGAGGGCACATGAAGCTTTACAGGCTTGAAAAGGTATTTAAGTTGTGTGATTATGAGAAATGGTCAAATCAAGTTATTTCCTTTAAAGTGATTATAGGAGATTGGGGCAGTATTGAGAGGATAATAACATCTTGAAGAAAGTTCTTTCTGCACCAACTGGAGGGTCTCTGTATCTAATCTGTGTTATACCTCTGCTCTGCTTGCCTTTATCTTGTCAAGATGATATTACAGATATATCAGCATGTTCCTGTGTTTTTACCATCCCAACAGTAAAGATGCCAGAGAGACAGTATTCCATTTTCCTTTTCTTCAAAAAGTCTAGGATTCCATTTAATCTGGGGCCTCGATAATCTGCGATGGATTTAATATGTATTTGGCAGTCAAACTGCAGTAAAATGAGATTCCATGTAGGCTGAATGCCATTACGTTGCATGCACACAAATAACCCAATTACTATGAACACCTAGACTGAAATGATGAAGACCTTTTCATGTTTTGCAATTACCAAACTGCCCCACTAACCAAGTTTATATTTGTTGTTTGATGGTCATGTATATATCTGGAATTATGTGTGGTTGCCTATAGTAACACTAATGCTACTTTTGGAATTGTATTGTCTAGGAGACAATTGGAATTGTATTGTATTGTAGACATCAAATCTAGCTGCTGATGTGCTTTGAGTTCATGCAAACACACAGTGTGGCTATCATGGCTTGACTGAAGCGTCTCACAGGTATTTTTGCCCAACTGGTCAATACATCTGGTGACCTATAGCCACTGCACCTAAAAGACTAACGGTG
The DNA here is from genome assembly GCF_949748355.1 of Melanostigma gelatinosum. Classification (NCBI taxonomy): domain Eukaryota; kingdom Metazoa; phylum Chordata; class Actinopteri; order Perciformes; family Zoarcidae; genus Melanostigma; species Melanostigma gelatinosum. Next base: position 14,307,108 of record NC_136635.1, read on the forward strand.
GCAATTGGCAGGTAAACACTGCTTTGATGAGGCCAGATGGAGGCTCCTGTGAATCTATGTAGCTCCTAAACTGAAGGGATGGAGAGAGTGAGGCAGGCAGGCTTACCGGCTCTGTGCCATCAATACATCAGTGGCTAAGCCACCAGATTAATGGCCTCCGAGTGGTCAGGGCCACAAAACTACTCAGCTCTGAGGTCTGTGTTCAGTGGAGCTGTACATGAAAGCAAGGTAGGGGAGGAGGAGGTCTTAGGTACCAGGATGAGCACACAGGGACCTCTATTCTGTTTGGGTTTGGCCTACAGAGTAGAGTCATGGGACCGATACATTTTACAGAATGATAGATATGTGCCCTAGCTGTTGTTTCATTCCCACTTGTAAGACCAAAGGGATGTTTGAGTAGCTAAACACAACATTCTAAGCAGTACTAAGTCATTTTATCTATGTATTTATAAGTGAGGACATTTAGTTCGTAAACACAACCTTTTGGCTTTGTTGTTTGTTGGAAGGCAGCTTGGTTCAAACTGATGCTTAATTTGCACTACTGCTCAGAAGATGTACTGCATTTTTCCACCTAGTTTTGTCTTTGTTTAAACAAATCTGCCCCTCTGGTCTTTCAATTTTGTGCTGCATCAATTACTGTTGGATTGCATAACTCCAGCAATTTCTCGATTTCGTTGTTTTTAGTGATGGGCCAGAAAGGTGCTGATGCTTGCATGCATGCTAACCTCGAATAAATCTTTTTTGAATGAACTATCGAGGCTTGAGTAAAAAATAACCATCCACCAGTTTCCTAAGGATCATTTTCAGGGTAGCATTTTTATTTGACACTCTGGGGCCTCAGAGGCCCTTTCTTTAGTGCCAAGAGAGAATAGCCATCTCTTCCTGAACTTCATGGCACTGTTTGTCCATCCATGTTTTGCGTAATTGCTCCGCGCTTGAGTCCAGGGTTAGAACTGGGAGCTGTAAATCCATCAGTGTTATGCAGACAATGTTTTCTCCAGATGTGGAAGAAAAGATTTCATCCTTTTGTAATTAAGCGGTGCAGCCCAGGGTGTCATACGTTTTTTATTGGGGGCTCTGGAAAAGATCATTTTGCACCTTGTTTTCTCATCATGCCTTTTATTCTTCAATACAAAAGATGGATGAAATGGAAAGACGGAAATGGAAAAACTAGCAGGGAATAGAATCTCTTGTTTAAATTGTAATATGGAAATTACTAGGTCGTGATGTAAGAGGTAGCGTTGAGGAGCGCGGGGTGGAGACACAAAGGGGACAAAAGCATAGTCATAGAACCAAGGCAATTACATAGTTTCCCTGATGAAGAATATCAGTGGAAAAAATGTCTTTTTTAACCCAAGGAATGTTCCCCAATGTTATCTTTCCCACGGGTGCCATCTTCTACACCTGTGTTCTACTTTAAACTAAGGGAGAGGGGGAGTGAGTTGTGGAAAGGGATAGTGAGTAAAGGAGCGAGAGACAGCTTTAAGAGTTGGGGACGAGAATGCTCTTCAGTTTCTCAAGGGCACAGATACTTTATGGCCTCCACATTCCTGCATGACAAACTGATGCCCAGAATAGACAGAGTGGCGTTGGAGGGGAAAAAAAGTGTTAACTACTATGCCTTTAAGCCCCACCCCAACATATCATCTCTGTTCCTTGCTCACCTTCTTCTCGCCCTGCTTCGTTTATGTGGCAAACCTCAGGGTCACACTGTCTGACGCTTTTCTTTTATTAGCCAAAGCTGGTGAAAGCAAAGGACTGAAGTGCAGGCTTTTGTTCAGTGTAAGCAGCTCCACACATTTTTGTTTCATAAAGTCCTCTTCAATCTCATGTTGATTTACAGAGGCCTCTTTCCTCTGAGCTCTCTTCAGAAGAGCAGACAGCAGAGGAAGTCTCCATAGCCACTGAACGTCTAGGCTCAGTCCCAGATCATATACTATCTTCCCTCACTGCCTTCTTTGCCAGCCCCACAAACTCTTTTTTATAATGTCACCACATTCAATCAACACTAGCCCTAAAATGAAGGACTGCTGAATAATTCAAACTTGGATCCTTCCTTCAGATGGCCTATCGCTGTCACTAGATAGGAATGTCCTTAATTTATGCTTGTTAGGTTGGAATTGTCATGTTGAAATCATTTGAACCATAAGGGCTGTCTGTGCAGCTCCTGTTTAAATGAGAACTCTGGGAGCTGTTAAAGTTTGAACATGAAATCGTGAGATCTGGAATGCAAATTATTATTCAAATGATCAATGTGTTAATTTGCATGCTGAGAGGTGTGAGGGAGCGAGAGAGAGAGTATCTTAATAAGTTCTCTAAAGCAAAGTATGTTATTATTTGTTGATGTTTCAGGAGTGAGGGCGTATTCATTTTGCAGTTATGAGTCCCAGTGTGACTTTAATCTTTCTCTGTCTTTCACACACAAAACATGCTTTTGTGCTCACCAACGTTCAGACCCATCTTCCTGTTTGTCAGGAAGTATCCTTTCACAGATGACTTACAGAAGATGTGAATAGTACAACAGCAGCTATGGACACTATGGCCTCCTAATACAGATCTCATAGTTTTCTTTGCAATCAGCTCAGTTTGGATTTCTGGGGAGATGAAATGTTAAAATGTCTGGGGTTATGGGACATTTAATAAACTTAAACCACAGACTTAAGCCTTAAGCCAGTTGAAACTGGTTAAGTGAGGAGCCAAATAAAGGTAAACCCTTCAGAATGTGGAATTATTCTGAGAAAAGACAAAGAGAGATTTCAGGACCTTCTGTTTGTACTCTGATTTCCTACCATCTTCTCGCTCACATCAAATGGAGCTTATCATTCAATTGTCCTCAATGTACAATGTTTTCTCCTTTTTCTTAAGCTTAGTTTCTAGTCTGCACTTTGATTACTGAGTGTTTGGAAGAAAAGTATGGTATCATTTGGGGGAAAAGTTCTTTGGATGTTTATTATCTGTGATTTGTGATTCTTTGAGTGGTCGTATTAGATAAGGAGCACGTTTGTGACCCAGCAGCCTATAAATTTAGGCCAACATAAAATAGAGAAAAACATATGTGTTTTGAATTTCATTCTAATAACTTATCATTGAAGGCCTTGCCTTGGCTTACATCTGGAAGGGAGGTTAGGGTTTTTTAGATGAGATATCCAGCATTGGCGTATTCCCAGTATTCAACTTAACTTTTAAATCATTAAAAATGATGAAGCCATCTCCACAAAGTCAGGGGTTTATATATTAAAATCAAACACCATCTGCCATCTCTGATCAGAAGCAACAGCCATCAGGCCAGGGTTACCAAGGCAGAACAGGAAAAGCCATTAACTGCCAATCACTGCATCGATCGACAAGCCAGTCCACCACTACCACCCCCTCTCTGCCCCCACCCACCCCGCCCACAGACACAGTTCATCGGCTTTTACTGTACAGTGCACAGTAATGCACAAACGCATACACGTGCACATAGCCTTGTCTTTACCGCTATCTCTCTGTGCACCCGCACAACGTGATGGGCAACATTTGGTCACTTTTGTCCACTTCCCGCTTGAACCGTGTTATCTTTTAAATTATCTTGAGTCTAGATTGCAGGATCAACATTCTGTTCAGTTTAGATAAAGGTTGTCTGACTTTTCTTTATTGGCTCAGTAAACCCAATGTGTTACTTGAAGGACAGTCAAGATGCCGTTAAAAAGATATTTCCTTCTGAGCATAGGTTTGTAATCTCCTCATTACCGAAATGCATCTCAGTAAAGTCCATTGCCCTGTCAAAATGAGAGTAGACACTTCATTCTGCTCGGTCTCCCTCCACATTTTTGGAGTCTACCGCCCGATAAAAGGGAAATAATAGTCAGTGAAGGGCAAAAAAGGAAAAAAAAACAAGATTGATTTTTCAATGGTGTCGCAAGAACTGAGGGTCATCAGAAGAATATTTACCTACTTCCCAATCTAATAGAGATGCTGTATATCAGAGTGATCTGGATCAGAGGTCAGGGCAGAGGGAAGCAATTAAAGCGTATGGATCCAGAAGCTCTGGGCCCATCACATTGTGTGCGTGTTGTAGGCAGAAACAGATGAACTAAAAGGGAGGCAGAGCAATCTTTTTTGAACATGGCTGTATGAGTTAATAAAGCGTTGTAGCTGATGAACTAGTGATGCATTAGTCAGGGCCACTAATGCATATGTGTGTTTAAGCACTCCACACACAGGAATATGCTTAACTATGCTGTTACTGGCTTTGGTTGGATCGGCCTTCTCTGAGGCCACACCATAGCCAGAGACGGAACAGATATGATGGATGTGGCCTGGGGCCTATGCGCTCGCTCTGCATCTGCGGTGGCCTCATCCACACATCAGCCACCGGGAGAGGGAGGGAACACAGTAGGGAGGGAGGGATGGAGGGCAGAGATACAAACCAGACCAGCCATTTTCCTCGTTCCGCTCATAAATATTTGTGTGGCTGGTTTATAAACAGTGGAGCAAGAGAACAGATCAAAGTGAACTGTAACGCTGATATAAAACTGGGTCTTTTTCACGACACTGCCCTACACACCATGCCCGTGCCTATTAAAGACAAAGCTATATATCATGAGGCATATTGGCAAGAGTACTGAATGGCCACTCACTTTAGAGCTCGGTCTTCCCCCAGTTGTGACTGTTCGTATAGCACAATCATTCCAAGTCTCTCAAACACTAGTTAAAGGCCATCAATGTGTGATATAGCTAAACCCCAACCTTCTCTTAGCCTGTGTAAATTCCCCCGAGGTCAGTGGCGACTTAGGTGCATTTGAAATGGTTGTAATAATGCGAGGCAGCCATATTAAAACATAGCAATGCAGTGAAGAGTCACAGTGTCCTGGTAGTTGTAGAGTAGTGTTCGTCACACGAGACAGCTGCACATGCTGATTCAGGCAACACAAAGGCCAAGCCTCCTGTACGGCAGAGCGGAGGGATTAGGGTGAAACAGTGTGTGTACATACGTGTGTGTGTGTGTGTGTGTGTGTGTGTGTGTGTGTGTTGGAGTACAGTACTGGCCTCATGTGTCTAAGCACTGGCAGACTCGGACATCAACGACCATAGGCCTGTTAGGAGCAGAGCAGACATTCCACACCTACAAGCAGTGTTTACCTGCTGCCCCCACAAATGACACACTCACACACACATACAGTGTATCTCCCATCCTAACCCAGCCCCCAACCCCACCATTCATTTCCCACTCTGGGTGCAAATGTGAGGGAGAAAGATGTGCTCTCCTCAGCCTCTCTGATTAAGAACAGTTATAGCTGGCAGATGTAGAGCAGCGCCATGAAGATGGCTGTTCGCTGACCTCTGTGGGAGGGAGAATAGCACGGGTAATGGGAGAGAAAAGAAGGCCTATTTCAATGGATTCCCCCCTTTGTCCACCAGCAGGACAGGGCGTGCTCAGTGTGGTGAGGCCTGGGAGAGTTGCTGCTAAACAGCCTGTCTCTCTGTCAGTCTGTCTGTGTGTGAGTGTCTGGAGACATCTGGTTCTCTAGCTGTGAGAACACAGTGGCATTCTTTTTTCAGGCACCTCACCTTGTGCTTACATGCTGCTTACATAACACATGGGTTCAGGTTTTTGCTCAACGGCATGGGGGATTTTTATAATTGGCCTCTGTATTATACAGAAAGGATTTGAGACGGTTTGTTTTATGGCATATCGGTACAGTAAATAGTAAAGAGAATCCACATGTGTTTCTGTAGCCTCCCGCAGTAGTATGATGGTGTGCTATCTTGAATGTAGATGAAGCACCCCTTGTCTTATATTTTGCTTTCCACCCTAAATTCTATTATATATATTGTATATGGCGCGTGAGTTTGATCATGTAGGCAGGTATTGTAGAAAGGTTTGAGAGAGAGAGAGAGAGAGAATAGGCTGCAGATTGTTTTACCCCTGGTGAGTCTGAGTTTCTGTGCAGGGAGTTCAAAGTCCTGCTGAACATCAGAGGGCTGATGCTGAGTGAGGCTGACTAGCTGCAGCCTGTGGTCTGGGAAGGGTTACTGAATTATTACTGATGGTTTCAGGGGTAACTGTCCGACCACAGGACTGGGGGATATTAATCATTTATTTGATTGTCCGCATGTGCTGATTAATCAATTTGAGTAGGATCTGCAGGATTAACTACCCTATTATTCCCCTGTAAGAACAGATAAGAGATAAGACTTTAAAATATCATATTCCATTTATCATTTATGTGTAGGTCCCTGCTGATGAGGGTGAAATAAAAACCGAGGTGAGATTATGCAGAACAGCAACATGGGGAAAGCGTTGAGGGAGGAGGATAAGGGAAGAATGGATGAGGAGAGAAAAAAAAATCTCTTAACTGCAGATTTTAGTACTTCAGAAGACGGGGGGGAAAGATACAGCTTTGTATTTCTTCAAACATGGCACAGAAACCAAGTTGTGCAGCTGGGAGCGAGAGAGCAGAGAGAAAAGGGGGGAGGAGAGACATGAGGAACAGGAAGTTGATGGGAAAGTGATAGCTGTCTCCACCTGGAGTATAGCCTGAGCTGTGTGCTAAGAGGGAAGGCAAAGCAAGGGAGAGGAGTGAGCTGCTGCATTTGATTCCCATTCTGTACTCTGGTTTCGGTAAGTTTAGCTCTCATACCAAGTATAGCTAGATAACTGATCCAACAATGTCACAATTCCTGTTTACCACACTCACTATCTAGTCAGTCTATAAATTCTCAATCTGCCAGCTGTTTAATGTGTTATGTCATGTGGTAATGCCTTTGATTCCAACATGCCTCCGTTTGTAAATACAAGAGGCACTCAAAAGGCTGTGGTTTCTTTACAAGCATGGCGCCCCCGGCGCTTTGGTTGGGAATGCATTGGGAGCAAGAAGGATTGAAAGAGTCAGGGAGGGAGTGAGAGGTGGTTAGAAACTGTATACACTTCCCGTTGCTCCTCTGCCAACCCTTCTCCCCGCTGCCTCTGGTTGCGCAGGCAGGCAGGCAGTGAGTGAGAAATGTGAGAGGGAGGAGTATATCCTCTCTACTGGCTGAACACAGCACCGTAATTATGCACTTTTCAGCAGGTTTTACCTTTAACACTTTCCTCCTGGGTTTGAGATTAGTGCTCACCATGCTTGATTTACTGCACAATTACTGAACAAGAGCTCTATCTAATCAATAAACAGGAAGGGGAAAAGTGGTAGGCTTTGAAGTATAGTTTGAGATTTTTTGCACGATTGAGCAGTGTATATGGTGCAGCCGGTAAGGGCAGCCTGGCTGCGATGCCAGTGTGTAAAATATCTATTATATCAGGCACGCCTCTTTGCTTTACCAGCTCTCTAAGCCTCTTTATTGTGCTGAACTGCTGGGGTGGAAAATGGCATCTTTTTTTTCTGACCACTGCTTAACACAGAGGTCAGCAACACATTGTCTAATACGGACATTCCCCCACAATATTAGATTAAAATCACAAATTGTGCAATAAAAGTGGGGCTGAATGTGATCTTAAAACTTATGTGCAAAAGTTACATGCGAAGGGATATAAAGCACTCTCGAGAGGTAGCTTGTTATGCCCTGTATTAAATGTCCCCAAATGGGCAGCCAGCACAATGACCTCCACGATGACACTTGCTACTGGCATGGGCAGTTATTTTAGGAAGCTCCAATGACCGGCCAGCACAAGTCTTTCTGGGGCCTTGTATAGCTTTTTGCGAGCGTGAGCTCAGCAATAGGCTTCTTCCAATTAGTCTGGTCTGTGTTTGATTTTTAGTGATGACAACCATATCTCAGCTGCAATTATGCTGCACTGGGAATGATGAGGGTTTAGGTTATTGATCCTCAATTGATCACCCTGATCAATGAGCACTTTTGTTTCTCTCTGTATGGAAAGTAGAGTTATGTATTTTTCGTTGGCTAATGAGCAGGCCCAACAGAATGACCCTGCAAAGATATCTGTGTTAGCGAGTCACATTTGTATGAGCGGTAGAGTTGGCTGTGCTCATGGGAAGAAGTAACTGCACAGAGCAACATTCATCAAAAGTGCACTACCTCCTTGTGGACATAGGACATAGGCTACGAAGGGTTTTATGAAAAAATAGAGGTCCTTATGAGGGGGATGGGTAGAGCAACAGCTGTGTCTTTCTGCATGTATTCAAAATGGTAATAGCTTAAAGGCCATGTAGGGACATGTGATTTTGATCATCATCATTTTGGAAGCAATAGTATTTTTCACTACACTTAAATGTTTAGCTTTTTATCTCTAGTTTATAACACCCAAAGTGTCAGGCTTTCACTCTTTAAAGTTGCAGCTTTTAGTTGCGAGAGTTGACAGGTGAAACTGGTGGGTGTTTGGTGCGTGAATTGCTTGAAGAACCCTCAACATCAGTTTTCCTCCAACAAGGCACTTCATGTTCCATGCAAATAAGCCCACATATAGACCCACTCTGTATATTCACCTCCACTCAACCCCACTCATTAGATTTAATTTTAAGAAGAGGACCTCTCAAAGGCCATGTTGCTCCTTTTGTCGGCGCAGTGCTTCTGATAGAGATAGCAGCGTAAGACTGGGTTAAATATTGACACTGGCTGAGCACATCATCACTGTTCTTAATTAGCTGGTTTCTCTAAAGCTTGTGCGAGGGCAGTGCATGAACAACTAACATTTCCCCTTATGAGATCTCAAACACCCTCTCCCCAAAACACATTTCTATGAATTTTACATAAAAAGGATACAGGATAGTCAGAAAACATACAGTGTTACAGTAGCCTGAAGCAGCAACCAATTATGTGGTCATGAAATATTTACACTCCCAAACTGAGTACGCCAGGGCTGAAAGCAAGATAATACAAGCCTGAGGAAACTGTATTCGGTGTCTCCTCTCTGCCGTTACATCAGCGAAAACGTGGAACAGGAGATCAGCTAATGACAATAGGCTTAGAAGCGAGAGCGTGGGCAGATCTGCAGTTCAGTAAGTATAGCTTTTGGTCAACCCCACTGCAATAGGCACACATTTAAGGGCTTTTTCTGGATCACAGTAGCCCAGAAAAAAGCAGGAAGGGGACACATAATCTCAACATTGACTCTCTAGAAGTTTTACTGACGGAGTCCTTTTGACTTCTGATGGCTACTCCCTCACAATAATATGGCAATGAATCTGCATTCACGGCAGAGTGCGATGTTTGTTCTCGAGGACTAATTGTGTTTGGGCAATGTTCCTGCTCTGAATGTAATTCTCACTGACTGCATTAATCATTACAAGTGGTGTTTGCCTGTATCTTAATCCAACACCCTCCTATCGCCGACTCACCGTCTCCCTCACTCTTCTAGGGCTCTTTCACCTCCGCCCTCTCCAAACTCTTTTTTTTTTTTAATCCTTTGCCAAGATTTTTGCTGGCCCCCAAGGCCATTCTGCCGGCTGGCAAGTGACAAAAGAGAGTCAGTAAGGTGTTGGAGACTCTTGTCAGCTGTGTGGGTGCAAGGCTGCCTCTGCCTTTAGCCTACTAACACATCAGTGACCTACAGAACAGCCGAGTCCAGATCTAGGTAGTCCGTCATGTTGTTCTTATGTATTATGCACATACGCGCTTCCAGTAGCAGCCCTACATAGCTCTGATCACACACACACACACACATAGATGTACAAGACGATTCTGTTTGATTGATAACTTAACAGGTATTGCTGTGGTTTGCATTGCAAACAGTGACCCCTCACAGGAAGCATCTGAAAAAGCTGCATACTTAAACACAGGATCCACAGTGCATGAGGAGTACACGACTTGTCACGCTGGCTGTGATTCAGATTTAAATCTTGCATGGCGGCCCAATTTCTTAGCCAGAAGACAGGGAGTGGTTTGTAGAGTAATATTAATGGCCTCTGGATGCAGTCACCTTGTCTGCTTGTGAAAAATACTCAGATCCCGGGGTGGAGTAGTTGCGTTGGTGCTGTGGGTGCAGAAACCATGTGTTGTTGTTTTTTCACAGACCTGCTTGTTTTCTGTATCTCTCATGGAAATGTCGTTGTGGCCTTTAGAGTTTTGGAGATATTGCTGTTTCGTATTGTGTAACTAATATCATGAGTTATTAATGTGATACAAGTGTCAGTAAAACACTGATGCAATTAACTATGATTCAAACTTAAAATCTAAAACTTTCAGCCTGCTGTGTGCCTACTGTTTTGCTAAAATGAAAATGAAAAAAAAAAAAATCGTCCCCAGCCCTGTATAAGTAATTATTGTCACTGTTGTCCAAAATGGAGGGTTGTGATGTTGACTCAGTGCTCTGGGTAGTGGAGAGAAGGACCAGGGCAGGACCTGATTTGCCCCAATCTGCTTCCAGATGGTACCTTGCGACGACACATGTCATCAAGTGTCTGTAACAGTTGTTTGGGTACCCCCATGGCTTCACCCTGCTTTCGCCTCCTGCAGGCAGACTCATTGTATTGCAATTCTGTCAAGCTCCTCCCAGCATGGCTTTCATAAAAGCACCAGGAGGTTAAGCTGTTAATTAGCGGCTGAAAGAGGAGGCCTACAGATTGCTGTTAATTTGCTTTCCTCTTTTTTTCTTATTTGGATATTGACATCATTTCCTGCCTATTTTTGAGTCATCGCTGTGTGTCACAAAAGCTGGACCGAGCTCATTAAGAAGGGGGGAAATGTGTTTATCTGGCTACCATGAGAAGTGCACATTATGTATGTATAGCCATGCTTATCCATATGTTCTTAATGAGAAAGACCCTGGACGCCAGTGTTGGGCTCCTGTGGGCATAGGCCCAGGCTCGTTATCACCACACAGGGCATTGATCTCTCTACCGCCCGCTTGCTTATCCTCCTCCTCTTCCCCTTTCAAAGACAGTGTCTCACATGAATTATGTGGACACATCGATCAGCTGATTGAGAACTATTGTTTGGAGCCCTGGGTCATTATTGAAGGAGGGATTACCCAACTCTTGTTTTGTGCGTGCGCATGGGAGAGTGTATTACTCAGCTCCTTGTCACTGCACATACTCCCCTTAGCTCACCTTAGATTTGCAACGGCTCCACAAATGTGCACACACGCACTGAACACATACAGCAGCCTACACAATCAACATGGCCCAAATGACTGCCTGCATTGATTGCCTTCCCTCCGCAATTATGTTCCCATTGTTTACTTTCCAGCATCTTACTCATTCAAACGGAATTCAATAATTATTGCTTTATTTAATGTTAAAGTAAGTAAGAGTGGTGGGTGTGGAGCGCCAGTAGCTATATTGTCTTTAAGTGTCTCCATGACCCCTCCCCGGCTACTTTGTTTCATAGGCCTACGTTAAGTCATCCTCTCCAAGGATACCTACAGCGATCCGTCTTTACCTCGCTGCCCTCCCTTACGACACAGAGGTCTGTTTTGTTTCTATATTCCCTCCCAGAGACAAATATTGGACTGTGTTTTTATTCACCGGTAGTGATGGATCATTTCTACAGCAAGGCAGTCGAGGAAGTAACTTAGCACATTATGGAGGTAGAGACAGAGGGACAGGATGCGGTGGAGAGGTGGCAGGGATTCAGGAAGAGTAAAGGACAAGGGTGGGGATGCGGTTCAGGAAGCAGTAGGTAGGCAGTTTGAGCCTGGAATACACGGCCCCCTTAATCCACAACCTAAGGTTTAGGCATGTTGCAGCTTGCAGTGGCTAATTCAAAGCAGCCACCGCACTTGGCACCCAGTGGGGCCTGTGGTTGGAGTTGTTCTTCGTGCTGCTGGCAGACAGGGAAGCACAGGCCAAACTGCCAGCACTCCCTGACTCCAGTCACTCTGCTTTGCTTTCCTAAACAACTTGTTTACGTTCCAGGGGAATCCCAGAGTTCAGATTTATGGGAAACAAACCTCTGCCCATGTACAAATACACTGCTGCTGGGAAGACGGGGGTCATTAAATATTGTCATTGTCTAGACCCCAACTCCAAACTTAATCCTCATCATTCAAATATGTATTTTAAAAAAAAATCCTGATTTATAACCTTCATAATTAGGCAGCGCTTGGACAATTACTTTTCATATTTTCTCTTTTGGATACAATAGGATAGTTAGGTACATTGTATGGCCACAGTTGTCAGACAGTGATTAACCCATACAAGGGTGTTTCCTCTCCCTCTGGTCATGGTGTGTTTTTCAAGCTAAAAGGCACATTACATTGTTTCCCTTCACAGTGAATAGAGTTACCTCACCAGTTATGATCGCTGCCATGACATCACTGTTAAATAACAACGGTGCTGCTTGACTTATTCCAGCACATTTCAAGCCAAGGACTAGTCTTACATTCGCTTCCCAGGTGATAGGGAAAACTCCTGCCTGACTCCTACCTCTGTGATTTTAGAGGATACAATCGTATCATTCAAATAAGGAGACATCTACATTAATCCAATGAATTGCATGGCATCAGGTGTGAATTGTAATTTTCTAAACCATGTAAGCTTCCCATGGCACACACACACATAGATCCACTCAGACACCAGCTAATAGGGATGGAGGGACAGTTACAAAGCAATATCCCGGCAGATACTCACAGGCTCTCTCACAGAGGGATTTTGGCAGCTCTCTTAGAATTGATAGCTATTTAGCTCACATATAGTCATCTGTTTTAATGCATTCATTTTGTATTAACAGCACTGCCAAATTGAATGGTGGAAATTAGGGAATGATAGTAATGGTATGTGGCTTTGAGTGTGAGAGACTGCATGTGCATGTGTGTACATTTCCGATGTCCTTTTTGTCTTTATTGTTGTACGTGTTTGTTGCGTGTACATGCTGTATTATACTGCTCCATTGGGAGCCATTCTTTGGAATTACTGGCTCTCTGTCTCCCTTCCACCCTTCCAGTAATACCCACCTCTATCTTGTGTTAGTTGGACTCTCTCAGCAACCACGCTGTTTTGTGTTAAAGGTGCACTTTTACTTTGCATTTAAGTGGATGGAAATGCAGCTGTATGCAGTGCTCTGGGTGGGTGGTGAAACTGATACAGGCGTGTATTGCCCACTCAGAGGGCAAGGTGCGCTGTAGAGTTGTGTGAGAGAGGATGGGGTGGTGCCCACACCGCCCCTGTCCCGCTTTACCTGAAAAAGCACAGAGCATTGCTTCAGCCTCCACAGTAAGAGATAAGGTGCTCCATGGAAGAGAGAGGCTTGAAAAACCATGACTGCATTTTTAAACTATGAAAATCACCACAGTGTAAAATGAAGCTTAGAACTAGGCTTTTCAGTAGAAAAAAACAGATTGAAGGTGATCTCTCATGTTAAATCGAATTAAGAACATCTTTTAAAATGTATAACGAACAAATATGGTGAAGTATGATTTAGGGTTATTCAACCAACCTCAGTTTTTACTGTAGCGGACTGCATCTTTCCTTCAAAACACTGCAGTATCGCTAAAATATGACTGAAGTATTTTTACCTACAATTAATGTGTCTTTGTGATCTAATCTGGAAAATCAGACCACACTTCCAGTGCATTGAAATGCACACAGCATGTCTCCCATGCCCAATTGCTCTTCAGTACATCACTGTTTTCTCGGCAGTCACACATTTATACTTGTTCAGCTGAATCTCCTATATGTCTGCTGTAAATTCCCAGACAGTGCAGTGGTATTGAATCCTCTGACCCCGCCAGCTTCCCCCCCCATTATGCTCCACAGCTCCCCTCCTGTTGGGGCCTCGATAGGGCGCTTAGAAACCCCAGAGCTGGGCCGACCAACTCCTCCCAGCTCAACATGACTTTTTCATTAAGCCGCCAAATTCCTGCACTCCAGTTGGAGGTGATTTATCAACTAGGGGCTTCATTGCAGGTTCATAGGAAACAGACATAGGCCCTGTCTCATGCATTATTATGTTTCACATTCAATGTGTGTGTGTGTGTGTGTGTGTGAGGAGGAGGGGGGGGGGGGGGGGGTACTGTGTCCATACTGTGTTTGTGCTCTTAGCTATAATCCTATGGATAATACCTACGGAATCCAGTGAGAATCCATGTTAGATAGAGTTAGTGCGTGTGATGATCAGAGGGTTTCGTACTCATGGGCTAAGAAGCTATGCTGTGCTCCCAGGCACTATGGTATCATTTTGCATCAGTCCTCTCTGGAATACTAAATGAGCAGGGGCCACCTCGTCTCTTCCCTCGCTCACTGACTTTAAAATGTCCCAGACTCTGTTGGGTCATAGCCAGTGCAGAGATGGTGAAAGTGGTGGTTTACAGGTGTAGCCGTTTGACATTGTAGCCAGAGCTACAAGCACTGGGCCAGGCACATTTTAGCTCTGTTGAGGCCATCTTCCTGGCCAGTCAGGTTTATAGTGAGTTATAGTCGATTCAGGGGCAGGCGGTCTCAGGTTCACTCCTATATAAACCCTGTGCTTTTTATGGGAAACTATAAAACTCCCAGGATTTTTTTTCTCCCTCCTGGGACTATCTTTGAAGTTTCGGTCAGGTGCTGTCATTTTTTAAAACTTGCCTTCTTTTTTTGGAGCCTTGAGTCATTTGCGGCAAGAACTCTCTTTGTTTTAATTCAAGACATCTGCTATGAGTAAAGGCAGTTTGCATGATGGATTTGCTGTTATCTATAACTGAATCTGTCTCTCAGGTTTCTCTCTACCTTTGTTCTGATGCAATATTTGCGCACAGAGGAAAAGGAGGAGAAGGAGGGCTCCCACAATATCCTGCAACACCTATTCATGACATCATGGATGGCTTAAAATGAGGCGAGAAAGGAGAGCACACAGAGACACAGAGCCTCTTACAATCACCTAATAACTCTATTACACCGAGCTGTGGGGCTCACAAAAAGGAAAGAGAAAAAAAAACTCTTATTCCTTTTCCTGGAAGCGGTGTCTTAATGCCCATTTTAGGTGTAGAAGTGAGAAATATGAAACCAAAGAGAATGAAACACAATATCTCAGAAAACCCCATAGCAATATTACAATATTGCCTGAAAATTAAACATTAGGAGAAAGGGACAAGAGCATTTTAGGGAAGCATAATATTGTTATGGCTTTTTTTTCCACTAGCCTGTCAACACCTGATTTAGATGTAATGTGGTTAAATGTCTAATGTTCCCAATGCTTTTACATTTTCCAGTCAGCCAAACAGTCATCCAGTGCAGGAGAGGAAAGTTCAGTTTCTTCTTGATGAAGGGTTCAGTTTTCTGAACCTTTATCAAAGTGTAAACATGATGTGTAAGGTTTATTCTCTTTAAATGCAGAATTGGTAATACAACCTGATTGACTCAACTTTAATCACAACCTTTCAGCACCGTTAATGATTTCAGTAATTATCTTCTTCTTACGACAGGTAATCAGTCCATTCATCAGTGGAATTTTCCTGGTTAGAAAAAGCAGATGTTATTAATTAATGTATCATTAAATGTCCCCAATAGTGTTTAATTTCCTTGTATTTATTAAATATGACATATTTTGTGGGACATACATAACACATATTTAAATATATACACTATATTATTTTGTTCTCTCAGCATGCCTCACAAGAGACATGGGCGCCAAGAAGATTAGAAGAAAAAGAGGAAAAATGTTGGTGATTGGCATTGATCGCAGCCACGGTAATCCACAGCGAGACTCCGTAGTTTGATATTTGGAACGGCACATGACAGGCATGACACAAGTGGCCATACCGAGTCTGAGGCTTTCATTGTAAACATGCAGAAACAACCAGTGTGATGCTTTAGGATAGTGGTCAATAACTCTGATGCTCACACCAGGCCCAGCCATATTGTGTTGGCCTTGCATCATTGATTGAGCCATGCAGGAGGTAATTAGATTGGAGCTCTGTGGTGTGACAAGACGTTGTGTTGGTATGGTGTCACTACGGGGCGTTAGGCATGTTGTGACACCGCGGAGGATGGGCTGAAGGCTTGACTAGGCCTGCTGTTGAGTCTTGGAGGAAGTGCTGGGGTTGACAGGTCAATACTGGAGCTGATGTCCCGTCCTCTGAAGGTTGTCCTCCTGTTGTGGAATGTCCCAGTTCCTCTCAGAGTGTACTAAATCCCCCTCCTGCCTCACCAGCGGCTCACTCTGTGAGAGAGCGAGGACTTAACTCGCCGTGATCAATATTTAGTATTCCATGCGTGAAACAAGCAGATGTTTGGAGTTTCCTTTTCAGAGACGGGAGGCTTCTGTTGAGTGAAGGGGATCAATGCTCCCTTCCGTCTGTGAGGCTGTAGACCCACGGCTTCTGAAAGATGGCTGATGCGATTCCTGCCGGCGCTCGTGCCCCTGAGATTTGCGTGCGTCGTAGGCCTCTCCTGTCCTGTTAGCCCGCTGATACAGACACTCACGCAGACAAAGTGCGCAGTCCAAACAGTTGTCCTGAAGTGGAAGAGGTCTGGATGTTAAACAACAGGGCTGTGATTGGGAATTGATTTGTTCATTTGCCAACTGTTTGAGTGAAAGTGAGTCGGTGGTGCCTAGCCAGCTATCTGCCATCTACAATAACCTCTTTCTCTCTCTTTCCCTCTCTCTCTTTCTCCATGTTCATTTCTCTCCCTCTCTCTCCCTCTCCCTCCCTCTCTCTCTCTCTCTCTCTTCATTCCCTCCCACAGCACCTGCAGCAGCACGAAAATGCGGTGGAGGGTGATGCCTGCTACTACCATTGTGTGCTGTGTAGCTACTCGACCAAGGCCAAGCTCAACCTGATCCAGCATGTGCGCTCCATGAAGCACCAGCGCAGCGAGAGCCTCAGGAAGCTTCAGCGCTTGCAGAAGGGCCTGCCGGAGGAGGAGGAGGACCTCAGCTCCATCTTCACCATTCGCAAATGCTCTTCTTCTGATACAGGTCAGAAACTGCCCCTGTGGCCCTTTTTTGTTAGGATCTCTTTATATGTGTTTGCCTTTGTTTTACTCTCTTGATCTCTCTGCCTCTGCTGCTCTGTCTGTTGTACACATGAACACACATCCATCGCTCCGCTGAGACACTTGTACGTCTGAGTTATCAAAATGTGCGTTCACAATTTGTTGCTCTTTTCATTTCACATTGACCCCCCCTCCCATAGATATGAGGTTTTGGGTTGTTTTTTTATGAAATAGCCATGATTGAAACACAGTCGTACTAAACTCAAATATACATGATTGTTGTTCGATAGGAAGAACAGCATTTTACACCACACAAGTATGACTTTTTTACTCTGTCAGAGATAACATTCCTGGGAGTTATGCCACTTAATCTGCTTGCAATAACTTTATTTTTCAAGTGTATTTTTGATATTGATATAATTTTCGGTCAATCTCATTCACACAAAATAATCCGGCCTTCAGTAGCAAAAGCAGTGAACCCTGTTAATGGGAGCTGTTCTTTTCAGCCATCAAAGATATATTGAGACAGAGCATTAAGGCCAGAGAAGGAGGAGCCGAACAACAGCAGCAGCTGCTGCAACAGCAACAAGAACACAGCTACAACAACAGTAGCATGACGGAAACAAAGTGCCTAGGTTGCTCATTTATTATGGACTGATTAGGAAGAGTGAGCTGTGGTCAATTAACACTCTTTCTTAGCAGAGATTTGGTTTTCCAATCGCTTTAACTCCTTTGCCCTGACAAAGAGGCTCTATTGTGTGTCCCTCCAAGAGGGAACCATTACTTCCCTCGCACACATACTCGCTGTCTGTGTTATGCAGGGTGGGGGGGGGGGGGGGGGGGGGGAGGCCAGCCTGTGAAGATGCTTTGTTCCAAGGAGGCAGGGATAATGAAGCCAGCGGCCGGGAAATTGCGCAAAAGGCAGTCAGAGATCTGAAGCAAATCATTAGAGAACATATTTAGCCGAGCAATTAGGGACAATTAAGCTTTCTGCTCGCTGCACTCCAAATATGTTAATGATTACAGTACAGTGGACAGGCGAACATGCAAAGGCAGGAGGGAGGGCCATTCAGGTTAAAAGGGTTGGGGGTTGGGAATGTACTATTTTTGCGTTTAGAGTTGTTGTCCTTTGTCAAAAAATGTTTTTTGGTTGTTGTTTTGGATGCAGATGTTATGTTTATCAATCCTTTTTTCTCTTTTAATCTTTGATTTGCTCGATGCCCATGTTTGTGCCAGGTTGAGGGATCCAAGCTTTAGGTTAGGTAATGGGCCCCTGCAGTGGGGCTGTGTGTGGGTAGTATCATTACACACACACAGACAGAGCATCATCAAATTACAATAAACCTCACTTACTTGAGCAGACCACTAGCATTCAACAAAATGTAAAAGGTGCCTTCATTCTGCTCTTTCACAACAAGCTGCAGACAGATAAGCATATAAACACAAGATCAGTGATTATGTCATTGTTTTCAATCCAGCACTACCTCCATTTGTTTTTTCACATGATATGAAGTGTGCAAAAAAAGAAAAATAACTTTGCTCAAATTACCTCAATAGTTGTCACACCTCTTTGTCTGTAATCGTTAACTCTAAAATAGCTGACCTCTCACTTCTACCATCTCACACCCCAAATGCCTTGTTCCAACAGCCTCAGCTGTGCCGGCCCACCTCCCAGCCCCACCCCTCCCCTCGAGCTGAACCATTCCCTCCCAGTGTAATATTTAATTTCCTATTCGCGAGCTCTTCTGTGGCACAGGGCTTTTTTTTTTGTGGTTGATGCATAGCTGCTAAAGTGGTGGAACGCTCTCTGGCTTGTTAAAACAAAGTTGCCCCTGGATTTCTGGGTCACCTAGTAATTCCCTCGCATGCTGCTGTTCTGTGATCCTGCGAGTGGTCTCTGCTCGTGTAAGGTGCTGAGCTTGCTTGGGATCTTTGCAAAACATATGAAGCCTTCTCTTTGCCCAAAAAGCTCACACCTTAAACCCGTCACATCAACTGATACCTTTCTATGACAGCAATGGAATTCAATTTAGCTCGCTCATGCATGATCTGATGTGTTTTACACTTCACAACGTTGCATATTAATGCCCCTTATAAAGAGGCAGCAGACTGTAGGGATTCGTTGCCACTTATCTCCTCTGGGCTGGATGTCCAAGGAGAGCAAGGGCAGCAGAAATGAGGTTTCTTTCTAATTAGACTAGCACAGGAATAAAAGGCTTGCATTGTTTTAATTCTTGCTCATACTGAAATTGTGCCGCTTAAGCATGTTGCTGTGTGGCCCCGCCTCCATTTGTCTTCTTTAACCCTTTCTCTGTGGGGAAACAAAGGGGCCACAGAGGGACCCCAGCCCCACACAGCTGCCCTGTATGCAGAGATCACTGAATGAAGCTCAACACTGACTTGAACGAATGCGCTGTCTGCAGCAGCAGCGCTTGCCTTCTAGTTTTTAGGATAGCAGCTCATTACTAGGTGGCAGGTCGACACAAAAAAGAGAGACATGTATGTGGCAGAGAAGGCGGGAGGGAAATGTTAAAACTCCCATAAAGCACTCACTTGTGAGGACAGCTGGTTTGACAGCATGAGGACAAAATATATTTTAGGCTTAGTGCTTACAGAGAAAAGGCATAACCTAGTGTCATGTTGATGTCAAGCGTAGGGTTAATGGTGACTGCTGACAACCTTAAGCATCGGGATATGTGCGTATGAGTGACCGATATATGGAGAACAAGAGAAAATGGTGAGGAGTGGATGCAAAAGAAGTGGGGGATACAAATTTAGGGAGCTTGCGTGTGAGAACTTGTGTGACACTTGAGCGTATGATGACACTATTTCGGATGAATGATGTTCACCAGGGCATACAACTCAATGACACATTGAGGTTTCTCATTTCTTAACATTTAATAGAATTATTGAAAAATTATCAAAGTTATTTTTTGAGCGTAGAACAGAATGAGATCATGCCTCTAAAAAGGGCAAAGTTAAATTGCACTGAAGGGTGGATGCCCTTCTGCGAGAAATGTTTGCTTTGTTCTCTGTGTGTGTGTGTGTGTGTGTGTGTGTGTGTGTGTGTGTGTGTGAGAGACAGAGAAAATGAGATTCAGGCAAGAACATTTTATAAGGGTAAAATATTAGTATTTTTCAGTGGCAAACGTCTGTGCGTTTATGTGTATGGAGGAGGCAGAGATGGAGAATGAACGTGGCTGACAGTGTGGATTAGCTCCTGCTGTAAATCTGCCTCAGTCACAGATGGCAGGCCCTTGATCGCTGGGCTGTGACGGCTTGGCTCTCATCGCAGGAGGAAATCCCTGTCTGTGAGTCGAGGAGGCTGGGAAGGAGAAGGCTGGGGCTGGGGCCGCCTGGGCAGCCACCAGTCATTGTCTGTGTGTAGACATACAGGCCTGGGTGTTTAAGGGCAAAGACTTGTTTTGGGAAGGGGTCATCTTACTTTGACTGCAGTTGTTTCCTCCACCACACCTGGAGCGCTTGTAAGTGTAACTTAAGCCTCCAGTTTAGATCAGTACTTTTAATGACCAGTTTGAGAAACTGGGCAGGGGAGCTGTGTGCATTTCTAAATGAAAATGAGACGAAAGGATGCATACAAATGACGGTATAATAGTGGTATCCAAAATGAGATCCATTGTTTGTTTTGCTAAAAGGGGTGCACTTTCAGGGTCACACCTAATAGTGAGGCCTGTCCTGACAACAGAAGTATTTTTCCTCCCTTCCCTCATGCCTCATGCATAATTCCTGAGATGCTCTGAAAAAGCTGGAAAATGGGCTGCGACACAGAAAAATACACTCATAAAGCAAATAGAGAAAAGTCACTCATATTATCAGGTTGGCGTGACACCCTGCAGCTCACATTGAGATTCAATGAGGGCAGACAGGATATGTTGACATCCAATCTGTCAAAAACAAATCCTTAGTAATATCTAATGTACTGTATTGAACTATGCCTTCATCCTTTAGTCGTATCCCCTGCCTCTAAGCGCTCTGTTTCAACTTATTAACAGGGCTTTACTCTCCCCTGCTTTCATACTCCATCATACCCTGCTATCTGTATGTTCAGTGGCTAAGTTAAAGCTGCTAAAGCCAGGTAAAATCAGAGGTGAGCCAGGCCACGCTCTGATGGCATGCAATGGCCAAAGTCTGAGCTTTTGCTCCCCACGGGGTAGGGGCGAAACAGACGGTAGCCATTTCTGGAATGTCCTCCTTTATTTATGCTTGTTACAATGCAAAGTAAACCTTTCCAGAAACAGGATATTGGAGCCCCTAACCACAAGACTCTTTCTACATGCCAGATTATGGCCAATCTGAAAGTAAGTTGTATCGACAGACACTGCCGCAATGCGCTTTTAATAAAGGCGGTTATTGCCCTGGTGATGCAGAGTGGATATGAGGATGAGGACTGTGCAGGCCCGGATGAGTAGGGCCCCAGAGGGCCTGCAGCTCAGTCAGGCCTCCGTCAGTCGCCTGCCTTCTAATCCCTGTCCGAAGGGCATCGAGGCAGCATAGGAAATTGTTTGCTGTGCACAGAACGTGCCAGGAAATTCATAAATACATTACTTTTCATTTTGAAAATATTACAAAAGACGAGACGTTTATTAAAAAGCCAAAATGATGGCTTTATAGATTTTCCAGTTGTGTATCAGCATTCATATGACCATGCTGCTCTAACTAACACAATCAAGTCTTTTCTTTCCCTGTGCCCCCTGCTTTGTGGACCAGCTTGGTCTGAATTCCTCTGCTGACCAGAAAGCCACCACCCTATTCCGGGATGGGCTGTGAATAAAAATGTCTTCTGTCCAGGTTTTTACTACCCCACCCGACTGAACCCTGGTTCTGTAAATACTGACTTGCTCGGCCCCCAGGCTGGAAGGCGGGTAATGTCTGGGTCCTGGTTGTGCCAGCCTGTCCAATTGATCTAGCTTAGAGGAGAACAGGGGCAGCGTAAATGTCAACGTTGAGTGTTTATATACACAAAGCGACAATAAGAAAAGTGATAAGGTCAATGAGGACAAGTTGAAAGCAAAAGCCTCTCAAAATCAGGACGTGAAGCTTTTTTAATGCAGTATTTGGGGATGTTTACCTATGCTGAGTTCACCTTGTGTGTGCCCTGTATGTTTTAAGCCCCATGTATGATGTTACCGTCAGTTATGTCATGTGGGTGTAAATATGCGCCAGGTTTTATTTTGCAAACTCGCATACCCATAAATGAGCGCACACATAGGTGTCCACTTTGAAAATCAGGACATGTGTGGGTGCGAGAGGCTCTCCTTGTCATCAAGCCCATTTTCAGAGGAGACTGGCAGCACATTATAATATTGGTTTCCCTCTCTCTTGTCATTACCAGACACTCTCCTTGAAAGCTGATCCAAAAGATAGACAGTCCATCAGGAGACAGTCATCTCATTTGTACTTACTCAACGTGTTAATGAGTTCTATTTTCAGGCCTTTGAGGCTTTTGCTGCTGGTTATTGGAGCAGAGGTGGTGTGAGGTGCTGGATGGCAGGATCAGGAGGGGACGGAGGTAATGCAGTAGCCCTGCCGGCCCTCATGTCACTCACACGGAGTGACCACAGCCTCCGCAGGGGCTGTCAGTCAGGGCTGAGGGCGGGAAGTCTGTGGTTCCAGGCAGACACAGCCAGTGGAGGAGAGAATAGATTAGGTGACAAAGACATAATGGTTGTGATGGGTTTAATTATAGCAGCAGTCGTGTCACTGCCATACAGGTACATGAGATGAAGGAGAAACAAGTCAATTTAAGACGATGGAGCATGACATAGTTCTCTTTATTAATGACTGATTTATATGAGATGCGTTTGACAGAGCATCGAATTAAAGCATAGTTTGTTTTCATGTCCAAAATATTTTCAGTGCAGTTATAGCTAAGTGAGAGATGCATGAGTGGCTGACTTTTCTTATCATTAAAGAATATGGTGCTGGGTTTTGTCAACACATACTTTGACAAATACTGTAACTAACACGACTCCAGTGACTCTTTTAATTTGATTACAGTTACAAAGAGCCAGTTGTATGTGTCCCTCATTATCAAACCCACTTTAGTTGAGTGTCTTTGTCAAAGAATGCATACCCAGCACATTTTCTACAATGTACTTATTCGTAAAATAACTTGCATTCTGTTGCAATACGATGCAGATACATTTTCTCTTGTTTGGCTTTTCTTTACCTATAGTCGTCAAATTTTAAGTTCAAAGTTCAAAGTTTTCTGCACGCTCCTGACTTGAACTTCCGCCCAAGGCACACTATCGTCTTAAATCCAGCATGTTCTCGTCTATGATATTGATTGTAGTGCAAGCATATGCTAGGTAGTCTAGCAACTACAACCAACACATTGTTAAACACTGATTTCTTCATTTGTTACTATGTTTTGGTATTGGGCGAACAGTGCAGCTCACTGTAGAATTAGGCAGCTCAATTTGACCATAGGCAGCATCAGAGAAGAAACAGGAGTAAAGTTTGGCAACTATCGAGTCGAGGCTAGGAAAGTTTTATTTAGCCATTTTTAATAAGGCTGTTTGTGCCCCCCAAAGAGAGCTGGTGGATCAAAGGGCATGATCTGTGCTATGGATGAGTTCACCCTGGGTCCAGCAGAGACGATAGCCCTCGCTGACAGCAAAATAAAACCAGAGAGTGAAGGGTGCCCCATCCAGCAGCACGATGCCCTCACACTCCGAAGGCTCCATTTGAATAAAGGCAGATGAAACAAAGACTGGCTGAAAGCACAGATGTTGTGATTCATTATCTACTCTCTGATAGATAAGCAAGAGTAGTGAACAGACGGTGTGTAAGTGCACATGTGTGTATGTTGCTCATTTTAAGAAAACACCCTTACATGAAAAAACAGGCACGAAACACAGGCATCCATGTTTTGAGTGCATTAGCAAAAAGAGTCCCCTCCAGTGCCTCCACCACATCAACTAAAAGCAGCCAGGCATATGGCAGCAATGAGAGAAGTGCAGAAATAATTCAATAGTGAACCTTTCTAACCTTTACCTGTGGGCGTGAGCACCAGTCATTGATTCACGCTCTGCTTGACAGTACACTACACACCACCTGAGGAGGGTGGGTGAAGAGATGAGTTTGCTGAAAAACACGAAAGGATAATATGAGTGGGAGGCAGGCTCTACTGTGTGTCGGTGATGGTGGTGTGTGACATTAGAGGGAACTTTCCACAGATGAATACTGGGAATTATTCTGGATTTGTCTAGTTTCCACATATATTGTTCCCCTTGCCCCCATGTAGCTGTGGGTATCAGCAGACGGACAGAGATTCTCACACCATGTCGAGTGTGATACCACTAGTGTAGTCTACAGTAGGCTGCTATTGATTACAAAGCACCTTCATTCTATTTGGTAAAGAAGGGATGTTTTGGGGTAAGATATGCCCACAGTCTGAGTCTGTTTAGCCAGATGTGATCGCCTGCCAAGTGACACTGTGAGACAAAATTGCATTTGTTTTGCGACATTCTTACTGTTTGACTCAGTCAGATTTATGGTGTCCCTCCTGATCCAAATGATGGCCTATCTCTCACAGTCTCTCTTTGTCTGCCTGGAAACGCTGCTCTGTCGCTGCTGTTTTATAAATTGGCTGTGAATGTGTTCGTCCTACTGTCCAGTTGTGGCAAAGAAGCTTGGATGAGCATCGTGATGGATGATATTTATGCAAGGGAAAATGAATGAGGAGCCTTCATTTACGCTGTAAAGGCACACTGAACAGATAAAGTTCCAGCATGACCATAAAGAGGGAAAAGGAGTTTTATTGCAACAGTACAAATTCAATCAATTACCAAAAAACATTTTTGTTGGCAGTATCTGAGGTTTGGACCCATAATCGAACCCTTTCAGATTATTTTCATGTACTTGCAATATTGTTGAATTACTTACTCTCTGTAGAGCTGCCTGTGTTTGGCAAGACATCCTCTGACACAGACATGAAGAAATAGTGAAGAAATAAAAGTTTGCACATGTTTATCCCTTGTTGACAGATCTCACAGTGCTTATTTTATACTGAAAATAGCAAAGCACAAGAACATAGTTCTTTACTTGCTGTAAGGGCAAAACCAGTTTCTTTCTGTTTACATGATAAGAAAAGTGTATTTATGCCTTTTACGCATTTTTGCATGTTCATTTGTGGATCCCTTCGTATTCTTTGAAATATTTATTTTCACAGAAAACCACATTTGCAGACATGCGTACAGTAATAAGAGAGAAGGCAAACAAGTTGGAAACAGCAGAAAAAAACACCCTGACCAATTTGAAGCATTAAGATGAATAATCCACTGTTTTGAAAGCAAGCAAAGGTCAATTTTCATGCTGCTTGCTCCGTAAGCATACAGGAGAGCATATCGAGTCAATTCAGCTGCGCTGCACAGTCAAGGGGGAAGGACAGTCTCCTTTTTTGCATTAGTCGGCTATGTTGGACCAAGTGCTGCTATAAAAACAGTTTCCAGTTTCCACTCAGGAGGCAGATGGTTTGGTTTTTTTTTAATGGAAATATTTTTGATGATATATGTTCACTTGAATGGCTAGTTTGATAGAATATATTGATGTTTGTCCAGAAATACTCAGGTGTGTGATCTGAAATGATGTGATAGAGCAACAGCCATTTCAAAAATACCACAATAATATATCTAGTCGTTGTATAATACTATAGCTTAAGTGTTTGTTACTTGAAGGTACTGGTATTGTTACTTAAAGGCATATGATCATCGCCTCATTTGTGTTTTTCGCCTCCTTTTCTCTTTACTTTCTATTACTTTCTATTGCGAGGGGACATAATAACAAATCCAGGTATTTTTCAGTGGAACTAAGTAAAGAACTGAAAATGATTAACCTTAGCGATGGCCGTGGGTTTCTGGAAATGAGTCCCTCTAATGTATATGGGGAATGTTTCGAGCACTTGGGAAAGCTGAGATGGGGCACATATTTGTGTGTGAGATGTAGAGTGAAGAACACAGTGGATGTGTTTGAATCCATGTCACAAGTCGTTGTTAGTCGAACAGACAGGCCAGCGCTCAGAGGCTTACTCGATTGAAGGTGGCACAGGGGCCAGAATGGCAGCCAGAATTAGGAAAAATGGGCTGTGTTTTTGTCATGTTAAACCGGCCAATAGAATCTAATTGGATGGGGAAGAGCGAATGGCAACACTTTCTTTGTTTAAGGGCCCTCTGCAGTCACTTTGCAGGACCCATTGTGCATTGACCACAATAGCATTAGTTTGTGCTCTTGTTCTGGACTCTTCTTTTCTCTGGCTCTCTGCAGTCAGCTCCTGTCCGTTCCACTCTGTCTTCATGCTTTACTTCCACGCTCCACCAGTGCTCAGGAAGGGACTCAGAAACATGCCCCCCATCATGATTACCCCAACCTCACTCTCCTCCTATCCAGTATTATCCCACCATCACCATACTCAATCCTTCCCGTCCTGCTTTCTAATCCACACTATTAAAAAGATACAGATAGAGAGAGAAAGGCACCTTCTTCTGCTCTGTCTGTAGTCCTGTAGTCCACTTTTGCCCCAAGAAGAGAATCTTTTATATTCTTGTTATCAGGTTTAAAGAATCCAATCATTTAATGAGAAATTATTAAAATTGATTGCACCATGAGTTCACAGACAGTCTAGCCACGAGGTCTTGCGAGTGTGCCAAGAATGTAGTCGTAAAATGTACTTTTTTTTCTAGCTTCATAAAATAAGAATGTAACACTTATTCTTAGTTATTTATTTTGTAGCCATGTTTCACTGTCAGACAACACAAAACAGCAGCAAATCTGACTGACTGACTGATTGAAAAGACTTTGACAGCAGCGTAACACTCAAAATGACTTTCAATGGGCAACTATTGGAACATACTCCAATGCTTATAATGATCTCAAGTGAGAGGTTTTTTGATATACTTTTATCTACAGATAGGAACCAGCTTTGAATTAGTACTTGAGCCGCACTACAAAGAAGAGCACTTAGGTTTCATGGTGTATTCTCAGAGCAAGCCAGAGCAATTCTTATGTTCCTCAGTGAACAAGCCTGATTCTTACTGTATAGAGAATTATAATGCACAAGAAGCAAAAATATATTCATGCCCTTGTTATGATGTAGAAAGTGGATATCAACCCTATATTTCTAAATTATTATGTCTTGGTATTTGGTATGATCAAGAGCAGTTGAATAAATGATCCCTCTGTCACTATCTCCAGCATATCCATGTGAAGATTGTATAACAACTAACCTCATTGTATTTAGTGCGCTGTTAATGGCCCTCTGCCTTGTGAAGGTGTAATCATGCGTGATAAAAAACAGGCCCAAGTTACCGTCCTACGAGCAATCTTGTGTGTATTAAAGTGTACCTTTTTTGTTACAAAGGTCATTCATAACTTGGTCGCGTTGTTGATGTGCAGTGAGAGATATTGATTGATTAATGCATTAAGTGCTCACAATCCATTAGGTTCTGTGAAAGGGACTGGAGGGAAGACTTGCTCTTTCTCTCTCTATGTGTTTCACCTCTCCCTGTTGTTCAAAGGGCATCATTTTTGCTGGCAAAGTTTAAGGGACAAAAGCCCGAATATCTGCCAAGTAATGCATTCAAAAGAATATTGCTTCTCATAAGTGTCAGTTCAATTATTCAGTAAAACTTGACAAGGAACTGCTCTTCCATTAGTCTGCTGCTCATCTTGACCCAAAAAGAATACGTTGTTCGTAGTCACCTACTGTAAACAAGCATACTTCAGCATCTGAACGTATGAAACAGATTTACTGTCCTCTGTGTAGTACAAAGAAAGTGAGATGTTTATTTTGAACATACAGCGCCCTCAAAATGATGCCATCTGCCGCTTGTCATTGCTGTCAAAAGTGACTACCATTCATTTGAAGTGGAGCATAGATCATAAGTCAAATTCAGTGATGACAAGACATCTTTTTTTCTACCTTGCAACTGTTTTGAGCAGATTTTCAATCTGATTCGAAATGTGTCAGTGTTGACACAGATATGCTTTATTTCCCAGACTTTGCGTCACTTTCCAGGATGGTTTCCAGAACCAATGAGAGCAAGGGCCACAGGGTTACTGCCTTACTACTTAGGGACAAGAAATAGGAGACCTTTATCGCCTGGGCCCTACGCAGGGAAGCCTGTGAAAGAGGCCTGAGAGTCAGTCATTACCTTAGAAACATGGGCTGCATTAGAGATTCATAACAGTGTGCCATCTCTGCACCTTTCATCTCAACCAGGGCCAGCTCCATTAGGATCTTTTATCTTTGTGCTGATGGCTGCTCTTGATAATGGTGCTGCCGAGAAATCCCAAAAAGTAAAGACTCACCTCTGACACTATTGGCCCTCCATTTCTTCAAGTAGAGTAGTACATCAGAGTACAACAGAAGATATATACACTCTCATGTGCAGTCTTAAAACCAGATTTTTTACTTTACTTCCTCAAGAAGTTGATGTCCATTACTGAAGCTCAGTTAGTGGTTCCTCCACATCAAAGCTGTTGCTGTCCCTCTCATGCCTCACCACCTTTGACACTGCAGCCTGATCATTGTTTTGTTCACGCAGACAAAAACACAAAAAAAAATTAAATTAGTATATTTTGCATTTTCTTTGTTTATGCATGCTATGCATCAATGTGTCTCTGATACCCACACAACTGGTAATGTGTTCTAAGGTTAAGGTTCAGTGAAATATTGGCATACTTCTTGCTGATGCCCCCGTGAAAATGCATTAACGATATCCCATGCAAAGCCTTATTGAAAACTTCGCTTTTGGGCAGACAAACACAACTGCATAATGGTATCGTAATTCATGCAAGCCAATGTGTTTCAAATGTTACAGTAATTATGAAAAATATTCTTACTTTTAGCCTACATCGCCGCAGCAGAGCAAATCTCATTTCCAAGGCAAAGCGGAGAAGGAAAACACTGAATAATCATTGTGTTTAATGCTCTGGTCATAATCCCAGGTTTTATGATGGTTTTCTAATGATTTTCTAATGATGTTAAATATTAGTAGAGAGTACAGCCATAATTTGAACACAGCAGTCGTTTTTTTGCAATGCTCTATCAGCACACTCGATTGCAACTACAATGAATATTGCACCGGGAATGAGATTTAGGAGCCATCCCTTTTGGTGTTTTATTTTGCTGTCTCCCGATCTGCCATAAATCCTCATTGCTGTGCGCTTGAAGCCTCCGCCCTTGCCTGCCTTCCCCAGGTGGGAATACAATTAGGTGCAGGGGCCATTTCATTCAGTGCCACTGTCTGTCCACCGCAGTCATTCGTAAAAAACGCTGGAGCTGTCCCACTGGAGAAAACAGTGGACTCCTGGGAAATATAAAAAAAACAAGGAAAGAAGAGGGCGAGAGACAGAGAAGGAAACAGAGGAGAGATGAGCACAAAGACGGGAAAAATCTCCAGAATTGCTGTCAGAGGAGATACAAGCTCGGCCTCTGATGAGTGACAATTTTTAGCAAAATATGTATTGGAGACAAAGGCTTTGTCTCCTTCCTGTGCCTTTTCAATGAATTACACCTCTCCACCCCCTACCCCCAGCTTTTTAATTAAATGGCTGCAGCTCCATCTCTCTATCCGTAGCTCCCCATTACAGAGGCTAGATAAGGGATTGCTATCTGTAGCATGTTAAGAAAGGCTGCTGGGCAGCCAAGCCTCATGAAATTCGTCACAAGATCTCATTTTCCTCATTGCCAGACGTGATGCTTATAATTGATGTGGAGGCAGCAGTAATTTATTGGCCGTCTGCAATTATCATCCCCTTCTAGCAGGGGGATGTGACTGCAATTTATAAGTGTGTGTTGTTGGTGTGTCTGTGGTTGGGGGTGTGACATTGTATTGTATGAATTAACGCAAAAACATGTTTCTCCTTATCGCAGGTTTTGTGTGTGTGTTTGTGTGTGTGTGTGTTTGCCACTTAAGAATGCAAATTAATGACAGGCTCCATATCATAAACAATGTGGGGCCTGTAATGCAGCCACGTTCAGCTGAGATGTCGTGGCTGTCAGTGCGCCAGCTGGACTTTCACACACAGCCGGGGGGTGGAAGGGCAAGCAGAAGCCTGGGAGGTGAAGGGGGCCAGAGGGGGCTGGTGGCGCAACCCTTTGTCCACAGCTCCTCCTTATGTCTCCAGGGTTTGTTTTCACATAGTAAAAACAATGACAATGGGGGTAGATTGTTAATAATATGCCGTCTGAATCGTGAGACGGTCAGACTTAATGCAGGGAGTCATTTACGAGTGTGTTTCAATGCAAAAGTGATTCCGCCAAAAAACTTTTTACTGCCATGTTCAGAAAAGGAAATGCAAATTGTATCCAGAGGCTATTTGCCACTATGATACTAGTGACAAAGTGAAGTGAAGTAATAGTGGATAATAGAAAGCTTCTCACTGTGTAAAACACACCTGCAATGATTCCAAGACACCTCCTTAAATTAGAGTGTTTGGAGTATATTAATTCATCAGTGCTGTTCAAACCAGGAGTCAAAAATAATACATTTTCATATTGCCAATATGATCTACAAAGACACTGCATTCATAAAATCTGCATTCATTAACATAGGAACATCATTAGTGGTATCAAGACAGCACTTCAGCTAAAAAGAATAGGTGATTTATGGCTTCTCTAAGGGTAATGTGAACTCACCAGGCTGAGGTAAGTGTTGTCCACACATTAGTAGTGATGGCTGGGGTATTCTGTGTGTGGGTCTGTCTGTTTGCACCATGCACCATGTATTTTATTATCGTGAGTGACAGTAGAACATACTGAATTTTCTAAAAATGAAATAAACTTATTTGATGATTGTTATTTGCTGGAGAAGTGGATGTTAACAATTTTGGGGGAAAGGATTCCGATTTTATTTTATTTTCACAGACAACATCGCCATTAACACCCACACTACAAAGGCACTTTAAAGGAGGAAGTCTCCTGTTCTGTGCCACATTCTTGCAGTGTTTTGCACTCTTTTATATGCTCTGCAGATGAATAGCAGGTTTAGTGGTGCACAGATTTTCCTGTTGCATCGCGGTGAGCTCCATGGTCAGAGCGGTTTGCTGTGATGACATACTGGGTAAGAGAATGAGGACGATGAGGGCTGTCAAGCCGCAACTCTGAGAATGCTCCCTTTGTCTGGGGAAATGGAACCTGTTTGTTTTGTCTACCTGCACGCCTGTTGTGTGCAGTTGCCAAATTAGACTTTCAAATCAAGAAGCCAGTGGGAGACCAAGACTCTAGTTTTCTCCTTCCCTTTAATAATCATCCCTGTTTACTCTTCAGGGAGTCATCTTTATATATATTTTTTTTCTTAAATGCGCCCTCTAAGCTGGGAGAGTGTCTTTAATAAAGCAGGCAGGCAGAGCGCCATTCTAACATGTGAATTGCACAGGAGAGAATTGAGAGATGGAAGCAATAGAGGATCACCGGAGGGGGGGGAGAGGGGGCTGCTGCCGCTGCACCCTTCATGCTATTATCTTTATGGCATAGCAAAACATGCTTCAGGCAATCAGCATGAAATTGTTAATTGCTCAGCCCACTTGTGTGTTGCTCAGGGGACAGGGGCCTTCAGGAGGTCCTGCATCGAGCGAGTAAGGGTTGTCCGACTAACTGCCTGCACATCTGCTTTGTCACACGACACATAACACTGTCCAGCAAATGTGTTGTCTCCTCTCACTCTCAATGACCTTCACAGAATTGCCATGGCCATCACCAGAGGCGTGTTCCACATCGCGTATTTAAGAATTATCTATTGCTGCAATAGCATATGTAATTGTTAAGCAGGTTTTGTTAACAGTGGAGTGGGCATAGACTTAGCTTAGATTGTCACAATGATGTTTGATCAAATGTAAGGCAAGAGTTTAGGCTTTAATATACTGTATATGGGCTGTGTGGGCAGTCATCATTGACTTGCCTGTCTGAAAATGCTTTTTTTCCCCCTAAAGATTATATGTAAACACAATTTAGAGACAGAAAATCCTATTTAGATGGTTTGTACATTTTTATCTGCACTATACTGATAGTAGATAGGGGGATCTAAATTGTAATCAATGACTCTTTAGAAATGTGCATAGATCTTATATAAAAAAGGAAGTTTGAAACTAAGCAGGCTTTTTTTCTGAGTAAAGTTAAAGGCACAATGTGAGATACAAATATGAATGGAAGGGTAGGTCCCCTACTACATATGGAATGTAATGATCAGATTCCTCCATTCATTTAGGATCGGCTTTTAATACAACTTACTCCAAAAGTGTAATGTTTTCAGATGCATTTACTTTGAATGATAATTACTTGAGAAGCAAGTAGTTATGTATGTTGAACTTTCTTTCTCCCAGTTTGTACGTTGCACCTCCTGTGTGCCTTGGACTACTCTCACTAGTGGCCAATCAGAGAAACGTTTTGCCCAGACACCCTATCATCAGCTCAATCAGTCTACTGTGCAACGATCCCAGTTTAAGGAACAATTAGGAAATCCCTGAATGAACTGTGGTTTGACGTGGGCCTTTTGTCCTAGCCACCCAGATACATGATAGAGGAGAAAGAAGGGGCGATAGTAAGGGGGCGGGGTAGAGAGGGGGAATGGCAACTGCTAGACAGGAATTGATTGCATTAATTGATATGCCAATATGTCAGCTTGTTACATCCACCATTGCTTAGGATGATGGCTAACAGGTCCTGCTGATCAATGCAACCAATAAAGGCTTCATCCATTAATGAGCAATGTGGTAATTAATGTTATCCCTAAACCAATTACCTCAGGCAGTGCATCTACAAGAAAGCGCAGCAAATAGTCCATCCAGGTTATCTCTGTTTTACTCATGCTGCCTCTTAACTGCTCTGTGAGTTAAAATGGCTGTACAGTTGCACTCCCAGTCTATTCACACCCCAATATATATATATTTAAATTGACACATTATGAAATTGAAAATACATTTAAAAAATAGTCAAAAAGAGTTCATGTTAATGTCTTGAAGTTACAAAACCAGCTAAGCTTCATATTCTAACCTAATCCTCTTCATCTTGTTCCTTTGCATGGGGATTCATGGTTGTAGAGCTATGAGTTCTTGTTGTCGTGAGGATCCTTCTTCTTTCTCTCAGTCCTCGATCCTCCTCTTCTCAAATGCTATCTGTACAGCAGACGTAGAGGTACAGAGTCAGAGCGAGGTGTCAACTGTTCATGTAACAAAACAAAACGATAGCACAGATGACTGTACAGACATATTTGTTATTGTTATACACCCATGTAATTATTACACCTATAATTATACATGTTACATGCAGTATAGTTTGCGGTGAAGAATGTCTGTAGTGTGTGTCCATAGCCACAAAAGCCTGAATGTCTTGACAGTTGCAACAAAGAGCAAGCCAGACACACCAAGCCACATAACAAACCACTGCTCCCTCTGACAGACACACTGTTTGTACATGAATAATAACAGGTTTATAAGTCAATCATATTGTTTCATGTTTTCAAGTGAGAATTGTCTTACCTGGAGTTCATTACCTCATTCATTGCTCAACATTTCCATTCATCTCATCCTCTTATGATGTCAGCAAAACAGGGTTGGCTGCATTTTAGTCCACGTCTCTTGTTAAGGAACAAAGGAGAAAGTATAATGTGTCAGTTGGTGTATAACTTTCAGTCTGACTTTGGAAATAATAGAGTGTTAAGTAACTGACATTAGGGCCCTACTCTCCATGTCTTCCTCTTTTCACTCGTTGACCATTACATGGCGGTTGGTTTCAATTAATAATGGAAGCTTGTCTGAAAAATGTGTTTATTTAGCTGTGTAAGGCACAAGCTGTGAGGATTTATGTCTAACTCGGCTGTATTTCCCTCAGTAGGGTCCTCCTAAGAGTCCCGCCCACTGCCTCGCCTCTCTCCGTAGGCACAGCTGTGCCTCATCTCCGGTGATCGCCTCCAGCTGACATAAATACTCCTGTCACTCTCATCCCAGTTGTCAGTCCGTCCGTTTACCAACCTGGTATTCCGACCCGTGAGTAGTCCATTTGTTCACTCTCTGAAGATCCGCTACTAACGTTGCCTCTCGTTTTTTCGACCTGCCTGCCGTACAGTGTCGAGCCTCGGGTTTTCACCTGTACGAGGAAGCCTTCCAGTTCGTTCCTTGGAGATCAACTGTTTAGTCTTGGCGTTCCTGTGTCGAGCCTCGGGTGTCACACGATTGTTCCACCCGCCTGTGTCCTAGGGGTCCTCACCTGGGCGACAGAGTCTGCCGTGCGGCAGGCTCAGCAGGTTTTGAAAAAGAACTTTGCTGTCTGAGTCTGCATTTGGGTCCGTGAAACACCCCACATCACAACACAAGCATCACTTAAATGTGTTAATTTTGTTGCATATTCAATAAGTAACACCTAAAATGCATTCATGTATTAAACACGTATTGCTGGCCTTATAGGAGAGAGCTGAATTGAATACGTAAAAATAAATATGTTAATGGTAAGTTTCATGTCTATACTCAAGTATAAAACAGACTTGACAAAAGAAGAAGCAGAACTAAGTATGAGATGATGACTTATTAGTTAGTACAAGACCTTTTCACCAAAATCCAGTTTATGTAATGGGTGTTGCAGAAGTGTAGAAAGGCCCATCTGTCTCACAGCCCATTATCTGAAGCCTTAATCGGGACTTACAGCAGGGCAGGCTAAATAAACAGTAAGTAAGTTGTCTTGGGTAGAGGAACGTCAATGCCTGCAACTTGCTCAAGCCTTTACTCTGAATAGTTCTGTATTGACCCCTCAGGACCCCCCCGAGAATTCCCTAATTGAAAATTAATATTGAATCAATGCCGCGGGCCATTTGCATATTGATTATAAACATCCAGGAAGGCACCAAGTATGTCTTGGATCAATAGGGCCCTTCTGCAGCAGGCCGAGTGCACTACATCACATGGCAGCTGCCTGCTCCTGAGGTTAATGACTGCTGCTTGTTAAGGAGCTCTTGTCAGGTAGAATCCAGCCGCAGGGTCTTTCTGCCAAAGTTGGCAGCAGGTGAACTGTTGAGGGTAGAAAAGGAGGTACAGATGGAGAGGATGAAGGGAAACCCGTTAATGGTTAAGCTACGAAGAGAACATGTTTGTCTCTGCATTAGCTGTGTTAGTGACTTGAAAGCATCATTGTTGCTTTTTATCAACCTGAGTTTTTACCCGCTTTTTGTACTCTGTAAGTTTGACGTTTTGACCTATTCAGACATTTTCCCTTCTCTATGCACCTTGGAAGAAGTTGTAGTTGTGCCAGAAACCCCCACCAAGCCTTGGCACCCTATCATTGAACCCTGACCACTCCGTAGCACAGGCCATAAAATACTACAACCATGTGTGTGTTGTACTGTATAATGTATATATGTGTGTGTGTGTGTGTGTGTGTGCGTGTGCGTGTGTGTGTGTGTGTGTGTGTGTAAGAGAGTTTAAAGAAGGTAGGCTGATCAAAGATAACACCAACCATTCCCAGCCCCGAAGGGAGAGAAAACAATATTAGGTAGATCAAAAAGGACCTTTTTAATTTGAAATGAAACTTTCACAGCATTACCAGACATTGGAGACCAAGAATCCTCTACTTTAAGGCACAGATTAAGATTCAACACATACATTCCTCTCCTAAACTCTCCATAATAGTTTCCACATGTTGAAGAGATGTAAGTGGTGGAGGCATGAGAGAGACGGGATGGCAGTGGAGACAATTGAGAGAAAAGGTTAGATGCAGTCAGATGCTTCGCTGGTAACCTGAGCATAGAGTCCAGCCTGTCTGGCTGGTTTAGTTGGAATGTTGAAACCTGGTTAAACGAACGGGGCTCTCTAAAACCGGATGATTCTCTGAATCCACGGGAGACAGCAGATCTGGTGTGAAGCACATGTGAAAGCAGCTTATCCACCGGTCTATGAAAGACAAGGTCTTGAATTAATGCCTCTGTGCAGACTGTGTCCGTTCTCACCCTCGACACCCCCCACCCCAACGCACACCCTGCACTGGGAGCTAGGGTCTGGGAGTGGAAAATGGAGTGCTGGGCCCAGAGAACCACGCTGCATCTGATTGCTTCATTACAGGCCCTTTCATTGACTTGGTTGCACTGAACTGATGAACTGAGGCAGTGGACAAGAGCACATAATGGGAAGAAATGAATTCTTATCACAGCCTTCTCAGGAGGCCACTGGTCCTGGCTGCATGGAGCCAACAGGAGCCATGGCTGAATGGAGAGGAGGGGGTTGTATCTGGGCCCTTTCATGAGCCAAAGCAGGATCTACTGAGGACATGATGGAGCTTTAGGATGTTGGATCAGTACACAGGGGAGGGACCATGAATCCACAGAGAGACATATTTTTTGTTTGCAGCTTGTTTTAATTATTAGTTTGGTGATTCGTGTTTGCTTTCTCCTGGTAACTGACACCCATGGCATAACATTTTTTTTTCAATTATTTATTCCAGCAGTCCTCCAGGGACAGACATCTGCTAGTTAGAGTCCCTGCTTTAGGCCCCATAGCAGCACCCAAGCATCAACCACTGAGATGAATAATTCATTTTGTACCTTACCGGGCTCTCACCCCTAACTCGCCAACCTCTGGCTAATGAGTGAGAAGTCTTCTGCAACAACGACAATAACAGCACTATTATAAAAAACAACAGCAACACTAACAACCACAGCCATGAATACAATAAAAATGCAAGATATGGTATAGCACAGCACCAATTTAGCAGCAGGATTGGTCTCCATAGGGGTTGTTAATCCCTGACCATGCCTTAGCGAGGCTACGGACTCCGCAACTCTGACCAGCCTGCTCATTTCCATGCCGACATGCACAGTCAGCACTGCACTGAGGAGGAGGCGGGTAGGAAAACCATACGTTTTACGATTGCTTCAGATGTGATCCTGCATTAGCATAAGCGTTTCCTGTAAAAGTAAAAGTTACCTTAAATTATTTGATGTTGTGTCATCGTAATGTTCCATAAATGTGCATACATTTAAAATGCATTTAGTGGAATCTGCTGATAAGCCGGTCAGGTACCACACGTACCTGCCAGTGCTCTCTCTCTCTCCCCTCTGCCTCCCGGCTTCCATCAAATCTTCCCCCTCCCCCTCCTGCTCATACCTGTTCACTTGGCACAAAATGGATGCTGCAAAGCCATTTAATTGGCCTCCACTTCAGAATCCAAGGGCATTTGAAATGTCTCTAATAATATCTCTTCCCCTACAGAGCTGTTCTTAACAGTGTTTGGGAAGAATGTACTTTGTTGTAAACTGCTGTCTTGCTGCTAGTTGACATCAGACAGTCTTGGTGCTGATGATCTCTTGGCCTCAGTGATTGCTACTGGGGTGCCGTGGGTTTTCATTTTTCTTATTTTTTTTTTTAAACATGGGGTAAATTTACAAGAGCAGTATGAGACATACTCGTCATTTTGGTCATTTAAGAATATCCGGCCCGTGTTTTAGCCACATCATCAGTTCCATTTTGTTCCCTTGCCTGTCTCTCCCTCTCCTGTGGCTGAGCCAAAGATAACTGAGAAGCAGCGTTTGACTGTAATCACTCCGAGTCTCTTTCTCTGGAGAGCAGCACAGCGGGCAGCGCGGCTCCATCCCTCTAGGAGCTTTCAGCCCACTTTCACAGTATTATGACATGTTCATGAAGAATCAAGCAAAGACAAGTTTGCTTACGTGTTCTGCACAAGCACATGCCTTTAAACGGTATAGCTTTATGTTGTTTGGATAGATCTATCTTATAATAATCAAACCGTAGTTAGAAAGAGATACGATTTGACCCACCATGAGAGTCATTTGAATAACCTTTACAGCAATAAAAGGAGCTGTCATGCAGGGCGCTCTGTCAAGTGTTATTCCGAGGCATTTTTGAATCTCAGGTAAAATTGAAAGCCGAAAGCAATTAGGCATACTGATTAGGTTCGGATTAATACAGGCTGGATATACCACTGAGATTAGAGGGATAACTAGTTTAAATGATGGTTGAGTTGGTCCATTGCATCCCATCATCTGGCTCCGAGTCTATTTCGTAATTAAGGCAGTAAGGTGTGTGTGTATAATCAAATAAATAAATGATGCTGCCAGAATTATGTGATAATAAATTAATACATTACAATAAGTGAATAAAGGAGCGGCTAATTGCACGAGATGAGTCTTTTTCATTAGCCTTCTGAGAGGAAATTTCATTATGTGCATCACAAGCCATACTGCCAGCTGAAATCCAGTTTTAAAAGTATGCAAATAAGAATTAAGTATTGAGTTAGGAGAAAACCATAAGAGTCATTTGAATAGACATCAAGATGTGATTTTGTTATCCAGTTCTGAAGTAAACGTCTCTTCACTCCAGAGAGTGAAAAGTGGAAGTCATTCGACATACTTACGATACCTCGCAGTGTTGATATTCTGTTTTGTTCTGTTTCTCCATACCTATTGTCGCAAGAAAAATGTTAAGTTGGTTAAACACATCTCCAATTATTGCTCTGCAACGTTGGTTGATTATTTTGTACATAATTACAGTGGAAAACAACCTGCCTATTAAGCCTTTAATGGCAGTAATACAGAAAGCAATTACCATTACTTTGCTGCTCACACTGACAATAAAGATATCTCTAAATTTAAAAGATCCTCTGCTAAGGCTAATTGTGTGGGGTCTTGTACAGACATCTGGTTGTACATCATTTGTAAGGACTAAATGCTGATCAGTTCGGAAAGCCTTTACAAGCTGTGTCCTAAGTGTGTGTTTTTGGGACTGCTCTGCTGCCGGGGAGTCTGATAGGTCTTGAATTATTTATCTATCAGGCTGCTGGACGGTAGTCACGGCGACCTAGGCCCCGTAGTGGTTGTCTGGCGACATCTCCCTCCAACAGTAGCCATTAGCAGAAAGGGGTAGGGGTGCTAATGAGCAGGGTGCAATGTGCATGGGACCAGAGTTTTCTAACCCTTCCTCACTTATAGACCCTCCTCGCCGAATAAAGACGCACGAAGGGTTTACGAAGATCTGAGTGCAGAACTTTTTAATTCGGGAAGAAATGAGGTTAGAAAACAAAAAGATTGAAACAACCACCCGTTTTCCTATTAGGGAGAAATGTCAAGCGCGGTGGTGAAGCAATAGTCTGTGTGCATCCCTTTGTTGTCCTCCCTGACATTGAAGGCTAATTTTTCATGGTTGTTTGAACTGGAAAATGAAAGAGAGGTTTGCGATTATTTCCTATAAATGACAACACAATCGCATTACGCTTCAGTACAAACACAGAGAGGATATTGCCTTTTCATATTTCATGTGAAAGTAATGGATGGGCTATGCAAAGAGGAACAGAAAGAAAGACAAATGGTGAAAGAAAGCTCCCTGTGTTTGATTTGTATTAGAAACCGAATGGATAGAGGTAGCAAGAGTTTTATTTTTTTCAATAAGTGGTAGCACTCTCATGGCTGTTTTAAAGTGCCTGTGCAATGTAATCATTGGATTTCTTTAGCAATTAGCTATGAGCAACCAGCCGGGGTGGTTGTTAGAAGAAAAGTTGCCCAGTGTATCCACTGCTGTTTCTACCAGAAAAAAAATATATATCCATAGTGAGGTCCCTACACACACTGTCTCCAGGTAAATCTGTCAAAAATAAGCGAAATATATAAATCAGATAAAACACCAGCCCACCACCCTCCACCTCTCCTCTCAACTGTCCTGAAACATCTAAAACTTAGCGGGCTGTTAAACACACATCAATA
Organism: Melanostigma gelatinosum; assembly: GCF_949748355.1. Taxonomy (NCBI): domain Eukaryota; kingdom Metazoa; phylum Chordata; class Actinopteri; order Perciformes; family Zoarcidae; genus Melanostigma; species Melanostigma gelatinosum. Next base: position 14,346,610 of record NC_136635.1, read on the forward strand.
GTACCCTATATTTTGAATAAAATTGATTAGCAAAATCGGTATTCATAACCTTGTCGGATTCTGTTTTATCTGGGTGCACGCTTTCATAAACAAACATGTGGTTGAGCTCTGGGCTGTGGATGAAGACCGGGAGGCAGGATGACCATCACGGAGAACGGCAAACCAGCCCACTCTGGCGGGGCATGCTAAGAAATGTGTTTGTGTACTTTAAGTTTACAAAGATTGAAGGACCGGCGGGAAAGCCTCTGAGCTGGCAAGACTCAGTTAAATAGGACCCATGTGGGAGCCGTGCGCCGGACTCCTAACACGCGCCACGGTAGGCGCTAGATATATCCAACCACGGCAACATTGATTTTCTGAGATAATACCTCCACAGAACAGTCCACAGGCAGATGGATGCACTACAAAGGTATGCAAATGGTGCATTCGATAAATCGACAGGCAGGGATCTTTTTCAGACAGTCCACAGTACTGGTCTGCAGTGCCTAAAAGGAGAGATAAACAGATAAGTACCTGTTAATGGACACACACACACTCAGACAAACATACAAGCACCTGCCTGTACCTGGGAAAACCTAGATCGATACTAGAATTTCATGTTAGGCAGAACCGTTTCAGAAAAGCACATCAAATAAATCCTGGGTCTATCCAGCATTCGTATTTAAAATGAACATACTGTTTTTAATGTGGCATGCTTTATTTTTTATTTTCAAGGGTTTCTTCAAGAACGATTTTTTTGTATAATAACAAAACAAACCGTGGGTATAGTCATATTCAGTGAGCTTATTAGTCAGATATGAAACAAAAGCTGCTGGGTGTATGTCATATATAATAGATGTGTGCTGTCTTGTTAAGCCCAGCAGGCTGTATGTGGCTGTGTCTCTGTGGAGATAGGCTCTGAAGCTCGCTGTACCTGGTAATTAAAGAGAGTTTGTGGCAAAAGCCAAACATCAGGAGAGATGAGCTCTGAACAAAAGAGCTGTGACAGTTTTAGGTTATGTGATTTTTGTGTCCCTTTTTCGCCAAATGAAAAATCAATACATTTTCCAGGTTATACATATTCAGAGTGTCCACCATGCTTCCGCCCTGATGGAGAGAGGGGTGGGGGACTGTGGGCTAGAGTGGGGGGAGTCGCCTGTTCGCCTGTCATAACTGTACCATCGCATTTTCCAACCCACTGGTGAATATTTCAGAGTTGATGTGATTGCCCTTCATGACAGCGGTGATGCTTTCCCCCCCGCCCTCTCTTTTCAGACAACCCTTCAGCCACCCCCACACTCCCGTCAACCCACCCCAATTCTGTTTTGTCCCTTTGAATAGCTGCAAATAGGTGAAGGCATTGTAGTGTGAGCTGGAGGAAAAAGAAAAAGATGCATTCATAAGAGGAGGTTGATTTAAGAGGAGGCAGCAGTGGAAGACAACAAGCATAGATGCATGGCGGGGGGGGGGGGCAGAGAGGCAGAGTGACTCTTTGTGCAGGACAATGTCCCTCAGGCAGAGTAGATGGGAGAGCAATGCCCAGTGGTGTTTTTGCCCCATATCCAGGCTTTTAGCCCACCATCCTAGCAGGGAAAAGTACAGCCTGCATCTTCCATTGTGGACATAATATGTACCAGCAAGCGGTCATCATCTTGGACATTCAAGGAAGTCACAGTGTGTGTGTGTGTGTGTGTGTGTGTGTGTGTGTGTGTGTGTGTGTGTGTGTGTGTGTGTATGTGTGTCTACTGGGACAGAAGAGTGAGCAGTCCCTGAATGCTCACTCCCTGTGCAGCCACATTAACCTAGATCCTCTCCTTCATCACTCAAGTAAAACACAAAGAGAAAAGAACTAGAGCGGCACTCACTTTATCCACTTTGTTTGCAATGTATCTAAACATGCCATTATCACGAGAAGTATTTCTAATTAGTATTATTTCCCGTGAGATAACACGTCGGGGAACGTATTTAATACATCACATGGTGCTTAATAACAGTTTCTAACTTACTGAGTATCAGCAGCACAAAAAAGCAGCCACATTAATGTCATTTTTCTTCTGTGAAAGAATACATGACTTCTACGTGTGACTCTTTGTGACCTGAATGCGGTGAGTGTTTCCTTTAAAGTTGTCAGTGACTTTGAAAGGCAAGGGGGATCAAATGAAGTGTTGTGTGGAAGACCTATGGGGCTGGTTTGATGAGCAGGCACCACCTGGAGAGCGGTGGAGGAGGGGAAGCCACGATATTGTTCTAAGGCAGTGTGAGCTATCACTGCTGTTTGTGATTAACTTGCCGTTTAAAGTTTTTTTTAGTTATTAGCTGCCCTAACCTCGTACCCCTCCTCCATCTCCTGCACCTCCTCCTCCTCCTCCTCTCCCCCTCCTGCCCTCAGCCCCATGGAGACACAAAGTATTCATTCACATTTAGATCCTGAGGTCACAGCAGGGCCAGCAGGGAGAGGCCAGCGAGTCCCCCCATAGACAGGTCAGGAATCTAACACGTTACTCCGACCAGCAGCGCTGAGGTAGCCTACTCTTGTTTCTTTTCTAAATGTGAAAGTGTGTGGGAGCGAGAGCACGAGTGAGAAAGGAGTACAGAGGCAGATACACTTTCATTTGGTGTGTGTGTCTGTGTGTGTGTGTGTGTGTGTGTGTGTGTGGCAGGTCTTGCGTTTGTATGCGGTTTCTGACATTTCACTACATTGATTCTAATTGGCAATAATGTGTATTTTACTACACTTTCATTCATATTAAATATTTTTTTTTTGCTTTTGTGATTTAATCTCTAAGTTGTAGTTAATATATATGACGACATCTGGAATACATAAGGTTGATTAACACACAAATCAGTGTGTTATTTAAAAAGCATTTTGTCCACATTTTAACAAATCTTTGTAGTGCAGTGGCCTGTATGGTTACTGATAATACCATGTTGTGGTTTATTGGGTGTTCATAAGCAAAAGCCCTTCTTGTCTCTGGCTCGATTGTGGCCGTGTTTTGCTCTGTTGTGGTTTTATGAGAAGTAGCTTATGAGGGCATAAGGAGGTAGCTTTTGTCAGTGAGTGAGTGAGTGAGTGAGTGTGTGTGTGTGTGTGTCTGTCTGTGTGAGTGTGTGTGTGTGTGTGTGTGTGTGTGTCTGTGTGAGTGAGGCGGAGGGGGTTTCTTAGGGGTCGTAGTGTTTTCCTGTGTGTTGTGCTTTAAAGGGGGGGTCTTGTGTATGGGGCGCAGAGGTGCTGATATGAGGAGCGTACAATGCATGAAAGCCCTCAGCATGGGTCCTGTGTCTCATTGTCCCACGGTACCCTCCTGTCACTTTCATTTTGCACCCTCCAGTCCAGAGTCAGGCCAACTTTGATATAAGTAAGGGGTGCAAGGGATGATGGGGGGGGGGGGGGGGGGATTTAAAAAATAGTAGGGGAGATAGAGTCTGTGAAGTGTGAAATAAGATTGCTTTTTATCCGACAGTGCAGCGTGAAAGAAAAGGAAGCTGTCCAGACCTGGATAAAGCGGGGGGAAGCACACCTCTCTGATTTACAGTGCGGTTCTGTGAAACCTGGTTAAAATTATAACAATAGCCACAATAATCAAAATGAGAGTAATGAGAGCTTAGACACACAGCTCCACGCAAGAGCCCAGAGAGAAGCAGAGCTCAACCCTACTCAAGAGCCGGGGAGAGGGAGAAGCACAGCTCAGCCCCCGCGCTGCTTCTCCAGGACTTACGAAAGCCAAGAGAGACAGACAAGACAGTGTTGTTGACTGAGATTCTGTATATATGCAACTAAAGAGAGCAGACTGTCACTGCTGTTTAAGGAAGACTGGAGCCATTCTCAGGTAGGACTGAAATTCTGTAGTTTAAGAAAGGCAGTTATCATCTTAGCAGTGTATTCTGCTGAGGCCAAGGATGGAGGGAGGAGCCTGACCTAGTGAAAGATATCTAGAGTGACTATTATTACTTGCTTCTGCTCTTCTCTACAGTCTGGGAAGGAATACTGGAAAGTGCAGTGGTTACTATCAATTATTTATTAGGCCGTTTGTGCTTGTCAGTCTGATTAGCATTCGTGTAATCACTGCTCTTCAGGGGAAAGGAAGGCTGCTCTCTCGCATCTGAAGGTAATCTTGCCGTTTTCAGTGTCTCATCTTCACCGGACGCCTCTTGCATAGCATCTGCTTTTGTCATCGCCACACATTTCTTCCCTTTTCCCCTTCCCCGTGTGTTTCTGTCTGTTGCTGCTCGGCCCCTTCTCCCCCCCCCCCCCCCCCCCCCCCTGCCCGCACCTCATTAATGTGTGTGAGCAAGTTGCTCTCTCCCAGTTTGTATAGAGTGACACCTATGGGCCTGATTAAGCATCTGCACTCACTAGCAAAACACAAGAGGGGAAGGCTGCTAAGTGTCTGTATGGTGTGTGTGTGTGTGTGCGTGTGTGTGTGTATGTCTGCTCGTGTCTGTGTGTAAAATGCTGGAACAGAGAGCCCATGGACTGTCCCCACTGAGTGAATGGCAGAGCAAAGCTGATGTGTATATGCTCAGAACAGATGAGTGTAATCTCTGTGTCGGCAATGGGCTTATTCAGCTTGCATGATTAGATTAATGGAACTGTTTCATATCATTGTATTAGGATGGTTAATGAAGACAATTAATTAGAAGACAACCTTCAGGCTATTGTCCTTAACATCTCTCAGATTTGGGTTAAAAATGGCCTGCTGCCATAGCTTTGAGTGTTTCTCCTCATCTATTTTCAGAGTTAATCTTTGGCCACAGTTTAAGTGTCTCTTTCATTTGCATCCTACTCTTAGGCCACTCATGACCTTTCATTAATTATCGTCGGCCTGGCTTTAATCATTCTGTCATACCGTTGAAGATGAGATGAGGAATAGGCAAAGCCATTTGCCACTTAAAGATGCAACACTGCTCCTGGAATTAAATGTCTGCATTTCTGCATAAATTACGGAACGATGCTCTGTGTTGTGTGTGCTAAAAGTGTCATATACGTTGATTAAACATCTATGTAAAGAAGTCTTGAAAACAGGAAAAAATATCAGTGCGCAGTGTGCAGGAAGTTGGGGGTGGGTACAGGGAAGATAAACATAATTAGAATGTTGGGCTGTCTATCACAGTAATGTTTAAGCACAACGTGTGTATCAATGTGTAGGTGGGGAATTAGTCTCACTACAAGTGTCACATAGCTAAGAAATTACACCTTGCCCCATTTTTTTAAAGGTGAAAAAATTTACATGCGGATTATTTAGTAATCCTAATTCTCACAGAGTTGCGGATATGTATGCAGGCAGGAGTTAGATGGGATTTTGGGACTCAGTAGGAGGTCTCTGGTTTTCATGGAATGTTTAAGATCCACCTCACCAGCACGGGATGGGCTGCACCGCATGGAAGTCATGGGTTGCCTTGGAAACATAATAGAAACATGGTTGAAAATAAAAGAGTAAAATGTATTCATGTGTGTGGGATCCAGAGAACACTTAAATATGCTTTTTTACAAGGAGTCAGTCATCCCTTTTAAATATTTTTATTTAAACACGGGATCATTGGATCACAGGATCGGCTTTCAGCATTAATGTGTAACAACATAACACATGCAACAATCGCTCGGCTCAGAGAGCTGTGTCCTACAGCATTTCTATCAGCGAGCAGAAAATGGAAGATATCGCTCTTGTCCTGCCAGTAATACAAATTCCATTGACTTTCATTGTTTTTAAACTTAATAACCCCCATATGCATGCATAATACAATTGTATATGTGAATGTAGCCATAGTGCGTATTCAGTCAACCTTTAACAGGCAAGACCATTTTACATGGGCCTTAAATAGCACGCTTGTAGATATTTTTTCGGCCTACAGAGAAAAAGACAGTCAATTTAATTTCACATACACAGCAGAGAATGAAATGTCAAGTAACAAAAAAAAACTACAATTTTCCACAATGTATTTTTCATTTATAAACATGACTTACTTGCATAAGGCATCTCTATTTACACCTTTAGGTGGAAATTGTTTCTGAATATATTGTGAGTATAAGACTTCAATCCATCAGGTAATGGTTTGTGAGGAAAGCCATGTGGTTCAGAGATGTAGAAGCATTCAAAGTGTATCTGTGGTAATGCCACATACTGGAGTTTGAGAACACTATGTCAAAAGTACATATACAATGTATGCAATGTTTCACTGACAGGATAAACAGTGACTGTGGATAATGTAACGTCATAAAAGTGGTTTTGGCTGTGGGTAGTCATGTGGAGTGCTAAGATTGGATGTGTGATGACTGCAGGGCTGAATACTTGAACAGGATATTTCAGTAGCTGTTGTAGCATTGTCAATATATCAATAGCTCATAGAGTAGAGACCTGAGCATGAAAGCATTTTCAAAAGAACATTTAAGTACATTTGCTGAGAATTAGCTGACGTGTGTAATAACTGATAGGGCCTATTGGCTGCGGCCTAGTTTACTGTTGTCAAATCAATGCTATTGCATGCAGGTCCCACTACTTTTAAACAAACTTAACAGGCAAAGGGGATGTTCAGGGGGCACTGGAGGGAAATAAACAAGATTGATGCCCTTTTTACTATCTGTTTTTGCTATCTTTCCTCTGTGTGTTACTTACAAATGGCGTTATCGGAAATCTATTGTTTGGACTTCAATGCTCCTAAATGGCCTGATATATCGAGCTGAGGCTTTTAAGGTGGTTACAGGGGACTTCTGTCTTTGACTTGGCATAAAAATAAAATGAATTGTGGCTCTGAAAGTTTTAAATATTTATGATTTTCTTTCTTTTTGCAATAGTAAGATATAAGAAGTGAAATGAGGCTTGTATAGGTAAGTGAAGTAGCAGATTGCAGCAGGATAGTAATGAATGTTTGTGTTCATGTGTGAGAAAAAGAATGAGGGCTTGTATAAAGTCTTCCTTTTTAAGGTAACTGCTCAATTATTTTTCCATCTGTCCACTTTAGACCACATGGGAGGTTTTTTCCACAGTTATATGTCCACAAATAATCAGTGGAAACCATATTATTGGCATGGTCTTGAATACATGGAAAAATATATTTGCTCTCAATACAATATACAATACAATACACACGTAATAATTACAATAATTATAAGAAAATATCTAAAATAATAGTTATAATATATATATATATATATAACACTAATAAATATTTGCCAATAATCTTCCCTTATGATATAACTCTGATTTTATAATTATTGTCAAAACAAATTGCACAGTGATGATCAGACAGCACAGGACAGAAAGCAGATGCTGCCCTCTTTGTCTGCTAGCCTTGCAACTGTGTGTCAGCATATGTAATTGTTGCAAGCTCCTACAGAAAAAAACCGCTGCCGTCCCTTTAAGTGCTTCCACCAATTCTGATGGCGTGGTGATTTACATATCCCATCCTCCCTCCCCCTTCAGGAGAGCTGAGTGAGGATGTGGAGGCTGCTAGTGAGACCACCACAGACCAGGAGGACCAAACCAAAGACAGAGAAAGTGGGGGGGAGAAGGAGCTCACCAAAGGGACAGGTAAGGCCAATATTTACACCACACACATTTAGGAAACTATTCACAGGAAACATGTGGCCCTGCACTTGAATGGTGTTGAACAACCAGACTTTTATCAAAATACTGAGAGCCTTTTTAAGCATTAAACACTCTCTAAAATACTCCCACTTTCATGCTGCAGGTTTCCAGCCATTAAATCCCATCAGATACAGTTAGGATAAACTATCAATTTAGATAACATGTTCAGGCGACATGTGACCCATGTTTTGTCTTTGCTCAATAGGTGATGAGAAGAGAGGGGCCTGTATGTATAATTCCAGCTGAGCCATGTGTGTACACACATGTGATAGCAATGCCCCCTTCCCAACTTTGCTGCACGTACACACACACACACACACACACACACACACACACAGACAACACTTACCTGTGTTTAATGTTATCAGATCAGGATGGTGTCATCTGTGGGCTTCTTTATTGACAGGTGTAGGTGGTGAATCCTAAGCAGGGGGTTGGGCTTAGGACGAGGGGAGGAGCTTTAGGCCTCAACAATCTTTGGTCAGAAGGTCCCAAAAGAACATTTTGAGCAAATTCAATTGGGCTATTTTTCCAGTTTGAATGGTTCAGCATGCATGTGTGGGATTTTTTTCTCTCTCTCTTTGTTGGACCTATTATGACAATCACTATACCACATGGTGAAAAAAAGGTATAAACATTGACCAATGTTTGAGGGTCAGTCTGAAAGACCCTATATTGTTTTAAGAGGACATATTGCAATGAAAGATGACAGCCCTGATGATTGTAGAAGTACCCACCAGTTACGGTTCTTATAGCAGTATTGCACTGTACTATTGTTGATGGTACTATAACGAGAAGTATTTAAGTTAGAGCAGTTTTTTTGACAATTATTAAGAGATGAAGAGGCAGCTAATTTAATAACACTGATGCTCTGTGTGCAGCCAGTGGCAAAACAAGTTTTTCCATAGATTGTAAGGTGTGTGAAAGATGTCGACACTTCTTTAAACACAGAATTTGTACGGCTGTGCTGCCTGGCATTATCTCCTCGACATGAATGAAGCATGGTCTCAAAGTTTAAAGCAAGAATCTGAAATTGTAGATTTTGTCCCACATATCGTACAGTATATGCGCATCACTGCATCTAATCATATACAACGCTTTTGTTTACTGCAGACTGTATACAGATATCTGAAACATCTGTGTAAATTAAATATAGTTTCATTTTCCTTTTTTTATGCACAATTTACTTTGTACGCCTCTGTGCTGGCAGATAAGACATCTCTTATTCAATAGAAGAGAGTTCTGATAATGATGACACTGAACATCAACAGGCCTGGATAGATGCTTCTCACTTGTCTAACTTCGTGTGTTACTGCAGGATGTTTTGATTTACACTAGTCAGGTTAAAAGCTGGAAAACAATTCAGACCTTTTGCATTCAAGTTTTTTTATAAAGTGTGGGGGAAAAAAACTTCATCACAGTGTTTGAAGCCCAGCCTTTGTAAAATGTCTTTGATATTCGAACTTCTATTTTAAATGAGGCTGAGTTGTTTGTGCTCTTTGAAAGGGCGACACTCTTCTTTGATGGAAGAAATAATGATATGCATGCCTGACTGAATATGGCTAAAAGTACGTTTTAGCACATCAAAATAAAGCACTTTAAAAAGCATTAAAATGAGCTGGCCGATTAATAATTCACTCATACCTGTGGTGCACAGGAAGACGACTCCTCGCATTAGGATTCCTCCTTTTTGAAAGGCATGCAATTTGATACAAGCATATTCAGTTCCTTTCCGCCCCTCTGTCAGTCGCCAATCACCAAATAAGTGTGTTTCTGTGTTTTCACAAAGGAAATATGTGCTTGCATATGAAAAATGTACAGCTTCCCAGCAGCTTATTAGAAACGCATAGTTAAAAATAGCATGTGCATTAGGGAACCAGGTCTGAGGTTCTGTTTGATGTCAGGGAAGAGGTCGGTGGGTATGTTGGGGTGGCGGGTTCAAGGCTGTGTTGTCAGCGAAAGGTTGACAGCTGTAGTTTAATAGCAGGGTCCCGTTTTGTACTTCAAACTTGTTGTGGTTGGTGATTACAATACCCAAGCAAAGTAAGTGTGAAAAAACATCTTGTGGGGAAAAATAGTGAGGAGGAACTCACAATTCATTTGGTAAACAGGGGAGCGCTTGTTTGGGCAAGTGATTGTCTGAAGATTCTTCTACGGTAGGCACATAAAAAGGTGTGTATGTTAGAATACGGTGTATGAGCGTCTTGGCCAACCTGTTATTTATCTGAAAGGTGCTCGGTCTCCCACTGTCTGAGACCGAGCTCTTTTCTAAGGTCCATCATTAGAACTGCTGAAGTATTTTTTCTCATCGTTGTCATGTAGCTGTTGGAACAGAGCACAACATTGTACCTTTACAAATGACAGTCACTGGCAGACAGACAGCATTAGTGAACACAGAAAAAAGGCTTCCTCCTTTTTAAAGCCACTGTCAATCTTATTTTCTCTTTCTTGTTCCACAGCTCCTCAGTGTTCATTCAAATCATTTAGAAGTACATCAGACGCCTTTGTAAAATGCATATGTATTCAGCATGTCATCTCTTGAAAGATGCCTTCATTATTCTGTTGTTTTTTTATTTACATTTACATGTACAGGCATTCAGACATATGTAAATGTCATATGCTCCCAGCACCTCAAGTAATATGGTGTGATTATGCAGCATATTGTCATAAGTATATATCATGAGAGAGGAAAATACAAATTAACAGTTAAAGTCAGTATAAGGGGAATACTAAAATCTTAATGTATTTGGACAAAGATGTTCATGTTGGCCGTATTTGCAATTTTATCATTCAGCATGATTAGTAATTCAAATGGTCATTTTTAATTCTCCGTATGAAATATGTATAAGTATAGCCACGAGGCTCTTTCCTCTCTCTGGCAAATAGGATGAGCTTCTGCATTGAAGCAGGTGGTGTATTTATGCAGCAGCTGAATGTGTAGGGATGCAGCAAGGAGAAAGGCAGGGTGGTGAGTGTGGGGGAGATGGGAAGGTCGAGAGAGCAGGAAGAGGAGGAAGGAGAGGAATCGTTAATATATCTGCAGACTTGGACACTATGATGTGACACATTCAACATAAATGTATGGGACAGGTTGTATTGAAAACTATTAACAGGTAAATGAATCTGTCTTTTTGGTCTTGATTTTTCTGTACCAAGTGATCAAACAATGCAAGAGATGTGAAGTTAGACTAGCGTTTAGGCCAAATAACTTGAGCTATATGGGGAAATTGGGAATCATTTTATTTCTAATTATCATTGTGGTTTTTTTTAGATGCCATCATCTCAGCCATATTACAGCCTTTCTTTATTCAAACATGGAAATATGTAGTGCACACAGCACATGTTTGTATGCAGTGAATCTCCTTTTACCATCACTTGCCATGCTGGGCTTCTTCCCTGTTCGCTCGGGCTTAAATGTTACTGCTGTTAAAATGTGTAGGAGTATTTTGACATAGTTTTGTGGAGCACCAGGTGACATGCAGCATTCAATTAACTGCTTCTTTTACACTTCCTGTGTACAAATAATGCATATTATGGCATTTTCTTACTAAATGATGCAGCAGAGCATTGTTTTTACCTCTCATGTGCTGAGAATGATAAATAAAATCAAAATATATCGGTGAAATCTATATTTATACATAGTTCATACATACCTTTATGCATTTCAGACTGAACACCTACAGTGGAGGTGTTGTTTGATTGCCATGCCGATGTTTGAAGCATGTACTGTAGACCTGTAAGAAATAATAATAGAGACAGTGTAAAGAGATTGGAACAAATGGTGGTATTTTAAATGTCCTAAAAAATGTTTTAAAGATGTATCTGATTAGCTTGCATTATCTACAGGATGTTCCAAACCTTTCATATGAGGCTCCTACAGTACTGTAGGTAAAAAGTGCTCTAAATTATGTAAAGGTAAATATCGTTTCGATGAAGACTGTGCAGCTGTGTGTGCTTACAACTCTGTGTGTTTCCTGTGTGTGTTTATATCAATGTGCTTTAACATTCATACGTGCATGTCCGGGTGTGTTGTGTGCGGGAGATGGACACTGTAGATGCTGCATTTAGTCTGTATAATGAACATGATGTCTAGCATCCCCTAGACCCAGCACGATGACATTGCAGTCTGCTCATATTTTACCGTGCTCTACATTGTGCTGCTTGTCTTCTGGTGTTGCTCATTCAGAAACCGACCTCCAAAATGTTATGGATTGTTCTCCATATAACAATGCAGATATGTAGATTTAACATTAGCTGTGGTTGATACTTATGGTTAGTTACAATCAAATTATTCAAGTTTATGATTGTGTTACTCTAAGCTGGGAGACATTCAGTGCAGTGGTGATTTGTTGTTGCTTTTAAACCCTAAGTAGTATGAGAAATCAGCAGACAGAGCAGTGAAAATGTTTACATATTCATATCACGTCTTTTGAGTGCTTGTCATCCCTCAAATTGTAACTCCTTTTGTCTTTGAAGATAATAGGCCATAAATTGTCCTTGTTTGTGAGCCAACTCCCCGAAAGCTCAGTGTTTACGAGTTTTACCACGGGGTGTCTAATAGGCAAGCGCCAGTGCTGTGTCTCAGAGCGTCCTGTTAAGGTGAACGCCATGTCATCCTGTTGTTCAGTGGCTTAATAACACTTCTGCTTATTAATATCTCCTTTCAATTTCTTCTAGAATAATTGGCCTTTCTTGCAATCACGTCGTTAGGCTGCATAACACCCTTATACTACACAGTTTTGTGATTTGTTCTTGAACTTCGTAAATAATCGTCAATTATTTCATTTACGTGGGGGCAGAGGCAAATCAGAAGCCCTCTACAATGTAAAGGGGAAAGGCTTCAGTTCAGGAAGTGTACCACTGAGGAGCTTTTAGGTTTGCTATGCAGAGGAATTTCGGGCTGAGCTTCAGTTTAAAGTGATTGGCAGACTGTGGCTGTTCTGGGCAAAGTGACAGTAAAGTTATGCAGCCTCGCTGGCGTGGACAGACTGGATGATAGGTCACGTTTTTTACAACCGGAGGTCTAAAGCTGCCTCGGCGAGACAGGAACTGTGGTAATGAGGGGGCAGAGGCTCCGGAGATGATGAGGACCCCGTGTCAGTCAGGATGGGAATTCCCCTCCGAAGTGCCAGGAATCTTTTTCCCATCCTTCACTACTTTACATATTGTTTACTGTAACTCACATTTTAGAATATGGATAACCTCTCCCAAGGACAAAGCCGATTAATGGCAGCTGTGATTACACTCCTGGAAGATTTCAATGGCAGATGACCTGTTGTGTCTAATTCAGTCTGTGCCGTGTCAGTCACTCTGTCCAATAGGCACCTTTTCCCCCTTTAAAAGCACAACAAGGCAGTGATTGCTCCAGAGACCGGTGCAGTGTGCTGACAGACCCTTTGCTGCTTGAATAATACAGTCCAGCTATGGGAGGTGAGACAAGGTGCCAAAGTCCAATTCACTTACGGGACTTGACAGCAGAAAAGCCTCTGGTTTACGGAAAAGGGGCATGAATTAATAATCACCTAATTGGCTCTCAGGTTTTTTTCTCCACTCCTGCCCTGCCTTTTGTGCTTTCAAACAAAAGTCCACCCTGTGTATCTGTCAGAAAAGGTTTGGTGTGGGTGGGGGATCTGTGTCTAATGACCAGGCAGAAGAGGTCAGGCTAACAGACAGACTCCTGACAGACATTAAGGTCACTGACGGAGGGGGAACCCAGAGTGGTCTCTGTGGAGGACTACTTGTGAATGGGACAAGCATTGTTAATCTAATCAACCACCAAGGTTTAAATACTGTCATATACTGTGGCTTTAGGTCTAAAAGTGGATGAGACTGTCAATTCAAGAAGAACTCGGCCAGAGTGACAGAAATATTATTTATGAAAGGGAAAACAGCAGGAATTATTCTTAAAAAAAATCAACAACACACAAATAATTTTGTATGTTTTCTCTCCCAGCTACTCCCACCGATATAACATCAGAAAGATAAACTCGACCTCACCTCTAGTTGTTGTCAGCTATTCTTGACATCCATAGCACATCTCACCTTTCTCTTCTTTCTCGACAGTACATTGCTCCTGTGATAGTTGTATATCCTGTTCCACCAGGACCTCGTGTTTTGGTCATTGGTTCTGACCTGCTGTTATTGTAGATCCATATGACTCACATGTACGAATCTGTGCTCGGACACAAGTGTCCAAATATGGCCATGTTAGACTGTGCCTTTATGACAAAAATCTTCCCAGCTTTTCAATGTTGCGGTCATTTTTTTCATCACCCTTGACACACAAAAAAACCTGATATAGTAGTTGGATGTTAGTCATGGTGCCGGTGATGGTGTCGGGGTGTAGGGTTCTCAAGAGAGGCGATTGATCAGATTTATAGGGTCTTAATTGGCCATGACGAGAAAGACTGTCTGAGTAAGCCTCTCCAGCCCTCCATCTGTCCCCTTCTCTCTCTCTTTCTCTCTCTCTCTTTCTCTCTCTCTCTCTTTCTCTCTCTCTCTCTCTCTCTCTCTTTCTCTCTCTCTCTCTCTCTCTCTCTCTCTCTCTCTCGCTCGCTCTCTCTCCATGTCTTTCTCACACACACATAAAAATAACACACCCTGAACTAAAGCTGGTTTGGGCCCCTTCTATAGCAGCTCTCCTGCAGTGCCTTAGCATAAACAGCCACTTGTTTAACCTCTCTGGTGTTAATCGTGGAAGTGGAATATACTTGTAGTCAATTATGTTTATCCTCGTAATAGTGAGACCGAGAGGATACTTAATCCATGCTTACTTTCTGTTTTGTATGCATGTACCTTAAAGCTGTGGCACCTTGCGTTACCTACTCTTTGAGTCTCAGATTTTTTCACTCTACCTCTCTCTGACTAAAGTTCATTCATTTCCAGTGAATGGCAATTATGCATATTTAAGTTGGAGCAGCTGCTTTGCTTGTTTCTTTTATGGTATTACTGAGCTGCTGATGAAGACACAAAACAATGCTGATGTTTCCTAAATAACTCAATAGGCTAGCTCAAAGAGAAATCTCTTCTTTTTTTTAAGGAAAACACATTATCATTCTTAAATGTAATAATGACGCCCACACATGTGAACGGTCAAAAGATCAACCAGATTGTTAAGATGTGAAGGTGACCACAGATGACCATCCTTGTTTTCCTCGAGAGATGAGTTCAGGGGAAGTAGGAGTGGACTGAAGTAGAGTTTCGGAGGAGGAGGAATTGGTGAGGACAGTGCCATGACTGAGAGGTTAATGTCAGGGAATGGGAGGTTCCTTTTGTTTAACATTCCCTTTGTTTATTGGCGGATGTGTTTAATAGGATTGACTGTGACTGGACCCTAATAGGGCCTCCCTGGCTGATCCCAGTGTCTCTAGGAGATCTCGCAGGCTACTCTGTCCAAAGCCATGTCCCCCACTGGGTAATCAGCTCAACTGCCCTCGTCCTGATTGGAGCTGACATTTTAATGTCTGGAGCAGAAGCGTGGTCAGCCCTGCTTAACCTGACCCCCCGACCAACCACCCCTCCCCTACCAATGCCCTCTGTTCTCAATTTACCCTTTCAGGACTGTACAAATCAGGCGAAATTTAACTCTTTATGGGCTTGTTAGGGGTTGGCAAGACACCTGCTTAAGTTTCACAGAGAATTCTTTCCACTGGAGACAAAACGTGATGTTACTGCAGCTCCCCCATGCTGGCTCCTCTGCTAAGCCCTTGCTTAGCTTCGTGCTCAACTGTGATGCCTTTCTGTGTGCCACCTCTAGTTTCTCTTTTTCTTTATAAAGTGGAGTGGTTTTAAAAGTGGCTCCTGTGTGAGGCCGTGCTCTGCAGACATGATTTTTTTTTTAAATATTGGTGCTGTTTGCATTAAAAGGATTAGCCGTGTGATTCAGTTTGTGAGCTATAGTGAAACACTTGAGGTCACTGTGACTATAATGGAAATCTTTTCAAAGATTGGCAGCCACCCGACAATAGCTGTAGCCCATTTTTACGTTTCCACAGACTGAGCTCGGAAGCATGGTTGTATCCTGTGAATATGCTGGGGTATGACTAATCATCAATCTGATGCCATCTTTGAGCCCAATGGCATGTTCTTATGTCTTGAAAATCTTTGAGTGAAATGAAAGCTTGTTGTCATATGTGACCTAGCTTTGAGGAAGTATCGAGATTTGCTCAGGGGCTTGAAAAGAGGTTTTCTAATCTTCTGTCCTCTTTTTCTCTTTGTCACAGTCCACTTGCACAGAACTACAACACACGGGAGAAGGATTAGCTGGTTACAGAAATGCCAGTGAAACAGAATTTCACTGGCAATCCCCTGCTTTTGGAAACAAAGAACTGAGGATTTTTACAAGCTGGGTCAAACATGTCTTTCTTGATACCTTAAAAATAGCCTGATCACTCTTTTAAAACGAATTCAAATTTTGACAATGCAGAATTGTGACTGTTGGTCAAAATACCAAAAATCTGAATTGTACCCTCTTCTTTAGCTCTTCTTTTTGGATTCCTTCTGTGACGACAAGGACAAAATGTAGTTGAATACACAAGACATGATTGCGGACCTTTTAGTGTTAGCCTTTTTCTTAAATATGCAAACATTACAATATCAGCATCACTTAACTGGTAAAAACAATCAAATAGAATATGCACACATTTGAGCATCACATGCATGGGAAATATGAATGGTCCATAATCTGTTATACAGGTAAAAAGTAGTTACAGAAACAAGTTGTGTTTAAAGTTGAGTCTGGTGTGGATCTCTTTTCCCTTCTTGCTGTATGACGAGGTCGCAAGATGTTTATGTACCTTGTCTCAAGTTAAGAAACTCATGTGGACTGAAAATATGTGGTGAAACCTAAAGTTGCACCCTGTGGCAAATTCATATTTTCATTAGCGGTTTATGGTGTTGTGTGATATCTTGACAAGCCAGCATTGAAAGAAATAGCTCCCCTGCAGCAGCATGGGAAGACAAGCAAAAAGTGGTGTTTTTTTATGGGGAGACATGAGTTGGATAACAACACTTTCTCTGCCCAATTCCTGTTAAATGCAGTTATATCACATTTAAGAAAGGCATTCCAAAGCCATTTATCCACAGTGTTATTGATTGACCTGCTCCCAGGCTGCCAAATCCTCACCTTGCCTTGACATGTCTGCTCTCCTCTCTTCATCCCTCTCTGTTTGTGTGCGTCTTTGTGAATCTGCAGCAGTGTCTGGCCACTCGGAACGGCACCAGTCAGATTCCCCAACCCCCTCCAAAAGGCCGTCTTCGCGGTCAGAGACATCCGAGAGCCCGCTCTCCTCAAAGCGTCCCAGGACAGCTGAGAAGAGCGCTACGGAGCAGGTGAGAGTTACAAACCACACAATTTTGATAACATTGATGTCTTCAGATGTTCTCGAAACTCTCTGTTTTTAAAACTCTTTGAATTAAGGGACTCTTGCTAAAGGTTATCTCATCCTCAAGTACCAGGCCCTCATAATGAGCTTGAAGGTTACACACCAATTAAAAAGAGAAATGTAAAAATATACTTCTAATAATTTTAGTTTGTTATCTCGCTGACCCTTTTTATATTATGCAGTTGTTTTTTTTCCAAATCTACTAAAAAATATTTTAGCCTTTCTGCTGTAGTTGCACTGCTAATTGTGTATAAGGTGGAAAATCAATATCGTATTTGACAGATGAGAGCACTTTGAAGTAGGTGCCAAGACTCAGTGGTGCTCAGTATTACACAGTTGTCTGTGATCAGAGGGATCTGCCTGCTTGAGGGAAGGGGGGCCCCAATCTTCCGCCTGATCTACAGCTCCTCTTCAAGCAGGCCAAATGTGCTCTCACCACATCCATTTCACCCCATTAACCCTTTGTTTTTTTCCCCTTCTCGGTGTCCGTCTCTCTACCACCCAGATGTACCAGTGCCCCTACTGCAAGTTCACCAACACGGACCTGAATCGTCTCAGAATGCACGTGATGACGCAGCACTCTGTCCAGCCCATGTTACGCTGCCCGTTATGCCAGGACATGCTCAACAACAAGATCCACCTGCAGTTCCACCTCACACACCTTCACAGTGTGGCTCCTGACTGTGTGGATAAGCTTATTGCCTCAGTAAGTTCTCTGTTATGTTTATTTTGCATGTGATTGGCTATCAGGTGGTTGGAAGTGTTGAAGCGTTGACTCCAATATCAATTGTATCTTTCTCAGCCTGCAATGCTTTTGAATCATTTCCATTACCAACCTGCATATTTCAAAGTAACCTGATGTTTTGTTAGATAACTATGTATTAGATTGGCAGGGTCAAGTGCAAACTGTTTATTCTGGTCACCCAGTGCCATAGCAAAGAGAATGCAGAAGTACTTCAGGAAATGCATTATCCATAGTTTGTATAAGAATGCAGTGAAGGAAAAGCACAATAGATGAACAAATGTATGACCATGCTGTCTGGGTAAGATGTAGTGTATACATAGCACCAATTATCTACATAGTCATTCACATGAAACCACAGCCAGTCGAAGTTGTGCTCTATAGGCCCACCATATTGCTACTTTTACACATTATGGCTGTCAGATTGCAGACAATGGGTCTGGTCAAGGACCAGTGAAAGGACCAGTGAAAGGACCAGTGAAAGGATTCAGCGGTGCCAAGAAGATAGCTCTTAAACAATTCACCCTGAAGTGGCTGCCTAGCTGTGAGAACAATTGTCATTCCTGTCTTCCCTCCTCTAAATTGCCAACATTCAGTCCTTTATCAAACACAAAGAATGCTGTTAATTGCGAAATGGCTGCAGGCAGTCCCATTGGCTGATTGAAAATGATTGGTCCTTTTAAGAAGCATATTTTTCTCCTCTTTTCATTGTCTTAATGTGCCCATCATCAGAGAGCCTTTCTCCAGCTCTTTTCTAATCACAGTCATTTGGGGAGGGGAACTCATAATCTGTTTTTGTATTTTTTAATGATTTCAAGATGAGCAAGTCTCTTAGCTCCCAGTTAATTTATTACTACACTGACATTCTTACCATGTCTTTGATCACCTGTGTCCTAGTCAAAACAAAGCTTTTCATGAGGAAAATGTTGAAATATTTGTTACACAGATGAATCAAAATTGAATGAACAGTTTTCCCACCTCATGAAATTCAAGTACAAGCAATGGAAATGTTATTATTCACTACAAATCAGGGCTTGTATATAAATGTGTCGATATATAGACTGTGTAGAAAACAAAACATTGTTTAAAAAAGTGTCAATGTTCAGGTCCATGAAATAGCTACGCGAAATAGCATAGAGTATTTTTTGAGTATGTTGCTTGAGTCCTGTGATCTTCGACTCAAGTTAGATTTATATTAGCTGCAATGCACTGTGGCAGCATTTCTACCTAGAGAGAATAGTTTCTTTGCTTCCTATAATGCTAATCAAGTGGAAATAAAATTGTATTTGCCCTGTTTTCTAGTAAATCACTGAGCAAATCTTCTCTCTGTTCTATGCTGTGAAGCTAAATAGCCTGCTGGACAATCAGAGAGTCAAACATTACTCTGTCTGCTGCCTAGCCATCTTCATCCCCCATCTAGAAAGTAAATGGCAAGCACATTAGTATGGTAGACGGCAATATTTATTCCTTTTATAGAGGTAGTAATGTACTGAACCACTACAAGAGGGCCGTGATAGAACAGAAGTAATATAACACACATTAAAGCTAGCACATTTTTATAACTGGTGAATGCAGATGGAAAGGTACTTTATCCTTTTCACATGTCTAAGGAGAGCAGCCTAATTAATTCTGATATAGCAGGTGACTTTTATTTCTTGCCAAGCATGCATAATGATGCGTTCACTCTCCCACCCTTTATCCACCAATCGTCTCTAAACTCCCTCCTTTCCCCCCCCCCCCCCCCCCCCCCCATGTGTCTCATGCCTGTCTCATATACAGTACATTTATACAGTACAGTATGTGTGTGCAGTGCATGTATGCAGTCCCAGTCCTCACTCTGTCTCATTTTCTGTCTGTGTAAGATAGGGGTAATGAAAATAATTGTCCTTCATTAATTCTGAGTCTGGCTGGATGATAGCCATTTTAACTATGTTTGCCAATTAGGCGGTCCAAATTAAAAGTGACCTTGGGATACTCTGCACTTTCTACTAATCGCCTAATGAAGCCGCTGTCTAGAAACAGTCTACTTTGTAATGTAAATCATTGCTTTTTGGTTTTGTGACTTTCAATGTTGGTTGCATTAATTTCCTCTTTTCATTTTGAAGAGATACAGAGGTATCAAAAACAAAGAAGGAAATGGCTGGATATTTTCTGTCAAATTTGTGACCACACCAAACCAAATAAAGTCTGTACTTTGGGATGGAAAGTGTTAACTGCTCTACTTAACCTTGAAACTCCTGTTGCTTGAGGATGATTCCTCCATGTCATATAGCCTGCATGTCGTACAGCCTGCAGGCTATATGACATGCAGGCTATATGACATGCTACAGTACGTCCGGCTGTCTTCTCACTGTGCCTATTAAAGGAGTAATTAGAAAGCTTATAGTACATGTGGTAAATTAAGCAAAGCATCAACCAAACAGATCTGACCACAGCTCTTACTTTTCAAAACAAATTTCACCAGGATGACTTCCTTAATATTTTTTCTCCTTTTATCTCCATCACTTGACAAATCTTTTTTTTTTAAATGACTTGAAAGGACTACCTATAATTCTTAAGGCTAAGAGTGAAAGGTGAAAAATCACTTAAAATTGATGTTCACCTGTGAAACAGAAGGGAAAAGAGGAGCGATTTGGTGGAGTGGTATGAATTGAAATGCAGCATGTAGAATGAAGCTGAATAATTTGTTTGCGAAGTTAATTGAGGGAAGGTGAAATAAACGGTGCCCCATCTTCCAACCTCATCCAGTTTCAGCCGATGATTATTGTTCAATAGGGAACGTTAATGAATGATTTTAATGAATTATCAAGTGTTTGGGGTGAAAAAAGGTTATCAGAAGGAGACATATGAAGAAAGTTAGGGGAGAGCAGCAAGAATAAACAGAGGTTGCTGTCGTTCACACATGATTGACTCCAACCTTTTGAGAGCAGGGAGTACCTGGGTTTTTCTCTGTACTTTTTCAATCAATAATTATTCATCCTTGAAATATTTGAATTAGCAAAGTAAAAAGAAAGATACTCTCCCCAAATTTTAAGTGCAAACCTTATTATCATCAACGGAATTGTTTTTCTTTTGATACTACCGTTTTATTAAGGAGCACACACTTAGCAATTATTTTTTTTATTTGGCATTTATAACTGTAATAGAGTTAAGATGGTTGGACTTAGTTTACCTACTTTTGTCCTTTATTACAGTGGTCATTTTTCAAGAGTTTTTTCATGAGTCTTATTTTATTAGTCCCTCTCATAAATCTTTTAGCTGGCTGAGATATTGTATGACATGAGGTCCATCAGCCTAATTGCGGCAGCAGAAATAGGCGCAAGCTAAAGCACAGGACTGTGAAACTTAACATTGACATCCATAAGTGACGTACGCTCACGCTCTTTCAGCTCTCTGATTTGTCTAACCCCCTGTATCCACACTGGTCATAAAATACTCCCTGCTTCTTACTGATGTCCACGTTTATTATTGTCCTCTCATGGAACACCGTGAAAACTAGAAGACACAAAATAGCTTCATGTACAAACAACAAAGAAACAAATACTGTGTGTCTCATGACCTACAACAAGTATAACAGTACTTTAATGAGTTAACTTTAATAAGCTTTACCGTGTTCGCCTGGTAGACCAGCAGTAGAATAACAGGCGGGAAAGACATAGTTCGCTGTTTTCACCCGCCATTTCTCGTCTTTCTGAGCTCCGCTTAACTTCGGGGTTAATGGTCATGTTACAACAACAAAAGCTGGTCTATCATCATCATCAGTAAAACAAGGGCAAAACGGTTACAAGTTTAACACAAGGTACCCAAAATTACAGTAAACATAACATGTATTATAATTGCAGAAATAAACTGATAATACAAATCGCGTAAATCAACTTCCGGTGTTGTCATAGCAACGTTTATACGCCTGTCAGCGTCACCTACACCCCCTTCTTGGTAACTGCATTGTGTATCCTCTTGTTTGTGTCTGTAGTTTTCCTGCAATCATTTAAACTAGAATATTAAACTACATCATCACTCAGTGGGATTATTCACACTGGAATTTCTTTGTGCTTTGTTTTTCCAGGTAACAGCATCTGAAGTACTGCCAGCAAGCATGTTCATACCTGTACCTAGTCCAGACAGAGAGTCCCAGAGCACCCCTCATGCTACAGCCAACTCTAATTCCGAAGATACAAAGAAGCAAACTGGTTGGTATCTGACTCTTAGAGATGTGGGGGTCACTTTAGAGTAGTAGTAGTAGTAGTAGTCGTAGTAGAGTAGTCGAAATCCATAAATCAATTACAGTAATAATCTACGCTTTCTGTAATGACCATAGTATCACCATATGGGAAGTCATGACTGAGTGTACAGTAAAGGAGATTGAACTACATAATATCCCTTTACAATTATGCATACACTGGTGCAACACTAAGTCAGTTTTACTACATAGACTGAAAATAAAAAAGCATTATTCAGCTATTTTAGTGTTTTACTAAATAATTGTGTTGGTTATGGTTTCATTACATTTTAGACAGACAGTGTAATGAAAGACAATGCACTTTTTTCATGCTAAAACCTTCATTTACAACAAGACAATATTAACGATGGTTGGTATTCATGCACTTTGTAATAAGTCATTGTCCTTTAACTTTTTACACCTTCCCAAGAGTGCCCACACAATGAGTGCTTTATTGTCCTTTCTTTACTGTGGAAAAATTAAACATTGCAAATGTAGGCACTTAATATATTGCTGTCTTCTTTTGGTTTATTTATTCACAGCTGCATCAGATGCTGACCCAGAGAAGGGAGTGCCAATCGCTACAGAAATAGCTGAAGCTCGCAAGTCACCTCTGGAAGATCAACAGTCGGAGAGGGATGATGCCACAGGATTCTTGTGCTGGAAGAAAGGCTGTAATCAAGTGTTTAAATCCTCCAATTCCCTCCAGATGCACTTCAATGAAGTTCACAACAAAAGGCCCCAGTTGCCGGTTTCGGATCGCCATGTCTACAAGTACCGCTGTAACCAATGCAGCCTGGCCTTCAAGACTGTGGAGAAGCTACAGCTCCATTCACAGTACCATGTGATAAGAGCAGCCACCATGTGCTGCCTCTGCCAGCGAAGCTTCAGAACACTACAGGCCTTGAAGAAACATTTAGAATCCAGCCACCTGGAGTTGAGTGAAGCTGATATCCAGCAGCTTTATGGGGGCTTATTGATGAATGGTGACATAATGGTAATGGCTGACCCATCCCTTGGTGAGGAGCATGGAAGTCTGGGAGAAGATGACAAGGAGGGAGATGAAAGTGACCCAGAGGAAAAACAAAGCCCAACAGGCAGTGACTCTGGTTCACTACAGGAGGATTGTGGATCTGAACCTAAACGTGCTTTGCCATTCAGAAAAGGCCCCAACTTTACCATGGAGAAATTCTTGGATCCATCTCGTCCTTTCAAGTGCACTGTATGCAAAGAGTCTTTTACACAGAAGAACATTCTTCTGGTTCACTATAACTCTGTCTCCCACCTGCACAAGGTGAAGAGGGCTCTTCAGGAGTCCACTACTGGCCAGCCTGAGCCTACCAGCAGCCCTGACAACAAGCCATTCAAGTGCAGCACTTGCAATGTGGCATACAGCCAGAGTTCTACTCTGGAGATCCACATGCGCTCTGTTCTACACCAGACCAAAGCTAGGGCAGCCAAACTTGAAGCAGCAGGAGGAATCCCTAGCTCTGCAAGTTCTACTGGTTTAAGTGGCGGCGGGTCCAGCATCAGCACTTCAACATCTAGTCCAAGCCCAGCCAGCAACTCAACTACTAGCTCTACAAACCACAGTTCTTCTGGGCCTCAAACAGCTCAGAGTATTCATGGAGGAAACCATATGAGCCAGACTCACAGTATTGAAAGCATGGGAAATTCTTCAGTGAGCTGCCATTCCTCACCATCTGAGAACCATGAAGCAAAAAAGTCCAAATATTCCGAGATGTTGTCTGCTAGGGGGCAACAACAACAACAACAACAGCTTCAGCTTCAGCAACAACAGCAATTGGCTCAGGCTCAAGCCCAAGCTCAAGCCCAGCTTCAGCAAGAGCTTCAACAGCAGGCTGCTCTTTTGCAATCACAGCTATTCAACCCAGCACTTCTGCAGCACTTCCCAATGACAACGGATGCACTTCTCCCCCTGCAACAGCAGCAGTTGCTATTCCCTTTCTACATCCCTGGAGCAGAATTTCAGCTGAACCCGGAGATCAACATCAGTGCCTCAGCACTTGGCCTTGCAGGATCATCCACCTCCTCACTGCTGGAAGATCTAAAGAACTCGGCCCAGCAGGCCCAGCAGAGTTGCTTGCAGCAGCAATTGATGCATCACCACCTTCAGCAGCAACATCAACAACATCAACAGCAGCAGCAGCAGCAACAACAACAGCAGCAGCAACAGCAGCAGCAGGCTCACTCACAGGCTCAGGGGCAGATGGCACTGCTGCAGCAGAGTGCATCTCTTCTCCAGCAGGCTGAAAAAAAGCAGAGACAGACCTCCTCTCAGAATGAGAAAGACAGAGAACTACAAAGAGAGAAGGGAAAAAGTGAAAGAAATGAGGAATATCTTAACAAAGATTCTACAGACAGTAAGCCAAGAGAAAAGAAGGACATTCAGCACATTTCAATAAACATAAACCATGATACTGGCTTGCCTCCACCAAGAATTGCTTCAGATGCTCGAGGAAATGCAACCAAAGCCCTGCTGGAAAATTTTGGGTTTGAGTTAGTAATTCAGTACAATGAAAACAAACAGAAAGCTCAGAAAAAGACAGCTGGAACTACAGGATCAAGTGGTCCAGGTGGGATAACAAGAATGGTTGACCCCATTGAGGGATTAGAGAAACTGGAATGTGAAGCCTGTGGGAAGCTGTTTTCAAACACACTGATTCTAAAGAGTCACCAAGAGCATATCCACCAGGCTTTCTTTCCATTTCGATCCCTGGAGAGATTTGCCAAGGAATACAGAGAACAATATGATAAACTCTATCCACTGAGACCCCCTACACCAGAGGCTGCTCCTGCTCCTCCACAGCCTCCTCCTCCACCTCCACCTCCTCCACCCCAAAGAGCTCCCACACCAAATATTCCTGTCTCTGCTGCCTCAGTCACACCTCCAACAGTATCTACCCCACAACCGCAAGTTCAAATGGCACAAATTCCCATACCAATGGATTTTTCCCTCTTCTCGCCGCTCATGATGCAGACCATGTCTCTCCAGTCCATGCAGCCTCAGCTACAATGTATTGACCCAAACATGGCATCAGACCTGGCCCAACTCTATCAACAACAGCTTACTCCAGCCATGCTACAGCAGCAACAGAACAAGAGGCCACGGACACGCATCACAGATGACCAGCTTAGAGTGCTGCGACAGTACTTTGATATCAACAATTCGCCAAATGAGGATCAGATTAAAGAGATGGCAGACAAGTCAGGGCTACCACAAAAAGTCATAAAGCACTGGTTCAGAAACACCCTTTTTAAAGAGCGACAGCGCAACAAAGACTCGCCCTACAATTTCAATAATCCACCAACAACAACTTTAGAGGACACAAAAATTGACTCAAAACCTCCTTCCCCTGAACTTCAGAAACAAGAATACTATGGAAGTAAGAGGTCATCCAGGACCAGATTTACTGACTATCAGCTAAGAGTGCTACAAGACTTCTTTGACGCCAATGCTTATCCAAAAGACGATGAATTTGAACAGCTCTCCAACCTACTGGGCCTCCCCACTCGTGTTATTGTTGTGTGGTTCCAAAATGCTCGCCAGAAGGCAAGGAAAAATTATGAAAACCAGGGTGAGGGGGCAAAAGAAGGTGAAAGACGAGAATTGTCAAATGATCGCTATATCCGCACCTCAAATCTGAACTACCAGTGCAAGAAATGCAGTCTGGTTTTCCAGCGTATATTTGATCTAATAAAACACCAAAAGAAGCTGTGTTACAAAGATGAAGATGAGGATGGACAGTATGACAGCCAAAATGAGGATTCACTGGATTATCCCAATGACTGTTATACTCCCTCTGGGTCTTCCTGTCACACCCCAATGCCCTCCTCTTCAAGTCTTTGCCCACTTCCACCCTCCACTTCTGCATTCTCACACCTCCCATCCACTGAGAAAGAGGAGGCATCACCAGCATCCACCTCAAACCTCTATGATGAGAAACCCAAGCAGTTACCAGCTATTTCTGCTGATATACAAGAAACTCAAACATCTATTAAGCAGGAAGTTGTGCATCAACCCCAGTCTGAGCCACAACACCATAGATCCCAAAGAGAAGAGAAGATGCAAGCTATTTCCAAGCCCATCAAACATTCATCTCCTTCCTTCTCTCAGCAACAACAGGAGTGTGGTCCCTCAGCCTCTCAGACAAGCCAGGCCTCATCACAAAGCCCTCATGTGAGCCTCAATGCACACCTGTCCTCTGCCACACAACAACTTGCACAGCAGATGATCCAGTATCAGTGTGAGCAATGCAAGATTGGCTTTCCCTCCTTTGAGCATTGGCAGGAACACCAGCAATTACACTTTCTTTCTGTGCAAAATCAATTCATCCACCCTCAATTCCTAGACCATCCAATTGATATGTCTTTCATGCTATTTGATCCCAACAATCCTCTATTGGCAAGTCAACTACTCTCTGGGGCAATGCCGCAGATTCCCAGCAGCTCTGCCACCTCTCCATCCACCCCCACCTCCACAATGAACTCACTGAAGCGGAAGTTGGAGGAGAAAGCTGGCACAAGTCCAGGAGAGAACGACAGCACAAATAGCGGGGAAGAACCACAAAGAGACAAGCGGCTCAGAACCACCATCACACCTGAGCAGCTAGAGATCCTTTATCAGAAGTATTTGTTAGATTCAAATCCTACACGTAAAATGCTTGACCACATTGCTCATGAGGTGGGATTAAAAAAGAGAGTAGTGCAAGTCTGGTTCCAAAATACCAGAGCTAGAGAGAGAAAAGGTCAGTTTAGAGCAGTAGGGCCAGCTCAAGCTCATCGCAGGTGCCCTTTTTGTCGAGCTCTTTTTAAAGCAAAAACTGCCCTTGAGGCACACATTCGCTCTCGTCATTGGCATGAAGCCAAACGTGCTGGATATAATTTAGCTCTTGCTGGGATGTTACCTGATCAGGAGGGTATGCAAATAAAAATAGATGCTCTAGATACATCAAGCTACTCCCAAATGGCCCCAACAAACAGTGATGGGCAAAGCTCCTCGATGTCACCAGTGAACAAAATCATGGATTTGTCTCCCAGGGCTCTACTGAGCCCTTCATCCATTAAAGTTGAAGGACTGGAAGATTTTGAGAGTGCAACCATGTCCTCCGTGAACCTCAGCTTTGATCACAGCAAACTGGATAATGACGACTGCTCTTCTGTGAATACAGCCATCACTGACACAACCACAGGTGATGAGGCCACTGCTGATAATGACAGTGCTGATGCAAAGCACAGCCAAAATAGCGGTGATTACCTATCTAAGTCTGGGGGCATAGCCCCCATTCTTGAAACTGATGACCAGATGTCCTCTGGGCTAGTAAGCCCTGCAACAAGCTATTATGCTAAGGACTATGACAATGAACATATAATTGAACACAGTGAGACATCCAGCATGGCAGATCCCTGCTCACCAAGTCCCGGCGCCTCAGGTACCAGGAGCATCGACAGCGGCGATCGACCTGGCCAAAAGCGCTTCCGAACCCAGATGAGTAACCTCCAGCTGAAGCTCTTGAAATCCTGTTTTAACAACTACAGGACTCCCACTATGCTGGAATGTGAGGTACTTGGCAATGACATTGGACTTCCAAAGAGAGTGGTTCAGGTGTGGTTTCAAAATGCTCGTGCCAAGGAGAAAAAGGCAAAGCTCAACATGGCCAAGCACTTCGGAATAACTCACACATCTTACGAAGGCCCAAAGACTGAATGCACTTTGTGTGGTGTTAAGTACAGTGCTCGCCTCTCTATTCGTGATCACATTTTCTCCCAACAACACATCTCAAAGGTGAAAGATACCATTGGCAGCCAGATCGATAAGGAAAAAGAATACTTTGACCCAGCCACTGTCCGCCAACTTATGGCCCAGCAAGAGATGGACCGCATTAAGAAGGCAAATGAAGTTTTAGGACTGGCGCAGCAGCAGGCCATGCAGCAGCAGGGTTTGTTTGATAACCCTGCAATGCAGGCTCTCAATCTCCAGTCAGCTTATCAAAGTCTGCAAGGCATCCCACCTGTCCTTTTGCCAGGGGTTTGCAGCCCCTCTCTTTCCAGCTTTAACTCATCTAATTCAGGTATGTATCCATTTGGTTTCTACACTTTTTAAAAGCTAAAACTTGAGGTGCATAGTTGCAAATGTATTTTATAACTGAAATGTGACTTACTAACCAACTACAGCAGGGGTGTCAAACTTATCTCCACTCTGGGCCACATCAGCATCACGGTCGGCCTCAAAGGGCCGGTTGTAACTGTAAGACTGTATAACTAACTTCTCCCTAACATATTGTTAAATAACTCTCTCTGCATTTGATTATTGTTTATTCAAGTGTAAAAATATTGTACATGCAGTTATATAACTGAAAAATTATATTTAAACACATTTCTGTTATTATAACATAAATCATTTTAATTGAGGGTTAAGAAACCCACATGACTCTATCAAAGATCTATTAAAGAAAATAACAAAGACAAATATCAAACATAAGTTATTCCATTAACTTTGTTCAAAGCTGTTTGTGTCACCTCTCTGCATCACTAATGTTCTTCCATGTCATCGTTCTGTGCATGGCAGCTACATCCAAGAGCTCCTCACTGAGAGTCAGGTCTGATAAACATGGATAGATGATGTATCCGTGTTATCTGTGCTTTCATCAACAGCTAATTAAAAACACAAGTACCTGCTCGTCTCTTAGCTGCTGTGTTGTTAGATTGCTGCTAGTTCATGAACTCGGTCTGCGATGGTGTTTCTTCACAAACTGACATTTGTAAAAGTCTGTATCTGGTCGGAGCTCTGCTCACATACCTTTAGCATGCACTGGGCTGTAGCTGTGTAAATATATTCTGCTGTGATTGCAGTCTGCCTTTTAATTCTTGGACAGTTTGATGTTTTTCTTGGAGGCTAAATTTAGCTCCGTGTTTGGTGTCAAAATGCCGACGTGAATTGTATCCTCCATCACCGACACTGCCTCATAACACAGAAGACAGACACGTTGTTCTCCTTGAAGCACAAACATGTATTCACTTTCCCATCTTTCATTACATTTTCTTCCCTCTGCATCAATTTTTCTCTTCGTGGACATTTTGGGATTATTTGTCGATCTTTTTCAATCGTTGGAAAACCGCTTTTCGGGCTGTTGCCTCTCCTGTCCACCTGTTGTGATAGTTTTAATGTCGGTACACAGACAACATGCTATCTCATAATTTCAACTTTCTATCTCATAATTTCGAACATGGGGATACTTTTATTTTCAAGTCTAACTTTTAATTATTTTTCCAAAAAAAAAAAAAAAATTATATATATTTTTTTCTTTGCTTGCGGCTTCGCGGGCCACATTAAATGACGTGGCGGGCCGCATTCGGCCCGCGGGCCTTGAGTTTGACACATGTGAACTACAGTAATCATGTATTACACTTACATATAAAACCTAGCAGTAACAGTAGAACACAATACTTCTCATCAATCAATCAGTCTGTCACATGTACTCATTTACACTGGCACACATACTGTAGAATGTGTATCATAATGTTATGGCCTTTTCCCATTTTTGACAGCTCTAAGTAGAGAATCCCTTTAAATGTCAACACTGCTAGACCCACTAATGTCACAACTGAGTGAACAAATAGCTCACTCTGACTGACTTCAGCTTTGGGAAGATTACATAAGCGTATTATCATTTGATTTTCATTTACCTCTTCTGTGTATATTACTTTACTTATCTTATATTGTTGATTTTTCTTTCAAAATGAATTGTGCAATCATCAAAGAAAAAACTGATACATTTTTGTCTGTATTTGAAAATTTCCAGCTTTAACTCCTCCAAATCCTTCAAACCTCCTGACCATGCCTGGTGCCAGTGTTCCCTCACCTAGCCTCCCCACATCCGGATTACCCAACAAGCCCCCCTCTTCATCGTCTGTTGCCGCGTCCAGCCCAGCCCAGACCAACACATCTGCTTCCCACTCAAGTCCCACCTCCACATCCAACTCCACTTTCTCAACCACCCAGTCGGGCTCCCAGCCTGAGCCTCCCAAAGAACGTGATGCTGAGAGAGTAAGAGAGAAGGAGAAGTCCAAGGAAAAGACAGAGAAGCCCTCAACCCTATCGTCAACTGGAAGCACCCCTGCCCCTTCCACTTCTGCTGCCAGCGCCAAGAAGGAGAAACCAGAGACAGCTGTACCTGCCACCTCTATGCCCACACCTGGCATGGAGTATGTGGTAGACCCTGCCCAGCTTCAGGCGCTGCAGGCAGCTTTGGCATCAGACCCTACAGCTCTCCTCACAAACCAGTTCCTGCCCTACTTCATGCCTGGCTTTTCCCCATATTACTCCCCACAGATCCCCGGGGCTCTCCAAGGGGGCTACTTGCAACCTATGTATGGTATGGAAAGTCTCTTCCCCTACAACCCAGCATTGTCACAAGCACTGATGGGCCTGTCTCCAGGGTCCCTGCTGCAGCATTACCAGCAATATCAGCAGAGCTTGCAGGAGGCACTACAACAGCAGCAGCAGCAGCTTCAGCAGATCCAGCAACCCAAGAGGAGCCAAACTCCAGTTCCCTCTCAACCCTTGGGGAATCGCAAAGAATCTGCCAAAGATCCAGTGAAAACAGAGCAGCAAAAGGGCAAACCCCATAGGGAACCCTCCAATTCCTCCTCCTCTTCCTCCTCCTCTCATAATAAAGTACCCTCTGAGCAGAAAGAGATGGATGGCAAAGCTGTGGACCCCCATCTAGACCAGTACATCATCCCCAAGGTGCAGTGTAAACTGGCATGCCGCAAGTGTCAAACAGTTTTCACCAAGGAAGAATCGGCTATAAACCACCTTAAATCTAACTGTTTTTTCGGTCAGTCTGTGGCAAACCTGCAAGAGATGTTGCTGCGTGTCCCTGGTGGCGTAGGTGCAGGGGCTGGAAGTCTCTATGACTGCCTGGCCTGTGACACTACGTTGGATGGGGAGAAAGCACTCAGTCAACACCTGGAATCGGCATTGCACAAACACAGAACAATCAAGCGATCAGCCAGAAATGCCAAAGAGCACGCTACTAGTTTATTACCTCACTCTTCAGCTTGCCTCCCCAATCCTAACACCGCATCTACCTCGCAGTCTGCCACTCATCCCATCAGCAGCCCTCCACCCCCGCCAACAACATCAGCCACCATGCCATCCTCTGCTGTCTCCTCTTCCCTGTGCTCCTCCTCTACTACCCCACTCAACACCACAGCTGCCGGCAAACCATGGCCCCAGGCCCCTTTCTCCAGAGCTTTAGCTGGGAAGCCCAATGCCAGTCCCTCCTCTTCTTCCTCCGTTTTTCCTCCAATGTCCTCACCTTCAACGGTTACCTCAAGTTCATTGAGCACCTCAGGAGTTCAGACCTCGATACCAACAGACGTCTTTACCGACGAGTCTGACTCTGACAGCAGTCAGAAGTCAGCAGACAGGCTTAGCAGGACGGCGGAGGAGCCGCAGCAGCCTGGTTTTGTCAAAGACAGTAGTAGTTGTAGTAGTAATCTTGCTAGTGTAGGAACAGACTCCATCAGATTGTAAAAGAGCTTTCAGTGATGGACAATATTTAAAAAAGACAAAAAAAGACAAAAAAAAATCACAAATGGAAAAAACATAAAAAGCAGCAATGTTAAAAATACATTAAAAGTATACAAACCAATTTCAGAAAAAGATGTGTAAAGACTAACTGCAATTCCAAAGCTTGTAACCAAAAATTTAAATGTTCGTGGATTGTTTTCCCATATCAACATGCTGGTTTTTGTTTTTTGTTTTTGTTTTGTTTTACTCAACTGAAATACATGCATATTAATATATGAGAATAGAAAAGATCGCCGCAGTTATGTTTTGGGTACGGTAATAGTCGAGGAGTGCTGTACTGTATGGCAATGGACTGCCTCAAAGTTGACAAATGGCCCAAGAACCCTTTTGAGGAAAAACGAGTCAACAAGCTGTCCCTTTGTTTTGTAATAATTTCTACTTAATAGCACAGTCACAAAAAGCCAGTATGTACTGTATGGGAGAATAGTCTATCAGTTTTCTTGCTATTTAAGCATTCAGATACCAATGGCTTGTCAAGTAAAAGAATAATGTAATGTCTATTTTATTCTCAGGTCAACAGCTCACGGAGGGTTTTTTTTCTGTTACAGAACTATGTGTTTTACACCTTTGTTTCCAACAGGAGATAAGCAGTCTTTTTCTTTCATAACTTCATTTAATAACAGACTGTTTCAAGTTTAATGAAACTTTAATATGGCATTGTTTCTGGGCATTCAAAAAGGGCAAATGATTTGCTGATTTTAACATTGGAAATCCTTTTAAAGAGGTGAAATCGCAATCCCATTATACCCAGACAAGGAGAGCAATGCAGACATAATAACGGGCGATGAAAAGAATTTTGGTTAAAAGAAACAACCTTCTGTATTTATGATAGATATGAACATTTTTGGTGTTAAGTAGATTGTTGCATTGGAAATGAATTTAAACAGTATGGTAGGTTGAAAAAAACTTTGTGTACATTTAGCTTTTGTATTGTCCAACTTTAAGACGCTTCATTTGATGTTGTCTTGGTCATTCCGATAGACTAGATTATGGACAGGTAATTTATCTCAACTTTGTTTCTGTCTTATTCTCAACTTCTTGGGAAACATTCACCCAAATGCCCCTCCTGACAAGGCAGGATCCTCTTTTAGAATTATTTAAATTTTATGGTTTGGTAGGTATTGTGCTAACCAAAACAAAAAAGATCCTGGGTGAAATATTGAAAGTTTTTAATTTTATTTAATTTTGTGTTACCTTTGTGCACTTATCACTGTCTGACTCCTATTTCTCACTCAACTTGTTCCTCTCTTCGCACTTATTTTTTCTCTGCTCTCCTGTGTTTGTAGATATGTACACTACAAAGCAGGTCTCTTGTTCTTCATGTAGTGTGGCTACAGTCTTTATTTTCATTTTGACATTTTTGTTGTCATAACTGAAAATGAAAAAAGAACACTAATAATAATTCTCACGCTTTAAGACAAAAAGAAAATCCAAAGACTAAACACTTTTCACCATTGGTGCATAAATATGAGAAAAGAGGCTTCTTTATACTTGAGAATTTGTTGCTGTTTTTAGAGAAAGAAAACAAAGTTTTAAAAGATAAAGGAGTACGCATCAGAGTTGCCGTTTTTGCTTCTTTGCAAGCAAACAGGTGGCTTTTTTACGTAAATACCAAAAACCAAAAAGGGCCCTTGTCCTTGCATTGTGGAGTAGCACCGTTACAGAGCCATTGCAGTTTGTAAGATAGAGGTTATTAATCTTTGTTTTACTTTTTTTGTCACATTCAAATGTCCATTTTTTAAAGAAAATGTATAAGGTCTGGTCTTCAAGGACAGTCGTTTTGCTGCTAATGTAGAATTTTGAAAGAAAAAAAAGTACTAGATGCATGCTCATTTTGCTTTTGGCTAAGCTTTAACTAAAACAAACAATAAACCAATTTCTTGCCTGTGCAACACCTTTTTTTTTCTTTCTTGTTGCAAAAACGGAACTTTGAAGACTGTGAATATATGTTCCAAAGGACATTTTGCCGATTTTGTTTTTGAACAGACCAATGTTTAAAGCCAATGATCTATAACGTTTGTAAAGAACAGTGCATTCCAAATATCACAATGGATTTTTCTTAAGCAAGGACTGATCCTTTTTCATTTAATTGTCACAATATATTTTTTTTCTTATTTTTTAAAGTGACTGTAAACAGTTGTGTACATTTTTGCATCATTGGTTGCTGAACAACGTGACCTCCATATGTCATTTTATGCTGGCATGGAACATTGCTGAAAATCCCTCCATCCAGTCAAGGTTGTTGCTCACTTGCAAGTAATAGTGGTTACCAAAAAATGTATATATTACATCTGGTACTGATGCGTCTCATAGGTTTAGCAACATTTATGCCAGTCAACATACAACTAGTCTCAGAAGGAAATGATGGCTGTTTTGCTGCGGTGTCGATGCGCCCTTCCTGGAAAATCCACCAGTGACTTGTCCCATGTGTCTACAGGGTGCCACTTCCACTAATACATTACAGGTTTTTAAGGGATATCTTCATTCCAAAGCATTATTTCTGGAAAAAGTAGGAGATTTTTTGAAGATGTCCCTTGATTTCAAATAGTAAGGATGCTTTCATGTCCAAAGAAGTCACCCACTTAATTTTATTGCAATGGAAATGGATGTGCATAGGTACCTCCACCCTCTCAATGATGATTCAATGAACTAAAACTTTTATTTTTTAAACCAAAACGAAGACATATTTAAATTTTTGAAACTAGTTTTTGGCCACGATTGTATAGTATCAATATATTCGCCCAATGAGTACAAGGCACAATCTCAGAAGTGTGTTTTCAGTGCTTCGTCTTGCAGAGCAATGTTATTTGGTGTTAATACTACAGCATGATGTTGAAAGTCAGGAAAATCGGTCTGCAAGCTTGCGGCTTCTCTAAAGTCCAGTTCCCTGAAATACTGTTCAAATGTACTTTATTTTGGAAAGTTCTTAAGTTGTACAGTTTTCTCAATTTTGTTCGCTTTATTTTAATTTTCAGACAATGTCAGACATGTATTGTTATTTTCCTATAAGTATTTGTATTGTAGTTTCTGTATATTACTTATTATCATAAATTAACACTAGCTTTAATTTGAATTGCTGAAATTAAGAATCAAAAACAAAAAATATGACCTGGCCACTTTATGGTGTGATAATGTTCTTTATATTCATTGTCTCCTTGATACTGTTTGCTCTCTTATTTCCAAAGTGTAATCTTTTGGGCTCTTATGTGGAAGACAAAGTTGAGGTCTCGACATCAGATTCTGCCAGCATGGACTGTGTGAGTTTGTATGTGTGTGTGTGTGGGTGTGTGTGTGTGTGTATCATTAGAGAGCCAGCATCCATTCAATATTTTCTTGTTTGCCTTTTTGTTTTTTTTAGATGTTACACACCAAAACAAACTGAACCACAAAACTGGATTATGAATAACTGAAATTTAGAAAATCCAATTTTAAAGATAAGGATCCGAAACGATACCGAAGCACTGAGCAGTTTTTACTTTGATTGAATTTATGAATGTGGCCAAAGCTTTATGCAGTTAAAACAAAAACAAAAAAAGTTCCAATTTGTGCCCCAGACAAGTGTACATTTTATTGGGGGACAAAACGCTATTGTGGGTAATTGGATCCACTGACTTACATTGGGATACTTGATTTTAATGGACATTTACAAAGAAAGAGATAAAAACAAGGTTTTGCTGTAGAGGTCATCTTTTTCCCACTGTGAAAACAAACGTGTACCTGTATACAGTTATAGATATATTTAAAACAAGACATCAACTTTTTTCTTTGTTTTTGAGATGAAGAAGGAATGAAACGAGAAAAAAAGGACTCTGGGAAGCTTTTGAGATCCCATTAGGAGGACATGAGAGGCTGCGGGCACACCAAAACTGGGCATGGGAGCCAAAGGCAGGCTCAAAACAGCTTTAAAACCACCTCCTTATTTGATTACTGACAACTCTGTAATGGGAATGGACTCTGGAACCAATGGACATGTGTGACACTGAGAGGAAAGTCCTTAGATGAAACTGAACTTAAGTGGCTCCAGCTGCCTCTTTCTCTTTCTGTCTGTCTCTTTCGTTCTCCAGTTCTGCCTCTGCTTCTGCTCTTTGATGGACATTTTCCAAATTTCAGGACAGGATGGACAGACACGCTTGCTTCATTTCTCCCAGTTCATGTTGCTACCCGTTTCATTTCCTTGTGCTTGTCTCTGGTTGACAAGTTAAGCTCTCCAGTCAAATGGCGGCTCACCCCTCTCTCTGTTGATTATATAATCTAAAAAGTGAAATTAATAACAGAGAGAGGGGACGGGTTCTCAAAGCTGTCATTCTTGAAGAGGCAGTTACACTAAAAAAGCGTATTAACCAAAATTAACAACCAAACTAACAACCAAACAACCATTTGCTCCAACTTCAAAGATGAACTGTTACTTGGAGCTCTCTGTTCCTTTTGTGACGTCTGGTGCCACGATGTTTTTTTATGCTTTTTCGTTTTTCTTTGTTTCCTTGAATTACTCCTCCTTCGAGCCTCATAAGCATGGCTCTGTGGCTCCAGGCAGCCCATCCGAGGGTAGAAAAAAACAGCCTTGCAATGTACAAAAAAGAGCAAGTTAAACCAAAAATGTTGTTCTTGATGTCTTTTCTATACTGTAGTCTTGTTAGCTTTTTTGTTACTGTAATTATATGATGAAGATTTCCAAACTGTACCAAATTACATGGAAACTAACATACCTACAACCACATGGAACTTCAGACTTTTAAAGAAACTTTTGTCACAAAACCTTGTTGTCCTAGTTAAGTTGATTGTAGATGGTAATTGAATATACTCCTTTGAAAATATTTCATCAAGTATGTTTCTTGCTCATTGTGATACATTAAAAAAGTATGAGCATAAATTGCACTGGTGTGGATTCATCTTTGAGTGTTTTGGGATTTGACCGCATGAAAATGACTCCTGAGAACTCTGAGAATTGAAGAAAAACAATTTCATATTTCTCTTGGGCACTGAACAAATGTGCGAAATGGACTGAAAAGTGTTGACCATTTGTATTACAGATATGTTCATATATCGTTAAAGACCTATCGATCAATTTTACAATTATTAGTTCTTTCCTTGAGTATTTAATCATAACAGTAAACAAATTAAGGCTGAAAGGACCACTAATAATGCATTTACAAGGAATCGCATCAGAAAACAGAAGATGCAACAAAAATCATTTTCAGTGTAGACTACGGTGTAATTCTGTGACACAATTAGCATTGTTGAGTTTATATTTTCTATCATTACAGTCTGCTACTAATCATTTAAAGGCACCATCATTAAAATACTATTACTTGATCTAGTAACGCGTAGCGGCAAGCTTGGAAACTACAACAGAAGCAGGGGTGTGGTCACTTCCACAATTTCCAAATTTCAAGCCTTCTACCAGTTAGGTAACTTATACTGTATGTTCCTAAGAAGTAAGACCATGGCTTCATCATAACATTGTCTAATTTGTGCACGCAGCCATACGGCTGTTCCCGACAACGCTGCAACCAGCATTCGGGACGGGCATTGCACTAGTTCATTAAATTGCAGTATGAACGAGCAAACAGCTTGAAAGACGAGGCCAAATGAGGGTCCCGCTGGATGTTTGTAAAATTTAAGCAAAATAGGCATTGCTGGGTGTCAAATAAACAACCAAGTTTCGCATTGGTGGCTAACATTCACAACATCATACAGTGTTCAGCTGTCTGACAAATTCACTGCCTATTTTACAGAGTCTGAATCTCCCACCTTTCAAATGCTGCACCAATGTTAAGTCTGGAAAAACGATACGGCATGCACAGTAAGCAGTGGGTAGTTCAGGGGGCCTGGGACTTTGGACCATTCCCATCTAAAACAGAGCCAATCCAGCTCTGGCTTTCAAGCAAAATGTATTGTAATTCTCAGCAGACATTGAGGTGCAGAAACAGAGGGACCGGAATTCATCGGCACCACTTGTAAGCCCCCGCTGATTTGTGCATTTAAATCGTCAGTGTTGTTTTAATTAGAATGGATTAACATTATTTTAATTGATATATAGAGTGATCCCTTCAGCCTCTGGAATTCTATCTGCCTCTGCTTTATACTCAGAGAGTATAAAGAGGTGGCTGTGTGCAACCTCTATAGCTTGGGAAAATGGAACCTAAAATTAGATTTATTGTAAGGAGTAAGAATTATTAGTTCCTTAAATCATTTCTGTTAAATGTGCATCAGAATTACAATATTAAAATAAGATAAGATAAGTTGTACGCCATGCAAGTACCTGCAAGACTCTAATGACTACTCACCAATGGGAGGAGTTATGAATTAGTCAGCATTTTGGCAAACTGATGTACATTGTTGTCACCTAGATGCTTTTCCATAGATTTCTTATACAAACAAATATCAGAATAGAGTTTAAAAATCACGAGAGACAAGTGAATGAAGCAAAGACAATTTTATTTTTCAACAGCTGATATTTGATAATAAAGACTTGACAGAAACTCTTCGGCGCTGAGAATTTACAGGTATATTTGTAATGCAGGAGGGTCTGAGATCTTTCAACTGCTCTATTGCTCATAGAATATGGCAGAATTGTTTCATATATTTTATAAATGTAACACTTTCTCAGGAACTTTGTGAAAATCATGGCACCTTGTAATGGAACGATGAAAACAGCTCGAATCTGAGGAGCATCAATCCTCTAAAAACAGTTTAAGGAAAAAGGCCATCCTGTGTCCAGCAACAGGCATGAATTATTGGCCATGTTGAGCCAATTAACACGCAATGGCACATCCCGAATGAATTAAAAACACCCTAATCCGATCAGTGAGAAAAGCAAGGCCATTTCCTTCACAGGCCTGAACCAGATGGCACTCATGCTCAGATGCTGCATTGAAACAGGCCAGGCCCAGTCACACAGTGTGAAATTGGGTTAGTGCCTAAGTCTAACATAGGCCCTGGGCAATGTGAGTTCCCAAACCCATTCTCCCCATTGGCCTAAAGGTATAGGGCCCACCATGCCAATCTTTGGCCCCATCTTTAATTATCATTCTCAATGCACCTCGCTAACTCAGTCATTTCAGTCAGAGGTGGAGCTGACAGCTTCCTAAAGTAATTTGTCTCTTTTGACCAGTCAACCTTTTACATATCCCAAATAGCCCCTGATATACCACAGAATGTTCTCTTTCGTAGCACAGAAGACAAGCACAGCTCTGTTGGATAGAATATCACAGATTCTGTTTGTAAACTCTGACTCTGGCTGGGTGGTGTTACCATGCTTCTTGCCTTGTTGGTATAATGGCTTGTTGGGGTTTCCAAAGTTCTCCAGTATCAGTTTTCAACCTTTGCAGGGAATAAATGGTGCAAATGTTGGGATGATTCTCGTCAAAATGACTGCAAAAGCTGTGGTTGGGCTATGTCATCTTGGGCCTTGTCTTAAATTTAAAACATAGCTCTCGGATGGTTGTTTGGCTTCAGGTTGGTATTACCACTTGACACCACAAAGGGAGAAAATGAGGAGCAGAAGCTGTAAGGAAAACCGCACCACCACATATTCCAGCATCTAATTCCACGCTGCTGTAGTCAGGGCATCTTGCCTCCATCTTAGCCAAGAGAGCGGTCACCTCGCCAATCTGCCCCGTTCACAAACTACCTTAAATTATCTGTCACCATCATACACAAAGAAGAAAATCTTCTGATGAGAAATTGCAAAATTTTAAACCAAGCGTTGTTACTAATTCTAAACCTGCTGAAGGCTTTAGGAACATGTCGGATGTAGAATTGTGTGTAAACTGTCCTGAACTGCATTGAAGAAACAAATTGGAGTGTCACCAGCAGATAATGTGGACATACTGGATACATTTGCAACTCAGCCAATGAAAGACCTAGCTAAGCTGGTCTGCTTTGCACATGAGCAGCTTGCACTGCCACTGTCAAGGGTTAACCCCTGACAGACAGTCTGGTGAAATTACATAGATGACCATGAAGAACAGGAATTTTACACTACAGCAAATTACACTACAGCCTTGAGGACAGGTCAGACTAAGTCAATCTAATCCGTCAGATAAAATGGATGGAAAATGGATGGAAAAATTAAAAGGGAGAACGCAGTTTCTTTAGAATTACAGCCTTAAGTTTTCTGATAAAGGTGGGTTGACACATCACACTTTATACTCTATGCCCAGAAAAGAAATATACCTATTAGTGTTAGCGCCCACCTGTGCTGGTTAAGTGAGTGGCCTATAAACCCATCTGCCTATACTCCACTTTCCACCCACTTGGATTCATGCTTGGGTAGGTGTGGAGGTTGTCTTGGCAGGCTCTGGGCC
Organism: Melanostigma gelatinosum; assembly: GCF_949748355.1. NCBI lineage: Eukaryota > Metazoa > Chordata > Actinopteri > Perciformes > Zoarcidae > Melanostigma > Melanostigma gelatinosum. Next base: position 14,386,444 of record NC_136635.1, read on the forward strand.
TTGCCGAAGCATTTCCCATCTCCTGAACACAGGATCGGGTCTCCCCATATTCACAGCACCTTCTGGTTCTGTTTAACAGGAAATGAGGTCCATCAGAAGAAGTCTGACCAAAACTGAGTCAGAATGGGCCCTGACAGGCAGGAATATTAGCCTGTGACGGGAGTCAGTAATTGAATGATCGGCTCCCCCCTCCCTCACTCGTAATGAAGAGAATATGTGCTGGGAATGTGTTTGTCCTTCTCTATTCTTCGTCGGCCCTTTTCCTGTCCGCCCCCCCCCTTTTTCCCCCCTTAATAAATCATTTGTGGGGGTAGAAATAAGGGATACTTTTACTTCACTTCAAAGTGCTTCTCATGGTGTCATTTCTGTAACCTCAATGTGATGATGCATTAAAAAGGCTTCGGGTGAGCTCTGCTTGAGTGTTTTCAGCCTTTAAACGAAGCTGTGCTGATAGTGTCGTGAGAGAGTGAGCTGAAGTACATGGGAGATCAATTATCACACCTCATTTTGTTCTCATATGCAAAATGATAATGGCTGGACCATGTCAGAGCTGAAACATCAGGTGGTGTATCCTTTCTCCATAAATGTGTTTCACAAATATAAGGGAGAGAATTTGGCTTCTCCTTGATCTGTCTTCAAATGCCCCTCTGCAGACAAGATCTAAGAGTGATAAAGAGTAAACCTATCACTCACCTAACACTCAGCATGATATCACTACACATTTTCAACACTACTTTCATATTGGAAAGTTTGTTTGAAAAAAAAGTCATCTTGTAGTCGTTCCTGTTTGTTTGTTAGCAAACAGTAGAACAACTGTGTATCTATGTTCCAGCGAGACGGAGCACATGTGCCACAAAGAAGGCTTGGGTTTAAGGCACGGGTTTGAGCTTTGAGTTGCAGCCTCATATTTCACATAGCTTTGGGGAGAATGTCAACTCTGAAAAGAGTTCTGAATACAATAATTGCTTTGAGACTTGTTCTTATTAATATCTCCCTGACTTGGGTTTTGTATTTTCTAAACCTTAACCAAAATCAGTTGTAGTGTATTGCTGCTGGAATGCCTGTCAGACTGGGCCCTGACCCTGGGCTGGCTGCTATAATGATGGGAAGATGAAAGAGCCAGGCCCATTCCCAGGCTGCCCTGTTAGGGGGTGCAAGCCTGTGAAATGGAGAGATAATGGAGACCAGGTGTGCTGTGGATGCCTGAGACACTCCTCACTCAGTCTGAGAGCTCCTCTCAGTGAGAGGGAGGGCACACTACCACTGTTGAAAACGGCCTGGGCCACAGTCCTATTCCTCACTCCATACAGTATCATGCACACTCATATATACTTTAAAATATATACATACAAACATATAATTACTTTAACACATATATGCTAAAGTTGTTGAAGTTTGACACCTACACAGTGGTTCACCTGTATCTTAACAGGTGCTGTGCTGCCTTTTTCCCCTCATAACAACGACCTTGTATTTATAAATATGAGAATGTGAGCTGAAAATCTATATTTTGCATGAATAATGTGTGCACAGTTGTCTCAGTGGTTTTCATATACTAATTTTCAGAACAAAAAATATTTGAGCGTTTACCCCTTTGTATCGGTCGTTAATTTGAAGTAGATAAGTTTAAAACGAAAGGTCAGGCAGACTGGCTGCAAACGTGTTTCTAATTGGAACAGACAGGCTCCCAAAGCTCTGCTGTAATTACAATCGAATTAGCAGGCAGCCAGCATAATCCAACATTCCAGTTAACATCAACAATTGAACCCTTTGCAAGAAGCCTTTAAGAACATATTTCAAAGATTCAAGCAGATCCTCTGGGAGAAATCCTCTGTCTTCCCCACTTCTGTCTTCTACAGGAGGTCAGTAAATGTCAATTGGAGAGAGAGCTGAAAATGCTGAAGAGGGACTCAAGCGAAGATAAGTCCTCATTAAAGCCTTCTCCATAAGAGTTTGTTGAATGATACATATTAAACATTGATTGCATACAAACAGGAATGACTCACTTATCATCACTGACTGTTGTCTTCCTGAGATCGTCACATAATTAAATCTAGCAGGGTCCCACTGAGGCCTTTTTTTGTCAAGTGAGTGAATTACTAATTATTCCCACATGAATAAAGGGCAATCACTGTGCCTGCCATATGAACAAGCATGCAAATGTAGACAATCCATACAAATGTAGGAAGGCACTTCCCTATTTGATTTGCTCTGTCTCGCTCTTGAAGCGGCTGTCATTCAGGATCGCTTATTTTGTGAGTCAAAATGTGTTTTTACATTTTGGAAATCAAGCAGTCATTATGTTTATCAGATAACTTTCGGGGAGACACAAATGCCTGCTCCAAGTGAAATGCAAATGTAAATAAGTCAATGGTGGTGTGTGTGAATATGTTTCAGGCATATATTGTGTGTGACAGACAACAAAAACACTTTTTTCAGCAGATGTGGTTCTTCTGTCAGGTTGGAATCTGAGAGACTGGCCCTTTTAACAATAGCTTGTTTTCAGATGAAAATCCAGCCCTTCAATTTGCCTGTAAAGTTGCTGATATATTTGAATTGAGTTCATTCCTCCACAGCTGTCACTGCACCTGACCTGTCTGGACAGAATATATATCAAAAGTGTGATTAAAATGCATTAGTTTGATATAGGGGAGGCTGGAGTAATGCATCTGGTCCAAACAATTTCCTTGTGTCTCTCTTTACTCTGTCTTACAGCTGGAACATCCTTGAGCTGGGTCAGTCTTTCCTACCAGCCTCTTTCTGACAATTAAAAAAAGATGAAAACACAGTGAATGAGAACACATTCACTCGTTCTTTTGTCTTCATTCTCCGAGCACACTGTTCATACAATACAACCTCAGCCAAACACTGGCGGTTTGACTAAGTATCTGTTGTGCTGCAATTCCTACAATTGTGAATCATACGCAATTAATCTGCAGCACACTGCCTCAAGCCCAGCCCTACCCCCAACACACACACCCACAGACACACTCAAAATAATACACACACACCCTACCCTTTGGTCTGCCTTTCTATCCTTCTCCCTGTCTTCCTCATGTAGACATGATACTGTACTCTCAACGTATCAAGCTAAGGTCACTGGACATTCATTTGAAATTGTTGCCCACTGCTGCAGCTTGAAATTAATAAGGCCACCATTTAAATGCTACAGTTATCAAACTTGTATAACAAATGCTGGGCAATCTTCCCACAACTCACTCTTTCCCGCTACCCTTCCCTTGAAATATACATTTTTGACCAAACGTCCCAGCTTGACAACTGTAACGAGGTACGATGTATTGAACCTTGGCTGTTGCCATGGAGACAGCAGTCCCCTCTTACTTGTCATTAGAGCACAAACAAGCACTGGCATCTAATGTCATTCCAGTCAACACCAGGGAGAGCAATGAGAAAGGGCGAGACTGTGTTGGATCCCTTACTCCCTTTCCTCGGCTTGAATTGTTTTTTGTGTGCATTGTTTGGATTGTACTGGATGGTATGTGCCAACGTACTCTGTGCAGGGGCATTGTTAGGTCATATACCCGGGGAGAGGCCCACTTACTGTTGTCTTTGTATGTTTCTCGAATCCCAGTGCTTTGATGTTGGCCTCCAAATGGAAATAGGTGTCTAGATGTCAGAGAATAATTACCTTCCTGAGCCATTCCTCCGACTTGTTTTTTCCTGTCCAGTGCCTCTGCTCTTAAATAGTTAGAAATGCATTTTCTATAAGTTTGGATTTCTTTAACTGTGTGCTAGAGACATTTTTAGTAAGGTGTTTATAGAAAATAGCCGTCTTAAAAGAAGTTAATTAGGATAGTTTTGATGGAAAGCCGGATGACATCCTGTGCTTCTCATTTTCTGTACAACTCTGATGAAATTACAGGCTGATTGTGTTAAAAGAAAAGAAAGCAGACACATGCACATCTTCAATGCCGAGCAGAGAAAAAAGAAAACGCAATAAATGAGTTTCATCAAATGCCACGCAGTTTTCTCTCAGCTAGTATCATTTTAAGCTGGGGTAAGATAATGACGTTGTAACTGAGTAATAGCACCGCAGGAGCTTCGGAATATTCCAGTCTGTTTTATTTCCATTTAAGATAAAGCTTTCTACTTGTTGTCTCGGCATGAAAGTGTAGCCGTATGCCTCACTGTCTTTTCTCTGAACATAATCTCTTCCTCACACAGAACAATAATCCTGCATTATTTTCTCTCTCAGTGTTGGTCTGTTATTACTTCCAGGTGTTAAGGCCCTTTCTCCCACGCAAGCAGATGTGCTTGGGAAAATGCCCTTTGTTTGGAGTTGTGCTATTTCAAACTGAATATTAAGTTGGCAATGATCTCTGAAGGCAAACAACAGAAAAAAAGAGACCAAAATAAAAACTAGGTGAATGAGTATTTGCATTAAAGGAAAACAGTGAAAGTGGGATGTGGAAGATTGAAAACACGAATGGGATACAGATCAAACCTGTATGCTGTGTGCTGAGAAAATAGTCATGAAAGAAACTGCTCAGAAAAAAACAGAGGCAGAATCCAAGGTAAAGAAAAGAATAGGAGACACATTATTTCTGTTAAAGCTACAGTAGGTTTAGTGATTCATGGGACACCACATCTGTTGGTGAGCTGTCTGTTGACTGGTCAGTTTTTGTATGAAGATATATGAGTTTCATCTGGTATGATCTGCTGTAAGAACTTTTCAGAATGGTTTTACTTTTACTGTATTCACTTTCGTGCAGGGAACATTTTGCTGGTTATACAATAACAGTTTTACACGGGTTGCTTTATAATGCCGTTGTCTTCTCAATGATAATAACTTGTTGCTTAATAGCTATTTTTCTTGATATACACCTGCCAAGAATAGTATTAGATTTTGCAGAGAGGAAACACAGCCTGTAGCAGTTTTGTTATAGACTCTAAAATATCCTTTTTGGACTTTCTCCTTTTTCCTGCAAGCAGCTAAACTGAGATCACATGTACGTGCAATGAAAAGTGGCAGGAAATTGACGAAAGCATTGGAAATCAATGGAAAGTAAATGTGCTCCTTAAGTACAAGTGCACAGCTGATAGCTGCCTTCTGTCTACCTTTCTTGCTTTGCCTTTCTATCTCTCTTTTCCCCTCTACCTTTTTCTATCCCTTTTCACTTTCTGCCTCTTCTTTCACTCACATCCTCTTTATCTGCTGAGCCAATACGTTCATACTCAACAAGGAATGATTCAATGTGTTTGCGAACAAGTGTGTTTTTGTGCATCCAAATGGAGTGGACAATGCAATACTTTTGTCTGTTCTTAGAGTAGATGCCAGGTCAGTGTAAAAAGTAAAGAGAAAGTGGTAAGTGAACATCATAAAAGGTGTCGCACGTTTCTTAGTGTGACCCCTTGAAAAGGTTGTAGGCCATCTTCGAAGAAACGTGCAGTTTGGCTAATTATCCATAGACTCCATTTAATCAAGCAGGGTAATTCTTAAGAATAGATAATTACTCGTAAAAATACAACAATGCTGCAGCTCACATAGCTAATTATTATTGTGATCTTTAATTGCAGTATTCCCCTTTGGCCAAGTGCAAAACATATGCCTGAGATATTATTTGTAACAGATGGACAAACACTTGAGAAGTTGATGTAGTAGCAGCCAATGTTAAAGACATGGAAATGCATCAGTGAGACGCATCCTTCTCCCCGCACTTATCTAAATCGCATCAGCAGACCAATGAATAAAGTCATGGAAGGACACCAATCTACACTCACTCCACAGTAATGATTTGATCGTCAATGATCGTATACAGTATGAAGCAGAAAGAAATAGTGCTTAAAAGGTACCCTGTGGAAAATGTTAACGCTATTTGCGCTTTACACAGTTAACAGCTGGTCGCAGTAATGTGTTGAATGTAAACAAACAACAACAAAAACATTTTGTTTCGAATCACCTTCACAGGACACCATCATTGCAGAGAGGAAACAGGACCAGAAAAAGGGTATTGTGACAATATCCTGATGGCTTCTGGCCATCTACTAGTAGACCACCCCCGTGGATGTCCAGGTCCTTCATTATTTCTGGAATTAACGTTATGTATTGGCTACTTCTGAATCATTGACACTACAATGAAAAACCTGGCTTAGGCAAATCTTTTGTGATGTCAGATCCCGAACAGGTTTAGAGGGCATTAATCCTAATCCAGACCCCCTGTCCCACAAAAGATCAATGGACGAAGTGCCAAATCAATACTTTCATAGAAGTCACCTTCAGTTTTCCACTGTTCACCTAACTCTGTTGGCCTATGTATGAACTGTCACTCTCTGTCTCGCATTCAACCAGATCATATTATCAAGTGCCTCAAATAAACGATTAAACTCAACATTGGAGGGAAGGTCTTGATAGTACATCATATTTAACATGAGACAGCGCTTTATATATATATATATATATATATACATATATATATATATATATATATATATATATATATATACATATATATATATATATACATATATATATATATATATGTATATATATGTATATATGTATATATATATATATATATAGCTACACAGCTCTGATGCTAATACTAGCGGTTTTGCATGAGAGCACTTACTGTACTGTATATATTATGAATGAAGAGGAGTTACTTGTCCAAATATGTGGCTTGCCTAAAGAGAGCAAGGATATTATGGGTAAAAGAGCCCTGTGGAGTTGTTTTTTTAAATAATGTTGTTGATAAAGCGCCTGGCTGTTACCCATATGTTGTGGTTTGATATGGATTTATTAAAACAAACATAAGGGAGAAATGCAAACAAAGAAAAATAAATCGTCATATCGTTTTTACCACTTGTCTTGGTATATTTTTCTTACATTTTTATTTGCTTTTATTTGGTACTTATTTACTTTAACTTGTTCATTGTACTGTACTTATTTACTTGAACTTTTATGTTGCACACTGCTGCTGAAAAGCCACTAAACATATTTTCATTGTTCTAAGTTCTAAAATAAAGAGCTATTCTAAAAACAGTCTCTCTCCGCCCACACCAACCCACCCACCCTCTTTCTTCCTGCACAGACTGGTGTGAGTATGTGACTAGGCAGGGGTTAAATCCATTGCACCATAAAAAGGAGCTGTTCATAAAATGGAGGAATAAGAAGCAGAAATAATATTTCAAGTATGATTAGTTCATCCGCAGGGCACCTTGTGCGATTGAGAAAGGGGGTGAGAGTGGGAGGGGGTATTGTGCACGGCAAGCAGTAAATTATATCTCGCCTTTGAATGATTCCTGCAGATACTATTACGACAGGGAGGGGACTGGGGAATGGTGGGGGGAATGGGGCAGTTGGGAGAGAGAAAAGCAGCAGAACGAATCGGATGAATTCTGTTTCCAGCTGTCCGAATGATGGGGGAGATGAGGCGGGGTGTGGGGGGAGGGGAGTGCAGGGAAAGGACAACAAGACAATAATTTGTTCTCCGCACTCAAACATTGGCATGTAGACATGCAAACATACGGACTCCAAACACTGCTTTTTCCACTTTTACTCCAACCATCTCTCTCCCCCAATTTTCCATCAAGTCCTCCTGCCAAATGGAGAAAAACACTATCACCCATTACCACCCCTGCACTACTCCACCCACCCTGAATATTCGAGAGGCGCTTGTCTGCCATTTGTCACTTTGACTGGTGATATAGTAGCTGATAGTGGCATTAATGTGCTGCTGCTGCAGATAGTCCTCACAGGGAAAAAGAGGTTGAATTTATTCACCCACTGCCTCAATTTTCACAATGGTTCCCAAACAGTTCCCAAAACAGTCCTTTTATTCCTTTGCACCAGTTATTAATGCCTCAAAGTTTACATGTGAAAAAAATCTGTAATCTGTATTATATTATAAACTTTCAATCATATCTCTATTATACATTTCTTTTCTTTTTTCAAACTTAACTGATTAAGTCATGTTTTTGAATCTATGTATTCACATGTGATGTAATCTGTCTTTTTATTACGTATTGTTTATGCAATATACGTGATATTACCAAATCTTGTTCCTCAGCAGTCTCTACAAATAAAGCTGTGCATAACGAATAACACCTAGAAGTGTTCATTGAAGAATTTGTGAAGAAGAGTCAGATGCGCAAGAGGACATATGCACAGTATTTAGTCTATAGCAGGTGGTGAAGGTTTGACATTAGAAATGTATTGACACAAGTGTTGACATACATCACTTAAAGCTCAAATGTCCTTGGATATGAGCTATGTAAGTGTTGCAGAGCCAGTAGTCAACTGCTTATCAGCATCAAATTACAGTCTCTGTCCTTTACTAGTAAAATCTGTCCCGTCAAAGTGATTTCACGCAGCCGAAGACTGCAAGGTTTAACTTGACTGAGATTAAATATCACATTTCAAAATGTTTTCAACACAGGAAATAAAAAAAGATTAACGTGAGGAGGTGTATATGTTCAGCTACCTCATGAAATGTCCCCGTAGTCCAGCATCCCTATCCTGAAAAAAAACCGCTTTGAATTACTGTATGTATGAGTTCATTAATTAAGCCTCATATTGGCAAACTGTGTTGGATGGTGGGTGAGTGCCAAAGCAGAGAACAGGGGGCCCGGACATTTAATGCAGAACATTAATAATAACAGGGGAGGGAGCAAGGGGGAATTAAAATGAAAGAATTCTGCACCCAACCTCCCACTTTAATTGCAAATTTAAATTTCCTATAATGGATTCTGACATCTCAAGTCACAAAAATCCATCATTCTGAAGGGTATTATTCCTCAATTAACCTGTCACCCCCACCACCACCACCCTGCATCTTTCTGCAGGGCTTCAAAGAGAAATGAAGAATTCTAATTACTCTCAAATATAAAGCAGATTGATAATATACCCTTCTTTCACACACAGTCCTAATCTGTTAAATCTAGCTAACTATAAGGCTCTACATCATTCTAATGTGACTGAGCTTATATTTAGCATTATCAAATAACTGAAATACTGTGAACAGTTTGGGACAGAAAATAAATCAGCTTTCTCTCACTTTTAAAGTCAAACTGTCGGCAAAGCGCACATACCGAACACAACACACAGTTGAAGCCATTTGCGCACTTGTAACAGCTGAAGCCACATCCACCACAGCTGCTGCTAATGTCACACTCTTCACAGCTGTGACTAATATCATGCCCACCTCTGCTCACCACAGCCAGATCTTTCTTATGAGCAGAGTTTGGCTTGTTATAGCTATGACCAGCCCAAGCAGCAACCATCGCAACGAAGTAAAGCCAATGCACATGTGCCCGAAGAGGCAATACTTCTAATGACAGCGAGATGATTACTCCAAAAACAGTGACTATGATAGAGTCAAGAGGGAAAACCTCAAACATTTATCTTAAAAAAGATTTGTTTTTCTCAAAATGTTTTTTTTTATTTTAGACATATTGCATCAAAGAAATATCAGGTTTAAAAATGTGTTTCTCACTCATTTACATATAGTGTACCTGCTCATCTCACCTCAGGTCCACTAAGACTTTGTCCCCTTTGCCAAAATCTGGCTAAATTCATGACTACACAATGCGTAGCATACTGTAAATGCTACACGTGCCTTCAGAAAGCTAGATTACGTCACCAATGCTTCAATATATATTGTCTGTCACACACATCTCTAAGTTCTGAGCCTTCTTTTCTCAGTGCCTGCTTTGAATGAATACCATGACTGTGTGGTATATGACTGTACTCCTAGTGAGGTGGAAGACAGACAACTGTGTTTTAAAAGTATTGCGAACTGAAGAGAGATGTTTAAACTAATCTTCAAACCAATAAATCACCATGTAAACAAAGCAAGTGGTGAAAGGGAATCATGTTTTAACAGAGGACAGTTATAGGCTGGCTGTAAGACGTTGTGTGTCAAATAAGGTACAAATTGAGAGCATAGGTTTTACACATCTGTAATAATCAATTCACTTACTAGGACCACGTTGTGCTAAAATACTTTGTACGGAGAAAATGAGCTGTGTTCAGGACGTGGTCCATGTTCCTGAACTAAGTTTATAAAACTCAATATAATGTCTACGTGTCGTGCTTTATCACATTCCCCTCCTTGCTGGGGCAATGGAGTTAACAAACTGACTTCTATTTAATAGGATTCAGAGGTAACTTTTACACGTTAATGATCAAAAATACAAACATTGTATATTAATACAATGAACAAGGCGGGATGAAAGCAGGCCTGGTTAGATTGTATCCCAAGAATGAACCATATATATTAGAATAGGCCTTCACAGTAATAGGAATTTCAAAAGATGTCGACTCTTGAACCTGATTATTTTTAACTCTGATTTGAAAACACAGAACAAAATATGAAGTTTGAGTGTGTTTCTATTTAAATTGTTAATTAAGAAAATACTATGTAGTCACATACAGTACAGTACACAGTGGTGTGCTGTTTGTACCCTGTTCCTTTAATTCCCAGCTCTCACAAGCCTAAAATGATTGAAAAACCATTCAAAAGTTACCTTGACATTACTTGCTTTTAGCATTTAACTGATAACACAATTACTGGATTTTTCAGCGTAAACATCCATTAAGAGCAAGTCAGTAGGAAAAACAAAGATCAACAACAACTTTGTCCTTTGTGAAATTACTTTCCTTATTAGGGCAATGGACTCTTCTGATTTATCTTGTAATTCGATTCATAGTTGCATTTTCCAGCTTGATGAATAAACATCATTGTATAGAGTGAACATGTTAAAATGACAGCAAGCCTGGTTCTATGCCAAGAATGGCCTGGATCTAATAATCTACGGTACACTAAATTACCAGTATTGTCAATCCATTACATTTTTCAATAGACTTCTACTCTCTTCAATGTCACCCGATGATGTGACTTATGAACTCAGCTGAAACAAAAAGAATAGGAGAGTACAGAGACAATAAGGGCAATACAGGCAGGAATAAATTACAACATTGTGAAGACCAACAAGCATGCCAGGAAGCTGTGAGCGTTTAGAAAAAAAATAAAAATAAAATAAGAAGTCATCTGCCTGCTGGCATAATGCACCTGCAGTCATGTAGCTGTTGACTGTTCTGTACTTTAATCATCATTCAAATTGAATTAAAGGCTTTAGGAGAAAATGGCCTGAGCTGATGGCATAATGAGTTGCCAAGGGACATCTTTTTAATAATCTTAGTTTGTAACAAAGATGTTGCCAAATCATAGTCGCATTATGAACCTTTCAGAGACACTTTTACTGACCAGATAATTCACAGTGTCCCCAAGGAATGCACTCCTTTCCACAAGATCTTCTGACTAAACTGATGATTTCATTTTACCCATCAGTATTAATTAACATCAAGAAACACAAGAAATTGCTATATTGTACTCGTATACTATGCTATATACAATCCAGTGTCTATTTAATAAGTCAAAGACGGGGACTGATTGACCAGAATCTTCACTCCTTATCCATAAAAAAACATTTCCCTCCCCAAAAAGGTGTTTCAGAAGTCTTACCACAAAAAGCTTTATAAGGTATAGTACATGTGTGAATTATTCAAATCTGATAATATCTGATCAAAAAATAACTAAACATAGCTCTGAATCTGCACAAGCATTAGGTGTCCACTTCCGCTTCCTCCTCTTTCAACCAGTATGTTGTCCATGCTGCCTAACCCACTCGCCACCTAAAGATATAACTGCCAGTGAAACAACTTCCAGACAATGTGTTGTCTTTTAAGTCTATTTACTATTATCTGAAAACACTTTACGATGTTGAAACATTTACATAAAAGCATAATGTTAAACCAACCAGATCTATGCTGGGCTAAAATATGAGATTGGTGCCAGTCCTCTCATCATATACTGCAAGATATGACAAATCGACCACATTTTCCCAAAACTCAGTCAGGCATATGATTCCAGGGCAAAGAAAAGGCTGAAAAGAGATGCCCAACTCTACAGCAGAAGAAAAAAACAAAACAGTTTTGGTCTCTATAGAGTATAGAAAAACGCAAATCTTGTATGAGTTGGATATTGTCAGCCTTAAGACAATTCTGAGGCTAAACTCATTCTCTTATTTTTAAATTTAATTTATGGGTGCTAATTCGAAATTCAGAACATCAACAAAAACTAAAATATTTGCTTTTTTTAAATGCATATTTACAGATTTAGCTTCTACTCTCTATCTACTTTTCTGGTAGATTTTAGCATGATGATGAAAAACGGATTTTGTATTGGTTGCCATACTCCCAAATAAGTTTATAGAAATGCAGGAAAATGAGATGCAAATTGCACCTTGTTTCCTGGGGGAGGACCCCCAAGTCTCAAACCAAAGTTACGCCCTTGGACAAGCGTCGCTCTGCTGCACTAGCACGCCTCTACTGACCTCTGCAGCTAGCTGCTGGGCGATGCTACAGGTGATAAGCTATAACTGTCGTTACAAAGCTCACTCTAGCTTTGACAACACCGAAGGCCTACAATAGATGGGCTGTCCCTGCTGCTCCCTTGTCCCAAGTATCCCTACAACTCCAATCAGCAACAGGTGGGTAAAGTAACAGAGTGTAACCTCAACGTTACAGTCTGACACGGGGCTGGACTATGTCGTTAACAGCACACAGGAGACGCCACGTGTTAAACGTCCATTCAGAGATAATTGGTGGTGAGCGTGAGCTAGCAGCTAAGGGAGAGTTAATACCGGCTTGTGCACACTTTTACAGATATCTGTCGGTAGGATGGCTTCCTTCACACTGTTTACTGCAGTAACTTTACCAACAACAAACGTATGTATTGTAACGTTATTGCAAGATTGTGTAAAAAAAAAGAAGGTGTAATTCAATCAAAATGTTTATTTTAGACATTATTATTATTGCAACATGCTTTTCAAAGTTCAAGCAAAAGTATTTGTGACTACCTTGCACAATGTTGTGCTGTTTTAAGGTGGGGTTGCTAAAGTAATTTAGTAATCATATAACGTTAATAAGCCAATGTGTAAAACTACTAAAGCGCAAACTGTCCATTGCCTTTATGTACACTTGGATTGTAATTCGACCATACAACATTATTTTTAAATGTATTCATTCCACAAAGTCAGAATTGTACTAAGTAAGTTAAACGTACATGCTTCTTTACAATGGTTCTCCTTTTTTCAAGGGTAAATACTGATATGTTGTTGGTCTGCACACCTTCCTGTCTGTCAGTTCTCTCTCTCTCTCTCTCTCTCTCTCTCTCTCTCTCTCTCTCTCTCTCTCTCTCTCTCTCTCTCTCTCTCTCTCTCTCTCAGTGGGATCACTCTAACCCAATCCCAAATATATTACTTGGTCCTCACTGAGATAAGGCATACTGCGGGATGTTGGTGTATCCATATGAATTAAATGGACGACAGCTCTATCAAGATCACCCAGCAGGTCAAGGCCACTCTGCAAGAGGATATGATGCAGCCACACAGGTTTTTTCCCCCCTTATACAGCCTCCCCTGTACCCCTCCCTGCTTTATCACCAACCACCCACACTGAAGGAAATAAACACACCCACCTGTATACACATGATCATCTGCAGTAGATTTTTTTTTTGGCAGGAACCAGTCATGGTTTACTCTGATTTTACACTCTAACACTGTGCTTGAAGTTCAATTATTTGAGCCAAGTCAATCTGAACCAATTCACCACTGACCTCTTGAAGCAGGTCGGGTCAGATTACAGCTGACCAAGATGCTTAAACATGGAGAACAAATCTCTTGAGCTGATTTGATTTGAGGGTTATTTTAGAAACAAGTATGCATTCTTTTGTTTTGATTTAGCTTGAATTATACAGTTCTTTTAAAAAAAACATTTTTAATAAATTGTATAATGATGTATTACTGTTTAGATTAGCTCTGGGCACTGACTCTGTGCCTAACCAAGCGGCCAGTGCAGATCAGACTGCTTATCATGTGTAGACAGCCTCAGACCCACACAGTCAGAAATGCCCATAAGCACACACATTTCAGTTTGTGGTTTGGTTTAAGGTGTTTTAAGAGAAACTGTGAGAAACTTAAATGTTGCAGGTAAAGGGGACATGCCTCTTAAGCACCTCTTGGTTGGTCCCAGCACATTATAAAAAACAATGACATGTATAGAATAAAGGCTGAAGAGGATTTAGTTGCGTTATTAAAGCCATTTATTGCAGAGGATTCAGCTTCTCCGGACAGTGAGGAGTTCCACAGATAGTTAGACAATATTGCTGCTATTGACATTTCAATAGGATACTTTGGTATAATTCATTCATATGTTTTTTTCTCAGTTTTGCTTCTGTTATTTTTGTTTTTGTCTTGATGTTCAGATGTGTGGGATGTTAATAGCAACTTTTGTTTGTATTGGTAGAGCATCAGTGATACCGTGACACTCACTCAGTGACCAGAAAAGATGAAACATCCTGGAGGAGTTCCGGATGGTCTGCCATGAAGGCCTTTTGCATGTTGACCATTATGCAACGACCACATGGATGAGCTGCAACATTGACGCTTCACAGGTGACCTCACGCTGCACCAAGAAAGAAAATTGATGAGAAATCAAACTTAGTTCAGAAACACAGGAATTTTAACACACAGTGATAAAATACTGATTCTTTGTTGTTTATATTAATAGGAGAGAAGATGAAACTTTCATGGCCTGGTGGGGAAATGTATTGTTAAACCTCCTAAGGGTAAAAAAAAAAAAAAAAAAAAAAAAAGATTAGGTGTAAAAGAAGAATGAAGCGAAAATGTTTGATATTAACATGTTCATATTTGTTTTATCAATGCATCATATTGCAGCATTAAGAAAATGTACTGATAGTAAACATACTCCAAAATAGGTAAAAAGGGAAGTTTTGCGACAACATTCTTTTCATTTTCAAGAATACATTTTATGCATAATTTTGTTTTATTACGATTACATCTATTGAACCAACGTGACCACGGATGTTTAATTAAGTTTACTATGAGGTCGGAAGTGAAGACGGTGCTGGTATGTAAAGTAGGTGGAGGTAGCAACGGAAGCTATGTGAGCGTTATTGTTGCTGTGCTTGGCCACTGTGCTGTTCAAAGTGAATTGACACAGTTTTAGTTGCAGAGTGGTTATTTAGCCAGTGTGACTGTGGGCGCTTTGTTTCTGGGGTATTGCGGCCTGCCTTCATGGGGTACGAGCAAGGAAGGAAATGCTGCCTTTCAGACGTGAAATTGTATTAACCTAACACATGGTTACTAAAACACTGGTGTGTCTTGAAAGCATGACAGTTCCATCAGTGTTGTTTCAGGAATTAGCATTTCAACATCAAAAAGCTTTTTGCCATTAAGGAGAAATTATTAAATATTGTAGCTGCAAGGAAAATGTCCCTTTTACCAAGTGCTTATCTGAAAAAAACTAGAAATATTAAATATTAGTGATGGCATAAAAAGTAATTTCATTTTCCTGTGGGTGCTCTTAGTCACTCTACATTTATTACTAATTCATTTTTTTCTCAACATCTCACAATATGATGTTTTACCATAATCATCTCCACTAGAGAATAACGAAAGGATGAGCAGATCTCTCGTCTTCCTCAGTCTGCGTATGATATCGGTGGCTTTAGGATTTGGTGTTGTGCTCATTATGACCTCAAGCGGGTGGCTGCCTTCTCTTATTTTACCGTTCCCTTCCACTGGTTAGTGATTTTGAGTAATTTGTCACAGAGTTGCTTGGAATGGTCCTTTATCCTCATGGTGTCGTTTGTGGCAAAATATTGATTCCCCTACACTTTGGCCTTACAAATACAATTATGTTAACCTAAAATCAATTGTCGCACATTGATTACTGACAGGCGATCTTCATTCAACTTATCAACTGTTTGATAACAGTTGGTTGCATCAGTGATTAGTTAGGTGTAACAGTAATAGGGCTTGACCTTAATATTTGACTATTAGTTTATTCGTTTGTTGGGTATGGATTTAGTGTGAATCATTTTTTCTTTTCTATTTTTTTTAGCCCCTCAGGATAACAAACATGCATACATCACACCAAGCTTATTGTAAAAAGGCTTCTTATTCAATAACAAATAACAATATAAACAACAATACTGTAGAAAAACCGAATCCTTAAGAACGTCTTTAAACTGAAAGACGCATATTGCAGCGCTCCGCCGTCCTTCACTGCCAAGATCAAAGGATTGTCTGGACAGAGCTTCCCGGGTCGGAGACGTGGTTCCTAATGCCCGTAGACAGCAGCCGTTGAATGTTGCCGTTTAGGTGGGGAGGGCCCGCGAACGTGACTTTGAGGTACATCTACACTTTTGCACACACAGAGGGATGTGTAGAGGAGACGCTGAGCGCAGACAGAGAAAGCAACAAGAAACGGCACTCGTGGACTCATCATGACACTATTTGTTAGAACGGGTCTTGAGTGTGTGTGACAGAGCAAATGTGCTGCTCTAGAGGTGAAAGCTTGGCAGCATTTCTATTGCCATACAATGGTTCACAACATGGCGACGGCAAGCAGGTGGCTCACAGCTAACGGTGACAACAGTGCTCCTACAATCAATGTATAGATATTCAACAACACACCTTAAATTGGTAGTTGATGGTAATCATAAAATTGGAAGTCATGTACACAAGGTTTAGACATATCATGCTTCATTAACACTTCTTACCAGTTTACCAATGGGTGGTGAATAGTGCCATTTCTTCTTTAGATACATTTGATCAAGCAGGATGCCTGAAATCTTTGCACCCACACAAAAGGTAAATAGTTAGCACTTACAGTGTGTGTGTGTGTGTGTATTTGTGCGCACTGCCACTTGGAGGAGATGGAATGGATGAGTGAGAGATGGCTAAGATGAGAAGCTGTCTGTTTGTGGTCAGAGGATGTGGTAGACTGCTTGTGTTGGGTGTTACTTGATCTGATGTTAATGTGCTGCTGTGTGTGTGTGGGAGGGAGTGAGTCGAAAGAGGCAGAGGGGAAGATGGGCAGATAATCCCGTCTGCCTGATGAGATTGAATGCTGGGATTGATTGATCGCCTAATCATAGGAGGAAATGGGCCTGAAAATGAATGGGACTCTGCCCGTGGCTTGCCGTGGAGCTGGGTGGTTGGGTTGGAGGGGATGTTAGCTGCAGAAAGACATGGCCTTAATGTGCATAGGACCTGATTTCATTTGTGTCTGATATACAGTTATATGATCCCGGCTAAATGATCAAATAAAAAAGGAAGAGGGGGAACAGCGAAGGGGATGTAAATCAAGCTTTATTGCTGGAATATTACTTTTTCATCTCATCTGAAATGGATGCTTTGAGAAAAGAGCATGAATACAAATTCATCATGAATTTAGAACTGATGAGACTTTGTGTAGTTATAGATATCCACTATCCTGGTTCGAGCTGATTGTCGAGTAATAGGCATTATATGTGCCATTATTTGCAGTATTTTTACCTTGACCAGAAGATTTGTTTGGTCAAATTGTTCACAGCTGCGTTGTTGGATTTAAAACGGTCTAACAGATAATAATAATATGCTCCTGCTGTTCTCAAATGATGGCATGTCTACTTAAAAAACAATTGGCGATAGTGTCACTCTTGTGTCACGAACTACTTATTTGCACTATCCCATCTTGCGGGCACAAAGAGGACTCCCACCAGTATATCAGAAGGGGGAAATTAGCTCTGTGTTTGAGGTTGCTTTTTATGTAGGGTCCACAGTTCAGAGTGAATGCTGCCTGAACATATCAGCCTGTACAATGATTGAAGTGGTGGACTCAGCCTGGCATCAAGGCAGACTCAAACCAATAGGTTAGGTGTGCCAACTGTCACTTTGAGTTTGTCTCTATTTCTACAACACTAAAAGATTCTTTGAAAAGCAAATGCCTCTAAGACTTGGAGCATTTATCACAAATGTCTGCCTCATTGTTGACGGAGCAGCAATCATTTTTACGACACTACATTTAACTTCATCTAAACCCAGTGTGGTGAACATTTCCTGCAGATAAGAGACACTCCTGTGCAGGGATTAGCACCAGAGCATTATCATTGCGTGAAAGATGTGGTACTTAGTTACAGGCAGCTCTTAGCATGAATATAGCTATAAATGTTTTCATTATTTTGTGAAGCCTCATTATCTTGTGTGCATCTTTTAGTTATTTAATAAAGCTGGCGTAGGCAGCTTTGAAGAAATTAGCAAGAATGAGCTGTATTTTAAAAGTATCCAACCAAAAAAAGAAATCCCAGCCCCTGCCTTCAGGCCTTGCTCTAAAGCCACTCCCCCAAAACGCTTGAAAGAGCTCTGCCTGACGACAGCTGGGGCGATGGGGAGAGGAGCGCAGCGCATTGTTGTCATCGCTAACCGTATCGTGAACCGTATCCAACAACCTCATGTCTCATTCACATGAAATGGCTTTGTTGATTGCTGCTGGGATGTCAAGAGAATTTCAATAGAAATAGCAAAAACTGCTTTATTTTATTTTAAAATTGCCTACGTCAGTGACGTCCTTCGTCGCATCATAATTTCGTAGTTTAGTGAAGACTGATTGTCTGAGCACCGTGGTTGCCTTTCCTAAATCCTCATGAATTTTCCTTCACATCTTTCCTTTGACCTAATGACCTTTTCCATCGAGGTCCAGGAAAAGTGGTTAGGAATAGACTTTAGGAGGTCATCTTTTGACTTTTCCACCACAGCCTTAGACTACATACAGACATCTTTTTTAGCTTGTTTGTAAGACGCTATTAGCCAAACTAGCGCGCCGTGCTTGTGTAAACACAGCAGCAGTGGATGAGCCACTGCCGACAGAGTAGATTGAAATCGATTTTCTGTTCTGTTGTTTCCATGTTCATGCATGTTCAACAGGCATATTGATAAAGCATTGCAATTTTACTCCGGAAGGTTTTAATAAAAATCACATCTAGTTGTCCCGCTATTTGGGTATTGTTATAGTCTTGAAAGGAGAAATAAGACAACATAGATGAGAAGACAGCAGAAATGTGAAGAAAAGTGTTTCATGCCTGAAGCTCAGTAGAGCAGTTTGACTGATGATCTTCACGTATCCCAAATCTGTGCACCACATTGCCCCTGTCAGTTAGAATAATTTAGTTTTTACCACTTGGGGGCAGGAGAACAAACTGAACACACAATTTGATTTGTCTCCTGTTAGCTCTGTTTTGGTCTGCACCAGCTCCTGAGAAACATATCTGGCTCTTTTGATCCCATCACTGAGTGTCAATATAGTCCTAACATGAAAACAGACAATCTAGCTTAATGTGTACATATATATATATGTGTATGTGTGTGTGTGTATTTAATGCTTGATTTAAATATATCTTAGCCAGGATCCATACACCAAACGTTCATTTGTTGTGGGCCCCCCTCTCTGTCTCCCTCTAGTGTGCAGGCTACATTTGTTGGTTCCTGAGTAGAGGGTAGTTGTGATCCAGAGCTTGAAGCCTGGGAGTGGGATGACAGAGGGGGAAATGAGCAGCCCATGCAAAGAAGTGGAGGCACTGTGGGCTAAATGATCAATGGCATTGATCAACCAGTCAACCCTGGAGTCTATATTCTTCTCTGTTTACACTCACTGTGTTAAACTGAGCGTGCTCTAAACAGCCACCTTAGGGACCCTCTAAAAGCCGGCCTCACACCCGTCATTGATTGACATGTCGATTATCTGGGAAGCACAGTTGTTAGCCATCTTAAACATTAATGACGATGGGGAGCCGTTGCCTCGAGTTACATTCCTGACTAAGAGAAAGAGACATTTATTTTCAACATAGTACCACTTTGAATAACGTGAAATACATCAAAAACTTTGACCAAAAAATAGCCAATAGCTGTCCGTCACGTACTTAACGCTTTATAATACCTGAAGACAGTTTATGCCAACTCTTGTTGACTTGTCTGTGTTTTCTTTGGTCACCTATATAGGAGCACAACTGAACTATTGTAAATACACGTTTTAGACTGTGTGTCTATGATATTAAAAATCAACAACTCAAAAGGGATGTTATCTTCCTTTCAACTTAACAAGTTTGACCTCCTTATTATGAAATCCAAACCTCGTCAGTCTGCTCATTCATTACATCTCTGCTCAAAAGAAAAGAACACACACACACACACACACACACACACACACACACACACACACACACACAATTATGTCACTTGAAGGTACATCCCTACAATAGGACAATGCTAAATGAATATCATTTATTAGCTTGCTGAATTCAAGCCTTTTTTTAACCAGGACTTAAGTTGACTCATTTTTGGACTACGCATTTTGATGCATAAACAAAATGATTCCGACTGCTTTAAGAATCTTTGTTTTTTGTTTATGTTGTGTCGTCCACATTATTAATTGGAGGTTTGGGAAATGTGGGTGTCTATAGTCATCCACTTCTAAGTGTAATCAACACCACATCATGTTGTGTGCGTCTGTGTGAGATAATTGCGTTAAGTGTGCAGGCTCTACATGCCCCGAGCTCCCAGCATCAACCTCAAACCTGTTTCTTCTTTTATGCGTCATTTACTGCCTGTAAACAGTTTGTGTAAAGCAGTTTATAGATCATTTCTGCAAGTTCCTTGTGCTCTCCTAAATATGTGCTTAAGTTATACAAACTCTTCACTTTAATAGACAGCCAGTAATGGGCTTACATTGGCCTGGCTGCAGGGACCAGTGCCCGTGAAAGTGGTTGCATCCCAGTAGTGCCAGTAATCAACTTTCTGATGCCTTCAAACAGTGAACGCGGCAGCTTCAACCTGACATTACGTCTTTGTCTGGGTTTGCTTTTTTCTGGTCGTCACTCTTTTTACCTTGAGCTCCTTCTGCTGCTGCCAGCTTCTACGGACCTCTCTTGGTTGGTCAGCGCATTAAAAATTGTGCTGCCTCTTTACAAGATTGTCTTTAATCTTTTGCCTCTTCCATGTCACCTCGAAAGGTGTGGAGGCTGATATGATAATGATGTGGACCTGTCCAGGGTATTAGAGTTAAGCTGGCTGATTAGGCTGCACATCGATTAGTCTATCACTCAGCACTGGCCAGGTCTGGGCATTTGGAGGGGAGGTGGGTTGGGGGGAGGGGGAGGAAGATTGACAGCCATTCTGAAGCAATGACCTGACTGAAAGTAAATCACAAACATACACACAACACTTAAACACTGAGAGTAGGTACACAAACATTGTTTCAGTATTTTCCCCTGTCACTGACTCTCATTTTCAGACAAATGTTGGTCGTGTTTTGGGGACTTTAACGACCTTGTACTATGAGGTAATGTGTACCTTCTTAAATCCCTCTGTTGGCAGAATCAAACTAAATGAATGAATGATTCAAACTGCACAAATGATCACACCAGGGACAGCATCATCCTGCAGGCATTAACTCTTCAATTCAATTTCATGTTTAGATTCTCATTTTGTTTTTACTTGCGTGACTTAAAACAAAGACTTTCATGATATGTAGTAATGCGATTTGGCACAAAAGCTTTTTGATGTTAAGTGATTGTGGATGGGAGGTTGGCAGACCTGTATCACGTACATGTAACCTACATGTAACAGGTTAATGTGGATAAAAAGATGGTGGAAAAATGGAAAGAGACATGGGTGTAAAAGAATAAGAGAGTAAGAGCAATCTGGGGAAAGGAAGGGTTGTAGCAGGAGAGAGAGAGAGCATGGAACATGGAGGCTTTTAATCCCGGAACAAAGTCATTATGGTTCACAGCTACAGAAGAGGCCAATTAAAAGCAGGGTGTAGGCATACGTCTGGAGAAAGGCATCATGCAGGAACCATAGCCTTTTATCGAACTTGCGTGCTTGCTGACCCACTGACTGCTGCTGCTTGATATTATTACGCGAAGCTCATTTTATGCCCCAATGCTACCTAGCTAATGGGGAAATGCAAGTTTTTGGACGACTGGTTGGAGGACAAGGAGTTTGAACCATGGCAGAGGCCCTTCTCTGGAAATCCCCCGTCAGGCGTAACGTTACTGCTCTGTGTGTCGGCAGGCGATAGGTGAGGCCTCTATGGGGATCAACGCTGTCAGGTGTTGTGCTGAGTTCTGTCTGCCCACCGAGAAGTGCACACAGCCAAAGCAAAAACTACCAGACGTAATGATTTCTCGGCCCAAAGTACCGTTTAACAGTGATATAATCTTCTTTGTGGGGTTCATCAATGATGTGATATAGTTTATGAACATTTAGAGCCATCATAATTGAGCAGAGTTGATTTTATAGCTGCTGCGACTTGCATCCACTCTAATTTAACCGTAAGTCCTAGGAGTCTAATGGCTTCAACAGTACATATTTTGGGCAACTTTTGCTTGTCAGTTTGCATTTCACGCATTTTACACTCACCTGGACTTAGACGAGAGGGCACGCTTTTCACGGCAAGTTAAAAAAACACCTCTGCCAAATACTGCAGCCGGCCCTGAACTTTGTTCCTGGAGAACAAAGAGTCAAATAGTTTTACCAGCACATGTTTTAGGTTGCTTTGGCTCAACAGTGTGAATTCCATATATGTAACGCACTTACCTGGTCTGAGAAAGGAGAGGATGCAATTCTTGAAGTGTCAATGAGGTCTTAAAATGTATGCAGAGGGTCTTAAGAACGGTCTTAGAAGGTAATGCATATAACTATTAACAAGTCATCAAGACATGCCTTGGAGATGTTTTTACTTCAAATTATTTGTTTCCTCCGAAAAACGCCCATGGTGAATAGAAGAGAGATATCTTCGATTGCCCAGAACCCAATGAAAATTATATGATTTTTTTTTTTTCCCCTTTGACGGTGTTAATGTCCAATAAAAGACTTTATATTGAATATAATATTCAAACAAATATCAAAAACTGGACAACTGCTGAAAAACAAAGCAAGGTAAGTTTATTTATTGCACATTTCAGCAACAAGGCAATTCAAAGCACTTAACATCAACCATCAAAAGACAAAGTGCAAAAGAAACATTTAAATACAATTTAAAAACAGTCATTTAAGTAAAAATAACAACAAGCTTAAATAGAGTCGGACTGGTATAAAACACAGGAATAAAAGTTACAGTGCAGTGTAAGAAATGTTTTAATAAAAGGCAAGTATGCGATTTTGTTCCCGATATATGGCACATAAAATCTGTAGGCTGTTTTTCTATGTTTTGTCTTGACGCTGGGGACAGAAAGCAGACCTGTCCCAGAAGACCCGAGAGGTCTGGATGCTTCATATTGTAGGAGATTATCAGATTATGTATTTTGGCCCTAAACCATTCAGTGCTTTATAAACCAACAGTAGTATTTTAATATTAAAACGTAATACAATGAAAGAACACAGGTGGACCGAACTAAGAAATATGTATTTTAGTTTTAGTTTAAAACAATGTGAACATTCATCTCCCATAATTGGCTGTTACCCCATTCCTCTTGTAAATACCTTGTGTACTGTGTACAACTACACACTGTATAGAAATCCTCAACTGTCTCTCACAAAGCTCCATTTTACTCCAATTAGCTGCTAAATCTCTGCGTGTGGTGATTTAATGCAGGGATTGAGTGAAGGGCAAGGACTTGATCTAGACTTCCTTGTTTACTGAAATAATTGATATTATCAGAATCTTGGTGATTAATGGGATCACTGATGAACACCAGGGCTCAGAAGCGTTGTCTGAATTTAAAGCTCAAGAATCGTATTACGTTTTTCCCTGGAGTCAACTAATTAGTGTGAGTTCGGCTTGCTGAGACTAGAGAGATGGGGAAACGTAAGAAGTGAGAATCGACTAGCAAAGTAACATTTCACTCCTGTGGTTCCTTTTAAAATTTCCATTTGGAGTGGTATACAAATGATGGTCATCGTGTGAGTATATTTTAAATTTATTTATATTCGGGCAAGTTTTTATCTATTTTTCAACTCACTGAACTTTTTTTTCTGTACCCTCTTCATTGTGCACAGCAACACAGGATAACAGCAACGCAGCATATCAACTTAAACAAACTGAGTCATGTCTTAAAATAACCTACCTAAGACACTGCAATAGAAATAGAGGAGGTTGATGGAAATGGGGGCAGCTCAAAAAAAGCTGGAGCCACAAGAACATAACACATTCAAATGTAGACATTCCCGGTCACCCTACACGGTGGAATGTTTGCTAAAAACTATTGACTAAGCGTCATGGAAAATTCTCGTAGATGGATAAAAAATGTTATACTAAGAAACCAGTACTTTTTTAAAAGACTTTGCCTATTTCATTGCTGTAATGCAATACATACAACACATTTACATCTCATGTATTGTTTAAAAAATGCCATTAAATTCCATTTAAATGATCCAATTATTTGATTAATCATCGGAATGATTGGTTGAATTCTACAGCAAACTTACCCAGTCTTCAGACTTTATACATTCGCATATACTGTACAATACATACACGTTCTCTGAATGAAAGACTTCTGGCTGACGGGAGAACAGTTTGTAAGAGTGAATGAACAGATAAAAAGTGTGTGTAAATTGCACCGGGTTCAGAGGACCACCATGGGAGATGCAGTATGCGGGTGGATGAGATATGCCAGCCGTCTTGCTCAACTAGCAGAGCCTCCTGAGAACTATTAATAATGAAACAACATGCTGGTTTGTAAGGATTCACATATCATGAAAATGGCTTTTTAGGTGCTGTTACAGACCTTTTACCTCTATGCTCAGTTCACACTAGCGCAGGAGTTTGTGAAAGGCACAGTGGGAGCACTCTTTGCCCTCGTGGAGAGCTTTTTAGTTGCTGGTGGAAGCTGGTGTTTGGTGTGCAGAGTGCACTCTATGTGGAGACGATCTGTTAGAAGATCTGCCACAGCCAGAGTGGCACTTCAATGCCCAGCTTGCTGACTTGCAGCACTGAGCTGGCTGGATTTTCTTTTTTTCCCCCTGTGATGGACTCGTTTAGAATCTTAACATTGAGTATTAGTTCAGGGTTTGGTGTTGCACCTGTCTGGTCTTTTTTTTTGTCACAATGTCAGAATATATGAAATATTCTCAACAGCATTGCAAGTTAGAGACCGAGGAACGGCTGAAACAGCTAAATCATTTAATACGAGGACATAGAATGGTAGAGTTGAGAATGTTTTTACTTTATTTCAGAATACAACAGGTACCACTGTGTCCATATCATACCAGCCTTTCTCCGGGAACTGAACCATCATCCACTGCCTGCCTGCCATTACTTGTAATGCTGATTGATAGCCCTTTCTCTAACCCCCTCCATCCCTCACTGCAACTGAGGTTTGTTGCCTCTTTATTCCTGTCCTCTTTTGATTCCGTTTCCTCTTTTGCGCAGCTTCTATCGCTTTCTTTGTGTCTCTCTATAGACTATGAGCTGATATCGTCCTTTTGAAAAGGTAATGATCCCACTGTGTTGAGATTATGCATATATGTGCGCTGCACAGTGTAATGGCCTGGCTTTATTGCCTGCCGCATGATAATCCCCCAACTGAAGGAATGAGATGACACCTGCAGGGAGCTGTGTGCGAGCTGCAGCCTCACATGAAAGAATGGCCATTAAAAATGATCAAAGAAATGACTGCACTCGGCTGCACAACACTGCTCTCACGCCTTGCTAGGTGCACATCCCTCTGCCCTAACACGCACACGCACAGGCAAGCACACACATACACATGCATGTACTCGTACTAATTAGTATCTTTTTCTGATGGATATTTTCCAACTGATCCTCTGTGGAAATGTCCTGCGCATAGTTGCCTTAGGCTCTCTGCAGATGATGCACCAACACTTGCAGATAGGAAATGGAGGACATGCGTGAGCTCAAAATGATGTTCTCCATACCCCTACAACAAATTATTCATGGGCGCATTACCTCAAGTGTTCTCCTGCTGAATTTTAATCCGACCTTTTCTTCAGGAGTCGTCTGCTATATTAAGAAATGATCTCAAAGTTTATTCATTGCATTTCACTTTACATATTTGCCGTTTTAATGACAAAAGGGGGTTTGCTCTTGAGGAATGCAAACATCCGAAGAATTTAGAATCCCAGTCTGCTTGAAAACACATTTTAACAATTAGCACAGCGGTAAACATTTGCAGCAGAATCATGGTTGAGTTAATTTCCTCTTATCAGGCTTTCTGATACCTGCAACACTGCATCCAGCTATGCTGAACTGTCTGGACTGCATTTCCTCCTTCTTTTCATGTCGCTGTTCACGAGCCCCCGTGTCCCGTGTTTATGTATGTTCTTTCTCTCAATCGTGCTTCCGTCTGTCTCTGCCCTCCTCACCAGGTGCAGCACCTTCGCTGCCTGTCCTTTCTGGGAGGTGACACAGTGTGAGCCAGGCGGCTGCTCTTATCAGTTGGCCCTCTGTGCTGGCTGGCAGATGACATTTTTCTGAGGCCAGTCCACTGCCCCTCCGTAACGTATTCACTCTTTGAGCTGAGACGCACTAATAAATGCAATTTATTTCCCGTAGAGCCTGGAATAATAAGTCTTTCACTTGGTCTGAAATGGCATCCACTACTTAATGTGCGATTAAAATCAACACGTGCAGAAATTACAGGTCTCATTTATGGCAAAGGGAGTACGGAATTTGAGAAAGCACCTGAAGACGTGCATAAAGAACCAAATTCTCATTGTAACTGTAAATGGTTACTTGCCATATGTTATATTATTTCTGCGTTGAACATAGGCTAGCCAACACGGAGAGTGTGGTTCTCACAGGGCACCATTTTACTGAAAGATTCCTTTTTTCACTTCTCCTCCTTTCTCCCTTAGCCCCCCCCCCCCCTCCCCCCCCAGTTTCTCTCCATCAGCGGTCCATTTTAGAACCATGGTTTGGTGGGTAATTTCACTGCCTTTTCATGTGTCGGAGTGCGAGGAATCCTCCTCCATTAGGTAGTCATCTTGTGATGTATGATGTATGCACAGAAAGGCAATCTGATGTTTATTCATGACTTTCAAGGCAATGCCTCAGCTAAGCCCTCTGATTTCCTTTTAAGGAACAAAACTACGTGAGATTGAGAGTTCAGTTTAAAGGCACACAGACCATCCTGCAGCACTTCTTCTATGTTTCTCTTCCCCTCTCTCTCTCTCTCTCTCCCTCTAACACACATACTCTCTCTCTCTCATCTCTTACCCACCACTTTTTTTTTCTAATCTCTTTTAAATTCTCCCCCGATATTTTTTCTGTCAGATTTAATTCATTTGACCCTTAGAAGAAAGATCACATGCAGTTATTTCCTTCTGATTTTGTCTGGCAGTCTCCCCTTCTTGCCTCTGTACTTAACTAAGGACTTTGATGAAAAGATGAATTTAGATAGTTTTTTTTATAGTAGGAATGGCACGTTAATGAGACACCACCACTGCAAGACTAAAAGGCCCTGGTCTCTCTCTCACACACACACACACACACACACACACACACAATACCCATTCATATATTGTGTATGTGTAACCCAGCTACGGCATGGTTGACCTCTGCCTACAGTACTTGTCCACCACACCTGCTCACTTGCAGTTGTTGTTGATGCAAACAATCAGGCGTTGGAGGAAATCGCCAGTAATCCGTAATCATCACAACTGCAAACCAACAGCTTGTTTTCAATTTTGACTCTACATCCAGTGTGTTATAAAGTAACCATAATTCAAAAAGCTTGTCCCTATTTGTCTTGTAAATTACTTTTTAATGGGAATAAAGCCACATCTATCCATCATAGCACAAGTCCATGCAGGCCTTTGATGGGACTCCTCCTATGAACAAATGGTATCTATTAATATTCTCAATGACCAACCTTCCAACTGCACATGCATCATAATGTAAGAGGGACCGAATGCCGGAGTAGCCTTTAGTATGAACATTTACGATAGCCAGACATGCAGTGTAGGTGTGTGTGTTTGCATGTTGTTAGGCTGAAATACCGTTAAGGCTGCAGACTGTTGTGCCACTTGTGTACCTGCTGCCTGCATGTTTTGAATAGATTGATATTAGATGCCCGGTGTCAGGACTCCACACACAGAGAGTGATGGCGTGCGAAATGTAAACCAGGAAAACTCTAGTACTTAGACCTGTTTACTTGGCTTTGCATGAGCCATGGACAGGTCCCTCCGCCATCATCCCATGTTTGATTTGAATGGCTGAAGTGCCGTGCGATCCAGTTATAGTTTGGGGGATGCATTGGGGAGCATGAGTGAGGCAGATGACTGCATTTTGTATTTAGGATTTGGTATACTGTGCTTGTAACCATATGCTCTCGTCCTTGAGTTGTGCATATTCTAACCGTATATGATAAATAATGCAAATGTTGCAACCTCTGCAAATGCCAGAGAAAATGGGTTAGACAGGAAGGAGAGGGCAAGGGAGCGAAGGAGAAGAGAGGGGAGAATGAGAGAGCAACAGCTAGCATAACGAACTGATTGTTGTGCTGTCAAATTGATTTGCATGAAAAAGGCCGGCCTAATTGCAACACTTAGCTGCAACACACTGATAATACAGAGCAGGATTACAAAAGGACATGGAGGAGCTTTTATTAAGAAGGATTTTCTGCGTGTCTGAGAGATGCACCACCACCTTCTGTTTCTGTGGCGGCCATTCAAAGCAGTGTGTGCCTCACCCTGTCCTGTCTGACATGACATATCCATCATGCTGATGCATAAACATTGCTGTCTCAGCAGTCATTAACATATAGATCATTCCTACGTTTCATACTTACCATTTGAACCTAAACAGTTTGTAATTAAAAAAATCCTTCAAAAGAGGCAAGTCCCTTTGACAAAAGTGCACAAACGTTCCCTGAAAGAATGAAATACCCTGAAGAGACAGATGCTGGCTTTTGCCATAGAGGTTTATAAAGGAGTGGAATGAAGAGTACAATCAAAACGGATATCTCAAAGGTCTGATTTCATAGGATGCTGTTGCACAGAATATACTCAAAACATGGTTAAACTGTTAAACCTGGAATAATTAAATGAATATTAAACCTCATTAGTGCATACAGTTCAAAATGTAAAGACGACACTACAATTATATCAGTTCGACAAAAGGATTTTAATATCAACAAAAGAGATCTCCATGCCAATATTGTATTATATATATATATATATATATTCTTTATTTTGTATTCCTGTCTTTTTTCCGTACTTCCGAACAAAATTTTAATTTGATTGTGGGCAAAATGTAACATTAACTGACTGATATTTTTTCGTAGAAAAGAACAAAAGATAGGCTTGCCATCTGAGAGAGTATTAAAAGGTACCTGTCTTTGAAAGGGTAAGGGTTTGGAGAAGCACAAAGTTGAGGGTGGTGGTTTAGCACAGAGCTTCCTGATGCTGCCAAAGGCAGTCCTTCCCTTTCCTTTCTTTAATAATAAATGATGGATGTTTCAAATTACAAAAGAGTGCTGGGAAAATCCAATATAGTCCTGGGCCTTGTAGGGAGGGTATACAGAGGAGTTCTGTATCAAATGCCCTTGTTTTGCTTTAATATTTGCAGTAGGGCCTGTATTGAATGATGTAATGTGCCAGGCGATAATGGGTCTTATGTGTTTTTAACAAATCATCTAGTTCCGACCGGTAAATGCATCTTGCAAGGAGTTGTTGGTGGTCTTTCCTCACCAGACATTGATTTAGACCCTATTCATAATAAGTGTGTGTTTTTTGCATCAGATGGATTGTTTATTCGTTTGTGTTTTGCACATGTGCGACAAGAGAAAGGAGCAGTAATACATTTCAATTGCCCATTAGGGCCTCCTATTGCTATCATTTGTATATTGCAGTATGCCTCGCAAAAGAAAATGTTTGTGTCCTAAAAAAGGTTTGCTCATACAAGTGTAACTAGTTTGATTCAGCAAAACCTCTTAACAGCACAAAGGTGACCTAAATTGCTCGTTCCAACTTGATGAATTCTACCTATTCACGACGAGGTATTCATTAGAATAGTATTATCTATTGTACTGATATTATCTATTAATTTGTCATTAATATATACTATGGTTATTTTGGTTACTAGAAAACCTGTTGGGGATAGGGCTTTCAGTGATGTACTACTGTACGCTCTTTCGCTGCCATAATGGAGGTCAGCAGCTCTTGAGGGCAACATAGGAGAAGAGAACAGTATCAAATAAACATCGTATGCTGCATTTCAGTGGGTCTTTTAAGCTTAACACATTATGGTTGCTCTTCAGATGCAAAAAATGACATTTCCACATTTCCCTTTTTAAAAAGAAAAGCATGAGGTTCGGTTTATTTACTCATTGATTTATTAAACTATTTTAACATCTGAGCTTCAAGTTTACGAACAAATACGAATTTGTTTCCCACAATATCGGCATACATTATATCCCAACTCGTATTCCACATAACTGGATTGATCAAAGGGTTTTGTAAACATTTGAAATGCGAAACGAGCTGAAGACACCTGTAACTTCCATTGCTCTTTCAAATGGTTTCGCAACTTTCTGTGGGATTTTTAGGAAGGCACTGGAAAATTACGTTTCTATTCTGTACAAACAACACTGTGTTGTATGCCACTCTACCTTTAACTAGAATACTACTTCCACAATAATATGTGAATATTTTTCAGATACCTCAGGCCTGATTTGTAGCAATTATTTGTGTCCAGCCAGTTCTACAAAGTGCCTCAATGATCAAGTGCAACTGAAAAGCATGTGTTTTCTTTGAAGATTTATTTTTATTTTTCATCGTGCATTAAAATGCAGTGCAACTGTTTTGATTCAGTCGTGGTTTAGGATGATTTTGAAGGTTTAAGAGGAAGTCATTGATGTGCTCAGTGCTTCCAACACTAGGAAGTGGCATTCCTCCAAGTTTATCTTCTGCTTCTTTTAAAGATCTCAATCTTAAATTATGTGATTGACATGAGTCATGGTCAGTTGACATCATACTTAATAAGAGGTGTTAAAAGGTATACGTCCTACTTGTTCTGTTTAATAAAATATATCATGTAAGTATATTTATATTCAAACACAACTACTCAAAGTAATCACAGTGTCAATGCTGTACATCAGAGAGAGACATTTCTCCCCAACTACCACACAGCTAGTTTATTTCAAGAGTGTTAAGATATATCGGTTTACTCTTTTTTTTTTCATCTCCGTTCCTTGTCTCTGTCCTCTGAATGTTTGTCTTGTTAATTTCTCTCATTCTTTCCTCACCACAACTTCAATTACTGTAGATACTGGTACATATGTCTCTGTGGTTTTCCGGTCTGCATCCCTCGTATGTTCCACAATTTGTAATGCTCGTCTCTACTGCCCTCACCACCGTGTTTCTGTCCACCTTACAACTGTCTTTGCAACGCCACCACTTTACTCTGACTGTCAGAGTGGGCAAATCCTAGCCCCGATATGATTTCCACACCTCACCTTTATGCCAAAATCATCTTTTCAAGCAACAATGACGAAAGTGTACCCCAAACCGGGCCCTTATCATTTTCAACCTTTCATTTGTTTAGCATTTTGCTTTTAAATGTAATGATATGAGAAGAATATATATTTCTACTTGACATATTCAGCATGCATTAAGGCTCTCCATAGAATTATTCCACCAGTCAATCTCTCGTCCCCTTAAAGCCTTTATTTGGCAGTGCTATATTAAGAGCTTTTGTCCTTCGTTGTATGGCAGTTCTTTGCAAAAGGTATGGTTAAATGCTGCTTACATGATCACTTGCGTCATATTCAAAGTGGCATAAAACTCACATTTGCAAAATGTATTTACAGTCTTCTGCTCTACAACCCAGACTTACAATTGGTTTAAGATTAAAATGATGTATGTCTTCTATGTAGCTTACTCGATGTCGTCCCATCTCACCTTCCTCCGACTCTTCAGTTTTACATTCTTCTCCCCCACTCTCACCCTTGCTTTGTCCATAATCACTTTCGCTGTAATCTGTTGTTCATATTTCTCCCCCTTTTTCCCCCCGTTTGATCCAGCACATCTTCACTGTGGCTAGTGTGATGGTAGGCAGACGAGAGTATAAAGCTCTAACAAAGCCAACATTACCAAAGAGCTTTGGCCATGAGAAGTCTGGCTTTTTAATTTTTGCAGACATTGGCTGATATTCATGTACTTAATGAAACCTTTTCTCAGAGTCGTCACACAAGAAAAAGGCAAATCTATAAAAAAAATTCTAAGATGTAAAAAGCCTAAGAGGCTGTTAGCTCTAAAAGGCACATTTCCTCCTTTTGTTCTGGACATGATCGAGGTAATTGTCCAGATTTGCACTGGAAACACCGCTTAATATCTTTGGCTGGTGGTAATAAAAATGAAAATGGGTCTCAAGGTCTTTATTACATGCCTCTGCTGTCAGTCATTTTCAAACGAGGCCTTAATCACAGTATTTCTGTTCCCTCCGTGCTCCCTCTGGAACCTTTTAAGACTGGACAGATGTGGGGAGCAGGCGTTGGAAGCTGAAGTCCAACTCCTCTGACCAGTCAAGTAAACAGGCAGCAGTCTATAAACAGTCATTTTGTGAACTTACAGGAGCAGGATGTGTCATTGCGCTGTCACAGCTAGCATGAATATGAGAAGATTATGTTGTTTTTTCCCACATTTTGTTCTTTAATTATATGTTTTGGAATGGACAGCTCCATGCAGAAGTGGTTTGCTTTGTTTATATCAAGATGTTGTATCAATGAGTTGACTAATGCCTGCAGTACATTAACAGCTACATATGCATGTGCTCTTGCTTTACAAATCCTTTTGTTTAAGTTGGCCCCTTTTTTTTGAACAGTTCTCGCAACCTTAGCAGGTAGATTTGCCAAAAAGTCTTTAAGTAATGTCTTTTTTAGTCCAATTAAGTCTGTCATTGCCCTTTAGCAGTAAAGTGTGGAGGTAGCAGATTTTTTTCCACAGCCAGCAGCGGTCATGTTCGTGTGTGCTTGCCTAGCTCTATTCTTATGAGTGCCTTTTGCCTTTTACTCATCACATACCCAGCCTCGGATCCCTTTGAGTGGGTGGGACAAGGGAGATTTCAACCAGACAGGGTTTCTTCTGACAGTCCTGTAAATTGTGAGTAATGTGTAATTTCAAGTGGTTGTCACTGTCTCAGGCTCATAGTGTTTCAGCAGGACTTTAGCATTCGTTCAGCCTGGCACATGGGACATGGAACATCCCGTTCTAGGTTGCACTGGAGCTGAGCCGTCTATCCAACATGCTGAGCTCTGGGAGATCATCTTGGCAGCCATACTGCATCAGGATGATGCTAACAAAGTAGAGAGAGCCGGGGGAGTAATTGGAGCGAGCCAAGTAAAATCAGCATATCCTATTACAGACAGAGAAGAAAACTGGGGTTAAAGAGGTAGGAAAGGAAAGGTGGCGGGAGAAGCCACTAATCACAAAAAACACTTTACCGTGTATCTGTGTCATTTGGTTTATGCAATTTGCTTTTCCTAAATTGTCTTAATTAAAGATGCTGCAGATCTTTTTGGAGTGTTATACAGTACAATCTGCAACAATACACTTAACGTGTATGTCACGATTGTTTGAAGGCTGAGCTGCATTAGCTTTCTCTCCATTTTGGACGTACGGTTCAATTATGGCAAAATATATATTTACCCTCGAGCTTATTTTCTCTTATTCATATAACACATCATTTGTGGGAGCCCTGAGCGAAGCTAACTTTGAGTTTGTCAATCAGAAGACGCCATATCCTGATTTTATCGAGGCAGAGACGTCAACTGTGGTCCAGAAGTGGCTCTACAAAGCTCAAATTTAAAGTAACATGCGTCATAAGTTGCTCCTTTTTAACGTATCGTATATCAAAGCATCCACTAAAAGTATTAAAGTGTGTGCGGTGGGTGATAATATAGTCTGCATTACACAGCTGTGGTGTAAGAGTGGTGGTGTTAACTGTCTCCTGGCGTAATGAGAGAGTGAGCTGTCAGAGACACGCATGTAATGGCTCCCTTGCCAGCCGCCCAGTTCAGGCCCTGTGGGACTCGGCACAGACACCATTTCTTTCACACTGTCTCCTCTCTGTCTTCCCCCCCCCTTCACTTCCGTTCTCTCTCTCCTTTGTTAAACTCTGACCTGGACAGGGACCATGGCAGGCCTCTCATATCTTTTGTCTCCCTCCATTGCACCGACAGTAGATCGTACACATGCCAACAATCGCATACTGTGCAGAATATCACTGAGCATACAGAATTCCGGAGGGGCATTTAGTGACTGGATCCCAATTGGATGGCCTACTCTGTTCAGTATACCGTGGGTTTCTCCTGGGCAGCAAGTCTGTCCTCACTGCAACGGCAAACAGGCAGTGGCAAAATAGTTACACTCTGATGGTACATCTTTATCTCTCTGACAGCCCATAGTATGCTTTAACAACTGCTCTGTTAGTCTTTACAGTCAACTTCCTACAGGACATGTCCTTCAAGTGAAGGTCCTTTTTCCGCTGTAGTGTCACTGAAAAAAGAAGACTTTTACCGCTTTGACATTTCATTGTGATATTGGTACTATACAGATATACAAATTAGCTACTAAATATTACCTTGCTAGTTATTTAGTGTTCTTGGCTGAAATGTATTGCTAATGTGCAGTGCCACAGTCGTACCTTTGGTCTCAAAGACGGGGTTTCACGAATTACACATTCGCTCTGTGGCTGAGCTTCCTCCGTTCCCTCCTTCACACTCAATCTATAAGCATTCATCCCCGGAGGCTTGCCGTTATGACAGTTTTTTCATCAGCCATTACTGCTGGTGTTAATGGCATCCTCATTCTGACTTTAAAGATTGATTATTATATTGTGTAGGCTGATTGACAGCTGACCTTCACACCACTTTATCAAGAGCCGGCTAGATACAGTGGGTGACCTCGATTGCCTCACTGACAGCATATTAATTCTAATCTCAAAGAATTACCAGGAACCAATTAATCTGGAGGCCCCAGACAAGACAGTGGTTAAAGAGATAGTACTGCTTCACAGCTTGGCCAATATAGTCACTATATGCCCAGTGACATTCCGCATGTGCGTATGTGATTGTTGGCATGTGTACGATTCACTTGGCCGAGGCAGTCCCCCACACAGGTGCATGGATTTCACCACAGGAGTGGTTCATTCCCTGTGTGATAAGCCAAAATGTGAGGTGTCAATGGCTGTGCAGGTTGGGGTAAGGTTGCACTGACCCAGCGTGGTGTACAGCTGACTTATTAGTTCAAGAAAAAAGGCATTTAGCCTAAATGTATTGATATTGAGGAGACTTCTCCTAATATTTTCTGACGGGGAATATTTGTCAATTAATTCTAAGGACTACTTCTATTAGTCGTGTGGTGTTAATGTAATGTTTTTTGTAATGTTTGGCCTGACGAAGGCATTGTTGTATTTTAGAAGAATGTTTCTCTGAAGATATGTACTGTATGTACCAAGCTGTATGAAACAGATTTAATGCAACCGCTTGAGCTCTGACAGACCCAGTAGTTTATATATTCAACACAACTTCGAGTGAAGACCCTGTTTTGGGTTCATTAATTACAACATTATGTTCAAAAAAACATCTAGAATATTTCTATTTATTGTTAAGTATAACCGTAAACATTGCGGAAGTTTCTACAAATAGAAATGAACGTCTGCTATTTGATTGTATGCATTGATGATGCTTTGAGTAAAAGCAGCCATTTAATGGCATTGATAACGTCTCACCCATCCAGCTGACATATTTACCATTGTCAGTTTTCATCCCTGGCAATGCTAGTCAGGTCACTTAAGGTTCTGTTTCCTTTTGCAATTGACCTCTGTAGATGTGATCGATAAATAAACATTTTGACAGGAGCGTGAGGGAATAAAGACAGTTTGTTCAGAGAGTGTTAACATTTTCAGACAGTAAGGCAGAGCAGCCCGGCAATATTATCTCACGCTGAGCTGCATAATGAAGAGGGCCCGCATGCATATTAATATCAGCACTCTGCATAATATCTACGTCTTATGACAGGCTCAGAAATACACTGACACCTCACTGGTGCTGCTTAACCTTTGCTATGCTCACAATGGTTATTTGCATCCACATTCCCTCATACAGGGAGGCGTCTCCCATAACCCTGGTCTCACGCACGTCAGCTCCTCTGGCCCTTGCTGCCAGCCTCTTTCCCACACACTCTGCCAGTTTAGCACACTAACACTCCTGCTTAGAAACGCATGGTGGAGGTGTGTGATGCCAAACGAGTTCCTCGTTACCTCCCTCCCACTCGGTTGGTCGAGGCGCTTTTGGAAGAACTACAGCGACATCTGCATGTGCCATGGTTACAAAGCGCCGGGCTCATACCCACCCACTTCACTGGGCTGCCCCTGCCAGCCTGCGCCCTGTATGTACTGCCCCTCCTCCTCGCACCTGCGGCAATCATTTCTCAAATTACTAAACATGGCTAATTGTGTGAGGCGTGAAGCTCACTTCATTTGAATATTCTGGCTTGGGGGGGGGGGGGGGATTTGCCTTGCATAGAAGAAGAATTAAGCAAGGACGTCTGGAAGAGGAAGGATCCGCAATTAGATACGTGGGTTTCCATGGTGTGAAATTTTACAACAAAAATTGTTTCTTTTAGTGCGGTTACTGTCGTAGCTCTCCGCGGTATTGTTTTGTAAGAGATCTGATTTCATTCAATTGAGGAATTGAATTATAAATTTGGCACCCTTATTTTTTTTCAACTTCTTTGTTGAAAGTTAGTAATCTAAATCTTCTTTAGGTAGTGATTCTTTTGGAAGATTTCTTAAGAACGAGTCTTTCGGCAATCTCCTTTAATACTATTAATATATTTTAAATCTTGAAATCAAATTGATTTAATAAAAGACTCTTAAAGTGCTATAGTGGGTCACAGTGCGTTTCTCCTCACTTACATTCTTACAGTCTTCTATGTGTTTGTTTAATATGTGCAAAATGATGTCTCATTACAGTATGTGTTTGTGTATAGGAGGGATTCATTTAATAGTAATTAATCCAAATATAATGGGCCTGGTTTGAAAGCGAGGATTAGGTGTGTGTTTATTTTGGGGCATGTTTATGTGAGAAATAACTTGGAGCAGTTTTTGTTGTCTTGCGTGCTGTTAAGAGTTGACTGCAATGTTCTGCAACATATTAAACCTTTACATGAGCTCTCACAAAGTTAACAGTAAATTGTACATTCAAACAACTTCTGTTTTTACAATTTAGCTGGTCACAAATATTTAATTAAGTCCGGAATCGCAATTATAATCTATTTTCTGTTTCATTCAAAAATCCACAAACGTCCATTAGTTCTACATGAACAGACATTCACTGTATGAGAGATAGCTCCTTGCACAGATTGTAAGGTGCTCAATTAGTCCGTGTCGGAAAGATTGAGCGCACAGACTTTTTTAATTAATGTTGAATTAAACGAACTGGCAGGTTGCCAGAGACCAGGCACACAGCTTTGAAGATTGTCATCGCATAATGAGTCGCTTTTTTTCCTCTTTATATTTTATGCTTTTCTGTTTCCAGTCCCTCGCTCTCTGCTGCCATTTGCCCGTCCGTATGCCTTCGCGATTTAATGATATGCAAATGAAATATGCATAAAACCATTCAGGCTGTAGGATGATTAAGCACAGAGGACATTAGCCAGTGCCCACCACAGTGTCTGCTGTCTCCTCTGCATTCCGCTTCGGCCAGGCGCCAACAACACCACTCTAATAAAGATCAATGCTGCTAATGCGCTAATCATTTGAATAACACAAATAATATCCAATTTGAGAGAAATTAGATTCCAAGAAGGTCTTCTTGCTCCAGTTTTGTAAGATCCAGAACCAGGAAAGGCAGATGTCTCCATATGTGAGAGATGGTGCTCTAGAGAGCAGGCAGAGAGCAAAGAGACCAGGTTTTCCAACAGGGAGCACTTGAACATCACTGGCAATGCAGGAGCTTTTCTCTGCTTGTTTGTGAGTACTGTGGCATTATTTGACTACTGGCATATAACGAAGGAAGAAAAATATCCCCCATCCTGCTTTCCCTCTCTCTCTCTCGCTCTCTCTCTCTCTCACACACACGTATACATAAACACTCCACCCCCCCATTCAATGCTGCTCTCTCGTTCAAGCCCTTTTTTTGTAATCCATTTGTGTAATGAAGACGCTGCACAATTAACATCCCCCATGGAATTAAATAAAAGGGTGATTATCCAAAGTTCATTAGCGCCAAAAGATCAGCATATCCATGTGTCTCCCCTTGATCAATATGGAAAAAATGCGGCACCAATTATAGATTTAGATTAATCGTTATTCGTATTTGTTGCGATCACGATTATCGCATTTGAGATGCCCGAAAAGATGCCATCTTTCTAGCGGTCCTTCCTCAGTGGTGGTACAACCAGATTCAGACATCTTGGTAGTGCCAAGGTTGGGTAGCAAGCACAAAGATGTTATAATCCCTTCCTTTAGATGACTTCCTTAATTATTCATATTGCACAACCATGCCTCTTGTCCAAAGAAATCCAGGAGAAAAAAAAAAGTAAAACAATAATTGTTGGATGCCAGTGGACGAATATCCCTACGTTGCTAATTACTGTTGTAATTCCGACTGTGCATATTAATTAACGGCGAAGTTAATGAAAGCCTCCGTTGTGCGTCTTTGCAGCGATGCCCATCCTTGGCTCCGTGCCCAATGCCAGCAGACCTCGCGGGAACCACAAACGTTCCTCCGGACCCAGAGAGTCCCCGAACCGCAACTCCAACCAGTTGGTAAGTCTGCGTTTGTCTGCGTAAGTCTATTTATGATAGTTTACCGCAGGAGGGAAAATCCTGAAAGGGTGGAGTTTATTCATTTCTTTTGGATGGTTGGCAAGAAGGGGGCAAAATAAGTCGTGTGGGTGTGGAGGATGTAATGAGTTCCCACGGCCTCACTACCCCCAGTTTGGTTACAGGCAGGCCAGCACCTCCCCCTCGGTGTCTCTTGAACTTAGGTTGCCTCCTTGTTCCTGTGGCTGCCGTACCCATTTTCTTGAGTTCCTGTTGTGTCTGTGCCACCTCTCCCACTTCGCTCTCATGGTGCTGTACACTATATTGAAGGCATCGTAATTCAAGTCCATGATGATTGCCGTTAATATAGATGAAGCTCTCAAATGCCTGCATTTCTTCTCTGCTATTGCTTGGCTTGCTGCAGAACTTCCTGATCTTTTTAAAATGTTGTGCTCCAATAAGTTTTCCCTATCACAGAAAAAAAAATCATCTCGAGGAAAACAGGATGTGTGAACATTTTTGATCAGCTCCAATAGAGGGAAAAAATAATGAATTATCTTGAACTCTTGATTATAGTTTGTTTTGGCAGTTCATCAGTATGCATCCTCATGTTTGCATTTTTCTTTGTGTCTGACATTGTAAACAGCTGCTATTGAGCTTCAGGCACAGTCCCTCAGGTCCATTCTTCCCCCCTCCTCCTTTTGTAGGCAGGCACACCAGCGATTGGCAGATTGGCAGCGTCTGTTGTAGCAGTGCCCATGGCAGACGTTCACTGTGGCTGCCAGAAATGGCAGTTTACACTGGGGAAAATGTGGGGGGGAAAGGGAGTTGGCACAAAAAGAGGCACTCGCTTCACACCCTCTTCTAATAGTTGAACAGTTTGCCGCTTTTGTCTTCATCTTGGTTTTTGTTGTTTATCCCCATTGTGGATTCTTTTGTTGATAATTCAAGTTGTTCTTATGACTTGGTGTGTCACTCTAATTAACCAAGCAAATGTTGCTCCAATTAGTCTTATCAGGTGCTGTAATGTCTTTGCTTGTTCTTTCTTCTTTTGTTTTTCGGCAACTGAAACGTGTCGGGTATCCGTTTGTGTCGATTCTTCTTAATTGTTGTAT
Source organism: Melanostigma gelatinosum (assembly GCF_949748355.1). Lineage (NCBI taxonomy): Eukaryota > Metazoa > Chordata > Actinopteri > Perciformes > Zoarcidae > Melanostigma > Melanostigma gelatinosum. Next base: position 14,426,155 of record NC_136635.1, read on the forward strand.
ATATTCCCCGTCCTTTGCCAGTTTTCGTGCCAGATGCCATCACATTTCCACTGGCACACCACTTGAGACACGCACTTGCCGAATTGTTGCTTCTTGGGCATCCTCCAATCCAATGACTTTTACCCGAGTCCGTAAATGTCAACTGGGAGATGGGAATGGCGTTTGTCATCAACCGCATCTTCCTGCTACTGCTAACGAATGAGTTGGCATGGCGTCTCCTGCCCAGATGGCTGGCTGACTGCCTGGCACAGAGAGCTGTGCCTCAGATGGTAAGAGAGAGAGCAAGAAGGAGCGAGTGGGAGGAGCTTCCCTTTGTGCCACCGCCAAACCACCCAGTTGTCACAAAAACAACAAAACAGCCCCACGTTTGTTTCTCGTTGTATGATTTTCCATCTCCTTCATTAATCCCACATGATGCCTCCTCCATTTCCCACTCCTCTGTATATGGCACCCATCACTGTAGGTTCTCACATCTTCTCAGAGTGCTGGATATCCACCCTTATACCTCCATCATGGTGCCATGCTGGAACTAATCCATCTCAATGGTAGCTCTCAAGATGTATTCAGGTGTAGGTCCCATCCGGAAGTCTTCATCAGCAGATGTTTACTTGCCCTCCCCGTGCGGTACTGAAATAAAAACAAATGTGTCTAAAGACGTATCTTCACTGTAACTTCTAATATCAGACAGCCCCCCCGTCCGCCAAAAAAATAACAATTAAAAAACAAGATAAAAGAAAAACTCAAAGCATGTGATGCCACCGAAATGACGACTGGACCCTTCTGTCGCCCAGGCTACATCTAACCACCTACCCTCGAGAGCGAACAGAAGTCCGCCTTGGTGCTACCACTGAATGGATGGCACTGTGCCAACTTCTCTCTGCCATCAACCGCATTCGCTCCTTGTTTCCCTTATTTGCCCATCCCCTTTCTCTCTCAGTCCCTCTCTTAGACACCCTCCTCCTCTCCCTAGCTTTCCTTCCACATGCCAAGTACACCCGCCTTCCATCTCCTTTTTTTTCCTTCTTTGGGCTTGACATTAATTAATATTTGGTTTAATTGATTTTAAAAGCTGATGATTTTGTCGAACAGTTCTCGTAAGCCGGCTGACTAACTGTTTTGCTCCCTGCCGTCTAACATCGGTGCCTGGCACTGCCCTTCCTCTTCATTAGTCCTAGATGGAGAGAAAATAGAGCCTCGCCCACAACCAGAAGCCCTTAGTGTGGTGCAACAAAACAGGGTGAGCTGTATGTGCCACAGTACACAGTGAAGAATCTCAAGCTGCTTATCCGACTGTACCGGTAGTTGATTTAAGTTGACGTTTCGCTGGCTGATCTCACCGCACAATGTTGTCCTGGCATTTTTTTAAAGAATCAAAGTTCTCCTTCTGCCACCTTCAAATCTTTTCTTCTTTATATTCTTCTCTTATTTTACTCTCCCTACCTCTCCTCCAGCTCTACACCCTCCTTTAGTTGCATCACGATCACTTTTTAAGCTGCATTTGTGACCATCTGCTTTGCTGTTATGTTTGTGGGACATGGATAAGAAGCGTCACAGGTTGTTAACAAATGACTGTGTATTTCGACATGTTTTTAATAAGGCTCTGTAATATGTGTGGTAATTATCTTTCCTCCTGTCATTAGAGGCTTCTTCATTAGCCGTATCGTTAGAAGCACATTTTCTTGGCCACATCTGCTTTTGCTCTTTCGTCGATTTTTATTTTGGTCGTTTGCTACGGAGCTGATGAGGTTAAAGGCGGAAGACGCAAATAGTTTAATTATTGAATAAAATCCCCCTCCCTCTGCAGAATGTATGCACACTGCTGTTAATTAGCTATGCTGCGGCTTGCTTCAATAGTCGAGGATAGAATAGATTAATCAAGAGAGAAATTTACCAACGCTCGCGAATCCCGCGTCACATACTTCATGCGATGGTTTATGAATCTTAAATATTCTTTCTCTGATGTCCATATGTACTGTGCACATTTTGTGTTTGACAGATGCATGGCTATATAATTTAAAAGGATCTGAACACAGACATTGTGCTCTTCGAAGTCTTTCTCGGTCTAGTGTTTCAGGAAAGCAGTGGCAAAGGGCTCCATAGGGCTCGAACGTGCTATTTTGTTGTGTTTCACATTCTTTTGTTTGTTTGTTTTTCTTATTATTAAATAAAAAGCTGTGACTGGGCAATTGAGACAACAAGAGGAAACCATTATGCAAATTGGCCCGTATTTGCATAATGCATTATGCCAGGAATATGCAAATGAACCGTATAATTTATGAGCGCCTGCGTCTCTCTCATAGTGTTCCCATAACTTACAAAGAGTTTTTTTTTTTTTTTCCTCATCTCTCCTCCTATCCAAGCTGGCACGGCATGCGCCACACTTACAGACCAGACCCACACTAAACAAGCACACCCACAAAAAGGGGTTGCTGGCTGGGTACTGTGACTGGGTGGGAAAAACTTGTCTGGCAGACTGATGGGGGATAAGGAGGCAGGAAAGGGGCGGGGATGGGTGGTATGGGAGAAATGTGTAGGGGGGCACATAAATCCCTCTACAAAGGCGCAGTAGCAGATGCTAATTCTCTAAAACAACTGCGAAACTAAATAAAATGAGAGACAAAAAACAAAGGCGGAAGATTTCGACTGGCGAGCGTAAGCAATTTCTGACTTTTTGTTTTTGTCTTGCTGCGTGAGCGTTGATTCCTTTCTTTGATGCCCGCTTTTTGGGATTTTTTTCATGTCATGGGAGCTGGCAGCTTTTTCCTGTCGAGGATTTCCTCATGAGTCAGTTGGATGAAAGCAGCTGAGTGCAGGGTGGGATGCAGAAGAGAGAGAGAGGCTGTATCTTAAAGCATACGTGTGTGGGCTCCAGTCAGTCTCCACCAGTACCCTGGGATGCCACCACTCTGCCCAGCACAGAGCATCCAGGCTGTATCCAGGGAGCCTCGGACCAGACACATCCTGATGTGTAATATGAATTGCACACCAGTTGTTTGGGCTTCTAATTCCCCAGCAGGACTCGTTTGGCTCCAATTATTCGTTTACGAGTCATTTGTCATGATTGGCCTGCTTTGCATAGTTGATGTGAGGCTAATGGCTAAAGGGACAACTCTACATTGTTGCGGAGAAGAAAAAAAAGCCACAAGGGACTGCGTTTTTGCAAAGGCTTCGACCACTGCCCTCCAATTCATTGAGGACATGAATGTTGTTTTTTCCTCGAGGCCTGTTCTCACAGAGATCCCAACTTCATGCCGTCATGTTTTTGCATCAACTGCCTCTGTGCTGGATGTCGGAATGCACTATTTCTACGTTTCCTCACACTTGGACACTGCAGAGCTTCTGATGGTAGAAAGGTGTTTGTGCCAAGACCGCCCCACTGCACACTGCACACAGTGAGTGTGCCCGCCTCCCCCTCAGCCTGACGGGGCATCTGTTCCTTCCTTGTTGGACAGTGAATGTATAGCAGCAGACATGTGTGCTTGTGTGTCTGTGTGTGCGTACGGGCATGTGTGCTTATGAGAAGCAGCAAGAGACAAAGGAGATTGCATTATGTAAGTCAGCAGGATGCGTCTCTCCTTTCTTCAACACAGACACACAGACACACGCACATGCTTGACTATGTGGAGTGTGTCACCTTATCAGGACTTTGGGTTGGAAGAAGAAAAGAGGACAATGCGATGGAAATACCGACACTTCTCCAGTGTTCTGCAATTTCACCTTTTCGCTGCGGTTTGTTTCCTTTCGCACTTGATGTGATTGCTGTCGCTAACTCCAACTCAGACCTTTCTTAATTAGAATGTCATGATCATTATCCGACGCTATTTTAAGTCGTCGAGGTTCTCAGTTTGCATTTGTCATTAACACATTTTTCCTTGTGTATAATGACAGTGAAATTATCCAGACACATTTTCTGTATGGATAGTATTCATGCAAGCAATTATTTTCTGGAATTAGCACTCAACCGGAATCTTATTACACCGCACAGACCTTTTTATTATCTCTAATGAATGACTGATTTAAATGTGGCATATTTCGCTTTGAATTCATTGTCTGAATATGCATCGGACATTTCACATTCAGGTTGTGATGATTGCTCAAATATGTTCTCCTGTCTTACGGTTTTATATGTAAACCAAAGTTACATATTGTTCTTTATTTCCTTTGGTTAAAATGAGTTAAAACATCACTATCACTTCAGCCCATGTTTGGATACATCGGTGATTTGCAATACGTGCTTTTATATTTTACTTGTAGTCCTTTAAATACCATTAGTAATAATAAAAATAATTATAACAATAATTATAACAACGACAATAATAATTCTAAATATTGGCAATAGAATTAAGCTTGCAATAAGATGCAAATGTCAAATTAAATAAAAAACAACCCATTATAAAGTTTGGGATGATTCTAGCTTAGCTATGGGCCCTAGTTAATGGGTAAAAGAAGGCGTAAGGATACTGACACTCGTAAGGAACAAGTAAGATTAGGAAAGATTGCATTATGCTGCCAAACCTCTTCACAAATCATCAAATTAAATAAAGACCACCAAAAACAATAGGATAAAAATCTATTTTGGAAGTGGTTGAAGGAAAAAAGAAATAAGCCTTACCCTCCTCTAGGTTTAACAGAGGTGAAATTGTCATTTCATTCTTCACAATTTAAACTGTAATTGACCAACAGTTTGAAGTTCTGTTGTAATTGCGAGACACCCACTGGTGGTTGAGTCTATTCAAGCCTCCAGAACAGAGCCACACCAAAAACTGTGAAGAGAAATAGAATCCTGACAGAAACGCACTGATGTGTCTTTAGCCTTTGTACTCTGTGATTGTACTGCAGGATTGAATGGCATTTATAGCAACATGCGTCAATGTGAATAGAGTGCTGATGACCCACCTGTACTATTTTATATAATATCTATGGTTTACGGTGGTTCAGAGTGTAAATATCATTAGCTCACACAGGCTGATTTCTGATGTCAACATTTCCAAGGCCAACCATACAGCTTTCTGGTAGATGAGCAGGACCACTGTCCTGATTAGATATAAATGATCTCTTCACTTGATTTGTTCATCTTATGAACACTTTACCTCATCATGGGAACAACGATTACGACCTTCCTTTTGAGAGTTTTTGATCTTGTATTGTTTGAATGTGATGCCCTTTTAACTGATGTCCTTGGTTGAATAAAATCAAAAGGATTGTTCCATCTATTGAATGTGTTTTATGTATCAAAATAAGCAACAGTGAACAGGATCTGTTGAGGAAAGAATCTTTTGTTCCATCTGAAAGGATCAAGTCAAAGCTTAAAAAAACAAACAGGATTATTCATCGAGGTATGATGGACTAATTGTCCTAAAGATGTTCGAAAATGTCACTTAAAATTTGCAGCATTGTAACATTACTTCCCATCCTGAGAACTTAAATGTGTATCATATTTGCCCATCCAATGACTGTATGTTGTTTTACAATGTTTTATCAGTAGTACTGGAATTAAAGCTCTACATTTGTTTCATAATGTTGAGACAGTAATACACATTGAGATAAGATAAAAGGAAATGGCATGAATATTTGTATACAAATTGTATCTATTATAAACCATATATGGTTTCAAAAGTTAGCGGTCTTGGATCAGACGTGTCAGGCCTCTGCACCACCTGGTGCCGTTGAGCTCTGAGGCAGAGCCATGCTGGATGAATGTACAAGTCCAATGCCAGCAGTCAAAGTGTTCAGTCGATGGTAGAGACACCAACAAGTAAATATCGGGGGGAAAAGGACTCTCCTATAGTCTGCTTCCTCCCTAGTATGAAAGAAAAGCAACCAGAGAACGAAGGCCATGATTCTGTGAAACTGCCCATGACTGTCGACCTACACGGCATCATCACCTACTGCCCGTGTTGAAGCCCAGTTGTGAAGGTAGAGGATGATAGTGTGAAAAAAGAACTTACCTTGCCGTGTGCCATTTCACCGTCTGGATAGGAACAGTAACCGATAGTAAACGCTACATGTCATAAACTTTGTCCACCACCTGGTTGGGCAGTGAGTGCATAGATCCATCTCAGGGTGCCAAAGCAAAGTGTAAACTGGTAAACTGATGGCGAGGACAAAGCACGTACACAGTGGAATATATCTTTAAATTGGGTTTATGAATAGACTGGCTCTCTTTAAAATCATATGTATGTCATGACATTTAGCGAAAGTCACCAGTGTGGTGTTGTTGAATAAACCTGGATATTAATGAGCGAGGTAAGGCTTGGAGCAGTGTAACGACATACATCTGAAATATGATGGTACAAAGTGATTGTGTTTTAAAGGGAAGGCATACATGGGAGGCAAGGCTAAATTGCTACTCTCACTGAAAGCTCCTTTCACATTCATTGCACCCTTTGACCCATCGGCACACATTATCAGGTGAGGATTTATTTCAGCACAAGATGTTCCCATAAAAGTGGCAATCTTGTTCCACCAGCATGAAGGTTTTAGCATTCTCAATAACAGCGTCTGAAATCACAGAGACGCAAATGGGTCTGTCCATAAATACAACCCAACCATGAATGATGGAGCCAGCCTATGTAAAAGCACATAGTGCTAAAAAAAACAAATAACAAAAACACCTGTGCTCGCTCTATGGAATGATATAATTGCTCCCTTTCCATTTTGAGTAAACTCACCATTTTGCTTGTACGGTTTTAGGACCTGATGGGAGTTGAAGAGGTATCGGTGTGTATCGTATAGTTGTTAGGGTGAATTTAGTTTTGGGCAAGTGTATGTAGTCACCTGTTGTTTGTTGACTTGATAGTTGTGTATATGAATGTTTAACTTTGTGTTGTCTGAATATGTCACAGAGGACAATGCTTTGGCAGGACAAATGCACGGATACAAACTTGACACAAATAATTACAACGTGTTTGGCAGTTTGGTGACGGCGACTTCAACTTTGAGTCTCTGCTTCTTAGCCAGCTGTACACCAAACGTTCCTTCATCTGTCTGTTCATGAACCAGCGGCTCAGAAAGATGTTGCTATTTCAACACGAAGTCCAAGCTCTGTGTCGCTATCATTGTCTCATGTCTATCATTGCACAGCAGATATATTCACTGTCCTGGCAACATCGTTTTGTTTTCACATTCTCAGTGGCAGTCCTTGCTGTGCAGGTACCGTATATGCATGTGTCCGTGTCCTTGTGTCCTTGTGTCTTCTGCCTCACTGCACTCAACTCCACTCTTACCAGCTGATGCGTCCAAAGCCCCCTGCCCTCTCACGCCTGATGAACCAGAGACAACTGCCAGAGGGTGAACATGTCCACTGCCACATGTCTCTTTTCTGAATGGCTGCATTTAGCATGCACCACATGCCAGAGTCAATGGAAGCATACACATCTTTGCACTCACACATGCAGACACATCACTAATGAGTTTAATCCTGAAATACACACCAGTCCTCAGGAGCCCAGGGCCGTGTTAAGCAGTTATGTTAACTATTGCATGCAATCCGCACTAACACGGTGGTAAGCAGATTCCTGCATTATTCAGACTGGGTGGACGGGGTAATTAAGAGTCTTGTAGTCACTTCATAATTCATCTGTGTTAAAGGCCCAGCAGTTTTGCTTGGATAAACAGAGCTGGCACATGATGTGATGTAAGATGAGACAACACGGCACTTGTGCATTAGCCTGCTGTATTTTCCTATTTAGCCTGCGGCTGGTTTGGGTTGAAGTGGAATAGTAGTAAATATAAAGCCATCTTTCTTCATATATTCTGCCAACATACCGCTCACGCTATCACCAGTAATTTGTTCTGGTGAAACTGCACAATTGACCCTAAACCTTGTGTATACATTTTTTATTCACTGCTATATAAAGCTTTAATTACGTTAGAACACAATTTTTTTTTATTGTCCGTGCAATCACCACGCTTTGATAACGCAGTGCAGACGTTTATTATGCTCTACTCTTTGCTTATTGTCACAGATCATATTGATACAGATATTTAGTGCTATTTTGCAGTGATTCCAGATACTATGAATGGGAAACTGGATGAGAAACAAGTACAAGGGAATGGCTTCATTTGTCTAAATATCCCGTGATGAGTTAATAATGGTGTCGGCCAAAAAATGTTTAAAGTTCTATTAGTTCTTTGGATAAAAAATATAAATCAATGTATGATTGACTGACGAGTGCATGATTGAATCAGACGGCAACCGATGATAGCTGGGCTTTACACAGAGCATTGATCTTGCATGTTTTAAGAATCTTTCCAATGCAGCTGAAGAGTTTACAGGCACACAGCTGATGGTCGATAACTGACGCGAAGATGTTTCCCAGGGTATATGCAGCTACAACTCAAGGCTGCTAAAAGAAGAAAGCAAAAAACTGGATGATAGAGATGGCACGTGTCCATGTAAACAGTAGAAGTGTAGAAGTTTAGGCATCAATAATCCTTTTTTTAGACCAAGTACAAGTACTTACATTTAAATACTTGCCAATACCAAGTACCGACATGCGCCGGAACTGTAGCTAACTTTGGGGCTAACTCCCTTCACTTTAACACGGGACACAGGAATTTAGCTTTCACTTACCGCTACTGCTGACTTCCTACTCATACTCACACACACGCGCTGTCTCTCGAACCGGACACACGCTAACCTTACGTTGGGCTTGCAATACAGTGGCAGAGAACCTGATCGATGATGCAAGGCAGACACACAGGTATCGGGACTTGTTACTGGTATAGCTGTTACCCTCGATCTGATATATCCCTCCCTGTAATATTTGTTGATTTTTCAGGACAGATGTTATCAGCGAAATAAAAGAGCTTTAAATCTGTTGGTTTCTAAGGATTATGTTTCTATTGTTAATTTGAGCTGTAGATCATGATCATTCTATATATGATGTAGCGCTGAACAGTGAATGGTGGAATAGAGTTTCTTCAAATAGGTTTAGTAATGATATATTCCCCCTAAAAGGATATGAAATACACTGTTATTAAGTGTGAACAAATTGCGCAATTACACAAAATAGTCAGTTGTATCATTCCAGCCATTTTCATGCCACCTTAATACTTTGTAGATCCTTGTGTGTTAGATGAATAATAACAAACTCGGTGTGTTACAGACATGGACCCATTTTTGACATTTTGAAAAAACTGCAATGCTTTGGTAAGAGGGTGTGAGAAACGGCCTTTCAGGTTTAGTCCAGAACACTAAGCTATGACCCTTTCCAGCATAATCTTGCAGTTCTATGTGTGTGTGTGTGTGTGTGTCTTCTAACTCCTCCTCTGGCATATCTCCGCTCTAAGAAACACAGGAAGTGATTTCAGAGCTCTTTAAAAGGTCAAGACAGACAGCTCTGCTTTTTCCAGCCATTTGATTAGCAAAGGTAGAAATGTGAATGTGGTAGGGATGAACCAAAGCTTCCGCTACATTAAAGAAGTAATCTGACTGGAAGAGGTGAAGGGTCGCTTTCCTGAGGCAGCCACCCACTTTGAGCCCTCCTCTTTGCAGCATTGCAGCATTTGCCGGGTGGCCTCCTTGGGTGCTTTAGTTGCATATTGGCACAGTTTTAGATCGTTTGTCTTGGAGAGTAGGTTGTAATGAGCATAAGCGAGCCAGTTTCTGTTATGTTTATGCACATGTGGTACACACAAATAAGACTGTGGTAAAAGCTGCATTCGGATCTCGCTGAGGACAGTGAGGTACTTGTGTTGGGTCATTAGGGCCGTACATCCACATTCCCAGTCCCTCCTCCCTCAGCCCATAGCCCACATCTTCTGCCTGCAGTCTTGTGTGCAGCGTGCTCTGGTGGCTAAAGGAGCTCGTTAAAGTCCATAACTTATCTCACGTTTGAAGCTAATGGGAAGAATACTGGCTGCAGTGAAAAATAAATTACATTTTTCCCCCCCTCTCTCTTCCTGCCCTCCTAACCTGTAGCGTAATATAGCAGAGGTGAGAGTATGCATTACAGATCTAAAGCATTAGAATTTATCTGTGCTGCACGACGCTGACTGATGCATTTGGAAATAATGTACTAGAGCTGGGCATTACAGGAACCCCTGTAACTAATGGACAGCTCTCGCCTGTGGCCGGCGATGTATATCATTCAGCTGGACTACCTCATCAACTCCAACAGTTCTTTGCAAGGCTTCCTATCCAGACCAGCCACTCAGGGTTTACATTAACGACTCCTGCCATAAAAGCCTCTCCCTTGCTATACTCTGTCCATCTCCCTTTCTCTCAACCCATTTATTTTCTCAGTAAATCCTTCAATTAAACACTCACTAACTCACTTACCCTACTCTTTAGGGAACATATAAACTTACTGTAAAGCCGGGTTTATATTTGGTTCTTGTTCACTTTAAATTGAATTATTCCTTGTCGTCTTACAGGTTTGCATGTGCTACCAAACCTACTAAATATCCAAATACAATTCTGCGGCTTCCATGCCGCTTTTAGGCAACCTTACTATATAAAAACTCCATCAGACAAGCTGAACAACAAGCCAAATGAAATGAGTATCTGCACGTTAGTGAAGACATTCTTGGGAGGTGGTGGACCAAACCTGACGTAAACATGTGATGTTGATGTCTGTGTGTGTGAGTTGTTTTATAGAACATTACATATCACAGCTTGATAAGCCAAACATACTGTATATTTCTGTGAAAATGTTCTGTGAAAAAATATTTAGTCCGGATTTAAAGCCTTGGCGATGCAGTTTCTGGCGAACAGGTGCAATTAAACAGAAGGCCTATAGGAAGTGCAGAAACACATCCCATGTATTTTCACTCTGCTGATTTCATTTATTTCCTCTAAAATTACTTGCCTGATTAAAATTGCATTACTATAAAATCTCAACAGTGTTATACAGTACTATGATGCATTTAATTCAATGTATTGAGTGAAACCGGGGCATCTCAACTGAGAGTTTGGTCTTGACACTTTCAATACATAGTTTTTTAAAAGTGAAAGAAACACTGCAATTCTCTTGTCTTGCAAGAGACATATGTTTGTTTTTGAGAACTGCTGTAGCTGTTTGATTCGTGTTTGCGAGTTTGTCATAACAAACTCGCAAACACGAATCAAACTATAATACTATTTGATACTCACAATAAAATGAAAATCAATGCACATTGACTTACTTATCCTTGATAGTCCAAGTGAATATGATTGATAGATCATTACTTTAACACACATGACTAGTGGGAGTTAAATGTAGTTAGACTAGCTGTTGACTGCATTTACATTGTATCATAGGTTCACCTCCCTCACTTTGTGACAACACTGCTTCTTTACTAATTAGTTCCAACAATACATATTATACAGTTCTACCCAATTCAGTTTGACAATTAGCACAGCAGATGAAGTTGATTTTTTTCTCCCTCTGCCTTTCTATTTCCACAGGCATCACTGTTGCACATTTTTATTTAATGGGGTTTATGTTTTAATAGCCACACCAGACAGTAGCTTCTTGTCTCCAAAGCAATGTAAAGAACAAGGAACAGGCTCGATGAATTCCATCCACACAGAGGTCAGAGAGACAGAAAACGAATAGCAATGTGGATCCCCCAGCAGGCAGCGGGAGAGACTAATAAGAGCATAACAGGAGAGGAGAAGGGGGCCCTTGGGAACCATCGTAAAGGTTTTCAGTACATTTTTAAAAGAAAATGGTCTGAAACTATAATGATGCCTGCTTTGAAATGCATCAGTAATCAGGGAAGGAATTTGTCAGGATATGAAGTAGGATTGAAATTCCCCAGCGATGTTGAACAATGGGGTTGTAGGTGGAGGCTCGGGTTAGTAAAGGTGAGACGGGAGAGTATAGAATAAAATATGTGACTGTGCATGACGGAGGCCTTTTCTTGCTCTTTTTGCAGGTACACAGGCCAGAGGATAGAGCAGGAATCTGTTATTATTCTGCTTTTATTATCTTTTTACAATTCGTAAGTAGTTTTTCTCACTAATAAAACTTTCAGAAAAACTGCTCATGCATTTATTTCATGTACAAAATGTAATCAAACTGTCAAATGTTCCAAAATGAGTCAACCAAAACAGCAGATGCTCTCCTGTTGTTGACAGTATTTGGCTTGGTCTTACACTGACCCAGAAAACATTAAGAGTAGCTTTCAGTGATTCAGCAAGTCTTTCTATTTATAGATTATAATAATAGTGTAAAATGTCCTTGTATGACTTCCAAAATAGTTAAGAACAGCAGAAGCATTTGGAATAAGCAAGCAGACACGGATGCAGTCGCAAAAAAATGGAGTGACACTCAAAAAATGTGACCGCATTTGCACTTTGGTCTGGGATGACATGAGAGGCTAGAGACGGTTGCTGAGGCTTTAAACCTGTCATTTACCTCTATAGTAGTCTCAACACATCAGTAGTGGTGGTGATGTTGTTGCCGCCTGACTCTAAGAAGCAAAGTGCTTCATCTTTTCTTCCCTGTTTTCAATCAAAGGTTTATACAAAACCTAATTATTTAATGAAACATTAATCAAGTATGCATCACTGTATCGGAGCAATTTTGGTGTTATGCTGACTTTACAGTATAATGCTGTCAAATACATGTGTGGATGAAATCTAAGTTGTTAAAGTGTAATATAATTATATCACTCCGTAATTGGAAAATGGATGGTTTTGTGTAATGAAAGCAGAGAGTGGGAGCCATGTGGTAGCCAAGTGCAGTCTTAAGCAAATGTTATGCCCTTGTCAGCAGTCTTGCTGCCTAATCTTTAGCTGTATAATGTGTGAGCAATACCAGTGGGATTATACAAAATAATGGCTAGTAATGACTGTCATGGAAAATACTACCCCTACTCCTGACCTGCTTATCATCATCATCATCATCAAAGGTCATTTTTTACAGATATAGGCATATCCAGGTATTTGAATTACTATTTTATTAATATCCTAGTCATTATGTTTTGGTTTTAAATCAAGTCCACGCAACAGGACCTTTTCATGTGCTCGAAAACACACAAATGCCCGTCCACTTCTAGATGATGATGGGAGCCAGAATAAGTCTTCTTTGTTCGTAGTGGGGGGTCCAGGATGAGGAGTTTTGTTGACACTGTCAGACTTTAGAGTGCTGTACAGAGGTCTTACTGCCCCGTTGCTGACGTTTTTTGGTGTCAGTCCATGCTGGTAGTCGGATGGTTAATGAAGGTGGTCAAAACTATTTTCTGAGTCTCTAGCTTTGCGAGTTGTACTGTAAATGGGCCATACACTGGACTGTCCTGTGCCTGAGCTACGGTTGTCAGGATGGCAAAGCTGGATAGAGAAGGAGGCCGGATACAGGGAGGTCAGGTATGTGCCACTGACCTCTACCTCCGCCGTACAGCCACTGTGAACTCCATCAATCTCTGGAAACAGGGATGGGTTTGTCAGACTCCCTGGAAAAAAAGCTGCTCTCAGGTAGCTGTGAACTAGAATCGCCCCTCTGTAATAGGTCTGTGTGAAAAGGATTTGTTGGGAACTCAAACTGGAGGCCAACAGACAGATAGCCATTATCTAACAGCCTGTCATTAAAAGGTTGACTGTGCCAGTGCCAAAATGCTCCATAGCCAGCCCAATTTTATATAATTGACATTGGCTGATTGTTTACTGAAGTGCACATTTCCAGTGTACGTTCATCATGGCGCCACTTGATGTTTTATTTTATTATTTCCTTCGTCATTTTACCGTGGGGCTATCATTTATAATTTACCAAACTACATCATCCCACCTGCACCGCCTTGCCTTCAACTGGGCACATCAAGCCCCAAAAAGTGCCTTTTCCTTTTGGGAATGGTTACCAATAATACATATCTATTTCAGAGTGGTGAATGATCCCAATTGTAGAATTGCTGTCTGCCTGTATTTATTTTTGCTGCACATGTGTTACAGTCCTAGCGCCCTGATGGATGTCCCCGCACCCTCAGCCTCTTCTTTGGAGTCATTATCAGTTTGATTTCTCGCTGAATGACGAGAGTGACCTCTGGCATTTAGCCTAGACAACCTGGTTGGAAGAAGAATTAACTGAGGTGGTGATGATATGTGCAATGTAGGTTAACGTAAGCCTGTATTAAGAACCCACCACTTCACCTCTATGCAGACTTTAGCCATATTTAGCTGCTTGTTTTGGTTTTCCAACCTGCATATGGATGATATCATTCTTTTAATATAAAATATTTCTCAATGATTATAGAAATTTCAATGATTTTCTAATGTGTTGAAACATTATTGTGATGCTTCATAAGTTCTTGGTAAAATTCCACTGATTTTCTATAAAATCAATTTTGCTGCTGTTTAGGCCTGTCTTGGCTAATTGGTCTTCGTAAAGAAAAAAAGAAATATATTTAAATATATATATTCTATACATATGTACGCACACAGGTGAGAGGAGTAGGGAGATAGTTAATTGGATGTTTGCTTCCTTAGAAGTTTTTCAAGTCAAGTGAGCCATTTGTTTTTTTGTTTAAGCAGTTGAGATTTCGTTCAAAAGCAGTATTCTTCATGACCTTTCAAAACAGAGCATATATACGCTCACAAACATTGTTGGAGTTCAAGAAGTTGAGTCATGGTCTATCCTCTTTATTGGTTGGAGACATGAAAGAGAAAGAGAATGTTTTGCAGCTAAAGTGCTGGATAAATTCAATTCCATGTCTATAATTGGAGGGCTTATTAAAAGGTGCCTGTCATGAATTATAGCATCACAAAGCAGACTTTTGGGCCTGTGGAAGACCAAGGAGCACCTGCACTACTTCAAGATGCCGTATTTGGAGGGGGTATAGTAATTTAGTTCAAAAAGCTTATTTTTTTCCGCTTATTTTTTCCCCCATGTACAATGGAAGATCGTTCAGGACCCCGGGATGACAAAGACTCTCCGTGTGATTCTTCCTTCATTGTAGGTCTGGAAAATCATCTGTGATTAGCATGCTAATGATTGGCACTGAAACCTGTGAAGATCAAGGCAATTGAGGTACTTTCTGGGTGCCTGGAGATAACAAATAACCTTTAACAGATGAAATGTACTGCTTCTATTGCGTAAACTCCTAAATTTCAGAGCAATTTGTGAAAAATACTGCCAGTAATCTTTTCTTTTATGTTTAGGAGTCACACATCTGCCTCCAGCTCATTGTAGTTAATTATACTGAGGACCCTATATTCTCATCTTTTCCTCTTTTTTTATTTTTTTGTTGCGTTCCTAGGTGATCTGCATATTTTCTCTCCAGCTCTTGATGTTGCTGCCCGCTGCTTGAGTTCTGAGTGGTTCATTTAGGAGGCCTGGTGCTGCTGCTTTGTCACAGTGGTGAGAGATCAAAGAGGCTATTTAATGCTGAGGTCTAGGAAAACTAGAACACCCCGTTCAAGCAGTGTCCCGGCCCTGCTGCGGCTAGTATCAGGTCAGAAATAATGAGCGTAGTATAATGGCCCCTTTAGAAACACAAAACAACTCAAATGTGGACATTATACAGTGGAGACTGGGCTTTACAGAGCTCTCCTCAGGGAAGCCAGAGATAAAGGGAAGCACAGGTATACATGCGGCCAGGTCACAGTGCTGCACAAGTCAACAATGAACAAATAAAAACGGTGGGAAGGAGGCTTTGACAGAGGGCAGACACAGAGACTGGCTTCACAGGGGAAAACAGTGCGCTGTGTTCAAAGAGCCTGTTTGAAGATACTGGGAGGGATGCCCTTAGCTGAAGACATCTGCCCCACAGTTCACAGTGAAAGGATCTTGGGAACACGCACACAGCATTGGCAAAGGTGTGTTTAGTAAATGTTTCATTCAAAACTTTTGGGTGTGTTTTTAGTTTTTCCTTTCGACGTCCCTTTGTTTCATTTCTCTTGTCTTGCATTTCTTCACTATTTTTTTAAAATGCATCATTCAAACATGAACAGGCAGACACTAGTAGGCTGTGACCCACTGTGCTACAAACCTAGCCTGAGTTGTTAGAGGAGCCCAACCATTCTCAGACGATACCCTGCAGTGTGCACACCAGCTCCTCTCTCTCCATGCACTGCCCCAGGCCTTGGACTCCAGACAACCCCTGACTGTTGCACACCCCTCATCTACTTCACTTTTTCTGTTTCTCTGTCTTTTTTTCCCCTCTCTACATTAATTCAAATCAATTCAGTCTATGAGTGCTCATCCAGGATGTATCCGTTTGTGTAGGCAAGTGGTCTCCTAAAGTAAACTTGTTCCAACAGATACACATACAGTTAACTAGCTTAGACCAATAAAACGTCATACTGTATCACTACCTGAGCTATGTATGACGGCATAAACAGCACATGCATGTGGGGCATGTCTAAGCTATTAATCAGCACTTTATCAGGATTTTATTTATTTGTTACAGCGCTATGCTGCATGGTATCTGTCTTTGTGATGAGAATAATAGAAACTTGAAAGTTATTCAATGCATGTTAACCTCATGAAGAACTTTTTCATTTTTCGATGTTTGGGTTAGGGTTGAAGGTGTGTACCAGTTTAAGATTGACGGTTATAATATCGAGTACATTTGTTTATCTACGGTAGGAAGAAACTGACATAAGGGTGTGTGTGTGTGTGTGTGTGTGTGTGTGTGAGTTAAAGGTACAGACAGGAGCAGTCTGGATGCACTCTGTCGTATCTACAATATATATTTATTGTTCATAATCAATAAATAGGACATTATTTTAATAGCTCAAAGCTGATGTATTTTTCATTTAGTAGTTTATTTAACAAGCTATAGTGCTGCTAACATGTAAACAAACATGCTTTGGTCATAATAATAATAATAATAATACCACCACTAGACAGTAAAACCATGATGTTTCCTTATATGGTTATTGTACCTTGACAATCTCAGAGCGTTGCAATCTTGGTCTGGGTCACTTCCTTGCCGTTTTTATCTGCTATTCACAAATGTATGTTGAAAGAAATATTTGAAAAAGCATCTTAAGTTAAGGAAGCTTTAGAATAGGGGAACACTAGTGACAGTAGATTTAAAAAGCGCCTCCTACCTAAAGCTTGAAAACCTCAAGGAGGAACCATGAACTACATATTTCCGTCTGCGTAATTTTCTTTGTTCATTTAAGATTATTTCATGGTCTTAGTGCTTATCACGACCACTGATGCTCTCTTTTGAAAAGTGGTGTTGCAATCGCACAAGTGATAAAAAGGCCAAACCTACAGTAACGCAAGCATTGCCCTGCAGGCTCGGGAGGCTTGTGGCTTCTTGAATGGAATTGTTGATATGCGTCACACCGGCTGTGGACAGTGAGGTCCTTTGTCTGGTTCACATCTTCCTCTTTCTGTGGACTACATTGTCCTACACAGCAGCAATATACAGCCCGGCCACCACAGTGATGTCGGCACAGCACACAATAAAAGGAGATACTGACTGTCAAAGAGCACACTGCTTTGAGGCTTCTTGTGTGCTTGAGAGCACAGTCTTGCTCATGCAGCAGCTAAATTGTACACAAAGATTACTTTTTAAAGTTACATCTGACAATCAACATGTGTCATATAAGCTATAGCACGCTGCAAGCTCTGACTGTTAACTGTCGAAGCTTCAATTGTATGATGTATTCTGTCTCTAACATGTATCTATTGTGTCAAAGTTGAATTTATTCGCATTCACTCTGTATGAAACACTTTTACCTCCCAGATCAAGTGTTAGTGGAACATAAGATCCTAATTGGGTTTTATATACTGCCAACGCGATTATTGAAGATCATTGTTTCAAGCAGTTGAAGTGCCTCTTTGTTCGTGTTGTTTTCAAAAAACAGAAAATTCAAATCTATTTTTAAATAATATTTTTATTGATTTTATTTCTATAGCAATATTTCCTGTGATTAGGGTAATGTATGCTCACATTGTTATTACAGCATGCTTTGTGGTCAAGTTTCTTAGATTGTTTACATCTTCACTGGATCCATACTTTCATGCATGCAACCAAATGCGTTACACGAGCTGATTGTGATTTGTAAGTCTCACAGTCATGTTATTACTGGCCAGAGATGTAATTGCTCTGGCTCAGTACTGGGGCTTTTTGAAATGCTGTTTCTAATGATTGCACATGTTAGACTCAATGTGGGAGCCAAGGTCAAGCAGAATAGCAGTCTGTTCCTCGATAACCACCCCCAGCCCTTGGGCTTCATCGAGGACCCACTGTCTCTTGGCCTCGCCACACAACTGGCAGTCAGCCTAAAGACCATGGCATTCAATTAGCTCGAATGAATTATAACATTGTGCAATTTGAATCGGCTTCTCATTCTGCAATAATTAAAGTATAATTTCTGGATGGGTTTGATTGCAATTACATCTGTTACTGAAAGAAGGGCAAGAGTTCACCCGGAGAGGTATGCAGGTCTCCAAATAGAGCAGCTTTCTTTGCCTTTTCGTTGTTTTAAAATGGAAAATTTGCAAAAATGATGAGACAACTTTCTACGCTCTGCTTATTACATTTGCAATGTCAGGCACAATGGACAAGGCAGTAATAGCTGGTGAGATAGTAGATTGGCCAATTACATGAGTTCCTTCTCGTGATAAGCTGCTCTCTCTCTCTCTCTCTGTGTGTGTACTAAAGCACTGTGACTTTGAAGTCATTGTAAAGATTAGTCCGAGCTGTCCTGACTAACGGGGCTGACTTTCTGACAGTAGTGTTCTGTCTGGTTGGTTTGAGCCGGGTAACTGCACAAATGTGTTCCGATTGGAATGCGTCGCGCCGGTTTCGTACAAATATTTACAAATTATGTTTGAGTTTGGCCTACTAGACATGGTGCTTCAAGTTCTTTTCAGTGAAAGTTAGCTTATACAGGAATACAAATGATCTGCCATCCTACTGTCTGTGTTTGTACTACTTGTTCAGTGCTGGGGTTTGTTATTTACATTACAGGCAAGCTGTAACCAACAGGGTAACGCAAACTCAGTGCTTCAGCTTACACTGACTAGCTTGGGTCGGTTTGAACAGGGTTCGGGTCAGGCTCCTTTACTAACCTCTCAGACTCGGGTCGGGTTCGGACAGAACTATGCAATCTGAAACACACTCCTAGATTACGGAAACATGCCAGTCATGTCTTTGTTTATGTAGCAATTGTTGGGGTCTGACTCTGACTATATGGCTTAAACATGTGCTGTGGACAAAGAGAATCGGGCCTTCACTGTTTCAAGCACAGGTCTCATCCTGACTTGTAGTTTGATGAGAACAAGCCTCCTCTGGGTGAAATTTCACACTCAGGTGTGAATTCCCCCTCCCCCCCAAAAAACCATGGTAACCGCTGCAGTCTCATTGGCCGAAGGCCAGGCGAACCCAGGACCCCTGTGGTTCGACCTCTGTTCTATAAAACTATCTGCTTCCCCCAACTCCTTGCTTTTCCCCTTCGACCTCGGTTGAGTTAGGAAGCACACCACGCTCTCTTCGCTCGGACACCCCCCGTCCAGGCCACAGAAGAACCAACTTTCCCCGCCAGCGCAACGCTGGCCACGAGGAAGCAACGGCCCTTCAACCCTACTCAAACCCTGACAAGCCGTTTCGCTGGATGAAACAGCCCGCGATAACGAATCTGCTTCAGCGATCAGTTCAGCGCTTTTTGCTCCTTTTTCTTTTGGTGCACACATTCCGGCGAAGGAAAGACGACAACGCCTCCCTCCTTCACCGACGATTCCCGGTAAGACGCACGGACCACGCCGTCAGCCGAAATTAGATCACCCTCCCTGCCGCGAGGACAGATCACGTCTGCGTTTGCTCCAGAGCGAGCTGCGCCACGACAGACCGAAACAGCGCCAGCTCAACGCCGCGCTGAGAAGCACCCCCCCCCCCCCTTCCTCTCGAAGAAAAAGGACAACTTTGCTCAAGAACCCTTCAACGTTGCAACGAAGCATCTACAAGTAAGATTCTTGGCATTTGGGCATAGCTTAGCTTAAATTAACTTAAGTTTAAGTCAGGCCATTCATTTATATGTTGATATTCCCGTGTTTTTGTGTGTTTAAATTACTGTCGCGTGATATTGAGGTATTACGCAATCATTACGGCGCAGAGAAGCGCCGCTGTATTTGTGTATCAACTATGACTGTTTCTTTGGGATTACTTTCATTCATTGTCTTCCACTCCGTGTGGAAGTTCTCTTTTCATTAACTCGACTCGGTGAGTGAGCTGAGGTGCGTGGTTTATCACGGCATAAGTTACCGGCAGTTCAGAGACGACAGCGGTATATTTATGCATGATAGAGCCAGCAATCAGGCTCCCTACCACATCGCACGCAGAAGTCTGATTCATGAGCCCCCACCTTTTTTCTCTTTCATCCTTTCACGAAACACACACACACACAGCTCCTAGTTCTACCCCTGGGGAACCTCGTTCAAACGAGCGCCTCACATCACGTGCTGCCCAGGCACACGTGAGTACATACAGCAGCCCCATTCTGCCATTTTGTCCGGGTCCCTCGACTCCGCCATCTTTGTAGTTTTTAGCTGTAGTTCTTAAGGCCCCTCCCCTTTGGCCAGCGTCACTCGACGCCGCCATCTTTGTAGTCTTTAGCGTAGCTGTAAGACTCCTTCCTGTTCACCCACAGACCCACACACACACATACACATACACACACAGACATACACCCTCATCCACTTTATTCATTCTTTAGTTTAGGCATATAAAATTGTATGATAACGTTTGTTGGTTGCAATATTAATTGATTTGATCATTTATTATTTTGATTCAATAAACTCTGTTATACTTTCAGGAGCAGTCGTCTGTGATTACTTGTGCATATGTATTTGATAAGACTGTATGTAGTAGCCTGTGCTCGAACTTAAAACCTTCACTGTCACTGAATGTATAGTCATACGCAGACTATTGACATTATGAGTGACTACTAATTATGAGACTTAGTTTTATCGTTTGGTTATTGGTCCCTGTTCGCAGGGTGGTGCCCCGTTTATATTAATAATCATTAATAATTGTTACATACATCAATAATTCTATTGATGTCAAGAATTCAGTTTCTTAAATGCTGATAACCCAAACACGCTCCTTTAGTTCCCAACACAATTAATTCAATTGAATGCTAACGGTGAAGAATTCTCTCTTTCCATGTGTAGACCTGTGCTTCCTCCCACGTGCCTAACAGTTTAGCTGTCTTCTTGCCATCCCCTTCTTCCTCTCTATGGTGGTAATGCATTGGAAAGGAGAACCAAAGTCACACTACATTAGTTTGGTGCTGGCTGTTGCTGCAGAGAGCCATTACTCTTCCCTGACAGTATCAAAGAGAGCAGCAGAGCTGGGCTGCGCCTCCCGCTCTCTCTCACCATGCACCACTCGCAGGAAATTGCCTCATACTTCAGGAGGTGAAACGGCAGCGACACCCATGCATGTGTCACTTTCGGGGCTCAGGGCTTGGGTGGGAGTGGGTTTTGGTGTCATATACTAATGCTGCCTGGGGAGCAGTAAAGGAGTACTGCCCAGGGGGGGAGAGAGAGAGGCCAGGCAGTGCTACAGAAGCTGAGCTCTGGTTGAATACAGTGATGACGATTCTTGAGCTTTGAAGGCTGTGTAGATTGAACCGGACTGCACTGCAGTGGAGCAGTGACTGATCTATGCATAGGCTAATAGTTTGTCTCACTTCCCTGTTATGCACATGGAATGTTTACACAGTCTGCGTAGCCAAGTAAGTAAAGGCAAAAGATAAATACAGAAGAAGTGAGCGATGGAATGGAGGGTGAATCGTCATGGACTGCTGGGTGTGTAACACCTCGTCAAGTTCCCTTGAGTTGTGTTTTCCTTGTTTTTTGGGTTTCCTGTTTTGTCATTCACCGCTCCCTCTCATTTCAGATGTATGTTTCCCACCAGTGTGATTACGTTTCCCCGCCCTGATCAGTTTTACCTGTTCACAATCACCCCTCCTCCTCCCTCGTGTATTCAGTCTGTGTACCCCCCTTTGTGTCTGTGCCAGTTCGTCTTAGTGTGTCTGGCGTTCGGCCATTTTCTCCTTGTGATCTTCGTTGCCTGGCTTTTGACTCGCCCCTGTTTTGAGGATGTGTTTGCCTGAACTGACTTGCCATGTCAGAGGGGTGTTATTGGACTTCACTCTTAATCAGGGCCGAACGATTAATCACATTCAAACTGACATGGTGATGTGATAGAACGCACTTTTCAAATTGCAAAAGCTGCTATTAATGTAACACACTCGCTACACGAAGCTCCACGTTACATATGCGAATGAGAGTACGGTAGATGACAACTTAGGCCGAGCGCAAGCTTTGATTTTTGCAGTTTTACCGCGTTGGGAGCAGTTCACATGTTTACATATTGCGTTGTTGTAAGAGTATTGTAGCTCCTTTCAGGAAAAGCTCTGTATGGAGAGAGAGAGAGAGAGAGAGAGAGAGAGAGAGAGAGAGAGAGAGAGAGAGAGAGAGAGAGAGAGAGAGAGAGAGAGAGAGAGAGAGAGAGAGAGAGAGAGAGAGAGAGAGAGAGAGAGAGAGAGAGAGAGAGAGAGAGAGAGAGAGAGAATGAATATAGGCTTAGAGCAGACAGACAAGCAAAGAGGAAATTTAGCTGTATTCTAGAGTTTTCAAGTAAATGTACAATATTTATAGTATATATTTCAGTTTGTACCGTTCCCCAAATTGAACGTCGGCCTTGGAGGCAAAAGGAAGCTGAGCTGCCAAAATGTTTTTAGAGTGATGGAGCCATAGTCAATGTCTGATATCCTTCTATACTGTAACAGCTGGGAGATCATTAAGATTCATATTTATTCATAGATTTATATATTTTAATGTTCTCACCAGGCCTGTAGTTCTGCAGCGCTGTGTTGTTTTAATAATTCAACAGCTCAATGAAGATGTGCTATTCATATCATCTCAGCAGTTTGCTGTATATGATGATGGTGTCCAATGTTGTCTTGGTCATAGCATAGAATGACTCATTGCTAATGTGTAGTGAATAATACAGAAAAACAAATCTCAAAGCGCTACTGTTAATACTGGGTAGTTATTTGTTAAGAGATACTGATGACAAATGTACAATGTTGTACAAAGCGTATTCTGCCTTTGTTACATTCGTTAAAAGAGAACAAGCTAATGGCATTTTCAGAGTTGGGGAAAGGGGATGTTATGAATTCAACTGAAGCACAGTCAGCACTTCAGCTTCTCTGAAGCATGGGTTGATTAGACGTATGCCCATAAGGTAATGCATTTGTTGAGCATCTTATGGGGAATATTAGACATTTTGTCAAAACCCTGCAAGCTAAGCAACATGCTTCAGTGCGTCGTATAGTCGTGGACTGGTTGCTGTTTGCAGAAAAAATGCATGTACCATACTTTTAGAGATAGGAGGTGAACCTTTTCTAGGGCTGGGTGGGGGGTAGAAATGTGTTTATGCCATTCCAGCTTCTCTTGCATCTCGCCGCACCCATCATTCTGTGCAGATGTCTCGAGAGGACAAATGTTTATTGCTATTATAAAGCAGCCTTTGTTGTGATCGCGTGTGCTCTCTGTCCCCGTCTCCTTGTTTCTGCTCTCCTTTCATTTTGAGCTGGGGGGATTGGTGCAGCCCGCCGCCTCTGCGGCTCTGTGATTAGAAAGGGAGGGAGGGAGAGTGCTTCTCAGCAGGACTCTCTGTTTTATATTCATCAAAAGAGCTGCCTTTGATTTGCTCCCTCTTTGACGTGTGACAGCATGGACTGCAGCACCACACTGCTGCTAAGGAAATCGTACACTTACCACCCCCTCTTCCACACAATCCTAAACCCCCCCACCCTTTGTCCCTTCTCGCCTTCCTGCCATCCTCCAGCCGTGCCCCCCCCCCCCCCCCCCCCAACCCGCCGATTACAGCCCTCCACCTTCTGTACTCTAACCCTCGGGCCAATGCACCAGCTTATTAATTTCTCCATTATTATTGATATTGCTGCTTGCCTCGAATCATCAGACTTTTGCCAAGGTCATCCTAGCTGTGAGCATGCCCCGCCTCTTCCTCGCACCTCCCATCTTGAGAAACAGACAGACGGGCTGAGAAAATGGTGAGCTCACAGGCAGACAGACTGTAACAAAGTAACAAAGGGAATAAAGACAGATGCAATGCAGGAGAACTAAAACTCTGGATGGAGCAGGATGATGATGATATGATGTTGACCACGACAAAAATGACAACGAGGAGACCGATAAAGTCACTTCCTTGTTGTCCTGTTTTATAGATGGTTGTCGATTGCACCAACAGTATTTGAATTCAGCCTTTTGCTGATTGATGGTAGGTATTTCTGTGCATATTGTTATTCTGGGGTTGTGTATGTGTTTGTGACCATGGCTATACCTATACAGTAGTTGTAATGTTGCGGTGCAACAAAACTAAGCTTCGACATTATGTTCCAGTGTTCTCTCCACCTTCTGCTTTCAAGGATAGTTCAGTGTGTGACCTTCAGCTCCTACACTGCGAGAAGAAATCTGATGTTTCCCCTATGTTGACACAGGCCTCAACTATCGCATCAGTCAATTCTGCCAAGTCTGTGATAACTCACACTGCAATCACATACACATTCATACATACACCTCCACCTCGCTGTTCAAACACTGACCCATTTTTACTTTGCTTTACACACACACACACACACACAGATGCATATGTTTGAACAGGACTGCTCTGTTCCACAGAGACCGAGCTGGTTATTAACAGCATAAATTATTTAAGACATTTCCAACTCTACAAACACTGGTGGAAAGAGACAAGATGCAGGAAAGAGAGAATGTGTGTTTGTGTTTGATCCTTGAGGGACAAACTACGGCTATTTGCGGCCCGTTTCTTAATCCTTGCACTGATGCAGATAACAAGGTTACACATGACCAAGGAGAAGGGGAACACGCATGTGCAATAGTTCACCTCATTCACGTTTATTCTAGAAGCTATAGACAAACACGTACACATATAACACACCACACTCGTTGAACAATAGCGGCAATGCTGGAGTGCAGACGTAAAGTACATAGTCCATGCTTTGGACAACCCCCACAATACTTGTTTACAAGACATACATACATACTCACTGCTTAAATGTGAAGATTTCATTGGTACACTATCGCATAAAAGAGCCTTTTCTTCCACGTTATTTATAAAAAATCCATATTGCAGTGGCTTTGTCGAACAGTACGAGAAAGTTAACTATTCAGCTGTGTGCCTGAGCTGTGAGGCTGTGATGTTTACGTTACCTCATCACTATATGGCTCGTCTCGCACGCTTAGTTTTTACCCTGAAGTGTCTCTTTTGACAAGAAGCATTCAGTTCATCAGTGTTACTGTAGCTCTTGAAAGCTTTTTGCTTCGTTGACCAATACAGGAATGCCAACCAAAGTCAGATGGCACCGAAGTAATAGCTAGTCACTGTGCATGAATAATAACGGGGTGTGGAGGTCACAGCACCTTTCGACGTGTACGTAGGCATCAGTTTGATTTTGCTGTCTTCTGCGATGGAGTTTGATGCTGGGCTCTCACTGTGTGATAGCCCTCCTCAGCAGATGACACCAGACTGCTCAAGGTGAACACTATGTAGCCCTGTCTACATGCATGCATCTTATCACCGTCTCCCTAATGGTCCTTCACTTAGCTCTGAGGCATCTTCTCCAGCACTCAAGCCAACGTCACCCTCTGTCATTTCAAATGTTCACTTGCCCCAGTGAGCAGACACAGACGTTCGGCTCGTTCTCCTCTGTACCACTTGACAGAAAGGGACCGCAAAGGAGACATGGGTAGATGAGCGAGGGAGAGGGTTGTTACAGTCGGCAACACTGCACTTTGTGTCAGAAATGGCACATCTAGCCCCCTGTAATCTCTGAAGCCATGGTGTGGTGTGTCAGTCTTAAGTTGATACCAAGCTTTTGGGCCTGAGTTTGTCTTGCACATCTTTAGCTCCACTGTAGCGCCTCATAATCCGACTCAAAAGGACAGCTAAGTGTGTATGTGCCAAAGATGCACTGTTCTTTTCTCTCAACAAAGTATTCTTGCTTCTTTTCTCCCATTCCCTTGTGTTGCCAGTCTGCCTGTTGGCGCCACAGGACCCCCTAAAGCCGATGGGTGATTCTAGCTTTTATCCTTTCCTTCGGAATGACTCTCGCCAGGAAGGGGCTCAATCTCTTAGCTTGGCAGACTGCCTTTTCCCGGAGGCCCGATGTCATACTGAAGACCTGTGAGTTTAGATTTGAGTAGAAACCTATACTTTTAGTTGACCTTTGGGTGCCTGGCAGACACAATATTAATGAATGGACCAGTTCTTTATACAGTAGCTCTAACCCTGTTTTTAGTGGCAAAGATTTGGTTGGTGAAACATTTTCAGTGTTATCTTATGTCTCATTTATATGTAATCCATCTGCCAAATGCCAAACACCCGACACAAACCTCCCAGAAGATGTCAGTGGGTTGACTTTTCTTCACTATCTGTCTGACAGATCCATTTATGAGTATAACTAAAGCAATCTAAATCATTTCAAGGGGAAGAGGCAGAGGGTGTATTTGTTTGCCTTTTTAAGGGTAAACTGTATTCAGTTTTATTTAGTTTCTATATTATAAAGTCAAGTTTGTTGCGCTTCACTATCATGTCATCAGTTTATCTTTAGCGTGCTTCTCCATTGTCTGCTCTCCTGCTGAAGTCAAGAGCATTTGATGGGGCTCTTGACACAGCTGAGCCTCAGAAACTCGCCTCCTTTATTCTCTCAGGAAAGGGTGCCAAATTCAATGAAAGGTAGTAAATAAGAAAATGCTTCAAAGTCAGTACTTCTTACCCAATGAAGCAACAGACATATTTGTGCACTTGGCACACAATAAGATTCTTTGACTCCTGGATAAGATAGACAAATAAACATTCAATATTCGTGGTAAAGCTGGAGCATTATCACAAATACTGCACCAACCATACCAGACCTAATCTTATCAGTGACATCTGCTCAGGAGAATCTCTCAGTTTAGCAGAACTGAACAAATTACAAGGGAAAAAATACTCGTTTTACATTCAGACACCTGTTCCCACATTAGAGTGGCTTTGGCAGAGCCAACCGCAAGCAATTATTAGCTAGTGGTGAGCATTTGGCCTATCTGTGTGGTTTAACGGTGAGAATGCTGACCTGGGAGCTGGTCAGCCGTGATGCCGTCACACCTGAGTGAGTGGGCTTGACTAGGGCTGCAGATAGACTGTCCAGGGGGCCAGGGCATTAGGGAGAAAGGCTAAACTCAGTTGGAGAAGCATTTGGGCTCATCCCTGTATGCAACCACAGTTCCTGTCTGTGTCTTCCATACCAATAACCCCCAACAGAGGTGTAGCTTTTTAAATGAACCACTGCATAATGGAGATAAACTCAAGTCACGGGTCATAGCGAGAAATAAGAGCCTGTATTTAACTGGGCAGTTTTATACATCATCTCTCTTGAAATAGGCCGACGTGTGATTGCATGGGACAGAATGTGTTTGCCCATGTGTGACTGCAAGTTAATGCTTTTCTGTGAGTGTGTGCATGATTATGTGTACATTTGTTGAACAGTGTTTGTGTGAAAAAGAGTGACGAGGAGTTTGCTTCGGTATGAATGTGAGTGGAGAGAATGAGTGTTTGGGTGCGGGCCTGTGTGCGTCTGTTCTGGCAGTGAACGTGATTGTGTTTTGATTCGGTCTCAGTGGTGCGCCAAGTTCAGGCCTTGTTGAGATTCTTGCCGCTCTCACATCCCCATCGTTTTCCCAATTTGACAGCTGATGGGATCTCAGATGGAATGTGCGTGTGTGCATTGCCAGCAATATACATAACAACCTAATTTCTCTTCTCCCTCCCTCACCCCTTTCACCTCCCTATCGCTTTCATTCCACTCCTCTACCCCCTCTCTATTTACCTGCAGTCATTGCTCTGTCCCTTTTCTTTCTTTCTGTCTCTCCAAACAGCTCTCATACAATTCACAGAGTTCAGGAGCAGTGCCAACCCCTGCCTTTGAGGCTGTAGTTTTTCATCCTGATGGTTGCATGCTGTCAAGAGTCCCTGGATCCAGAGTAATTCAGGAATAGTAGGTTGGCGAGTGAGCAATGCCAATAGCACAACATTCTCTCATTACGCAGTTCCTTATTGCTGTAAACGGCAACTGTGTCCAGTGCTTAACACCAACACATACGACTGATCTCCCTATGTACACTTAATTGTGTATAATGTGTCCTTATTACTGGCTTAAGTTATTACAGCGTTGGAAGCATTGCTGTCTGAAAGAAATCTATCTAATTGTGATGTACAAAAAATAACTTGTGTCTAGACTCAATTATGGTTCCAAAAGTCTTGTGATAACACTTACTTTTTGAGGTATGTTAATGTACTCGCCTATTGTTGATGGGAGTTAATATTACATGTAACTGTCCAAACAGTGGCTCAGTGGCTTGCCCTGACTGACCTCTTCTGATTTTAGTTTTAGCAGAAAGTCCAAAAATATGCAGTTCAGCTGAAGTTAAGACTCTATATTGAGGGATATAAGTTTTCACAGCTTGTGTGAAGGGGCATTTTGAAACAAGGTGCCCGTTTGACATAACACATAATGTATTCTAAGTAGGGTTGGGTACCGAAAAACGGTGCCGGTATGGAACCGGTTCCTATACGTCCGGTACCTACCGGACCGAAACGCAACGCAGATTTCGGTGCTTCGTTTCGGTGCCTGCTCCGATTGAAATACTTTTTTTACACTACTCTGATGACTCCGTCCTGGCAGCAGGACTCGGTCCTTCGCTCCTCACTCATAGTATTATTACAACGGGGTACTGAGCGCTGTCGCTCATGAGCACAACAACACAGGCACGCGAAAGCTTCTTCTTCTCCTCCTTTGAGACCAACTGGCGGTTGGCAAACCACGAATTGGCGCATTACCGCCACCAACTGGTAAAATAAAATAAGTCATGAGACGTGTCGTATTTTGCCAGAGAAGGAAAATATGCTCATATTTCTGCAAAATAATTGCTGAAGTTTGAAGCTGCAGTGTGTGTACAGAGTGTGTGTGTTTTGCATTTATTTATATTTATTTAAGTATACTGTAAACTGTTAACAGTTAACATATTGTTCACAGTTAAAAAGTTTGAAGCTGTAGTTTGAAGCCAAGTGTTTTGTATTTATTTATATTTATAGTATACTTTAACAGTTAATATATTGTTCAATTTGAAGAAAAAAGTATCGGTTCAGGCACCGTTCAGGCACCGGTATCGTTTTAAAAGTATCGTTTTAGCACCGGTATCGGAAAAAACCCAAACAATACCCAACCCTAATTCTAAGAAAGCTGTTGTGTTTAGATTACATGCTATTGGTACCATGCCCACTTGATAGTCTTGGCAACATACCATGATTTCCTTCTGCCAACTACATTACATATAGTATATGTAATTTAGTACCTATGGATCAGTAATGTCCATTTGCACATTGTCGCTTTCTCAGTACATTGCATTCCTCACTGGAAATCAGAGCATAATATGTACTGTTAACATGATGAGGAAAGTGCATGCACCTGGAGGGCATATTGTTTTTCCAATGAATGTCTGTATGCCGACACACCTGTACTCACTGTATGTACGTACTCTATGTGCGAGACCTTGCATATCCATTAAGTGAATTGCAGGTAATTTTCCCTTACCCTGTAAACATGCTGTATCACTCACAATTTTCCTCGACTGTTTTTCTCTAGGCAGATTGGAGGATTGTGCTTTTTTATATAGAATACAGTATTTCTTAACATATGGTATCAGTGTTAATATATAAAGAATATGGCACCCCCAAAATAAGTTTTATTTCTCTCTTAAAATGTCCAGTTGAATGTAAAAACAAAAAAAATGAATCAACGAAAAACTGACATTCCATAGACAACTCTTTACAAACAGGAACCTTACGTAATGCACTGTGAATTAGAAATGATCATGTCATGGGGCATCCCGGGGGCCAACATTTGGCTGGCCATGTTAAAGTGGTATGCCAGAATGAAAAGAAGGTAGGGCCTCATCCCTTCCATTACAAAATATTCCAATTTAAGTTTAGATTCATGTAAATACATTCCAGTAGTAGTCGGCAGCAGTATTTGTTATGGTGGCCAGTACGAGTCTGAGTGTTGGAACAAGACACGAGCAAGACTTCCTGTTTTACGGACTAAACCACTTTCTTTGCTCAGGTTTCCAAAGCTGGTCGTTATGTTTAAGTCGAACTAAAGTGCGTTCCTCAGGGTTCTATTCCTGGGCCTCTTGGTTTTATCTTTACATGTTTCCCAAAATAAGAACAGACAGCCAAAAAAACATCATTAAACATACCGTTGTAAAAAATATTATAGACTAGAGAAATCATAGTATGGCAGCGTCAACCAGAGAGATGCCTGTACCCTCGACGTGCGGGGGCCCGATCAATGTTGCTTGCAGCTTTAATTTTGTTTGTGTTTGTATTGCTGCCGGACCACTGTTGATCCGTGATCCTTACGGATCCCCCCCCCCCCTTGCGGTTCGGCACGCAGGTAACCATCACAATGTGAAATTAAGTTTTATTGACTATCGTTATCCACCAATATTCAGTAGAATAAGCATCGGCATTTATGCTTTTCTAGTCGCCGAGCTCTGATAATGTTACATTGTAAACAACCAATCCGTGTTGAGATTAACAGGTGACCGGAAATTCTGTTCAGTTACATCATGATGCGTTCAGGCTCTGTTCAGTGAAAATGAGTATTAGGCTAAGGTAAATTACAATGTTAAGGTGATGTGTTCACATGTAATCTCTTGAATACGCACCAGTGATGTACATTATCTGCTAATGAATGTAGGGATTGGTATTTGTGTGTGTTCATAACCTGGTTATTACCTACTAATGGCGCTGTGTTATTTATGTATTCATCAATCAAAAAAATAAATCTAATGTGCATTCAGCAAAATATATGAAATATAGCTACATTGACAGAGCTGAAGGACTAGTTCCAGTTTTGAGAGAGCTTCATGTTTGTCAAGTGACAAGCAATACATTTTTAGAGGGCTAGAATGTCCTGCGTGCGTTTCTGTGTTGCTGCATGTGCAGTTTCGCCGAATATATATTAGGTAAGTCTGTGTGCATATGATAACATGGGATGGTAAGGTCCACCTGTGTGCGCTTGTTGATGGGTGTATGAATGAGATGTGTGTTAGGACATGGCTGTTGTAATGAGCCTTTG
The DNA here is from genome assembly GCF_949748355.1 of Melanostigma gelatinosum. Classification (NCBI taxonomy): domain Eukaryota; kingdom Metazoa; phylum Chordata; class Actinopteri; order Perciformes; family Zoarcidae; genus Melanostigma; species Melanostigma gelatinosum. Next base: position 14,457,272 of record NC_136635.1, read on the forward strand.
CAGCAGCTTGCTTTAGTATTAAATGCACATCTCCCTTCCTTTAAAGGCAGTAAAGCATGCTGTGAAATATTTACAGTGCTGTGGTTGGTTCCTGCAGCGAGTCCCGCCATGGAGGATGTTATAGCAGCTCACGGCTCTAATCGCTCATCCTTGGCCATCAATCAAGGTGTCGCCCCCACTCTTCCTTCCACCCCCGCAGAACGTCTGAAGTCCACATAACAAGGACACTTTTAATGGCCTCCCACAACACTTACAAACATCAACCCCAGTTCAATAGTTTTATCATTATTCTTGTTGTGTGTTAGGGGGAATTCTATAAACGTGTAGGTTCTGGTGTTTTGTGGCCGTCTGTAACCTCAAGGTTGCTGAGAAGTGTGTAAGGTGAGACATTTTACTGCAGGCTTTGGAGAGTCAAGCTCTTGGTATAGAAGTGTAGCAATAAAGATCAGCTCAAAGAAAGATGAGAGAAAATGGCAGAATGATGGCAGTGTTGAGAACCCACAGTGTTTTGTTTTTCTACTACTAAAGTTCATCATTTAGTGAGAGATTTCTTGTGTTATCCTGCTTGTAATTTGGGTTTATACATATTTAAGTATATTTAACTCCAACTTTATGTATATTTAAGTATGTTTAATATTGATTTGATTTTTAAATATTTAATTATTATACAGTGTAGAGTGATTGCAACAAGGGTCTTTTGGCAAATTCTAGGACATCCCAATCTCATAGTATATTCGTGAACCAACTCAGCCACCAGGATGGCGCTGTGCACTGTGACCTACAGTAGGTTTAATACTGTATGCCATGTAAATTACTGGCCCTTATATGGTCACATTATGCTTTTTATGTTTGTAATTCTGCTCATGTTAAGGACTTTGTGACTAATGTCTATGAAAAGCACATTAGAGTGAAGTAAAACCATGTATCTTCAGCTTCTGAACTCACAGTCCCTCGCTGGTGCACCCAGATTTCACATTCTCACACTTTCCTCTTGCAAATGCAGCTAAATGCTAGCACTGTAGACTGTTTTATGAATTTTACTTCCCAATGTATGCAATGCTGTGTATCAAATAATACCAATAAAATGTATAAAATGTTTTTTTTGTAACTAGGGAGAAGAATATTAATGGTCAATTTTACAATTTTTGAATTGTCAAGTGACTAGCAGCAGGGACATCCTAACTGGCTAGAAAACTTCTATGGCACATTTTGGTGTAAAGTCTAATTTTATTTTTTCTTTCAGGCCCAGCTTTGAATCTGTCACGGATTTAATTTCCATTTCCCTACGACATTCCTTTTATCATGCCAGGCAAGACAAGATGTAGGAGATGAAACTAAGCAGATAAAGAGCAGTTGTTCCTCTCTGCAACAGCTATGTGTTTTAGTTCATGATGAAAAGAAATCTGGCTTTGTTTATTAGGAAGAAAGAAGTAGGTTGCTATGCTGTTGACTGAGCAACACTAATTAAAATCCCTGTAGAGCCAGGACTTTTCTAGCTGCTGCTAAACTTTGCTTTGCTTTGGAAATGCATTTCTATTTTTAGATGATCCAATTTGTCTTATCCCTGGCAAAGTGTGTGTGTGTGTGCGCAAATGTTCAATTATTATTCATATTTTTTGATTTTTTTTTAAGTGTGGTAAAGCATTTGGAAAGAAAAATGTGATTAGTTAGTCTGATAAAATGTATTATGTTATTTGAACAACTCTGCATTCATAGGGGAACAGTGATGGTACACATCCATATACAGTATATATTGCTTATAGTCATATAGATTATTGTTGTATATTAAGACTGTTGCTGTTTGTTTTTTACCACAGGGACATTGAAGGGAAAAGGCCGTGTTTTGTGATGTTTGCTGCAGTGTCTTAGTGCAGGCAAACAACCACCACACACACTCGCACACACCACCTACTGTATAGCACTTGCACAGGTGTGGGAGGCAAGAAATAATCAGTGGTACTGCACAAGTGTCAGCGTGTCCTCTTTGCCGGCCATAAAAGTTAATTAAAGAAAAGGAATTTTTATTGTGCTTGGCTGCTCAAGCACAGGCTGGGCTGCTGCTTAATAACAGCCTCCTCTGGAGCCCTCAGAGCCGCCTCTCCTGAAGCTGTCAAGAGAGTTGTACAGCTGAAAGATGGCTGACTGCAGATGTGTGTTCAGTATGTCGGTGTGTACAGTACCTGGGTCTGGTAATTGTTTGCATGATTTCAAGAATTCCAGTCGAGATCCTTATTCTGTGTCTAATACTGCTTTTTTTCTGAATTGTGACAAAGATGAAGACTCGTTCAGAAAACCATGAAACCACAATAGGGAGGATTCGACTGCTTGCTTCTTTGTGAGTGTGCGGTATTGAGTTTTAGGATTGGCTGATGAACAGATTGAACGTAATGCGTGATGTACCGTTACATAACCATATGCAGAATTAAAACAACAAAAACAAATGTGAAAAATGCCGACAAATATGAATGTGCAACACTTTTCATTGTTAGTGGTTTGCCATTCCTGCACGGGACTCCCAGGAAACATTATCCAGCGTTACTGTTTGTATTTTTTTCTTATTGATATCAGCCTCACTGTTTTCTTTTACTCTCATCTGCACAACACCTGTATGAAGTTACTACATTGCAAACCGAGAATTTCCTGCTGCTGCTAGTTGACATTTAAAGCATTCAACTGGCAATAAACGGGGTGGCTTTTATTGTGAAGCAGTCACAGGAAACGCGATGTAATTGTCATTTAGGCTAGTGCTGAAAAATGGAGTTCACCTCCAACTCCTCAGAAGGCTCACTGACCTAACTGTGCCCTGCTGTTGTGTGGAAAACTACTCGCACGGTGCTCAGCATGAAATTAGTTTGTGGTTGCTCTTGGCAAAATTGAAAAAGGCAGATTATTGACTGACTTCGTTACTAAAACAATGTGCGTTTGTTTTGGTGCACCGTAAATGGATACACTTGTTTGTCTTTTGTTGCGTTTCTGGCAAAGGGGCTGCCTTAATAAGAAATGTTTGCATCCTCTAGAATTCTTGGACTTGTAGTATTTAATGGCACTTGCTGTTACCGCAAGTAGTGTCGCCAATTCAATTCAATTTATTTTTTGTATAGCCCAAAATCACAAATTACAAGTTTGCCTCAGAGGGCTGTACAATCTGTACACGCATACGACATCCTCTGTCCCGGAACTGGAAATCCGCCTGCACTGTAATCTTAAAGATTATAACTCTAAAAGTGAAAGAGAAATTTTGGCAGAGGAACTTTTATACTGAAGTACATTCCATTCAAGTCTCTGCGTATTCACAAACTAGCAAAACTTGGCTTGCCTAGTTTTTCAATTCTTCTGGCCTTTCTTACATTTAACAAAAAGCTGTTTGCAACACTGTGCATGAGGGAACAGTTCCAATATTTTGAGAAAGCACAGTAAAATGGGTCTGACATCTGCTGTACCCAATAACTTAAGGAGTAGAAATGAATTACTCTTCATGGACGATGGCCTTGATCCATCGGCCCTAGTCCTAGTCATCTTGATCTGCTCAGGGCCAGTGTTGGGCAAGTCACTTCACGTCATGTTTTTTTAATAATTACTCAACATTAGTAGTAATCAGTTACATTGCATATTACATTACATGTGTGTTACTGTGCATATGCACCTAGTAGTAAAAATTGTATCTTTTGGCGGTATTTATCATATACTGTGGGTATAGTATAGTACTGTAATAGTGTAGAGAGACTGTTTATTTGTGCAGTGTATGTATACTGTACTTTAATTACCAGGAAGAACGTGGTTGTAAATGAGGTGGCAGTGGAGGAGATGAGAAAGGGAGGAGTTGGGAGGAATGATGGAATGGCGGGGGAAACCGAGAGGAGCGGTGCAGCAGTAAAGGATGCATCAAGCAATTAAAGTTGCGGAGCAGCAGAATGAAGTGATGCGATGATTTTCCTTGTAATTGTCAAAGCTATCACCAATGATTACAAGGGAGCACAGGAGACAGGAGCAAACGACAACAGTACCGGTATGCTGTTTAGCTGCATGCTGCTTTGACAGTTTCTCGTACATAATACACACACACTGTCAATATAAAACCCATGATGCGTTCAACGCTGTATTATGACAACACAATTGTATGTATCCCTGAGGTAATTAAGTCTAATGAGATCCACCAGAATTACATTTACTTTCATAAAGCCAATACAAAAAAATGCCCCAGACAATGAAACGTATCTACATATTCTCACCATCTGCGCACTTATGCTCAAATAATCATGTAGGCATCAATATTTGATGAACAACAAAGACGTTAGCGCCCTGCAGTATTTTTGAGCTTGAGCCATGGGATTATGTTAACGGTGCTCACACAACCTCATCTATGATTCATTTATTGCCAGAACCCAAGCCACCACTGTTTTGTTGAGCCTGTCTGTAGGAGATAGCCAGTGGAAAGACATAGGCTCGGCTACAGGATGGAAAGATAGTTGTAAAAAGGAAAGGCATTAAGACGACAAAGAAATGTAACCTTTTGTGGGTGTTAAGTTTCAAGCTGTAACTGCAGTTCTCTCTCCCCCATTCCCCTTTGCTCCTTTCAGTCCCTCCCTCCTTTACTGCAGGTCTTTCCAGTCCTCATTAATGCAAATTTATGCAGCATGGCTGGCACAAAAACCAGCAGGGTGGGGGTCCTCTCCCTTGATTACCAGCAGTGAGAGCGGGGGTAGGCTGGGGCGAGGGTGACCTGGACAGACACCTCATTTAATTTAATACATTGGAGCATGCAGCAGCGGGGGAGTTGAGGCGAGGGAGGGAGATAATCAAGAGGCTTGGCCCTTATAAATGTGCTCTGAGATGACATGTAAGAGATTGGATTTGGAAACGAAGAGCAAAGCCAAGCGGAACACAATTGATTGATTCCATTCAAGTGATCGTACCCACTGATGAGGAATGAGTTATATTAATGTTTTCTGAGGGAGGAGGATCTGATGAGATTTTTAAAAAATTCAAAATAAGTGTTTTCATTCCCTATTCCTTGTTCAGCAAACTCTCGCATTTACAGTCCCAGCTGCAGGAATAGATCGTCACCATAAATCACTGTTATGCAGCAAACAGCAAACCCACCACAGTTAGGAACATGGCTACTTTGTGGATTCCCTAAAAGCAGTGTAATAGACTGTCGAAAACCACCAAAACTTTAAGTTACACATAATTAAACAGTATCAGCAACAGCCAAAATACTGCAATTCTGAATGTGAATTAAAACTTAATAATACGTGCAGTGCATTTGATAGTGCATAGTACATCAACAAGGAAATATCTTTTAACGATGCAGAATTAATACAAAAAAATTCACATTAATACTTTTCTATGTAATTAGTTTTAACCAACTTATGTTGTGGATGACCAGAAAGATAGAAACTCATGTAAAACATGTAATCCAACAGAACGGCCCTACGACAAATATCTTGCTGAAAATCATGTTTCATTTTTGTTCAGACTGCGCCATAGGGGACTCAAACGTGCCCTTTAAATACATGATTGAACAAAATATTAGAAATGCCTCGCAATGTAATGTTTTCCAATCCAACTCCACGGCAGACAATGCTCTTGATGTGTTTGATAATGGTCAGAGTTATTGCACTACTTTATAGCATTACTGAATGTTGTAAAGGTTTTTCTTTTTTCTTTTAGTCACTCAGTGTAGGATTTCACTGTCAACGGAAGATGGGAAGCTGACGCCACAGAACTTAACATTACACAGATGCTCCCTGATCTCTGGCTCTGCCCTAACATTCTAAGAAGATAATTCTTTTAGCATCCAGGCCCCAGAATTCAGAGCTAACAGCCATGTCTGCCAGTGGCTCCAGTTCAGTACTGCAACTCTTTAAGGTAAGGTGATCCCCCCCCCCCCCCCTCTTCCGCTCTCTTCTGAAGATGAGCAGTCCCATCCTGAGGCTAGTGCACCTCTTAAGACGTCAGCTGAGGGTTGACACACCACCCGCCACTCCCTCCATCCATACTGTGACGAATGGCAGGAAATCAGACGGTGGCCATGACAGGCAGATTATGAGATCCCTCTGTCTACATGACTTAGCCCCGTCTCTGCTTCGTAATCGTTAAATGTGATTAAAGCAAACAAACGAAGCATTATTAGATTAGTGAGAAGGACATGGAGTCTTTGTTTCTTATTATCTTTACCTTTTTAATGAAATGCTGCTTGAAATTAACATTGCTTTCACTAATTTGATTTAGCATCGCCCCGAGAAATACCAGACAGCTCTCATTGCCTGCAGACAGTTTGAGATCCTTGTCAGGGCTTGAGATCAAATGTTGGAGCGAGGCAAACATTTATTTTCTTCTGCAAAGTTCACAGAAGCTGATTGAGTTATTGGTGCTGCACTGCATGTGCATTACAGATGATTTTAGATGAGACTATAGAGAGATGAGTTGCAGACACAGTCTGAGACACTAGAGATGGATTCGTGTATCGTTGACACACAACATCAACATATTTAGAAGTAAATCAACAAGAAACTTTGATAGTGAAATGAATATCGCAGTGGTCACTTCAATGGACGCTCAACTGTTCTTGCTGATAGTGTTTGTTCAAAAGCTGCTGTGTGCTTGAATTAAAGAGGGCTAGCGTTTGCTTGAATAGCAAGTGTGTGTGTGTGTGTGTGTGTGTGTGTGTGTGTGTGTGTGTGTGTGTGTGTGTCTAATTGGTAGCGGGTGCTGCATTGTTGTTGAAAATAATCCTGTCAGCATAATCCTCCTTTGTGAGGTTCATTAATTGCATTTAAGATCGGATGCAATCTAGCTGATTCAGGCCCTGCTCCTGCTGCACAAAGCCCCTGTCGCTTCAAAGGGTCGGGTAAAGGATGCTTTCAGATTTTCATTTCAATATACCGTACACTGCTTTTTCATCCCTTTAACCCATAATAGTGTGACTGCATTGTGTTTACGGCGACAAAATGAATTCAACAGCCAGCCATTTTCAGAGTGCAGCTGCTACTAGCCACTGCTACTGGTGTTGGTGAGACGAGGGCTTTTTTTTTTTTAAACAATTGAATCATAAAGTGCAGTATTTTACATTACAGACACTTTTCTGACGGGCATATTCCAACGATATGATGACATGTCATGTTTGTTACATATGTATACTGGAGTATTCGTAGAGGTGGTCACGCAGGTGCATTGTTTGCATATTTACCACACAGATTATTCAGGATCCGTGACATATTGTTTTGTTACATAAACAACCATTTCTGGTAGAAGTGTTGTTTGAGTAACTGAATATCTGTTGTAGTTGTTGTTGAAGATGGAATGGGAGACAGTGGGATGGGTGATTTATTAAGTTAGACTTATCGACACCATATGTGTACTCACACACACCCACACTGTAAAGAATAAGTATCTCCAGCTTGTTTTTGAATGCGTCAGGTCCCTCATAGAGAGAGACTGGAATCGCAGGAATTTGGACGCACTCAAACAGCCCACTGTATGATCCATACACAGCTTTCTCTCACACAGCCATGTCTCTAAATTACTGTCCCTTTTTTTCCCCTGAATGAAACTTTAGGAAATCCATTTTGTATGACCTTTGTAGCTTTAACTGTCTGAGATACCGCTGCTTATCTTTTCTCAGTGTTTTAAATGGATGCCTTCCTTTTAAAAGGAATATAATGCACAAATACCCGACAATAGTGTATTGATTCAACCGCGACTTGTATCAATATTTTTATTTATTTTTGTTAAATCCTGTTTTAAACAGATTTTTCCTGGCCTGTTACATGATCCAGCCAATATCACAACATGGCGTCTCACAAGCAAGTGGCCGTATGCTGCGGAGCAGCGCTGTGTGATCCCGACTCGCAAACAAATGAGGGAAGTAGCAGTGTTGTGCCCAGGAAGAAACGTGTCGAAACATCGCTACCCCCTGCAGAGAGAGAGAGCAGCCCTTACGTGCGGTGTTAGAAGACGAGCCATCACACATCACTGAGGAGTGGGGACTAGTTTCATGTGTTTTGCAGACTCGGACAATGCATGGGAGCCGTACAGGCGGGAACATTGCGGAGTTTCTGAAAACTGAACGTGGAGGAATGGGACGTAAATGGGAAGGAGCCATAGTGATAGACAACTGTACTTAATGCACTTCATTTCATATGATGTTTGTGGCATCTACATGTAAGTTAAGAGTGGTCAGTGACAAAATAAGAAAATTATACAATATGTGTTTTATTTCATATCAAGTTGTGGCAAGTGCATTTTAGTAAGAAAAAAGTGTTCAGTGACAAAATTACATTACAATATGCACCTTATTTTCATATATTGTTTTATGGCAGGTGCTTTTCAGTCAAGTGTGTTCACTGCTGAGTGACTATGCAATGCAAATACCTTTTGAAGTACTTTTGATGCAATTTGTCTGCCGAGTTATCGATGTACGTATTAGACTATCCAGGTGGTACACGGCAAGTTGTATTTTCAGCTCTATTTTTACATTTTCAGTTTTGCAACGCATTGCTATATGTATTGTATCGTATCGCGATATGTATCGTATTGTGAGGTGGCTGCCAATACAAAGCCGTATTGAAAAGTGGCTCGAAGGATGAAAGGTGCTGTATAGTTGTACATTTTGAACGGTTACAATGACCATACAAACATCTCAAACCATTCTTGCAGCATAATCCACTTCCCCACTGTCCACCGTATCTGTTTCAACACTCACAGTTTTGCCAAAATATGATCAAATACACTGCTTCTATTTGTTGCAACCACTGTTACTTGTCACACGCAAGTACCGGTAGATTTGTGTACTTTGGTCCTGAGTGACAAAGATGCAGTTACTGTGTGAGTAATAAAAGCAGTATGGAAGCACCATTTTTAGCCATATTTAGTCCCATTGTGTTTGGGCCATCCAGCATACAGATGGCCAGTGCAATAATGGATGATTCACCAAAATGAGTCAATCGACTGAAGTGTTTGACTAGCAGGGAGCCTAAATTTACCCCGCAGACTAAAAGCACCGATGTGGACGTCCCACGATTTAGAAGGAAAGGGTTACTAAAGGGATCATTACAATACATGACATCAGTATCGACTGATGGGAGTAAAATCACTACACCTGCTGTAGTCCACTGCTCACACGCTTCTTATGTGAAACTTGAGGAACTGATGATACTCGCAGACATATCGTACAAAATTGCATGTTGCATCTTGAAATTTAGGGTCATCAGAAGACTATCCCAGACAATCTAAAAAGGAAAATGTCTTCCCAACACTAAGCGTTTAGAATGATTTTTGTGAAATATTCCATTAATGCAATACAATGTGTAAGATCTGGCCAGAATTTTAGTTTGAAACACTCAAAAAATGAACTAACACTACCAACCTGAAGAGGTTCCAGTGATGAAGTTGTCGTTATGTTTATGTATTGTGTTGTGGAGATGTCGACTGAAATGGTCGCGCTAACCAGCCTCGGCCCGTCCTGTCGATACGTGGAGAGGCGATAGTGAGTCACCGTTACATTCAGTCTGGCCTCGGCCCAACATGAGAGGACAAAGAGTAGAGCTGCCCTGGGGGCTTGTCAATCACGTTGAAGGTACAGGGTACGTGTATGTTTTGATAGTGTGTTTTATTGGATTAAATCCAAAGCGGCAGAAACGAGAAAACGACTCCTTTTTTAATTTCGTCCTGCTCCCCACCAGGAGACTACTTCACCGGGATGAGGGGGCGAGGAGGCTCCAGGAGATGGACTATAAAGCCCCCCAATTAGTGGCACAGCAAACACAAAGGGGGCTTATGCCACATGTGAAGATTATAAGATAGCAGTGTTATTTTCAAATTGTGTCTTTTCTTGCCCTGCTGGTAAATTCAGAGGTGAAATGCTGCCCCCTATGTCTTTGCAGCATGTCGCCAGACATTGCACCAGGGTTCGTACGGTCATGGAAAACCTGGAAAAGTCATGGAATTTTAAAATGGTTATTTCCAGGTCTGGAACACTGGAACTTTCATGACCACGAAACATGAGTCCCAGATACCGATGAGATGATGAGGTCAGAGAGCTTCAGGGAGAGGAGGCTGGTTGTGTAGCGCAGCTTGACGCAGGGCTGAGCTTTGAGTGGACCTGGGCCTGGATAAAAGTGGAGTTGGGCCTGGATAAAGGTGGAGGTCTAAACAGACGCGAGTACAGCTTCCTGCTGTCACAGTGTTTTAAATACATTGATAAGGCAAGGTATGCTAAATGCCGCCTCTGCTCCAAGGAGATGAACTACAGCAACAAGGGCTCACATGTCCTCTCATCACACTGTTCACTGTAATGACCACAGCCAGTGGACTAACAGTCCCGGCAGTCCCACGTTGCTCCCAAGAACCCTGAAATAATGAGGGTTAATGTGCCTGTACCTTCATTTAAGCGGGTTGCTGATGCAGAGGTGTGTGTAGATCACGGCTATTATTTTATTCTTTATAAGCTACCTCAGCCAGAGTGGATTATCATTTTCATTTAAATAATTGAACTGGATTGAATGCATATTAATTGCAAATAGAAGATAGGCCACAATTCCAACAGCTTTGCAGTAACAGTGGAAGTTAATATTAAGCCATACGGTAACAGGGTTCAATGAAAACTTTGCACTACAAAAGGGAAAGCAATATGTGCACTCGCTGGATGCTACTACCTACTAAAGCTCTTATTGATGTGTCAGTGTTATGAATGCCTGTCAACCAGAGTATATTTATAAATGTTTATTATTTTAATCAAACTATTGTCTCATTCGTTTGTATCATTTAAGGTATACTGTATGCTTTGGAATTCTCATTGTTGTTTTAAATATTACATTTTCTCACTTTTTCATACACTGAGATTTCACAAAATGTTTGGTCATGGAAATTTGGTTTAAAGTCATGGAAAAGTCATGGAAATCCATTGGTCAAAATGTGTATGAACCCTGTTGCACCTTTTAAGGCATTGTTAATATCAGGGCCAGAAGCAGGTGCCGCTGCGCTGATCTAAAATAGGAGAATATTGGCAGAGAGAGCACTGCTTCAGCTTGTAGAATATCACTGAAATGTGAAATGTGAGAAGATGGGTGGGCAATATTGCAAAGACTTTTGCAAGGTCGTCTTATTCCATGCTGATACCATGATAACGTGATGGTCCATTTATAAATCTATGTAACAATTGTTTATGTGTGCACGCGCTCATATTTATTCATTTACTACGTTTAAAAAATGTCATGCATCTGCCCGGGTGAGATTTGCTTTTCCCCATCTAAAAGAAGCAGCGCAGCAGGAAAATCTATGAACAGGAGACCCACTGGTCTGAGCTTCTTTGTCTGCATTACACAGAAGTTGTCTCAGGTGAGTCTTTTATAGCTTATACTGTGCTTCGTTTGTCATGTGTCACGCACACAAACTGTGTGATTATTGATATGAGCATTTCTGTGGTGTGCCGTTATGTCTTCTCAGCTCCACTTAATTTTGACCTTTCAAGCATTTCTGTCTGTTTCATTTGAGTCTTTTCCTTTTTTCTCTCCTCCCCCCTATTTGTTCACTGGCTGGTGGCAGCAGGGAGCTTGCCATGCATTTCACGTTGGACTCAGAGTATGTTGCTATGGTGGTTGCTAGGGATTTAGCCTAGAGTGACGTGGAAAGTCCAAATATTAAAGGTGTCCTTTTGATGCAGAGGCAATGGAAGCTGTGAGGAATGAGCAATCGCCTCAGAGAGCGTTTTTTTATTTCGTATGTGCCCTTTCATTATCTTGCCTTCTGTGAAATATCAGAATTGATTTTGAAAACACAAGAAAGGACTGCGTATAAAGGCATAAGCCAGAGCGAAAGGGGAGAACACTGCCTCCGCATATAATGCTTGTTCATTCATTTTCTCATTTGGGCATGTATGTAGAGAAGATTCTCTGCAGCCTCCTCATAAAAAAAGGACAGTAATTGTATCTGCTGAATGACAATGGACAGCAGTAAGTAAGGTTTAATGTTTAGTGTTTGATGATTTTGAATTACAAATGATGTCCTTGGCATGTACAGAAGCTAGACCAAATAATGGGAACATCTAACAAAATGTGAATGTCAAATACCTTAAAGAAAAGACCAACCTCTGTCAGACGAGTGTGTTATATTAATCCTTTATCTAGCAAAAAAGAATTTTAAATCTATTTTTCACTTCACATTGTGGAAGTGCCTTTAGGTACCCTAAAGGGTAAATGATGTTGAGTTCTTTTCGTGAGGTGGATCAGTGCTGCGAAAGAACAGACGCTACAGTACACTGTTGTGTATGCAAGCCAAACATGACTGAGCTCCGTTTTTGGCAAGCTTTTTTTTCGATACATGCTACTGTGTGCAACTCTGGAAGGTGTTTAAAAATAAAGAATTTCTGTTTGATGAAGTAGTCGAAGAAAAACAGAGCGCTATCAAAAACAGGAACATGAAGACGAGGAAATTGCTGGACCGCTTGGCACAGAGGACAAAGTTGAACTGGCACAGAAACGGGGGGGGGGGGGGGGGGGATACACTAGGGAGGTGTAGGTGATTAGACACAGGTGGGATCAATCAGGGGGCGGGGCAGACAATCACAGTGGCGGGAAAACACACAAAGACAAGAAGTGAAGTGACCTGAGAGGAGATGTAAGTAGCACAAAATAAAACAGGAAACACAGACAAATGATGAAATAAGAAAACACTACTTAATAATTTGCATGTAGTGCATCAAGGGCTTCAGGAGGGTAATACAGTCATAGAGGTAAAAACTGTATCGCTTATTCAAAAGCTATGTGTCTGTTTTAGCTATTAGCTAGCTAACCTAGCCATAGTCGCAGGATTGCTCCATTATAATGTCTATTTACAATTTGAAGCTGTTAAATACAGGATCAAACAACTATTTGCTATGTAAAGATATCGTGGACTAACGTTTACCTGAGCAGAGATGAAGTCTCTCTCCCTCTGTGCATGTTGTCCCCCACTGGCTAGCCGGTCGTTGCTCTGCACTGCTGTAATACTGTGGTTACAGCTGATAATGCCGTCCCAACCGACGGCGTTGTGGCGGAGGTGTACGCCCACCCTTCGGTTCCCCCTCAGATACTGCCAGCTCTGTCAGCACTTTGGCTTTAGTTTGTTCTGTTAGCGCTGTTAGCACCGTTCGCTATAAGCCGCCGGCATGTTGAGAGTTGCTGAGAAGCAGTCAAAATGTTCCCAATCTCTTGCACCTTTAAATTGTAAACTTAATTTGAAATTCTTGGCAATCAGTGATGCTTTTCCAAGATTTTGTATATATTTGATTGGATGTATGTATTCTACTTGTGCTTTTCTTTTTGTGACTGCTTGATATGAAGGTTTATTTAGCATGTGGCAATCAATAGCAGCCTAAATGATAATGTCCAGTGCCCAACACAAGAGCTGAAGGCCTGAGGAGAGAAATACCTGCCCTGCCCTTCCTCCCTCTTCCTGTTGTACTGCCTTTCCTTGACTTGCAGTCCACAGCTGTAGCAGCCATCACACAAGCTCAGGCAGGCTAGTTAGCCCGGAGAAAAGAGTCTGAACCCCCGATCAATAACTTAAGTCTTGTCTGCCTAATTGCTCATTGGTTGACATTGGCGCAAGGCTAAATGTAAGTGCATGTTCCCCCGAGTGATCGTCTTCGGCTCTATTTCCACCACTTGCCGCCAAGTGTTGGGCTCATGGTCTGCCCCTCTCTTTTCTCCTGTCCTCGCCTCTGTTCGCCCATGTTCGGAATGGAGAAAACCTGACCTGATCGGCTTCTTCTCAGCTACCTCAGCGGGATGAGACTATCCAGATATTCCAAAGAGATGTGTTGCTCCCTCACCAGGCCCGTGACTCTCAGGCTTCTCAGGTAAATATCCGGGTTTAATGACGAACAGGAAGATTAGCCAGTTGCTCTCGCTCTCAATTTCAATGAGCGCCAGGAAATTAGCTGGTGTGGTTTGGGGTTTTCTGAACGGCTTATTCTATGCAGACGCACTTTATGAGCATGGAGCAGAGTATGGAGAGGCCAGTATTGATTGTGCTCATTGTGAATTATGTGAATAGATAAAAGTGTGAGTGTGCATATATATTAGGCAATTATGCGCTCAGGTGCTAAAGTAAAAATTCTGCTGAATAAATATGAAATATGCCTCCATCAGCATCCAACTGTTGTTCCCTCGGCACAAGTAATTTGAGATGATAATTGGGAAAGCATGTTTGCCTTTTTCTGATGAGATGAGATATTATGATAGCTCTCTGCAGCCTGGGTTTAAATCTGTATTGATCAGCGTGAGGCTCAGGAGCTCAAATGAAAACGGCAGTACAGCCCCTGCACAGTTCCATATACATTTCTGTCTTTGTCTTGCACATTTATTATGAAGAAATCTTACAATCCATTGAACATTGAACATCAGATATTGTGTAGCATAAGAAGCTCATTTGTATTTGTTCTCGCCCTCTTTTCCAGTAGTAGTGTGCTAATGTCATGATTTAAATGAAGTATTGATCAGTTTAGGAGGGGAGAATAGAGAGAGGGAGCGATTGTGAGGGAAAGAAAGCAAGACCAGGGTTATCGGTGTGGATCGCATACAGAAAGAGTGCGCTAACGGATGAGACGCATTTTAAGCGATTCCGTGAAATGGATTTCTGCATAATCTGTATTTTTAATTCAGGAATAACCGCCAGCCTCTTTTGTTTGACTTATTCCGAGAATCAAAAACGGACACGGAGATGACGCAGCGCCTTGAACAGAGCAAGAACGGAAATAACTGTCTTTTTTACTCTTGCTTTTTGTTGATTTCGTGGAGTATTTGCCAGCCTGTATACCGACGGTTAAATAATGGTTTGTTCTGGTTCCTCTCTGGGTCTCCATCTTGTCTGGTTATAATTCCTTCTGTAACGACGACATTGCATCAGGCACACTGGATTAAAGCCTCCGTCCAAGTGAACCAGGAGCTAGGTTTGTTTGTCTTCCTCTTACTGTCCTCCTTTCCTTTCTCCAAAGCTCCCTCCTCTTCCTCTCTCTCTCACCGGCTTTGGCTCCCTCTCTCCCTCTCTCTCCCCCTCCATCCCTTCCCCTTATTGTGATTTAGCCCGGCGAGGTAGTATTAATTAGTGGCCTGTTTATTGTTGTTGGCTCTCGTACTGGGCTGGCAACTGTTTGTTTTCAGTTTTGCAAGAACGGTTTATCTCTCCGTTTGCTCAATATAGTCACATCGCTGTGTATTCCACTGCTGCACTACTTCAGTATTACCTGTAATTTTCTATAAAACATTAATAGTTAACTTTGGTAGTATAGCACGTGTTCTGTTCTAGTTGAATAGCAGATTTGTCACTTTAAGTTTTTCATTTCTGTTCATTGATAACCTGTTCTTATAGTTATAATTTAGATTTTTTTTAAAGTGACTTATTTGTAATTATTTATTGATAAAATTCGACCTGAACATGACAGTCTTTAGATTTAGAAAACAATGTTTATAGATATGCATTTAAATTAGATCCTTGTTGAATGTTATAATCTACATAGAGTTACCGATCAACAGTTTTTTTCTTTTAATAAAGACTGGATTCTAGCCATCACAATAAGTGTATTCTGTATTATGTGCAAACATTTGTTTCAAATAAGTTGTGACTTTAGTTTCAAGAAAATTCGGCTTTAACTTCAGCAGTCCTCCTGACATAGAATTAGCAGATGAAGATAGATATGAGGCCTGCCGTTGACGGAACAGGATTTTGGCCGGCTTTATTTCTGAAGATCTGCTCTTGAGGATGGGGAACCATGGTGTATCTAAGTCTCAGCTACAGACTGAGCAGGTTGGCTGCGCAGAGAGGATAGGCTCTGTGTACTGGATTGATTTTTCTCCTCCTCTCGCTGCCCTGCCTCCTTTTGTGGTTCAATAGCTGGACAACCAGGAGCAAGGCTCTCTCAGTCGCTGCCTGAACTGCAGGAGAGCCGTCTGGATCTCCGGAGGAACAGAGTCGCATGCAGCAACACCAAAAGCAGCTTCAGAGCCAGACTCGGCAGGCCCAGGAGCTCCACAGTCAGGTATAGTGCTCCCTGCCAGGCCTGGGGTTTCCCAGCAGGCCCCAGACTCATCATGCTTCATGTGCCCATCCCTTCCGCGCATTTTGAGCGGAATAGCAATTTGAACATCAAATTTGAGATATTTCCATCCCTGCGTTCTTTCATATTAATTAAATGTAGACGTGCTGGCGCCATCTGATGTAGAATAATGCAGCATGTAGAGTCACAGTTCAAATGTATATGTGTATATTAAGAACTAATGGTCAGGTGATGAAAAATGCAAACTTTATGGCATTCACTTCCATTTGTGATGCATGTACACAAATGTTGCACAGAAAGGAAAGAAGTGTACCTCATAGACAGATGGGCAGGGATGTATGTCCACTGAGCCACCAGACAAACCTGTTCTGTATGACAAACAGGCACTTGGTCACATTGACAGGCAAGACAAACCGGCACTTGGTCACATTGACAGGCAAGACAAACCCAGGATTCTGACGATTGATGACTGTTGTTTCCGACATATATTCAAAGAAAAAATGCTGCTTGCCACCTTCCCTCGAGAAAATAACACTGACCAATCTGAATCACTGACTGTGATGATTGATGGGGTCTGTGTCACCTGTTGCCAAGCCTCTGGGCAGACTCGGTTTGTGTTGTTCAGTCAGAGCCTGAGGTGTCTCTCAGTATTGTTGCCTGGAACATTGTCGGTGATGCCTTAGCTACTCTGTGAATCTTTGCTTATTTTCTCTGTCTGCCTACTGTTCTTCCAGATGTCATTGGCTGTGACGATCACCCATCATTTATTTATAATCAGAATTCCACAGGGTTACCTTTGACTCATCATCTCCATCCCCATCCAGCTCATGTGATTCACAATTCACAATTATGGTATGGTCTGTCTGCTATGTTGAAGCATTAATACCAGTGAGATAATGATTTACTGTGACTCTGCAGCACCAAAAAACTAATTCTCTGAACACATTTAAAGAACATCCTCGGAGGTCTTGTTGGTTTGTACAGTGATTACAAAGTTAAATGTCACGTTTTCTCCAACATGTTAATGCTGGGACTAACTAACCGTTGGGTCTGTAAAACTCTGCTGTGGCATTCAAGTTTTTCAGGATCTTGAAGTGCACTTGTAGCCTTTGTTCAACCTAATGACAGCGGCTGTGACCAAATCTGTAGCTACATGGGCCACTGTGGCCTGCTCCTATAGGCTGGAAGGTTTTTTTTCTACAGGAGTAACCTGCAATTATCAAAATTACAATAACTCATGAAAATTTCGGTTCTGATACTTTCAAAAAATCGTGTTCCAAAAGCCTGTTTTAATTCATATAAAACATGTATCCTTAGCTTCATTAGGCTACAGGGGTCACTAATAGGCGGACCGCGGTCCGGGTCCGGACCCAGACAACGTTGTATCTGGATCCTGACTTACAACTGATAGATAATTGAGAATTATTTAATTTTGACGGAGTGGTTCTACTCGATCAGCGGTCCAGGAAACACACCAACCAATTACATGCGTTGTACATCATCTCACGTGATGCTACTCAGCGAATCAAATATGTGTATTCTGATTAGCATCGCAACTGCAGCGAGATTTACACACCCAGCAGGAGAAGTACGTGGGTCAGATGAGTTATTTCACAAGACGTTCCCCAAAAAGAGGAATGTGGACAGCTTAACCTGAGCCGTTAACCAATAATGGACAGACTCTCATATCTTCATTCTTCACACGGGCAGTTCAAAACCAGTACGTCTCATATGTTCAGAAAACGTGGCGATTATAAAAAGAGACAATGTGAAGCGCCACTACGAGACAAAGGACAAGTATTTTGAGCAAATGCAGCCTCTCACATCCAAGAGCCCAATACTATCAGAATCCGAGCGCATTAATTCACTGCCCAACAATGCTGTGAACAGAGAGCAATAGAGCTGAAACAAGTGGTTTCAATAGCCACAGATAAAGGCCCTACAGACAAATATCTCTTTTTAGAAGATGAGAATAATATAATGGTTTTCTTGGTTGACATCACTTGACCCTGAATGAATTGGATTTAAAGCTGCAGGACAATTCAGTGAAATTCATTTTTCTAAACTAAAGTACTTTATTTTAAGATAAACATTTTTCAAAAGCTTTCTGTCATGTATTGTTTTTTATCCAGCCCTTATTTGACTTGAAATGAGAAAAAAACATGTATTTATTATTTGAGTATGTTTTATTCATAATTCATCCAGTTCAATTTGAAAACTGACAATAAATATTGTTGAGATATTATTCAGTCAACCTTTCTTTATTTGATTTGATAATCAGTTGCTGACTACATACAGACGTTAATACAACTAATAGGCTACTTCAATACATATGGGACGAAATCATTGCGCAAGTGAGACATTATTGTGATCTTCCGGACCCTTGCATGAGGAAATTCTCTCTAACTGGACCTCGTAAATTATTTTAGTAACATACAGAGGACAATTAACATGTCAAAAGTCAAAGACTTGGAAGAAGGTTTTGTAAATGTATGATTTGGATTGTAATGTGCCATCCATCAGCTGCAGTTAAAGGAGAAAGGGGACCGTCATCCAATATAATGCATCCGCTCTTTCATGTTAAGCTCCATAAAAGTCAGATTTCTTTCTTTGTTAATGCACAGTTGTCACTGCATACTAATCTGTAATGTATGTTCCTATGAACATCTATATAACAGCTGTAGCTCGTGCCCTGCATGGGCCTCTTCGTCCATCTGTACTACATCCGTGATACATGGCAGACTATAGTTCTGTTCCCATTTGTTCTTCAGCGTCAAGCGGTCAACAATTGAAGAAGTTAAGATCGGCAACTTCCTTCTGTCAGACCTCCCACATGCAATTGCTGAGAGATGCCTATTTCCACATCCCCAAGCACAACGTTCCCGCATTTCTTCTTCCAAGGAATACAATACCAGCACAACTGGCTGCAGCTATTCCCTGGCTTAGTCTATGGAAACAGTGGTCATTACGCAGGAGTAGGATCAGGGTGGTGTTCTACTTAGATGACCTAACTTGGGATGGGTAGGTGGGAATAAAACTCCATATAAACTGTTTGGAGCTGTCCACGGTGCTGAAAGTGCTGGACACTTTGTTCCTCTGTTTAAAAAAAACAAAAAAACACAACAGCTGCAGCATACATCAGCCACCAGGGCGGCGAGCGCTCGGCCTGGCTGCTAAAAAATAGCCAGGGGCCTTTTGCTGTGGTCTCACAAACACCTACTCTCCATCAGAGCATTGTACACCTGGGGTACAGACTAAATGGCTGGCGGGGGTCCGTGGGTCACAGGGTGGGGGGGGGGGGGCACCACCACCTGAATGAGGAGTGGATGCATTCTCTCACTTGCAGTGGCACAGAGCTGTCCTTTGCACATTTCACGCAGCTTTGCCGATCCCTCGTCTCTCAGTGCGCATTCAGGAAGTTAATCTAACGGTTATTGTGGTGGCACCAGCGGCTAGAGTCTCTTCTACTACAGCATGTTACGCATGTAGATGGTCCACTCTGTAGCGCTGGTGTGTAGAGAGAGGCTCAGGTCCCACGTCATGTCCTTTGCCTCGTGTGTTAACCTACCTATAAACGTTGGTAGATAACAATTTGGCCCCATCAGCAGTTAAAATGTATAGCCCAAATATCTCTGAAGATGCTATCCCCCAAGACTCATTCTAGCCCTGACATATCGTTTCAACATAGATCGACAACAGCAGCATGCTCTAAAGCCCAATTTGTCTCATGGCGCACTCAAAGAGTTTTTTATCCTAAAACATGCAGGGATCTCCTGGGCTTCTCCGTGGATTTCTGTAGCTAGGCGCTAGCTGCGCGCGCTGGGAGCTTCTCAGACATGACTGTCACACGTATTTAATTGATAAAAGCACTGTTAACATGTCTGAGGATTTGACAAAGATGGCCATTTCGTTTTTAAATGCTTTAGAAGCAGTTCAAAATTCCAATTTCAATTTTGCCAGCCAAATCAAATTGTTTACAGGATATTCAACCTTTGTTACAGTTTCATGCATTTGATACTTGACTTCTGTTTTTACAGGGCTTGTTTAAAGGCAATGAACTAGATATGAGTTTACAGTTAATTACTTGTCGGCATTTTGGAGGTTGTTTTACGGCATCTTGGCGGTGACACGTTTTGTCTTATTGCTATTATATTAGCTAGCTAATGCAGGTTTACTCTAGAGTTTCACTCTCAATATTGCTAAATAGCCAAGGTTTTTTTAAAAAATAAAATGATTTCATCTATGAAGGCCACTCAACACAGTCAACAGCACAGAGGTTCAGCAACCAGCCGGTACATAAGGACCTTGTAGACTGTGTCGGTCAGATATTCACATGAAAACTTAATGACGTCACGACTGACCATGGGCTCTGTGCCTGAATACTTTAATGTTGGAGAACCATTGCGGACTTCTAAATGAGATTGTAACCCCTCATGCACACCATATCTGTATTTTGTGAAAAGCTTTTGTGGGTCCGGCTGCCTCAGCCATTGCTTAAGGTTCAGGAAATCAAGCAAACAGCCAGACGATCTCTATTGACAAACTTGGCCACACTAAAGCACTCTGGGCTTTATTCAACTTCTTTTTTGAACATTTCATCTTTGTAGTTTTGTCAGTTTCTTTAGCTGTTGACCTGCTAGATTTGTCTCAGTCAATTGCACATGACGTCATCATAAAGGAAAGGACCAGGGCAGCTCTATATTAATGTCCTTTGTCTTTGAAATGAGATATTTAATAATCATAAATGAGTGCAATGTTTTCACCACATACTTGGCTTTATCCATGCTCACATGTGTCTCATGAGTTTTGTAGTTTTTAATTCTGATGGACAGTTAGTTAAACGTAGATCTGGGTGAGGGCCTTATACATGAATGTATAATGCTAAGAATATGGCTGAACATATTTCTGTGGATTTCCTGAGCTGGAGATGGAGTATCAGACGAAGTCAATAGTCTAGCACCTATTTCTTTGTGTGTTTTGTATATTTGTATTTAAAGGAATAGTGATTGGGATTTTGAGTAAGGAACTCCATAAAGTCAATACATTTGTTGTTTTTACTTGTTGGTTTTTCAAAGAGTTAAACAAACACAATTTACGGGGTTAATTAGTGAGCTCCGGAGCTGCTGCTAGGCAATTTTTGCCATTTTGACAGAGCCAGGATAGCTGTATCGCCCCTTTACAGTCTTTAAGCAGATAAGCTAACCATCTTTAGCTTCATATGTAGTGGACAGAGTGGTTTCAATCGTCTCATATAGCTGTCAGCAAGAAAGCGAACAAGCATATTTCCCAGAATGTCAAACTATTCCTTTAAGCATGTAGGCTTGTTTGTGTCTATCCTTCAGGTGTAAGGCAAGGCAAGGCAAGTTTATTTGCATAGCACATTTCAACAACAAGGTAATTCAAAGTGCTTCACATGAAACCATTAAAAGCATAAAGGCAAAAGTAAAAGAGATTTAAAACATACATTGAAACAATAATCGATGTCTCCCTGAGACATTACGCTGCACGCAATCAACCATACACTACCGCAATTCTGCAATTACTCGCACACAAACCACGTCTGGAAAAGATCTCTGCCGATCTGCGTTTTATAGTGTACGCCTTGCACGAATAAGAACTATAACTTATCATAAAAACCTAAATATAACAGCGAGATTTATCTTAGCTGTCATGTCAGTTACTCAAAGTGAAATAGTGTATGTCGGTAACCTACACAAATGCCTGTAAATATAGAATTATTAGAATATCATTACTATTTACCTGCCAATGTGTTGACTGCTGAAGTAATGACATGGTTTCTGTGTTTCTTAATTCAATTTATCAATAGATTCATAGACAAATTGCAAAGGGAAAGAAATGTATTTCTGCAGCATTGTAAACAAGCACCAGCACCAACTTATCTTCACAGAGTATTCAGAGTTATTACTGTCTGTCTGTCTACATAGTGCATATATATTGTCTCGCATTAGTGCCGTAGGTTTAATGCATTGCAGGTCTCTCAGCCATCCATTACAGCAACACTACATTGTTCTTATTCGCCTGTTGATTACGAAATTGTTTATGTGTGTGTTAGCACAGGCAGACATGCGTTTAGGTTTTTAGGCATTTTTCAAATTGTTATTCATGCATATGTGCATGTATGCCTGTATGTACGTGTGGGCATATGTGGATTTCTGGTATTTGTCTCCTCTGTCTCTGTGTCACCTTTGTTGACATTGTGTCTCTCCTTCTGCAACACCGTGCTCTCTGCTTTAATGACGCATATATCTCATCTCCAGTCACTGCCTAATCCCAGCAGCGCTGGCTCAGGAACAGATTACTGTTTCCAGACGCCAGAGCAGGGTGGGGGTTGGAGGGTAGACAGGTAGAAAGAGATGCCTCAGAGATACAATATACAGACAGATCGAGCGGGCCAGCACATGCATGTGAATGTTCACACGTATATGCAGGTATGTCAACAAATTTACAGCAGAAACATCGACCAACATGTTGTTCCCTGTCTGTTTGTGTCTTGTCCTTTTATACCACATTTTCATTTAACCATTTAAATATAACGTATGTGCTGACTTTCTAAATTCAGAATATATTTTTCATATAAACAGTCATGCCAGTACAATGCGCAGTGAAAAGCGTTGTCCGAAAATGCCAAGTGTAAGAGTATAGAACATGAACATCGGACACAGGAAAGCTTACTCATTGCTGTGCTTTCATGCTGCTACATGCAGAGTTGTCCAAGATGGCTGCCTCAATCAGCAGGTACTGTGCTCCTGACTGCTCAGACCTCAGCCGACACAATCAAAACAGTGATTTTACAAGGTAGGGCTCCATACTAGATCAATAAAGTCTCAGGTTATTATTGCATTTTGTTCACATTATTATTCCCTTTGTAGGATCACAATGTTGTTGTTTTTTTTACATTTGTTCAGCCAGTAGCACACACCCTCTGGTTTGCTGGGCTTTTTTACAAACTGGTAAACATGTTCCGTTTTGTCAGCTGCTTCTCAGCACTCAGTCATGCGCTTACTTATACATCCAGTTCTGAGTCTTATTCAAGTTACAGTATAGATAAAAGCATGGAGCAGAAGGTTTAGGTAAGCATGCCTTCTTCTAAACACGCTTATCTGGTGGTTCATTTGAGCTTCTAGCAGACCCGCAGCTTCAGGTGTAAATAATTGGGAGTGGTATGTGCCGAAGTGGTGTTATCTGTCCAGCGGCTGCTGTCATCATGCCAGCCACCTCCCGAGAACATGACTTTTAGCACCAAATGATTGCTAATAAAACAATTGATTGAGAGGAGAAAGAGAGTGAGCACCATAAACAGGCTGGATTCTGCCCTTTAATTCCACCATCGTCAGAGAATTGGTTCTGCTGTGCTGCAGAGTCGGTCCCGCACACAAGCAGTTTAGTTGTCTGCCCAAGGACCGAAATTGAATTTAGCCTGTGTGTTGTAAGTGTGGGTGTGTGTGAGTGTGTGTGAATGTTTGTGTTTGTATGCGCATGCGCCCCTCAGTCTCACTGCCTTTGTCTGTGCCTGTGTGTCTGTCTGCATGAGTCAGTTTGGAGTGCCTCTGTGTGCAGGAACTGGCTTTGCATGACCTGCATATGTAAGAGTTTGTGCTGCTGCAGTGGTTGTGTGTGTGCATGCTGTTTTTTGTGCTTTCTTATTCTCTAGTCACTTAATCGTTTTACACTGCCTGCTTGTACTGAGGCAGTTATGTGCTGTGTGTGCACTGCTGTGTCGTTTCTGGATTTGAATGCTTCTTAGCGTGTTATTATAGTGTTACAATTGATGATCATCATGTTAACATGTAAACCTAAAAATGCCCTCAGTTACTGTTGGTATCATCAGTCTGTTGTAGGAAACTTTGTTGGCAGTCATTTCCTGTTGACTGTGTGCAGATTGCATTTGTAGAACGTAGATGAATTGTTTCGCAATGGTTCTCAGTGTGCTGGCGAGTGTGTAACAGTTCTGCGTGTGTGTTTCTGGTGCTGGTTCTTGATGAAAGACTCGACCAGACGCATATATCAGAGCTCCAGCACTAATAAAAGGCCAGCAAGCTGTGCTCCTCTCCTTCTGGGAACAGCACCGCTTTTTACTGCTTCTCTGACAGCAAGATAAAGTGCCCTTCCAATTAGAAAAATATTTGGCCACATACCTACCAACAGCAATCTTGGGTTTTTATTTTTTTATGCCATTTGATCTGGAATCCTTGCTATTTTTACAGTGTTCTTTCTTATCACCGCGTCTTGGGTATGCACATGTTAATGTGCGCTCGACCACTGCACCACAGTGCTGTATAATGAAATAACCGTGGTTTTATTTTGGTGTCTCTCTTCTCATTTTGGTCTTTCTTTCAGAAAGGTAGGGCTGTGTGCAGTTCTGCTTTAGTTTGGGAGTGAGACAGTATGTGTTTTAGCTCTGTTAAAGAATACTCTAGATGTTTTTTTCTTCTTCTTTTTGTTTCCAGAGTGCATTCAAATTTAATTCTCTCTTGTTGTTGTGAAAAGAGGCACACGTAAAAAATAATTGGCTGTAGGAGAGAACAAAGGGCTGGCTCCTCTCTCCTCCCTGCACACCCCAGTAAGGCATTAATATCAAGTCTGCTGCATTGTTCTGCTGTCTGCAGCCATCCCCCTAGCCAGACACTCAGCTCTGGAGAAGTCACTTTTAATGTCTGATAATCAAGGTGAATTTTCAAAAAGCTGCCATTTTCAAATGATGGTGTATATATTATGTGTAGATGGGTGTTCAGGAGCAGAGGACCTCCACTTGGTGAGGGAGAGAGCCTCAGCCATGCGAAGTGAAAGAGAGACACCCAACGGCCACTGAGGGTACTGCAGGCTGATTGGAGCTCTAATCAGAATCCTGTGAAGGATGGAAGCCAGCTGGTATATCGGTGGCATTGCTGACATTTCAGTGATCATTTCCTTTCTTATTTTATGAATAGTTTTTTTGTGGGGGGTTTGATTATAACTAGCATTTCATCGTCGACTATAATGTGCATGGTCCAGTATTGCAGCATCTGTGTGCGTCTCCTGTGGCTGTGGAGTGTCGGGGGAATGTATTTCTCGCGTACAGATGCTGCCTGCTGTTGCCCCTTGCTGAAGGGAGCTCTTGTGCAGCGTTATTGGGGAATCAGGCAGCCAGCAGCAGAGCAGTGGAGCTCCATTTCCCTGCTACAGGGCACAGACTCATCGTCCTCTTGCTCCTCCCACCTCCCCTCATCCCCCAGCACTAGGTATGATTATTTCTCCTCTGCTCCACCGCGCCATTATATTCCAGGTCCGCAGTTACCCCTCCCCGCTGTCATTTTTCATGGCATGTTTTTGCCCGTGTGCAGCGCTGCACATTTGCACTGTGCCTGTGCAATATGTTAAGGAGGTGAATATACGCTGTGTGCAGAATGTAATAAGTATATATTTATTTTCTTTGCTGGTGATTTACTGTTTTTTTCCGGTGCTTGAGAAAAAAGGCCGGTTCTAGCCATGTATCTTAACAAACATGACTGCTGCGTATGCACTCGCCTCCAAGGCTTTTTACTCACCGGGGAAACAAAATTATACATCTGAGGAAGACTGGTTGTTTTTCGTGCTATGACTGTGAAAAACCTGCTTGGTATTTTGGGATATAAGCTAATACCAGTTGGGTAAGGTTTTGGTTTTGGTGTATGTGGCAATTTCTGCATAACAAACTAAATTCAGTTTTGCAGGTATAGCAATGTTGACAGCTGATCAGGTGATCAACACATTTGGGCTATTCTTTGTGCTTAAATTACCCCAAACCACCACACACAAAGCCAGACA
Source organism: Melanostigma gelatinosum (assembly GCF_949748355.1). Classification (NCBI taxonomy): domain Eukaryota; kingdom Metazoa; phylum Chordata; class Actinopteri; order Perciformes; family Zoarcidae; genus Melanostigma; species Melanostigma gelatinosum. Next base: position 14,483,109 of record NC_136635.1, read on the forward strand.
TGCAGCCATCAACAACACAAGTTGTTCACCACCTTCTGTCTGCCTCTCCATACTGACCACAGGCATGATGGGAGTCCAAACGCAAACACACAACACACACATACACACACACACACACACACACGGCTGAAATTTACATTGTAGTGCTCATAGTAGTAACCCCTTTTAAAACTTTGAGATACACAACCTGATTTTACTGTTGTGCCCACTGCTGCCATGAATCCCAGACTTTCCTCCCAGCTCACTCTGGATGAGTTGAAAAACATCCAGAGTGAGCTGGAAGCAGAAACGGGAAATTTGGAGGCGACAACTATAACAAAATCAGGGAGTCTACTGCAGAGATGATGTAAAATATGATCCAGTGTGTACGAATGTCAGTGAATATTTGAGTTTTCAGCTGTCTTGCTGTGAAAGACTAATATAATGCTCTACTTCAGTACATTGCGAAATGAAAAGACACTTGCCAATTTACACCCAACTTTGTAGATGTGCATTGTTTTCGATGTTCGTCTGTATTATAGTTTGTGTATTACTATACAGTACACTGGATGACAGTGTACAAATATCTTTTATTATGGACTACTTAATCATTTTGACATTCTAATTTAAAATATTTACTGTGGTGGTTTTGTTTGTATGCTGTAGTATAGTGCAGCTTCTATATATAGAGACTGGCTGTGGGTTGCAGATCATATCATATTTTATCTTCTATGAAGAACAACTTTGAGTCTGCTGGCAGTCCCATATTGTATTGTCATATCTGTCAGTGTAACGACTGCCAGCAAGGAGGCTCAAATTCCTTCTTTTTTGTGTTGATTCATGGAAATGTACAAAATTGAATACATCTGGGGGCTTACAGTGCTTGTCCATGCTCCCGTACCATGCACCTGATACCTGGTACAGCGCCTTGATGTAACGTTGTTTATAGATAACTCGCTTTTGCCTTCAGTGTGATTGCATAATAACCAAGCATTCAAATGTGCGAGTGCTTTATTTGTACCCCGGCAGTAGTCATGATAGCATTATTTCTCTCTGGCTGGTTGCAGGGCATACTTTCAAAGTGCGGATCTCAGCTGTGGTGCAGCATAAAGAGAGGGAAAGGAGGAGGAGAGGGCCACAGGCATTCTGATGAAAGGATGTGCGGGGAATCTGGAGTGTGGAGAGAGAGAGAGAGAGAGAAGGAGCGTTTTGCCAGTCCAGTGTGGCAGAGCAGGTCTGGCTCGGTGCCAGCCTGGGCACTGTGCCCACGAGGAGGCAGTGTGTGGCCAGCGCTGACTGTAGCACACAGAGAGAGAGAGACTGAGAGATATAAATGTGTCTGTGGGGGGTGTCTGAGGTCTAGTCTGCGTTTGTATGTGAAGTGGCCAGGTTGTGATACAGCAGGAAAGTGGAGTGAGGCAGGAGAGAATAAGGGGAGATTTCCTGGGCAGTGTTATGTCACCAGCTCTATTACGGCTCTCAGGCCTAGTGTACAGAAACAACGGCGGTTTAACCTGCAGTTGAACCGGTATCCTGCTCTCACCGCCGAGGAGTCGATGGACCAATTGGCACAGTTAATTTAATCAGGCATGTGTTGTTTCTTTTAATCATGCACTTGATTGTTGCTGTTAATTAGATTGTTTCTTTATGCACTGCTTGAGTAAATACTTTCTCCATGGGACACGAATGTTATCTCTGCTTTGTATGCATTTACATATTATTTGCCTTTCTACTATCTCTCTCTCTCTGTTCTCCTCTTTGTATCCTTAAAATATTCTGCACACCCCTCAGCGGTTCCGCATGGCAGACAGCCCTAATATAATCTGTGCGTCTGAATTCTAATTTATACCGTCAGGATAAAATAAATAGTCTGCAGTTAATTGCGGGGAGCCAGCTCCTGGCTTTACCTCGGTGATTTATGAAGCGCACGTAGGCATTCGGCAACGCATTTTTCTTAATTTATTTTTAATCTGTCTTTCAATTAATTTAGCTGCAAACGTCTTAATGATGGCAGAGGGCTACGTTAATGAGCCCGGTGAGGGGAAATGAACACGCTCTCACCCCTGTGGGGGGGGGGGGGGGGGGGGGAGAAGTGGGAGACGCTTTGAGGATGGGGTCATGCAAAAGGTCGTATGCTACGTCTTCACATTACTCTAAGAATGTTTTAGCGTTTCACACGTGTCAAAGGAAATGGTTCTTCTGAGGTAAATTACCACTTTCAGTTCTTTTGGAACCGTCTGTTTCATGATGTGTAGCAGAGGTTGTCTCTGCCTTATTTAACTTTCTCCAGCAAAAACAATACAAGGCGATGTCAGTTGTTCTCGGTGATTGGCATCTTCACACCCACCGCCACTTCTATTTAAGCTGGTTCATTCAACTGCTGTAGAGGAAGTGTCACTCTATTCTTGAACTACGCCCATTCTTCCAGTGATTTTGACACCACGCGATTGTCCAATTCGCACATCTTGTAGACGACTCACAAATTTCGGCCCATGAATAAAAGTTGTATTCACAGTGGAATTGAATGAGCCATGTTTTTTGTTCTTTTTGGGAACTAATAATTTCACAGTTAAGTAAAAATGTAGTACAGCTTTCATCGTCTGGCTGTTTGCTGACTGACCAACCTGAGCAAGTGGATGACAGGTGTTGATGCCTGCTTTTCTTTTTGTCTTTAAGCTTGTGTGGATTCCCATTCCAGCTGCTCATGCGGTCTTTGTCCCCGTGTGCCGTGTGTCTTGACTCGAGGCTCTCTAGAGGAGGCAAAGAAAGCTCACGGACAAGAAATTGCCCCACATGATGAGAAGCATTTTATCCATCGTTTCACCCCCTCTCAAATTAGACCAATGTCTCTTCTGTACTTGTTATGCACCATCGTTTTCTGCCAATTAGCATGGAGCGTCTCAGCGCTGGAAGGGCCTGGTGTGGGGTAGGCAGGAAGGCGAAGTAACCGTGGTGGTCAGCTACCAGACAGCTTACATCAGCCTACCCCATTAGGGACATCCGCACACAGCTCTCTGCATCAGGATGCTCTCATTTACCGCCTCCACATCCAGCCATTTATCTCTCTTTCCCCCGCTCTCGCTCTCACGCGCACTCCCACTCCCTCTCTTTTTAATTTTCCTCTCAAAAACAGATCCCACATTAAGCAGCCAAGCATGGCTGGCTGCAGTGGCTCTCCTGAAAGAGCAAAGGAATGATTTAATTTCTTCTCCTCTCTGTCTCTGTGGCCTCCTCTGCCTGCTCATACACAGATCATTACACACAGAGGCCTCATTTTCATCTCCCTGTGAGGGCACACGCAGGGCTTAAACTAGTCAGCCACGCCATGGCCATTCCTGACGATCAATACCTGTGGTCAGGACGGAGCACGCAGTGCTTCCTAAATAGGCCCTGCAGGTCCAACCATAAAACACCTTAGAGGCCATACATGCCACCCCATAAATCACACTTTTTGGGGGGCTTTCAATCCTCCGGTGGAGTGAGGTGAGCCGGGGTAATGATGATTAAGAGGTCATGACACTATTCGGAAAATACTGCTAAACTAAAGATTCATAGCAAGAGTTCACTCTAAATGAGTCCGGTTTGCATAGGAATGGGATAGGAACAGGTTTGAGCTGTTTCCCATATATATATATATATATATATATATATACTTTAAAGTAGAATGTGTCTTTTATTCATAGGATCACGTTCAAGGCATACATGTTTTTCCTAACTGGTAAACAACAAGAAGTGAAGGAGGGGGAGACAAACTTCGTGATGTGATTAATGCCATGAGTGTGTGCAACGCACAGCAACGTACACGGCATGTATTCTGTGAAGACATCAGGGCCTGCAGAGATGGTTTCATTTAAAGTGAGAAGTGCTAATGAGATTTTACTCAGTTGGAACCTGAATGAAACCGAGATAAGCTCAGAGGAATAGTCAGTTTGAGTTTTTCCATATGGATAGTTCACTGTTTGCTTTGTAGATTGTGGGGCTGGAGCAGGTGATGTATGGACCAGATCACAGTTAGCCTGGGGGCTGCTAGACAGACAGAAAAATGGATGTGTTTCTCATCTTGCTTTTGCCTCCAAAGCTCTCAGCTGGCCTGATCCCCACATTAACCAAACAGATAGCCAACAACTTTAATTACCTTTGCATCCAGTCGCTCTCCTCATCCACCACTCCCCACTTCGCCTGTGCAAATGAAAGAAAGAGAGGGATAGAAGGAAGAGAAGCATAATTACTTATTTTACTGGAGTGCGGCAGAATGCCTTTTGCCAAATGACTCTAATTCCAAATGGTTAACAAGATTTTTCTTTTTAATAGAGCCGAATCCATGTGACAGCAAATTGCTTTCCTATTTTGGGGCCTTAATGGCTTTTCATACTTTGCACTTCCAATAAGCAGTAAACTCGGAAATTAATATTGCACACTGTGTTATGATGCAAATGGGAGCGAGATAGGAGAGCTGTACCTTCACGCAGAAACCTCTGATTAGATCCATAATTGCTCTGGTGGGATGATTTTCTCGTTTGTTAGAGCTTATTTATTTATTTGTATAATTTTCATCCACACGCTTTTACTCCAGCGTTATTGTAAGTGGCACATCTGCATCGCTGTATGTTGCATTTCACTTTTGAATGTCTTTTAATCAGTTGTAATAGAACATATTCCTGAGTTTTAAATATGATAATGCAGATTGATTTTTGTAGCTCTGAGCACTGAGCCACTCTTTAGCTTTGTATTCAGTAATTCACTAAGGAAAAGTGATTTAAGTGTTGACATGTGTATTGGCCAGTATCAGCAAATCATTATGTTTACTATTGCTCGATAATAGTAGTTTAATACCCATTTTATTATTTATGCTACACTTATCACAGCCTTCGTCTGAACATTTCATTCTTGTGGAAATGTTTACTCTGTAAAATTGTATTCTCGAAATCTAAAGAGCTGATTCAGAAATATGTTGAGTAATGTTTCATTATAATTTCTCACAAAGTATTTCACAAAAAGGACGTGTACATTGTATCAATGAATTACAGCAACCTGTTCTCACCCAGGGGCAGAGAAAAGCCTGTCGTTATGAATTGCCCAGAGAACCTAATATGGAGAGGGCAGGAAAGAGTCGTCCGTACGCCAAAGAGTAAAATGTAGAAGTGCCGGTACTGCTAAGTTTGAGTACTCGCACACTTCAACCACTGCTTTTAAGTACATCCTCCAGTAGCCTTTGCTTTCCGATCGAGACAAAAACAAAGACTGAAAGTCCACTTTATTGCTCATGTCGAGAGTAGATTTGTTTTAGTCTGCAGTTGATGTGAACCCCCCCCCCCCCTTGCTGTGAAATGAGCAGGCACAATCTAAAAGAATATACTTGTGCAAGGTGTTTCTTAATTAACGTTTGATCCAAGTCATTTCATTTCCAATTCCATTTGTCACTGTCTGTGCATAGGGTATTGTCTTCTTACTAAGAGGGATCACAGAGTGAGACATAGTTCACACAGCGCATAGGTACAGTGGTGCCCGGTTAACAGCAAAAAGATCACATCATATGCACATTTTTAGAGCTGTCACTGACAAAATACACTCTTAACAACACCCTGGTGCAAGTGAGACTTAATTATATGTCACCCTACTGTACCTCCATCATACTGAACAGTCCTGTTTCTTTGCTGTGTAGCTTTTACACATTTTGTGTTTTTGCTTTATCTGAATCTGTATTTGTCCTGCTTTGGGTGCAAGTTTTGTCAATATTCCACCCGGGCCGAGCAATGCGCTCCTCTCTCCAGGAAGAGAGGGTTGAGAATGCGCTGGGTTTGGCTGTAGCTGCAGCACCACACACACAGCCGGACAGAAATAGCTAATACATTCAGCTGGATTGGTCTGTGATTGCTGCCAGCCATTGAGGTTAAATGTCCTTTGGTGTATGGGGCCTGAGCGTAGCAGCAGTTCATCCAGATATTGGTCACATGATCACACATACGGGCTGATTCTTTGGATGTATCACCATGGCAACTTTTCATTTCTTCTCAGCATAATCTCATTTCACCCGTCATTGTGGTAATTGGCTCTGAATTTTTCTGCATATGTGGAGAAAAAAAAGTCATAATGATCATAATAAGAAAATTGTCAACCAAACAGAGAATGGGAAATAACTAAGCTTCCATTAGGCTAGAATATTAATGCAGCAACGGGGTTTTTTAGGGACGAATAAAGCTTGTTCTCCTTGTTTTCACAGGTTCCCGCTCATTGTGTGCATGAGCCGCACTGTAGAGTGAGTCTGAGTTTCGATTTAGTTTTAATTGGGTCATCCTCTCCTCTCCTCTCTCCTCCCATGCAGCCTTTCTGTTGAATGCAGCTTAATTAGACCTACAAGATGGTGACACTACCAGAAACATATTATATCTGCTCTGCCTCTATTTCCATTGATGTTCTGTTTTTAGAAGTATTGATAAGACAAGCTATGTAATGACATTTGCTATACTGCTGTGGCCCTCGGCGGTGTATAGCAGCTCAGAAAACAATGGATAAAAGGTTTTATGGAAATAAAAGATGGTACCTGAAGGTGGAGATAGCCGGGCCTAATGACTGTCGTGCCAGCTGCTCCTCATTACCATGGTTACTGGCATGAGGACCAGCTGAGATCTACTCAGAGCTCTATCGCTTTTAAAATGGCCATGAGGCCTTTCCACCGTAACCTCTGTGAAACTCATAACAAACTCATATTTTCTGTCATTATCTTTCTATCATAGCACAGTAAAGAAATGTGTACAGTCACGCTGCATTTACATGACTGCTGCATGTTACAGCAGGCCATAGACTGCATCTTCATGCTTGGTCATTGTTGCCAAAGCGGTAATTGTAGGAAGAGATATGTCAAACCACTCCAATTCATTTCATCACATGTATTTATTTTCTTATGCACCAGCAGCGAGAGGTATGCAACTTTATTTTTCGAATTCATGAGCTCTGTCCAAACATCATTCGATTTTCAAATATCACAGTTATTTTACAGTGTTCTGCAACAATAACTGATCTTTTCTACACTGTTTTTTCTTTAGAGTAAGGACATAAAAACCAAACTATTCAGTCCTGCTTTAGAGAGCAAAACGAGAAGGCAAGGCACAATGTTGGGTTTATATATGTGCTGTAGGATGTCAGTGGAATTAATTGATTTGCCCATATTTATCAAAAAGAGAGTAAGCACCTAATCCCAGTTTGCATCATTAAAGATAATACCATAGTGGTTTCTGCAACTAATCTCCAGGTTCACTGTGACATCTATAAAGAGAGACTTCGCAATTATAATTTGGAACTTAGAAATGCAAGGCAGTCATTCTTCTCTGACATCATAACCAAAAACAAGAACAATACACGCGCCTTATTTGCTCCCGTCGATAGGCTAACAAACCCTCCAGTGTCGGTAGCTGCTGAGCTCCAATCCACCTGGGCATGCAATCAATTTGCCTCCTTTTTTACTGACAAAATTCAGAAAATTAGACAAGCAGTCAGTGCCTCCACACCAACCACAGGATATGTGTTGTCCCGATCTCTGAATAACATCCATTCAAATATCATGACACAATTTCATTCAATCGACCGTAGAAGCCTAGAAGACATTATACTACATCTGAAGTCATCCTCCTGCTGCTTGGATATTCTACCAACACACTTTTTCAAAAATATTTCAAACTGCATGACCACTGATCTTTTACAAATTGTAAACACATCCCTTCTCTCAGGTGTCTTCCCACAAACCCTAAAAACTGCAGTTATTAAACCGCTCCTAAAGAAGGCTAGTTTAGACTCCGCAACGATGAAAAAGTATAGGTCAATATCAAACCTCCCATTTTTAAGTAAAATAATTGAAAAAGCGGTTTTCCAACAGCTGACCAACTTCTTGGCCGTAAATAACTGCTTTGATGTTTTCCAGTCAGGCTTTCGACAGCACCACAGTACTGAAACTGCTCTTGTTAAGGTTTTCAACGACATCCACTTAAACATAGACAATGGCAGAAGTTCAGTCTTAGTGTTACTGGATCTCAGTGCTGCATTCGACACGGTCGACCATGCCATACTCCTAGAAAGACTAAAAATATGGGTGGGACTCTCTGGCACAGCACTTAACTGGTTTGAATCCTACTTGAAGGACCGAGAATACTTTGTGTCTGTAGCTGATTACACATCAGAGCTGACTAAAATGACATGTGGTGTTCCCCAAGGTTCAATACTGGGGCCTCTTCTGTTCAACATCTACATGCTTCCACTAGCTCAGATTATGGAAAACAACAAAGTGTGTTGTCATAATTATGCAGAAGACACACAAATCTACATAACTATGTCACCAGGGGACTATAATCCCATACAAGGGATGGGTAACTGCATTGAACAAATCAACATCTGGATGTGCCAGAATTTTCTTCAATTAAACAAAGATAAAACAGAAGTAATTGTTTTTGGTACCAATGACGAACAATTGAAAATCACCGCTCAGCTTCAATCACTGATGTTAAAACCCACAAACCAAGCCATAAATCTCGGTGTAGTTATGGATTCAGACCTCAACCTGAACAGCCATATCAAGACAATTACAAAATCAGCCTACTATCACCTGAAGAATATATCAAGGATTAGAGGATTTATGTCTCAACAGGATTTGGAAAACCTTGTCCACGCATTTATCTTCAGCAGACTGGACTACTGTAACGGTGTGTTTACAGGTCTCTGTAAAAAGTCTGTCAGAAAGCTGCAGCTGATTCAGAACGCTGCAGCTCGAGTCCTCACTAAGACCAGGAGGGTGGATCACATCACCCCAGTTCTGATGTCTTTGCACTGGCTTCCTGTCCAACAAAGAATTGACTTTAAAATCCTACTGTTGGTTTACAAAGCACTGAATGGTTTAGGTTCTTAATTGCTGGTCAATCTCCTTTTCTTTTGCCTATGTTTTGATGCTTTTAATGGTTTTAAAAGGACTGCACAACATATCGCCATTTCCTCCGGGACCGAGTTTGTGCAAGGCGTACACTATAAAACGCAGATCGGCAGAGATCTTTTCCAGATGTGGTTTGTGTGCGAGTAATTGCAGAATTGCGGCAGTGTATGGTTGATTGCGTGCAGCGTAATGTCTCAGGGAGACATCGATTATTGTTTCAATGTATGTTTTAAATCTCCTTTACTTTTGCCTTTATGCTTTTAATGGTTTCATGTGAAGCACTTTGAATTACCTTGTTGTTGAAATGTGCTATACAAATAAACTTGCCTTGCCTTGCAAGACCACCACACTGAATCAAAGTCTGACATGGACTCATGATGTATGGATATATTATTCAGAGCATTGCATGGGCCAGAACAGTGCGGCGTCTTTATCTACCCTCCCAGGTTACTGCCTCCCCATACATGCACACACATGCACACAACCACCACTCATCAACCCCTGGAGGGCACCTGTGTTTTCAAAGTAAAGACCACTTAGAGAATAGCCCCAGGCATCTGAATACTGAAGTGCCCTGTGTTACACATTAGAAGCCTCTGTACAAGCCGGGAACATAAACACTCTCAATAGCCCTCGTCTCCTCCCAAGAACACCCCAAATACCTCGAAACGGGGAAGAGAACCGCTTACGTAGGCCAGAATATGGAACATATAGTCCGTGGGGACTTGACCACATTAAGGGCCACTCGCTGAGATGTGCAGCTCATCGGCACATAGACCTAGAGTATAGGGAGAAAAGCTGACGTTCACATTTGACTTAACAATGAAAGTAAATGACTTTCAAGGACACTTCCTTTACCTGACGCTTGTTCTACAATTTAGTGAAAGTCTTTGTTTTTAAATCTATGTAAGTTTCGGATAGGGTGGCACAGATGTTCACAACATAGAAAACAGCTGGGGTGAACCAATAGATAAAATGTGTAGCAAGCAAGCAGCCACTCCTCCTCAAGAGGCAGACGTAGGGTTAATGATCAGACGTTTCATTCAATCAAATGATGTTTGATCAGATGCCAGGAACAGGAGAACAAGCTGCCTTCAGAGTCGGCTCCACAATCCGTCACAATGAACCCTTTGATATTAAAAGAGAAACAATCCTATTAACAAGCGGAGGACAAAGACGAGAGTTTTCAGAGAAGCAAGGAAGCTGTAATCAACATTTTTAATGACCATTCCTGCATGATGACTTTGTCTATGTATTGTGTCTGCTTGGAAAGTGAAACGAGTCGGCGCTGTCACACTTAATTCAGGCTACTCTTTTGTGCTAGAGCAGCGGGTGAATAGCTGGGGGAGTCATTTGAATGTCTTAATAGACGTTGTAACTGCTGCATCTCTAAATGTGTTGAAATGGAGGCGTGAGGAATGGCATCATTAAGGTAATGTGTTCAGGAAGCCAATGAGTTGTGCCCTAACCTCTGCTGCTCAGCCTGAGATTCGGTAAGTGCACAATCTCAGGTCACCTTAATCAGAGAGAGGTGGCACTTACAAACACACACACAGACACACACACACACGCACACACAAAGCCTCACTTACATCGTGAAATTGCTCTCAAATGAGTCGTACAGCATGTCTAGCTGCTCTGTTTATGTGTTCTCATGAAGATTCTGTGTCTGTTATGTGACTGCAATTGTACAGTTGGTTTAAGATCTGTTTGTGCTGGTTACACTGTTATTTTTAGGGCGGCCAAATGTAATGCCAGGTAGTTATTTTAACTGTGGCTTCCGAGCAGGAGCCAGTATTTTAGAGGAAAGAGATTTCAGCCAGATGTTTACTTTTTCTGAGCCCCAGACGGTGTTTCCGAGCACAGTACAGCCTAAGATTTCTCTCTCCCCCTTCTCTTTTTTTTCCTTGTCGACCCTGCAGCGAGAATAAACAGCCATCCTTTTCGGCACGCATTCATAGCGTCTTCTCACTGAGTTTGGAGGCAATTGATAACGACCAGAGGATCTTGTGTCGTTTGGTGCTCTCATGTGTGTTTTGCTTGGGAGTAGGAGTTTTTAGTGATGCATTTCACCCATCACATTCACCGCAGTGGTTGACCAATGAGTTTTGTGAAAGCGTAGCCTGTGGTGTTTTTCTTTAATAAGTCTAGAGGTGAGGCAAAGCAAGCAGACCATCAGTCATCCTGTCAGGATCTCACCCTGTGATTAGCCCAGTATATTGGTGGAGATATTTAACCTGCCACACTTGCTTATGTCACAAACCAGTCTTATACTTCATAGAACGTTCGTTTTAGTCAGCTAGAAAGTTGTTTTTCTGTCAATTTCTCAAATCAGATACTTTCTTTGTGACTAGATAATAATTATGAATGTCTTTAAGGTGATAATGCCAGTCGTCTATTTATATATAAGCATATTAAGAAACAATTATTGAATACAATTCAACTGTGTGTATATATAATTGTCGTGAGGCTGATCTTTAGTATGATTATTGTCAGAACAATTAATAAGCCAAATGCTCGAGCATCCCACCAATCTGAATACTGTGTAATGCAATTAGGAGTTATGAAAACCAGTTGGCAAACTAACAAAGAGGTCAGCGAGCGTATCTAAATACGCTGGCTAAACTATTGCATCCATGCTGCTACCACAGCAGTGGCAGAAGCCACGTGTTTCAAACTTGACCAAACCTACTATAAATACCGGTAGATAAACTAAAAATCAAACGGATAATTGTGCATGAAAAAATACTTAAACTATATCCCATTTTCTATAATTACCAAAGTTAAATAACAACAACCAGACTGTCCGCTCTGTCCCTCCTCTGTTCCCTTGCCTTCCTCGCCCCCTGACACTTGTGTGGGTCAGCGCAGCCCGTGCACGGCCAACCTGAACAGTGGCACTCTCGCCTTTGGGCCTCGGTTACACACCTCAGAATGGATCTTTATTTACAACACAGAACTCGGAAACGGCTGGTCAATCCATTTAGCCTAAGGCCACTGATTTGTTCGTATTTACTACAACAGCCAAAGAAAAGCCAGGGTATTTTTTCCTCTCTCCTTCCTATTGATCCGGCGCTTAGAAAATCTGCCCTGCTGTCTAAACACTATTGATCCCTCCCTCTCAACGACAGGCTCTTGCACCAGTGTATAAAGGGACTGGATGAATTGAAATTTCATTTCCGACAACTTGTTCCTGTTATTTTTACCCTTTTTTCAATAGTAGGGAACATGGGAGCTGGCGGGCCGCCACTCAGAGAGTCGATCAGTGTTTGGCTCAGAGGGGAGAGGAGGGATAGAGGTGAGACTGGTTAAGATCTTAACAACACTCTGCCATAGACAGGTCTTGCTCTGTCACTTAGACCCCAATGATCGTTCATGTTTTTTAGAGAATGTTTGTAGAGTAGAGCTTTTATAGTTTGGGATGGATCTCAGCCGTTATAAATCAGCCAGCCTGGGGTCAGGTGCAGTCGCAGGTCATCAGTTCAATGACTGTGTTGAACGTAACGGGTGGATTTGCATCTCTCATCACATTTATATGTGAACTTAACCTTACTGCTGACCCACTTGCTTTAGCCCATTACAGAACATTCTACAGAATTTCATTTTATTTCTCTGGGGTGAACTTTGTTGTTGTTGGAAAGAAGCCGCGAGCTGGAACTGAAAAACTGTATTTGCTCTTACCTCAATTATTGGCATTTACTGTACATCATTATTGGATCATTATCAAACTCACAGGACAAATTGAAAGCAAACATGGAAAGTCTAAAAAGGATCATTTGAATTTTGAACTTTCTTGCCTCGAATGGTTGCTGCTCAGCAACTAACTGTTCAGTCTCAGATGTCGGCGTCTCTCCCCACTCCCTGAATATGCAAGCCAGGAAGCGTTTAAAACAATCCCTGCTTGCAGCTGCATTACAACATTGTAATAGATAACCTATCGCAAGCAAGTGTCAGGTGTTAGCAAATAGATTTTTGTCACCATAGTTGCATGAAGTGGAATCGATGGGTGCCTGGAGCATAAACAAGGAAGTCAATCTAAAAATGATTGCATGCTTTCGAAAAAGGTCACTAGTAGTTAAACGTTAAAGTTAGCGTGATGAAACATGGAAAGCCATTGATATGGTTCTTCAAATAACCAATATCAAGTAATCTTTGTGTTCATGTTGTTGAGGTATCTCCCATGCCGTAATTAAAATCTGCAGAGTTCACAACTCTGTCCCCAGATAGCTTAATATTTCATATTTTTGTTAAGGTGATCACCCTTTGTCCTTCTCCTAATCATCTGAAAGGGAGACTAAGCTCATGGGAGCAACAGATGTTGACCTTTTCTTACTTTTAAGTATGTTTTCTTAATTGAAAACGTGACTCACAAGGTCAAATAAAAGCATAAAAGAGTATTCATAATGGAATAAAGAGAGAACCACTGTGATGTTGAGAGAATCCAATTGCAGTTTCACTCGGTGTCCTATGTTTGCCAGGCAAAAGGAGATGGTATAGGAAGTATTGAACACTTGTCATTGTCTCTTAGAGGAATCAGCCGACTCTTATCACGTCATCAACATACGGATCAACACAGTGTGTCTGGATGCGTCTCTTACCGACAATACCACGTGTCCTCTCACAGTGGACTCCAGAGTGTGATATGGACACCTGCAAAGCAGGAGGAGTTCCTCAGTGCGCCAAATAGGCAACCCGTAATGAATTCTGGTCCATCTGGCTCACCACTGTGTCCAACTCGTTCCATTACAGCAAGATAGAGTGATACATAAAAAGGGAGGTTCTGTTTTAATTAACATCAATATTCATGAAATGGCCATAAAGCCAGCCCACATTCCGTTTCAAGCTCTTAATGTTAATGCATATTTTAATACATTATCATTGCCACCATCATAATTCTTATTATGATAACTGCAATTATTAGATTTATGCCAGAATTATGGTTTTGTTCCCTGAGGGCACATGTTTTCCCTGGTGTGTAATGCCCCCAGTCTTCCTCCTTCAAAACACTGTGCAGACACTGATGAAGATAAACACACAAACACCCGAGTGTGTCTGCTGCTGTGCCTGTAAAACACTCAATCTGAATTGCATATCCGCCTTGCTGCCGAGCTTGTCATAAGCTGTATTAAGAAAAATGGTCACACGCTTTGACATAAATTGGAAAATGACATTTGGAAAATGGGCGCTGCTGTGGAAATTAGAGATATTAAAATTATAAATCAGTGTCTGGAAGTGCAGGGGGTGTGGTGGTTTGCCTTTGCTCCTTTTCTGTCTGCCTCCCTCTCTGTGTTCAGCTCTCGCTTTATTTCTATCTTTTTCGTTTTCTCACGCACTTTGTCTTTTGCGCTTTCTCTGGAGGCAGTTTAGCGTCGGGGCCCCCGAATCCAGTCCAGTATAAGTGCTTATAAATGTAGCCACACACAAGTCTGCCCCACAGGGACAATCCCACCCTCTCATCTGGCACTAAAAGTGGAGGAAATTGTGTACTTGTGTGCAGTTTGCCTGTCTTTGTGTGTCTGCTGCAGGTGTGTCTCGTCAGCTTATTGCTAGTCTCTCTTGCTGTAACCTGCTAATGGATCGTCTGTGAAGTGTGATATGTATTATGCAAAAGTAAGGTGTGCTGACACCTTTAAAAACAGACGGCTTCAATCCTCTGTACGCCTCACCTCTGCTCCCTCGTTCCTGTCTATGTGCTGAGCAGGAAGAGGAACAGATTTCTGAGCTACAGGTGCAGATAGACAGGCCAAAGACACTGCTGCAGGATAAGAGGCAAGAGCTGCAAAGAGAGGTCGGTGGCCTCCCTATTGACCAAAGGCACACACACACACACGCGCACATGTATGTGAATACTCATATATCCACACAACCCTTTTCCACTGGAAAGAGTGAAGGGTTTGCCACTACATACAATTGCTGATGTGTACCTTTGGCTTTAGTTCATCCTTTCTTTTGATTGAGCTCAAAGAAGAAAGCAGAAAAAGGCTGGCAGGTCTTTGGGCCTTCATGCCTTGACCTGTTGACCTCCTTTTGAGAGAGAATAAAAGTCCCTGCCTCAAGAGGAGTTGTAGCTATGTCACATATGCTACCTATAAGACGTGGATCAGCAGCTCTTTTGATTGGTGACGCAGGAAGAAAACATTCAATATTTGAGTCCTTGAAGGATGAATGTTACATTTGTATATACCTTCTCATTGTTTAGACAGAGGACAATATATACTGTATATAGAGGACCAATAATGTCTTCTTTCTGGGACGTGAAAGACGGGAGGTCACCCATTTACGAACAATCACTTCTTCAGACCTGCTTTACCCCGCCTCCAACACATCTCGACATGCATTTACATTGCATTACTTTTTGTAACACAGTGGCCCTTAAACGTTGGGAAAGGCCAGGGACTACATGCATGAAACTGTAGATCCAGGACCAAAACTTACAAAGACAGAAATATGCAACGGCATTCTTTTTGTCCGATTTATAAAGCTGCATGTACGCCTGCTTCTGTTTTATGAATCTCAATCATTGTAGAATAGGCCGCAGAGGCATAAGCCTCGTTTTCACACCCACAGTCGGCAATGAATGGATGTAGAAGCTTCCTTGAACACCCTTTTCCAAAATCAATACTTTTCTTTAATTATTATTTGTGCAAAGGGCAGTATACAAAACAGCAAGACAGTAATATGTAAACATTACATTGGGTTAGACGGACACAGGAATATCGGCAAAAAGAGACAGACAGAAAAAGCATAAACAAAATGTAAAAACAAAATAAACAAACAAAAATAGAACAATGCTATTGTTATAAGTATGTAAACCAGTCATTGTTTCTAAGGGTAGTTACATAGGGCACACATGTGTATGAGTGAGTGTATATTTGAAACTGACGAGAGAGAGAGAGAAGCCTGCGCAAACACTACTATCTAAATCACCGCTCAGCTTCAATCACTGATGTTAAAACCCACAAACCAAGCCAGAAATCTCGGTGTAGTTATGGATTCAGACCTCAACCTGAACAGCCATATCAAGACAATTACAAAATCAGCCTACTATCACCTGAAGAATATATCAAGGATTAGAGGACTTATGTCTCAACAGGATCTGGAAAAACTTGTCCACGCAATTATCTTCAGCAGACTGGACTACTGTAACGGTGTGTTTACAGGTCTCTGTAAAAAGTCTGTCAGAAAGCTGCAGCTGATTCAGAATGCTGCAGCTCGAGTCCTCACTAAGACCAGGAGGGTGGACCACATCACTCCAGTTCTGATGTCTTTGCACTGGCTTCCTGTCCAACAAAGAATTGACTTTAAAATCCTGCTGTTGGTTTACAAAGCACTGAATGGTTTAGGGCCAAAATACATCTCTGATCTGCTGCTACCTTATGAACCATCCCGACCCCTCAGGTCATCTGGGACCGGTCTACTTTCTGTTCCCAGAGTCAGAACTAAACATGGAGAAGCAGCATTCAGTTTTTCTGCTCCACATATCTGGAACAAAGTCCCAGAAAGCTGCAGGTCTGCTGAGACCCTCAGCTCATTTAAATCAAGATTGAAGACTTGTCTGTTTGCTGGTGCCTTTAATTGAACCACATTCAATTCATATATTGATCAATTTCCTGCATTTCTGAATTTTACTACTGTATTTTATTTCTTACACTGTTCTTAATTGCTGTTAAATCTCCTTTTCTTTTGCCTATGTTTTGATGCTTTTAATGGTTTTAAAAGGACTGCACAATATATCGCCATTTCCTCCGGGACCGAGTTCGTGCAAGGCGTACACTATAAAACGCAGATCGGCAGAGATCTTTTCCAGACGTGGTTTGTGTGCGAGTAATTGCAGAATTGCGGAAGTGTATGGTTGATTGCGTGCAGCGTAATGTCTCAGGGAGACATCGATTATTGTTTCAATGTATGTTTTAAATCTCCTTTACTTTTGCCTTTATGCTTTTAATGGTTTCATGTGAAGCACTTTGAATTACCTTGTTGTTGAAATGTGCTATACAAATAAACTTGCCTTGCCTATATATATATCGATACTTGTGCCCGCTCCACCACTCATTAGACCTGTCAATGAGAAATACGGCAAAGTCAGTCCAATTTTCCCGATTGTGGCGCATCAGCGATGTTCTCAGCGGTGCCAGAGCAGCTGTCATTACACACCGCTGTGGTTATTTGTAGCGTCCTTACCACGAATGAATCACATGTTTCTGCAAACCATCATCGCAGTAAACTCTCAATCATCATTATCATTAAGACGGATAATCAATGATTCATTCACAGCGCTCGTGTAGAAACTGACTTTAATAAGTGCGTCACAATTCAGGATACAATTAAACGATCATTAACAGGGAGACGATGGCTCAAATGTAAATACAAATAATTGCATAAGTTTATGAATGCACCTTTGACATTTTAAAGATTTGCAGCTATTTTAGCTAAAAGCATGTGTGTGCCTAAGTTTGCATGAGGTGGGCACTTTTTCACCACAAATTCTTTTATATGTGAGAACAGGCATACGCATGTTGTTTTTGTGGACTTACACATTAGGCCTTCGGTGTAGCTAATTTTCATTAAGCTCATGGATGCTATAGATTTGAAAAATCTATTTTTCATCCTGCACACCCTGCTTAACTCCCTTAACTGTCATTCCACCACTACCTGGCCCATGGCCACCCTTCACTTCAATATTTCAGCACTTTCATTTACTTCTACTTTAAATTCCACCTGCACTCTCTGTCCTAATGAGGTATTCTGGAGGTCAAGTAAGGAGGGGAGGCACTTTGTTTTGTTAAAGTTTTAGAGGCCTCTCTCTGTAGTCAGGAGCAGAGAGTACGTAGGAGGGGTCAGTGTCCTTGGCCGTTCCAGTCATGAAAAGCAGAACAAACCTTTTCAAGTCAATCTGGAATGAAATGGCAACAAATGAGTAGCTGAGACAAAAAGAGTATATGGCATCATGAACCACATTGTCCCACTGACAGACTTCAATTTAGTGATGAAAAATATATATATATCAATGGAAAATCTGCACGGGTGTCTCTGTGTGTTGGCCCGACTTTGCAATTCATTCTAGGATATGGAGAGGTTTCAGGAGTGCCAGCTGAAAGACGAGCTCTGGCCCTCAGGATGTGTCCATCGGCATAACGGTTACACTGCAACGCATTCAGAAACACACACTGACTTCAGTCACCTTGATACTTTATATGCAGTTCAAAAGAAATCAGTTTAATCGCTTTTCTGGGATAGGATGGTAAATACAACCAGACTGACCTTTCTATAATACCACTTCTCTTTTCTTCATTTTTAATTCACCTCTGTAGCTTATTGTCAACATCCATGCAGAGTTTTAAGGCATTTCTAACTTTTGATGTTGACCTGCTTTGCTGCTGTTTGTAATTTTTCATTTGTAAGCACGGAGGTATGTGACAGGGCATGAGCCTGTCCTTATTTATGAAAAGTTAACTGATTACCTTGTCATGACCTAGAATTAGTAAGGGAGACACTAAGAAACAGGACTTGTTGTAGCCGCGCAGGCCTCTGATAGCTAAGCTTAGGCCAGGAGTTGTTAGCGAGGGCTTCAGGCCCGTGCTAGATGGCCATATGTGAGGTGTGTTGAGCGCTGAGATGATGTGTTTTTACAGCTCAGTCTTGCTGTGCATTGGGATGGCAATAAACCACGGCCTTCAAAGCACAGCCAAGCGCCACTTACTGCTGAGTGCTTCTCTGGTGGTTGGACGAGATTACTCTCAAAACAAAGTGCAGACAGGTTGATTAATAGAAGGGTCTGCAGAGGTGCGTGCCGCACTGTATTTTCACATCCAGCGAACACTCGTTCATTTCATTCGCATGGACTTTTATGGGATGATCCTGTCACTGTGTGAGTTTGTCACTTCATAAAAAAGGCCCCTCTCTGTGAGTGTCTTTTAGTGAAAACTTATCAGGGCTGTTACAGACATGTTGTTTTAATGTCGAGAGGGCACACTGTGACTCGAAAGGGCAACGCACTTCACAGACCATATTGGTCCATATCAGACTTTGGGGTGTAGAAACCTGGTTGTGCCTCTAAGAATCTGGACCATATACTCCAAGCACCTTTGTACAAACTGACCCAGTCCTCCGTGTGCTGTCAGGTTGCTGAGCCCAGCTTCAGCGCTCGGCCGAGAATAATAAACATGACCTGAAGATGGATCTGGGATATCTGTGTGATAGAGAGCTGCAGGGTTAAAGTTGAAGTAGAGAAGCTGTCTGGCCTTCCAGAACTTGGGTCTGCAGGAGGAGAGAAGCCTCCGCCCGGTGGCCCAGAAATGCAGGACAAAGTAAGAGACAGAGACGCAGATTGGGAGAGGGAAAGACGAAACAGGGCAGGACCTTCAATCTGGAAGAGATGGCCTATAGTCTACTGCAGTAATGATGAGTAGGCTCGGGGTGATTGCAGTGGTGGAGGGGAGGGAGGGGAGCCGGTGGCAGCTTACTGTTCGGTCACCCCCTCGTCACATCAGATCACAGCGTTCTAATTAACTTCAGCACCGCATCAGACTGCAATCAGCAGAACCACAGAGGAAATTAGATTTTTTTTTTTTTTTCCATGGCGTTCTAAAGCGAGGCGTTAAAATGCATATTAGCCTTGTGTTTTTAATTAACATTTTGTGCTTAGGAAGCATGTTAACACTATGCCTTAATGAGCTTTGTGGAAAACAAGCCACACAGAGGACAAAGGGCAACTTCCCCCTGTGTGTGCAGTTATTTATTCTAATACAATGAGATTAGTAATCATTGTTTAACCCCTCATTTAATAATGCCTCCACATAATCCCCACCTCTACCACTGTCTCTGTAGACTTGGACATGAGTTGTGATAGAATGAGGCCTTTATTTATCAGGATGTTGTGTCGTAGAATGGAGATCTGTCTCGATTTGGACTTAGTTTATTGTGCACATTTGGTGTTCGCCTATACATTATCCTCACTGCATATGAGTATCATTTTTTATTCACATATGAAGCGTAACTACCTTTGCAGCTTTATAATTTCTATATTAAACCGGACAATTATACCAAGAAAAAGAAAAAGTTGAATATTTGTAACTCGGACAAAGTCAACACAGATTTGTTTGGAGCTGTGTACATGCTCCTAGTATAACAACATGTGTCTGAGAGCTCCCAAAAAACGTTTAAGAGAACCTTGCCGCTACGGCGGGAGGTCTTGATTGATACCTTATCCTGTTACCTTAGGCCCCACCTGTCCTTATTACCATACCTGGTTATGGCATCTATACATTGTATCTTATGTCTCAGTGATATGTGTCTGCTCGGTGTTACACAAATGGATTTGTTACAAATACAAAAAAATAGAAAACAAAACCTTTTCCAACCGAGTATAGAACCATTAATGCCAGAAATCAACATCGTCTGCCTTAAGTGTGTCTAACTGAACCGTCATCTGTTTGTTGGTATCACATCTAAACTTTGGGCCCTCCCAAGGAAACTTTATTGACAATAAATTACTGTTTTCTTGTTGTGTCCAAATGTTCCAATAACTGTTCAATATGAGAATTCAACTTGTCACCATGCCTCCTGCAGGACTTAGAAAACATTGTTTTTTTTCCTAGCATTGTTTTCCCCCTTTAAACAACTTGCTGAATTTTTGGAGATCCTGTCAATGGCTGCCAGCTCCTTGCCGGTTTATTTATTCCCTCTTGCATCTGACTGGTCAGTTATTTGTTTTCCACAGTGTCCTTGTGTGTTATAAATGGGACAGGCCTGTCACTTCAATGCCAAGAGGATGTTTTGAGTTCCTTCAGAGATTTTTATTTATTAAATTTTTGGTTCGAGCAGAGCAGTGAATAATGCATCTCAACCGGCAGCATGTACTGTTTTTATCATTAGCATGCAGCCTGAGTCATCTGTAGAATACTTATGAGTACCGGCGAAATGTTTGTGATGTTATTTATTTATGTTGCTCCTTTCAATTATTCATTTGTTTATTTATTCATGGAAGAACTAACTGAAATTGGAAAATTCATTTTTGCTGAAGGGCACTTGGCCCCACTCTATCCTCTCCCTACACAAAGGGAACGGAGGGGGTGGCACATCAGGCTTGTTAGTAATTGCTTTATGTGGTGTTTCCTTAGATTCACCAGATGACGTCATTTTAATCCAAACAGATGTTTGGGTCAGACAGAAAAAGACAGACAAGTGAGTAGAAGCTCGGCGGTGGAAAGAGCATGTGAGAGAAAGTACGGATGAGACTAATTCTGTGTTTTTGCTCACTGTGTTTTCATCAATTATAGAGAGATTTTGTTCAATTTCACACTTGCACAAACATGCAGCAATTATTCCTGATAAATGATAACGACTCACTGAACTTTGAATGTGTGTGTAGTTTGTGTGTGGGCAAGCATGCATGTGCGTTTTGTGTCTCTGTGGTAACAACTTTAGCCTTAGGTCATGGACCTGCATCCATAATATTCACTGATCACTTATCACTTCGTCCATTTCGACATTGAACCTTGTGTTTGCACGTGTCTCTGTTTGCACGTGTACCTGGCAGTGTTGAAGCTGGAGGGGAAGAATCAGAAACTAGGGAGGCAGATAACAGCTCCAACAGAAAGGGTACAGTGAGTAGACCTTCAGCACATGCACCTGCTCGTAGGTCACCACACCTTGTGTCTCTCTCAGTTCCTGGGTAATTAGAATAGAATATTTGTTAATATCAAGACTGCTTTTATCAAGAAAAGTGTGCCATTGGTAAAATAACCTACCAAAGGAGAATAGGTAACCAAGATCTTGGTTCTCCAAGTCTTATTCCTCATTTGTTGTTGATTCTTTTATCTGATCTCTTGTTCAATCATACCAATATCCCGCCATTTTTTTAACTTTTAACTTTTTCTTTTTTAGTCCTCCAGCAGAAATAGCCACAAATAATGTATCACCACCAAACTGAAAGGTTTTTAAGAATGGAGAAATTCATTGTAAGTGTTCTAGGTGTTGAATATGTGTAGAGTTGCATTTCAATATGCATGTGGGTGATTAGAAATGCTACTGTAACTCTCAGGCTTCAGCAAAAGACCTTTTCCAAAATGGATTCCTAGCATTCTTCATATGTACTTGGACCTTTTGTTAAAAGTACCCTATTGAGTTTTCTTGTAAACGTTCTGTTTACATTCAAACACATGTGTATTCTTGAGGTCTGACAGAAATGGTAAATGTATTTCCTTGAACCTGTTTGCAAACAAGTGTTGTGGTTGTGTAAGTAACCAGCAGACATACGGTAGAGCACCATTAGCAGTCACGTGGAGTTGTCTTTCTTGCCACATGATGAAAATAATACCAACATTCACTCTCCTTTTAGCTCAGATTTGGTCTCCGCTAACTCCATCTGGCTCTTTACCTGCTAAATATTGATATTTTGAAAGCATGAAAGCATAATAAAACGTAATCAAGTGACATATATAACACACTACATAATATATTCTCAGTCACACTTTGAATGAAAAGTATGAATAGTACGTTCGTATGCGATTTGGAAGACAGTCTTATGTCGTGGTTGACGTTACCTTGACTGACTAAAGACTCACGTGACGAGCGAGTTTTTACTAAGCCGCTAATAAGTGACAAACTAAGTCAACGTTGACTTGTGATGTCACACAGCACACAAACAGCAGTCTCCTTGGTGAAAGTCCTGTCTTTATTTGACCGATTAATATGTTCAGGGTTATATTTCCTCACCACACACTTTGTAGCTTTTACTGCCACAGGGTTGTCTCCCACATCACTTTCTCGTTTTAAATACATTTTGTGTCCGAGGGAATGTTAGCTAGCTAAAAGTGGCAACACATGTTGATGTGACTTTCTTTCTTTTTTTAGCGTAATTCTTGAGCAAATTTAGATATAAAAATAACTAGCTTTGTATATTACCAAAATAAATAATTGTATTATTAATAAAACCGTTTGGCAGTACCTGCACAGCCCACTATATGGCGCTCTCAGGCCCACTGCTTGAGAATAGCTGCTTTATGGGTTTTCACATACATGTAGTCATATGATCTATTGTTACAGATTTTAAAAAACTCATTCCCAGAGACCAAAAGGTGAGCAAGTCTACCGTCTGGCCGGGACAACATTTACCGTGTGCCCTCAGTCTAATGAATTATATTCAAGATGCGACAGAAGTGAGCCTCATGAGGCTGGTCAGGCGTGTCACGCTCTCGTCTTCAAGGTGTCAACAAACAGCGCCCAGCCACGGAATGACAATTTGTATCATTTAATTATAGCGCGCTTCTCTTGGCGCGGTTCATTTATTGTAATCTTGTTTATGCACCTTCACAATATAGTTTTTTTTTAATTAGTTCAGATTGATTAAATTGCATTGATTCTGTATCCTTATTAAAACAACCCCCCCCCCCCCCCCCAGCGCTCTCCTTCCTTATTCTTCATAATTAATGGTACTGTGTGCCGCTTTGGAGGAGGCACCAGTGACAGTGTTACATATTTTGTAATCAATATTTAGAATAATTTATTGCGGTGGTTGTCAAAGAGTAGCACATTGACAGGCATTTTATGAGTTTGTGGCGATAGATTCAGATCTGTGAAAGTGCTGCTGACTTAAAACACCAGAAAGTGAGAAATGAAGCTGAGCTCACATGTTTTGTTTTGTCCCAGTGTTCAGATCAAACTCACAGACGTCCACCCAGCACTGACCTTGGCTGTCCGGTCCGCAGCATGTGGGCAAATATGCAGGCGTGCGCGCATACGTGTGCCTGCTCGTACAGAATCTCATTCCAAACCTATTGCTCGTTTTAATTTTGATTGATGACTCCGTTTATCTTTGGAATAACAAACCTCTGATACCACCCACCACCTCGTCGACACCCTCCATTTCTCCACGTCGTAGCCCCTGATTCCTCTCCCCATCACTCCCCCAGTACGAAAATGATATTAGAAACAAAATGAGATTTGAAATTTTGTGTTTGACAAGCAGCTTGATGAAAGGGATTCGTAGCTGGGCTTGATCCATGAACATTTTATGCTAATCATACTGCTGGCCAAGCAATCTAGTTGGAAATTAATCAGGGGCTGGATGGATAGAAGGAGAGAGGAGAGGAAGGTAGGTTGCTCCATAAACACCCTTCCCCCTCCTCACCCTCCCTCTCTCCAGCTCTGGATCTCATCAGAAATAGCCATGGGGTGTTGTCTGTGTGATGGGGTAGGGCGAGAAATAGGGAGTTAGAAAATTACACTGCAGCTTAGCACTGATTGATGCAGTGATGTATGCAGCCATGCAGCGAGCTGCCGTGTTATGGATTAGACCTCTCCCCTTCTCAAGCAGTCCCCTTCCGCATTGGAGAGGACACACACACACACACACACACACACCTCTTTAGCCATGTCTGTTCTCCTGTTATTATAATATTTATCCTGTGCAGCCTTTGGTAGTGTCTTTTCTGTATGTGTCATTTTCTTTATTTTGTGTGTGGGTAGGTGTGTATATAAGTAGTGATTCACCAGACAGCCCCAGAGCGTGTGTTCTCGTTACACCGTCTTCACACACACATATGCACTCTTCGTCTCTCTGTAGTTATTCTCTTTCCCTCTAAACCCTGGAAGTCATCATTATACTGACTCGCTAATGAAGCCATTATCAGATTTCACTCGTTTAAAACAACACAATTAGTACTGAGGCCTTAATGATGTTTGCAAGTCAAATGCAAAATAATCGCTTTTTCTTCCCCATTTCTCCGTCTCATTTCCTCTCTCCTGGCTTGCTGCTCAGCTGGAATAAAGAGAGTAAATGAATCACTGAAGTGTTTCGTGGGTGTGTTTGTGGGTGCATATTTCTCAGCCATGTTACAAGTCTGTGTGATTTATTATTTTTACCCCGAGAGACATCTGTTACACCATTCCTTATTTTTGTAATGCATCATCAGCCAGAGGAAAAAACAATATTATCCAGTCTGGGATATTGTACTCTGGAGTCTAATAATCTAATATACACTAGAGCGGGTGTCATTAAAGTGGCAGTGGAGCTGTAGGGAGATGGTAGGTACACATCTGTCTGAATCCCCACCGGTGATCGCGCTCCATCCCACCACCTGCCCCCAACGTAAATACACACATACCAGAGAAAAACACAAATTTGCACACTCAGTCACAGAGATAGTTCTGTTGCTGTTGGAGTGGTCTAGCCAGCCTGAGGCAGAGAGGAGAAAGGGACCAGGCGCTGAGCTCCAGGCATCAGAGGACAGTCCATGATAGGACACAGAGACAGGCTGAGGGCTAAGTGGACGATACATAAACCCATACAGACAACTGTGTGTGACTTGAACAAAAGTGTGTGTCATGATATACCTTATTCAATGCATCTACTAATTAGAGAAGACCTCTGTGTGCTTCTCACGTATGCAGGTTCTGGAGGCAGACAGGGACACATCAACATCCCTCCCAGCTCTACAAGCACCAGGCTGGCCCAGCAGGACAGCGCTCCACCGACTCCACACAAAGACGTGAATGATCGCAGGTCACAGGTCACTCCCACAGCAAGTTTCCTGAAAGTGCATGCACGCAAGTATGCTTTTTGTCCTCAAAGTATGAGAGTGTGTGAGGATCCACTGATGCGCCTGAATGCCCAGGTGGTGTTTCTGCAAGGCGAAAGGCAATTTACAATGCCAGCGATGAAGCTTTTTTTGCACACCTCACTAAAAGCACATTCTCCATTTGTTATCAAAATGACATACATCTCCTACTATCTATATGCTGTAAAATGATCTATAATGATGAATAATTTAACTTTTAGCTTTCCACTGTCAGTATGAGCACATTGAGAGAGAGAAAGATGCATTCACTGAAACAGTAAAATGATCTAGTGACATGTTCTTCCTGTATATATGAAGCCTACTTAACAAAATGCATTCTTTCGGAGTTGTGCTGTTAAATGGACAGGTGGTTGGCTTGGGTGTGGTTTGAATAGGCAGATTAGCTGGATGGAGGAGAAGGGAGCGTCGGCTGTTCTAAGAGCCAGTGTAGTGAAATGCAGACAGAGCTGAATAGCAGCTTTGTGTAATAAGTAGAATGTTATTGTTGGAGTTTTTTGCGATGTTCCCTGTGTTGGTTATTCTTGTCTGTCATTTTCAAAAATACACTCTTTTACAGATCGGAAAGACAACCTCAATAAATGCTTCTTCTGATTCTCATTAATCGAAGTCATAGCTGCCATACAGTGGGTAAAAAGAGCAGAGGCCATCATGTCTGGCAATGGAGAATCCTCCAGAGCGAGAGGAATTCAGGGCGGAGATTTGGTGTTGTAGAAAGGCCTTGGACTGCATGGTTTACTCAGAGAAAAGATGAATTGATATTTTGATAAGTGGCAAGCTGTATTGATGTATGCTCTTGTGTGTAAAGGTGTATGAGAGAGAGCATGTGTGTGTGCACCTGCAGGATTTTCTGCGCATACATATGCATGCATCTGAATGTCTCCACTGCGAGAGAGTGTGTGCATATACAAGAGCCTGTGGAGAGACAAAGAGGACAGATCATCTCAAAGCACTGATGGACTAAAGTGGAAAGTCCTGCTGAGCAAGAGATGTGTGCGCGTGGTAAATAATGGGTGTTGGTGCCCAGTGGAGACCAGTAGTGGAGGTGGCTCACGGTCTGATGGGGAGCTCCCCTCCGCCTGTGATTGAAGTGTGGAGGTGCTGCTCCCTACACACTTACTTTCACACTCATTTTCTACTCGGTCATAAGCACAGTAAACAGACACAACAAATCCCCAAGAGCTCAAGCCTGCTCATCCCACCCCAGCCTCCATTCCTGTAAGAATCCAAAGCATGTGAATGTCTGAATGTCACCCTCTTATGCCAGACCTCGATTACAATACAAAAGCTCTTAATCACACACACATCTGCATGTCTCTCACACACACAGTCCTCCAGAGGGTTACACCACAGCACAGACAGTTAAGCAGTTGTGTCTTGTATGAGTTACACACAATGGCCTCTAAGTCCTTGATACATATTTATGTTCTTTGCTGCATTGTGTGCAACTATGCCATCAAGAGTGCAGAAGGTCCAGTCTTTGTCCTCTTGGTTATTGAATTTACGTTTACTCTCTATAGAAGTAGAGAGGGGGAGAGAGAGAGAGAGAGATAGGTTTTGTGTAATAGAGACAATATAATCATTTTGCTCCAGAATTTCATATAAAGTGTCAGTACTTTTTTTTAATGTCATGAAAGTTATGAAAATGCTTGACGTTTATCTATTTCTGGGTCAAGAGCCAAAAGTGTTTTTCTTTACAACTTAAAACCAGCCCCTACTTTAAATTCCATTGGTACTACTAGCAAGAAGAAGAAGGATAAGTTGTCAGAAGATTAGAGAGTATTCTCAGAACAGGACCACATGTGTTAATTAAGTTGCATCAAACTGATTGTGTCCGAGCGAAGGTTGAACACCACCAATTCAGAGCATGTGCTCCTAATGATAATCAATGATATTAACTGAAAATGTACCTGTTTCTACCAGAAAGAGGAGCAGGGGGAGCGTAAAGTGAAGATGCCGGGCAATTTGTGTAGATCCTGCTTCATCCACCAACTACCGAGTATGTGTCCAAGCAGTCAGGAGTTCCAACTGCTACAGTTTACAACCTGTTATTGAGTTCATTCATTATACTAACCAATATAAAGAACAAAGAATGCATATACTTCATAACAAAACCATAAAAAATGATAGTTTTTGATTACTTGAAAGCTGCATTATTATCCATGTTTCTTCACTGCATTGAGATATAACAATGAGAGTAAAACAAATGTGATGAACTGAAAAAGGAAACATTGGCGTTTGAACAAGTAATCGCACTGAGAAATAAAACGCAGGCATCATTTATTTTATTTTGATATTTTTTTGCATTCTGATGTGTTATCAGATGAAAATCTTCAGATTTTTCCTTCATGTCACTTTGAAGGAATTATTATTCACGTTATTCGTAAATCCCACTCTATCTGCTCAAAATAATGGACAGAAAGTTAAAACAGAAAACGACTGACACTGGTACGTAGACTTTTATCATCATAAAATAACCAGGGACCTAAAATACCTCAGTGCCCAAGGAAGGAGGTGAGTGCCCATCAGCTGGCAGGCCCTCGGCATGTAAAGTCCATACCCACAGCAGTGACTAATTGTTTGTTATGTCAGTGCTTGTCGTGCCCGTTTGCCTTTAATGGAGTGTAGTGTGGTGATCCATCAGGCTGTCGAGCAAGCCCCATGTCAGTTGAAGTGCTGTGTGTCGGTGGGGCGAGCGTGCCGTGCAAATGTGATTTACTGCCCTGCTTGTTGCACCGCGCTGTGCCTTGCCTCTTACCCACGCAATGCAGCCCCGCTCCTCCACTCGTCTCCCCTCGTCTCCCCTCGTCTCCCCTTTCCTCTTCTCTCTCCCCAGATTGATTACCAGCGCAACTGGCTCACGACACTCGCCATCTTCCGGCAACCTTTTAGTGCCGTTTTATAGATGGTTAGCGCACCTCATTTGGCTATTTATACATCTGTAAGTGGCCATGAAATATAGATTTGTCTTGATGGGTGTCAACATCGGCGCTGTGGAAGCAGAGTTCAGTGACACCTTGTTATTTTAATGGTGTGAGGTAGAGAGGCCCCACAGCAGGAGTCATTTTCAAACATGGCAACATTATACTGTTTTTATTTAAATTGAATGTTTACCCTCATATTATACTCAAAGCTAAACACCTTTTTCTTGCCGTGTTTGGGTTGTCCCGAGAGATGGAAATAAGGAAAGGAACACCTTACCCCTCTCAGACACAGGCACACATGCACAAACTCTAAACCACATATTCTGTATGTGAATGTCGAGGTGGTTCAAAGTGAGAAGGATCCTTAACAGTAACATGATGTGTGCCCTGCCATCAACACGCACGCACATATTTCACTCCGTTCACAGGCAAGGTCTCAGAGGTAATTAGGCGCTGGCACCCACTCAGTGCGATATGCTGGTTAATTGAATAGTTAACACATCAGAGGCAGGCATGTGCAGATTGAAGGTGACACCTGTCAGGAAGCCATCCTCTCCCGACCCAGGACATTTCCCGCTCCGCCTGATACATACAGTATGTCATCTTTGTGAAAATACCAAATTAGAGGCCAGGCAGCCGAGTGCGTGCAGCGCAGCAGGTGTGGAGATAGCTTGGGGGTGGAGGAAGGCTGGCGCTCCTCTGCTCTGTCCTTCAAGAGGATTTGTTAAGCTCTGAGCACCTATCCTTACTTCACCTCAGGCCATTTCCATGGGTATGTGACAGGACAGTGACAGGTGCGTGTGTGTGTGCGCGCGCGCGTGCGTGTGCGTGCGTGTGTGTGTGCGTTTGTGTGCTTCGGCAGCCTCTCCCTCAGTGTGCCCATGGCATCCAGGAGTTGAGTATGCATTGTGAAGAGGTGTGTCAACGGAGTAAAGGTGTCCAGACTCGACCAGCTCAAAGGCGGCTTTCTGACTGGTAGACTGGCATTTGCCAAAAGAATAAAAATAAAAAACGTTTTTCAAATGATGACATGTTACAGGTAGAAGCCGTACCCGACACATTCAAATCGAGAAACTCACAGACATACAATCACACACCATATACTCAGTATGTCTTCTCATATTCTCTTCAGCGGGGCAGAACAGTGATGGACTGCTGCAATGGGCAGAGATCGATCTGTAGGAAACCCAGGAAGCTCTGTGGAGAGAGGCTGTGAAGGCACAGCGGTGTAAACTGGAGCTCAAGGAAGACCAAGACCACTGCAAAGACTTGGGTATGAGAAAGCAGTGCAGTTGGTCTCTCTCCCTGACTGAGAAAGTATTGTCATACAGTTCTCAGAGGTTTGTGTGACAATTGCTATCGTTTAAGACATAGACAAGACGGTGTATCTGTGGGTCCAGCGTATCACCTGTGGGGCACATCACACTCATCCCTTTGATATACCTCCACAGTCATTCGTCATTGTCAGATGGGGCTAAAATGTCTTGAGTCTTGAATAAAGTCTTTTAGAGGGAAAGTTCTCAGACAACTGCTCTACTGTCAGCTTCTTATCAGTCTCTCTGTTTTGTCTTTAAGAAGATGTCATTGAAATTACAAAATGAAGAAATGAAAAAGACATTGAAACGCAGACAGAATGACTGAAAGGGAATAGGTCTGGGAGAGAGGGCTAAAGGAGGGGGAGTGACAGTGTCAGGTCAGCTAGCCTCCAGTGCTGGCTTTAATATGTTGCGTGAGACAGTCACCTGAGTACGTGATGTGGCAGCTGCCTCAGCCACTCACCTGCCCACTTACAAAACCCCACTCACACTAAACAGTCCACCGTGCATATCAACATAATATGTACATATCGATGCATATAGACGCATGATCTGCAGAAAAGTAAATACAAAGAAAGTGAAGTTTCAGTGAGAGAAAATATGTGTAAAAAGGTACTTCTAAAAGTAACTGTACCTGGCAGGAGACTTTATAAAATATTTGCACACTTTCAGGCAACCACTCTTTAAAGTGTCACCCAGCAAAGCGGCGCTGCAGAGACAAATGTGTCTTTAGGATGTATGTTTGTGTGAGAGTGCACATACATTTGTGTTTGTATACGTTTCATTTTAGATGCCCTGGAAGAGGACTTTGTTGTCAGCAGGTGGGCTCCAGCTGAGGTGGTGAAGACAGAGCATCTCCAGAGCAGTAACCACAGAACTACAGGTATGCTATATTCCCATTTAGTGAAATATTTGCATCTCTCAGAGCTGTTACCATATGAATTATCATGAGGAAATCATTTGACTGTTAGGGCTTTAAAAACATTGTGCCCACAGACACAACTACAGTGTGACTCTGTGTCCTGTTTCCTCTATCCCCTCACATCCCATTCCGCACCATCCATCTGGGCTGTGTGTGGGCCGGGCGCTCAATAAGCAGATCATTACAGGTCGGGGCCCTTGTGTGAAATCAGATGTTTAACTGGCCATCTGAAGTGGGACAGGAGCATCTTAACCAGCACCTTGCCAAAGGTCTCATGTTCACTCAGCCACTGGGGCTGCTGTGAGTACGCCCGCCACCTGCCAATAGGCATTAGGGAGGATTTAGTAATTAAGTGATAGGCTGAGGACTAAATTGGGTGTTTGTGGGCTGGCGAGCCACCCCAAGGTCCCTACAGCCATGCAGATAGGGGATTCTAATTGCCAAGCATATTGATCAGCCTGGCGAGGGGGTGCACAGGGAATTCACTAGCCATCGATTAGCTGTTACTGCACCTCACTTGTCAATGGAAGAGGGAGGTGAGCATTGGAAAAGCTCTGGGCTTTTCCCACATTATCCCTCACCACCACCAGCTCCTGACACGCATGCACAGTCGGTATCAGTGACACAGCATGTTGTGATGAAAGCACTCTCTAAACTACCCTGTACCTCCTCCGTATCTGTAAACCGACTATTCTCTTTTAGGCCGTCCAGAGGTGAAACTGGGAGCAGAAGAGGGGCTTTCCAGATGACTCACGACTGATAAAGTGCCACCTTCCACCCAGCCCCATCTTTCTCACCACGATGTGCTTTTTTTTCTTTTCGCTTTCCTGAGTTTGTAAGCTCTAACCCGTGGCTGTGGTCCTAGAGCTTGCCTGCCATCTGATATTTAAGTAGTGGCTTCACATGGCAGTTTGATCTCTCGCTCTCGCTCTTGTTCCAACACTTATGGTCACCATCACAACATCCGAACAATACAACACAATGTTGCATATTGCTTGTATCTGAAGTAGCTTCCAATCAGTGAGCAGGACTGTGTTTGGCGTCTTGCTCAAAGGACACTTGTGAAGGAGAAATGTGGAAACAAACTACTAAGTAAGGCTACTTGCATCTATGTTATTTGGATCAACACAACATGGATTTCAAATGTTTTCTAGTTATGTTTTATGGTTGATTCAGTTTACTTTGTCCCTGCCATCTTAGCTGGTGTTTCATATTCGGGCTGAAATGAATTGCACAAGCAGAAAGAAGGTTTGCTGCACAGCAGTCTCTATCCTGAGTCATTTAGAGCCTATTAAAACATCAATATATAGATTGAAGCAAGTGTCTCAGTGTACTGCTCTGTAAACACATGGTCGTTCAGTTGTGCATGTTTTATCTGCTCGAATCTTATCAGGTTTAAATCTTTTCATCTTCAATTCACTTAATCCTGGCACTATCAGCCTTTGAGCCAAAGATTCCACATCCATTTACCCTGATTTGTTCGGTTAATTCTTGACAACCTAACGAAAAATAATAACAACGCAAAGGACATAATGTTAATAATATATTTTTTGTTTTCCATTTAATACACATGTTTAAAGGTTTTGCATGCAAAGGTTAGATATGTTTGATTTAGTGGCTCCGAGCCATCCTTGTAATGTAAATGCTCACGGTTCTGCAAGCACTTTGGTGTGTGTGCCTTTAAGAGCTTTAATAGCAAACTGAAGACTGCCTCGTGGACCATAAAACAATCCAGACAGCAGAAACAACAAGAACATTTAATTGGAAGCAGATAGAGAGTGACTGGTAAGTTTTGACTCAGGTCACAGTCATGTCCACAGATAGTTACAAAAAGAATCTGAAGCTTTAGCCTGTACCTCCAACTTTGCTGTTTTACTGGAATTATCAAGCTTGTGTTGACGCGCCTTACTCTGACAAAAAGTCATAATATGGTGCGTCATATAAAAGAGTCAGAGTACAGTATGACTCTGCTATCTGTTATGTTTTGTTTGTTTCACGTTATGAAGTCACGTTTAGTGTTTTAGTTTGTTACTCACCTCTGCTCTCATTTCAGATCACTTCACTTCTGTTGTGTTTTCCCGCCAGTTTTGAATGTCTGCCCCTCCAGATGAGTTTGAGTTGTACCTCGTTAGCACTGCACTAACCAGACCTCCTTCTTACCCGTTCTCGCTTTCCCAGTCAGTCATTCACTGCATATTTCAGCCCAGTTCCTTTTTTCTTTGTTATTTTGTTTTCATTTCTTCGCTGCCACATGGAGTTTTGTTTGCTTGTAATCTGCCAGCTGTAGCTGCCTCCCTTTTTGGGAACTTGTACAATTTTTTTTAAATGAAAGTATCTTCATTGAATCTGTCAGTCTTTGACTCTGCATTTGGGTCCTCCCTACTTTACATCCCTGTTACAATATTATGCCATACAAAGTCATCGATATGCGTATGCCGTAAAAAAAATCATAGTATTGTAAATCATAAAAAGTGGTAGTATAGTATGTCATAAAAAGTCATGATATGGTAAGTTGAAAAAGTGACAGTATGTCAAAAGAGTTATAGTAATGCATGCCAAAAGAAGTCATTGTATAGTGTGTCAAGAAAGTCTAGAAAGTCAAAGTACAGCACTCAAGCAAGCGCAAGTTCAGTCAGGAAGACACGCACTAGTAATCTCTGTCTTTCCTCTCCTTGTAATTACTCTGTCAGCTGATTGGGGGCGTGCACTTTTAAGTAACCAACCAGGTTCTGCACACCGGTTCCTCAAGCCAATCATATCGTTGCTGTCAATCTTTAAATCGTGTTCTCCTCTGTGCTGCTGTCAGTTGTCATTTCAGCTAAGCAGATGCAACCCTCCTCCACCCCAGTCGCCTCCAGTCAGCATCACAGTCAGGCTCCTGATTCATCATCAGATGGCAACAACTCCTTTCATCGCCACCACCAGTGTCTGGACTCCAGGGGGCATTAGGCCTGTGGGACCTCTGTATCCCTACCCTCGGTGATATTACTTCAGGAGGGAGTCCAATCGCCAAAGACTTTGCACTTTTCATATTTGACGCTTGTATAATAAATCATTGTTAAATTATGAAACAAGTCTCTCCTGATTGAAATAGTGTTGTATGTTGAAAAATGTACCCCAAAAAAATCATTTAAAATGTAGAAAAAAAACATAAGATAAGTTGTAAAATGTCACAGTATAATAAGTGGGGAAATTTCATTTAATATCGTTTAGTAGTCACATTAGTGGTTCCTTCTATGTTTTTGGCGGGGCGAATCAATTAACCCATTGGCTAAGGTGTGCTAAGGCTTCTGGGTAACAGTGACCGGGGTGGATTGGCGCTGCTCAACCGTGAGAGTGAGACACCGGAGACAGTGTTGGCTTTTTCTCTGAAAATCCAACGTCTATCATCTCCAGCCCTGTAATGTTTTTCACTAACCAACTAATAACAGCAAAACGTGAAGAAGAATCATCTTCTGACGCCGTCTAGGCTGGTCACTCATGGGTAGTTCTCAGTCGGAGCTATCTGCTGTTGCTAACCGGAGCCCCACTGCCAGCCAGCCTTCTCTTTCAATAGCCCACTTTATGTTAGGTAATTAACTTGCCATAGACACGTTAGAAACCAAACTAAAAGCCAATCTGGCAAACTCTATTTTTGAGATTTGGCTGTGAATTACCTGCATTAATGTTAGCTAGTGGCATACGGGCATATTATTTGTAAACAGCGACACTTGGAGTTGTTTTCAGCTCATTCAAGAACCACATGTTGGGTTAGACCAGGGGTATTGAATCCAAATTCAGCGAGGTCCAGTTCAAGAGAATTTTTAGTGACCCCTGGTTTAGACTAATGTATATTCAGTGTGTAATAGCATGTTAAAAAAGCCATACAATAGCATGTCGGAAAAAGTCATAATGGGATTTAAAAAATAGTAATTTAATGGAATGTCCAAAATAGTTTTATCATGGAATTTCCACAACAAGTCATATATTGGAATGTCAAATAAAAGTCGTATCATAGCATGTCATAGATAATTATATTTAAAAACTGATACAATAATGAAAATTATATAATTGTGTAGCATGTCGAAAAAAGTCATTGTATAGTCTGTCGGAAGCAGTCTTAAAAATAAGTCAGTCTGTCGGAAGACGTTTGAAAAAAGACAAGGTATAGAATATAAAAAAGTCAGTAAAAAAATCATGACAGCATGTTGAAAAAAGCCATAAAATAGAATGTCAAGAAAAGTCACGTTCTAGCATATCAAAAAAGTCAACATTGCGCGCCATAAATAGTCATAATGTAGCGTGCCGGAAATAATTATAGATAAATAAATATATATAGATGTGTCGAAAAAAATTGAAAAGATCAGTTTAGTATGTTAAAAAAAGTAATTGTAATGTCTCTCGAAAAAAGTCTGAGTATATTATGACGCAAGAATGACCTAAATGTCATAAAATAGTCATACTGTCACAGTCTCAGCCGTGACTCTGTTTCCCTGCGCTTACCTCCCCATGTCTATCTGTGACTTTGTGCAGTTGGCATCACACTCTTCTCTTGGCTCACTCCTGGCTTCCAGTCCTGCTGATTACCCACATCTGCCTTCCATCAAGTTCATCACCATTCAGTGCATCAACTCCAGTTCTTCAGTCACTCATCGCCAGATCGTTGTTGCAACCACACTGGTAGATAGTCGCTGTGGGATGCTTTGTTTTCTGTAAAAATAGCAATTTCCTCTTGTTGTTAGATTTTTGTGAACTTACCTACAATTCCCTGTTTCTCCAGGATGATTTACCTCCTCCAGCCTGCCTGCCACAACATAACTCCGAGCACTTGCATCGGCCAAGCTTTTATTCCAATCAGTCTCACTGGGTCAGCTCTGCTCAGTCATTCACCCCTTGTTTTTACAATAAATCCTTATTTCATTTCCACTTAGAGTCTGTGTCTGCTTTTGGGTCCATGCACCTACACTTCTCATAACACATAGCATAGTTAGTATGTGGTAAAAGTTCATAGTGTTATACTATAATATGTCGAATAAAGTCATATTAAAGTATGTTGCAAGAAGTCACAGTATAATGTGTTAAAAAAAGTAATTGTATGTATAATATGTTGCAAAATGAGTATGTAAAAAAACATTCATGGTACAGTGAGTTGTAAAAAGTCATAAAAATGTATTAAAAGTCATGGTACATTAAGTCGAAAAGAGTCAGAAAAAGGAAATTAAGTCATCGCATATATGTTGAAAAAAGGACAGTATAGTATTTTGAAAAAAGTTGCATTATGGTGTTTGGCAAAAAGTCATAGTATAGTATGTCGAACAAAGTCATGAAAAAGTTACAGTATAATGTGTCATGAAAAAGTCATTAGTATGACGCAAAAAGTCAGTATTTAGTTTGTCATGTTTTTGGGACATAATATGCATGTCAAAATCATTACACTCTAAACTTTTTGCGAACCGTCGCGTTCACAAAGCCTTGCCTTATGAGGTTGATGACAATGCTTTATTTACAATTCACCGACCTGTATGAAGCAGGTAAAGACAGAAACATGAAGGACACCGAGTGCCGCTGCGTATCGTTTGCGTGGCTCAGCGATCAACGGAAGCGGACGTTCAAACTATCTCAGGTGCGCCACATATTGGCACTTGTCATATGTTGCCCATGTCATAAAGAAGTAATTCATAAAAGTCATAGTTTGGTCTCATAAAAAGTCATAGTTTTTCATATAAAAGGTCATAGTATAGGAACCCATGTACACGTCAATACACATTTTGTATTACTGAGGAGACAGCATTCTGGTTAGTGCTCATCTGTTGATATTTACGACATCCAGAGAAGCACCAGACTGTAAGATGAGCATCATGATTTGAATTCATGTTCCCATATGAGAGTCTCAACTGATGTCCAAGGTCATTTTGTCGCCTCTGAAGGGGGATTGTTTCCCCGTGCTCGTCTTCTGATTGAAGCCGCGTTTATACGCCACTCAGTGTCACCCTCCAGCCATGCTCACAAATTGAATTAGTTTCAGTTTGAATTTGTGTTTCAAAACTAGTCATTGTTTTTTAACCCCAGAGGACGCCAAGAGAAATGAGTCAGATCTTCACAAGTCACGAAATTTGACGATATATGAATTCACACCAACCAAAGGGATGCAAGCCTGAAGCACAGCAATTTACCAACCATTCATCTGTTCGCGAATTAAATCACACCACATATGACATATTTTAGAAAGTTTGATAAATCTGATGAAAAAGTTCATCTCTCAATTACCATCTGAAATGAATCTCCTTAATCCCAATTTGATCTCTTTCATGCATATAAGGGGTATCTTTCATCTGCCCACCTATGTGCTTTAAATCTCCTCCACAGAATTAGGATGGAACGTGATTGTAAAACTTAGTCCTACGTGAAACTCCAACACCCATGCAGCTCCATGAGATGGGGGAGCTGATTAGGGGAGATGAGGACAGAGGGGCGTAACTGACAGCCGCCCATTATCTCTCTCTCTGTAGCTGGTGGAGGACGGGAAGCAGTCTCCAGGAGTGTGTGACGGAGCTGCAGAGCAGAGGCATGTATGGTTCAGCTGCAGCATTGCAAAGCAGAGCTGGGAAACAGAGTCAAGAGCCAAAAATAGAGCTTATTTCCACTACAAATGTTTATTGAAGTGGATTTTTTTTAATGTTTTGTTTCTTTTTTGATCTTTGATATCAAATGATACAACTACTTACCATTCTGCTTAAAGATGCCTGTGATGATGTGCAAGCACACAGTGGTTCATTGTATGGGGTCAACAGCCAGGAGAGTTCAAAACTACTATTCCATCGGCTATTATCCGTTTCATGTGCACTTTATTTTGCTCTGTACATTTTATATGACATGTAGGCTCTGTAGTGTAGGACTACCAACTGTTACTCAACTCAACTTTAATTGTGTAACACCTTTCATAAAATGATGTAGTCGGAAGTATTCCTAAGAGCAACAATAACAATAAAATGCAAAAAATAAATGAAAGTCTCAACAGAATAGATAAACACATGGGAAAAGCAATAACGTAACAAACAAAGATCAATTTTCCAGGTGACAGAGGGAACAGCAGGAGAGGACTAAGCACCGAAACAAAGACATGATCAGTCTAAAGGCCACCAGCAGAAAGTCACATGGTGAGTTGCAGATTCTGAATATGCACTTTTTGTTGCCCAAAACTGATGTGGGCGCTCTATAGCTCTATATTCAGTTTGCTGCTGCCTTTAATTGAACCAGATTCAAGGATATTCATCAATTTCCTGTATTTCTGCATTTTACGCCTGTATTTTATTTCTTTCACTGCTTTTTGTGTGCCTTGCCTTGCCTTGCCTATAGTAGGAAGGAAAATGAGTCTCATCTCCTTAGATAGCCAAAGCAAAGAATGGGGCTCAATGCTGGCTCCTTCACCCCCCCATTCTGGTCATTAGCGCCGACCACACAGCCTTTTTCTCAGGCAGAGTCACAACCTCCGGAGGTCACAGTGTTTACTAATTCTACGCTACAGGCAAGATCAGATTATGTTGTCAAGAAAAGGGAAGACTTTTCTTTGCCCTCTCTCTGTATTCCTAAAGATGATGAGGTATATTTCCGCACTAAAGGCCTGGGTGTTTAGTAGCATTCAATGCTTTCTGATAATACCAGCTGGATAGTTTTTTTATTCTATTTTAGCCACTCACAGACGTCAATACTATAACCTCATGTATTAGTATTTTCTTGGTTTTACATTTGTTTAGGTCTGGAGCTCCAGGTGTACACATTGTTACTTGCTCTTTGCTCGACTGTGCCATTCCTCTAATTGATGTGTGTGACTGTACATGCACGATTGCACACATGTATTTCTCTGTATGTAGGTGTGTGTGTGTGTGTGTGTGTGTGTGTGTGTGTGTGTGTGTGTGTGTGTGTGTGTGTGTGTGTGTGTGTGTGTGTGTGTGTGTGTGTGTGTGTGTGTGTGTGTGTGCTAACTCTTGAGCCAAAAGCACATCTCTGGCTCATCTCTAAGGCCTGGCGTCAGCCTCCTTAAGTGCTGTCAATGTCACATGGTAACAGCAGCGCTGCAGTCTCTTAATTGGTTTAGAAAAAGCATCCTTGTCATTTTGCGGTCAGTAAACTCCGCTAGAGAAAATGAAGTCCAAGCTGCTGCCATCTCCTCAACCCCCACACAGCCAGCCTAACAAAAAAAATAATGATTATGTGCCGTGTATATTTGTGCGTTCGCTGTCTGTTTTCACTTTTTGCTTTTAGAAATAATTGCTGTTGGTTGTGTGGCTGCATCAGAGGTAGGGCATTAATGATTCTCACTGCCGGCGAGAAAACACTGCTCTGCAAAGGCGGGAGGAGAGCAACTCATTTTCTAGAACTAAACGTGTGTGTATTTGTGCCTGAATGTGTTTGTGTTTGGTCATTTATTTTTAGTAGCGTCCTCATTTTGTCGTGCAGTGCATACGCAGCCGATAACAATTACGCTAGCAGTGAGTGCAGAAATGTGTATATCTCTGAATGTCCTTAATACATGTGTGAGTGGGTGTGCTTGTGTGTGTGTGTGTGTGTGTGTGTGTGTGTGTGTGTGTGTGTGTGTGTGTGTGTGTGTGTGTGTGTGTGTGTGTGTGTGTGTGTGTGTGTGTGTGCAATGTAGGTGCATGGCTGTCCTTTTGCACGGATTAGCTGGTGAATGCTGCGAGAGGATGATCAGACTGGGAGCACACCAGGGTTGCTCTGCGATCACACAGGGATTATGGGGGATGTGGAGCTGTAGTGCATTCCAGGGCCGCCTCCAGTTAGGCTCATCTCCGCCACGCTCCCCTCACACACACCACTTTAATTGCCTTTGCTTCTTTCATTACTTTTATTGCCTCTCCTCTGCATTGCGTGCTCCCTGGGCTTGTGGAAAGGTCATTGTGATGGTGTTGGTGTGCTCATAGCCTCCGTCTCCCTGACTAGCAGGAAATGGCTGTGGGGCTGATGAATGAGGCACACACCAAGGTAGGAACTGACAGGCTGTTCTATCACAAAGTCTATTCTTCATTTTTTCAAAACAAGTCGGTGAGGTAAGACTACACCAGAATTATATTTCAGAATGCCACCCAACGTGTCATAAGGTGGGAGAGACACAGATAATATATCTTTACTAGCTATATGCAAACTATGATATTGAGTGGAATGCTAAGTTAGGCAAATGCATAATCCTTATTAAAAATGGCTTTATCACCTGACAAAGTGTGGGGTTGGGCGGGCAGTGTTAATGGAATTGGCAATATCTTGGCACGGAAGCAGTGAAGAGGTGACGGCCCTTGGATGAGGGACATGTTTCTGCCTTATTGCGTCCCCTGTGCACAAGAGGACTTAGCAGTGGTGGCAGCATCAGGTGACAGTTTGAATTGTGGTAAAATAAAGTTTCTCGTCCCTGCTAAATTAAAGTTACTTCTCCCAAAACATCTTCAAGATGTGCAACTTCCTAATAAGTACATAAAGAGATCCCAGTATGTTTAGTATATGTAGCATACATGTGTTGGTGGTATTTATCATGTTCTCATCAAGAATTACATTCATTTTTTAAAGGCTCAGATTGTATTGTCCTAATATAAATACAGGTAGTGGTAGTATCTCTCAGGGATAGCTGTGTTTTTAAGGTAGTCCCGGAGAAACAAACACACATACATAGGCCCCATCAGTCTAACATCGTAATTAGTCTTGTAAATGTCCTCTTGCTCCTTTCAGGCTTTATATTCCAACTTGAGTCTGTAAAAACAAAAGTACATTAGAGCAGCAGCTGTATGGTGTAGATATGGGATTTTTTATATATATAAATATTTTTTATATCTGATCTTTACTCCTTGTGTCTCTCTTCCTCCCACTCTGTCCCAGTCCACGGTGGAGGTTTTGTGTTCGGTCATACGGCTCTTGTGTCCACAAGATGCTCTCCACTGTCAACCAGTTGCTCCTGAAACGTAAGTAAGGCCTTAATACACACCACATTACTGCTGATGTCTCTCGGCACTTGCACAATAATTGGTTTCTCTCCCAACAAAAGCTAATGCACATTTTATCATATCCCTACATTGCTGCAGGCAAGCAAATGAAAAACTGGCACTGAAAATAAAAGAGCAAAGCACGAATATCATCCATCTCTGCCAAAAAAGAGAAAGTGGACAGAGGAGAGTTATATTTATGTGCTTTACTCTCAAATACAACAGTGTGTGAAATACGGTGCACTTTTTGTTCGCGTGTAAGTGCGTGTCTTTGTGTGTGTGTGTGTGTGTGTGTGTGTGTGTGTGTGTGTGTGTGTGTGTGTGTGTGTGTGTGTGTGTGTCTATGTACAGGCACACATGAATCCATCTGCAGGAGGATGAGGAGCTCAGCAAATTGAGGTCAGGAGACTTAAAGCTGAGCTTGATGAGAGGAGGATGGAAGAGGAGTAGATCCAGGTATGTAATAAAGTAATAAAGTCAAGACAAACCTAGAAAATATTGTTGTGCTTTGTCAAATTTTTACATTTGCATTTATTTTGAATAAGCCATCACACAAACAGAAGCCTCAATGAAGCCTTGAGCATAAAATCAATATTTTAGCATAATTAATAAATCATTTGCAGTTGCTCTCCATCACTGATCAAATATTTGATAAACTATCTATTTTGACTATAACACTAATTGTTCTATGATAATGGCATTTTTTGTTCAAGACACCTTTCTGTTCTAGAAAACATGGTCTTATATATTTCTTTGTATGCTTTATGTGAAGTTTCCCATGAATGAATTGTCTGGAAAACAGCATCCACTATCCACCACTATGCATGCATTGTTATGCGTCTCTCCCATGTGTTTGTGGTGTTAATTACAGACAGAAAATATTTCAGTAAGCTTACATGAAACTGATTTACCGTATTAAAACAGAGTACTACACCTTTATATTTGTAAAGTGTCCATTTACAGATACAATTTTTAAAAAAACATCCATATTGGTGGTGTGGCTCCCTCCCTCTGCATCCTTTGACCAAGTTATCGAGTGCAACATGGCAGACTCTGACCTGAGCCAGTACATGGTTCAGTGACTTTGTCTTTGACCATTCTACTCTGTTGAACTATCATAGTCCTGGCAAAGACTCCACTTCTCCTCCAACGGAGGCTGCAAATCTATACAAGTTCTGTGACTACATGTTCTCTGCTTTTGCTCTGGCCGACTCCAGAGACCGTGTCACTGACAAAGCAGTGAGCTTCCAGACAGAACGGGAGTGTTTCTGGAGTGGCTCATCTGAAACACGGGTCAATACAAACACTCGCCAGCACATCACAGACAGTATCACTGAAAAGCAAAGCTGCTGCATAACTCCCAGGATTTTATCGGCTGTCATGTTGATTTAGCTTGTTCTGGGATTAGCGTAGGCCTCAGTGTGTTTGTGTGACTAATGGTCTGTGTTTTCTGGCTGTGAAATCAGCAGCCTGAGAGCCCCGAACAGCCGGCACATCAGTGTTTGAAGTCTGCCGCACCCCCTGGGTTGTGCCTCTGGGTCCTGCTGCTAATGCAGCCGCAGCACATGTTGTCTCTCTATCTCACAAAGCAGAAGCTCTCCTTTACATACAACCATGTTTAGCACTCCTCTCCTCCAGCACCCAGGATGACCTCCACTGCAATCTGCTCCACTCTGGCTGGCTTGGGTCATCCCCACCTGTGTGGGCCCAGCCCCGACTGATGGCAAAAGCTTGTTAACACAGTTGTGCGATTAGCCGGGAAATGTTGAGGGTGGCAAAGGGAGTTGGCGATCAGTACATGGTACCCGAGAGGAAGAGGTCCCTCCTCCCTAGCAAACGTTTCACCCAACTGACCCAAGAATGTTCTCTCCTCTGACCAGGCAGACGGAAGTGTAAGCTGTCAATGTCCACCAAGACCACACAAGACACTTCACATGTCACTCAAGCATCACCATGGAAACTTCGAAAGTTTTTGTTCAATAAAATATCTTTTTGTTGTGTGTTGCTTGAGAAAGGGTTATTTGTTGATGGAATAGTGTCCCACAGCGAAAGCCATCTCATCTTTCTCAGCCAATACCACCATGCCTCAAAGTAAGCCAGATTTCTGTTACCTGGCATCTGCCTGCAACACATTCCTCTCTGATATCCTCTCAGATTGAAAGCAGGGAAAATAGGGCTGATTGAATGGATAAGTTTTGGTGGTGGAAGGACAGAGGCAGCGCGAGAGCAAGGGGGGGGAAGAGATGTGAACCCAATCTGCCATGTGTTGAC
This sequence comes from Melanostigma gelatinosum, assembly GCF_949748355.1. Taxonomy (NCBI): domain Eukaryota; kingdom Metazoa; phylum Chordata; class Actinopteri; order Perciformes; family Zoarcidae; genus Melanostigma; species Melanostigma gelatinosum. Next base: position 14,525,977 of record NC_136635.1, read on the forward strand.
TGTACTGATTAGGGGCTTGTGCTAGGAAGAGCCTCTCTATCCCCTCATTCCTTCTGTTTACTTTGAGCCCCACCACCCTTCTCAACACAGGCATCACTGCAACCGGAGGGCCCTCCTCACTCTTCTCTTCTTAGCTTGGCCATATCACCTGCATCACCGGAGGAACAAGTGCTCCTTTGTATGCCAAACTACTCCAACTGAAAAGATGACAGCTTACCAAGGGCTAGAAGAGGTTTGGTGGAGTTTGTTAATCCATTAGGGAAAGTGGAATAAGCAGTGTGATTGCTAATAACAGGAGATATGTGACATGTCTGAATATTTGCTGGATTTACGGTGTTCTGACAGCTCTTAGAGTGTGTATATTTGTAGAGACTGGTGGTTAGCTGATGCAAACTCAGCCCATTAAGGGCAGCAGGGTGACTGGAGCAACATCCAGCTAATGTTTTGGGACGTTGAAATGCCTGCAGGGAGCCAGAAGTACCGTGATGGGCTGAAAGCAAACCAGAGATCCAGGGAATAATAATAAATAGATAAATAAGAGGATGGAATGGCATGAGAGAAGCTAGGGAAATAGCACATCTATTCTCACGCAGCACGTTTGTTTATTTATGGCGTCTGAAGGCCTGGTCTGGATGCTGAGTGGGGGATGGGGGACTACAAGTGCAGGTTTTTCCTCTCAGAGCTCAGCTCCCTAGCTTTCATTAAGTGTCATTACCAGTACTTTCAGAAAGCTGGCCAGGCTGAGACCTGACATCCCCTCCACAGATAGTTGGCCATGCATATGGATGGATTTCTGATCCCTCTTATCCACCACTGAGGAGGGGGAATTAGGCCAGTGAGAAGGAGAGCGGGGGGCTTAAAGGGTGCATCCATATCTGACTTAAATGCCAAACATGGAGCTATTACTTCAATTGAGGGACAGTGTTCATGCTTGGTTTGTTGTTGTTATATTTCACTCAGGTTATCAACATTGTGAGTGTTTCACTTGCGGATTTGCCTTTTTATGAAGGGGTCATGCACACCCATGTCTATAAGATCAAATATATTTTACACTCTTGTGAAGAATTGTGTTTTCATTTGGGCCACTTTTAAAACATATCCACAATGCCATTTTAACATGTGCATTTTTTTTAGCAGCATGGTGTTCATTAGCAATTTGGTCTTCCTGTTGTGCTGTGGGAATGAAATATTCATTTTGTATGCTTTTCTGAGCAGAAGTTATCTAGATTCAGTGTAAATGGTACTTGGGATTAGATTTTCACAGCAGATTGCTGTTATTAAGGGGAAAAAGCCGACCCATTTGAGCAGTCATCTTCCTGGGAGGCAATCTATTTCTCTTTGACGCAGCAAGAGTGCTGGACGAGGCTCTTAATGCACTGAAGCAAAAGTGCTTCAGTCCGCAACCTTTCACGCCTTCAGCTCTCCTTTATGTGATTGAATAGTTAATAACTATGAGTCGCCTTTGAAAGCTCTGTGCCGTTGGTCCTTCTGAGGCACTTCCCTTCTTTTTGTCTGTTTGGCTGATGTACCTGCCCATTGCCCTGTCTGCCCACACATCTTGCTCCAGATGCCAAGTCGACTGATAGCCCACCTCTTCTCCACCAATCCCCTCTTACTTTTGTCTTTGTTTCTCGCCTGACTCGCCGCTTGTATGTATCTGGCTGTCTTAGTCTGTATATCAGAATTTTGAGGGCTTAGAGATCAGCTTTTTCATCTCTTACTTCCTCTTTCTCTTCCTATACACATTCACAAACAGACACTTACACACACACACACACACACACACTCGCTCACACACACACTCGCTCACACAGCTCATTAGCCCATCCCACGCTCACAGCTCTGGCAGAATGTGACCCTGTCTAATTGTGTACCATGCTCATTTGTTCTCCCTGCATGACGTGACGATTGCTTATTTATTCTCCTCAGGGCTCGCATCGCACATTAAAATGATTGACTCATTTCATTCGCTGCACATTTTCAAGCTTTATTTGATAAGCTCATTTCCCTTGGCATTCATATACCTCCCTTTCCCATGCTTAAAAGTTATAATGTTGCAGAGGCGCATTATTATTCATACTCTGGATTGTTTCTTTCGGCTAATTATCTGTGTTCGAAAATAATTTTGCATGTGTGATTCTGTTTATTCCGGTGGAATTGAGCGGCACAAAAGCGCAGACATTAACGATGCTGTTGGAATTGCTGAGGAGCCAATTGTGTACACAAAGCTGGCAGACGCGGTCAACGAGAAGCTTAAGAGGGATTGGGACACTGTGGAAGCTCGGCCAGAATAAACTGAGCAAATTTGCATTCTGTTAGAATTTACATCTGGTTAGAGACCTGTTTTACAAATAAAAAGCCATCAATCACGTAATAAGGGGGTGTTTTGACACAGAAAAGAGCATAACAAGTAATTGCCGATGGGGGATTTGGGTAGCATTGTTACGGCTGGATTTTAGCCCTTGTGATTTTGCCAGCTGACAGTAGATGTTTTCTCCCCCCAGCTACTGTATATATCGACCAGGCCTCAATGACCCAGCAGCTGCTCAGTGCACTGGTATGTCAATTCAGACTGAGACTTGCGATAGTGACAGGCACACAAAAGTGTGTGTGAATGGCTGATGTCACTAACGTCATACATATGAGGCGTCATCGGGCTGGGTACTGAAATACTGAAATAAATAGTAAATGTTGCTGGTTGACAACATTTAGTATTTGAGAACTTTGTATTCTTTTGATTAGGGGAGCTCCAGCTATTTAGTACTGCACTTCCATAAAGTTGGAGGACTCAGCTGAGGCAAAGATATCCTCTGTCTTTTAGTCCCTAAACTCCAAAAACACTGGATCCTGCTTTTCCCATAATGAAGCAACAGCAACTTTTATTAGACGACTGACGACATCAAATTTGGGTGTGCCTTTGATAAGGTGGCCCCCGCCTTTCCAATCCCAGGGACGGACATTTATCTATTAATGATAAGTACTAAGAAAGGAGGATAAACCTCAACACGTTTTCAAGAATGTATTTTACTGTACTTTTCACTCAAGTACTTGTGTGTAGTTGAGTGTATAGTACACTTTTTGTTATTTTGTTTCTTTGTTGAGCATGGAGTTTTGATTTAAAAGATATGTTTTTGTTATAAGTGCTTTGATGGCCAGATGTGGCTGTAATTATGCTGTCAGATTGTATACAATAAAGGTCAAAAAATTAAACTTGACGGTTTCTGCATCATACGTAATTAGAAACCTTATCTAAGTCGGTGAAAACTGCTTTCGGAAATAATTAAATTACATGTTGTACCCAGATATCTTTCTGTTCATATGCCGTAAATCACATCAGAGCTTTGATTTCATTAGTTTTTAGTACATGTAAGTTGAATACAAGATGAGTTCAAATGAATTTTGATCTATTTTTTATGACTAAAGTTTCTGATCTCAACAAAAGAAAAGCAAAGCGCTTGATGTGTTTTGAGTCACATACAGTAACTATTCCTAGAGCCACAGACCCCACAAGCCAGTGTAGCCAAATCTTAATGAACAAGATAGACTAGAAATTGCAGTCAAATAAAAAAATAATAAAGGCATCTAAACCCTAACAAGTCCGTCTTTGTTCTTCCACTCCACCCACCACCAGTTGGCTGTGTGAAAGCAGGCATTGTTGCAGCTTTGAGGGCAGCTCTGAGAGTTCCATGCCCATCGGCCTTCAATCACATGGGATGTCTGAGTTTGACAGTTTAAAGTCTTTCTTCTAGAACAAAATAAGACCCCTAAGCAATAGTGGATGAGCTGTTAGTAACCGTACAGTCCACAGGGAGGTAGACCAAGCATGGTATACAGTATACAAAAAGTGTTGGTTAGGGATAAGACAATGGACCAGTAGAAACATTACTGCATGCTGCAACAAATGTCCTGCATTTACCAACAGAAGTAAACTGTGGCTGTTTTGTTTGGTAAAATTCCATTTGACTTTATACAGACCAAAAACAAAGTTCATGAAAATGGCAGTTTATGTTTAAAAAAAACTATTATCGATTTAAAGAAACAACATTTTAAGTGTTCATTCTTCTCTCGCAGGCGTTATAGTAAATGATGCATGTTAGAGCAGTTAGAGCTCTCGTTGTTTTCCTTTTTCTTGCAGCGTCCTATCATTCCATGCGTTTGGTTGTGCCCATCTCTTGTTTGGTTTGACTTTTCAGAAGGCGTCAGTGAGGATATAGCGTGTGCTCACACGAAAAGTGTCTCTCCAGTCGCAGGGCCAGAGTAGGTACGTTATTCACTCAGTGGCAGCGTGTAAGGATTAATTCAAGCCTCACAGGAAGACGACACCATCGGTTTCTGCCTTGGCCGGATCAATAGGGAACATTCTTTCCAGTATAGCAGTCAATACGCCACACTTAAGGTGTCTGAGGAAACTAAAGAACACCAATAATTGTTATTAATGAGTCGGATGTCCCCAAGCATTGCATTTAGAAGCAGTCCCTATCTAAAAGACATTCAGCCATCACATGTCCTTCCAGGCTCTGGTTGATGACCAATATAAGATAATCATTTGTTTTCCAAGATGCCTGATATGCCTGTAGAGTTGACATCCGGGGGGATTCTTAGCTCCGCTAATGGTGTGGCGATAGGTGTGGCATTGTCCGCTATCGGTCAAGAGTAAATTGTCTTGGATGGATTAGCGTGACATTTTATGCCGACATTTCTGATGACTGCTATTTAGACCTTGGAGTACATTGAGTTGGTTGTGACTTATTTGCATTAAATGTGATTTTAAATGGTGGCACGTGTTTTTGTGTCCTTGACGCACTGACATTTCCACAGCAAATAGAAATATCATAAAAAGGTAAAAATGTTAATGATTGAGTTTGCTTTTGATTAAAAAAAATAATAATCTACAATACCAACTTGAATAGATTTTAAAAACCTTTCCCATCAGTGTTTATTCAGTTTTAAAAGACCACAACTAACTGATTCTAGTCTCTTTTCACAATTCCTCACAAGAATGTGAAGTATATGTTGCAGGGACACAACACACAAACAGGCTTCAGTGCACCAATTCACGCCATGCATTACACTTTGTATACAAAGCCACTCCATCAACACACGCTGTTATCAAGTGAAGGACAGCCAACAACAAGCACACATGGCCTCCTGCTTCCATCATAAACCACATGTGGGTTCAGAACTGGTGAAGGTAAGGGACTACAGAAGACGGGTGTGTGTGTGTGTGTGTGTGTGTGTGTGTGTGTGTGTGTGTGTGCGCGTGTAACATTCAAAATTCAATCAAGTGAAGGCCATCTCCAGCAGGGTAACAGGGAGTGGAGGGGAGGAAGGGGGTGATGAGGGGAAACTCGGCTGAAGTTTCCACTGGGCCTGCTGTGCTCCTCATGCAGCCTTGGATGTAATTGGGTAATTGGGTCCCAGAAGGCTGTTCATTATCGGGGGAGAGCGAGGCAACAAAACAGAAAGGGATGGAAAGAGAAAGAAAATGTCTCATTCTTTGCTCAGTGCCTCCGTCCGAGCACCATTATGGGACAAGAGTTAATTAAAAGAGCAGTTGATGCCTCTGTTTTTCTCATCAATCTCACTTCTGCTCTTATTAAGTTTGTAATGACAGCAGAGCTTGTCCCTGTCTGCCACCAGACGCACAACAAGGGGGAAGAATCAGAGGAAGGCAAGGGCGGGGCAGTTAATGTGAGGGACAGCTCATCTCAACAAATCTCACAGTGGTCAGCAACGAACATCCCCACTAATCCCTCCATCACATCTCAGGGTGATGAAATGTAGGCGTCGCAGGAGAGCTGTACTTTATTTGGGGTGTGGTTGAAGTGCTAATTTAAGAGGCGTGGCTTTGCGCCCTAATCCCGTGGCTCCCATCTCCACCGCCTTTGAGGCCATTTTAATTCTCTCCATCATTACAGGGACAATCCCTGGAAAGCTTTGGTGAAGGTGACTGCTGACGCCGTCATTCACAAGGACTATTTCAAAATGTCAGCCCATAGCTGAGATTTGTCTCATTAAAGTTGGTGGAGTCCATTATATCCATTCCCTCCTTCGCCTGCCACACTCAATCAAGATGACTTGGAGAATTGAGGGAGTCGAGGGAACGCTCATAATAATGCTTATTTGCATGAGGGTTACAGTGAGACGGACGATCATTGACCAACAAGAAAGGAGAGAACACTGCGAGTTGTTGCACACCACATTTGAAGAAATCACAGGCAGGCCAGCTTCTTTTTTTGTCTTTTCTCTCCAAATGCCAGCAAGTAAGAGACATCTTCAGCGAAGACATCAAGAAATGTCAACCTTACCATGATGAAGACACTGGAACACCATCCGAGCTTTTGTTCAACAGTCTTGTGACCTGGAGATTTACATAGAGCTTCAATAAAGCCAAACACAAGATCCACCCACATATAGGCTGGCTCACATCAACATCTTTACAGCTGAGGGGTTTCAAAGCCCGGGGATCACTCATGTAGATGTGTGACATCTGTGGGTGCGAGTGTCTGAGTGAGGGCGGGACAGACCCGGGCTTTTTGTTTCTCTCTGATCAGTTTCCCTCGCCTCAGCTCGCAAATGGGAGCTGACAATGAAAACACCCATTCTGGGAATTTCACTAAGACCACTCCAGTTATGTTGCTCACAGGACTTTGCTGCGTTTTGAGTTGCTCCATATATATATTTACATTTTGGGCTACGAAGGCCCATGACCTCACCGACCTCAAGCTAGTTGTAAGAATAAGTTCATCTAATGCACGACAGTCTGTTTCCCAACCAAGTGTTCAATGTCTTCGTCTGTTCTTATGTGGATGTGAAAGTTTTGTTGCTGATTGACAGAAAAGGTAACTATTACTATTTTTATATTTCAATAACCAATTCATTGTTTCAGTCAAGAAAAAGGTCAAACATTACCTGGTTCCAGCTTCTATAATGTCATGAGTTCCTGCTTTTCTGTCATACGACAGCATACAGAATACCTTCGGATATTCATTGAACAAAAATCTTAGCAATTTGAAGTAGAGCTAAATGAGTCAATCAACACTAATTCATGTGCCATCATTTCAGTTGTTTAGCCAAAATGTTGTTTAGTGGTTTAAGCTTCTTCAGTGTGAAGAGCTGGGGATGGGGCTGTTTATCGAACAAAACAAGCCAGTTTAAGATGCTACTTTGGGCTATTTAATGATTGACAGATGATTAATCAATACCAAAAAATTCATTAGCATCCACAAATTAAAAACAGATTAAATCACCGTGGATAAAAAAACAAAAACACTAACATTTATTTGTTTCATTTACAAAAGATGTTGAGAAAAAATAATCCATTCGCAGTCCTCCAGACAAAACAGATCCACTGTCACTAAACTGTTTTGTTACAGACAGACCGGTCTACCTGAGGCTGCACGATAGTCTGATCAGCTGAGAGTGCGCACATCAACAAACAGGATTCACCCGTTTAAAAGACACATTTGCAAACATCTCCTTGGGAAGAACCACAAAGGAAGCAGTGTGTGCTATTTTGAACACAAGGACCATGGAAATAAAACAGTTGATATGTTTAATCCAGCGTGACGATGTTTTGTATGAAGCAAAGCTGTGGTACATTACATTGGTGGAACAAGGTTAACAGAAAGTAGAAAAGGGTCAACTGCCTAAGCCTGCATGAGTGTGTTGTGTGTGTATTGGGGGCCATTACAATACAACTCTAGGGTCTGAAGACACTCGTGCCACAAGTACAGTTTGAATAGCGCTTCAGTCTGTGGAGGAGCACTTCATGGCAGCACACACGCTGTTCAAGCCATGACAGCACAAGAACTAGTAGATGCATGGACACAAAGACAAGAAACATTGAAATTAGATCACTATTCACCAGTTCCCCTCCGATCACACACTCTGGATTAAAGAAATGCAAAAGAACAAAGAAAAATATAATGTTTCTAGCTCAGGTAAAAACATTTCTATAGAGACATCTGTAAAAACACTTCAGTAATGACAACATATAAATACTACACATACAAAAAAACAATCCTTTATCCCTTAAAATGCTTCATGGTTAACAGCCATCGGCTGGTAAAGGTGGAGGGAGGCGTTTCGGATGGACCTGGCTCATCTTTGAGTCTGGTGCCTTATACAAGTTCTCACTCTAGTGGTCTGTACATGAACTGCAGTTGAATCTGGCCATGCTGGGAGGGACAAATGGCAGTTGGAATTACACTGTTTGCTTGTGCTGGCGTGGTCCAGGTCAGGATGATAATGAGTCGCGGGGAGCCAACGCGGTAGGTTGATGGGCTTTAACCTCCAAGGGGGTGTTCTACAGTCCAAAGCGGGCAGGGGTACGTCTGGGCGTCATGGGGGCCTCGTCTTTTCTCCCTGGTGTGCAGATTTTCGGAGCCCTGAATCAGAAAAGAAGTCTGTGTTGAGCCTCGTTTTTTCTTTGCTCTGTTCAGTCTAGGCTAAACATCCCTTACATTAGGCAAGCAGTTGTGGTTGAAGACGACTGAAGGTGAGGGAAGACTGGCCTGAATGTGAGCATGAAAGGAGCAGGCCTGCAGGAGATTGAAAAGGCAAGCTGAAGAGTGTTGGGACGTAGAGCGCCTGACGCCTCCGACAGCACAATCTATCATCTTTAATTACAGCAGTGCGACACCCTGACACTGCCCACACTTCCCTCATCTCTCTCGCTCTTCCTCTCTCTCTCTCTCTCTCTCTCTCTCTCACACACACACACACACACACACACACAGCAATTACAACCATCAGGCCATAACCCCCTTCTGTCACTGTGTCCCATTCTCACGGTCTTCAGAAGAAAAAAAGAAATGTGCAGTTCCCGCAATACACGAGCTGCCAGTAGTTTACTATCAGCAACGCACACAAATGCAGACAGGATACTGTACATACCAGAAGGTGGACAATGCACACATGTGGAGTGTTTCTTGAATTTAAACAGAATTTCCCCTACAGGGTCTTAAATGGACCATGCCATTAGTTTTGCTTGTTTTGGAGCATTCCCTAAAAAGTCTGTGTATTTTATATTACATTAAACGATACAGCAAATCAATGTTGTTGTTGTCTAGGTATCTAGTAGCATTCATTCATTTCTGTAGAACAAGAAAATCTCCAATTCTCAAAACTTGCAAATCCATCTGTACCTTAACACAGTACTCCCAACATGTGATGCACTCTATGATGAATTACACAACTCAAGCGCGGTCTGGTGGTTGTCTGTAAAAATGTGAAGTTTCAATAATTCGAGGAATAAAACACGTCTTTCTAGAAAACATTTTCAGGTCAAACTTCCAAATCAACTGTCGAAACAGAGAATATGACAAAGCTGACCAAGCCTTCAATGCCAACGTGCAGTGCTTGACAGTAAGGCTGCAATACTTTTTCTTGATTATTCGTGTAGTCACACTTTCCTAAACCCCGAAGTGATGATTTAAACGGTAACTTCAGTATTTTTCAAAGTGAATTTTTTATAATTGAGCTGTGAAACAAGCTGCAAGGGCAATTGTGGATGCAATGTTACATTCACTAAAATAGCTTGTTTTTGCCACTGACTGGCTCAGATTGTGATTATAAGTGTCTGTCAACTTTAATGAAAGGAATCTATGGAGACATGAAATGTTATTCCTTACCTTTCCCTTCATCGGATCAGTTTAGTATTGTGTCCAAGTCCCGCTTAAACACACAGCAACATGTTCGCTCTCCATTCGTGTACTCTGGCTTAAATAGAAACGGGCGGCCATCGAAATCAAGGACCTCATCCACATGGTCGAAATGATCTAAATATTCAGCCACGACAATGAAAATCTTTTAGATAACAACAAGCTACGCTTTCTGCACTCAATAAAACAGCCTGGTCGGCACTTCCATCACTGTCTTCCGGCAACTCGTCACCTCACGAAATGTTAGAGCTCTTTCCATAATGTTGTCAGACACTGATGGCAACAATCAGAACCAGAGTCAGTGGCAAAAACAAGCACTTTTAGTGGACGTAAATTGACGGTGGCAAATTGTCTCAATAGGATTAGAATGCAGCCTGTGAGAGGCTGCTGTCTGCGGAGCTCTCGCTCAATATTGGAACAATTTCAGAAATTGTTGTCCCCATTCGCCACAAAGACACAAAAAATAGGACCCAGGTAGAAAAATACAGAAGTTAACTTTTAAAATGTCTTGTTTTCTCCTGTCCAAAACACAAAGATATTCAAATTACAGTAATGTATGACAAAAGAGAAGTCGAAAATCTTCACAACTGAGAAGCTGGAACCAAAGAAAGTTTGGCAGTTCTCCACTCATCCACTTGAGAGCTTTCGACAACAGTATTGAGTTTGATACCCAGCCTTAAGTGTACATGATTGTACTTAGGAAGCTGAAACTTGTTGTATTGTCCTTTAAGTGGTTCATAAGTAAATAAGCAAGCACTTCTAGCTTTTACCACCGATGTAAAAACACTCTCTGACACCTCCACTTTCAAACACAAAACAACCAACTGGGTCATTTACTAATTCACACCACTGATCTGTGCTGGTGAGCAGGGAGACGGGCGATACGCAGCCGGCACACGAAGGCGTACCCAGAGAACTATTTCATCTCGGTCACACTGAACTCAGAGAGGAGACATGCGTGAGGCCTGCCGGAGGACAAAGGCAGCCGAGAGCCCAGGAGAGCACACGACATTCATTATCACACATCCAGCTTCCTCTGCCTGGATCCAATTCTTAATCCTATACCTCCAAGTGTGATTATATTCAACAGATCTGTTACAGACGTGGTCACGCAAACGCAGATAAACCAGCTGATTAATTAACAATAAAAGTTAGTTTTTAAATGTGTCGTTATAACCTTATTTCTCTCTGTAAAGCGTACGGATGGGTGTGAAATTAATTTTTTGGTCTAATTTGAAATTGAACGTCTCCCCCCCCCCCCCCCCCCCCTTCTTTCTCTGCTCTGCTATGGCACAATTTAAATTGCTGCAGTAATGGGGGTCAGCCAGGAGTCAATATTATTTCTTTTTGTCTCGTCTGCAGGGACCAGAGGTGAGAAAAGCTCATCATGAAGAGTGAGAGAGGTGGAGTAGAGAGTGGGAGAGGAGGAGAGGGAGGGAGGGGTGAAGATATGGATTGGCAGCGGTGAATTAAATGTTTCTATCTCGACTGTGTATGGAAAATGAGGGCCACGGGGAACTATTGTGAGATGAGGACCAATGTGTGACGAGGAGGAGAAATGAGGCGAGATGGTCGCCCACTTACTTAACAATGCCAGTGGTGGTCTTCTTCTCCTGCTCGTCTCGACGCGCTCGCAGCTGCTCCTCAGCCATGGACATCTCCTCCTCCATGTTGGTGAGCTCCTCCTTGGCCCGGCGACGGTTCTCCTAGAAAAGCAACACAAAGAGATGAGACCGGTATACAGGATTCAACTTTAAACTTTAAACTGAACACGCAACAGCCAGCAGACCAGGGACAAGAGGTCACAAGTCAGAAAGGTTGGGAACCACTGGTCTTAGTAACAAAGACAAAAAATGATGAATTCACCCCCAGACCAAAAGCAAACGGACATACGAGGACATTTCTGTGGACATACCTTTGGCTGTGCTGTGAATGAAACTAATGTGCATTAAGCAGGTACCGGCATTGTCTTACCTGTCTGCTTTTTCCTGCCTGTTTGACGCTGTAAAACATTGGTCCGAGTTCTGCTAGCCACTCTCCATCCACTGAAGTCACACACTGCATGTACTCCTACAACACAAAAGCGGCAGGTTACACACGAACGACACAGATCGAATTCATTGTTTTAATGCTTGCCGGGCTCTGCAGCAGGCAGTCTTTTTACCTTGGTGGTCATGACGAGCTCGTGGTAGATGATGTAGTCGGGGGTGTAGCCCATACCAAACAGGGAGCTGGTGGGATGGAGGTGACATGGCATGCCTGTCCTCACGTTCACATATTCACCAATGCCCTGGGAGCAAACACAGGCATGAATAATTAATTAAATGTGACACTCAGACGTTCTGGACAGGAAAGTGGGACCCTGTGTGTAGTGCTGCAGTTTAACGGTGTGTGTGTTAGTCTAAATGTGTGTGTTCGTGCCTGCAAAACAGGTCATACGAGCTAATGTGTTTCTCCACCTGGCTTAGACAGCAAGAAAATAAATGTGAAGTATATTCAACACTGTTACAAGTGCGTGGGTTCGCTGGATAGTCACAAGTCAGACGGAGAACCTTGATTATACAGTCATGATTTCAAATTCCCTTTCAGATTTTACCGGCGTATTAATGTGAGGCCAGAAGGGATATTTCACCACTCTGTAATTATGTTGCTATAAATCTGCCACAACCAGTTGCCACACGGCGGAACATACCTTGAGCTTGGCAGCCTGGTGGAAGTATGCAGCACAGATACACTTCCTGATGATGTCCCAGTCTGACCCGCAGGAAATCAGGTTCATCCTCTGCTGCACCATGATGTCCTTCAACTGGGAGCGCACCTCACGCACCTGCACAAAAACAATATGTGTCGGAAGTGGAACCTCATAGAAAACACGCCCGCTCTGTTGGCTCGCAATCAATTGTTTTAGTGGAACATTTCCATTCGACGAACTACTACATTTAAAATAATTCAACAGGACAGTAAATGGGCCTCAAAGGACTTGAATCATATGCGATACATTTTAAAAGACCAAATTAAAAGCAATAATGCACAATTTAAACTTGATGTGCTGGAATCCAATTGAAGACTGAATGGCAGGTTTCCATCCAGGGCCAGAGGGTGTTGACAGAGAGAACAGGTGAGGCAGTGGGAGTCTGACCTTGCGCATGGCCTTGGTGTGGATGAAGTGGTCGTTGCACCAGATGCTGGAGTAATTGTTGTTCTTCCACTGCATGTAGACGTTAAGGTAGGTGAGGTGGTCGCTCTCTGGGACTGAGAACTTCTCTCTCACCTGGTCACTCTCCTCCTCACGGCCCTGCAGAGACACATAGAATCAAGTTTAGTGACCTCTGTACTAAACGGTACGCGTTTCAACTGTATCTAATGAGATGTACCTTCGGTCTGTAGAAGATGGCCGGCACAGACAGCATGGAGACGATGATAAGGATGTCAGCACTGCAGCTCATGTCGCAGGACACAATCAGCATCTTGGAGAGGGCGGGGTCGAGGGGGAACTCCACCATCAGACGCCCCGTCGGTGTCAAAGCACCTGAGAGGACAGAATAGAACACAACCACGAGGTTAGTCGTGAAGATTATAAAAGGGCATGCAATGTGAAGAATTAAGGAGGAACAACATAAGACGAGTGATAAGCTCCTTTTCCACCGAAAGCCTGCTGGCGTGAGGGAGAAGCCAGCATAATGTGACACTTATTTGTCTATCACCGTGAGTGAGGATGAACTGCTGACAGTTGCGAAAAAGAAAGAGTGAGATCAAAAACTTTGCCAGTTCTGATTTAAATGATTAGACGACAGAGTCTAAGAAGCTTACGAGGAGCAAAAGCAGAGCAACAGAGCAGCCAGTTTGGGGCAGGTAAGCCTTAATCAGAGATAATCTGCTGTTAACACACCATACAGGGAATCATCAAAAGTCCCTCCTCATCCCCAAATCCCTAAATCCCCTGGAATCTGGCTAAGGATGAGACAGAAATGAGACCCGACCAGTCAAATCAAAACACAGGATCAGTTACTAGGCAATTACTCCACCGGCTAAACTTCACAACTACTTCCTCTAGGCCTGTTTGCTGTGTCTGCAGCATCACTGCAGCATAGTCTCCTGCCTGCGTTTGTGGTGTCAGCTTCCCTATGTAGGAGCTCAAAGCAACGCTGAGGGGTAAATACGACCCTGAAGTACCCAATATTCTCTGTCACAGCGTCATCTTCATCTCAACAGGAGGATTACTGATGTTCTTTGGCCGCTCTGTATACAGGACTAGTCTAGGCGGACCTACGGCCAGAGGCAGGGAAAAGAAAACTGATGTAAAATATAATTAGGATACTTTGCATGATGTTATTTATACATATTATTCATCTTTTTTCTTTAAATATGTTCCAATTACCTCTGCAACAACTTATTGACTCAATTAGTCAACACACAAATACAAATCTAAAAATGTTGAATCTTTTTTTTTGACAAAAAATGGCAAAACTTTTGAGGGTCCAGCTTCTCAAACGTGAATATTTGACAGTAAACTGAATTTCTTTGAAGCTTTGGAAACTTGTGATGGAATGTTTTCTCAATTTGCTGATATTTTACAGACCAAAAAATCAATGGAGAAAAAAATGATTAGATGAAAATACAGTGAAAACCTCTTATAGTGAAGGGTGATGAACATTACAAGTGGATGATTAAAATAACTTTGTTTTCCTCTTTCTTTACTCCTCATGCAGAACATCCTCTTATTGACATTTGCATATTTATTACATGAATATAAAGAAATTAAACGGAAAGCTTTGCTATTTGCTGAATTTGACTGTTTTTCCTTCACGAGTCCACTCAAGGGGGAATTAAGTGGCCCGGCATTATCAATGCACTCGAGGACGGCTTCAACCGCAAGTGGTTTACCCGCGCACGTCGAGTTTCTGCCTCATTACTAGCAGCCACGGCTGTATCTCGTTGTTTGAGTAGACTACACAAAGCAGCTTGAGGAACAACAACGTTCGCTGCTGCATCTCGTCATTAAGATAAAATTACTTTCTTTTCCCAGTCATGATTTTGTTATTCCAACTCCTGTTCACTACACACACCTGTGTTGTCCAGAGCTCCCAGGATCCACAGCTGGTACATGGAGTTGAGCATGTTGTCTTCAGGTGGGGGATCCATGAAGTGGAAGAGGAGCAAATCCTGAACACCTAGAGACTTCAACAGCAGGACTACGTTGGCCAGGTTGGTCCTCTGGATCTCTGGGATGGTGGTCGTCAGCATCTCATTCTTATAGGCGCTCTGAGTGTAGAGCCTGGACGGAGAGGAGGGCACCAAGACAGACGTGGACAGAGACAGACACATGAATTGGACATGTATTATTTCTGGGACAGAGAACGAAGTCAATTGGAATAAAATTGTTATGTTCTCTAATATGTGCAGACATGTCTGTGGGATTCTAAATAAGCAGTAAGCACCAGACGTAATTCAGCTGCAGAGGAAAATTCAGGAAGCTACAATTTATTAAAAGGGGGATATCCAGAGTTAAAGTAAAGGACCTGCCTTAAAAAAAGCTCTCGCAACAATTACAGCTGAGGTGTGCGCTTATAATTACAGAATGATTTGAATGCATATGGAGGTTTTAAGCGAGTGCCTGCAGTCGCACCTAAAAGGGTCTTTGAGTGGGGAATTCGCCACGCAAGCGGCGCAAACCAGCGTGACTCACTCTATCTGCTCTCTAACACACACACACACACACACACACAGTGCAAAGCTCCTCCAAAAGCGATTCTTCATAGATCTGTGTGAGCTTGTGTGTAAGAGCAGGTGGGCAGGATTAATCCAGAAATATGTGGGGTTTCATAAGCATGCTAGCTCATTAGCAATGCATAATGGATCGCCCTGTGCGTGTCGTCGTCACTCAATCTTTACTTAAGTGAATATGGCAAAGCGGGTAGAGGTCAAGTGAAACCTCTGGCGAGGTCTTTTGTCGCACATTTCCTCGCCATAAACAGAGTTAAACTGCATGAAATCCTTTGGAGATTAGAGTTCTGGCCCTCTTCCTGCCTCTGACTGTCTTGAAAGCATGGTCATGTCACACATCCAGAGCCCTGAGCAAATCATCCGAGGACAGCACTGATATCAAACAACTGAAGGAGGAACACACTTTAACAAGTTGTGCTAAAAAGATGCTACACTCTCAGGGAAACAGAAAAAAACAGGAAAGGAACAGATATATCATGTTCAGGTGGTTTTATTTCTGAATGTGAACTAAGACAGCTGGAAAATAATGTACGTTTCTGCCCTCAGGAGAATGCAAAACGAATGACAAAATGAAAATAGCCTCCCTTTTGTGGATTCAGGAGAAGCCTTATTGCTCGCTAAAAGCTAAGTTTAGGAGCAGCATTGCAGGAATCTGAATATGGCACTTTCAACATGCATCGGATCCAGCTCAACATTGATTGTGGCTGTGCGCATGCGTTTGTGAACACATGCTCATGCAGAGAGAAGACAGAGGCCATTACCTGTAACACTGTCCAGGTCCTGTGCGCCCTGCTCTGCCAGAACGCTGGTTGGCATTGGCCTGGCTGATGGGATAAACCTGTAGAGCATCCATTCCAATGCGAGGATTGAAAACCTGTTGACAGAAGAAACAAGTTAGTAATATAACAATTGTGTCAGATTGGTTTAAACTTGCGCATAGGAAAAGGAACTTTCTAAAACTGCAGCTTGAAAAACAAAATATATTTATATATAAAGTATATATAGCACACATTCCTACCTTAAGTTTGCAGTATCCTGCATCCACGACAAACATGATTCCGTCAACAGTGAGGGAGGTCTCAGCGATGTTTGTAGCAACAATGCATTTCCTCACACCATCTGGAGCCTAGCAGAGGACAAATGAAAGCAGTCAGCTTTGTTTTCTCACTTGTGTTAATAACATTGACTCATGGATGTAAAGTGTACAGATACAAACCTTCTGGAAGATCTTGGCCTGGAGGTCAGAAGGCAGCTGGGAGTAGATTGGCAGCACGGTCAGAGCAGGAGCGTTCTCCAAGTCCTCCAACCGCTCCACGATCTGATCCGACGTCACCTGCGAGAACAAAGATATACCTTCCTTAGATTTGGGAACACAAAATGGGAAGAACCTCCTGATCCTTGTCAACTGACAAAATATATTTACACTATACATAAAGACAGAAAGCAGAAGGAATCTAATCTGTGAATCGATGGCCACTTCCATGCTTTTTAAAAAGGCAAATACTACTTTACTTCTACAGCACATTTATACATGAAATTTAGATTAGTCCTTATGCCAAAACTGTATGCAACAACCATTTGAGTGATAACAGCAGCCATGTCCCTCACCTCAATATCCTCCTGCCCGGGCATGAAGATGAGGATGTCTCCTATCAACCCGCTGAGGTGGATCTGCAGGGCCTGCTTCACTGCTGCCTCCACGTAGTCCTCCTGAGGAGTCTACACAGCACAAACCACAACACATAACCCCAAAAATAAACCACTGACGTGACCTTACAACAACCAAGATATAATGATTTGTATTTTTATCTGCCAAAAGATAGTTGATGTCAATTAACACAGGGTGTTACAAAATATAAGTGAATGTGACACATCATTTCACTGGGCTTATGTCTGTTCTTATAAATGCATTTTATAGATTTCATCACAATCTCACATGATCGTGCTTTGAGAATATACAAGTTGGTCTTTGGAACGTTACAAATCAGCAGTAATTCCTGAAATATGGCACAATAATAATAATGAACTGAAGCTACTAAAAAGGATGTACCGTAATGACAATGATTTAATGTATTTCGGATGAAGTGAAAGTGTCTCTAAATGAACATAGAACAGAAGCATACCTTGCTAAACAAGATGTCCACGGGGAACGTTCTTCCTGGAATGTGGAAAATGGGTACGTTGCCAAAAAATGCCGCAAACTTGTCCGAGTCCATAGTTGCAGAGGTAACTATGAGTTTCAAATCAGTACGTCGAGATACAACCTGATGGGAAACAGAGGACAGTTGAGTGGAATATTCAAGTTGAGTGTATTTACACTGAAATCAGTAAAGGAAACATCAACCTCTCACGGTAATTGATCATGTAGACACACAGCAGCAGCAGCTGTGTGTATATCTTGAAAATAACAAAAATAAATCTCTTTATCAGGTGTTAGGTAGTTGCACTGACCTCACGTAGCAGGCCGAACAGCACGTCAGTATTCAGGGAGCGTTCATGAGCCTCATCCATGATGACAGCACTGTAGTGGTCCAGGTCCGACTCCCTCAATGACTCCCTGAGCAGGATACCGTCCGTCATGTACTTTATCAAGGTCTTCTCCGATGTGCAGTCCTCAAAACGGATTGCATAGCCCACCTGCAGGCAACAATATAAGACATACAGCAAATAATATTATACGACATGTGTAGGGATTACAAAAAAAACACGAAAAAAAAAAAATCAGACTTCATTAAAATACAACCACAGCATTTTTTGCTGATCTCCATTCATCTATTTAGGCAGCTCCAGTATATATTGTTTGTTGCTCCTCAGTTCAACCCCAGGCAGCAGCAGACATGATATTTTCCTTTAAACCACTAGATGGCATTGTTACACAGCACATGACTTGCTATCGAGTTTGTTCAAGAGAGCATTCAGACCCTCAACGCAGACATTAGTTCAAGTTCAAGTTCAAAAGTTCAAAGTTCACTTTATTGTCAAAGTTTCCACATGTGTTATGCATACAGAAAATTCGAAATGCCGTTTCTCGCAGTCCCACAGTGTAATATAGACATGAACATATAACATATAATAGAATAAAATAGAATAAAGTTAAGAACATAAGGGCCTAGATTACTGTAGTTTATGAACCGCTCACCTTCATAGCTGAGGTACGAGGACACAGTAGCTCTTTCTGTCTCTACTCGGAGGTCATGGGGCAACTTAACTACTTGAGCGATCAAACAAGTCCACAGTTTTACCATGTTAGATAAACGACTTATTCGATATCAACAACAAACGTAAGAGTCAAGGTTCCCAACAAAAACTTGGAGGGAAATTAAAAAGAGTGCTATAATGACCTTCACACATTAAAAAATAAAACCTTGTCCGATCATCTTTGTCTTGAATACATTTCCCGTGTTTAGTTCTTAGGTGTAACCACTGATGATCAGCTTAACTGGAAAACAAGTGTCAAGTATCAAACAACGCTATTAATGGTATGTTACGGAGAGTGAGACAAATCTTGTCAAGAAAAAGAACTTTCTGGATTTCTATATTGCTCTATGATTTATCCTTTCATATGTTTCGGCAACATATATGGGCAAGCAGTCGCTCCTCATGTCTGATTTAAAAAAAAAAAAGAAGATCTGAAGCAACTTCTCTTGACGGAGTCGAGAACAGTACTATGTAAACTACTTATGATACAGCGTGGGACAGCAGTGCAAGTACTCGTTATTGTAATCCTTTTGCTTCCGTGGTCTTTTTATTGCTAGTATTTCTTCTTTGGAAATTGTATTCTGTTCTTTATTTTTGATACACATTTTCAATATAAATGTATTTTCTTTTGTTTCATTTTACTACACACACAAAAGAACCAAACTAAATAAATACTGAGGATATCAAAAGCAGATTATTCACATTTGATGTCCACAAGGGATCCACAATCACAAATGAAACTGCACACAGACCATTAAATGCAGCGATTGTTGGCTGAAGCAGCTGTCTCACCTCCTCTCCAAGGTTAGTGCCGATCTCCTCGCTGACTCTCTTGGCCACACTCATGGCTGCCACTCTTCGGGGCTGAGTACAACCCACCATGCCATAGCTGGTGTAGCCATCCTCATGCAGGTACTGGGTCAGCTGCGTAGTCTTCCCACTGCCCGTTTCCCCAACAACAATCACAATGCTGTTGTCCCTGCGGATGCCAGTCAACGCATTAAAAAAAAAACAGTCAAAGAACAACTCACAGTTTTGATGTAAAACACTTTTTAGGAGAAAATTGGGAATAAAAGTGTATCCGAGGACAGCAATGCACTCTGAAAATACCGTATGATGTTGAGGAGTTGCTGTCTGACAGCAAAGATAGGCAGATACTGTCTCTGTTCCAGAAGGGTCTTCTTCTTAGCAAACTCACTGCTGGCCTCGTTCTTTTCCCTCATGTGGTCTGCAAATTTCTGCTCTGTTCTGTAATACAGAGAGGAATCACCAACACATGAATATGGCAGGTCAGACATTACAGTTCAACTAGTTAGGCCGGTGAATTATCAAAAAGAAAAAGTGAAACGTCATCTAGCCCCTTGCATGGACAGTCTGGTCACCTGTAGTCTACTTTGCCGTCCTCTCCCACCGGTTTGCCCCCAGAGGAGTCCTGCTCTTCAGTCTTCTTGATGCCCATGATATCTCCCAACTTGGTGCCTGCCAATTCCCAGTGTTTGTGCTGTGCCTGTAAACAATGAATTATTCCAATTAAACCATATGAATATGAAGATTTAAGCTTCACACACATATTGCGATTTTGTGCACGTTCATCACGTCTGGTGTTTCGCCTCACGGATGGTGGTTTGCAGTTAAAATGTCATCAGCTGACCAGCTAATGTGATTATGAATAAATGATTTACTAAAGCGATGAAGTTAGACAGCGATGGCATTATCAACCGGACAGGTGCACAGCAACAAACCCCTTTGACATTTATCAACAGCGGCGTATGAAGATCATATCTGCGCTTCTCCACATTTCTCCGTTCAGATGAATAAACCAACGACATATTCATTTAAAGTCCTCACTGGTTTTAGCTATAAACATATCTACTGTACATCAACAACAACAACATTCTTAGTTGTTAATCCAGCCGACCTTCTTGCGTTCTTTCTGCTCACGATGTTTACGGACAAGCTGGCTGCCTTTGCGAGCAATGATGGCCATGTCAGAGGTAGCATCTTTCACAGGGATGACAGGCTCCGGCTGCAGCAGGAAAAGAAGTACACAAACATTCAGATACAAACTCTTCAAGTTTAGTTCGAGCGAAATCGGAGTCATTATTCAACTCCAACCATATCCCTAGTGACTAGAGGCAGGGTTCATCGTCATTTACTTGCCCCGATACAGATCGTTTTTGTTAATTTAATTGTCATGTTCAGTCTTTATTTAAGTAAATTAAATGTGGCGAACTGTGCAATGCAGAGTTGCCGTTTCATTTACCCCTTGCCCAATCGGGCTAATTAGCTGCTAGATTTACTAGCCCGACGTGATATTTGACTCGACCCGAGCAAGCGGACGATCCTTATTGTTGCGCCCTGTAGAGGCCTTTGATCATGAACTGTTTAGACCTTGTTTACCTGCTTAGTAAAGACTATTCTTCCATCCAGAAAGGGAGGAACCAGGTTATGAATCAGCAGATGAACCTTAGCAGCATTGTCCTCCTCAAAGTCTTCATCCACCTCTAACCTCTGCACCACACCACTGGTCAGCATACGGTTGGTCTCCCACCGCTCATTATCCTGAGACAAGAAACACAGCCGGTTACAAAGACAGACCAACAAACAAGTATAGTACACACACACATACAGTAGAAGTCTGTGCTTGCAGTTGTGATAAGGCCGATATGAGGCACCGTGGTTGTACCTCGTTGATCTGTCGCTTATGGGCAGATATCCTTTTTTGAGTCTGCTTCTGAAGGATCTGCTCCCTCTTCTTTACATATTCTTCAGAGGTGGTAGTGAAAGGGTTGTGGAACTCGTCATAGCCTTCGTCCATCATGTACCAATCTCTGTCAGCTTGCTGCAAAACCGTGAGACAATAAGAGATGTCAAAAAGTGGACACGGAAAACCGTTACAGCTTCTATGAGGCATAAATGAGAGAAAACTCGCCTTCTGGTCCTCCTCCCACTGGTCTTTCTCATCCTCGTTATCAAACATGAAGCCATCTTCTTTCCTACCTGAAGAAGAGACCGATTAAGAAATGTTCTGGGACATACAGTATTTAAATCCTGCATGCGAGCACAAAACGGCCTGATTCTAGAACAGTACCTTTTCCTTGTGATAAACGAGGTGTAGAACCCAAATGCTTTCTGTCATTGGCCCACTCGTTGTACTTGTACGATGGGGTAGGCAGGGGTGTGTCGTCAGGGTAGCGGCCTCTGACTGACCTAAGCACACAGCAGAGAGACGTTATGCGAGGAGCACGTGGCATCGGCATTCTATCTCAAATATGAGTAGAACTAACAGTGAGGATTTATAAAAGCCTCTTACATGTCGAAGTGACGGTACGTGAAAGGGTGTCACGATAATGTGATTATAAAGCTGAGAAATGTGTTAATATCACATACAAATATCAATGTTGTAAAATGCAAATAACCAGTAGCTTTCATTACCATTGTGTTGGAGAAATAAGGTGTTTGGAGAATGTTAGCCCAACCATGTTCAAACATTTGGTCTGTAACTTTATGACGACAATCTCATCGAAGTTTTTTTCTTTCTTAAACTTTTATGTAGGCAAGTTTCTGCTTGCAGAAATAAGGGATATATTCATTCAATAGAAACTATTATTTGCATTTTGCCAAAAATCCAAAGTACAATTAAAACCTCTCTTTTACAAATTGCATGCCTACTGAGGAATACAATTCTGTTTCTGTCTGTTTTCAGTCTCAACTATTTTAAGTGCATTTAACAATCACTTTACTATCTACTTTCTACTTTAACTTTTCAACTGAGGCTTTGGGTCAGGAGGATGAAATGTGAGGTAAAGTAATTGACAGCTGTCTACCTGTCTCTCCTCTCACTCTCTCGGCCGGAGCGATGGCTTCGCTCGGAGCGATCCATCTCTTTGTGAGACAGGGCAGGGGACGGAGATTCCCACTGGGAATGCCGTGAACTGGAATAACCACTGTCATCCTCCTCCCAGTTGGAGCGTGAGGGTGTGAAAGAATCTAATGTAGAAAACAAAATAAGTTCAGTCAACCAATTTGTGGTAAGTACCATTATAAAGAACACATTGAAATAAAATCAGATGAATAAAACAAACTACCTCTGGGGCGTTGCTGTGGCGTCGGGGGCTCTTCTCTCTTCGTCCCTCTGCTGATGCGATCGGAGAAGCCGTCTCTCTGTGAGCGCTCGCTCCTCTCGCTGCGCTCCGACCGGCTGCTGCCACGACTGCCCTCTCGCTCATCTGACACACGGAGAAAGAAGAAGAAACCATTTTTATTGTCATATACACATACATGAAATTTGACTACTGCATTTGACCCATCCCTGTATATAGGGAGCAGTGGGCTGCCATTGATCGGCGCCCAGGGAGTCAGGGGTTCAGTGTATTGCTCAGGTACACTTCGACAGGTGACACGTCCCAGTCGGGGATCGAACCGTTGACTTTCCGGTTCCCAGACAACCTCTTAACCCAGTGAGCCACGGTCGCCCCCGAATGGTTAAGTTAATCTCAACAACCCTGACAGATCCAACAACCAGAAGTCTACTTGCATTAGAATACAAACAATACAAGCTACATGCAACATGAGTGATCTTTAGAATCACCTCTTCGGTCTCTTCCCTTATCTCGGCTCCTTTCCTTGTCCCTTTCTCTGTTCTTGTCCTCTTTGGAGGAGGCGTAAACTCCATGCTCCCGCCTCTCTTTCTCTCTCTGCTGGTGTCGGCGTCGGAACTCTTCGCTGACCCCTCCGGGGCTTGAGGGTGTCTCGGAGCCAGTCACACGATACTTCCTGCTAGAAAAATGTAAACAAAACATTACACATTGCACAAAACATTGGTCATACTATATGATTTAAAACTTCCCAAACAGTGCGGTCCAGGAGTATAAAGATCCAACGATTTCAATATCAAATGAATTAGAAATAATGATAATCTGAATAAACATGAGGGATGGGTGTTGCCCGTCTATTTATGCATTATCTATAACTTTTAATTAAAGTATTATCATCATGGGTGAAGCACCAACACTTACCTCTCCTTCTTAGCATCCATGTCCTTATCGTCGTCTTCTTCATCAGACCCAGAGTCACTTTTACCTTCCTCCCAGTCCTTGAAGGAGGAAACCTTTGACTTCTTTCTATTGATGTCATCGGCCTCTGCCTGTTCCTTGCTCTCGCGCTCCTTCCTTTTCTGGGCTGCCAGCAGATCCAAGCCCAGCAGCGAGGTGCGAGGAGATGGTGCTCGAAAAACATGGGGCTCTGCAGCAGCACTCTTCTTCTTTACCATCAGTCCACCGACTTGAGAATCTGGATCAGTCCCTTCCAGCCTATGCATGGACACATCGTCATCCATTATCTGCGGGGAAACAATGATATGTGCAAAAGGTGTTAAGCTACTAAACTGTTGCTCATGGCATCCGTCAGACAAAATTACACATTTGTTGTTTTTAACTTTTGGTACATCATGAATCGTATGATCTATAAGATGCAATAATTAACCAATGACAAGATACAAGATCCTAGAGTCAAAGGTGACCTCGCCGTATTGTCTGACCAGCAGTGGAAAAACCCAAGCAGCAAATCCTTACAGTGCAGAAGCTGTAACAAGAAAAGGTTTCCCATTGTTTCATAATTAAACACTTGGTTACTACAATCAATGTGTTGTCAAATTAGTCAAACTATCAATTTAGCTCTAAAACAACATTTGTGTCAGTTTGTGACCGTTGACACAATGGGGGTGTAAAATGATTTAATCTTCATCTTCCATAAGAACAGATATTTGTTCAATCAAACTTTACTTCCAGCTCAAAGGAAAAACGTCTGCTAACATATTTACTTACTCAGAAACAAACCATCGAGACACATAACTTTAGTTTCCCCCATTTGTTACCTTAAAAAGGTACCTAAAGTCACAAACAGGGCCAGATTCATACTGGCTAGCTCTCCTGTCGTTTGATTTGCGTGAACTGTTGTGTTGTTTACCAATTTAACCGTAACGTTACAAATGACATGCAGCCACTAAGTCAACACTGATCCGCTTCAGAGGAGGAAACGTGTTGTAAATCTAAACTACGTTGACGCAGTAACTGTATTGCATTGGTGTATTTGTAAGTAAAATGAGTATATGTCCCCTTGATTAATAACAGCTTAGATTAAGTGGAACTATTGCTTACCTGACAAAGAGCTGCTAGCGTCAGCAAGCCTGCGAGCTATCAGGTCCTGTCCCGACAAGGCCGGGCGGCAAACTGCGGGAATATGCCGCGTGTTTCTGTGTCTAAAATGCAGAAACTCTCACATCAAGTTAACGATTTGAGGTCAACTAATGCACGGGTAAGTACTCCAGGGAATGGAGGATCTATAGCTGTCACTGGAAATTATCTAAACTGCGACTTTCTTAAACACAACGCATATGTTTACAGACAAGAGAGCAGCCATTGCAATCCCACAATTCTTCTTCTTCTGTTTATTGGCGGACTACAAACCAACGTTTAAGGTGCATACCGCCACCTACTGTCCGGAGTGTGTAACACAACGACTTTATGACAATTGTCATTTAAACACAATATTGTTATTATTATGAATAAAATAAATAAAAAAGTCCACGTAAAAAAAGACTTTATATAGAAGTTATAATCTGGATATTAAACTCCAATCCCGCAATTCTTCTTTTTTTGTGTATATTGGGGTTTGACCAACTAATGTAGAGGCGCATTACCGCCACCGCCTGGACTGGACTGTTACTGTTCTTCTTCTTGTAACGTTACTTAATTGGCGGTATATAACCGTTGCATACGAGGTGCACACCGCTATCCACTGTACCTAAGTATGTCGTATGTGACATTGTCCCTGGACAACTTTATATAATTATGTAATAAACGTAATAATAAGTAAAGTAAAATGTCGATAATTTAAAAAATATATTCTTTGATGTTTTATTTAATCCTGTGTGCTCTCCTGTTTCCTCTAAACACAACCAACTGGACTGTAGTGTGGACCAAGAGATCATGCAGGATAATAGATTAAGAAAGAAATAAAAAGGAAAAAGTTGAATTATTATCGCTAAATAAGTTTCTTAAGTGCAGTCGGATTCTCTTTTTCTAAGTTATTGTGAGCAGCTACAGTGTGACAGTAAAAAGAAAAAGTTTGCGATTCCGAACGCAGCTCATGTGAAATGTAGTATTCTAAAAATACCAGTATGTCCTCCTACTGCATCCAGTCACATTTTGCAGTGTGCAAACCAACATGCTTTTCTGGCTATTCTGACCCATAATCCTTTGCGCAGCGGATATATGAGCAAGTGGGTCAAAGTTCAAGGTGCATTGTTGTAATGAAGTAGTGTGTCACAACTGAATGCGTACTGCATGCAACAGTACGTACTTTGTAAGGGCAGCTGCAGTATGTGCAAAATGTAAAAAGAAAAAATATTTGAGTTGGAATGCAGCTAACTGCTGTAATGGTAAATGTCTACTGAGTATATTGTGTAAATGCTTAAGTGCTTGTACTTTTGCTCTGACCTCAGTATACCTTCACCCTTTGTGTTAGCGTACGTGCTCAAATGTATCTTGCTGTTGTTGCAAATGAGAATTCACCCTTGCCTTCACAAAGATAACTGTGACTATGTTGTATGAGAATGTTTCAGCGCCAAGGCCATCTGGCCACCAGTTTTGTTTGCTGGCCGTTTGTTTTTCATTGTTGTTTTTAGCAGTCCGAGACCAAAATGTCTGTAACATTGGCCCCCACACTCTGTATAAAGAAAGCGCGTTCACTTTACACTGAGACTGTACACATTCTGTTGTGATGGTTGAAGCTTCTCTGCACAGAGAATAAATACTCAAAAGACAACCCCTGGTTTTTGGTATTCTTTATTTCAGCATTAAAAGACTCATGCAAAGCGGGTATAGGATTTGTCGTGCCAAGTTCTTGTTAACTTTCACAAGGGATCAATAGAAACCATCCTAACTGGAAAGATTACAAACTGGCATGGGATGTGCACAGCCCAGGATAGGGGTACTCACCGGTACCCGTCTACTAAGCATCAATGATATTGGTAACAAGAGGTGTCTGAGAAGACTGGAAATTGTATTAAAAGACAACACCAACCACGGCTGCCATCTGGCAAGAGATACAGAAGTATCAGTTTTTTGTGTTTTTCTTATGAAGCAAAATGAGACTAAAAACTGCATTTTGTTGCACAGCCCTGTTGTACAATGACAATAAATAACCGTGTAACCTTGTGTACAGAGGTATACAGGTGACAGGTGACAGGGTTTGAGCATTATACAACCAACAAGTGTTTTTGCTGCTGTTGCATGAGATATGTTTTCATCAGATGGGCTTGTCAGACCAAAGTTTATGCTGCTTACAGAAAATATTGTCTTTTTTTAAGTGTCTCCTGAGACAATTAGACTCAAGTCTCCTGAAAGCGTTATATACATCTAAATGTGATGAAATCCAGACTTTACATGTGAAGTATATGATGAACAATTGGCAAAGAATATTTCTGTTCATCAGTATTGTATGCTTCACAGGCTTTCAATGAGCACAGACGCACATCAATACATAAAGTTCCCATTATTAAAAATATGTAATTACCAAAGTTACATTTTTTTGCCCAGGGCTGTAGGCCTACAAACAAGGACATTTTCTGTGTTGCTGATTATTCACGTTTGAGTTCACAAATAATATGAAAAGAATAGTTGAACGCTGAAGAAACTCATTTTAGTTAATTGTAATTCATTTTCGGAATTAATGCAACATTAATGGAGCATGTCTACATGCAACATTAGACATGCTCCATTAATGTTGCATCAGAAAATGAAAAAACATCATATCTTTGTCATTTAATTTAAATGACATAAAGATATTCTGTTTTTTCTGGCTTTCTAAATTGTGTCATACTATTTTCCATACTCGTGTTTTGGTCTAGAGTTAAAAGAGGAATATTATTTCAATTATAATACATCTTATATTAGTCATTATATCCCACATTGTGCCAAAACAAAGATTGTCAAACGAAAAGATATAAAAAAGAAACGTTATGTCATACAAAGATTCGTATGCGCAACCACAGCGCACAGTTGACAACCTTTGCAAATTTCCAAGTCTCATGATCATCACGTGGTACACTTCATTGGTCAGTTCACCTGTTTGTGACTCATAGTTAAGAGACATGCATGTCATTGGTCGGTTTCACATGTGTACTGACGTGCCACCTTACGGACTTTGTCTATACCGCAATTCACCATTAGTGTGGTAATACTGACGTTTAAGTCATCTCGCCTCTTTCCTGTGTCAATAGCAGCTTTATTTGAGCAGAACTAACCTCATTCGAACGGGATGCAAACTGACTTTAGACGTAACGTTTGCTAGCTAGCGTTACGCGCACACCCAGAACTCGGAAGCTAACGTTAGCTTTGTCGGTTAAAAGTGACATAAGGGTTATTTACACTATTTAGAATGGGTGAGGATATTAGCGAAGACCCCACTCACACGGGTAGTGGATCCGCTAACTGCGAAACAGTAGAAGGTGTAAAATATTACACGTTAGAAGAAATAAGATTGCATAGCATGAGCAGTGACTCTTGGCTCATCGTACACGACAAAGTCTATGACGTCACAAGTTTCCTTGAAGAGGTAAGAAATAATAAACACTTTCTGCAAACCGGTAGCAACTATTTCGGTCATATTTTAAGTTTGTACTTTGGCGAAGTCTTTGGTTAACCTAACGTTAGCTATTTCGGCTAAAATTACTTCCTGGAATGGAGTGGTCTCGTGTGACGTCACAGTTTAGCTGTCGGCCATGTTGGACGTGTTGGACGCCAACGTGTCTGTTTGCGCTGAGTAAACATAGAATATTGCTAAATATCGGACGAGATCTGTATATATTTACCCTTCCAATGACGATATGAGAATTCTCGACCACCGTTGCTTTGACGTCTCGGACCCATCCACTGACAAACTGATTATAAGCGTCGAGCCCTTTGTAGCACTCCAGCTCGTCTTTTGTGTAAGGACTGGGGGTGTTCACGAGATACGTGTAGATGTTGGCGTAGTTTACCGATGGAAGATAAGTAGGATCGGCACTGAAACGATCTGCACTCATCGTATAGGGATCCAAGTTACCAATAACCTTCAATTTGGCCAGGTAGCGAACCTTTGATGCACTATCCAGTGATTCAAAGTATGGTATTTTCGCCGCACTTCCTTGTTTACGCGCCGCCATGTAGGATCTGTATGTACTCCAACATGGCCGACCGACCTCGTAACTAAGGAGATCGTGACGTCGGTGAGACCACTCCATTCTGGAACCTTACATAAACAGTAGCTGACGTTCACTGACGTTGATACCAAAGCTTGTCATAATGTTACTGTTGCTTCTAAGTACAGATGCATGATATACCTGCATACTATTTGATCTTAAGGAGTAACCGCACACGTTCACGTGTTTTTTAAGCTGTAAACTCAATAGGACTAACTTATAACTTAACGTTACCTGTATCATGATTCATATGGAAGTTACTCGATATGCAACATTTGCTTTTCAGCGTTTTAACATCACGATATATATCAATTGTATAATAAGTCATATTAGCAACAATTAATACTGGAGCTGCTTGCAGTGGAGCTAATTTTTAATTATTAAACTTGGGTTGTTAACTTAACGTAATTCATAGTTTTTAGAAGGTGGACATATGTACAGTATTTCACAATCTGTAAGGTAACTGGCAGCTTTAGCTGTCTATTGTAGGGGCATGTAAATACTTGAGTACAGTTATACATCTCAAAATTGCACAAGTACAGACTTGAATGTACTTGGTTATTTTCCACAACTGATTGATCATATTGGTGCATTTCATGAATTTGCCTGTGATTTCAAGTGTTTTTTTCATTTCTTCAGGCTAATTAAGCATTATAAAACCCCTGTATGATATTCTGAGTGTGTTGAATATAAGTAAATTGACAAGTTCAACACTTGTATTTGTATTTCAGCATCCGGGCGGCGAGGAGGTTTTGCTAGAGCAGGCGGGTGGTGACGCCACAGAGAGCTTTGAGGACGTGGGTCATTCCGCAGATGCCAGGGAGCTGCTCCTGCAGTACTATGTTGGGGAGCTCCACATGGTAAGATCAGGTCTCTGTTAGCTCTGAAGGACCCGATGCCCTGCCTCTAGTATCTTTTCATGGGGTCCATATCCCTCGGTCAAATACTGACGTTACTCAAGCAGAGTAATTAATCAGTGTCACCAAATCGCGTCGAGGAAAAAAAAAAGCCATTTGTTTCACAAAAGTTGCTCGGAGTCACAAGTTGGTGCCGTGAAAACAATTTGGGGATCACATGCTTATTAGCAAATTGAGGGCGATGACATTCAATCAAATGCAAATGTTGGGTACTGTGCAGCATAGTAGGATGAGACAAAAACAGAGTGTTGAACATTCAAAGATAGTTTTAAATTTCAAACTTTACTTTAGCTAAATTGTGTTATATCAAGGCTTTGTAGAAAGTATACCATGTCTGACTATTTCAGTAATTTTTTAAATAATATTGTATAGTTGGATAGTAATACTGAAGGTTACTGTGTAATTGTGATAGCAGCACCTTTATTCACATTTAGTAGGTTTGTTTTGCATGGCCCCCAATAGTGTTTTAGTTAAGTTTCATGTTGCTATATCACTGGTTTTGCTATGTTTTTTTCAAAACACAGCTTTGCAACGATCAGCGTATACAGATTAATAACATATAAATTACAAGATTCATAAGACTGCTGAGGGTGGAAACATTCCTGGCGGTCTGATTATTGCTCTGGCTCTCCAGGGACTGATTTCTGCAGTGAGAACTGATATTTTTCCGGCTGACTACTTTATTTTTAGATTTTGTCAACAGTTGTAAATATTAAACTAGTTAATTAATATGAATACATCTGATTTTTGACCAACTATGGATTGTTAAAAACTGACTTTGATTTTAATTCTTGGCTTGGTTATGAGTGTAATTTGTCTTAGTCATCACATTAAGATTTACTGATTTTCTTTGCAGGATGACAGAAAAAAGGAGAATGCGATGGTAAGCAGCAAAGTCACTGAAACAGAATTAACAAAGACAATACAAATATCTTGATTTGTGGCTAAATTATATAGATCTCTAATTTGAGTCCTATTTCTCTGCTACAGGATGAAAATGTCTCGAACTCAGGAAAGTCCAGGTGAGTTGTCATGATGAACATCGTGTGTCAGACTCATTGTTTACTGCTAATTATTCTGCTCACTTGCATGAATCCTTGTAAATATGGAGATCAAACAAACTACAAAGTATTTTTTATTTTTATTTCTGCAAATGGTTACATGTGATTGATTTCAATTGTCAATATCAACACTGATAGTTTCAAATTAAAAAGACGCAATGGGCAATAATGTATAAAAAAAAATTGCATCTTTCTTTCCAGCTGCTCCTGGACGACATGGTTGATGCCTGCTATTGCAGCAACTGTCGTTGGTGTCGTGTATCGCTACTACCTGTCTGAACACAAGTCTTCCTGAGCTGGCATGCTGTTTATCTCACTCTTTTCATCTGAAGGCCTTGAAATGTTTGACCAAAAACTGCCTCACACTGACGCACACAATTAGGAGTGTCTGCATCCTCTGCAACAAGAACAGAAGGTGAGCAATTTGATAAAGTGATTTTGTCCTTTATTAAATTGTCCGCCTTCAGTTTCTTTGCATTTCTTTGTCACTGCCTGTTGTCATTAATGCCGTTCTTAACTTAAAGTTTCATATGCATTTGACCCATTTGTCAATACTTGGATTACCCATTTGCCTGCTCAGAAAAAAAGGTTATTTTAACTGCCTGTATACGTGCACCATCATTTCACTGATTCATTTAATGTTGAGACATTAGTATGCAAAATGGTGATAAATTCAGGGTGATAGTTGACCGCTAACATTCTACTTTTTACACAGAATAATAATTTCCAATGAATTATTTTTGTTGTAATTGTGAAAAATGTCACTGCTACCTTACAATATGAATCAGTTTAGTCCAGTCACTCTTTACAGCAGTTTTCTTGTTTAAAATTGCTTGATTGCATTTAGTTATTAATGCATTATGTAATTGCAGTGTCGCATTTATTTTATGTTAGTTATATGGTGTCAGTGTTTATTTAAGTTAGAATCTGTTCCGACTTGTCACATTTTTCTACAGTTCTGTCATCGAGAATTTGTGTAAAAGTTCAAACTGCCTGAACCATATATCAATATAAATCCAGGCATGTAATGACAGAGTTCTCCCTCAGGCTCACGTCTTTTGTCTCGGATCTAGTTTGTTGTTGTACACTGTGTACTACGTCTGATCACGTTAATGTAAACTTAACTTAAAGGCATATTGTATTACCTACATAGAATAGCTGACAATGAATGATGAGTGAATACCCTTGGAAGAAGAATCATTTGTTATGAATCATTTATGTTTTTAACTGGTGCTTTTTCATAACTTTCATTTTAATGCATCTTAATTGTATGTTTTGGCTGAGTGGTACTGCAGCTGTCAGAGGGTTTGAATTGTATTCAATGCAGTCTGGTGTGCGTCTCAGGCCACAGCATATACATTTAATCTATTTTAGTTCAACATCTTTAATTCTCGAGGTTGCTGTTCAGCTGTTGGTAATGTTAAATATGCAATGATAAATAAAAACCTTTGCAAAGCATTTCTAAAATCACTCCTTTGATTTTATTTGCTATGACTATTGAAACGAAGCATTTTCAAACTACAAAGACATAACTATTGTAAGTCCATTTACCACCTATCGTTTAACATTCAACACTGAATATAACTTGCTAGTTTTACATGTCGCTACAAAACCTGCAGATGTCAACTTTGTTGGTTGGCTTCAACAATAAATAGTTGCCATCTCTTTGCATTTCAATTGCAAGTTCCTGTCATTAAGTCTCCTTGAATAAAATGAATCTTTCAAAATATGTATAAATGGTGTGATACTTATTTGTCATCACTCTTGACAATATCTGTTTAGTTAACTGTCCTTTATAAAATTCCCTACCTGCTTGTGTCAATTGTCAAACAAATACAACATACAAAAAACAAACAATAGGTGTGCTAGCCAGAGAGGACAGAGACTTCTGATCTTGACATACCTTTAATTGGTAGTCAGCTTCTGAACTGTGCAGCAGGATCTCAAAAGACAAAAGTGTTCTATTATTGTTGAGGCCATTTACAAACAAGTTAAGAAATGACGCTGGGTGATGCTGGAAAGAAGGAATAAGCCCAAACAAATAGAGTAGCTAGGGCAACAGCTGCACATGTTATTTCTATATTTGTACTATCATGGTGGTAGGCAACAAATCTATAATAGCAAAAAATTTGTCAGTCCACTTGTCATGTTTACAGGGAAGTGCAGCGACAAAGACCAATGACTGAATTATCCAAATTAAAATGTAACCATTATAACAATGACATTAATGTAGCCGAGCTGATAATGTGGTTATGCACTTGTGCACTGATTTGAGTCGGTATATGCCTGCTCACCTCATCTACTTGCTTTGTGGAGAGGAGCAGGAAGCAGTGATTGAAATGAAAGACTTCCCATCTGCATCGTCCACAAGAGCCCTCACAGTGCAGAGTGCCCATGAACAGCAAACTGCAGAAAGCACAAATCAACACCCATTGATGCATTCTCATGTAATCAGACGGGACGTATCAAGAGCTGGATGTCCTCTCGTTACAAAAATTGATTAATTGTTTAAAAAGAATAAAGCGTATCAGTTAATCTAAAAAATAAGACGTTACATTTACTACTAGTCTTGAATGTGCATCAACTTCTCAATTTTAGCAACTAAAAAACATGGAAAAATCTTAAATAATATACTCACGCAATAGAATAAAATGAGCATTTCCTCCGAGCACCACGACAGCCAGTCAGAAATAATTATACATTTATTGATGTATTGGATTTTGTCGTGCCTTACTTAATATTAACACAGGGTGGCACTACAACCTCAAGATCTTGATTTATGTCTGTAGTGTTATTTGGCCTTTACCGGAAACAGCGAAAATATATATTAAAATGATATTAAAATAGCTATTCTAACTTGTGCACACACTCTAATAAATTCATCGCAGAATACTGCCATGTTTATCTCCAGGTTTTCATGGCATGGACCAGCAGTAAACTCAATAAACAATGCTGTCACACATGGTGGCAAATACATTATGCAATGATGAAAAAAACACCTGAAACATTATTACTGTGACAGTGTGGTGCTGATAAAGACAATCAGATTATTTGAAATAATGTCTAGAGACAAAATACTGACAAAACATGTCTGGACTGTTTTTGCACCCCTGCCTATGTTTTGTATAGTAAGCCAAAGTAAGGAATATTTTAGAAATGTGTTGGATCTAAATGGTATTAGTCCTCTCAGTTTGTGTCCTAAAAATCATTAAAGACACTTTACATTTACCTCAGCCTTAATGTAGTGACAGCAGTTATGACCGGACTGAATTATGAGCTCTTATGAGACAGCATATTGTATTTGTGAGAGTATGTGAATTCCTCAGATAGACATCATTCCCCGTGACTGGATCGCCTGTCATTTCTATCAGCAGTCATCCACAAGGAGAGCGGAGGCTGCTAATGGACAACACTCCAGTGTCCCGGGAGACCTGCTCGGCAAAAATCTCCAATGGCTGGAAAAACACTTATGGATGCTACAGGAACAAACATTATGCCCGATTAGTGGATTGACTTAGTCCAAAAAGTCACCTATACGTGGATTACGTACAGTCTCATTTGTTTTACTTGAAATGTTAAAATTAAATTCCTTCTTTGTTTTCATGCGTGCAGAAATACAGCGGCACACAGAAACAACCAATGTCAGTGTCGAATTTTCTGTCTGCAGAGGAAATCCTGAGAGAGTTTTGCAGCATTGCCAACTGCCTAAAAGGTTCACTAAAACGCTAACCTTTCACAATAAAAACATCCCCACCTTTTTCTAAAGGATTTAGACCCGTGAAAGGAATACATTCACTCTGGAAAAAAATAATGTCAACATTTCTGCCGAGTCACGTTGCTGAGCCTGGGGCTCTGCTTCACACCACATCAATGAGTTAATGAAAAATATATCCTGAATATCAGTACAAATAATGTCAAAATGTAAAGCTTTAAAATGTATACACCTGAGGAAATTAAACTTGGCCCATGTATTTACACCTGATATGAATATTTCATTGCTAATTAGCAAACCATATAGTCACACGTATTAAGGAAGTGTATGTGTGTATGTGTGTGTGTGTATATATATATATATATATATATATATATATATATAGTTATAGTTATTCATGAGGCACACTTTAAATTCAAACCAATCCATTTTTC
The DNA here is from genome assembly GCF_949748355.1 of Melanostigma gelatinosum. NCBI lineage: Eukaryota > Metazoa > Chordata > Actinopteri > Perciformes > Zoarcidae > Melanostigma > Melanostigma gelatinosum. Next base: position 14,560,931 of record NC_136635.1, read on the forward strand.
TGATGTCGAAGCATTATATTATCTTCAATGTTACTTAGCTCTGTACCCCTGGCTCAACCGTTCATCCAACATGGCATTGGTAGGCGGTCATTTGCATAATCCAATTCAACTGATTCATCATAAAACACTTCAGATGTAAAAGTGAAGAAAGTGAACACTGACAGTAAACATTACCAAAATCGAACATGTCAAATGTTGCGCATAGCATATAGCAAACCCAGATTGTTTAGTATTGTAAATTAACATTCCGCTGTTCCAGTGGTTTATTGGTCATCTAATCTCTGTAGTGTATGATGTTGTAAATCTGCTCTTTCCAGATGTATAATACCGAATGTAACAACGGTAGACTAGGCACTACATTCAAATCAAATTATTCTGTCTACTCCAAAAACACACATGCTACGGCCTATAACACTACACACCATGCGGTCCACTGTAAAACAGCCTAGGCATGTGAAACAAACCAAACTTCCATTTCTATATTAGAATTACATTACTGTATTAAATTGCTCAAGCATGAACTGCTAGGAATTTTGCTTTCCAATTCAATCTTCAGAAAAACAAATCAACAACAGCATCTACAAGCATTGCAGACCACAACACACATGCCCCCAGATATACCAGAGCATACTGAAGCTGAGATGTTGACTGGAAGCAAACCACGCTTTGTCTGACAAAGCAGAGCAGCTCATGCAATGACATGCCGTCATGCTGTAGAAGAACAACTCGGGGACTATGAGTAAGTTACACTGCTCTCCACAGTTCCTTTGACAGGTCTGTTTTGTTATTTAGTAATGTGGAGAGCAGCAGAACACACGGCAGAGCATTTTCATACAGCTGCTAGTGAACACTTTTCACTTTAACGTCATTTATTCTTTACAAATGATGTATTTGTAAATTCTGAACTCAGACAAAGTGAAGACACACTTCAAAAGGCATAATGCTTTATTTCATAGATCATCCATAAACCAATACATTATTAATTGTTATTTGTTCATTCTTTATAAAATTAGGAATTTAGAAACACAACAAAATGTATACATACAAAGGTCATTATTAAGTTGGGTATCTTATTGCATGATTTAGTGACAGACCTTCTGATGCTTAATACATTTGCATATGTACAAACATGACTGATGGACAACCAAAGGCTAAAATAAGTTGCATAAAATGTTTCTGAATTTCGGTTTCTTTGAACGTTTTTGGAAAGACTCTTACTCCTGATTAACTTTAAATCAATCGTCACCATGACAGTTAACTCTATTCAGTATAGAACATGTCATTGGCATTGCCAAGTTGAGTCCATACTGCGTTAGAAGATACTGAGAGGATGATCTTAGACTTAATATCTTAAAATAAACAACCACAGCCTCAGAAGTTACCAAAGTTCTCTCTTTCCGGCACAAATGTAGTGACCTTTCTACAGTGTAGCTGCGTAATTAGTTTTCTCCTTGCATACACTCAAATGCTGACTTAAAGGTTAACTTCTCCCAGCTGTTGTATGCAAAGGTCTGCGACGCACTGTTTAAATTGAAGGAGAGTTTGATGACTTTAATCTTTCTAAGCTTTTGTAATTGGATAGTGATGTTAGTTCACAAATGTGTCATATGAATAGGAGTCTAAATTTCGGTTTCTTGTGATGATCCAATTGACTAACCTCAAATGTCTGAGGTGAAATATGTTGACCGAAGCAACAAGTCTAAATACGCAACAGCTGACACTAATAAAAGATCGGTTATATCGCTGTATGCAAAATAATGGTAGGCAATTCTGGGGCACAGACAAGGCTGACAACTAAAACAACTAAAAGGTGGTTTAAGATGCCGTCTCTGACAGTGAATCAAATCTTGGCATGTCAAATCTGTGCATGGGTAAAACAAAAACAAATCCAAAATAACTTATAAATTGAACCTATGTTCCACTGAACTGAACATTGTTAAAAAGAAAAAGAAAAATATACAATCATCAATAACTCAAATCACAATGATGTAGACTGTGCAGTGGTTATTTCAAGTACTTGTCATGATAGCCTGTTTTAGTGCCAATCTGTCTGCATTGCAACCCATGTGACCCACATCTTACCCATGATACCTTACTTAGAGATATGTCAATAATTTGACGTCAGTTGACCTGCTCAGGCGGACAATACAAGACAGCACAGAGGCCACCGACGATGTCTCTTACCATGCCAGTGGTGCTCTTCTGGTGCAGACATCCTAAGCCAAACTCAACAGGGTGCAGGTGGAGGATACACTGGATGAACGCTCATAGACACTGTTGTTATCATCCAGAATTCCGGACACAAAATGTGTCTTTGAAGTGCCGCGGCATCCGAGGGTGTCGGCCAGTTTGGGGCAGAAGGCCAGAGCCAGCCTTTGGAGGACGAGGTGGAATTTCCTGCGGAAGCTTCGGTTTACCCAGAAGTAGAAGATGCAGTTGAGGAAACCATTGGAGGTCGGCAGCCATACCACCACGAACTCGATCCACTCTGGTGCGCTGCTGCCCGAGACTGCTGTGGGCAGAAAACACAGCGATTGAAGTGGAGCAAGTATTCACAGTAACCGTTAACACAAGACGGCAGCGTCTGACTGACAACAGTTGTTAACCTTTTGTTGACCTTTTTTCATGAAAGGGTCAAAAATGAAAACAAACAGTCTAGCTTTCGCTGGTTTATGATGATGTCTACATATTGATACATCTATTTTTCAGAGATGCGACTCTTTCCACTGACAGCAATGATATGAAGCCATCAATATTTATAGTCTAGATATAACAGTACAAAATGAACTGGTAGATTTGGTGACGTAGAGGCAACCGCTTTACATTGAGGCTCACTAGCGTTTGGACAGCAGAGCACTTTGAAGTCTGTCAGCTTCATTTTGCAGCGATTTTCATCCATATCAGATGAATTACAGCCCTCTTTGGAAAAGGTCTTCACTTCGAAACATATTCACTGACTCCATTTCCAGTCTCGATTACTATAGACAGCACTGGTTGGGGTAAATGAGAAAAAGTTTTAAAGAAGGCCCGAGTCATAAAACTGGCCACGGGTCAGTATATTCATGCCCATAATTACATAAATAACGTTGACGGCGATTTCTATCAGCACAGTCACAGCTGAAATCGATGGAGAAATGAGCAGAGGGGAAATAGCCATTAAATATATGTTTAATTGTGAATTCATCTTCCAGTAGATCTTCAAATACTTACTTCTGTGTTTTCTATACCTTTGAAACTCCAAGGTTGACTTAAGCATAAATACTGCAATGTCAACAAACACATTGACTCTGAACATTGTCACTTAGACTCAAAAACATTTGACCCAAAACAGCTAAAAGCAAAAAAAAAAACACCTCATATCCTTTATGTGCCTAAGTAGCCATTGCAGAGTTATTTTACACTTCTTCAGTCATTGTGCAATCAGCTGGGTTGACCTCAGGAGCTTTAGTTCTAAAACTCTAAACTGCCCTGTATTATCACAGAACCTGGCTTCACAAAAAAAATGGTTGCAAGAGCAGTTTCATGCATTTCAAAACAGTTAATGCCTCCAAATCAGCTAAATGTGCAGACTGGAGCCAAACAAGATGTTCTCACTATGACCACAGGTACATTTAAACTGTTACCATGATTGCGAGGGAGTTTTGGTCTGTAGGACAGCCTTAAGGCATCCATCTATTCATTATTTACATTCCACCAATATCCAATGAGAAAAAAGGCTACTGTATGTTGAAAGCAATTTTCAATAAGAGTGCCATCAACAGAATTAGGGAAGAAAAAAGGAAGAAATCTCTATATTGCATGGCAGGCCCTTTCATTTCTTTTTCAAGATCCCCCCCCCCCCTGCACCTCCTGAAAAATGTTTATTTCCGCTTATTTATTGCTTACCATTGTAGATCATAGCTGCCATGCAGGGTGTCCAACAGGTGTAGTAGGCTGCCATCACAGGCACAAGCACTCTGGATGCCACATTGTGTCTCCTGCGATGCGCACAGTCGTATTTGCGCAGTTTCAGCCTCTGCCTCTTTGCCGCGCACCACACTCTCAGATTTGCGTATGTCATGATGATGGAGCAGGGGAAAAATATTAAGCATATCAAGCTTAGGGAGTATCCCACATTTGTGGAGTAGGACGGATTGCAGACCAGGGATGCAGTTGAAAAATGAACCTCGATAATTCCATCTGGAAATGATATTGGCGACAGGAGAAAGGGAGGGAAGCACCAGGCGAATGCGATCAGGAGCAGTGTCCTTTTTCTTGTCATCAGAGATGAATACTGCAGCGGGTAAAACACTGCGACGTACCTCTCCAGGCTTATCGTGGCCAGTGAATACATGCAGGTGGAGTAGACAGTGGCATTGCAAAAGGCCACGACGTGACAAAGCGCATCTGGCCCTTCGGTGTAGTCCTTTAGCAGACTCACCCAGAGATTCAAGGGCATGACCAGCAGTCCAAACGCAGAGTCTGCAGCAGTGAGAGAGAGGAGAAAGTACCGAGAGTTTCTTGACCAGCCAGCCACGGAGGAAGTAATAACCAGGAGAACTGCAATATTTCCCAAAGTGATCATCACGCCCAAAACGATAATAATGCTTACTTTGACGGACCGGTGAGTCAGCTCCTGCAGTCTCTGAGGGTCAACACCTGACAGGGTGGAGTCGGCTGAAGTTGAGAAGTTAAGCGTTGAATGCATCTTTTTTTCTCACAGTGGCATGGTCGCGAGCAAAACATAAAGCACGTGAGGCAAACAAATCCGTTGGAAGACGCAAAAGTCAAAGCAAAGGTTTTGGGGTTATGCTCGAAAGCAGCACTGCAGCTGCTTGTAGCCGTTTACCTCGACAATCAGAGGCACACCTGGTGCAATTAGGGCTGCGTGGTGACAGTCTCCTCCACACATTCACTGCAACAGCGTCAACATTTCTGTAACTGCTATCAGAATAATTGCTTTGCAATTTTAACTCATTTTAGAAATTGTATAATTTATTTATATTATAGGCCTCTTAGTGGCAGATAATTGTATGTTATTAATACAATAAGATACTTTAAGGTACTCTTGCTGTCGTAGATTATATTGACTCAGCACAATATAATGAAAACACTTTTAAAAAGGCAATTGAGGGTTATTATATTTTATGAAAAGTGACATGCTATGAGGAAGACTGAGTTGAAATGCATAGTTAATTTATTGAAAGCAACATGTTTGCAAAGCAGTGTGCATTTGTATTTTTGATGATGACTTATTGATCACAAAGCTGAGTACTAAGTCTAACCTTTCTCTTTTTTGGTCTCATGTTATGATCCAAAGAGCACCTGTTTTGCATTTGTGAAGTGGCACTCATCAGCCAATGTATTGGTATGTATTGATATACTAATATGCTTATATGTGCATGTGTTTGTGTATATGTGCAGATAGTAAGTTTGATATGCAACCAATAGGAGATTTGTCTGTAGAAACTTTATGGCAAAAAGGTTCAAACAAACAAGTGGGGCCAATAGTATGCCTTCTCTCAGGGAGGGGCAGGAAGGAATATTGTGATGGATGGGTGTAAAGGATAGGTTTGTATTATTTCAGGTACATCTTAATAATTCACAAACCATAAGTCCATTAGTATGTTGAGAGTTATTGGTCACTGTAATCATTCTTGTTCTTCTTTCTAGTGCGACTTCTCTCTGGCAGATGGGAAACAAAGTTCACAGTTTTGTGTAAAAGCTCAAGTTAATCTCATGAGAGTTAGCCAAATCAAGCAACCAGTAACTTCCACAATCTACTCATAACATGTGACTAATGTATTGAAATAGAAAAAAATGAATAGAACAAATCTGAACCTATCCTTTATGGTGGTATTTAAGCACACACTCACACTGTTCCTCTGTTTCTGGGACATGTTATTGATGTATATGATGGGTATCATGATTTTCTAATGTAATCTATGCAATGAGTTTTTTTTCTTTTACATTAGCAAAATATACATGGGTGTTGGACTATCCATACTTAATATGTAGAAGCTGACCTGAAAGCTCTCTCTGTGTGACTTTATTAGATACAATTAGCAAGACAGTTTCAGCGCTGCAGGACTTTCATCGCATCCAGCAGGGTTGTCTGATTAATTGTAATTAATAAAGGTGAGATGTGAGTGTAGTGTGTAGCCTCTAATGTAAATACTACTACTATGTATCATATGTCTCATGAATAATTGATATGACAGAAACATTGTAGTACAACTTACCTTGTAAAACAGAGCAAATCTAATGTTTTTACAATCAGCATTGCTGTTTAAATGATTGCTTGTTGCAAGTTGTGCAGTGGAAGCAAATCCAAATGCCACTGCTGACTGTATCCACAGCCACCCCTTCCATCATGCTTCAAGTTTGCAGGGCAGCCCACCTTGGCAGGTTTCATCACCCACAATAACAATGAGTTAGTCAACAATTCATCACTAAGGTGCCACAGAAGATGTATACGCTCTGTCACAGCCGAGGTGGCCTGACATCTTACAACCAATCATGGTCCAATTTTCCCGAACACACACCATCAGTGTCAGGCTTTCCTTCACCTCCTGTTTGAAGAGTTTTTGTCTGCACTGCTGAGTGGTAGCTGCCATCTTCTCTCCTTCAAAAGCAAACAAACTACCTTGATGCAAGGGCAAAGAAAAGGGCAGGGAAGATTGTCACTGACATTTCCCACTCAGGTAACAATCTGTTCCAGAGGACTGTGTGACAGTCAGTCCATTAAACAACACACTCTGCAGGCTCAGTCACCTACTCTCCTGTATCCAGGAACAGTAATGCCACCTATGATGTATTATTACCCCAAAAGACAATCAAACAAAGTTACAAGTCTAGTGGCTCCCATTTAAATTAAGAATATTTTAAAGCTTGATATCACAGTCAATACATATGACTTTGAAAAATAGCCTTTGTGGGACATTACTTAATGTATACATCGCCAGAATGAACAAACACAGTTGTACATTATGCAGAAAAATTTACAATCAATGACAAAATGTTATCTTTGTATTGTAGAATTCAGGTAATTAAATAATATTTTCAACTCCATGAAGATGTCGCTGTGCAGAGTCCCACAGTGTGTTACAGAATGTAACAGCAGAGTAGCAGCTGCTACAGTGTGCCATGGGAGGAACTTCTCCAACAAAAAGTATACAGCACACACACACATTGACCGTAAATATACATGTGTATACAGTATATGGCTCTGAGACACACAGCTTTACTGTTCTGCTACCACGGTTGGATGCCCCAGAGGAGAACTGACAGGTGTCTTCGTTTAATAAATGTGTTTCTCGCTGTCCTAATGAGCAGATTTTTGTATCTAGGTGATGTCTGACACGAGGCCTGGGGGAGGGGGTGGACTCAGGCTCTCAGGTTAATATTCTCAGTCCCCCTCCCCCATTTGTACTCCTTCATGTTCTTTGAACAGTCCATTGCGTGCTCCTTACCTCTTACCTTATCTCATTTTGAGAGGATGTGGAAGCACCAGACAGCCACAGATACAGCACAAGACGCTACATATATTACCAAAGTGCAAAGAGTGAATGGTAACCTACTTTTTTGCAAGAAGCTAATACCAGATTAATTTATTTAATATTTATCTAATTAGTTGTACAGTGTTCACTGCTTGTCCTCATGACGCTACAGAATTGATTCACAACCATTAAGGTGGTTTGTCAGCCAATTTAAATCCAGTGTTTGTTTTTAAAAGAGTATAGCCTAATGCATATTTTGGGGGGAAAAGAAGGAAGTGCACTCTGAGCCATTTTCTTATCCTCTCAGTTCATTCATAAATACAGCTGCCCTTTGATTATTTTTGTGTGGTTCAAATCATGAGATGTTTCCATGTGACAGAGAGGGAGTGTGTGTGGGTGTTTTGGGTCTACATGTGTGGGTGTGGACACAAAGCAGTACTTGCCCAAAGGTTTATGTGTAAATGTAGTTGATCCCATGTGGACATGAGTGAGATAGAGAGAGGATGAATTTGTACATGCTTGCAAATGACTATCCTGTGAGTGGGTTGACTCCTCCATTGGACAGCTACTGTACAGTACTTCCTGATGTGGAGGAAGGTAGCCATTGATTGTATATGTCTATGCATGTGTGCTTGTGTGAGTGTTTGTGTGGGCAGCAACACTATATAATTCTACCAGCGAGGGTTGTTGCATGATGTTTAAGAGAGATAGTATAGCATGGGGGTTTGATGGCCGATTGTGTGAAAACAAACAAGACAAAACCAACCTGGCAGGTTGGAAGTTATTAAAGTGCTGTCGACATCGCACACCAATGCGTCCTCCCTGGACTCAAGTAAGGAAGAGAATCACATGCATTGTGCAGAGGCTGAATGGTCTGGGTACTTTACATGGACCGCTTATGCATGATTCTACAACCGACATCAAATATATACAGAATAAATATAGATGAATCATATTCAGATTTGACTCGTATGCCAATATTCATATGGCTCTGCTGCTGTATAATCCTCCCATTCTTGGACTAGGTGCTTGAATCCAAAATAAGTGACTCCAACACAATCTTTAACGTTTTTAATGTGAGACGTTCCTTTTGTGTTTAGCAGAATGTACACCAGAGGTGAGAGAGACGCAACAATAGAACTTGTCGTGATTAACAGTCAATGAAAACAAGCTTATCTTTTGGGTTTGCAGAGAAACATGCTACATTCCTAAATGCTGTGTGTGGACTGAAAGATATCAATCTGGTGCTCTAAATTCCTAAAAAAAACCTTGTGGATAATTTAAGCAGCACACATTGACCCTGTTACACAATGTTTGTATGTCATAGTGCCTCTGCTTCTCTCCCTTGTACAGAAATACCTACACCGAGGCTAGAATATAAGCCTTGCATAACAGCTATTCACCTGTCATTTAAAAGCACTGGGTATTGAATACCACTGAAAATATGTTTTTCAGAGAATCACCATTGAAGTGAGATTTTAAAGTAAATGGTTTGTCTGACATTGGAAAAGTGGCCCACCAGACAGAAAATCCTGCTTTGGTACTGCTGTGCATTTAGCATTATAATAAAAGTTTGAATGTGAGTCAGAGGGTCTCTTCATTAAATGTTCTACACATTTAATACTTGGATTTTAGTGATCTGTGCATGTGGTAATGTTTTAATTCTTAAAAGTTTCTAAATTGGAAAATTGTAAGCTGTTTAACGGATCAAATCAATGGGTCCAGAAAAGCTGGAACCATTGATTTGACCTTTAATGTTTTGCCAATGGTTGCAACTTGCATACAACCACACAATCCTTTGCTTCCCTTGCTTGTCAGCAGCATGCAGCTTTATTTCGAAATTCCCAACTGAGCTGAAATGAATGCAATCTGTCATGAACAGATTTTAAGATATTTCAAGTAGATATTTGTACTGCCACTTTTACTGAAAGTGCATTGTGTGTACTGTTCTTATAGTCTCACGGCCAGTGTACACAGTATAATAGCAGGTAAAAGAGACATTGCAAAACATTTGAACATGTTTAACAGTATGATCAAAATCTGATATTTCACCCTGCAGTTTATCTCAACTGCCATTTGCCATTTCTCGGCTTAAACAAGATAAGACAACAAATTAGATCCGGATGCTTCAAGCAAATGAGCAAGTCAAACTCAGTACTTCAAACAAAGATATATAGATATATGATTTGCTGCTCATTGAATTTGTTGTCTTTGATTGGATATAACATTTAAAGGCGCTCTCAGTAAAATTTTAAATAGGATATAGCTGCAGCTGTAGGGATAGTCTACAACATTGGCAAACCTTCCTCAAAACATCTTGTTTTTTAAGAATTTTGTGTGAAAAGGCAATAAAATATGTTCCCTTTTAATAATATAACGGTGATAGATCAGTGAAGAATATGCCCATGTGTATTAAATATTCACCGTCTCTAAAGCCCGACCTTGCCTGGTTCATTCCACTCCAGAGGAAATTGTGATAAATATAACATACTGTTGTAACTGCAATATTAAGACCTTGTGTCAATTCATAGCTCAAGTGAAAGTCTCGTTTGTGATTGATCTCTTTGCAAAGCGGATGCATTTTTCTTTTACAAGTTGGTTTCTGTTGATTGTGCAGAGAAATATAAACATTTCTATTTGACGTCATCCATGTGTGCGTCAAAGCTCTGATGCTGAGCAACATGCAGTGAATGACAATGAGCTGCTGAGTGGCTGAAAGGACTGCAGCTCACAGTTATGACATTCAGCTTTATTCAAAAAATGCAGTTTATTAACAGCCTAATAATATCACAATAAAAGGTTTTTAACAAAATATGATGATATCATGAGAGAGTCATCACCAAACATTTGTGTTTTCAAAATGACTGTGTTGAATTTGGTATATAATTTTGATTACTTCTGAGTCCCAGCCGATATGGAAAAATCAAACACTTCAGCAGTTATTCAAGTGCACCAACATGTTGGTGTTCAGCAGGTGTAATGTTTGTTATGTTCACAACCTTAGTTTTACGTGTTAGCATGCTAACAATTGCACATTAGAAACAAATGCAGCTGGAGCTGATGGGGATGTCATTTGTTTATTAGCAGCCCGTTATCATGGAAGTTTGGGAAATGGTCACGAAATGTAATTTATTGTTTTCATGTTCAGAGACACAAATTGTCCATTTTGTTTGTCTCTAGTCATGAAAACAATGGCAATTTAAAAGTAAATTAGAATCCTTTTTCGCGATGGACACATGAATTAAATGCATCCCAGCGACTATGCAACGGTCAGAGCTGGTGACATAGAATTAAATATCGACAAAGACCACTTATGGTGGGCGGCTGGTGAGGTGGATGGTCCAACAAACATAAGGCCAGAAGATCACCAAAGTCCTTAGATTCATCCGGAGGAGAACATAAATATCGGTGCAAAACAATCTAAAAGTCTTTGAGACGTTTCAGTCTGGACCAAAGTGGTGGAACAACACTGACATTAAATTAACAATTTTTGTTTATCGGTAAATAGTATGCAATAAGCCCATTACATATTATACTGTATACAGACACACACACACACACACACACACATACTCGTTCACAGGCAGCTCTGCACATACATGATGTTGGAGGGGCAAGTGCAGAATGGTTTATTTCACGTTTTGAAGACCTCAATAAAAGATCAAAAGCAAAAAAATGTAATGCACACGCCGTCAACTTTTTATCTCAAGCCTCAGAACAGCTGTCAAGCTTAATAATGAGCCTTGTTTAGATCTGTCTGTTGGGTACAATTAGTTCATTTACCATGCTAACAGAAAATCTGATTAAAGCTGCCACAGATGAAATCTTGCTGGAGAAAACAAAAGCACGTCTGAACGACGACTGACTGAACAGAAGAATGCTCTTTTGCCGCCTGTGTCTTTAGCACCAGGCATGTGATAAGAGTCATAATCATGATTCATCTGCAGGCTTGAAAGGAGAAACGTTATTTTCTTTGTTAGGTGACAGTATGGTACTAGTCGTTGTCAAGACTCAATAATGGCGTTGTCAGACAGAGGTTTTAGTGCACATAACAGCATCTGAAAGACTTTTCCAGGCGGTGCCATCAGAGTTGATATATTCTCTGTAGTGGCAGCATAACGGCAAAGACGTCATACATTTCTACACCCAGAGTATTTAGCAAATGTTTACATGCATTAAATTAAAGTTTGAAGAGTAAAAATTAAGGCTTTCTTAATCTAATTAAAACTACTGTATATGTGACTGAAAAAACTATAATAACTAGAGGCATAATAGATGCAGTTAATTCTATGAAGTGGCCATAACTTTGAAAATATAAAAGATTTCTCGGTAGCTAACTGATCTACTGAAGTCAGTGAGGTTGTTGTAGGTCAATAGGGAGACGCCGGAGGATCCAAGCACTGAATAATCGGTGTCTCTCATTTCTGCAGAGGCTCAGAGGCTTCAACATCTGCAACAAGATGCTGCAGATGATCTAGCAGTCGGTGGTTGCCAGCGCTATCTTTTATGCTGCAGTGTGCTGGGTCCAGAGAGTGGAGACAAGAGATGCTAACAAGCTCGTCAAGCAAGTTAGAAATTCTGGCCTAAAGATTGGAGGAAGAATTCAGCTGCACTTTCAAGAGGAGAAGATGCTGGTTAGCACCTGGTCCACCACATGCTGGTTGAGGAGAGAAGTGTCTTCAGCCAAAGATTTAGGTGTTCCACAGAGCGGCAGTGGAGATCCTTCCTGCCAGTGGCCATCAAATTGTAAAACACAACCGAGATCGGATTTTAACTTACAATTCATAATCACGACAATTTTGCAAATGTTTTCGAACTCGTTCCTAAACCTAAGTGGTTTTGTTGCTATAACCTATCTTCCTGTGATGACGTAGGTTTGATTCGAAAAGACACTATGAATGTATCAAGCGTATATTGACACACCATCACTGACACGTGAAGCTAGAGGGGTAGGTAGAGCATTGTAGTTTGAAGCTTAGTAGCACTGACCAAGCTGCGTTATTTGACACAATGGGGAGAGAACGTGTTAATGCTTAGTAACCTTGGTGACCTCGTTTCACGCAATATTTGTTCACATCCGGAAATAACTGAGAAAACAGCCACTTCATTGGCCCCTCACTGCTGGGCAAATTGAAAATATTCTGATGTTGAGCGCTATTCATTTTCCTCTCCATTTTACAATAGACATCTTACAAACTGCCATTGTTGAATGATAGAGCACTGCACTCATGGCATACGTCTCTATTCTTCTTCCCCTCCCCCTCAATCTACATCCCCTCCTGTTGTGGGTTCACTGCTCTTTATCTAAGTAGGAGCAGGTGTTTGCAGAAGAATCCCCCAGGATTTCATCTTTATATGAAGCTTGCTTACCATTCATGCCCTGCTCACTATCAGCTTGCTGCCTTCGTGTCTAGTAGAGAAATAGGGAAAATGGATTTCTGTTATCCAAACATTACAAAACGCAGCATATTCACTGAATAAAAGCTGAACTGACAGTGGCCCATTATCATGTGGTTGACAGTTACATATATATTATGGAGTTGTCAGCCCATTACTGAGAGGTAGCTTGTCAGTATGATGCAGTTTTCCATATCTCCCTTGTTGCTTGATAAATAAGACTGGGTTTATTGTGTTTTTTTTGTCATTATTTCTCTCTCCACCATTCTTTCAAAACCATTATCTTTCACTTTCAGGTTGCACAAAACCAAAGGTACAGGATGTCTGTGTCTGACCTGTGGAGGGAACAGGCTGTCCTGTGTCTGTTGGGACCCTGGTGAGTCATACAACATGGGAGGTATTCTATGCAGATGAACCACAGGTAAATAAATGATTTCACTGTGTAGAGAGATTGCATACATTCACATAATAAGCTGAGCAAATCTCAGAGGTTGTATAGCTTGTTATACAACGTATATTGTGTTCCTAATGGAATATTGTACTCAACTAAATAATCCCAAGAGAACCTCTTTGAATACATGTTTCTTTATTCTGGTGAATTGAAAAAGAATATGACAATGTCAACCCATTTAGAACCAGAAAGATGCCCGCAGTAGAGTGATGATGTCCTCAAGGTGTGTCTGCAACAACCACTGCAGTGTGTGAGTGTGTGATTTAAAGAATACAAGCCACAATTGGCTAGTCCCCCGTTCAGACACCAATGGCCTGTGAGACAAAATTATTTTTAACTCAAAAACAGGAGACGGTATATGCAAGCAATCGGCCGGAGGTCCTCGTATAACACATTTCATACAATCTAACCAAATCCAAAATTATACTGACCAAGTTTACGGCTTTATATTTCAACAAAATCACAATGAAAATAATATGGTAGCTGTAGTAATAAACAAAAGTATTATTTGAGCCTGGACGAGAAGAGACACTATCTTTAGAATATAGGTCAACTTTAGTTCCCATGTGCAGCAGCTGTATGAGTAACTAAGTGAGTAAAGTTATTTATTTTATCGTTTTTACATACACATATTATTATCAAATCAAAATCTTTATTCAAATTCAAAGGACAAATAAGTTAGATTCTAGTTTTCATCAAGGCTGCCATATATACACTTCTTGGTCAGTTAATTCAGTCATGAACATTAACTCTAAACACAACATACTATATATTTTCCCCATCTATTCTACTGTCTGCTGTCAACCATATCTAGCAGCTTTAATATGCACTGGTAATGCACAGGCCTTATATCGGTGGATAATCCACAAATGAGTCCATTTATGAATCATTAAGGCAGCAATGATGTGGCAGTCAAGGTGAAAATGAATGTGCATGTTGGCAGAACCACTTCTGTCAAATGGAGGCTTCAGTATGGGCACGCTGGCACAGAGCAAGAAATGTCTTTGTTGGCTGCTGTTGCATCCCATGTGTCACAGACTTGACAACTCTCTTTCATCCCCTCGATTTACTGTCATTTCTACATGTGCTCGCCAAAAGGAATATGAGATTAAACAAAAAAAATTGCGTATGTTGGTTTACATTTATGTGTTGATTAGTTTGAGACAAGAGAAAATAGCTACAATACCGAATATAAGTAGAGTTAGATCATGGCGTGAAGCTCACAATAATAAAATTGTTCTTTTTCATTTCTTCACTACAATGATGCAGAATAGAGCAGACTACTGAACAGCTGTTGTACAATAACCACATTTCATCCATAATGTTCTTATCAGACTGAGACATATATGATAACAACAGATGAACACAAAGGAAAGACTGGTAGTTCACTGGTGTGGCTTGCTGGTACTGTACACCTAAATGTAAAAGGACAGGTGTAGATACCATCCATAATGTCCTTGTTACAAGTCAAATATCTGTAATGCAAACGGGTTGTTTGTTAATCAATTTGAGATTTACTTCACAATGGATCTGTTACACAACCACAATTTGAATCAGGAAAGCGACAGCAATGCTTTATTTTTCATAACCACCCTGCTGCCACTGAAACACATTACAGTACAACCGCAATGGTGGTAATGAGCGTAGAACAGGATGTGTTCTGCCAGATTGATGAATAAAGCCAACGTATCAATATTTAGACACCCACTGGCTCAACTGCGACAGATTTTATCAAACACTTTGCATTTTTGTATCACAACATATTTCCATATTTATGAACAGAACATACAGTGTGGCAAGGCTCAGTGGTTCGAATGATTTTTCCCCAGCAAAGTCTTGAACTTGAATCTGGATCCGTCATTCCCAAACACTGGTTTGAGACCAACATGTGAAGTCATTACAGCACGGTATGTTTTTTATCAACATCACACATGTGTGTGTAAATAGCACATTTCTAGTCTTTGCTCTAAGATCATGTGTCATTTGTAAAGCCTGGTGAGAATATTCATGATTATTTCTCCATATTCTCCAAATGCAAACGAGTACTTCTCAACTACGGTTTCAAAACTGTCAATTCAATTGTGGATTTTACTCGTGCAGAATACAACGAGTTAAAAGCTTTCTCAAACAGAATGCTCCCCCTGAAAAATCACCCTGTCACCTTAAGTAACTTAAGGTGACTTAATGTCACCTTAAGTCACTTAAGGTGACATTAAGTCACCTTAAGTCACCTTAAGTGACTTAAGGTGACTTAATGTCACCTTAATAAGTCACATTTAATTATTCAATTTAATTCTCCACACAAATTAGGCAGGAGAAACTCTAGTCTGCAGATCTCGTCTACAGTATTTAATGACAATTGCGGTTAATTACCCAACTACTGGAACGACCTTCAGAAAGTCTTCAACTTGACTTTTCTGAATCTTGAGTCGTTGCAGCCTGAATACGAAAGTGATTATTAGATTCAGATATGAATGAATATGAGTGATTAGATATTCACAGTCTCTGTCCGCTTAATCTCTGATTGTCTTTTTATTTTTTTTGGATGAGTGGACTCATGACAAATGACAAATGGTAAACTGAGTAAATAAACTCTTTGCTCATGTATTTTGCAGTGACTGTCTTTCCATGTGTTTTTCCACCTCCTAACAGAAAAGCAATCAAGAGTGCAAACATGGCCCTCCAGTCCAGTACAATGCCTGCATTCGCACCAAACCGCCTGTCCACCTCACACGCCATTGTACCCTCAACCATGAATCCCCTCGCTTGGGGCAGTGACTCACTGATTATGATAAACGGTTCTGATTGTGATTCCAACCCGGAGGGCGCAATCAACTGTTTTCCGGCAGAGAACCACGCCCTCAGACGTAGTGACTCTCGTCTCAACTGCTTCACACTTGGCCGCAAACTGCCCCTTGTGTGCTGAAGGTCACGGTCTGATTAAGCCAACATAACCACATCATTTTGAAAGAGCAGGGATACAATTCTGAGGTCGCCAAACCGGTCACTGCCCACTGTCCTCCGACTGCGCCGTTAAATCCTCTCCATGAGAATCAGAAACAGAATCGGTGACCAGGGACGACCGTGGCCAAGGACAACACCCATTATAGAAACGTGTTTCAGAAATAGAAATATTTTACGGAATTAATATTCAATTCAATCAACACCTTTACGCAGAAGATGTCTTTAATGGAGAGAGTGTTAAACTAAAGCTGCGTTATGCATCATATTTGTAATCAATCAGGATGTCGTGATCAGTGCTGCAGTTTCAACATATTGACATGACTCAACAACGTGGAATGCAATCCACAGGCATGTGTGCTCCTACTGGTTCAAAAGAAGCTCTAATATGAGTCAAAGCCAACTGATGTCAAGTAAACTGATTGTTTAATGTTTTCTCAGTACAGAATAACAAAATGTTGTCAGCTTTCTGAATTACTGATCACTGGAGTATAATGGAAAATAAATCATATTCTAAAATCATGATTTGACATGACGAGATCAATGTTAGTGAAACAACGGGCAACTTCCAGAAAACAGACCGAAAAAAAGTAAAATAATGAATGACTGAGAGTGAATGCAGAAGGAAACTTGAATTGGAATGAGACAGGAATGTGAGAGATAGAGCTGTCTGCCACTGACCAACGACTGCATGATGATGCAGGAACCCTAATTATCAGACATCTCATTTAGTCTGACAGAATGATTCACAGCCACTAGAAATACATGTGCAGCACTAAGTCAGACACCATACTATATTGATCGATGTCTGCTTAAAAGTAGAGAACGAGTACATTTTCTTTTAGTTTCTTGTGTCTTTATTTTTATCATTTAAAGAGTCTTTCAGTGGAGATCCATAAGTTATTATACAAGTAATTAAAATGTTTTTAATGTTTGCTTTGTTTCGAAAATAATCGAAATGTGCAGGGGATCTTTCTTTCCCTTCATTTCCTGTCGTCTCTAATGTTGGCTATCTAATAAAAGGCATAATATACCTAAATCGATCCAGTAACCATTTTCAAAGAGTTTTCCAATATGTGCATGAAATTGTGGGAAATGTCATCAACTTCGCTTTTAATTTTGGCAGGTAATTTAATAATAGATGGTCAGTTTGGTACTGTCTGAAAAAGACATTCAAAAGTCATGTGTAGTGATATTAATGTGTAAAACATAATGTGTTTCACTTGTTTACCGATTGTGTTTGCATAAGAATAAAGAACATGTACCGGGATATTACTAACGCTCTGTAACTGTCATTCTTACAGAATTCAGATATGTGTAAGAAGGAGGCTGTACGTTTGCTTGGTTTTTAATCAAATACAAACATAGAAATTATTGTTGAGAAAAGTCTGAAAGAGATAATTTCATCGCTGGGTTTTTCATCCTATGGCAACTCGATTGCGCTAATTCAAAAAACAAGGTGGAAGCACCGGCAGTGATTAATAGCAAAACGCTGCCTTTTCCTTTTTTTCTCTGTCAAAGGTAAACACGGCACTGCGGAACTCTGATAACAACACACACACACACACGCACGCGCACGCACACACACACACACACACACACACACACACACACACACACACACACACACACACACACACACACACACACACACACAGAGGGAGTGTGACTTGAGTCTCTGCCCAGGACTTCACTTCCCGATATCTTTACATAGCAAATAGTTGTTTGCTGCTTTTAATGCTCTGAATTTCAAATGTAACACATTTTATGTATGCATTGAACAAGTTTATTTCATGTTAAAATGCAAACATCTACAAACAATTGGCCTATAAGGTTTTTGATGAATATGCTCTGACTATAAACCAGCGTACAGTGATCGTGACATTGTGTTTCCTTCAGTATACTTTCATTTTTCTATAGCGTCTCAGTCCAAATATAGTCCACGTCTCACTGTCCTGACACCAGATTGGAAATTGGCATAATCTTGACGCCATCCCTTCAGACCAAATATGTGGCAGTGATAAAGCGTCAGTCAAAATTTTAAAATGTCAGGCAGATCGATGCGAGGCACAGCGTAGGTGGAGGTCTGTTTGTGCCAGAGGGAGTATAGAAGAGAGAACTTCAGGGATGGATTTTTTAACCGCTGGAGACACGTCACACTGCCTTTTAACACTGAGCCATGGCCTGAATATCTGAAGAACACAAAAGCAAAAGGAAAGAAATGGTATGACATACGTATTGATAAATTGTTATTACCATTCCTCACCTTCATTGCTTCAGCTGCCCAATCTGTTCTGTTATATAAACTACATATTTATGGACAAAGTGAAAGAGTTTCACTCATAGATAGGAAACACATTTTGTGTGTTTGTCAAATCATTGAGATTGAAAACATAAAATATATACATATATTCGTTTTTCTGCCTTGAGCTGCGTTTCCAAATAGAATCTTCGGTTTACTCGACAAAAAGCTTCATTGTTCTCTGGTCTTCGTGGAGTTCTGGTGCAAACTTTTGTTCAGGTTCTGTTTACAATCTTCAGCACTTGTATATTTTTTTTAACCTCTCCGCTGTTTTTTCTTGTGTTTTTGTCATCGGTGCAACGCGTTCTCACTCCCAACTCAAATGACTCTGCTTGGGCAGTGTCGTAACCAGAACAAACGCGTCACTTCACACACTTTGGGACAAGCAGCCCAAAACACAGCGCTCCTGGATGAAAGTCCGATGTTTGTTTGACCCATCCACCACCGCCTCACACGCACTAAACAGACTCTCGCGCTTTTTATACTATGTCACATGCTTTTATCATCCACGAAGGCCGCAGGAGGGTTAACATTGAAGTAAGTTGAAAGCCCAGAGCATCCAGTTGTTAAAGGGGGCCCCCGTGCGTCGCTCTCCAATGCAGAAGGGCACCGACAAAGCGACGGTATTTGACCAGCAGGAGTGTGGACGGGTTGATCTGGGGGCTCTGTGGCAACCTTCACTTCAAGGTGTAGTTGTTATAAGGCTTTGTCAGCTTTGTCATTTCTTCCTTCATCTCTTTTAAGCATGTCTCACATCATCCCAGTTTCTCAGGCCTGTCTTTTCCTGGAGTATATCCCATGTGTGCCGACAATTTTTCAGGGCCTCTGTCTTCTTCCATGGATATGTCCCTCTGTCTCTCTGCTGCCATCCCAGGTCTCTTTCTGGTGTTCCATCTGTTTGTGGAGAGACTGTATTTCTTACTCCTGTCCCTCTGCCTTTTTTTTTTATGGCGCCATCTTTTCCACCGTACAGTCCTTGAGCTTCCTGGCCAACTTGAAGGCACCCCACCTCTGGCTATCAGCCTCGTCCTTCATGTCCTTTATGTTTAGCCGGGCGATTCAGTGTTTCTCTCTGAGGTTGCTGTCTGCAGTGGTACGTCTCTGTATCCGTCGAGCTGATGATGTTTAACCTTGTATGGTCTTGTGTTGGGAAATGGTGTTCCTTCAAGGCAACTAAAAGCTGAAAAACACATCATCAATAATAAATAGTTCTTTAAAAGATTACCGTCCTCATCTAGACATATTGATTGATTGTCGTTGTGATTTTGACTCGGGTTTTCTTACATTTGGAGGAAGTTCCAGTTTCACTTAATCTCTCTATATATCACAGAAGAAGTGAATGAATGGCATTAGCAAAGTACAGATACATAACAGTAATACTTAATGGAATATATAATATAATAACAACTTTGGTGCAGAAAGATTGAAATACGTGTCTAAACTTGTGTGCACAGAGATTCAACTCATATCAATCCTACCATCTAACTTATCACCAAACAAGCATATTTTTGCAAAATGTCAGATTGATTATTTAAGATGAACAGTGTCTAATCATCCAATCAACTAGGAATGTTATGGCACTGTGTTACTACATTGGGTGCAAAAACTGAAACATTACTCATTACTGTATGAATTGTCAACAATGACATGAGATCAAATGTTTTTTTTACTTTGATGGCAGGATGGTAAACCTCATTGAAAGTCGCTGAAGATCAAAGGTACTCATTTCAAAGTATCGCTCCCTCACTTACAGAAATGACATTTTGGAGGATTAAGCTATCTGTATTTTGAAAAGTTTGACTTTATAGATGATTTAGAGGAAGGATAGAGTGTAACACATGATTGAAAGGAGTTGAAATACGAGAATTTGAATATATTCCATTATAAACCATTGAATGTCACGGTTGTGCAGAGCTGTTGTGACTAAAGGATTTACAGAACAAACAAATACCAGATGTGGTCTCTCAAAGCATGCGACCATTGTAATGTCAAACAAACAAACACATCCTGATGCTCATAAGGGTGATAATGAGCAAAGCACATCAGGAAATATAAACACATATTAAACTCAAGAAACTTTCCACTGTGAAGTTTTATTATTCGCAACAGGTTGCTGAATGTTCATGCCGGTGATCTTTCTGACCGAGGCTCAACCTTGTCCCAGCTGGCTTCTGCGTTGTAACTGTGACTCTTCCCTGACCCCAAACGACCTGCCTGTCAAATGAAAAAAAAAAAAACAGATAAATACAAGACAGCACAGTTTAATAAACTCTGCTGCATACCCAGTGAAAGAAGACAAGCGTGCATTTTATCTTTATCTTTAAGAAGCGCTATGTCTGCCTGATTGTTGTAATCTCACTACAAAATCAGAGGTATTTTGTTATGTTTTCCAATCGGAATCTTCTAGACCATGGAGCATAAAACATGGACTCCATTCGAGACTTACATTGATTTTCTTCTTTCCACAGAGCCACTATCCATTTCAAGACACTACAACACCAAACCAATTTGCGGAGACATGAAACATGTCACTTTTAGCCTTTTTTGTCATATTACCACTGAGTAGCAATGCAGGCAATTGTGTTGTCCACATGCTGTACAGAAAGGCAGTGTTCAAGGTAACAGACTATTATTTTATAATTCAAGAGCTTCATAACAATGTAGATAAATGTGTAAAAATGTCCAATGAATCCTCAAGAGGTTAAGAATCACCTCACAGCATGATGTTTCTCAACAAAACACACATTTTCAAGGTATATTTAATGAGCTATTTCAATAATGCAACATTGCTCCTCTGCCAAGCAGTGTTGGTCTCACGAGAAAAAGACTTTCGCTGCAAAATCTGTGCGTTGATTAGACATTTTTAGACAAGGATTTTATACTGGAACGACACTATCTGTTATATGATCACTTTAATAAACTACTATATTGTTTCCAAGTGAATTCATTACATTGATTGAACCGTGTAATTTCCTGGCTATAGCTCAGGAAATGGAATAATACACAGAGCACTCTTTCAAAGCGACCAACAATGTCTCACATAATAGAGCTGCTTTATGCCAAATGCAGGCTGCATTCACATCCTGGCAGCTTGTTTTCTTTGTCATTGTTTTTTTCAGGGAGTGAACTGTGGAGGTCATCGACTGTTTAGACCCCTGAGGACGCCTGCTCTGTGTGAGTTCAGGTGGATGACAAAGCCTGGAGCAACCACAGTGTTCCAGCTCAAAGTCACCCGTTTACAGACTTTGTGCCGTCACCAGTTTGACCAGGAGGTTTAAGATGTCTGATGCACTTTTCTGACTGAGGCTGAGTGAATATTTCACTGAAACGCACTGCAGTGTTCACAGTCACGGCCCCGGTTGTTGGGTTGGACGTCAGCTTTTTATTCAGATTCAGTGTGCTTGCGTCCTGGGCAAAGAGCTCAATACAAACAACAAGAACTAATATATGTAGCTGTATCAGATGGTCTGTTTGGACAGTACAGTATACATGTGGCTTTACAACCTCACACTTGCAAAGAACATCCTGTTTGTCCACTAAAAGTGACAACTAATCTGCCAAACGTTGAATGAAGCTGGGGAATAGTGATAGCAGAGAGAGACAGGAAAAGGCATAGTGTGCTCGCTACACGTCTGACCTTCAGAACACAGTGGACCTGTGGAGAATCAATGGCATTGATCACAGCATTGTTGTGCAGACCAGGGTGTTTAGGAGGAATCAAGAACTTGACCAATATGCTGCTCGGCTGCCAAAAAACACAGCTCATGCTCTGTAAAAGTTGCTTTCCCAAAGAGAGATAGACAGACGGTGTGTGGAGGAGGCAGCCCCACATCCCTGTTAATCAAATACTCTAATTAAGTGGAGCACTTTTGAATTATGTTGGTGGGTTTTTACCATTGGTAGAAAGCTGTCATGGTTCCTTTAGTTTGTGAAAGAATTTGCTGAGCATTAACTTTATGATATGCTCCTTTACGATCTCAATTATTCCCACCTGAAAGCATTTTGTGGCTGATGGACAATAACCCTAAAAACAACGTCTCTTTGATGTTGTGTGTATTTTGTCATCAAAACCTGTTCTTTGGGATGAGGTTTCACTACATCCACACAAAGTGCCTGATTGCATGCAAGGGGAAATGAGAGCTCTGATAATTAAATGAAATAACAGTGAATGTAGTTGTCATTCATCCGTGCAGTCTGTCAGGGAGTAAGTAGCAAAGCACTGACGCTTAACTTAATCCAGGAAGTGCAAAACTGCAGTAATTGTACACCTAATCTCTCAGCAATTCACTGCTCTGACTGGTTCACTGTTTTTTCTTTAACTCTAAGCTCACTGAGATAAGAAGGAATGCCTTGCACCTGCTGTTAATCAATCGTCCAGAGTAAGAAGAAATTTGATCTATAAATTCTCCTCAATAAAACACAGCCAAGTGACAGCGACTGAAGGCATGACAGTGTTCGTAGAAGTGTTTCAGGCAGCTGATAAAGACCTGCAGCAAGCACAACACACGGGGGAAGCTTTAGTGAGTTACTGGGGACCTGGATATCTAGGATTCTCTTCTTCTGTCTCATTGCCATGTTGCTGGACCAGTTAACCTAAATCACAAATGTCTAAAAATTGAATTTCGAAAGCGAGACCACAACTCAACCGTGTCACTTCCTGCATTACCCATAAATACCCGCCTAAACCACTGCTCCAGTTCCTCTCTTGTATTCTGCGCCCTTCCCTCCCTCCCTCCCTCCCACCCTGTTCTTCTCATCCTTTCCTCCACGAAGGGTCCTGAGGGGGTTCGTCATTCCCGGGTGCTAACGCGGATTCCCTGACAAAGCTCTCCACAACTCCCTCGGCTAAGCGGATGAGCTACAAGCGTTTAGGCCTCCCATATCGTTCATGTTTTTTCTTTCTCAAGAGAAACGATTGTTTCAGAAAGTGCCCCATGTGACAAAGCCCTGGGAATTATGATGAATTCAGAGACAATGGCACTTTGTTGTTTTCTCAACTTCCCATGGCGTTTTTTGGGATTTGCTACGCACTTATTCTCACCTATGAATGGCTTCTTCTACATGGCAACGGTGGCAAAGGCTCGTGGGTATGGAAGTATTTAGAGCCATGCGCCATGCCAAAGTGATGGACAAAACATGATTTATCTAAAACTGAAATAATTTATCTGAAATAATTAAAACTGGTGTTCATTTCATGAACCTATATGCGTGTTAACACATTTGGAACAGCCCAAATGGAGAATGAAAGCTGAGTATACAATGTGCTGATGATTGGTAACTAATCGCTTAGGTATACTGATAAAAAAACACACACTGAAGAACGGGACCAAAATTGATCTCCACCAGGTGTTCAAAAACAGATTTGCGGAGATTTAACTCACTGCCAATAACACAAGTCAGCCAACTCTCTCTGACCATTTGTCTCTGTCTCTCAACTTAAATCTAATTGTGTGTGTGTGTAGAATAGAGTACAAAATCGTGCACTGTCGCGTAGTGGCAGTAACAGCACATTACCATTTATAGCATCCACATCACAATGGGTAAAGAGAAATTGCGTATTCTGACCTCCAGATTAATCTATAATTAAAATTAAAACATCACGGTGGTGTACTAATGAAGGGACAATGGCATTATGGCATTAACTCATAATAGACAGTCAATCCCAGCAGAAGCTTTGACTTTGTCCACACTGGGCACATATTTAATGGGCCAACATAACCATTATCAAGTTCCTAATGGACTCTAAACTGTTTCTGTGCATCACCCACTCCTCCCCAGATAATGTATGGCTGTTAGTATGATACATCAGTATTGGTGTTGCAGGAAAGGGTTCACTTCAGTCAAAGTGGACCAGTTTAATTAAATACATGCTTTTGGGATTAATCAAACAAACATGTTAACACCAGGAATTTCATCTCGAAAGCGTCTAGTTTAACAACCCAGCTATCACAGTCATTGTCACAGTGAGATTAATTAATAGAGGGATATAAAAGTAAAGCACAGTTCCATTATCTAACCTTTTATTTCTAATGTAACATAGCAAATCTTTTTCAGGTTTCTGTATCATAAAGTTGTGCAAGTGAATTTTGAGGGAAAATCGATTTAGTTATTTCCTGCACTCAGCTGGTCTCCTTCAAAAGATCGAAAGGACACAAGCCACACAGCACACGTGGCATGCTGGGAAATGTTGCCTGTATAGTTTCAGTCGATGACACCACACGATACCGACTGCAGAAAAACACGTCAGATCCCTCTACAACTGAAGCCCCTTTCTCACTTATGACCAGGATGTGGTTATCACTGCTGATGTGTGCGGGGTCAAGCCGTTCTCACTCCCAAGGCCGATGCACAGTAAGAATATGTACACCCCTCCCCTACGAGCAGCCCAACTGACCTAGTTTAATTCAAATTCAAACTAAACATGACTTCAGTGAAGGAGACCGCTGTTTGTTTCCCCTGCGAAACTAATATCAAACATTGTTATTTCGTCAAACCTTTGTGTCGTATCTCACTCAAATTAACCACGCTCTTTTCCTAAACTTAACCAAGTGGTTTTGTTGCCTTAATCGAACTTCCTGTGAAGTTTCAGACTGTGAGAAAAAAAATGCTGACACATTATTTCTTCCAAATCTTTTTTCAAATGTACTTCAATCCTTTTTGTTTTGCAGCAATAACTACCAGCATCTTCTGTGATCGAGTGAGGAACTGTGATTAATCAATCATGTGGCAAGACTAAACTATGTCTCCACAGAGACATAGTGACAGAAGTATTTGTCCACTTTGTCAGTTCTGATAGATGGCACCTCTGTCATGAGGTTGCGGTTAGAGGCAGATACTGTTGGTGGCCATTATAAGAAAATGTCTTGTTTTGAAGTTCCCCTCGCACATCGTTCAGGGACATTAAGGGAAAGATGTTAGCAATACATTACTACCACAATGGATGTGCTTGGTGATGACAGACTGCTCTGTCTTGTGGACAGCACAAAATAAATATTAGTCTCCTTCTGGTTATTTTGCTGATGTTCCTCTGATTGATGGTTTTAGAAAGTGCAGCACAGACGACAACTGTCCACCGTTAATCAGACGTTTGACAAAGACAAACTCTGGACCAGAGACTATCTTGCGATGGGATAATACCAGCATGGACACCAATTTGGGGCGAGGGGGAAAAAGTCAGGGGGTCAACGACCCCTTCTTCACCACTCTCGTTACCTACCCCCAGCGCCCTTGCTCGGAGTACACCCATCTTTGAACTCAGACTTCACTTTGATGTCAACTACACATCTGCAAAATGTTTCGTGACCCAAAATCAGGCCAGGACATAAAGTTAGGGAGAAAAGAGGAGGGGCTCTTGGCCCTTCGTCCCCCCCCTAACTCGGACCACATCCATTTTTGAACTCAACCTTCATTTTTGTCTCAGCTACACACCTATAGTGTAGTTCAGTGACTGCTTCTGGCAATATACTGCTTCTGTGGTAATTTCAGTTACAGTAGGCGTCTGCAGGACCACATTGAGCCATGATGACACAGACTCACAAGGTGAAAACTATACCAGCGTCTCTCTCCCGGCTGATAACAAAGGGACCTAAATTACATCCATGTTAATCGATATGAAAACCAATAAACACTCACTCCTTCTGTCTCTTGCTCTTTCTGTCTTTTCTATCTGCACCTTTTAATCTTTTTCCTCTTATGAAATGATTTCCTTTGTTGGGGGCCACCAGTAACACACTCTGTGCCAATTACTTTTAAAACTCTGACTACAAAGAACATAGCTTATGGCATTTCAATATCTAATCTAATATAGTAACTGCAACTATAAATAATTATGCTCAGCAATTATTCTGGTAACATGAATGAATATAAACAATAAAACAAAAATGGAAAGAGTGTCTGTCTGTATGAATGTCTGTGCATTTTCGTGACAGTCGTTCATCCAATCGACTAAAGGTTGATTATACCTGTACACAAAAGCTGCCAAAGAGAATGCAGACATAATGTTTGTCAAAAAAGGTCAGCAGAACAATGAAGAACCTCTGCCCCTACTCATAATAATGTTCAATTACATTTTAACCGTTATGACCAAGATCAAGCCCCTTCTTTAAGAGGCTTTTCGTCTTTACGTGCTTGGATAGAAACTGGGCAGTAGCTCTTCAGTATGAACGAGCTCAATCAACAGTAATGTCAGTTTTCAGTGAAGCCGAATCATTTAGAAAGGTTAATCATCAAATAGGAAATAGACAACTGCTTTTCAGCCTGTTATCATCTAACCAGTATAATTTGAGAATGAACAATTTGGGTTAGAGTTCATTCCATTCCATTACAGTCATTTAGCAGACGCTTTTATCCAAAGCGACCTACAATTCAGATTCTATCACATTCATACACCGTAGGCACAGCCTAGGGAGCAATTTTTGGGGTTAAGTGTCTTGCTCAAGGACACATCGACATGTAACTAGTGGAGCCAGAGCCGGGGATCAAACCGCCGAACCTCTGAT
Organism: Melanostigma gelatinosum; assembly: GCF_949748355.1. Classification (NCBI taxonomy): domain Eukaryota; kingdom Metazoa; phylum Chordata; class Actinopteri; order Perciformes; family Zoarcidae; genus Melanostigma; species Melanostigma gelatinosum. The sequence continues at coordinate 14,588,018 of NC_136635.1, forward strand.
TGACGGACGGCCCTGCTCTCCACTTAGCGACAGTCGCCCTCAAGTTCAAGTCACATACTGTAACGTTTGGCTTGTTTAACTGTGCAAATTATTTGTAATGTCTTTTGTGTTGCTTTAACTTGCTATGTGCATAAGTACGTCCACACCGACAAGTATGGCAAAACGCAGTGCACTATGAGTAGCCGGAGGGTGTACTTATAGCGGTCAAACCGTTGAGTGTTGACACTTCTCACCATCAATGGTCACCATCTTCGGCTACGTAGAGGAGATTCCAGCAGTGGTTGCGGTTGCTCTGACGAACACCGCACTATACAATAAGTCAAATATATTTATTCTGCTGTTTATTGTATGACATCGATTTTTAAGGTGTCTGATTTTTTTTTTAAACATTTGGCTATATTTTGCTTCATAATAACGTTAAAAAAGTAGATTTGACAGTTTCACAATTACCACCCCCCTCTTTCATATCACCAATAATTGTCAGAATATAATGCCCAATTACAACTCAAAACATCAACCACATCATAACTGTCTAAAGTTGCAGACCACAGGGACCCAACTAAATTCAGGTATATTCAGGTTCAGTTGATTGAAGAAACCTAAACATGTCAAAATAGTTTGGCAAACTCAAATGTGTCCTCCAGTGGGAAACCTGGGGCAACATCTCCTCCAGGCTAGAATGAGGAAAGATGCTTCTCCCTTTTCATGTGCTTTTATCTTCCGTTTCTGTCTCTGTGGGACTTTTTTTGAGCCACAGAAGTAACCCCAACGATGAGGGTCCCTTTTATGTCGCTAGTTGTCTTTCTTGTTATGTGACTTGATGGTTATTGGTTTTAAATAAACGACTCACACAGTAACAAAGACAGTATTTCAGCCGAACACATTGATTTCTACCAGGGTTAATAATGAAGGCTATTTAACTATTCATGGCTTTGGATTATTCTCATCATTACTCATATGTAGCTGTTGTTAAGGGCATCTCATCTCTGAGCCACTGCTATAGGTCACTTTTATGTCTTTATATTATTTTGGGTCAACGTAGAAAAATACACATGAGGTGACAGGATTGAATGATAGCTACATAGTAAATTAATTCTAAGTCTGAATAGGACAGCTTGCTTTAAAGTTTGGAAAGGGAAATAGAACTCTATATCTTTACCTTTCAGAAAAAGCAAGACACAAACTACAAGGAAACAGATACTGATATATCTATCAGTATCTGTTTCCTTGTAGTTTGTGCCTTGCTTTGTTGGTTTGGCAAAAGATACATGCAGGCTGAGCACTTGAGAAAATGAAGTCCATTTATCTTCTGCAGAGACAGTGAGCCACTGGAGGCTGTACATTGGTGCCTCTCTTTGTGGGCTTATTAAAAAACAAAGAACCTGAGTTGCAACACATTAGTTTTTTTAATCAGTTAATTTCTCTTACTGGTAAAAGTTAAACAACAGCAAAAACAAAACAGCAGCCAGCAATCTTTCTTCTGTATCATTGCACGAAAGATACTGAATACACAAACATCAAGTCACCAATGAAACCGGCCAGAAAAGAACTGTAGGGGTAGCATAAATTCATTGAGATGTCTTTTTAAGTGTGACTTGCGGTTTTGATCAACTGATTGACTGAAAGAGACTGAAGAGATTACATTGATTACAAAAAAACAGACCATCAGCCAATGGCAGTGTTGTCTCTTAAAAGACATCACCGATCAATAGATAACTAACTCAGGAGTTTAGCCACCTTGAACCCTGATGCAACATTAGGAAAGAGTTATCTTAAATGGCATTACTAATCAATAGAAAACCGTCTCCACGGGAAAGTGAGACAACCTTTCAACACAACATCAGGAAACATTACCAATGGCATCACTAATTGATACAAAATCCAATTTAAACACATCTTGAGGTTGTTCCGGGGTTCTTCTCATGTGCATAACTAGCTTTTACTCGTGTAAATACAACTTGGGATCAACAAACATGGAAGATATTGTATTGCAATTTGACCTCACAATCAATACAGCCCATCAGGAGGTGGAGGGACTCAATTAACAAAGCATTAACTCTAAAGCATTTTTTTCAGACTGACACATGCATCGACCTGTCTAATTATGAAGCCTCTAAAGTTTCCACTATATCTTGTGTTCAATGTTGTGCTCTTTTATAATAGCAAATCAACCTTAAAAGAAGAAACTTTTGTCTTTGGCAGATTTCTGCTGAATCGCAGATGCACACTGTCCTTTATCTTGGATTGAAAGTCCCATAATAGCATTTTGTCCGTAACAGATGTCATTTTTGGATATGACATCACATACTTATGACCTCTGTAGTTTGGAGTTGACTCACAACATTACTGTCACTTGATGCAGATGTTCAGATCTGTCTCTCCTTTAAAAAAAACACATCACGATCTGTCTAGACAGACTTTGACTGGATTGCAAGGGATACAATATTAAACTAGTTTGTTACCTGTGACTTCGTCAGTTCTTCTACTTACTTGTTAAATAAATATAATCTCTACATCCCACACTGGTACATAAATCAGCAATTTCCATGTCCATTTCAAGGAATTATTTTGTGATGTGTTGTGGTTATTGACTTCTTTTCTTTTACCAGTCGAGCTTGAGAGTGCCGGTGATGAGGTATTGTTCTGTTCAATAACAGATTATGTCCCCTTATGATAGTTGAATTCAGTATTTTGCACTGCATTTAGTGAGCGTAGAAACATTTCCGTTTCTCTTTTAGTCAAAGGACCTGATACTGGTGACATTTTAACTGGCTGAAAGATTTACTTTTCTTCAGCGAAGCTGTAAACGCCGGAACATGAGGTCACGCTGTCAAATTAATCTTGAGCCCGACGGACCCGGCATGTTTTCGGTCTGAGGAGAAGTTAAAATAAAAAGTGGCGATGGAAGAAGGTCTATTTATCGAGGATATGCATGTTAAGCTATACTGTTTTGAAAACATGGGGTCTTTCACTGTCATAATCATGTTAACCAAAAGTATGTTGTCCAATGAACTTGAAACATTAACCACATTTTACAGTCACATTGAGATGAAATCGAAGTTCTTGGTAAGTTATTTCAACAATACTTGCGTTTTTTCGCTAACAAACGCAGATTTTAGTTACTTACAGTTCTGCAGTAGAGCCTCGGCCAACAGGAAGTTATGGTGAGTCCCAGGGAGGAGCCAGCAGCCATATTAGTCGAATTTGGCCAATATACGAATAGGTATGCAACATGTCACGTTTGATGACACCAAAACATCCATCCAACCTTTATGCGTATGCTTATCCTATTCAGAGTAGGGGGGGGGGAGCTAGTGGGTGATTCCCTATATATATATATTCAGTTGCATCATTATCCATTTTAGACTTTAATGGTAATATTGCCTTTGAAATTTAGATGGCAAGGATACAAATCTTATTTTTTCCTTTATTTACGGAAATGGTAATATAAATATAGGTTCACTTACAATGGATTATCTTATTCCTTTTTGCTAGGACTTAACCAAATAGGACCTAAAAGATTGAGGATATACAGTGGTATTAGGTCGTTTTTTCATTGTTGCAAAGTATTATTTTGCCACACCACGAGATCATGTCATTTCACCCAAATCTTCAGTTCAATAGGAGGTCACATACAAATTTACAGTATTTGAGTGAAAATTATTCATGACAGTTTATTCAGTGAACTCTAATCATGAAACCCAAATATTTAACTGCACCACCAACTCGCTGTTGCTTTAAATTAATCATAATCACTGTGGAAATGTGCACTCCTTTACAATCCTAATGCCGACTCCCACGATTAGTGCAAGAGTGTACACAAGCCCATTTAACTTGGTTAACACACAATTGGTGACATCATCGCGGACAAATCAGCAAGGTCTCTAAAGACTCCTTGTTCCCTGCGTCCTGCATTATCCACATCCTCCAGCCACCCCAAAGCAGCCATTGCATTACACACAGATATTAAACACCAACATGCAAAATGTGTATGAATTATTACTGTGACGTATGCCAGCACCGGGAGCATCTCATAAGGGAAGAGTCAAAAGGGAACAATGGCCTTCTCTGCTCCTTGTGTATTATAGTGTCGTTCAGGTTGTTCTGCTTCACTGATTCATGCAGGTGCTGCATTCTCATGGCTCCTATGTTGCTGCCAACATATTGTGGATGACATCATTATCCATCGCAGTTGTAGTCAACATGTTTGACTCATGGCAGTTTAACACCAACAATACAAATGTCTGATCCCGACCTTGCCGCAGGTGCAGTGCGCTAAACGGTTCACAGTCATTTCATTATCTGTCATGTCTCTAAAAATCCACTGTACACATGCTCGGCACCAAATGAAAGACAACAGCGACTTGATGGGGAACATAGTGGAGCGTTTAGCAGTTAAAGAACCAGATACACCCCCCATTTTTTATTATAACATGTATGGCTTTCATTTGATTGCAGAGGCCTGCAGGCAGAACACTATTAACACACTATTCATACTCACATATATACATTTGTGAAATAAATGTGTTTGCTCTCTGCTACAAATGTTGTCACAACCCCTAATAAATACATTTTTGCTAAATTGGTGAAATAACACACCAAAGCAGCATTAGATGCACAGATTTGCCAATTGAAACATCATTTCTGTGTGATGCTTTAGTTTGCACAGCTTCTCTTGGTATTGTCAGCAAGGAAATTAGCAAGCTGCTGCACTGAGCAATGACAATGAGTATCAGGCATCACAAAGAAGTCAAACAAAAGTAAACATGTCTTAACATCTAACAAAACTCGACAAAGAAGATGGCATGAAATGAGGATTATTTACAAAGTTGTGGATTTCATCTCTAACAGGCGTATTGTCTTATATCCTCAAGAATTATGATGATGATGATTTCTCAAACACAAACCTTCTGCCTGCTTTGTTCCATCAGAAACAGGAGAAGTGGACTCGTGCTTTAATAAGTGCAACTCAGAAAATGTTGTCATGTGAATGTCCAATCTAACTCCCGGGGTGCTCGCTTGGTTTCGATACTAATTACAACCAGGTTCTGTGGCTCTGCTGCATGAAAGATTTAAAGGTTTACTTTAGTCAAGGGACACAAGGGGAGGCGGAGAAGAGTGGGAGGTTTTGTCAGCGGGACAGGCCCACAGTCGAAGTTGTGCAGTTACGGAAGGAGGTTCATGAAGCAACAAAGGAGCACTGCTGTGAGAGTAAAGAGCAGTCAAGCTGGCCATCTAGACACTCGAGGGCCGAATTAAATAACTATATCTGTGGGTGTCCGAGACTTAGACAGAGGAGACTGGGACTGAGGCACAAAGTCACAGCGTGTCTTGCAGTCCGAGAAGCTTGTTCATTCTTCTGCGGTAGTCCCACTTCCAGCGGAGAAGAGACCCTCCTTGTAACACTGAACATTGCTACATGTCAGTGTAAAAAAAACTCTGTCCCACTTGAAACGTGTCTGGCATACATTTTGAAATGAAATGAAAAATGGTATGGTGATACATATTCACAGATACACAGACAGTTTGACTTTCTGCTGGTTGCATATGATCGATGTAGGGAATTTGCAAGCACATTATACTATGCATATACATGTTATATTTGTTGCCATTTTGAGTAAAATGTCTTGAGTATCAGATGGATTGCCATGAAATGATGTCCTGCTCTATCATCAGTTCCAAATCAAATTTTGTGAATGACCAAATACCTCCAAAACGAATGACATTCCCATTAGCCTCAGCTCAATTATTTGTTTAGTTACTTCACATATTTAGTATGCTTCAACACTAAACTATGATGGTCAACATCGTAAGCATACTTGCTAAAAATCTGTACGTTAGCGTTGTCATTGCAACCATATTAGCACGCTGATGTTAGCATTTATCTCCAAAGCACCACTGAGCCAAAGTACAGCTTCACAGAGCTGCTAGCATGACCGATAACTCTTAAGTCTTGTTGTTAATATCTTCCAATATTATGTTGAGGACACGTATTTAATTACCATGTTATGGCAACGCTCATAATAAATGCTGATAGTGAGGTTTTTCTCTCAAGCAGTGACAATGACGAAGTTGAATCACAAAATGAATGTGAATATTTAAATGTGTGTGTGAGAGAGCAGAGAAAGGATGTGAATGGAGTGCATGAGGGAGCAGGAGAGTGAGACAGCAAGTGAGAAACAATGCAAGGCTGTGATATGACATCGCTTGATGGGGCTAAATGGTCCCGGAAGGTCATTTTAACTCAACTAAAAATCACAACTACAGTCCCCTCTGTTGAGCCATGTCTGCTCTTCTTCCTCAGCATTGTGTGTGCGTGAGTCTTGATTCTAGATGACTCATCTATTTACATGTTTCAATAGACTACAGCTTCCAGCTGTCTGAATGCAAATAACAGAATAATGTAATGCTCGCAATGTAAAGCAAATCTTCCTTATTGTAATGTGTTGCATTTCTGCTCGCCAAAAGTAAACATAAGTAATTTCTATTCTATTCAAATTCTATTCTATGTGACACAATGCACTCTGCAATGGGCTTGTCACAAAAGCCAAATTTATTATTAGAGATGTATTCTCAACTTTATTTTTCAAAGTGTTGTGTGTGTATATATATATATATATATATATATATATATATATATATATATATATATATATATATATATATATATATATATATATATATATATATATTTACATTACATTACAGTCATTTAGCACAGAGGTCCCCAACCTTTTTTGCACCACGGACCGGTTTCATGTAAGACAATATTTTCACGGACCGGCCTTCAAGGTGTGGCGGAAAAACACGACGAAATAAAATGATACGATCGGCATGAAAACAAATATAAACTGCATGAATAAATACAACTCACAATAACGCTGAATCAGTGGAGCCCTGAGCTTGTTTCTCTGCAACGAGACCCATCTGGGGGTAACGGGAGACAATGACACCCGAAGTCTGTTCCTGATGTCCCGTCTACTCCGTGATTTTGTTTTGATTGCCGTCACTGCAGAACATCCCGCTTCACAAAGAGGAAGTGTGAAATGGAAGCAGGGTTTTCAGTGCTTTAGTGGCGATCTCAGGATATTCAGCCTTGATAACACCAGCAGAGTTGTTGTCTCAAACATACTTTTAAGGCCGGCGTCATTTACAATCTCCAGCAGCTGATCTTCCTGTCGCCACATATTCTGCAGAGCGGCCTTGGCACATCAGAATTACTCCTGATATTTAATTAGACTCCTGATATTGTCTGTAAAATTAAGCTTCCATTTTCATGGAAGTTGTCGGCTCTTCTTCTGTCTCCTCAGTGGCCTTTTCCCTTTGCAAAGAAGCTCTCCAAAAGTTATTTACTCATTTTCGCTAGTTTGCGGGTTTAATTTTTGAGGTAACGTATCACCGTATCACCGAGACAAGCGTTTTGACATGTGTCAGGAGCCACAGGCGGATGAAATTGTGAGAGAATCCGGTCATTTTTCAAAATAAAACTTTCAGACTCTGATAATCAATAAAACGGAAATAATGTAATATTTATTCTTTCTGTGCGGCCCGGTACCAAATGATCCACGGCCCGGTACCGGTCCGCGGCCCGGTGGTTGGGGACCACTGATTTAGCAGACGCTTTTCTCCAAAGCGACTTACAATTCAGATTCTATCACAACTCTACACCGTAGGCACAGCTACAGGAGCACATGTATGTGCTGTACAGTAAATGTACAAAGTAACTGGGAGATAGCTAGCATGTGAGAGACAACATCAGAGGAGCTAGCTGGAAGCATTTAAAGGTATGTGCTGCTCCCCCGGAGGAAGGAGGAGACAGCTAATTACTACTGAGATTTCCCATTTTCCATGTATTGTTAGTCATTTCCTCATTACAGGCAGGCAACAGGCAACCAGCCACTGAAAATAAAACCAATGAATCCTCTCTCTTCCCTTTTACAGTGCTTCGAGCTACGTCCAAGACATACCAGTGTTAGGGAAGCCCAGCTATGTTTAAAGGCATGAAAGGTAATCTGATAGCATGGAGGCAATGAGCTGGTTTCACTAAACAACAGCACCGTGTCCCAGTGTGCAAATGTTCTGTTGATTTCATTGCCAGTGAATGTTAAGCAGTTGAGAGTTTTTTTAATTGTGGCCGTAAATCAGTCGGTTGGGCACAAAAGGGGTTATTGGGGAGTGAGAGAGAGGAAGTGTCTATGTTGAACACAAAGCTCACCTGGAGGCTCGTAGCCCCGCTAGACATTTAGTGGCCTTGCGAAGGACAGCAGCCATCACAATCAAAGCCTCATCTTTTTCATAATAATGGGTGAACGGCCTCCTCCCAGAGCCCTCAACACGTCCTGGATATTTGTCCCTAAATCTGACAAAAATGAAGGTCTATGTCTCCCCACAAGTAGGTGTCGCCATGGAAACAATCGTTATTCAGTGCTCTCAACAATAGCAGTTAATTGAAAGGAGCTGTCTGATAGAATTAAAGAGTAGGCTCAGACCCTCTTCCCATGTAATAGGTACTCACATCATCCGCAGCATAAGCCCACAGTGAAAATGTATACATGAGAGCATAACCAGCATTTCATCAAGCACATCAACATCTTGTTCTTATTTATATTAATCCGTCCTGTACAGCGGTGAGCAATGGGAAAATGTGACATGAGTGAATAGGATCAAAGGAAACTGGATGACAAAAGCAGACAGGTGTGATGGACAATTTGTGACCCTCAAAAAAATCTAAATGTCATTTAATATGTTAAGAAGTAACAAAGACAGTTTCAGTTAAATCATGAGATTTATTTACTTAACTGCAAGCATGAAGTACAAGAACAGAGGTTTGTGTAAAAGTAGGCTTGCATATAAGCACATCATAAGACCCAAAGGAATGACTGAACAGCACAGCTTAACAATAAAAGTAAAGCATGCAAAGAAATCCCTTTCTTCCTTTCGAAGAAATCAAATATTTACTGTTGATGCATGGGTTGCTTGTCCCCCACACGGCCTGCAGTTATACCAGTTGCATATTATGGTTATGGGCTGTTAACCTTGTCCTGATTAGTAGTGGATGGGAGAAAGAGAGAGATAGAAAGAGTGTCTTTGAGAAATTTCAAATCCATCAGTGTGGTGTAAAACCTACGACTTGTTAATTTTGTCGGACAATGGTGCAAGTATAGATAAGGGGAAATAAGCAGCTCAGTTAATTCTTCCGAGCTTTTTTTTAATCCGCAGTGCACGATGGCCACATGAACTGTGCTCTTAATGTCTCCAGCGTTTCAGCTCGCTGCTGTTGCACCACTGTGGTACAAATGAGGGTTTCCCATTAAAACATGAATGTTTTTTTTTTGTTTTTTTTGTAAAAACATTTAAGACACCAAAATACTGTGCACTTGGGTCCAGCTAGCTCTTGCACACAAGCACACAATGATAGACATTTTATACTTCATAGATTATTAATTGCATTGAAACTTGTCACTAAATGAAAAATAGAAAGAGTTAAAAATAACTTTCAAAACAGGTGTGAAGAGTTATTTGTTTGGGGCTAATCTGGTGAGGCATTAAAGACCCATGCTGTTTAACATGTACTACCATAGGACATCTTGTGATTCAGGTAACCCCAGAAGAGCATGAAACATTTGAATGGCTTATTGTATTCGTGTTTGAACACAAACTATTATTAACGATTGTGTTAGTTGTTTGATAACAAAATAAAATAATTTAAAAAATACTTTTAAAGGAATACAATTTCGAATTTTCTCAGGTCAATTGTAAAATCACATCTTAAATGTTAAGAGTACAGGCGAATGGACCATTTAAGCTGGTGCAGCTCGTAACTTCAGGCAAAGTAGCAATACATGGACACAGATAATAGGGGGAAAAGAAGTGCAGATGCATTTTAGATCATATGTGAACTATAGTTTGCTCTCAAGGAACAGAAATATTGGCTGATATCTGCACATCCTGACTTATTTAATCAGAATAGGTGCAGACACTAAAGTGGGAAAACGAAAAGCTGGTTAAAGGTTTTAGTTTTTTAGGATAGTTATCATTTGAGATTGGTAACTTTTTGCTAGAAAAGATTAGAAAACATTGCAATGATCACTGAGGAATTTTGGTAATAATTATACATTTTTCATATTTTTTATATTCTGATATAAATGTAACTAATATAACACGTGTTTTACAGCACTCACTGATCGGTTTTGTGCTTTCATTGGATTTGAACTGTGCTCATAAATCCCTTATGAAACATTGAGTTGAATTATATTGCATATAAAAAGCAGCTGAAAGGAAAACATAATGAAACACACTGCAGAAACGTGAAGAATGCTACCTGTGTGTTGGCTGGCTCAGGGATGACAACAATAACAAATAATTTAGATTTTTTTTAGAGTTTATACCACAGCCACCTGACAAAAGACCAAAAATGGGGTGCTGTTGTTCATCTTCTCTTGGAGGAAAATGTTATTCGGGCTTTGTTCGACAACCCAAACACATATCCTACTTTAACTTGCCAGCTGATGGCCTGACTGTATTTTCTGTCTTGCTATGTTTTATTAGCTCCCTGTTGTAACTGAAAGAAGCATAAAGAGCTCAAGCTACAGCAAATATATCACATTGCGGAAGTTATGTCACTTGCAGTTTCACAGATGTACGAGGGGAACAAGTCTGAAGCGGTGACACGTCAGAATTAAACAAAGAATTTTCCACTGCTGCGGTTTCCTCAACTGGTTTTAAGAAGGCCTAATTACTGGGTGATTAGCTCATTATTTTACATAGAATACACTAACTTGGCAACTTGCACCTGATAACTGCCAAACACAGTCAGCATTGCCTGCTTTCGTATTTGCTAGGTATTAGGGGTGGTGTCACTCATGTTTCATGCTGTTGCAGACAGGACATTTGGGGGTTTGTTGAGGTTTTGCTTGCGCACTTTGAAACAGAGCTTCCATTTTTAGCAATCGATTACACTGTAGCTAATTCATGATTTGCCACTAGTCCGTTCCAATGTCAATGGCTGAAATTGTGACCTGTGTGTGTCTGAAAATATTGTCTCACTGTAATCCAAAATAAAGCCAATCCTGTAGATGGACAGACTTAGGTACATGAGGGAAGGCCAATGTAATAAAGGGTCTTCACATCTTCAAATTATCTGAAGATGTGACATAAGGGAAAAAGCAACAAGAAAGACAGAGGTGCTGAATTTCAAGGCCATTAAGGAATAATAAGCCTTCATCCGATTGATGGATCAGCCCTGAGGGATTGGCCTGCATGCATAAAAATTAGGGAGGAAAAACAAGACAAGCCTCCAGGACTCATGATGCTGAAACAGCTGGATGGTCATGGTTTGCACAGCCAGAGAGAAGTGCTGGATCCACACTGAGCAGAGAAATTTAACCCACAGCCTCTGTCGTACTGTCCTTGTGTAAACACTTTGATAGGTGTGAAGAATGAAATAAATGAGAAACAACACATTTAGAAAGATTTTCTCTCCAGTCCTCCAAAATCGCAAGGCATGCGTCTTTTCTCCCTCTCAGTTTGCTGGACTGATGCTGTGGTCAAAGCTTGGTCCCAAAAGCAGGAAGGGTGGTTATTCTGTTGGGGTGGTGGCGACAGGGCTGAGGATGGGGGTCAGTAAGTCCCTCATCGGAATCATAGGGGAGATGGCCTTATGGCTGTAGTACTCCACTACTTGCTTGGGCACCTCCGCCAGAACACATTTGGCCAGGGCTGCAGGGGAAGCCTGCAACAGAGACAGAGAACAGCTGGAGTTGTCAAAACAACTGTTCGATATTGTTTTAATCTGAGATACAGAACATTTTCCAGTGGAGCTTTTAAGTTATTTCTGTTCCTGATCAAGGGACAACTGACGGTGTTAGGATTACCTTTTTTGCTTCAAACAAATCAAAAGAGGTATGTCACTGTCAGATATTGTATTCAAGAGTAACTGTTCTGTTCATGACTCTGAAAAAAGTCCCTTCTACTTTCTTCCTAAGAGCTATGAAAATATATAATATGTCTTGCAGTGTTTGCATTGCGTAGTTTTAGAGTTAATTATTTATTTGTTAAAACCAGTTTGCATTAAGTTCTGTTGTTAAAGCATATTTAAAAAAAACGATTTTCAGAACAAACAAATCATTACATAATGGTTTAATTTATTACACATGCAGGTATGGTGCAATAAATCTGTCTAGATTTCTAACAAATGACTACTTTGTGAAAAAGGGGAGTGCAATTATGAATGTTGCAGATTTTATACAATGTAAGTGTTTCCTCAAACTCTGGGTGATTTACATAAAAACATATTCAGGTTAACTTTACAGATGGGTTACAACTTCAAGGAAAAAACAACATGTGTTTTAAGAAAATGGGCCACCAGGAGCCTCTAGATTGCATAAATTCTGTAAGACTCTGCAACTTTACCGGAGGGATGACCAACATGTATTCCCTTAAATGGTGTTTTGATGATGGTGGTGAAAAAGCATTGAGCAATGCATCAGTTCAAAATCTCCCATAGGTGTTTAATTGGTGTGAGAGCTGGTGACTGTGGAGACCATATATATGATTCACATAATTATTATACCCGTCTCCTCACCTCTCATCACCTTGTTTCCTGCATGGAAGTGTCTGCATTTGCTAGGTTTCTCCACTCATTTATTCTGGTTTTTTTGCCAGCCTCAAAGAGAATATACAGGCCTACTATAATGCAAATTTGGGAAATGTTTCAATTTAGAACGTAAGACATCAACTCTGCAACATACAGTATAATTGCACAGCTGAAATGTTGCAGATTGCATGTAGCTATATGAAGAGTACAGTTTTTTTAAATAATTTTAGGATCTTCTTCAGTCCATGATGTCCATCTGTGTTCCTGGCAAAGTCAGCGAAAGTTTGCCGCATGCTCTTTAGAATAACAAGTGAGGGGGGCGTAATGTAAAACATATTCAATGTCCATGAACAGCAGCAGTCAGAAGGAGTGTGGTTGAAGCTGAAAGTAATCAAGTGAAGATTGACAGACGGAGAGACAAACTGACCGTTTTGAAGTCCCTGAAGGGCACGAACTGCACAATATCCCTCAGGACTGGCTCGCCCTTCGGTGAGCGTAGAACTCCATCATCTCCATCCAAAATCTGCATGTCTGTGAAGTCTGCATTGCCCACACCGACAATGATTATGGAGAGAGGCTGGTAGGAGGCTCGCACAATAGCTTCACGCGTGTCTGCCATGTCTGTCACGACACCATCCGTGAGGATGAGCAGGATGTGGTATCGCTGGAAGAAGATAAGAGCTTTCAGTGTGTATTACTCCATAGGGACATTAACCCATTCTAACAGCACAGTATGGTTATAAGCAAGAACACCTCTCAGTGTGTGTTGTGTATTTCTAGTGTGTTCCCTGGAAGTCTAATTGTCGACTGCAGCTCATTTACTGATCAAAATAAGGACTAACATTGAGAAGTAAATAATTAAATGACAGTCAGTACAATTACAAGAGTGTAATAGATTCGAACACAATGTCCATGCAGCCGGTGGTAATTTAAGAGAGTAAAATACTTGTGTTCTTACTCCCAAAGGGATATCAAGGAGAGATAAGGAGCACAATAACTATTTGCTCATGTTAAATCCCATTCAACAGCAGTTAATTAGGTAATTTCTAACACATAAAAGGGTCAGTAACATGGAAATATATATAAAATATACAACAGCAATAATGGGCCCCTTCTTCCTTTTTGAGCCGTGGGGCATTATCACTAGAAACGGAGAGGTGAACCAGAGGCTCCTCTGGGAACTCAGTGGGATGCACTACAACAAAGCCTGTATTACATCCATAAATATATAATGGAGTATAAAGAGCAGTGGTGTATAGAGCCATACTTGAGTAAAAGTAAAGACAATTTTACTGGACAATGACTCCAGTAAAAGTAAAAAGTCACCTATTAGAATACTACTTGAGTAAAAGTCTTAAAGTATCTGATATTTATTGTACTTGAGTATCAAAAGTAATTTTCTGATATTAAATGTACTTAAGTATTGAAAGTAAAAGTACAAGTAAATGCTGTTCATAAAAAAGCAAAGGGTCAGAATTTTGAGAATTATGAAGTTTATTCTTTTAAGTGCTGTGGCACCATGACCAAGGACATGGAGCTGTGTTGAACATAATTGGGTTGCTGTGATCCATTCAGGAGCAACAATGTTCAACATAATATATTGTACACAAGTATACTTTTGCATCTACTATGAACGTATCATCATAATTCTCCGAAAAGCAGTCTGACACTATGAAGGAGTTGTAACAGTGCGTTTATAAGTCTGCTCATTAGACTAGAGGATGTAGAGGCCAATGCATAATATTATGTTCAGCAAAAAATATCCACTTGATGCAGCAGGTCAGTGTTATGAGAAAGGACGCCTGCCTTGTAAACTCCGATGGGCCTGATTGAACACAATGGGCAAAGGTTTTGCTCAAGCTGAATCTGCAATTGGGCGACTGCTACCATCATAACTCCATCTGATCATCCACAACATGACTCAAATATCAAAACATGATCAATACTAAAGCAGCACCGTAAGTAACAACACAGTCATTACTTGAAACTGAAAAATGTCCTGTTCATCTTCAAAAGACAATTATATTAGAATGTAAAGAAGCTACATTGTATTAGAATGTAGCTTCTATACATTATATTAGAATGTAAAGAAGCTACAGTGTATATAATGATTCTATTGAAGTTATTCCTTTTTTAAATGTTTTAGACGAGTCGCTAATCACTTTAAAAGAGTGATTATAGCTGATTTAACTTACAGACATGAGATTGATCTTCTCATGTCACTCTCTTTATACAATGATATAAATTCATCCCCGTTTTATTGATATCTTACGAAAAGTTACTCCTCATTTTTCGTGAGTTTTTCCTACAAAAGTCCAGCAACATGAGTCTGTTTTGGCTTGTTGCATGCATACTGTCTTTTCAAAATAAACTTCCATCTTCACAGGAAACAACTAAGTTTTAGGCGATGAAACTACTTAGTTAGGTTTTGGAAAAGATCGTGGTTTGCGTTAAAATATCTACGGAAGTGGCGTTGCTTAAGTACGGAAGTCACGTCACAAATAAATCAACATTGGCTTCTCGTTTCACACACGGCACAAACTGCGGCCTCCTGGAGGAAACACCAGTGTTTGTTTGACCCATCCACCTCTCCTCATCCCACCCGTCCTGTGTGGAATGCTACTCATGTTGTTGCTCGCTAGCTATAGCATGTAGCATCCTGGGCATCACTGGGAATCAGAACACCGCGGCTTTGAGAGCACTTGTTTGCAATTGCGCATTAACGTGATGAACCAATGATTTAACTTGCTGCTAGGACCACTGATTCACCAAACCTGCTTGCTTGCAGTCTGTGTTCCACCACAGTCCCCGACGCGGCTCTCATGATTCATTTTTTTTCTGAAGATAGATTTGATTTTGTAGCGAGTAACGAAGGTTTCAGGGGAAATGTATTGGAGTAAAAGTATCAGTTTTCTTTGCAAAATGTAGTGAAGTAAAAGTAAAAGTCAACAGAAATATAAATAGTAAAGTAAAGTACAGCTATCCAAAAAAACGACTTAAGTACAGTAACGAAGTATTTCTACTTCGTTACTGTACACCACTGATAAAGAGTCACTCACAGAAGCATCTTTAATGTTGCCGTCGCCTGCTGCCAGCTTGGCTATCCTGTTAATGATGGGAGAAACATTGGTCGGGCCATACAATTGGATCTTAGGAAGGCAGTTCTGGTATGCCTCAACCACTCCTTGGATCTCTGATCAATAGAAAGCACAGGACAAAGTGAAGGACACATCAACATAGTTATCTACACTTCATTAAACACGCATGTCATCAATCAAACCACTGTAAACTAAAAAAGGTACAGTCAGATGAATTATCTGTTTATCACTATGGTCTCCCAAAAAAGGAGGCCTGAATAGATTTTCTGCCTCACTCAAGTTAAAGAAGTTAAATACTCTGGAAGAAGCAAATTTTCAGATTCCGGCTTGTTCATGTGTATTTTAGGTAATTATCAATTATGAAATCCATAAAGAAAATCAAACATAAACACTACTCTGACTCTGACACAAAAAAAGGAGACACACCGAAATGCTCACAAAAATCTGTACAGAGGAGTTGGCTTTCTTCTTTACTATTGGATGTTATAAATATGATCTGTCATGTATTAATTTACCTGACATTTGGGATGGGGGACCAGCTAAGTGATATTGATACTTTAGCAGCTGTGTTGTCAAATTACAGATGTTAACTCTAGTATCGCTAGGAGATGCACTTTTAAGGGAAACTGGTGTACAAAGCCCTTCCTTACCTTCACATTCATCATCCTCTGGGTTGAAATTAATGGCAAAGTCATGGGACACCTGTGGATTGCAAAAGAGAACATTGTAGGACACTTTCTTGCTGAACGTTTCCATGTTGTTTCAAAAATGGCTGCCATGTTTGGAATCTGTGAAGGCCTGGACTTTTTTCTTCTTCTGATATTGCCGACTGTAATTTTGTTAAGAAGATGTAATTTTTGTCAAACTGCTTGATTGAAACAACTAAGAGCTCAACAAAACCAAGGGAATGAAAAGTGATCAGAACTGAAACTGTGGAATGTTAGGGATCCTATATACGACTAAATTTGACAGCTTTTGAGTGTGAATTTGACAGTGAGGAATAATTTCTGATGACATCTACAACAGTGCTACTACCATCCAATGATACTGAGAGTCAGATCGTAACCAGGCAGTTTAATTAGTTACGCAGTCATTTTTTTTATTAGAAAACTAGATCAATGAATATCTAGAGCACTGACATCATGTTTGCCTTAGGTGTATGCATGTATACAGTTACAACACATTCATAAGGCTATAAGTGAGAGAAGATATATTTATTGTAGTAGTGACTGATACATTGGTTCAGCAGATAGTAGTTTTGCAGGTAAATTAACAAGAAAAGTCCACTCAGTAAAGTGCAGATCCATGTGCGTCTCCAGCTCCCCTCCCAAACTAATAGGAGTTGAATCTCACAAGTCTCACAATGGGACCAAAATGTTCTATGGATGTCATTTTTTGAGCCATGACAAAAAGCCCAAAATGTAAACGAGCTAGGTAGGCTTGTTTCCCTAGCAGATGGCCGGGAATGTATTTTGCGACTGAAGCAGTTGTTGATAGGTTTTGATAACTATGGTTAAGAGTAAGTCGTAAATGACATTGTAAAACAGTCAATAAAATACCACCACAAGAGGTCCTTGAGCATACAGTAGTAAATTACCACAACAAATGTTAGGCTTATGAGTCCAGTAGCATGCAAGATTAGCTGTGGACAAACAGACAGAAAGACAGACAGATGCACACACACACACATGACCGAACAAATGATCGCCTCCCGACTTAAGTACAGGTGCTAATACTATGTTAAGAGAACAAAAAAAATTTAATTATGAACTAATAGCAAAGGTGTGTTAACTGTATTTCGAGTTTGCACATAATTTAAGCTAAAATAGTCACAATTGAATTATGAATAAAATAATGTCTATTTCAACCACTGATTAAAAATACCTCACCTTTTCAGAGGTATTTTACAGTGAGGCCTGGTTAAGTTAAGTACTGATCTGTGTACACTACATTCTGAAATGTGTACTTGTATTAATATCCTGAATCGTCACTTCATCACACAGTAATACAGTAATGAGCATTAAGCGTGCTCTATATGCTTACGTTCTGGTTTCTGAAAAGAGATTGCCACCCCTCTTCTTTTATCTGGTCCATTCCAAACATCACATTTACTTTGTTTCTCTCAAAGCTGTTAAATTGGCAAAAATAAAATCCCCTTCTTGATACCTCCCTCACAAGAAACCATTTTTTTCCCGCAAGCACCAACTGTCAGCCAGATCAGTGACAGCTGACTCCGCTCCAGCTGGCTACTTTCTTCCAAGTCATTTTTGTCCTTAATGTGATTAACAGCCTGCATTCAGACAGTGTATAGAAATAAATGAGTTGTCCTAGAGAAATGAATCATACAGACCACCATTTGGTTTTTGTATTAGGCCACTGCAAGAGACGGGGTCTTGTTTTGTATCTCATTTGACAGGCCTGTTTCATAGCAGACCTTTTTGACATGAAAACCACAGGTGTAACTGATAACATTAATAACGGCTGTCTTTCATTTTGGTTTTCCACTTGTGAAGCTCTGGTATTGTGCAGGCTGGTTCAATGGCATAGCTTACAGCGACACTTAAATGGAATTGTACTGTTATTATACACATGTTTTCCTGCCATTCAATATTACAATCTTATTTTCTAGCTTTGCCTTTTTTCCCCAAGTACATGAAAAATATACTTTTGGCAGGTAAGCAAGCACCAGTGAAACAACAACACTCCTTTTAAAGACCCTGAAAACCTGTTGTCTTCGTCGTCTTCTTACTATGAGCAAAGGGACGGACACAACATTGTCTCAGTTTTGGTTCTTTCAATTGAGATTTGTGTTTTTCTCACAAATTTGCTTATGTTGGCAGGCCACTGGCAATCAAATATAATCAAACCACAATCACACAGTCCCAACGAAGCAGAGTTTTTTTGTGGTCATTTGGTCCCGACAAAGTTTTTTAATTTGATACATTGTTGCTTTTTAAAATCAGAATGTAATTTACTGCCAAGCAGGTTTTCACTGAAGAGCAATTTCAGTTCGGAGCTGGTTTAAGTACAGAGTGTCTTTTTTTATGAATTTCAATGCTTCTTATTTTTTTATTTATGTTTTCTGGTGTCACAAAGAGCTTCCAAATAAATAACTGATTAAGAGCAATATAAGTGTTATTTGCCTTACAAGCAGTAGGATACAAGCCCAACACGCTGCACTGCTTCCGACTGTCAGACTGTTCAGGGAAAAGCCCTGCACTCACATGCATACATGTCACCATGGTTACCAAATGATTTGCATAAATATACGCATCCCTTCCTGGACAGTTTGGAACCAGCAGCTGAATATGAATGTAGTTTAGCTTTAAATTCATGCAAAAAATCACATATTATCATACAATCCTGTGGTTTGCTTCCTCGTTTAGTTTCAAACCACAGACGAACCGAACCAGAGACCGATTGGAAGCAAACCTGAGCCGAGACCGCCTGAAAGAGGGCTTCTTGATGTGGTTGTTAAGTCTGCATCAGAGTTCAATGGACAGCTTTTACACCAGCAACCAACAAACCGCACTAAACGGGCAAACACACTAGAGTCCATCTTAACAAAACCAAACAGGTAAGGTGTGAAAGCACCCTTACACTCTTAATAAATAATAGTTCATGGGAAGTGATGTCCTCTTCTAAACTTTAGCTTTGACAAGAGCAATTTTTCAGAGGCATTCAATTAACAAAACACAATAGGCCATAGTTGTTGCAATGAAATGTGAGCCTCAACATTTATCCTCAAGACTCACTATCTGATGCATCCTTGGCTGGCAAATTAACATCTTGGATCTTTATTTATTATTTGTTTTCAAATCACACTTAGTGTGCATAACAGGCATCATATACTGAGAAAGAGTCCATCAAACCTGCACACTGGTGTAGCCTACATGAGTTAGATGCAGTTCATGATTCGTCGAATTACTTAATTAGCATTCACCTGCACCACCAACCACAATGTGGCAACAGCATGGAGTCTAATTAATTTGACTCCTGCAGGACATGTCACTGTCATGGTAAATTCAGAAAATAATAGTTTGTATTTCCTGAGCTACAAATCTTTGCATGATTGAAATGATAATTATCAGTGTTTCACATCAGCACATAGAACAGAACAATCCCACATAATAATGTGCCGTTCTAGATATTAAATATCAAACAGCATTGTGATTCATCCATGCATGTGTGTGTGTGTGTGTGTGTGTGTGTGTGTGTGTGTGTGTGTGTGTGTGTGTGTGTGTGTGTGTGTGTGTGCATGTGTGTGTGTGTGTGCGTGTGTGCACACACTCACTCCAGGGCTTTAGTCGGAATCACTGATGGCTTTTGGTTCTCAAAGTCCAATTTGCTTAAACAAATTCTCTCGCACTCATGAATTCTTATGTAAATTGAGCATTAACACTGTGTGGGGTTTTTGTTTCTTTGGAGCATGTCATTTTCTCAAGAGAAGTTGATATTTTAAGGCATGGGGTTGATGAATAAAAATAAAGTATAGTAGTTCTAAATGTGACATTTTGACAGAATGACAAATTGAGTCATAAAACAGGTCATGGAAATGAGATGCTTAACGTAAAGTCCCAGGGTAGTGGAAAGAGCACACAATACGTGCATAATATTGTTCATGTGAAGGGAAGAACGGTGTTATGGAACAGAATAGAAAAAGGGGTGGTTGAGTATGAATGGAAAACAAGGAGTGCAGAGATATGCAGAGAGATACTCACCTCATAATTTGGAGGGATTCTGGCACCAAACCCCAAAGCTGAAAACCGTTTGTCACTGTAAAGATAAGCAAATTAACCAGGTGTTAACAGTTACTGCAGTTTAATCATGGAATAGCTTTTGACAGTGATCTAAAAAACAATGGCAATCCCTGTGCTCGTTTGTATTTCAGAAATGCTCAGAGCTTTAATTAAAGTTTGAAATCTGTCCCACAGTCCCTGCAGACAGTGCTTGCACCTGTTCAATAACCTTCTCACAGTCTTTACTCTCTCAATTTTTCATTGTACCATATAGATGGGTAGATATTAGTTGAAGAGGCTCTGCTATGCTGGATTGTCAAAGTCCAGGTCACCCTTTTAACACCCTGGCTGCACAGACGTGTGTAAATAACAACCCAAAAGCTTCACCCTCACTGTTTAACAGAGATGAAATATATCCACTCTAGAGTGCTGCAGGAATGACTCCTTAAACCCGGAAATTTGTTACTATTTTTGAACTTCTGGTTCCCTCGTCGTGAAGACAATGGGTTTTTTGAATATGTTTTTTGATGCCTGAAATAAGGTCTGTGGGTAACACAAGATTATGATATTTCAAAGTTTTTGTTCTACAATATGACATACAGTGTGTCTACAAAAATACGTCATTGTCTAGTGCCCTTAGAAATCACTACAATGTAATAAAAAACGGACTCTGCATATCATACACACTACTTTCTGCTGAAAGTACCACAATGCAATGTGTCACATTTTAATTCACATGTGTTAGAAAAATCTAATTTCGGTATTCCTCTTAGCAATTGTTGCTGTGCTCATTTCACTTAGTTGATCTACTTCTTTCTGAAAGACACAAGCTTTCACCAGGCAAGGAGGAGCTTCAAAAAGAGTTGCATTGTGGGAAGTGTAGTATATATATATATATATATATATATATATATATGTTGATATGATATGATATATATATATATGACTGGTAAAACAACCCCAAATCTCCAGCCCAGGGGAATCACAAGTAGCATCTCAAGCTCGACAGAATCATGAAATTATGTTTTTGATTAATTTACTCTGGAGATAGTGTGGAAGGGTACACACTGTTAATAAATGTTGATCTGTTTGGTTTCTTGACAAGTGTTGATTGGGGACTTGTTTATCCACTCATAGAGCTAATATGGCTTTATGGCAGCTGAAGTTTAATTAACTCTGATGGGTGTGGACTTATATAAACACTGGCAGAGTGAACAAAAGCTTCATTGTGAACTCTTGACGGAAGCAACTTTACTTTGGCAAGTTTTAGTTACTGTAATAGTAACAGCATTAGTCATACACTTACACCAAAAAAGAGGCATTTATTATTATTATTATTATCATTATTATGAGTAGTTGTAGTAGTAATGTAAGTAGTAGTAGAAGCAGTAGTATTGATAATTTGTATGAATACTAGGAGATGTTTTATTGGTATAGCAATTGTATTACTATTGCTCCTCCTCGAGGACGTTGGATAAAAACAAAGATAATTTGTGTTTTTTCCATAACCTTGCAGAATTGTTTATTTTACAGTGGCTGCGAATGGTAACAGCAACAGCCTGTAGGCTTAGTGAGGAAGACTTCGCTGAATATCTTACATCGGCCATATTGAGCACATATTTGGTTACCATCATTATCCTCTGTTCCAAAAAAGCCCATTTGAATGAGTCCAACTTTTATTCTCTGAAATGCAACCTCTCCACATGCCCTGGCTAATGTGCTGTACTGTAGCCAGATATAAACACCCTCCAGTAATAATGCTCCAAACAAATGAATAGATTTCAGTGTCCAACGAGCTCTGCAACTGATACAACAGCATAAAAAAGGTATTTTCTCTACACTCACCTTCAACATTTACATGTTTTCGATTCACTTTTTTATCCATTTTCCCATCTCCATTCTCCATCCACTGAATACAGGCCTTACTCCCACTATAGTGAACTTTCAAACACACAGGGGTATGGATGCAAAATAATAGGAAACAAATAATGATATGTTTGGTATTATATTGGTTTTACCAATGTAGAGCAAGAATTTTAATGAAAATATTCTTATGGGGAAGGAGTGAGTCATGCTGAGCCAATTTTATCCTGTGATGTATTGTGCAGCACTCATTATCTCGACCTCTCACTCTTTCCATACTTTTATAAATTTGCTCTTGGAGCCTCAATGAATTGATTTGTAAGTGCAAGTCTAAGTTTCTTGAGAGATTGCCTATCGTCTCTCCAGATGTAGAGTTATTATACAGTATCTTCAGCCCAAACAAGAGGGCAGAGAAGGCTGACAAGTCATTTTCATTATATGAATTCTGCTGTTAAGTTCATCGTGGTCCTTGTTTTCTGTCTTTGTCAGCACACGTGAAAAGCCACGAGGAGATGTGCCCGGTAAAACAGCCCTCTCAGCGAGGTAAACGAGCCTCTGCCCACACAGACAAAAGCTCGTCACTCCAGCTCCATAATGCACTCCTCTGCAAGGACTCCCACATCCCACATCACCTAAATTCACTAAAGGCTAAAAGGCTTGTCCATGTAGTTTTACACCTCAATAACAATTGCAAATTAAGAGGGAATGGCTGCCTACACTTGCTGTCACTTTTCATCCAGAGGCATGTTTCCATGCATGATGCTCTTATTTAGTAAACAGGAAAATGATAAAGCTACAAGAACGAGCTGCTCATTTTCCGGCAGGTTTTCAGTGTCTCCAGTGCTAGCTCTTGGATGCTATAATTAGCCAGACAGTGCTCCCCTGATATTCAATAGGAGGATCTGCATAAATCAGGAGTCAGAGTGTTAATCCTTATCTAGCTTTTGACAGATGGAATGGTCTTTCTCTGACACATATCATATTATAAATGATAATAACTATTCTTTTTTGTATTTAACATTAGTTTTCAACAACAACAGACAATCAGTAATTTTCAAAACAAAATCTGATAACTATATCAGCCAGTTTTCATATTTAGAGTAACAGGTGTTCTAACATGGATATATAAGTTCATTTTATTAGCTTCAGTGTCTTTAATGATTCCTTAAACAGGCCTCCTGCTGCACCCACATCTGATTCTACACCACGCTGTTATTTCACCACCCATAATGCCTCCCACTTCATGTTGAAGTGATTGCTATCCTGGTGTTAGCCCCCGCCTCTGCACGTGTCTGTCTGTAGTTCAGGCTAATGAGCCCATGCAGGCTAAGAACGGGGACCAGTAGCTGCAACAGATGCTGAGAGAAAACGGTATCATTGAGTTATCCACAGAAGAAAGCACATGCAGCCACCACTGTGATCATAGACACTGTGAACTACATGCAAAACAGCACTGTCCTTACAAACAGCGAAGACACAGGGCATATAGAAAAGAAAGAAGAAGAGGAAAGGACAGAGACATCTATCCATTTTTTTTTTACTTTGGTTTGTTGTCTTATTTGCTAAAATCAATTCGTGAGAGATGTGGTGTTTGTTATCGTTATCTCTTTATCAAACTGTTACGCAAGAACAGATTACAAAAATATTCAAAAAATGTTGAGAAATCTCTGCCGAACATCAGTCAGTGAGAAAACTGATGTTGCACAGCATTTAAATGCATGTGGCTATCAAGGTCAAAATGTTATCTTTTTGATGGCTTGTTAAAAGCTGTAACGTGATGGATACTTTGACAAAATGGTTTGTCAAGTATTTCCAGAATATTGTGTTGGTGTCCTTGACTGCTGCTACCAAGCACCAGCTTCAGCCCCATATTAGCCTCATGCATAAGTAATGCCAGTGAGGGCCAAATTAGTTTGCTCTAATTTTCCCAGGTACAAACACTTTCTCGTGCATTACTTTGCCATGGTTAAACAGATTAAAATACATGTGCCAATGTGAACACAATCAATTTCTGTAAAAGAAAGAATCGCAGATGGAGGAGCTAGAGGCCAACAGTTCAGGTCCATCAGCTCTGGACCAAACTGGTGAGCAGAAATGTAATAACTTGCGAGATTTACTGCCATTCTGTTTCAGTACTCCATGATTTCCATTCCAATCATTTTGCTGTGATTCAGATAGAGTGGCTCGTTTTAGAGTGAGCGATCCCATCGCAATGGCGTGCAAGGGACACTCGGCATCTCCATTTTACAAAAGGAGACACTGACAATCACTGTAGGCACCAAAGAGCGTTTACTGAGAAACAAAAGACTGACAAACCTATCGTAGTCTTGACAGATCTCCCCCACTGCTATCAGAGCCTTCAGGTACTCGTTGGGCTGGTAAGGGTTGATGTAGTGCAAAGAGCAGCTGTTCCTGGGGTCTCCATTGGAGGCTGTGAAGTCAATGGCAACCTGGTAGAAAGAAATGTGAAGCAAGAACAATATGACAGAATAAATTATGTTTTCATTTTGCTGCTTAACGTTTTTATTTGGCTGCTTGTGATATTATAAATAATTCTGTATGAGCGAGCCTGAAATATGCATAATGGCAGTATAAATTATCTGATCAGAGGTAAGAACTTTCGCTTTTTACACCCACATAGATGGAAACAGCTCCAGCTCCAGTACACTGCAGATCTAAGTAGACAACTATTTCCACAAGGAGGAACTGCATCTACCACAGCAAATTCCTCATAATTAATATGCGTTGCTTCAGTAATCCAGCGAGAGTGAGAGGCGGCACAACAGACAGCAGACCAAAGAGCAAGGGTTGAAGGTCCACAAAGCTGCCTACAAGAAACCGAACTGGTGGACAGTTTTTGATGGACAAAAACACCATGTTTCAAGGATAAATACATTTAAATTACTGTGTAATCTTTCACAATCAGAAAATGTAACCGTTGCTGCATACTGAATGCTAACAGACAACCAAAAACAAAGCCATACCGAAGTCTGTGTATCTACAGGCAATATGGTCTTAAAAAAATAAGCAATCAGTATTAGGTAATTCATACAACCAGCCAGTGCAGTTAAAAGTTCAATGACAGCGTCGCTAAACACGGACTGCTCAATTTACCGTAAAGTGAATCTGGCATCCTCCCATGATGTAATCTAAGAAGGAATACACTCTGTGGAGCTGCAAAAAGAAACACCCCAGAGGCATCTTGTCATTAAAACGGAATTAACTCAACAAATCTGTTGACAGTAAAGGATAAAAAAAAGTGATATGAATATAAAAACTCCTTCTGTTGAGGTAGCTGTGAAATTTCTCATTTAGCTGTACAGTACGAGAAATCAATTGTTTCTATGTACAGAGCATACATGCATAAAAGTATTTATTGTTATTATTTATTCATACTGTTCTTCAAATTCTAAGCAACTGTTTCCTCCAACAAAAAAGCTTCTGGGACAAGTTTTTTGTTCCTATTTCATTCTGTAAAATAAAAGGATAAACCACTGATCGGTTCAACTGATTCCTACCTTCATCTCAGTGAGGATGACAACGCCTGAATTTTTATAGTTTCTCTTCTTCTGTTTGTACTTGGGATTGACACAATCCCACGTGACCTTAAACAAAGCAAGTTGAAGACTAAGAACAGGAGCCAAAAACAGCAGCATTGTGAATATCGGCGATATGTCTTAATCAACATGACATTTCTGTCATCTGGGCTGGATTTCAGCAGAGTAAAATGAGAGGCACATGGAAAATGGATGAAACGGCTACACGGCCGTCTCCACTCTGCTCTGCTCCGCCTCTCCATTCACTGACCTTATTTCCACTGGAAATTTTCTGCATTTCCTTGAATGTGACGTAGAACTCGCCGATGAAGTCGTGTTTTCCCCTGGAGTCATAATCCCACACTAGGCACTGTGGCACACAGGGACAATACTGTATACTACTTTCTCTCTGTCGGTCTGGCCCCACATACAGTATTCTTACAATATGTATTCAATTATCCATGAAATATTCAATGAAAGTCTTTCATTCTACTACTGTTAAATCCTGGTTGCAAAGTTTCTGACCCCTGTGGTTTTTACTGATGTGGACTTAGTTGCTTTACCTTGAGCTTTCGGTCCTCATCACAGCTGCACAGAGATATGAGAGACACTTTGAAGGGCTCCCACACAGGATTCAGGTTGTTTTTAATCACCTGTCAGAGTAGCAACACATTACATATGAAGCAAAGTTGCAGAAAGAAGCTGTTGCTTAAACTGAATAGTGTATACGATGAATCAACCTCAGTTCTGTGCACAAGCTGTTCAGTTTCATCGTCATTGATTCGGTATATTTCCAAAAATGGGTCAGACTTGCTGAAGAGATCCTGCAGAGAAAACAGAATATACTCAAAACTACTGACTCTTAATGTTAATACAGGACCCCTTAGAAAGTTGAATTAATAAGTATTGCTTCTGGTATCATCAGGTCAAATGTCTTCCTGACATCGCTTTTAATCAAATAAGGAAAAGACAGCAGGACTCATTGAGATCAAGATCTATTCAATGAGAACAAATCACACATAAAACCTCACATTTAACACTGAGATTTGACTTTATTTGATTTACAGTATTGAAGCTAATGTGTCGGCTGTTACATACCATGGGGCTGGGTTGAACTTTTACACAGGCAATATGTGAGAAAACCATTACCTAAAAAAATCTATGTTTGGGTTATTTCAATATCTTTCGTGGGTTTTTCGGATTGTTTTTACCATTTATACAGATGCTGTTGACACTGATTTCTATCACTGCTGATTGGTAATTGTCTCCGTGATTAAAGGTCAAGTAGAAGCAAGCATAGAATTTACAGCACAGTAGGGTGGATCTTTTGGAGGAGACACCATCAAGATCGAGAAAAAAAGAGTGCGTTTTATAACATTTTGGTAAGAAGGAAGTTTGAGAATATCTACAAGATTCCAGCTCATGCCATTCCCTGGTTACTCCTCAATCACTGGCCTTTTTCTTGAGCCAATACCTTTTAATGACCCACTAGTTCCTTCCTTACAGCCTTCATTGCCGTTCTGAAATACCATTATTGGTTTCTTCAACCAATATTTGAAGCTCCCTAGCAGAGAATTGAATCTTTCTTTTGCACTCCATTACTTCATGCAAAAGGCATCTGAAATCGCCCAGCTTCAAGTTGTTATTAACATCTTGCATT
Organism: Melanostigma gelatinosum; assembly: GCF_949748355.1. Lineage (NCBI taxonomy): Eukaryota > Metazoa > Chordata > Actinopteri > Perciformes > Zoarcidae > Melanostigma > Melanostigma gelatinosum. Next base: position 14,615,509 of record NC_136635.1, read on the forward strand.
TGACTTCAGTCAACGGTGGCTGTGTCCATATTATAATCAGTGATAGTAAATACCGTGATAAGTTGAAAACATGCATGAGATTTTGCATCCTTTACGGTTATTTGGGGTAGCCTTAAATCATCTTTTGAGTCTCAACAAACGTCTGAGAGCAGAGCAACACTGATTATTTCGGTCAATTGATTCTTCAGGGAGGAAAACAAATGATTGCTGTGTGTGTCTGTGTCTGTGTGACTGTGGTGGCTGGAAGGGGGGGGGGGTGTTGCGGGTGAGGGGGCTTTGTGCACACCAAATGAGACAGTTAATGCTGCATTTCCCGCCACATTAGCCAGCTACATCTCCTGAGGGAGTCAAACAAAAAGGGATGTAGCATCCTCTCTCTGTTGTCATGGCAACTGCTAGCCAGGAGTCATCAGCGGCACCGACGCAGATGTCAAAATCTAATCCTGGGCCAGTTATGATATCTCATCATTAATCCTCCTGCTCATCAACATCTGTAATGTGATGCTTTAATATCTACAGCAGTTTGAGGTGATACAGACAACAAGCAGTTAATTAGAAACAGTTCGCTGCCTCAGTCATCCTCTGTTTGATAAATTGCAACGTCCGACATTAACCTGCCAGATTAGTGGCTTCTAATTTGCTTTTTTAAGAAAATGAGCATGATTTACTCCTTCGTCTGAAATTCAATGGGTTGAATGGGGTTTTGGTTGGACGCCTGAAATGAGGTATGTGGTGAACACAAGCTTGAGAGATTTTAAGGTTTTGTTCTACGAAATAAAACACATCAGGAGAAAAGGCTTCCCATCTCGTGTATTTTTAAGCTTTTAAAAAAAGGCGGTTGCTTACAAGTGACTGAATTAAACTACAAAACATCATCATTGACTTTCGGCGGCCATGCCGTTACCATTGCTGGTATTATCGCTTAATTTCACTGTCCTGCTCTCGTCCTCTAACATGATATCTGGTTTGCCGTCTGCCGGATTCCATGTGAGTGTAGCATTAAGCGGCGAAAAAGCTAAATCTAACCAAAAACCCATTGGAGTGTTTATTCGTCCCGTCCCCGGTGTGTTAACACCTTAACACATGGAGTGGAAAACGAGACACGAAGCTTTAACACGCCAACAGTTTCGAGGTATCTACTGAAAAAAGCAATCACATTAGTGTAGCCAAAATATATTTATACCTTTATTCTAACTCTGCATGAGTGACAGCAAACACAGCTCACACCCGTGTTTGTTGATCACATCTAAATGTTTGAGAGATGATGCATAAATGAGCCCCACTTTAGTGAGAAAGCCAAACAAGATGTCCCAGAACCAGCCTTTCATGGTTTATTCTGACCAAATGTTGTTTGCAATCCTTTGGGGATGTTTAATTAACCACAAATGAATTGTCTGTGTGCATCAACAAAGACAGAGTCTATCATTTTGTGCATCAGTGTTGATTGATATTTGGCATCAAGAACCAAACTCCGTTCTAAATAAACTGCTGAAATGTTTGTTCAGAGTGAAAACATGAACACTTTTGTGTCTCTGTGGTACATGATTACACAGCACTGTTCCACAGTGATGTGCCCACTGCTGTAATCAGTTTCAACAAAGCAAGCGGGTGGACTCTCCAGGCAGAAATTCAATACTTCCAGTAGCACACTGGACATATGAAGCAAATATCACATGCAGGGGAAGATTCACTTTTTGTATAATTTCCCTCGTGTAAGAGTCAGGTTCAATTTCACTGTCAGAGTAGCAGGAAACTGCAAACTGCAATCTAAAAAATAAAGGTACACGCTGCAGATAATTTGAAGTTTTCTCCCAATACCTCTGGGAATTAAGGGCAAACTGTGAGTGTGGCATCCGAGGGCTCGCTCCCAAGAACATGGAGTAACTTCCGATCATCAGAGTTGTAATTGGATGTAAGCTCCCGCTGTCTTTATGATTGAAATATGCCTTCAGTAAAGGTTGACAGCATGAGAACAGGAGCAGTTAAGGTCAGTGATATCCTGACTCAAAGTAAAGCCATATGAATTAAAAAATAAATAATATTTCACGTGGATATATCACATGTTGAAGCTTTGTGTCTCTACAAAGATGTGATGTTAAGTGTTATTATCAGTTTTTTTGTCTCACTTTAACATTAAATTATATAATGATTTAGAAAATAATACCATATATGTTCATACCTTCAAGGCCAGTGATTGTGGGTACTTTCTGAAGTTGCACTACAGCATCACGATTATTCCGTTACTGCTACTACTATCTCTGTTAATCCATATTAAAATATGAACTGTGTTGGTATTACCATCAAAACCATGTGCTCCGCTCACCTTGTCATCAAGCTTCTTGGCACAGAAGGAGAGCTCCACATACCCGTTGTTGCCAGAAATTTCCTCAGCGTGCACCTGAGAGGAAATACGATTTGTCAGTAATATTTTGTGTTTATGGGATTTATTCGTAGCAAAAAAATCACCACCACATGATTTATGTTTCAGGAAAGAAAAAAAATCATAAAAGCTATACTGTTGTGACCGGAACTGAAACTCCACTCTAGAAATATATATTTTGGACAAATTGCATTTGGTTGCAGAGTGAGAGTATTATTATGTAGAATATTAATGTAGTTATGTGCCAGTATTTTCAACAACTGCTTTACTTGTTTTTTTGTGAGTTTTTATTATGTATGCCATTTTCATTTACATTGCAAAAAGTAAGTTTTACTTTAGTAGCGGTTGCACTGTGGTAAGCGTGTTAACAAAGTGAAGTGGCTTTTACTTAACTCGGGATGCTGGACATTAGAGTAGCGAGCACCATTAGATGCAAGCTAATGGTTACAGCTTGAACACAAAAGTTATCACATACGGTACAGTGCAACGGTAGAGGCTTGTAACATCGCTCTAACATTTTTAAGTGGTTGCTTTGTGTATAAGACCTTAGTTATGACTGTGTTAGTTACAAAGAATCACCGAGCACCCTATGCTGCTCCCTCTGGCCCACTCACAGAGAACAGAAGCTTGCTCTCGCTCTCTCGCCGTTGTTCTTTTTGAAAATGCCATAAACCTTACATCAAACTGCCTGAACTGTAGCTGCAGAGTGGGCTCAGCCATGGCTTGACACGGCTTGACAGTGATGATTGGCAAACTAGGAAACTTGGACTTTTTATCAGACAGCTTGTCCTGACAGGTACCAAGTTCAGGGAAACATCTTTATAAAAGATGTGGGCAAAATATTTTCAGCTTTTTTGCCGGATAATATAGAGTGAAAGACTGCACAATCTTTTTTTTTATATGCTACCACCACTGGCTTGTTAACTGTAAGATTGTGGTTAATGACACATGGGATTTCTTATACATGCATCATTTCCTCTTGCATCTCTGTGTGCATTGGCACGTTTAACATGAATGGAGCGCCATGGCACCAATGATGGACACCAGCATATAGAAAGTACTCAGAGAGGATGTATACTTTTAAAAAGCTACCGCTACAACAAAAAAACAACGATGTGCAGCAGCAACATGAAGCCATTCTGTGAGTGGTGTCTTCAACTTTATACGAATATATTATTTGTAATAGTCTGAGAGCATATAGAGGTACAATCCATTATGGTGCCTGAGAGAGAAGAGATGTGAGACTGGAAACAAATGTAAAATAATACAAAAATCAATTTTACCCATTCATTTGACATTTATTGTTTCTTTCAGCTCTCACTTTCCATTAACTGTTAACTTTCATTTTCTTCATATTCAGCAATCTAACAAATGCCATTCCCCAGAGCAGCAAGGTCACGAACACAAAGTAAGAAACCTACGGTGATGGTGGATTTGCCGGCGTATTTCCCATACTTCAGCAACAAAGGCTTCACCATCTTCTTTTGGGCCACAATCTGCAAGGAGCAAGATCAACACATTTTTCACCTAAAGCCTTCCTTAGCAGTAAAGAGCTGAGTCATCAACACCAGCATCAGGTATAATTACGACCAACATTTACCACCAACTTGTTTCAGATTTTTTACGGCAGACAAATTACAGTTTTTAGGGCACAAATGTAACTGATACAACTGAAATAAATAGATTTAGAAAATAATCGACCTACCTGGCCAAGAGTAACCTCCACCCCACCCAGAAAGTCATCATCCCGGGTCCCGATGCTGTGAGTGCCATGGATGTCATAGACTTCAAATCGCAGCTTCTGAACCTCCTCAAAGTAGTAGTCCAATGAGAGAACCTTGGCAAAGACCGGATGCAAGTTGCTCTTGATGACTTCTGTCCTGTCCAGCTGAGAGGGAAGACACACTTTCATTTAATATATTTAACCATTGTAATGTTTCTTATTTTAATTCACTACATGTGTGATTAAAGCAAAAGTGGACCTTATGGAGGGATAGCACACCGGATTACAGATCTCACAAGAAAATATTACTGGAAAACATAACTTCTTCTGTCTTCCTGCTTATTTTGAGGAATACCAGCGACTACAGAAGGGCCGATGTTATTACGGTTCGTCAAGAGGATGATGAGAGAGAAGTTTGGAGCATACAGAAAACGTCCATGCTTGTCTTTCAATGCCTGACAAGGAAAAGCTGAGCTATCTGAAGCCCCATCTGCTCATGATGGAGGATTCAGCTCTTACGCAGCTCGACACACATGTCTATGCCGCCCAATTTGTCACAAGGACAAATCATCATGGAACATGATATTTAAGTCATTAATTAAATAATGACAAACGTGCAGCAGAAATCCACACACTCATTTTCATGGTATACTGTAGTTATGTTTATGTTCAGTGCCTGTTTTTTGACTCAAACCACAGGAGAGAACCGACCCATCAAAAGGTATAATCTGGAGCTGATATGTTGACTGGTTTTAGACCTATAGAGGGTTTCAAGTCTGTAAAACGCTCTTCGTAGTCGTCCTAAACATAGTCATACATTTGGATACAAGTCCAGACTGGTGTCCTTTGTTTAAACCTCTCTCTAAAGCTGTGTCTTCTTTCCTTCTTTACTCACTTTGTCTGTCACTTTTCACAAGCAAAAACAAGTGCAACACGAAGAATAATTTCCAGGAGAGAAAATGTGTGCCATTATTTCCATTTTCGGATGATTACGTGATCTCCCCACCTCTATGACGGCAGGCTTTCACACCGTCTTTGAGTGTATTCCAAAATGGTTGCCATATAAAAGTTAATTTCGAACACACAAGCGCCTTAAGGGGTTGTTTTACCACGAGCCAGTACAGCGTCAGTACTTCTCGTCATAGACTCTATCTGGGATCAACAGCATTCTTCCGAAAGACATTTGGTGTTTTGATGAATGTGGTGGAGCGCACTGTCTAACACCTTAATCGAATCTAAATCTCACATAGCTGTCAACTAGAGATCTGGTGACGTTGAGATGTTTTCAATTATTTTCATACTCAAACCGTTTAACAACTGGCTTCCTTTGACCATTATCATCCTGAAAGAAACCCCTCCCATCAGGATGGAAATATTTCATTACAGAATAAAAGTGATGACTCTTGTATTGATTTGCAGTGACCCCTCCGTCTAATGGAACAAGTGGACCAAAACTCCTTCCACCTGCATTTATTTAGGTTTTTGCCATATTTGTAATGTGTATGTCATTGCATTGTAAAACCTATAATGTCACATTCCTTGTTTATTGTATAACTATATTTTTTTGTACCTTTGTTTCACATTGTTGCCAGTTTACACGCCAAGGAAGGGCGTCTGCCTGAACATCAATGCATGAATAAACTATTTAATTGGAGTGCTGTCCTGCTGTTGACTTTTTGCTTTTGAGCATCTTCTAAACACAACGAATCATCAATTTGCAACTACACTTTTTTACATTTGTTGCTTAAACTCTCGGGTTTGTTTTGTCACATCTTCATTTGCTTGATCAGAAGAATAAACAGCACTGGGTTGGAAACAACCAGACCTTTGTCCCTGTCACAGTTCTATAACCTGACTAGTTCTCTAGTTAACACCCACCTCACTAGAGCTTTGTATTATGCAAACAATAATAATAATCAGACAATTACAAAAGTGATGGATGGCTGGTAGCGGGGATTTCTCTACTGTTTCCTTCTCACTCTGGCAAACATCACAAAGAGAAGAACGTCAAGCTAGGACTTGGCTTCCTCGGCCTCATTCATCTTCATTTCTCTTTATTGTCTTCTCCGGCCTTCTCCTCCTCTCTTTGTGCCATCTGGATCGACAGATTTGGAATGAGTCTGTCTGTTGATGAAAGCTTCTCAGAGCAACGAAGGATAGATGGTGCCAAAGTCTGTGATGCCTGTTTGTTGTTGGAGTGGGGCCAGAATTACAGAGCGATCCCTGACATAGAAACGAAGGCGTTATCTGTCAGTTCTTCCAGGTAGGTTGAGCGTTATCTCTGTAGCTCAATCAAAACAAGCCCTTGTAGCTTCGGTCAGATATCAGCAGAAGTATCTGGTTTTGATTGGCGTCACCATCACCGGAGCACGTCGGGTCCAGGTTACACAAAAAAAGAAGACAAATCTGCTGTGGGAAGAAACCTCAAGTCATCTCCAGCCTGCCTCTGAGTTTGTCCTTGGAAGTGAACAGGTGGTGAAATGAGTGTTTGACAAATAGCAGGTTGAAGTCACGAACACTATATGAGCTCAGAAAAGAGGAAGAGGGTGGCGGTGGTATGAGTGGGCTCAGCTTCTTACTCAGTTGTTGACGTAAGTAACGATTTATGGTGCCTCCCAGTACTGAGGGATTTGACAGCGGAGGATTGGACAACTTCTGTACACTGTCATGACTGTCAAGTCTCAGAAAAACAGACAGACAGACAGACAGATACTTACATACATACATACATAGATAGTTACATAGAAACATAGATAGACACAGATAGACAGCTCTTCTGACAGTGTAATTGTAATAAAAAAATTGTAATGTGTGAGTTTGCGTCATCGTCATTTAATGTCATATGAATTTGCTTCAGTTAGTGGAGCTAAAAATAGTCACTCATACATGCTACATTGAACACAGGTCAGTCATTTTCATGTAACAGCCTCCTATCAAGTTACAACCAAGAAAAATCCATAACTGTGTGCTCAACACTGCCAGCCGAGTGTTTTTATCATAATAATATCTCCCCATTCATACAGACCAAACAACGAATGGCTCTCGTGCGTGGCAGGAATCTGAGATAGCCTTTTGTTGGACAAAGGGTAATGGGGGAAAGAAAATCTGTGTAATTAGATATCCTCTGCCGTGTTTTAACACATCCTCTACTTATTGGAGACCTGTGCTTTGGCTTTCCCTAATGAGCTAAATGACTTAATTAACAGGGAAATGAGAGACCTGCTGCCTACGCTCCAAATCAGCTTGGGACCAATCCAAGGAAGTAAACATTTTCAGCTGGAACACACCTCATCACACTGCTTATTAACAACCCACTGTTTGTCCACACATGGACCAGTGAAATACACGGAGAGCAGACTGAACAATCTGCTGTAACTTAGTGAAATGTGGAGACAGACTGAATCAGACAGCTGTTGTGTAAGCCATGAACTTTTTCGAAAGAGTGACAAACAGCTGCAAGTTCAGCAAACCATTAACAGATGTATCTCCCTGGTCGAGCTTGTGCGACAACACACATTTTAGGTATAACTGGAGTGGGACTGAAAATTCCTCCCAATGTATAGCATTCCACACATCACCACACTGCTTCATCTTAAAATCTGAGCTTTTCCAGATTTGTGAGGCAACAGAGGGAAGGCTGGCCAACTGTGCCCTCTCAGTTTCTTTCTGTACAAGTCTGTGTAACCATCAAGAAAACATGTTGCTCAGATCACCCCCAAGGAGCTGTAATTTGAACAACTCTATGAGATTCAAGGCACGATTCTTTACACATTCAATCATGTGGTTAATGACTCAGATAGGGAGATTAATAAAACATGGTGGATTCATTTTTAAAAGCTACATACTGCTGACTATATGCGTTTTGAGTAGGTTCACACTTTTTCCCAACTGCTCCACCTATGTATGTATGTCAGATGTAAATATAAAAAGGTGGGGGTGCTCACCTCTGTCCACTGTCCGTTGGTCTGCACCATGATAATAACACATGGGTCTGACTTATTCAGCGTGTCTCGGTCCAGCAGGGCTTTGCAAGCCACACGCAGCTCTACTTTGCAGACGCAGGTAGCTGGACCGCTGAGGCTGGTCGCTGGGGAGACGGCCTCCAGAACATCATTCATCCTGGCTCACGGGCGAGAGGAGCTGCCAACCAGCGAAGCAGTGCGATGTGGGAGCTCCGAGGGATGGCAAAATGTAGTGGCGGGTCAAGGGATTTCAGTAAAGACGTGGCACGCTCACAGGAGACAGGCTCTTTTGACTTGGTACAGATGTCATGAAAAAGAACAGAGGTTCCTGTTGAGTCACAGGGGACCAAAGCAAACCCAATCTGTTATCACTGCCTGTCAGAGCTATCCCCTCATGAGGAGTATCATCTCACCTCAGTAATGACGAAAGACAGGACATGAAGGCTTGTGTCTTTCAGGAGTCTGGATCAGATGCCTGGAAAAAAGGTATTTAAGACGGTCAAATCTGGTGCGTCCTCTTTTTAAATGCTCCTAATTCCATTTAAAAAGTCTGAATTACAGCGCTAGGCACAAACATATATATACAAAGAAATAGACTTCATATTATTTTCTGAATGCGACTATTTGTTTCCTGTTCAAAACATGAGAAAACAAAAGATTTTAGTGGAAAAAATGATGAAAAAAGCTAAAGTGGCAGATACAATCTGGATTCTAGCAGACACGTTGCTGTGTGGCTTTATTGCCCGGAGGATAAACTAAGAAAAGGACACCGATTTTTTTGTGTGTGTCAAGCATCCATCCTGTGTCCTTGAGCTTTAGCAAAGGCTGTCTGACCCTGCTCCACTGTTTTTAAGAGGAAGAAAGTATAAGGGGTTTCATTTATCTGCCAGCATCCCTCGCTGTAAGTGCCACATTCTTCTTCTTAGGAGATAGACGAGCAAGTAAACGGTTGGCTTTCAGCACCGGGGACAGCGCCCGTATTTTGTTTTTGTTTTTTTTGTTTGCCAGCTGTGAGTCTGGAAACCCGATGTTCCCCAAAAGCATCAATCTCAAACTTAACACAATAAAGCTCGAAATACAATCGGATTCAGGAGCTATGAATCCTGACCTAAGCAAAAGTTATAATGTAAAAAAAAAAGAAAAAACGCCTTTTGGTAAAGCAACACGTCCTCTACCGTATCATGACAACAACTTAATAATGAAGGCGATACAGGAAACGCTCCTAAATGGTTTCTTAATAATGTATCACAAATCAACTCCGCTACAAATCTGTAATCCTTGACAATTCAGTGAACCATCCGGGTCGCACAATGACGACCTGGCTTTAGTTGTCCTAATCACAATCAGCGAAGCGTCGTACTGAAAATGACCCGTCTACTTTGACAACATCGGTTGTCATTGTCCTCACTTCCGATAAGAAAACATACAGCTGATCAAAACAACCGCACTTAACCCCCCTCGTCAACACCGATACACCGCTGAAGACCAAGTTAAACGCGCAAAAACTCACTTCCTACCTGTCGTTGTTCTTTACTCTTCAGCACACTTGTTTTAATCCTCTCTCATAACACACTGCTTGATTTTTTTTTTTCCCTTCTCCGCAGAAACTCATTGGTTCGCCGGAGAGGAGGGAGTCGGCTTTGAGCGATGGGGGGTGGAGGGAGTCCAGCTGCTGATGTAAGGATGGGGCTTTCGCTGGGACTCGATTATTGGGAGTTCAATTCAAAATCCATCATTAAAAACAGGACACTATGCTATGGAAATGCTTCAGAGGGGAATTTAATGGGTATGAGTATCTGGCAGCTTTCACAAAGCTTGACAGCATAGTTAATTAAATCCGGTAAAATATATGCATAGTTGATGTGTGATTTGCTGACATTCCGGCTGTGAACTTGTGAATTATGGACAAATCAATGAAATTGATTTAAATCTAAGGGTAAGACATGCAATATCTCTCACACTTAGTTGAAGTTAAACTCTTTGCCCCAGCAATCCTCTGGAGGGGTTTTTAATGTCAATCTGATTTTTCTCCAGCTTCAGCCATGTAATAATGTGTCACACTGAACATGCCTACATGTGGTTCCATCATTCCCACTTTGGTCATGTTTACATATTTGCATACACGGCATAGTTCTGCATACAGGCGGTAAGCATGTGACACCAAATAGACAGATGTGCCGACAACATAGCTCACAATCTAAATCCTCTCACTAAGATCTATAGTTTGTCAATTTGCAATCAGAAAAGAAGGCAGTTGATTGTCTAAATTAACTGGTCCTGGCAGGTTTTGTCACACCTCGATGATAAAAAAAATGAATAAATAGCGGGGACAAATGTGAGACATTTCACAGCAAAACAACAGGAACTTAAATGGATTGTCCTGCAGCAGCACATCACAACCACGTGTCCATGTGGGAGATCCAGACAGCTTTGGACCTGTGACTCTCTGCTCTCTTATCTTCATCACATGGACACATGCACACGCATACACCCACGTGTAGCCGCTACATGCACAGGTCTGGTGTCACTCACATTAAAATGGTCATGAGCTGATTGACAGTGTCGATTTTGTTGACAGAAATTGTATGTTATGTAAGTAACACAACTTTTATGCTTGAATCTTTTCACGGTCCACCCACAAATGTGTTCTTTTCTTGAATGTATTTCCGGACATTACATGACGTTTATAGATTTTCAGATTGCACTGACAAAACATCAGCCCTCCAGTTTCTGCAAAACAAAAGCCAAGGCCACAAAAGCCAAAGCAGCTGAAGAAATAGACTAAATTATCAAATTTGGCCTCATCAGAATACAGTGCAAGACAGAAAGTAAAAGCTTTTATTTGACTGTTTAAAAGTTCCGTGAGTGATTATAGTGCACTTTATGATATATAAATATGTAGGCTTCAGCTGTTGTTGCATTTTATGCCTGAAGGGTTTGACAATTCATGATTCCTTCATGTCCTTCAGACTGAAAGAATTTATTTTTTCATTAGAGCTTTGTTTTACGAATGTTTTTTAATTTCAAGAGGACTGATTCTCTTAGAGTTGAGCCACTCAGGAGCTTTCAGCTGGCATTTGGCTCCCTGCTTTTTAATTATCTGCTCTGTTAAGAAACCATGCAACTTGCACACCAAACAACACAAAAACCACACCAAATCCCCCCCACAGGTTAGTGTAACCCTTTCAACAAAGGTAACAAATCCGTGCCTGGATCGGCACACACTGTGTTAAACATGGAAAACCGTCTGCTTTCTGACATGTCCATCACCTAAAGTCATGTTCTCTTCTGCCATTTTTTCAACCCCACTGCCTCTTCTTCCGTGGGTATTCAGAGTAAGAAGCGTCTGCTTTAGGGCTCACACCTGAGCCTTGTTACGCCACAGCTCCAAACAACAGCCATCTGCTGCTGCTGCTGCTGCTGCTGTGTCGGTTCAGCACCTCACAGGACGTTTCCTGCATTTACACATGGATTATCTGTTCAGATCCACCCCCGCTGCTTCTCGCCAGCCACTGACCACATTGCATGCACTATAACCCAAATAGACAGATCTCTTAAAATGATCCGACACACTCACATTTTCAGTCAAACTATAGCTCGGTTGTGTTGGTGTAACATCATCCAGTTTTCTGCCAGCAGCCCCCTCTGAGTCGGGGTATTTTTGTACATAACATATGTAGTTTTTTGGGGGATATTTTCAAAGACACTATCTATTCTAAAGTCTATCTTATTGGTGAGGCCAGCATCCGCCTCCCTGTTAATGGTAATCAATCACTGAGCTTGTGTTTCAGCAGACTCTACTTCCAGTAACAGCTTATTATATTTGCCGTACTGACCTACAAATGCAAAGATCTCCTTTCCCTTTTTACATAGTAAAGGTGATACACACAATTCATCAGGAGTGAAGCTGATACTGCATACATACAACCTCATTTATTTCAGTTGGATCGTGGAATATTTGAGAGGCAATAACAAGAGAATGTTCAATGTATGAGGAAAGACTTCAAATGATCAACTATCAAATTTGTTGCCCATTTATTTTCTGTCAATCGTCAAACATTTACAGCAAATCTTGCAAGTAATATTTGATTGATATTGCTGTTGCTTTTATTTATCAGAGGACAAACGCAATTCTAATCGCTGGCGATTAATGAAATGTGGGAGTCGTTTTGGTTTAAATGACACATTTAGGAAAGGTGGTGAGAGGAAATGGTTCTCAAAACCCATAGTGCTCTGTTGTGTTGTGTTTTAGTACACAGATTATTTTGCTATCCCCAGGGTAAATGGAACTACCCATTTGAGTTTCCATTTCAGCCGTATCAATCACTCCTGGTCCAAAATGTCTCCACTGTCCACTCACCTTCATTAACTGAATTATTTATTTGTGTTCAGAACACAGGGAGACAGTAAAAGAGACAAGGACATTCAGTCTCACACCATCTGGGTTTTTTCGGTCTGTGCATGTTGATGGGGATCATTTTTGATCATTTAATAATGGACGCATTTGAATGGGAGTTTCCCTGCACTTCTGTTTAACTTTTTATTTATTCATTGATCAGAATAACATGAGCACAGTTTAGAAATGTCCAGATTCACTGTTGTCATGGTAATGTTTTATAGTAAGCCTGTTGTGGTTCATGTCTGCCAGCACATAACCTCCAGTATCAACATTAGAATTGAACTTTGACCCCCCCGTGCAGAAGCCTGGTGTAATATTGTCCCAGTGGAATGAGATTTTTTTTCTCACTTTCCACCTCATGAGCTTCCTGTCTCGACGGCTGTCGTTGAACTGGACTTCTATCACCTGTACTAATTAATGCAGCAGGTGTACAAATCTTATATGATAAGTCTGTCATGTTTAAGAGGCTCTTCTTGGTTTAGACAAATGCTCAAGAACATCTCTGTATTTTTGTTGTCCTGAATGTAAAAAAACCCCAAAAAAAGCCTCTTAATTGGTTTACGTACAAGTTAAGTGTCAATGAACTAGCATCAGTTTCTGTCACATGCTACCTTCTATAACTGCAAAGACACTGACCAAATTAATCTAGTAATACATCGTTTCATTGTGTGGCAATTACACTGACACATCAGGTTAAAACATGCGATCAAAAAATACATTTAAAATCCTCAATTACAGTCAACAAACCCTGCTCCTAAATCTTTTTACGTCTCCGTGAGCTAGTTTGTGCCTCTAGTGCCACCTACTGCTGCAAATATGAACCAACTTTTAGACCCAAAATTTCATTTTAGTTCATATCTTGTGCACTTCAGACAGATGTCAATGTATTATCGGTGAATTCGGAAGTACAGTGAGTGGGAAAAACTACATTTTGATCTTTCGAACCAAACTCTGACGCTACTCCCCACAGCTGTCCAGGGATCAAATCTTTTAAGTTACTGAAACATCTGCTAAATAAGATTTGCTCATGCAGTTTATAAGCCTTCTGTGTTCTAGTCCTGGAATTGTGCATGCTGCCCGTCATACTGGACACTTAAATACAACGGAGCCATCATTAGTCATTAACGCCTGTGCTTCTCTTACTGAGACAAGCCCAAAGGCCCGCTGTGGATATTTTCATATTAGGACATTTTAGCCATCAGCTAAAATTTACTTTACTCCTAAACATCTGTCCTCAGTTTTTATCTCGTTTTTCTATCCCCGGGTCCCAAATTAAAAAAAATGTTCCAGCTGAAATAAATGTATATTCTGTACAGTTTCATTAGTTTAACTTCTGACCGTCAAGAGGTGCAATCTGAACCCAACTGTTATTTTAACACATTTGACATCAATACATCACACCTTCGGCTCTATTCCATCAACACCTCTAATCTATGACTGCACCATGAAAACTATAAAAAGAGATCATAATCACGACATTCTCACATTGATCTTTTTTTAACACTTTATTCTGCAAAGTTCCATAGCGGCTATTTTCACTTCTTCTTCTCCACGTCCTGCTCAGCAGCCTCTTTGGCTCTCTTGGCACGGATGCCGAAGAGACGAGCATTGGCTCGGGCCATACGCAGGCTGGCGAACGCCTTGAAGTTCTTCTCATCCTCAGAGATGATGCGAGCCTTCTCCGTCTTCTGCACCTGGGAGAACAAAGAGACAATCGCGTGAGTGATTTTTCACATGTTTCTTAAATATCCCACAAAATCTAGCCAATGTGAAACAGCAGTCATCAGAAAAAAGGTTCAAATGTTTCATCAAAGAAATACAGAGATTCCGGAGATTTGTCATCATCTGACTGCTGCGATGCAAAACAAAGAGATTTTAGGTTTTATTTCTGATGTCATCAGTGACGACATGAACACAGCCCACAGCCGGTTTACTGGCGGCGGGGAGCGATTTCAAGGATAAAAATTCTGGCTCATTTTCCACCTAAAATGCATTACTTTTGGATGTGTTGGGTGCTGGTGGAATCTTTAAGGAATAAAGACTTACTGATTTGATGGGCATGACTGGACCACCAAGCTGAGTGGCCATCTTGAGTTCCTCCTCCTAAAAAGAGAAACAAACAGTTCATTCTTCATGGCAATGAAAAAACAGCAATAATGAACACTGAATTGGGGGGGTACATGGGAACTGATGTCAATAAGGGTGCAGTCAAATGAGGCCGTGTTTGGCCTTCAGTCTCCATTGTTGTTCTGACTGTACAGCAGTAACTGACGTTTTATCAGCTGGGTAATTAACAACCTAAAAATGAATCACCACATGGGCAAATTAGTTGTCACATTTGAATGACTATAAAAAGGTAACGAGTGTTTCCTCAGTTTCACGAGGTAACCTCAAGTCCCATGTTATCAAATAACTTGACACAACCGATCTAACAAACTAATAAAACTACATCAAGAATTAAAATTATAATTGTTTACTGAAGGTGTGCAGCAATCACAATTAGAGTTTAGCTCAATAAAACATGTCCTGCATTGTTTATGGAGGACTGTGATCTCTGTACTGCATTTTGAAAAGTTAAAATACATGGACACACAGGTTAGGGTTTGAGCTCCCTCATACAAATCTTTACATGTTCATTATTGGTGCTAAACTGATAAAGTTCATTATTTCAAAATGCATGCAGAATAAAGTCTAATTTTACACAGGGTTCTTTTGTTTTCACACATTACTCTTAAAAGCTTGTGTAAAAGCTGTTATTCATTTTCACAAGATGGAGCAATAGTAAACAAACACTTGACTATTCAAATTTTAAGGATGACTCACTCTTACGAACCACATGCCTTGGATGAATGTTTCAGCACTTGTTTTTCTCAGGAAAATGACCACACAATCAAAACATAAAACAATTCATTCACAACCACTACAGTCTGCCACATGCTTTTGAGACTGGATGGGAAGTTTATTTTTAATCTTTATGTTCCATGAAGGAGAAACTTACCGTGCTGTCTCCCTTCTTGGGAGCAGAAGCCTTCCTGGGGAAGAGGATGAGCTTGGAGCGGTACTCCTTCAGGCGCTGCACGTTGGCCTGAAGAGATTCTGAGGATCTGTTGCGGCGGCGAGAGTCGACTGCGATGCCGATGGTGCGAGCTGTCTTTTTGTGGATGCCAGCTGCCTGTAGGGAGGTTCACAGCACAATAAGAGTTAAACATAAGAACTCGATAAGATGCCGATTATATTTTCCATTTGAGTAATAAAGAGCAGTCATCAGATAAAAGGTTCAAAGTATTCATCAAGAAAATACAGAGATTCCGGAGATTTGTCATCATCTGACCGCTGTGACGCAAAAAACACACAAGATGGTTCTTACATTTCTCTACATGTCTGTCAATAATGACATGCTAGCCCAGGTGCTTTATGCTATATTCTATGTACATGGGACGATGCTCAACAATGCTGCAAGCTTGCAGCTCAGCATTGAATACACATCGACTTGTGCTTTCACTTCACCATAAGCATTTGTTGTCCTCTACAACATGAATAAAACTGGTGCTTGAACTAAATCGTATTACTGAAAATGAGGTCTGACAGAAAAGCAGAGTACTGTTATACCGTAAAGTGTACAAAGTAGGCTGACCAGTAAAAAACATCTCACTAGTACTCATTTCTGAGCGTACTTGTGAAGGAAGTCGACATGTTCTGGGGTGATGCACCTTAACATTTATTTAGCCTATCTCCCACAGCAGGCAAGTACAGCGGAGGAATGGAAGGTACAGTTTGGCAAGAACATCGAGTCTTTGAGCAGCCTTCATGTTTTTCTACAGCTACAGAGTGTTTTATTGGTTGGGTGGGTTTCATCACAGAACGGTTGAGTTTGTTGTTTGCATCCACAGTAGTGATCAACAGCATTTCTGCTAGGTTTTACAGTTTAGTTCATGCTAAATTTCTACCCGATAACAGACAGTTGCTTTTCTGCTTTACATTTCCCTTGGGTGTTGACAGATTCAATTCAGTAATCAAACAGTGGCCAATATTGTGGGATGAAATTGTTAAAGAGTGACATTGCTGATTAATTATTCCTGCATGTAAAACTACCATCAACCAACAAATAGAAGGTATTACCTTGAGTTCCTCCAGTGTGAAGCCACGTCCGGCACGGACCTTGGTGTGGTACCTGATTGTGGGACACCTGACCTGTGGCCTCAAGGGTCCAGCGGCAGGACGGGGCGCAATGAGACGGGCCTTAACCTGACGAGCCTTTCGCCTAAAGAAAGAGGTATTGTAATTAAACCCACAGCAACAGAAGGGGCCGCTTTCGGTCCATGGAGGCAAGAGGCAAATCATGTGCAGTAGTCGCACTGCAAGTTATCAATAGGTTTACAGACATCTCACCCTCAAAATCACAAGAACCAAGAACATCTAAATAAAAACATCTCAATTTGAACTGAACATGTAGTCACATCAAAGCAGGATCACCAATTTAACACTTTGCATACATTGCATATGTTGTGTAATGTCAAATACACCCGATGAGTAAAATTGCTATAAAACATCTGAGGTGTTCCCCGACAATAACCTGAGGTGTTAGCAGACATACAGATACTTACTATTATCCACTATTTAATGTGTGTAGAGCCCACCGGCTTCAGGTTATTATGTATTACTTTATGTCCGTGCAAACAAAAAACGGTTCACGTATAAGTTTACTTTTACCAAATAAGTTATCATATTTAATTTATTCCTGCCAACAAAGTTAGTCTTTTCTACTCCACCATGATGCGACTGGGCGGCGTGCAGCTTCGTATCACAAGCACGAGACGGTTCTCACCTGCGGAGCTTCCTGGCTGGCTGGTTGAACCAGGTGCGCACTCTTTTCTGCCAGTCTTTGTGGAAGTGAGGGTTCAAGAGCATTCCATTCCGGCTGGGGGCCATGGCTGCCTACTTCCCTGCGAAAACAGAAGGACACGCGGACATGAGCAGACTGTCAATGCCGGTATACCACGATTATCCGAGGCTACAACGGCGATGCTAAGCTAGCAGGTTAGCGAGGTTACTGGCCGATTTGATAGGTAACTCCTGTATGCGGCTGCTACAACTCACGATAACTCGTCCTTGCCATTTTGGCATTCGTTACGTATGCTGAACTTTATTTCATGGGACATTATTACAATATGGAGCTATAGGTCAGCCTCTCACGGTGTGCGCTAACAGTCACACATAAACACGACTCGCCCGGGGATCACTACTAAAACAGATGTTGTTCAGCTATTTACAAAGGAAATCTTAAGATAATAATCACCTTATTACAAAGGTGACGAAACGTTCTATCTCAGGTTGTATTTTAATTGAACATGTACCGATAAAATGGCAAGGATTAGAGTAGATTGTTTCCTGAAAATGTAGAGAAAAAATATCTCACCTACTAGGGAGGAAAATGGCCGAAAGGAAAAAGGAAGTTGAAACGCGGTGGATTGTGGGATATGCGTAA
Organism: Melanostigma gelatinosum; assembly: GCF_949748355.1. NCBI lineage: Eukaryota > Metazoa > Chordata > Actinopteri > Perciformes > Zoarcidae > Melanostigma > Melanostigma gelatinosum. The sequence goes on from NC_136635.1 coordinate 14,633,458, forward strand.
AACAGCCAATGGCCGAACAGACTCGATCAAAGAGTATATACATGAGTGTTATCCTCACAAGGAACATCCGACAAAACGTAAAATGTAACACAAATATTTCCGATTATTTCGTGTAAGAATAGGGAATATAAAATTCAGCCATTGTGATGAAAATATATATTATGAAAATCCAGATAATCCTGCTATTTGACGTCTTTCGATGTTCCCTGTGCAATACATGCACCCCAAACAAATATTTTGTCGGTATCTTAACATAGAGATGCACGAAGTCTTTCATATACAGTCTATGGATAAAACGTGAAATCACGTTTAAACCGCACACAGAAGGAATAATTTCGATGAAGGAAAACTGGAAGTAAGAATGTATAAACCCCACTTTAATCATCTTTGTTATTGCAGGGAAATTAAACCTGTTGTATGCTATCATAACAATATCAATTTATTATTTATCAATATTTTTTCTGTGGCTCTTAAAATATTTCCAATACCACAGCAGTTAATGAGGCTGCATTTAGGTTTGGAACCAGATAAGTGCTGTGTTTTGAAATAGAAGTGGAGTTCCAAAGAACTGGAGTTAATCCTATGATTTATGCACTTCAATTTTGTCACCAAAAATCGGACTAGGATAGTAGCCGTACAATTACACTTTAACACCTTTAAAGCCTCTTCATTTACAAGTGTGTATTATTTTTAACCATGCTGTGAATGTTTTATAAATATGAAATTTGCATTTGTAAAACTTTTCAATTATGCGCTCACATTGGTACACTGACAATTTATTTTGCAATCTAATGTTTAATGAAATTATTTCATGATGCCATTTTGTGTTCATTATAGTACAATAATGTAGTGTAATTGTGTTCACAAGTTTGACTTACAATTAGAGGGGAAGTGTTTGCCCTGGCCACTAGATATAGGCCTGGCACCCTCCATTAGCAGCCAGCAGCAGTCTTCACTGACATTATAAAGGCTTCCAGTGATACTACAAATTATTTTCTGTGCTGGACAGTATACAAAGACAATCACGTTATGGTAGCAGCTTTAAGTAATGACCAAAGATAAATCTTTCAAACTGGTAATTTCTATGTTTTGAATATTAGTTGTGAAAGATTAAAAGACTAGAAAAGATAAAGACCTGATTCTTTTTTTGTTTGTTTTGCTCTTGCTCCTGGTCAGAGTCCTTTCATATTGAGAAAGAATAGTATATCTGTGATTTAATATTTATTCATGTTAACTGTTATTATGGTTGTTTTCTGGAAGGTAGTGGGGAGGATTTACATATGACCCATTGTCTCATCATCCATCCATGAAGCAGCAACAACAAAAACCCTCAGAATATGAAGACTCCGCGTTTCAGCTCCACGTGCTGAAGAGACAGACAACAGCGTCAGCATAACTGCTCTGCAAATTGATACAATGAAGACATACTAGTTTATATTCCGTTTAGATTTATGATCACATGCAAAAAAACACTCCGCTGTGAAACGTTAATTATGAGCATAAATCAGAACAGCACTGAGTTGGGAAATGATTTTTTGATTTTGTGCTTTATGTGCAACCTTCAGCAGAGTGGTGCTGTGCAGCACACTACTATTAAGTACAAGTAATTGACATTCAATGATAAAGCTCACAGCACCATATCTAGAAAGATTTAATGAAAGCCATCTAATGAGAATATTTACTTATTGTTGGAATGCTGTTAAGCATTTCAACAATAAGTAAATTATTGTTATATTGTTATCCTGTTTCTTTATTCAACTTCTATTTCTTCCGTCGCACCTCTTCTTCTCCTTCATTTTTTAAGCTACAGAAACCGTTCAACTATTAAAATGTTCCGCTCTTTAGAGGTCTGCTATGACTTTTTATATTTCTAACCTTTAAACTTTTTGAATTATTAAGCTTTTTATTTTCAATGGGATCTCTATGGAGAATATTTTCAAATGGCTTCAGGCACACAGGTGTTCGCGATTGAGCCAATTAGTGATGTTGATAAACACACAGACTCACAGACACACGCGTACTACTACAACTATCAGTAGTACTACTATCAGTAGTAGTAGTACTAGTAGTAGTACTAGTAGCAGTCGTACTAATAGCTGTCGTAGTATTACTACTTTTAGTAGCATGAATAGCAGTAGTAGTAGTAGCAGTTGTCGTATAAGTAATAGTAGTAGTGGTAGTAACAGCAGTAGTGGTAGTAATAATATTGATGTAGCAGTAATAGCAGTAGTAGTAATAGTAGCAACAGCAAAAGTTATAGTAGAAGTAGTAGTAGCAGTAGTAGTAATATATTAGCAGCAGCAGTAGTAGTTGTCGCAGTATTAGTAAGAGCATTCATTTTTTAAACAAAAAAGCCTCATTTTGAGCTTGTTTAAATACAGTTAATCCATGGGGCTTTTATTTTGAAAGGGTGGGGCTGGGTGGGGGAGGGAGGGGGAGAGGAGACATAATCATAATGTCTGACACACATAAACAGAGGTTATTAAATGCCAGGCTTCATCACAAGCAGTTCAGTTAGAATTCACTCTCTGGGGCTTTTATTTTGAAATGGGGGTGTGTGTGTGGGGGGGGGGGGGCGTCCTCTAAAAGTCTCTAAGACCTGAATGACTGTATGAGAGAGAGAGACAGACAGAGAGAGAAGAAAGAACTAGAAAAAGCATTTCCTGCTGAAAATGCGTTGGAATGCTGAAAACAGAAATTAATCACAAAAACATTGTTGAAAATAGATATCCAATTCAAAAACAAATTGCAAAAAGCTGAATAATTCAAAAAGTTTAAAGATTACAAATATGAAAAGTCATATCACACCTCTCCTGAAAGAGCTGAACATTTTGATATTTGAACAGTTTCTGTGGCTTTGTTGTGTCTTTGTTGTTCCTTTGTGTCTTTGATGCTACTTTGTTGTGTCTTTGTGTCTTTGATGTTCCTTTGTGTCTTTGTTGTTCCTTTGTTGTTCCTTTGTTGTGTCTTTGTTGTGTTGTTGTTATTCCTTTGTTATTCCTTTGTTGTGTCTTTGTTATTCCTTTGTTGTTCCTTTGTTGTGTCTTTGTTGTTCCTTTGTTGTGTCTTTGTGTCTTTGATGTTCCTTTGTTGTGTCTTTGTTGTGTCGTTGTTGTTCCTTTGTTGTCTTTGTTGTGTCTGTTGTTCCTTTGTTGTTCCTTTGTTGTGTCTTTGTTGTGTCTTTGTTGTTCCTTTGTTGTGTCTTTGTTGTGTCTTTGTTGTTCCTTTGTTGTGTCTTTGTTGTTCCTTTGTTGTGTCTTTGTTGCTCCTTTGTTGTCTTTGATGTTCCTTTGTTGTTCCTTTGTTGTGTCTTTGTTGTGTCGTTGTTGTTCCTTTGTTGTCTTTGTTGTGTCTGTTGTTCCTTTGTTGTGTCTTTGTTGTGTCTTTGTTGTTCCTTTGTTGTGTCTTTGATGTTCCTTTGTTGTGTCTTTGTTGTGTCTTTGTTGTTCCTTTGTTGCTCCTTTGTTGTTCCTTTGTTGTGTCTTTGTTGTTCCGTTGTGTCTTTGTGTCTTTGTTGTTCCTTTGTTGTCTTTGTTGTGTCATTGTTGTTCCTTTGTTGTCTTTGTTGTGTCTTTGATGTTCCTTTGTTGTTCCTTTGTTGAATTAGTGAGAGAGAGAGAAGAAAGAATTAGTGAGAGAGAGAAGAAAGAATTTGTGAGAGAGAGATAGAGACAAGAAAGAATTTGTGAGAGAGAGAGAAGAATGAGTGAGAGAGAGAAGAATTCATGAGTGAGAGAGAGAGAGGAAAGAATTCATGAGTGAGAGAGAAGAATTAGTGAGTGTGAGAGAGAGAGTGTGCGTGCGTGAGAGTGTGCGTGCCTGCGTGAGAGAGAGTGTGCGTGCGTGAGAGAGAGTGTGCGTGCGTGAGAGAGTGTGCGTGCGTGAGAGTGTGCGTGAGAGAGAGTGTGCGCGTGCATGAGAGTGTGTGTGCGTGTGTGTCAGTGAGTGAGAGGAGTGCATGTGTGTCTGTGTGTTTATCAACATCACTAATTGGTGCACTCTAAGCTGCGCAATACACACCCATTATAAAGTCAGAAAAGGGCTGAAAAATCATAAGTTAAATGGCTGCAGTTCAAAAAGTTTAAGATATCAGAAATTATGAATTATGCGGCAATAGTTCAGGGTTTTCTCAACATTTGAAAGTTGAAATGGTGTCTGTAGCTGAAAGTATGAGGAAGTTGAAGGATTTGAAAGTTGAAGAAGTTTAAGAGGATTTGAAAATCTTCTCCATAGAAACCCATTTAAAAAAAAGTTGCTAAAAGCTTAATAATTCAAAAAGTTTAAAGGTTAGAAATATGAAGAGATATAGCACCCCTCTGCTGACAGAGCTGAACATTTTGACAGTTGAACAGTTTCTGTAGCTTAAAATATGAAGAAGAGTTTCAAAGAAAAGGGGGACGGGGGGGGGGGGGGGGGAGAAATAGTGGAATAAAGATTCGAAGAACAATAGTTGGAATGCTTAACAGCATTCCAACAATGAACTAGATGTCCCCAGTGACAATATTTAAATTATTCAGTTGTAACCAAGAAAACCAATTACTGCTCTAACTTTCACATTTTCAGCTTGAGTACAGTTTTTTGTTCACCGCTTCATTAATCATTGATCAACTGCAATCTCTGCCTTTCACACAGGGCAAAGGTCAAGGTGTGTGGAACCATATCAAGCAAAAAGAAGCCGCACATGTAGCGCAACATGACATGAACATGCCTACAGTTCATCACAAACTCTGCATGAGCTTCTCTTAAAGTTGAACTTGCGGTGTCCTTTTGTGAATTTGTCTCATCTTGACACTAAAGGCATCACAACACACTGCTTCAACTTTAAAGTTGAAAGTGAGTTCACAGACAAGGGGGCAAAAAGAAAATCACAGGGGTGAAAGGACAATTTTATTAAATGAATGTGACACGACTCTTACAATCACTTCCCAGGCATTTCCCACATGGAGCAAAGCATTAGAAACAATGTACCGACAGATCTGGAGATTATGAGCCCTTTTGGTTGGCTAGTGGCGAAGCAAATCCTAACCTTAGATTCTAGCGAGGATGATTTTTTATTATTTTGATAGCACAATTTCAGTCTCAAAATAAATAGTGTCACACAAGATGTTAGTAACCCTGCCGATTGCAGTTACATTATAAAAACAGCACAGTGGAGTTTATCCATTTATTCTTCAAGTGACATGATAAAAGAATCATATGCAGCTTGATCCATGAGGCCTTCAACTTCTTCAGGCTTTTCAATCGTCATCTTGATAAGCCACCCTGAAAAATAATTAACTACATTTAAAAAAAAAATGTTCTCATGAACAAGCAGTTACCTTGTTCTGGTCTGGCAACTTTTCATCTATCTTGGCAACAAATGTAGTGGGAGAAATGTACTGAAGAACAGCGACTGCGAGATGATTACCCTCCTCATAGCAGGCTTTATTCACGAGTCCAGGATTCTCTGCCAGCTCTGTGTTGATTTCAGTCACTTCTCCTGTCAGTGGCGAGTATAGCTCACTGGCAGCCTTCACGCTTTCCAAGGCACCAAACTCCTCTACAACACACACACACACACACACACAAAACATAAGGGATACTTCTTATTACACTGCTGGAATTACTTTCAGAAATGTGCCGTGTAGTCAAGGCTCTTACCCAACAGTTCAAGTCTTTGGCCAACCTCAGGGAGTCCACAGTATACCACGTCACCTAATGCTTCCTAAGATAATAAAACACAATTTTAATATACAGAGTATTATATAAAGTGAGTAAAAACAGTTATCCAAGAATGTCTTGCAATTCTGCACTTTAGAAATAGGATCAGGCGGTTTCTACTGAAGACTTACATCTTCAAAAGAAATTTATACTTTATTAAAAAAAAAAAAAAAGCAATAATATTTAAAACATGGTCACTGTAGTTGTTGAGCAAATATCACTCAAACAGGAGTAAATAATCCATTTGCTGGGGATTATTTTTTAAACCACATACAGCAGCAGGACAGTGATTTGTTTAATAATTTTTGAACAACGATGGAGCCCATTGGCCCAGAGGAATAAGCAACATATAAACTATACACACAGACAATACTTGTTTGTTGTTTTTTTTAAAAGACAGCACAGTCAGATTTTCAGGGCCATCAGTGAAGACACAATCAGCAATAAGAAATCAGTTCATCTCGACCTGCAGACTGTTTTAGCACGGACACAATCTACTGAGATTACTGGCGTAACTTTATTACAGTCAGCCTGATCAATACTTCTGAAGCAGAGATACTGGACCCAAACTGTTGACGTCACAAAAGGTGTAAACGTTTCTCCCACTCGTTCATGCACAATGAACTGGAATTGCTATACCTAGGGATAAAGACACCATTTCATCTTAAAATAAGTGTGTTTAAGATGCCAACAGTGACTGAATACATTGTCCCTGGCCATCTGAAATGAGCTTTCTATTACGAATTGAAGTTTCTATAATAATATATTTTTGGGAAACATTACATTTCTGGGAGCATTTTAACATAAGGAAACTATTTTGAGACTCTGGAATTGTTGAAGCCTCGACAAACTTTAAAGTTTTAGAGAAGTGCAGGAACACCGCCTTGGTTCTTATACTTTTACAATACCCCGAGAAAACTACTAGTAGTACTCGTTTTCTCCATTAGGCCGGTGGTTTTTCATTTACAGTTCACCTTTCCAAGATGCTGTGAGTTTAACACACAATCTGCTCAAAGTTCACGTTCCAGAGTACAACACAAGTCCACACTTTGCTCAGAGACAATCACGTCCAGTTGATGAGCAGTTCTTCTTGAACGCAGTGGTGAGATGAGGCTCAATGAATATAAACAAAACGGCAGTAAAACACCTGGAGGTGGACATGACTGAAAACGTTCGCCTTCATATTGAGGTAATCTATCGGAGTGTCAGAACATTGAAGATGTGGCAGCGAGCCGGTCTTGATCCAAGATAGACTTTAATATTTGACCACAAGTTTTAAAACGTCCTTGAGATTTTCTACACAGCGCTGCATTTTGGCGGTCATCAATTGCCTCAAACAATAATCATAAAACAGTAGATTAGTTAGGACAGGTGCTGCAGGTGAGGACAAAGTGCAGTTCTGAACTGCAGACATTAGCATTCCACCAATAAACCTCTGAAACAATTGTGTCATAAATCAAAAGATTAATACCAAGAGCCATCGACGTACCTGAGCATAATTGCTGATACCAACCGTGCCGATTCCACCTTCCACTCGCACCCACTCGTGCTTGTCTGTGAACTTTAGGGCTGCGGAGAGAACAAGGGAATAGTTCAGCTGGAACAGATTCATTTATTAGTGAGAGTCAACGACAGGATAATAGATTCATGTATACAGCACCTTTCAAATACAACATGAAACCATGAATAGTGAATGTGACATGGCTCTGACAACGATAAGAACAGGTGGAGTACATGGAGGCTGAGAGCACATCATTTGGATGTTCCAAAGAACATCTCACTAAACTATGGACCAAAGCGGAAGAGAAGGCCATTTCTGATGCAACACCATGTGCTTTCAATTAAAAACAACAAGTCTGTAGTTTACAGTTTACAAGACAACCTAAAAAATGAACAATGCCCAAATCGTGAGTGCTCTGCAGGTGCAGTTTTGTGGATCCTGTCCATCAGTGTTTCGGTATCTGGTTGATGTGCAATTAAAAAAATAAAAATAAAATAACTGGAGTTAAGGCAGTTTTTGACTCCACGCTCATGCCGTCATCTTTACAATACCCTGAGGGAAGAATTACAATGCCTCAACAACTTCAACCGTTTGCGTCGGACCATGCATAAAAATAAAGGTTTGAGCCAGATTGTGAAGAAGACACTGATGCATGACAGGGGAGAGCAGAGTCGGCCCTGAGAGCAGAATATTTCTGCTGTAAAGGGCTGAGTTCAAAGTTCAAAGTTTGCTTTATTGCCAATTCCACAATGTACTGAACATACAGGAGAGTTGAAAAGACGTTTCTCTCTAGTCCAACATATAAAGTGAATACAGTGCAATCGATTAAAAAAAACATTTAGACAATATATATATATATATATATAAATAATAAGAGAAAAAAAACGATCAATCTGTATTTAGCAGCAGTTGGACGTGGGGAGTCTTAAAAGAGAGGAGGGAGAGATTTCAGAGAGTTCAGCTTCCTAACAGCCTGGTGGGCGAAGCTGTTTGAGAGTCTGGTGCGAGCACGGAGGCTCCGGTATCTTCTCCCGGAGGGCAGGATGCTGAAGAGACTGTGTGAGGGGTGGCTGGAGTCACGCACAATCATGGTGACTTTGCAGGTGAGGCGAGTGTCGTATATGTCCTGCAGGGAGGGGAGTGAGGCACCAATGATCCTTCCAGCTGTGTTTACTATGCGCTGCAGGGCTTTCCTGTTGTAGTCAGTGCAGCTTCCGCCCCACACAGTGATGCAGTTTGTCAGGATGCTCTCAATGGGGCCTCGGTAAAAGGTGCACATGATGGGTGGTGGTGTTCTTGCCTTCTTCAGTTTGCAGAGAAAGTAGAGGCGCCTCTGGGCTTTCTTTGCCAGTGATGTTGTGTTGGCTGTCCACGAGAGGTCCTCACTGATGTCCACCCCCAGGAATTTGGTGCTGCTCACTCTCTCTATCAGCACCATTGATGGTCAGTGGTGGGTGTTGAGTGTGGCCTCTCTGGAAGTCAACAATAATCTCCTTGGTCTTGCTGTTATTCAGAAGGAGGTTGTTGTCTCTGCACCACGTGGTCAGAAGGCTGACCTCCTTCCTATAGTGCAGGGATTCCCAAAGTGGGGTGCGCGCACCCCTGGGGGTGCGCGAGCTGCCTCTAGGGGGTGCACGAGAGGAAAAGTGTAATGGCGGTCTGATGGTGCAATAATATTAAATATTTAAAAAAAATGTAATTTTAATTTACAAACTGTCAGGTGGGACATCTGAAGCTATCGGTCGTAAAAGAGGAGAGGGACAGAGAGAGAGAGAGGAATCGGAGGCGAGGGGAACGGAGAGGTGCTTTGGGGAGAGACAGGGAGAAGAAATCGAGCCAGAGTCAGAGGAAGATGAGACGGAGGAGACCGAAAAGGAGGAAGGGATAGCACAGACAAATCGGGAGCACATCGGCCCATCGCGGAGTCAAGGTGAAAAAAGAGGAAACGAGGGTGAGCATCAGACTGGGAAAAAAAGAGGAAATATGATGAAAAGTATGTGTGTCTGGGCTTCACTTGGATTGGCAACGCAGATTCCCCAAAGCCACAGTGCGTGGTGTGCAGCGAGGTTCTGGCTAACAGTCTGAAGCTCTTATTTACGTCGCCACCTGAACACCAAGCATGCCAGTGCAAGTCAAAAGCCCCTTACATTCTTTATATCGAAATTGGAGGAGTTACAAAACAGCCAAAAACAACTGCAGTCTCATTCATGTGGCGACATGTGGTCTATAAATGACGCACTACCTATCTGGTTACAGAATAGCGAGAAAGGGGCTACCGCACACAATCGCCGAAGACGTGAGCTTGCCAGCTGCCAGAGAGATGGTGGAATGTATGATTGGAGAGAAAGAAGCAAAAAAGTTGGACATGATCCCGGTGTCCAACAACACTGTCGCGCCGCATCGATGCTTTGTCCGAAGACATCCTGGCTACATTAGTCGCTCATTGATTGTAAATTAAATGTGATAATCTGCCTCGGAGCCTGTGCGTGTGTCCTCGCATCCGTATTGCTCTTTAAAAGTGACGCCTTGTGTAACTGAAAGTTATTGAAACTTTGTTGCAGTGTTTCAGGGCGTTTTCACACCTTCAGTTCGTTTGCTTTGTTGCAGTTGCTCCTTTGTTCGGTTTGTGTTCACACTGCAACATTTAACAGCGGACTAAATCTTGTAAACAAATGCCACGCGCGAGCAAACTGTTCTCTCATTGGTCCGATTCTTATGCGGCTATGAAGGCTTAAAAGGCTCTGTTGCTTCTTTTTTTTTTTTTTTTTTATTAAGGGGGGGGGGTGCGCTAACCCGGTCGGGATGTAGAAGGGGGTGCGCGGCCAAAAAAGTTTGGGAACCGCTGCTATAGTGGGTCTCATCGTCGTTGGTGATGAGACCAACCAGAGTTGTGTCGTCTGCAAACTTGACCATGTGATTGGTGCTGTAGGTTGTAGTACAGTCGTGTGTCAGCAAGGTGAAGAGCAGTGTACTGAGCACACAGCCTTGAGTGTTTACAGGTCTCTGTAAAAAACCCGTCAGAAAGCTGCAGCTGATTCAGAACGCTGCAGCTCGAGTCCTCACTAAGACCAGGAGGGTGGATCACATCACTCCAGTTCTGATGTCTTTGCACTGGCTTCCTGTCCAACAAAGAATTGACTTTAAAATCCTGCTGTTGGTTTACAAAGCACTGAATGGTTTAGGGCCAAAATACATCTCTGATCTGCTGCTACCTTATGAACCATCCCGACCCCTCAGGTCGTCTGGGACCGGTCTACTTTCTGTTCCCAGAGTCAGAACTAAACATGGAGAAGCAGCGTTCAGTTGTTCTGCTCCACATATCTGGAACAAAGTCCCAGAAAGCTGCAGGTCTGCTGAGACCCTCAGCTCATTTAAATCAAGATTGAAGACTTTTCTGTTTGCTGCTGTCTTTAATTGAACCACATTCAATTAATATATTAATCAATTTCCTGCATTTCTGAATTTTACTACTGCATTTTATTTCTTGCACTGTTTTTTAATGTTTTAATGACTGTTCTTAATTGTTTTTAAATCTCCTTTTCTTTTGCCTTATGTTTTGATGCTTTTAATGGTTTTATGTGAAGCACTTTGAATTACCTTGTTGTTGAAATGTGCTATACAAATAAACTTGCCTTGCCTTGCCTTGAGGGGCCCCTGTGCTCAGTGTGATGCTGCTCGAGGTGTTGTTGCCGACACGTACTGCTTGTGGCCTCTCACTGAGGAAGTCCAGCAGCCAGTTACACAGCGAGGTGTTGAGCCCCAGCTGGTCAAGTTTGAAGATGAGTTTTTGTGGGATTATGTGTTGAATGCTGAACTAAGAATGGAAGAATGGATTTGACATGTGACATGACAAAGCAATTCATGATTATGGGGGTCAGTGCCACCGGACGGTAGTCATTATAGCAGGACGGAGTGGGTTTCTTTGGCACAGGTATGATGATGGTGGCCTTGAAGCATGATGGACCAACAGCTTGTCTCAGAGAAGTATTAAAGACATCCGTGAAGACATCCTTAAGCTCCTCTGCCCTGTCCTTCAACACGCGACCAGGGATGTTGTCTGGACCTGTTGCCTTGCGGGTGTTGATAGTGGAGAGTGTCCTCTTCACGCTGGCAGCAGACAGGCACAGAGCCTGGTCGTGGGGAGGGGGCGGAGTCTTGTGTGGACGTGTGCTGTTTTGTGTTTCAAACCGTGCAAAGAAGCTGTTGAGGTTGTTTAGCAGAGCGATGTTGCTGCTGCAGATCTGTGGCACGGGTTTGTAGTCCGTAAGGGTCTGAATGCCCTGCCACAGGCTCCGTGTATCTCTGCAGTCTTTAAAGTGACTGGTTATCTTATTCGAGTATTCCTGTTTTGCTTTCCTGATGCCGTCGGACAGGTCGGCTCTCGCTCTTCTCAGGCCAGTTTCATCCCCGGCTCTGAAGGCGTTGTTTCTGGCCCTCAGCAGCCGATGCACTTCCCCTGTCAGCCATGGCTTCTGGTTAGCCCGAGTGATGATGGTTTTTATATGAGTCACATCATCAATGCACTTACTCATGTAAGAAGTAACAGTGTCTGTGTACTCCTCAATGTCTGTGTGATTGTTGTATGTGGCTGCCTGCTTAAACATTCCCCAGTCTGTTGTGTCAAAGCATGTCTTGGAGAGCAGAGGAGGCCCCATCTGGCCACACCCATGCCTGCTTCAGAACCGGTCTGGTGACTGAGGTAATGCCTTTTAAATATAACGAGAGCCTTAACAAAAAAAGAAGCTTTTTACATTTCACAGGTTTGAAGAATAATGATTGACAGCAACAACTGGGTGAAAAATAATGAAATGGTTGACATTTTAGACCACATGTAGGCCCCACACATGCAATTCATCACCCCACAGCTATCTGGGATCATGGGTGACTTCTGTTTAATAAGCTTTAAGGCCTAGCCTGGGTCATTTGTTGTTTACGTTAATTAATTAACTAATTTAGAGCTCGTGATATGGCTGCTTTCCAATTAAATCAAATAGAGACAAAAATAAGTCCTTGTTGTATAATTCAGAAAACATAAAATGCGGCTGCTAAAGTTTTTTTATGCTTGACAGCCACTTCCGTGTAAAAAAAAAACAAACTTCTATCCACCCTGCACTTCCTCTCGTCCGCTGTGGGAAAGTTTCTCCACAAACTGCGTGAGTTGTTTCGCCCATTGCACACAGACAGGAATGTGAGAGCAGCAGCCCCGCATGTTAGTATGTAACATTGCAGCTCGTTCGGACAGCCATATAAATGTGGTTTGTTTATGTATTTCATGTATTGTTTACCTGTGGACAGGACCGAGGTGGTGCTCAGTGTCCGCGGAGAGTCGCTCCTCCACAACAACCGAGTCGCTGCAACCTGCGCTGCCGACGAGAGCGCAGGCAGTCTGGGAGAAAAGTTTGCAGAGAGGCAGCGTACAGCCACTCTCATCGCCATCTTCTGTCAGTGTGTGTGTCTGTCCGACTCGGGTGCACTTACATTTGACAGCGGGAGCGCGCACCATCCCACTGTGGGCGGACTCCCGCCGGGAAGAAGGGAGCACGGTGGAGGGAGGAGGGTGCAATAACTGTGCAATAATTGCACCTGTTTTCACTCATTATTCATTGGAAATTAACACTAATACTGTAAAAATATGACATGTAAAGGTTTTGCATTAAAAATTGGACTTGAGTAACTATCACAAAATGGCTACTTAAAGTAGCAAAAATAAAAGAAATGCCCCTTTTAAATTGTTATATTGAATTATTTTCATAAATGCATTCACATCTAAGGAGCATGCTAATGTAGTGGGTGGTCGAGGTAGAGCTAATACCTCATTTTATACACACTGATTCATTTTTAAAAGAGGATGTATGTTCTGCATGTAGAATCTAAATGTATAAAGTAACTGGTAATAACTAGCTGTCAAATAAAGGGAACAGTGTCACAAGTAGGCTACAATATGTTCTGCTGAAATGCAGTAAAGTAGAAGAAGAAATTAGAAGAAAATCAAAATAATCAATTAAAGTAAGGCCTAACAGTTTACAGAGTACAGTCATTGAGTAAATGTACTCAGTTAATTCCTCTCTTGCAAAAAGATTGCTTTGAAAACGAGATGGTGAGTTATATGCACCTGATGCTACCCTTGTACATCTCATAAATAAGTGTGGATTTTAAAACTTGCTTTAATTAAATACGAAAAGAGGAATTTTGAAGTTGATTCGGTAGCCAATGGATTTATGTAAGTACTTGAGTAATATGTGACGTTCCCTTAGAGACTTGGTAATGTTTACACCAGTAAGGCTTGTGCAGCCCAGAATGGTTTTGGGGACCAGGGTGGGAAATGTTGCAAAACAATGTGTTCAGTTACTTTTCTTTTTTTTTTACACAGAACAGAAACTGTGGGAAAGAAAATAATTGTGACATGAAATTTGACAAAAATCATAAAGATTGTCTTTTTAAAAGTAGCTTTTCTAATTTCATTAAAAATGAAGGTATCTAAAGACAGCCTAATAAAAGATCATTTCTTACTGGCATTTCATTATAATTGTATGCTTAATTATTGTCCTGCTGTAAATGTTGATTAAGCTATTTATTCAGCTGTAAGGTCAGTGTAATTATGCCAGACTATGCTCTGTCCCAGTGGAAGAGTCAAAGAGAATCTCCTCCCCAGCACTAAAGAAAGTATCAGTCTAGAATTCATGTAGATCATTCAAATAACTTTTCTCATGTGAAGAAAAGTTACTATTACGACAATCCATGAGCCTCAAAGCCACCAAAAGCCTATAATCATATTATGTAATCTCTTAAAATGCATGAAATGTTCTGTAAACAGACCAGAAACATCATGAGAGCAAACAAAGTTGATTCATATTCACTTTATTCTGACAGTCTTGTTTAAACTTCTTGGCAGAAGAATATTGAATTTGTGGAGTCTTGCTCAAAAAGTCTCAGCCATGGAATACAAGCAGAGCTGGTAAAACAGATGGATACACAGAGCACAGGTGACTCAGTGTTATTATGTGGTGTATCTACGTGTATCTGGTAGCCAGAATCAAGCACCCTGTGAAATATCTCAAACTATATTCAAAAATATTTCGCAGAAGTTTGCATACAACAGCAGATCACACACAATTTCCTGATCAAATACAATCCATTTATCGTCCGGGTGACAGCGAGGATTAAAAGGTCTCCTTACAATCACTCGAGGCGGACGCAGCAAATATGATCACAAACGTGTGAGAAATACAAAAAGAAGCAAATGTCATCGTTTACCAGTCGTTACAATATAACTGAGACAAGAAGATTTCCCTTAACGAAAGCAACAATCAAAACCTTTGACAGACTTAACATTGATAAAACAAAAAGGCTGCAGGCTCCACCGATGACCACAGTGAGGTAAAGGCTCCGACTCCAGACGGACTCCTGCACAGATGTAACAGCAGGAGTGGTCCTGTCATTAGACGGAGGTGCCCTCTGTGGGCGCCGGCTTGTTGTCGTCAGGCTTCATCGCTGGGAAGAGCAACACCTCCTGTGAGACAACAAAACTGTCAGCTGAGGGTTTCTAATTCTTACAGCATGTACATCAAACAGGACTATCTTGATGATCTTATCTCTTTAACCCCCCGTGTCCCGTTAAATGTGTTCTTCTGTTTTTCAGTCTGAACAAAGCCTAAAATCCTAATGAGGTCAACGCACTGAGGGAAGGCGTCATGTGGTCACACAGATTACCTGCATGATCAGCAACAAGTCTGTTCCGATTTTAACTCTTTATTTTAATAATTTGTGACTTTAAATAGGTCCTTTTAGAATTACGGTTTTGTTTCTGCCATGTACCTGAAAGGGGACACAGCGAGACTCTACAACCAAACCAAAGATAAAGTCATGGAAGCACTGAGGAAAGTGGGGAGGATGGTAGAAACACGCTATGCATCAATACAAATTATGCTGTGTTTAAAAAAAAGCAGATAGCCACAGTGAGAAAAAAATGAATGATGTATCGAAACATTTTCACAAACAAAAGGAGGACCCCCTCATAGAAAAACAGTTCCAGAGCACTACTTGTGGTCAAAACACCACCGTTTCCTCTCATGTAGTTTGTCGTTGTGGTACAAGGACTGAAACATGACATGCATGTGCTAGCATCATGATTCATACGACAGCTTTACCTTGATGTTGTTGGAGTCGGTGAGGAACATGGTGAGACGATCGATGCCCATCCCCCAGCCGGCAGTTGGTGGCAGTCCATATTCCAGAGCGGTGCAGAAGGTCTCATCAATGAACATGGCCTCATCGTCGCCCTCTGCTTTGGCCTGAAAAAGATCCACCATGAAAATGATTAACATGCACCAATATACACACTCACACTAACAATACAGAGTCTTAAACCTTTATGATGGGACCATGTACCATCATTCTATACACACCATGGATTGCTGCTCGAAAAGCTCCCTCTGTCTAATCGGATCATTCAACTCAGTGTAAGCATTGCAGATTTCCTTCTTCATCACAAAGAGCTCAAAACGCTCCGTCAGGCCCTTCTGTGATCTGTGCCTGTAATAATTGAAGCAGTGTCAGCATGAACCTGAGCATCACATCTTTAAAGGGTAGATACGAGGATGAAATGAGGCGTTTCTCACCATTTTGCTAAAGGACTCATGATTTGAGGGTGTTCACAGATGAATGTGGGGTTGATACAGGTGACCTCAAGGAAATCTCCAACCAACTGTGGAGAAAAACTGTATTAGTAAAGACCTCACAGTAAAATAAATAAATAAAAGGAATAAAGCAACAAAAGACAGACGCTGATGTTCATCAATGGAGCACCTTGTCAAGGAGGCGGGCCGTGGTTCTGGGTGGAGGACATTCAACTCCTTTCTGTGCACACAGGTCGTCAAAGAATTTACGCGTCTCTGAAGACAAAAGAGTGAAAGAGAGAAATCTGCTGTTAGAATAAAAACATTTGAAATATAGAAATGACATGAAGACTACATCCTGTATTTGTGAGAGAACGTGTGAGAGAGATGGAGAATGTCACAGAAACAAAAGCGTCTCTAACATTTCAGAGGCAGTCGTCTTCTCACATAAAGTCCATCTGTACATCTCTACAGGCTCTCACCATCACTGTCGTAGCTGTCAGTAGGAGGGAACTTCACTCCCGTGATCTTCTCCAGGTCGTGTGTCATGCTCAATCTCCTGAATGGCGGCGTGAAGTCAATCTCTTGGGCCTGTCCCTCCGGACCATCGGGGTGATAAGTCACCTTGTATCCTCCAGTGATGTGTTTCACCATTCCTGAAGCAAAGAGGGCACCGCTGAGTTAACCAGAGCAGCTCAGTGGAGACCTTTCCTGTGACAAAACTCAGAAGAAATGGCGCTCTGGCCGATTCACATATTAAAATAGCTCATTACCGACTTCATACTTTAAAGAATTTCTTGATGTGGAAGTCTCCTTATCCTAAATGGACACATTAGTTAGGAGACTGCCGTGGCCTCTTAAACAGGTGCAAACAGGTCGGCTCTTGTTGCATCTGATGTGACAGCTTCATGTTTTGAGTGTCACTTGCCAAACAGGATTTTAAAGGACACCTGTAACGACAATCTAAACAAGTCAAGTCAGATCTTAGCAAGACTGACAAAAGTTTTTTGCTAAGAACTGCCTTTTCTTTCCTTCATTGGTATGTTAGCCAGTTGAACTATTTCTCACTATGCTAACTATCCATGTGTTCCTTACCTGAGAGCAGTTTCTCTGTGATTTCCATCAAGTCATGGTAATCGGCATAAGCCATGTAGAATTCACAGGTGGTGAACTCCGGATTGTGAGTAAGATCGATGCCTTCATTCCTGAACTGACGACCAATCTCATACACTCGGTCCATTCCTCCAACCACAAGCATCTGTGGGGAAAGTTTGATATGCAGCGCTAATATTGAGACATTTAATTACAGTTGAGGGGGGTCAAGTTAAGTTGATGTATTCAAAGAATTAATGTATTTCTGTACACAAATTTCACTACAAATGAACAGAAATATGGAAGTAAATGATGACTGAGAAGGATGGTTCTTGAAAGTGATGGATTACCTTGTGGTACAGCTCAGGTGCGATCCTCATGTACAGGTTCATATCCAGCTCATTGTGGTAAGTAACAAATGGACGGGCCACTGCTCCACCAGGAATGATGTTCATCATCGGTGTCTCAATCTAAAGTAACAGAAAACACGATTCAGCAAAGCTACACTGACCAACTCTGTTCCTTCAGTGTGGAACAAACCTACAAACTATCGGAGAATTATAAAACACCTAAGTGTTTGTTTTGAGTCCTCAGCTTGTAAATACATGAAATATACTGTTCAATTGATTAGTTGTGTGACGATGTCAACTTGGATGTCTCAATACACTACAGACACCAACTCTTACCTCCAAAAAGCCCATCTGGTCCAGGAAACTGCGCAGGTATGTGATGATTTTGGCACGAGTTATGAACTTTTGCCTCACGTAGTCGTTGAGAATCAGATCCAAGTAGCGCTGGCGGAAACGTGTTTCCTTTGACAAAAAGATGACACTTTGGTGAGAAAAATAAATGCTTCAACGTTGCTCATTGCTGTTGTATCGACTGGTCACCTTGTCCTCAAACAAACTCAGTAAAACTAACAGAACATTTAACAATGAAAAGCTTTGAGGTTTTTCTCTTTTGTGACACTGCAACTGAGGCTGGCTGAAAATGAAAACTAATTAAATGACAGCAGAGGTGATTTTCAAATTATGTCAAAATCAGAGCAGCGGTCCCCAACCACCGGGCCGCGGACCGGTACCGGTCCGTGGGTCATTTGGTACCGGGTAGGGTTGTCACGATACCAAAATTATGACTTCGATACGATACCTGCCATAAGTATCACGATACCCGATACTTACGATACGATGCCAGAATTCGATACAATACCATAAATACGATACTGGTATATTTATCTATACTAGTAATACATAAAACATCTGTACGGTTCCCTTTTTTACCAGCTTGTCCCTGCCCTGCTTTTTGAATACTTAACAAATGGCATTAATATTAGTATTAGCCTACAGCAAGATATTAATGAAAACTACAAGGTGCCGTGATTGCTGCTGACATCTGTCTGACTGTCTGTGGGAGTGGGTGGGTAAACAATGCTTCATTTACTTGCAAAGTGAGTTTGATATTTTCACTTCATATTTTATCTTAATTCATGGAATAATTATTTTTCCTTAACTAAAAATAATTAGCTCAAGATCCACCCTCAGGCTCCACCAGCACGGAGCCATTTTGCATTAATTGTGTTTCATTTAGTACACGTTTGTGTGCATTGTGACCTCATGATCATACAGGCTTGTTGTCAAACTAGGCTAAGGCTACTCGTGTTAGCTGTCTATGGGTGAGCTTGGGGGTGTTCATGTTTATAATCACATTTGCTTACCCGTCGTTCTTTGAACTCTTTAAAAAGGTCGGGGTGTCTGTCTGAAAGGTGCTTTGCCGTGTTAGACGTGTTGCCTCACTTGGTCTGTGGCTTTGAAACACGTTTCGCAGACGGGTCTCTGTAGGTCAGTGGGCTTTCCTTCACTGTCTGCAATATAGCCAAAGTACTTCCAGATGATACTTCTGGCATCTTTTTCTCCAACAAGCCGAGGACGGTCGGTAAAAGCTCCTGCATGTCTCCCCTGTGATCACTCTCTGTGAGTGCGCGCTGCCTGCTGTGTGAGCGCTGGGCAGCCCCGCCCCCTTGCAGTCAATGCCTGCAGGCAGCATGACAGGGAGCGGAACAGCGAGTGCGCTCTGATCGCGCGCTATTTCAATAAAGTATCGATACTAAAAATATGCAAAATCGTATCATTTTTAGCGTACAGGTACCGCGGTACCTTTTTAGTATCGATACACCGTGCGACCCTAGTACCGGGCCGCGTTTTTTTGATTATCAGTCTGAAAGAAGTTTTATTTTGAAAAATGACCGGAATCTGTGCCAATTTCATCCGCCTGTGGCTCTTGACATGTCAAAAAAGTATGTTTGAGACAACAACTCTCCCGGTTGTTTTGGATTAAAATCAAGGCCGAGTATCCTGAGATCGCTAACTAACCCCTAAATGAGTAAAATTTAACAACTAAACGTGATTTAGTCCGACTAGCCCCGCCCTAAATGCACTGAAAATAGTGATCCATAAGAACTAATGTTTCTGCTTTGTGTCGTCCATTCTCACTTTTTAAACGGGGTATTTGCAGAAGCGTGTGATTTAGTGTCTTTCTGGGAACGAGGACATGGTGCAGTGAGTCTCTCACTATCTGAGTGTCTTAATCACAACGGGCATTACCTTGTCTTTGAGGCCAAAGTGAAGGTGGGGCAACATGTGCAAACATGGCGACAGTAGGGTCATCTCGATGGGAATGATGCTCAACTCCCCCTTTTTTGTCTTCCCTGGGTTACCGTGGACACCAATGATATCTCCGCGGCGCAGTTTGTTGTTGATGGCCACAAAGGCGTCCTCAGACTTGTAAGTCCTGACAGAGTAAGACAAAATATGCAGAAATTAAATCACTGCTTAATCATCCACAGGGAGAAGAACACATAGTGCGAGGTGAAATGATATGCTGTACAACATTTCACAACACAAACGTGTAATGATATGAATAATCTGTCTGAGATAATCACATAAACAACTAATCTTTTTAAAGAGTTGAGTGGTTTTGCAGTTTTTGGGCTGGTAACAGGACGGACATTTGTTTCAATAGCAAGCACTACATCAGTGTGTGACATCATCAAACTTCCCAAGAACTCCAAGAAGTTTAACAATGTTTCCGTCTTTCTGTTTTAACTTGAACTCACAAATCCATGCAGCGCTGTCCGACTCTTCATCTGTCTGCAGTCATGATGCCTCTAAAACTATGTGTGTTAACCACGGCTATCATTGTGTACCTTGAGTTTGCCATGACTTGCAACTTGACGCCTTCACCCCGCAGGTCGTAGAAAATCAGCTTGGCACCAGAAGCCCTCTTGGCATGGACACGGCCTGTAAATCATACAAAATGATTAACAGAGCATCTACTGCTGGGGGTACAGTGCACATACAAAATGGAAAACACAAATGTAAGATCTTAAACCATTGCTGGTACCTGACACACTGAGAACAACATCCGTCAGCTGATCTCCAGGCTGTAGAGGAGTGTATTTATCGATGAAGTCTGTGAGGGACAAGTCGACATGATACTTGTGAGGGTACGGGTCCTCTGCTGTGCCTTTCAGTTCCTGGATGGCCTGGGTGCGGATCTTGTAGTATTGCTACATCAGAGGGACACAGATTACATTAATACAAAAATATCTAAACATTAAGGGTATAATAAATGTAAGAGTAAAGTATATGATCTCACATTTGGGTCAAGGGTCTCCTCATCCAACCCACAGGCATTTTCCACTCCTTGGTCGTTGGATTCTTTCCTTTGTTCCAACTGCTCTTTGATCTTGGCTTCTTTATCGGACACCTTCTTGTCCGCTTTCATTCGTCTCTTCAGCTCACTGATAAGACAGAGGAATGAAAGATCAGTCATAGGTTTGATATTGTAATTTGCTGTCGATGATGCAACTACAAAATTAAATTGCATGGATGTTCAAACTGTTTCACAAAACACAACGGCACACAAATACATGATTTCCCACATAACCACACTGCACATGTTATTCTGTTCTGGTGTTTGAAATAAAAAACAGCAAACAAGGCCACGCCACAATCAACTAATAACAGAGACAAGCACTCATGCAGAAAACGGAAGGATGACAAAAGGTTGGTTGTTTTTCTCATTGGAATGGAAATCCACCAACCTTTTGTCACCTCTCCAACGGATCCCGTAAATTTGAGCCGAGACTGCATCTGTACACGGGGCAGTGCATTTTAACCACTGTCCCCTGACCCCAAAGGCTTGGCACAGCTGCTGCCTGGCTGCCCTGACCAGACACAGCATGCTGAGCTACCACAGTCAGCGGACAGACCTGAGAAAATAGACAGACAATGTCGCTTACAGCATATACAACAGAGGCTGTCTTTGGCCCACCAGGTAATATATATATTTATATCAATAAAACTGTAGTGGGAATAACTCTACAACCCCAAACAAAGACCCTCGCCAGAGTACACATCCAGCCAACGAGGTAAAAACACTCACGTACAAAGAAAAACGGAAGAAAACTACATTTTAATTGAGATTGGGTTTCCTTTTCCTTTTAGCCAGGGGTGTGTCAGAGATAACATAACGTTACTGCTAGCCCATAACGCCACAGAAAGTCAAGAACAACGAAGGACAACACAGTTAGCATCATTTAAGAACTGTCTAAACCGTTTTATACCCGCTAAAATGCAAAATAAAGTGCTCTGCGAGAGTAAAATGATTAAATACACCATACGTTAAGATTAATATCGAACACAGGGAAAAGAAACCAAAACGATTTCACGACCAATGTGTGGAGAACATTTCTATGATTGTACTGTGGATCTTGTAGTTCTTCCGAGAAGTAAAAGGCACTGTCGCTGTGGGATTCAGGACTACAACTACCAGAGACACAAACGAACTGCATCCTGGGATGTGTAGGCTTTGTGGCGTGTCACCATATGGAGCATGGACGTAACCCTCACTTCGCTATCACCTGATGCAACACTTCACATTTCATAGCCCAACTGAAACGCTCATAACTGCTAAAACAACAACTTAACCGAAGACACCGACACCGTGTGAGGAGTTGAGAGTGGTTAACATGCGACGGAAGAAAATAATAAGCTCACTTTTTGCTGAGTTTCTCTCCGTCCACCGCTGTCACGTCAGCCATGTTGTAGATGCTGCGCTCAGAAAGATCAAATGACGCGCACGCGCCGCAAAAACGCGAGATCTTGATGGTGCGTTTGCGTGAGTGTCGGAAATCCGTAAACGGAAAAGAGTGAAGTATACTTCAGGAAAATACAAATATATCCACAGTACCACAAAAAAATCGATTGTGGACCGTTGGAGGTTGTATGTTTTTGTGTGTATATAATCTGGCTGGTCAACAGGTAATTTTGACCTGAAGAAGTGCTAATATTAGGGTTAGTAACAGCTTCAAATTCAGCATCAACTTTTGTCTTTATTTTAAACAGACAACTTACATGTGTTCTTTGATTGCGACTTTTACTTTTGTAAAGATCTGCAATTAAACTGTGATGACACTTCTTATGTAAGCTCATTTATCAGGTGGGCATTCAATGTGGTTATTAAGGTGTCGACCAGTTTAAATGTGCATATCACAACTTCAAATGAATCAAATCCAACATGAACTGTAGGGTTTCAGAACTCTAATGATGTAAAGACAGACCACTTTACTTCCTCTTCTGTCCAATTTTACTCAGGCTCATACAAAGCTCATATCAAATTATTACAGCACATTTTTAAGAAATTTATCTTGAGTGTAAAAAGTCTGGATCAAACCTCACATGGGTTTTTTAAATCACTTGAAAATGATCTTTAGCTGTGTCAGAGCAGGTGCTTTGGCACGGTATCAATTAAAACTAAAATCACATATTTCTGAATCAATGTGTATCCTCATCCCCCCCAGCTTACACCAAAAACATGAAATAAAAGCTCAGGGGCCTAACATTTAAAGAATATATGTTTAATGTAGATAGCAGCAAGTTTACAGAAATGTAATTGCAATATAATTAAAAACAGCTGTGAGCAATCTGCACATTAGGAACCACTGCACCAGTAAACACTAAGCCTGGATCCACAAACTAAGCAAGAAGGCAATATAGATGACTGAAAAACAATTAGTGAGCCTTGTTTCACACACACACACAAAAACATGACTGAGATGGTTGTTGAGAAGAGAAATTTGCATTTTAACTGATTAAAATATTTAAAATCGGTTACAGGCGACAATGAAAGCAAAGAAAATATTTCAACACGATACATAAATAATAGAAAGAGCATCTACTTTGGTTTCTCCTTTTTGCTGAAAACTGGAGATGCTATTTAGAAAAATATATATTCAAAAACTAACAGATCTACATTTACAGTATATTAGCTGCATAGCAGTTTCAGGGAAAATTTGTCTGCATCTACGTTGTACAACATAAATGCAATGGATACTTCAGTACAAACAAGTTAGATGGATGACAGAAATTGCTCTACACATTTATCTGGTCACTGTTGTCGAGCATTTAAAGTCTTATGGCTTAAAACATTTTTTATGTACATGTACGATATCTACTCTCAAGTGACATTTTAGGGGGAAACACCTGTGATGGCAGATTCAATTTGTTGATATTAAATTAATGGATAATGTTAAAAGAAAACCACGTGTTCTATTGCAAGAAACAGGGAAAGTTAGAGTCTGCAGCATCTGACGGCAATATGGGAACTTTTATCAACAATTACCCTCTTTTCCATAGTTAGTAGAGACTGTATAATGAGTCACTCTTTTATATATTTCTGATCTCCAGTTACATTGTAAATACACAAGTGAGGAAACTGTAATTTCAAAAAAGTAATTACCTCCACAGTATGTGCATAACAGAACATTCTTAGTGAGACATTTACAGGCAGCCTACAATCACATCAGTTCTATATTCACAGTGAAAATACTGAAATTTGTTGGTCCTGTTTTGAGGGATTAAAACCTGTTTAACCATTTGGTCAGGAGGGACGACAAGGCCAGCGGTCCAATAATAAGCCTTGAGCAAGCACCTGCTAAGTACATTAAGTTGTGTATTATTACAATATCCCAAAAATATAACTGTGCACAGGAATGTACATGTTATTCATGGTCTACAATCTCATTTAAATGCATCACCACCATCTTCCCAAGGTGCCAGTTACAGTATCAGCCTTTGTGTGGGGGGGGGGGGGGGGGGGCAAATGACATTACTTGTTATGAATACAGAAAATATCTTCACGCAACTGATAAAGGAAAACAATTTAGATAATAAACACCACACAAATAAATTAGATATGCTTCTCCGAAGAGAGAGACTGGTACTACACAGATTAAAATACAAAATAAAAAAGATCTAAACTTTGTAAAACAAACAAATAGAAATAAAATCATAAATACTCAACACTGGAAAATCTTAGTTCTTCTATTTCACAAGTTGAAGAAAGCCGATCACAGACAGCTCTTTCCTCCAACGTCAGGTTTCCTTCAGGAGTAGGGTCCCTTTAAAAACCACGCACAACCGTTCAGACTCGTACTTCCTCAAATCACATTCGTCAAGTTTCCATAATCTCCATCATAAAACAGCGGTTTGTGACTTTCGTTCATGCACACACTTACAGTGAAACTAAACATGACACAAACGTGCGTTTCTTTCCCAAACCAACACAACAAACCAACGGAAAGAACAGTGTGGCAGCAGGACAATCGTGACCAACAATGAAACCATCTATGTCTATGTTTTTCTTCAGAAATAAATGGAAAATAAAAGCTCACGAGCCATAAAACTGGCCTGTCATCAGGATTTAAGCAAAGCGAGATTTGAGTCAAACTTTGGTCCTGAGGCCACTGGACGACTCCTGACGACTGCATTTACAAGAAAACATATAAAATGGGCTCCGTTACTGCATGTTAATACCTTAACCTGGATGAGGTGTATAATGTACAGTTTGCTTCTCTTCTACATTCACTAAATCAGTCACATTAATAAAACTGGTTGACAGAAAAGGCTCTTTTCTAGCTGATTTAAGAATACTATTCCAGTTCATGCGTGCCTGACGCAGAATGATGCAATCAAAATGACACGAAAACACATAATATTAATAATATGCTATATTAAATTCCACTCTCTCTACTATAGATGCGTTTGATTTAGAGTGCTATGCCAAGTGAAATAATCTTATTTGAATAAAAATGTCTCGATCTACATTTTTCACTGGTTTTGGGAATGAATAGTTGAAAGTTGTAACAGCATGTCTCAAAATGTATCCTCTTCACTGTAAACAATGAGGAAGAGGCGGCTGACAAAAAACCCCACCACCTCCTGTGGGACTGTACCGTACCCTCGATGAGTAAAGTGGTCACAAAGAACAGCATCGTAACGTGCTGAACATACATGTAAAAAGAAAAGTCTCAGCCAATATTTGTTTGATTCGTTTCTATTTTTCTATCATATTTCTACCGCCACACTTTCTTAAAAGATCCATCTCTTTGTCATGTATTAAAAGGAGAATCTGCTCTAAAAGGGTAGCAAACTGACAGTTTGGTTTGGATGAATACGGACTAAATGTTAGCCTGAAAAGGTTTGCTTATCTACATCACAACATGTCTTCTGCACACTGTGGTGGAGATGGTAAAGGATCTCATACTGAAAGATATGTTTCACAGCTGGAGATGAGCGTCACTGCAGAGCCACACAGACAGCTGTTGGCTGAACTTCAAATATTTTTTACAGGTATTACTGCAACGAACCGGTCTAGACAAGAATAGATCTAATTTATCCAGGTCTCTTGTAGATCGCAACAAAATGCCACAATACTAGTCATACACCTACTGAGCACAGATTCTTTCTATATCATTAACGAAAACCGCCCATCAGCGACAGCTTGAGTGAATATATTCATATTATCAGGTGCAAGCTAGCTGCTACAACATTTAAACAATCGGCACCCTATAGACACTTGTTTGGGATTACACATCAGGTTAGTGTAGAACACTTTTCCACTTTCTTCTACCTCTCATTTATCTGCCTCATCTCTAACCTTCTTTCAATACACTTTCTGCACCGTTGGGTGAAAATAATTTCAAACCACGTCAACTACCTTCCACATCATCGATGTCTTCAACCATACATACCACAGTCTGTCGAAACCTTGCTGCTCTACCGCACTCTCCACCTTCCATGCAACAAAAATATAAAACAAGTATTAAAGGGAAACCACGAGACATGGAAACCGCAAGACACTTTGGAGACTTCAGACAAACGGCACAAGAGCCAAGAAATGACATCACTGACAGTCTATCTACAGATACACACGAAACTTCACAAGTTAAATGAATAACGAGACCACTAGGTTACTGTACTTCTGGAGGAAACGTTGAAGAACAAAGCACCAAATGGTGTTTGTCCTCTAAGTAATGACAATTTAGTCTATCTAATTCTGCACATTTGTTACAATGGGGGGGGGGGGGGGGGTCAGTCAGTCGTGAAGTCAATAAGAGATTTTCACTTTTCTTGGTCAGCCCACTCAGCCAAGAAATTCATAGTTCACTGTCTGGACATTGATTTCTCCAGTTTGTCCTCAACAATCAGATAACTGAAACCAGATATTGTGTTCGGGCAGAAAAATAACAAGAGTTCAGATTTAAGAACATAATATTCGGTTTGTCTCAAACTTCATGATGCAGGGCTAATTCACAATTATTTGACTGCATGTAGTAGTGTTGTGTCTACTTTTCTGCATTTTACAATCATTCTACATATAAAAATGAAATGACGAGGCTAGTATGAGCGAGTTAAGTTGCTGCCGGACTCGTGCAGGCTGACCATCAGGTCATCCATCTTCTCCATGTTCTGAGAGGCAGTCATGCTGTTCTGCACGGGCCCAGACTGAGACAGGGACTGGCTGAGCAGAGACTGGATGTGCGCGTCACTCTCTCTTTGGTTCTGACCAGACTGGCTGATGGCTATAATCTGATCCGACAGCGTGTTTCCAGGAGTATTCATCAGCTGGTCACAATCTGCAGGGAGGGAACAGAATGAGTTTACAAACCCCACACGTTACAGTGTAGGTTTGTACAGCAGGTTTAATGTTCCACGTTTCTTTCTGCTTTTGAAACGCACACATACTTTGGTGTTCAACTGTAGTTTAGTTATCCACTAAGGAAGGCCACAAGATGTGGCTGAAGGCTCAAGTCAATGGACCTTGTGATGAGAATGCTCTTGTCAATAAATACAAATCTAAATAAATTATAGAAATTGTAAACCAATGTTTTTGGGGAATTAAAAGAGGATTTATTTTTTCAGGGTTGCACATAGATTTCCCATTTGGTTCCCTGTTTACTTTTTTCACCATTTGACAATTCTACTATCTTTTATACATCAACTACTATCCTTTATACGACTGCAAAGACCTCGTCATGAAAAAAACTATGTCAATTTGCTAAGGGAGTTAACAAAAGCTCTCATTGGCTATCAGACAATTTAGAAGGTGGTTCATATAATATTTGCCATCGGTCATTCATACTGCAAGATCATTAAAGTGCACCTGTGTAATCAATTCCTTACCGTTCTGAATCCCAAAAAGGAAGAGGCCCGGTTGTTGAGGCTGGCTGGGCTGATTGATGCTCCCACTGACAGCAGTCTGAAACAGAGTCCCTGGCTGTTGAACAGGGGAGGAGGTGGTCGTTTGGAGGTTCGCCACGCCGTTCTGTGAGGCAAACATGGCTGACTGTGCGAGCTCCTGAGCAGCCAGTCCACCCTGCAGGGAGGCCATGTTAGACTGAGGCATAAAGAGGCCCACAGGCTGCTCCTGCCGGCTGGTTGAGCTGCTGCCCAGCTGCATCGGCTGTTGCTCCTGAAATATGACTTGCTGTCGTGGATCGGTGGGGTTCCCTAAGGCCATGGGCTCAGAGCGATCCTGCTGGTTTACTGTCACCATGCTGGCTTGGGAAAAGAGCAGAGAGGGGTTTGGAGGCTCTTGGGAAACTAGACTGCTGCTGGTCAGCGGTGGCATCTGGCCCTGGCTGCTGAACAGGAGGCTGGAGGCCTGATCCGGAGAGGACAGGGGGTTGTTGCAGAACAGTAGGCCAGTCTGCTGTTGCTGCTGCTGCTGGCCTGGGGAAAGTGTGTTTGCAGATGGATGTGGGGAGATGTTCTGAAACAGGGAAGACTGCTGGGCTGGCTGCGTGTGGGGCGGAGGCTGGGAGGGCGGCTGCTGCTCCATGGGGCTTCTCTGTTGGATCGGGGGGAGCTGAGTTTGAGCCTGAAATACTGATTGTGGTTTAGGGGCAGGCGTTTGTAGAGCACTGAGGAAGGCCAGCTGCTGCTGCTGCTGCTGCTGTTGAGCACTACTGGTTGTGAGCTGAGAGGACAGGGATGTCTGAGGGAGGAAAAGCCCAGGGGTTGAGGGCTGTTGGTCCGGAGACTGTAGTACTGTCATGGTGTTTTGGAAGAGAGCGGCCTGGACCTGCTCCTGAGAGGCTTTCTGGAACAACGTTCCCTGTGAATCTTGTGTTTCAGCCAAAGAACCGGGATTGTGGAACATGGGTGGTGAAGGGTGTGATGGTGTCTGCTGGAGGAAGTTGGTCTGAATTGAGAGCAGATTACTCGCCTGCTGAAAGAGAGCTGCCTGTTGTTGCTGCTGCTGTTGTTGTTGTTGTTGTTGTTGGAAAAGAGTCCCCTGGTTTGGCACCACCCCCTGAGATGGGCCCTGCTGCTCTGCGTTCTTGGCCTGTGGGGCGTCCTGAAACATGCCACACTGCATCTGAATCTGTGACTGAAACAGCTGCTGCTGTAAATTCTCCAAAACTTGCTGCTGTTGAAGCTGTTGTTGCTGGATTTGTTGCTGCTGAATTTGCTGTTTTTGGATCTGTTGTTGGTGCTGGATGTGCTGCTGCTGCTGTTTGGCCATTGAGTTGTCAGACTGAAGTGGTAAGTTACAGAACCCTTTGGCTTTAAGCTGCCTCACTGCCTCCTCCAGCTGGGCGACTTCGTCTGGGGGGAAAAGAGGCAGTTGCTGCTGTTGAGGTGCAGGTTCTCCACACAACCTCCCCACAGCTGCAGAGCCGCTGCCGGGCCTCTCCTGTCCGAGGCCCTCTCTGGGCTCCAGGAGGAACTGCTGTGATCCCTGCTGGAGCAAAGAGTCGGCGGGCACAGAGAAGGAGCTGGTGGCTGCAATGTCCTGCTTCTGAATAATGCCTAAGGGCTCCGTGTTGGGAAAAACAGGAGCCTGGGCTTGGTCAGGTTCGCCCGCAGGGTTCTGCTGGGCTGGACACAGGTCACCAGTCTGCTGAAAACACAAGATAAAAGATAAAAGATATGCTTTATTTTGCTTTTAGATTTTGTGGTCAGATTTATTGTGTTGTCTTTAATGTTAAAACTGTCCACAAATAACACTTCTCTTCCAGACTAGATAATTCAGTATGAACTCAACTTAATTTTATTGAACATTTCTGTGATTTGACTTTGACAAACTTTAAATAGGTTACAGATCAATGTATCACCTTAAATACACCAGAAGATTGGAGGTTGCTGGTGACCTCCATCGGAGTGACATCTTCTCTCTTCACTAAAGGCAACATTGAAGGCATCAAGGCACCATCTAGAACTGTAGGAGCAACACCAAGGAATACATCTTATTGTTAAAATGTTATATTTTGCTTTGTGTTCAACTATTCAGAGAAGTGGCAGTCAACTGTGAGCTGGCAAGTACAGTGTATTAGTCATGAATAGCCTTCAAGCAGGATGTTACAATCATTGTTACAAAGAGTAGTTAACAAAGGGAAAATAACCTTTAATTTGTTCATCAAATGAACACGTCTTCACTGGAGAAGGCGGCTCTCTCTTCACAGGAACATCATTTTTTGCTGCAAGGGCAAACATCAACAGCTTTTTAGATATATGAGATTACAAAATTTGAAAATCGATGTAAACTTACAGCAAGATAATAGCTTGGTTTACTTTGTATGGAGGTGCGATAGGACCTTACAATTATGAAAAGTGCTAATGAAAGAGAGTCCTGAATGTGGAGAGCCCTGGATCTCTAGGTTTAGACATTGGCTGTTTATTGTGCTCTTGACAGATATCCCAACTGATTGCTAATACTTTCTCTGATCCTCCTTAACTGTAGGTGGTGCGCCAGCTGTGGTGCCAGCCAGTAAATCTAAAAAGAGTACTTTGTAAATAATGACCTCGTCATCAAAAATGTAGATGTTTTTTAACCAGCTTGACTCGTCATTAGTTGATTGTAAAAAGAGACGGATGTAGAGAAACTGTGTGATTTAGTGAATAAACTGAAACGGGAACAAACCTGAATCTGGAGTGTAGGTAAAGGGCTGAACATCATGGGATCTCCCGGCATTTGTCACCACATAGATTCCTACACACACTGACGAGGTGATGGCTTGGTTCTGGTACGGAGGAACCTTCACTATCACGTGATTCTAAAGCGGTGATCATTCAAAGAAAGTCAGCAAAAAAAGAACGATTACTACAGTAGGTATAACTGCACTTATCCAGTCAAAAGGTGAGTTGATTAGAACAAAGTGAAAACATATTCATCACTTTGTCTGTATCTTTTGCCCTATGGACACATCGTGAGCACGGGGGTGACGTGATATTACTGTGACTGCTGGAGGTTGTAATGTAAATATGTGAACTGAACTGGAGGTAGTTTTGAGCTACACAGAGATGACTGCATTCAGTTATGATTTGTCTTATAGATTTACCTAACATGCTCACTCTTTTTTACATGTTTGGTTCTTAAAATATTCATCAGTAATGCTCATAGTGTTGTTCATAACTCAGTGCAACCACGTACGGCAATATCTACCAAATGACGGGCAATTGCTGAATCACTAAGTTTAATTACGTTTTAATTCCACCTATAAACAGCTGGTGGCAGTAAAGCTTTGACAAATGTAGCATTGCCTCATAAAAGGGCAGAAAAGAAGACTACATGCCGACTTTCACAGTACTGGTTTTAAAAAAAAGCAGTCTAAACTGTAATGTTAGGAAATGCATTCAATATATTTGTTAGGCTTTGCAGATACACAACATGTGTATCAGCCAGAAACAGTGACTGTAAACAAAACTCCACAGTGTACCTGAAACAAAACACAAAATGATCTGCCTCTGAACATTTTGTTTACAAGGGCAAAGGTTCAGACTGGACTGTTGAGACACACTCAGTCCAGCTTTTGAGACCGAGGTCAGAACACAATGAGACTACTCAAACATTTGAACCAGCAGTCATTTAAGGTGATTACATCTAAAGCTCCGTACAAATCTGAAAAGGCTGCTTCTTTCTACTCAGCTGATTAGTAATAGGCATTAAAGCGACAGTTCAGAATTTTCAAGTACTTATCCTGAGTCAGTCAGTGTATTACCTCCAGTAGATGACGGGCGACACGCTCCCAGTTTGGAGAAACAGACAGAGCACTGGCACGGAAACTAAAAAATGAACTGCTGTGGACGGGGGCAGCAGCAAAATGTATTGAAATCTATGTCAGTTTAAGTGTACGCTGTATTTA
Organism: Melanostigma gelatinosum; assembly: GCF_949748355.1. Classification (NCBI taxonomy): domain Eukaryota; kingdom Metazoa; phylum Chordata; class Actinopteri; order Perciformes; family Zoarcidae; genus Melanostigma; species Melanostigma gelatinosum. Next base: position 14,664,854 of record NC_136635.1, read on the forward strand.
GAATGTCTTTACCGCTTTATCTTGTTCACAGACAAGCTGTTATCTACGCTCTCTTCAGAGCCACGAGACTCCTGACAAAAGTAATTTTGCCTCGCAGAACACGTGAGTATTTGGTCTACAGCTGCCTTAATCGGTTCGTTTGTTTTTGTTACTGTGTGACTCGGATGAGTCTGAACTAACGAAAATTAAAACACCAAAATCACACGATAAAACAAACAAACCGACCGAGAAAGCGGTAGTTCAGTAACTTCAGTTCTGAGAGGTCAAATGAAGGCCTTCTTGTCGAAGGAGTCTTGTGGCTTTGAAGAGATCGGGATAGTGGGGTCAGTTCCTCGCTGGAAAGATAGAGCAAGATGAAGCGCTGAAAATATCTTAAATGTAGCGTACACTTAAATTGATATTGATCTTTTTGGGTGGGCCTTATTTTTAGGCAGCATGTTGCAGCTGCCCTCGCTTTACTCCTGTGCAGGTATTCCTGTCTGTTTCTCCAAACTAGGGGCGTGCTGACAGCCATCTACAGTAGGTAATACACCGACTATGGATAAGTACAACACCAATTCAAAAGAAAATCAAACAATCTCTTTCATCATTCAGTACAAAAATACCACAATTGTACCTGGTGAAACAGCTCCATGTCAATTTCAGCCTCCGCCTTCCACGAGTTGTCATCTGGAACAGACAGAAGATGCAGCATGTTTAAGGGAGAACAATTATAATGCATGAAGCCAAAATATCCACAGACAAACGTATTCTTAAAAATAATAATTTCTTACCGGAGACATTCTCCTGAAATATGACTTTGGTGTCTTTAAGAAAGTTTTTGCCAATGATAAAGACCTCTTCTCCACCTCTCACTGAACAACTGTGCAGAGACTTCCTCAGGATTTCAGGCACTCCTACAGGCTGAGCTGAAAACAGACACACAGTTTTGAGAAGTGTCACTTTCACTGATTTTCACCAAAAAATACCCAGGTTTCATAAAAGAAACATTGGTTTAAACTCATTTTCACTCAAATTCTACAACGTCTACAATGCCTCAAAGTAATTGATTTAAATGCTAAATGGTTAAACTGTGTACGGTTTGTGTTCAGACTAAAACTCCACAACAAAAGATTAAACAGCCTCCTGCAGCACAATCCACTGTCGCAGCAATCCCACTTGAAGTTTATATTTGTGATCTGTGTCCCGACAGCCTGCAATCTAACAAGAAAACATTTTAAGACTTTTGAATGCGATTTAAGACATTTTTAATTCCTTCTAAGGCCTTTTTGTCGGCAATCAAATTCAATACATTTAAAGATGTTTCACGACCTGCATGTACGCTGACCACAGACGCGATCTTTATTTCACATCATAGAAATACTGGATATTTCTCATCAGCCTACAAAATGGCCATAAGAACGTTGAACAACCTGAAGCTCACACAGATTTTATTTTTCACTTCTCTACGCCACATGCACACACGTACAGATGCCAGGGGGGATTACTATTGTTGGTGGTTTTGTGGAAAGATATTTCCCTGGATTGCATGCTAACTGTGTAAACAATAGAAGTCCACACACACCTCTATTGTTTTTGTCCTTTCCTTTCTCCCCTGTCTCTCCCAAATCAACTTACACAGAAATGTTCTTATAGCCTAAAGCGTCTTTCCTGTTTACCAAACCAACCACACCCATCATGCTTTACACATTATCAAATAACACTTGAACCTGAGGGCACCCTTACACACTGTTGTCTTTTTATGTCCACACTTGGTGACAGTCTCCCGACCGCAGACTTGATTAAACTTCAGAAGCAGGATCTCTCATTTCAAAGAGGAGAAAATAGCTCAGTTTAAAATGGTAATTATTAATTTGTAAATTACAGATCAGCCGTCTGTTTTGCTTCTTGCAATTCTAGTGAAACTGGTTTATTATAGTAAAATAAAATACCAGGATTTCTGCATATATAATGACGTTCCCACAGAGTCAAACGCAAGGAGACTGACTTACTACACAGGATTGGAGATGAGGGAATCTGTAGCATGAGCACTGATCCATCTGGACGGGGGATGTTGACCCGAAACACCAGCCGAGCGCGTGTGCTCTTCTTCTTAGACCCTGCCACACCAATACGAGCCTCGACATCAGCATTACGGAGCTTCAAGATCCCAACACAGTCCACCCTGTAGACAGACCATGTTAGCCAGGAAAACTAGCAGTTTAAACAACTGTACAGTGTTTGGTACACTAGCAGCTCTTTACAACACTAAATACTACGATGTGTCATAACAATAACTGGGAATCAATGAAATATGTATCCATAATGCAATCTCTTTATTAAGCAATTGGTTTGAATTATCTGTGAAGTACAACTGGGCACACAAAAGCTACCCTCTCGTTGTTTGGGGTTGAATATATAAAATTAAAATTGATTAATATTTAACACAAAAATAACCCAATTTCAAAAAAAAAAAGAAGAAAAGTACATACGCTAGTGTCATGTTGGTGCTCGGATCAAGGGACACCTCGATGACAGTTGTGCCATCAATGTCCACCTCTTTGCAGGCTGTGGTGTTGCGGCCGGTCACCCTGCAAGCTTGATAAAAACCGTGAGGCTTGACACGCCCAGCGTCGTTGCCCACAAACACCTGCAAGACCACTGGCTCATTCACTCCCTCCAGCTGTGTAAGTAAAAACAAAAGAAAAGCGAAATGTATGCATTAGAGAACGTGTTTGATATAGATGCTTCCCTACCCGTCCAGCTGATTCTCAGCCTTTTAAAAGCCAACCTGTTTGTTATGTTCTGCTGTTAAACTTCTAACTCCTATGCCCGTTATTTGCATCTGGTTGCACATGCTCTTCACAAGCCCTGACAGTACAAAGAGTACCTCACCAGGTAGAAATCTCACCTCTCCGTGCCCTGACTTATGATCACCTCTTGGCCTACAACAAACTGACCACACTAATGATTAAACGCTACTCAGCGTATCTAGTCTTGCTCCTAACTCACAAGTCTCAGGAAATATCTAAATATATTGGGCAGATTGTCACAAATCTTTTTTGCAGATTCATCACACATACCTCAAAAGTAATGCAGGTGGTTGTCATCTGCAGACATGAAGTATTTCATTCATGCTGGGGATGAAGAGAACCTGTTCAAATCCAGTTCAACCTTTCTGACTCAACATCCCTCTCCACATATACAATACAAACTACTATAAAAGAGAAGATGCAAACCAAGTACGGGATCAGACCTGGCTTTGAAAAGCAAATCGGTATTAACTGTCCATTTGGAGGAAAATAAAACTTGATTTCGGCATCTGCATTGAGCATATTATGTCTCTGCAGAAAAAGACTCTTTCTACATTTGGACACACTGTGACCTTAACCCTTCCACCTCAATCATATTTGACTTTGTTTTGCCCCACTGCGCCTACGGCTCTAGGAATAGCAACTCTAAAACACTCTAGCTTCTAACAAAAACCCAATTATTCATTTAACCTTAAACAAGGGCACACTATGGCAGACAAGTCAAAACATGGACTCCAGCGTGCATTAAAGAGGCTGCGTCAGGGTTTTAACAGTTACCTTTACAGTGGGAAAGCCCTGCTGAGTGCGGTCCTTCACTGACCCTCTGCTGCCTTCGGTCAGATAGCGGGCTCGGTGCTGAGTCTCTGGCTGGACGAGGATCTTCACCTCCTTCCCCTCACTCTTCTGCGGGTATTGGGTCGAAAGAGTTCCTCCTTTCTGGCTCGTTGTCTGAGGATCATTAGAGCTGCTACAAAGACCGGTTTGACAGAGACACCAGCAGATTACTTCTAATTCTAACATTTTATAGCACTTGTATTTTAGTTGGTACAACCTAGCTGGCATCTTATGGTACTGTGGTGGCAAAAGCACAGGATGTCTGGAACTTGCTTTAACGGACTATGACCCTGTCCGTATTTGTTCAGAGACCCCCCCCCCCCCCCCCCCCTTACATCCATCCCCCATGATGCTCTGAGCAAAGCTCTGAGCAAATCCTCACATTTGAAAAGCTGGAACCACAAAAAGTTAAAGCATTTTTGTTTTAAAAAAACGACTGAAATGTATTAAGAAACTAGTTCCGTGATACATTTTCTCTCAACCGACTAATCGATTAATCAACTCATGGTTGCAGCTCTAGAAAATCTTTTCATCTCCAGTAGAGCTTTTGGAGACTTTGACCTGGAAGCTTGTGGTGGCTGAACACTTCATCTTAAGACACCTAATGTTAACGTCTTTTAACAACTTCCTGAGATGTAGAGTATCATGAGATGGACATTAGGATCCAACAGGTCAAACTCAGTTGTATTTCAAAATAAATACATTTACAGGAGACACACACCTTCCTTTGGATCCAGTCTTGTTGTCAGGGCCTAGCTGTGACAGGACAAAGTGTGGACCTTTGGCACTGTCCGCATCAAACACGTCCATGCTGGCTTCCCCGCGTCCTGCAGACTTAGGGCCAGGCCTCTGCCGAGGGGTACGTTTGCGGGACTTTCGTGGCACCTCTGTGTTGTCATTGTAAGAGACTGTGCTGATGATGCTGAAGTTGGAGAGAGAGTCTTCCATCCAGATGCTGTTACTCTGCTCAGAGTCCTGGGATGTTTCATTCTGGCAAGACATCTGGCTCTCATCCAACAGGTCTTGTGGAGGTGGAGAGATGTTCAGTACAGTGCGGCGCTTAGATGGGGTCATCTGATGATGTGGCTGGCCCTCCTGGGATGTTACGCCTCTTGTTCCTCCTAGCTCACCGCTACTCCTGCAGTTGCCGCCGCCGCCACCGCTGCCATTGCCACCTTCTGCTCCGACCACCTCTGGAACCACTCGGCTGCTCCTGGCGTCCTCGGGGTCAACAATGCCGCCGTGGACTGGGTTCTGGTCACTGGAATGCATGGTGGGGCTGGAAGAGGTGGAAAAAGCACTGCGGGGGCCTTCCGTGGTCATAGAGGAGGACATGGCATCTACAGTGCAAATAATTAGACAGTGAATAAAGGCCTCTCAACCAGTGTTGGCTAGCAGTCCCATTTAAGCAGCAACATTTATTTATGATAGTTAATTTTTTGCTTTTGGCGAGCTTTTTTTATTTTGTATTCATCCAATTAAAATGTCTCCCTTTTCATTGGATCTTAAGTGTGTGCGTGTGTGGTGCTGATGATATCTGAGGATTTGTAAATGTACAGAATAGGTGTGCCTAAAAAGGGGCCAAAGAAGAGATGAGGTGAGCAGTCCCCCTTATTGAAAAAAAATAAGACTTCAAAATGCCTGTGAATAAACTGAAAAAAAGAAAGAATTAATTTATCATTATTATTAGCATTTTGTTCATGTTCAACTGCAAAATTGGCCAAAATAATGAAATGGAAAGGGAAGTTCAAAACACTAATATGTACAATATGATGCATGCCAATTATTGGAGCTTTTACTTTCAAATTCCTTTATTTTTTGCTACAAATGTTCATTGCGTTGGGACTGAACGTAGCCACAGAGACAAAATAAACAAGCTTCTGACCTATGAAGCAGAGAACTGCAGACCATTTTATATGCAGACACTCCCTGCTTCAGAGGGAACTTCCTGGAATGTAAAAATGAGACAGCGAATGAGCAATAAGAGCTGAGCAGTAAAAATGTATTCAGATTTTTTTAGAAAGAATAATAACACAGATTATTTTGTTTGTCAAAAAAATGTTGCTCCAGCATGCTGACATACACTGCAATTTCAAAAGCATTCAAATAGTTACAATGAACTATGAAGAGTGTGGAAACGTCTGGTTAAGTTGCAGATGGTAAAAACTGCTGTTGACATTCTGGATTGTGTGGTGACTCATTAGTTTGCAAGACACACAGTCAGAAAGAAAAAGAGGCACATACACCGTATGGAGCGCGTGGCATTTTGAGCAAGTATCAAAACACACACAGTATATTATGATCACAAGCTAAAAACATACAATAGCCACCCAAATGTATGACCAAATGCTGTCAGATGTTTAATGCTATTACAGATATTGAGAGGTGGGTTATGAGTGTGTTCCCTCTATTATACTCTATGCACGAGAAGAAGGATTTTAAACAGTGCTGCAAATTTAAAAATGATATTGCTGTTCTGCTGAACACTGGAATTAAGAATGAAGTCAGTTTAAAGCTGGAATGCAGAACGTTTGTCTCCCCCCTCTGGCAGTGAGAGTAAATATGACGTTGGCGGGACCAGGAGCAGCAGCTATAGGAGTATGGCGGACACTATGGAGAAGAATCCTAAGAAGCATCCGAGAAACGTTTCTGGAGTGGATGCTGCAGACAAAAAATGAAACTCTGCATTCAGAGGAAGGATTCAAATAAAAATAAAAATGCATGGGGAGACTTGAGAAGAGCACTCCTGTGGTCGGGGGGAGATGCATGCTCACCTGCAGGCATGTGTGCACCAGCGAGGGAAAGTCACCACAGGCACCACATCTCCGGTATACTGCGGAATACAGAGAGCCCTCTCTGGCGACAATGGGCTTAATCAGCTTGGTGTGAACTCCTTTAGCAACGGCTTGAATGTAACGGACGTTCATGATTATGTAAAAGCCCCGCACTCCAGCTTTAAAGAAACTTCTTTTTGAAACAAAAAATAAAAGCCAGGTCATGGTATTGGCATGTTTTCAATAAAACCTACAGTTTCACCTTCCTCCTCTTACAGGCACATTTTTGCACCAGGTCAGAGCGCTGCAAGTGGCTACGATGGAGCCAGTCCACGAATTTACTGAAACTCTTTTGATGGCTTTTTGGGAATTTTCCAAAAAGGACTTTCAGACATCATCAGACCCCGGCAGGAGAAAGGACACCATACATGTATGTATGTAAAACCAGTGACAAGGGTGTGGAGCTCTTTTTTCTCTATACTTCTTTAAGTGTTTTTTAAAATGTTTTATGGTGGATCTAATCCACGGCCCATAACATTTCATGTTTTTCTTTAATTATTTGCCAATTATTTGTTAATTGTCATCAATGTTTTGTTTTTGGACAACACTACGTATCAAGAGAATGCACAATGAAAATGTGAAGTAAAAGTCTCACACAAGCATAAGCTCTGATTTCTAAGAACGAGAGAAAATTCTTTAAATATGCTCCAAACCTGTATGTCCTCTGTTCTGTATGCAGTGTACACTCGTCATGTTTTGTACTTTTGCCATGTTTAATGTCAGAATAAAACCTGACAAATTTAAACTGCTCATTTTAGTGAAACGTTCAACTTTTTCAAAAAGATCTGTTTGAATGATATACTGTGTTATTGTGAAACATCCAACAAAACATCTGTGTTTCTTCTGAAATGCACCAAACCAAAGTGCTTTAAACATTGTGAATGACCCGTTGCCATCGGACCACACTGCACGCATACTGATATTCAGTTGAAATTGTATATATTGTAATATCTCATTTCTGGACTTGTGAATTTCTCTGCCAATGAGATTTTCTCATGTAGCTCCACCATGGAAGTGCAAAATGGTCAACGAGGTGATTACAGCCACTCAACGCTTCCTAATTCTCTCAAAAAGCGAGAACAAAACTCTATTAATTAATAATAAGCTCCATTGGGCTCTGTCATCATTGCTGGGTTCTTTGTATGGTTTGAACCATTTAACTATTTTATAGTCCGTTTCCCAAAGGAAAAAGGCAGAAAAGGTCTAAATACTATCTCAACCTGCGATACATGACCCATATTTCAACACTTTGTTGCTGCAAGACACCACAACATATAATAGAGCACAATCCTGAGGACCACAGAGCAGCAGCATGGTTGTCCGACATGCTTTCCTGTCGTATGCAAGTGTTTGTTTGCCCACCGGGTACAGACTGTTAACATGTGCTTTTTGAGGTGGAGTATTATCAGTCCTGCTCACAGAGGAGAAATAAAGATAAAAGGAGCATGATCCTACCTGATGCTAGAGCCGCTGAAGGGGGAGGCCCTGCCTCTCCGCCGCTCTTTTGACTCATGACTTTTGGGCTCTGCTGAGTGGAGGAAGGCAGCTGTAGCTCGATGGGAAGAAGGTCATACGCTGATTCTGTTCAGAGAGAGAACAAAAAAATATTCAGGTCAACTTTTGTATGTCAAATGAGAATCATTATTTAAACTTGTTTAAATCATGTTGATGTCGTAATCACAGTGTTGCACACTATAGTACAGTACAACTCCTACGCAATTTCAAGAACAAAGGCCTACCTGTGTACCTGGATGGCAACAATCAGTGAGTTTGCATCTCTTTGTTACTACAAAACTCTGCCAGAGGCTACACATGAAAGAATCATGCCACACTGTTGCCTGTCCTCTCAAAACAAAAACCCAGTGTGCGATTCTTGTTTGTCAATAGACTCCGACAAGAGAGTATGTATAAATGTCTTTCTAGTTCAATGAACAGTGTGTCGCATTTTGGGTGATTTTTTTGGAAGAAATGGAAAACTATCCTAACTATGCTTTCATTCGTGTATAATCACCAGATACTAAGTGTTTTCGTTAGCTGAGAATGAGTCCACACACACACACACACACACACACACACACACACACACACACACACACACACACACACACACACACACACACACACACACACACACACACACACACACACACACGGAACAGGTCCTATTCACAGAGTCCAACATGTTGCTACAATATCCCAGAAAGGACAAACCAAACACTGGCTCTATGGGGCCTTCTGCGTTCTTACCCCACTAAAAGGCCACCGCAGGTTCTCTTCCCGCTTGGAAAGGGAGGAGTGAGTGGAGGGGTATTCAATTGATTGCAATCTGCAACCTCACCACTAGATGCCACTGAATCCTACAAACTAGTCCTTTAAAAAAAAGGACAATGACCTCCTAAAAGAGAGCCCTGCCGATTTAGCATTGCACCTCTGTAACATTGTCAGACACACAATGGCCAGTAAAAAAAAAAAAAAAGGAGAAAAATCGGTGCATCAGAAACAGAGATATTTGGCTTCTTATTTATAAGTTTGTACATCCTTGATTCCTTTCCTCACCTCCTAATCTCGCTGCTTAGTTCTTTCCCACCTGAGATGCGAGCGAAGGAGGCGAGTGACAGACAGGCGGCATTAGATCTTTATAGATTATGGATATCCTCGCACAAGATTGTCCATTTCTTTGAAGCTAAAATGGTAACTCTGGTCCCCGAGTACACAAAAAAGCACAAAACGACGAGACCACTGAGGTAAAAGCAAAAGATGTAGCGTACTGAATAAACCGCACATCTCATTACTGACAGGCTGCAGGGTTGCACAAAGCCTTTTTCTCTCCTCTCTGTTCCTCCCAACAGGACATGGGGAGTGGAGAAAGCCTTGGGTCAACAGCATGACAACACTTTTACTAGCAGCCTGATTCATCATCCAAATATTATGGTATGAACTTAGAGCGGCCATTACAGTCGCCTGACTCTCTTCTCTGCCAACTGCCAGCTTTAATTACTTGCAGCTGAGTCCCAGGGTTCGGTGTGTATATCAGATACTTAACCCTCCCATTGTTACCACTCGCTGTGTACAATAGACAAACCTGGGACACACTGAAACCAGCCCATGCCTCTTCATTCCAAAAGCCCTCCAGTCTCCTACAGCTCGCTTTAGAAGAGCAGGGAATGCTGGTTCCCAGAAAGGGAGCTTAAATCTGGACTCGTATAAGTCTCACTGAACCACACATACACACAGGACTCCAGTGTGGTTTCGCTGGTTATTTGCGAAGTTCTCCAAACAAAATAACAGACACACATGCGTGCACATGCACACAAACGCCCCCCCACCACCTCCACAAAAACACTTTCTCTGCCCCTGCATTTACACTTTAACTCAACAGTCTTCTTGGGGCTCACTGACTAAACTGCACATGCAGCAACATGTGCTCTGAGTGAGCAGCACTTCCAGTAAACAGATTGCCAACCGCACAGACAGAAAACATGTACGCTTCTCTCCGAGCAGTGGTCTCGAATCACTGGCTGGCCTGTTTAAAGTGTTTCCACAGTCTCTTGACTTTTTCAAAAACAGATTTTTTTTTCCAATTTTGCGGTATACATGTTTCTTCATAAGCAGACAGAGTGCTGTTCTTTATTTACAGGTGACAGAACACTGTCCCTTTCACACAGGAGACGATTTAAAACCTAAAAGGTCAGCCTCGCTCGCTGGCAAATAAACTCACACACACCACGTGGTGTTATGATTTCAACTTAAGACTGCAGTCATGTTGTGCAGACCACTGAGGAAAACCTTTCATTTTCTGTCCGTCTGTGACCATCATAACAGACTAAAGCCTGACCAAAAATATTCACACTGACAGACACCGTGCTCATGTGGTCAGTTTTAATTAGGCCTACTCGTGCTATCAATACATTTTGATGAATAACAACTGAGTTGAAAAGTGGCTGTGCTCATTAACCATTTCACAAATGTAGTTTCCACTTGTACACAAGGATCAACAAACCACATATTTCACACCAGAAATCCTGCATGAAGTTAGATGTTTTTGCAGCCAGCCAACAGTCAAACATTTTTGCTCTTCCTCACCATACCTTGCGATATGTTTATATGGTAAGTAGTGCAGTCTGTAGGTGAAAAAAGAAAGCACTCACCATGTGAATGGCAGGACTTACACTCCCATTCATTTCCCTCACATTCCTGCTGCTTGCTCTTACTAGCCCTGGCACCTGGGGCGTGGCAAGGTTTTTTTTGGCTGAGTGACTGATTTAACTCCCCTTCTGTCCCCCTCCTCCACTCCACCTACCTCTCTCACTCTCCCCGTCTTGTTTACTGTGCTCCCAGACCCCTTTCTGTACTTGCTCAACAGGTTAGTGGTATTGTCATGTAGAATGCTGTCAAGCAGAAATGAAGCAATAGAACAATCTGCGAATGCGTTGAAAACTTCAGGCTACAGAGATTCCCAAGGTTGATTCATTGAGCTCGGTGGAACTGAACAAAGAGTGATAAGGTTAAGCTCAGTACATTTGGAGATTATTCCAAGCAGCAAAGGAAAGAAAGAAACTGTGACGGGGCTGGCACCTGCAGCAACCCATGTGCAACAACCCTGAAATGTTTACAGCCTACATGAAGGCTGCCAGCAAATCCATAGCAACACCAATCAGGGGACAAGTCTTTGGAGCGTTTGCGTCTCTCGTGAGATCGTGAGGAGAAAATTTGAAAATAAAACAGCATTGTCAAAACTGAGACTTAGGACCTGGGCAATAACAAGGCAGGATATTACAGATAGAACAACATTAAAACCCCCCAAAAATCGGAATCATCCCTGTAAAATGTCACCAGCACATATTATCTTATTTGACACCATAAATTACAAAGAGATAACACCGATACCCCAAGAAATACTCTTTAGAATGTGAGCATACATTCATGCTTAATTAATGCAAAGCTAAACTATTTCGTGTATTATAGATCATTATGTAATGTCGTTATTAGAGCCTGGCTGATACATTTTCTAATTTTAATAAAAACTATTATTCAACTGAAAAATGTCCTTCTCTGCTCACTTGTTCAAATGATCAAATTTAACGGATCCTTATTATAAATGTTTGTTTACATTGCGTATAAAGTTAATGTTGGCTGATAAATCATAATGCATTTCTTTTAAACTCTCAAATATGATGTGGTAGATATCGCCTAGAAATTTAAATACTAACTTACATTTAAGTTGTCCTGGTCGTAGATGCTGCATGAGGAGGTGACACAAATGTGAGCTCATCTTTGAGCTGATCTGAATATTTACATTAGTAAATCTCATTACTTCCTAACACCACAAATAGTCATCCCCAAAAATGCCCGCCGTTCAGATCGCCATACTTGAATATTGAGGTTAGTTTGGTGAAACTTAAAGTATCAACGAAGGTAGAATTAATAGTTATCTCTCAGTGTAACCCAAAACAATCCAACAGCAGCACAAACTGCAGCCCTATCGATACCTCATCAAAAGCTGAACATTAAGTACACCTCACAATAACACAGTTACTTGTACTGTACTCAATAAACTGGCAACTGAGAGTGACTTTACAAGCTGGAAAAATAATGGAGAAATATGCATTCTGTAAAAGTGGAGTGACAGCATGACGAACATGAACGGTTGCAGAGCAATCAAGTGAAAACATCCGTTTAGTCTTCTATCTCAATAACAGGCGGCAGATGGGAAAGGTTGCATGCAAGAAAAGCCAAAACTTGTAACAGCAGTGATAAACAGACTGACACGGGCCAACTGCAGGTAATGTAATGAGATGTACATTACTGCATGACCTGCCTGCAATGCTTCCAACGCTGCCTGATTTTGTTAAGAAACAAAACATCAAAACGCCCCAATTACCTCCCAGCTCTCATAAATTAGTAATATATTGACCTGCACATACCGAGATCATTCATTCGCTGTTCCATTATTTAGCTGTGAACCCTTATCAAACAGTGTTAACTGCGTTGTAAAAGTTATATTTTAATCAGATTATCTGAGGTGATTATTGATGGTTTTATCAGATGACCATGATTTGAGTTATAAATAGAGCTCTACATAGCTATATACCACATACCGCAGTTATCCTGCAGCTTTATTTCACACGTTTGATCGCGCTTTAAGTGTTTTATCTACATCCTTTATGCCACATAAACTCTCAGCATAATATCAGCTACAAGAGCAATCCAGGTCACTGACTGTAGAGCCTGTCACTAATGAATACCACATGATTACATCAGACATGATGACTCAAAGATGTTGAAATAAAAGTCCTACGTTTGTTACAGCCTCTGCAGCCTAATGCGCAATAGCAGCCTTCATAACTGGAAGTGTCATCATTGCATTTAACCACACATTGCATTCAGGAAGGATCATGAGACCATGATTATATATGATAAAATGTTCACCTGATGAAGAAACAGACGAGAATTACAACACCTGAGTAGAAGGGATGTGTGCAGTTGTACCTGTTGAATAAGCATTTTGGATTTTTTTTAACAGCCAGTGTTTTTAGTCAGGAACTGAGATATTATGATATTATCTTAAAAAACGATTTACTTAGACCGGATCCCTGTGAACAAAAGAAAGGAAAAGTATACATACAGATCAAACAACGCTCACAATACCAATTCATGTTCAAACTGAAAATTGACATTGGACCTGGTCCAAGCTACATGCCAGCCTACAATTCAGTGTAAAGAAACAACAAAGTGAAGGATTGTATTTGAAAAATATATATGTTTTGGGCCAAAAAGAATTTAGGAGATATATATTTTATATCAGCAACCCTTAAACACATGTGGTCATACAGTAGCAGTAGCAGTGAAGGATATGTGTCTGCAGCTTTTAATTAGGTCGACTCCAAATAAAAAGACAAATGTAAATATTTTCAATAATCTTTGAGTTCTGGTCATTTTTGTTAAACGTCTGTGTTTTATTCTTTCTACAGAGTCATTTGAAAATGTGAAAGTAATTTGTGTGTCGCACCAGACGCAGACTTCGTGGCATGTAGCTCTCTCAGTCAGCTAATCCTGACGTGACGACCAGGCATCAGTTTACATAACTTGCTTTCAACAAACACCACTCACCGGTCTTTACAAAACAGCCCACGGAGGCTCATGTGAGGGCCAAACCAGCAGCTACAGGCCAGGTTTAAGTCGATTTAACATCCTCACAACTGTGCAACGGGATTGATTATTATTATTATTGGAGGTTAATACAACTGGGAAAGATATAGTCCAATTCTGGCTCAGCATAATCTCTCTCTACAACACATCTGCTTTCGGCTCCGAGTTTCAAAAAAGATGGAACAGACACCGAGTTTGACATGAAAGCGTGACTTCAAAAAGCAGAGGAATTCAAAGTATTCACAAAAGACAACGCACACGCAAACTCACACACATGCACCCGACAAATACACCAAAGAAAAAGGCGTGCTTACACACAGACACTGGAATGTGCTACACTTCTGTAAAACGTTCACGGATGGCCAACTGGTAACAGGAAGTTCCTCAAATGACTCAGAGAAAACCACACGCACACACACACACACACATACCGGTACTAGCAACAACCTACAGTGTAATCCAGGTGTTCACCAAAAGGTTTAGTGTGCAAACACTGGTGTTTCTGTCTGCTTCTCAGAAAAGCCGTGATGAGGCAACAGGAAGAGCCTTTAGCAACAACGCACGCGCTCACTCATCGACAGTGTGACATCACCAAGTTGCAAAGTTAACCGCATTTTTGTTTTCATTCCCATTTCATGCTAAACATTTGGCCCAGTCCACAAGGGTAAACAAGACACCAGTAAACAGCAAAACCACGAACCTGGCTCTGTCTGAAGGTACGACAGTCATTGACGGTGGCTTTTGTGCGGACTGAACAAGCAATACGTGACGTGTTAATGAATGAGTTTAAGACGAGGTGGTATGCCGATTTTGTTATCTTTGCACAAAGCCAGGCTTCGCTGTTTCCCAATGTTTCCAGTCTTTGTGCTAAGCTACGAGGTGGGTTTGTATTGACTGTGCAGACATGAAAGTGATACGAGTCCTCTAATCAATCTCTCTGCAAGAGAGAAAAGAGGAAGATGTCGCAACATGTTAGGTCTAGGCCGACTGCTGGGGTTTATGTGAAAAGTGCTTGTGATTACTGAAGGGAAAAAATGTTCATGGCTGGGTATGTGTCAGTGTCAGGCATTCACAAAAAAAGAACTGTTGTGGCCAAGTGACTGTTCACATTATAACGCAAGAAATACAATCAATAAGTTTGAGCAGATGATCGCGATTGCGGTGCATCTGCAATCACAGCGAGCATGTTTTTAAAATATTCTGTGGCATCACAGAGGTTTTGATCTGGAAACCTTAAGGACTGATTTCTGATGAAAGCTGTTGACTATTGATAACATAGTGGAAATAAACAGATTAAATAGCTGGCACTGGGTGAACATTTAGTGTAGACTAGGTCTGTTTGCATTCTGCTGCACTCAGAAATTCTCAATTGAATAGTAGAGTTTCAGAATGAAGGACTAGAAACACCAACAATTTGTAAACCAACAGTATTTCTGTCCTCATTGAGCACGTTTTATTTCTTTGAGACATGACATTTTCCAGATTTCTGACAGTGCGTCGCTTAAGCTCACCTTCCCGAGTCAGACTGAGCATATGGCTAATGAATTACATGAGAGGGGTTGGCATAAAGTCTAAATAAGGATCTGGAATATCTACCGATTACTCAGGCAAAACCCAGAGCAGACTGGGAAAAGGGTGGTCAAGAAACAGCAAATGCTGCTACCACAAAACTGAATGTAGTTGTTGTTCTGGCCTTCGTTCGACAGTTTTGCAGGAAAAAGTAGCAGAACTCCTTTTGGGGTCACCACAGGTAGATTTGGGTGAGATTCCTGTTTCAGTCTTTTGTCTGATCAAGTAAAAATGTACACCGCTCCTGTTGGAAGTACTTTCTATTCCTCAAAACACCACAGTTGCAGACAAAACGTCATTTTAAGAGCAGCTAGCCTATAAGGTTTCTAGTTTAAATGGGGATATAAATGTTGTTGTTTTTCCTCCAGGTGAACCAAGATTACCTATTGATATCAAGGTTGTTTACGAAAATACATGTATTATGTCGTATATTTGAGTGAATCAGAATGAGTCAGGTGAGAATCAGGTGAGTAAGATAACTGTCTTCAGTTTAAGCAGGTTGTGGCTTGCCGAGAAGTCACGAATAAACACTTATGATGACGTCTTATTTAACTCTTCAAAAGAAATCGTCCTCTTTGCCAAACTGTGACGCACGAGGGAGTGGACAAGAGGGAGACAGAGAAAATATTACTAACACAATCTAATGCTGTTACTATAATACAATGACACAACGATTAATACAATGAGAATTTGATTGATTATTAAAATAAACAACAACTGTGCTTTTCTGAGCCTTTACTGTGCCTGACTTCAATAAGAGCAGGGACTTAACAGTAACATTGGCAGCCACATTGGGACATAACGGACAAAATAAATGTATGCAAAGCTATTAAAGAGAGACCCAGTTCACCTTGACTCGCCTTGACTTGTCCTGAGGCAACAGATTCCACTGTGTGTGGGGCGAGAAGCAAACGTGACCTTTGATTTTAAATAACACTGCTGCAGGACAACTTGACACGAGGTTAAAGGGACCATAATGTAGTCAGGAGCTAAGCACAATGCGTTAAAGGTTTAATAAAAAAAATTTTTAAAACAGCAGTTAGCGATCTTGTGACCATGATCTCGATTCGTGTTCAATGTGAAAACCAACTTTTATCAGTTATCAAGTTTCAAAACTAAATGAGGGTGAAATATGTCTTTGATACTGTGATTGGAACAATAGGAGGCTCAGTATTAACAAAGTAGAACAAAATAAAAACATTGTGCTCAACCAATAACAATAAGGAAAGCTGGGCTGCATGCAACCAAGGCCAGAGTCCAAAATGTTTATGTCAAAGCTATTCAGCATTCTAGAAGGTCATGAAATACCTCCCTGTGTGAGCCTCTATGAGGAGACCTTGTGATTGCACAGGTGTGATAAAAGTCAACAAAGACAGTTGTGGCGGTGTCTCAAAACAGCCATATGGCTCGAGGGCATTTTTAATTTTGCGTCAAAAAAAGAAAGTCTCCTGTGAGCTGATAGCGAGTCCACTCAGATCAACTGGGACATTAAACATGTTGACCTGAGTCCAGTAGCAATAGATCAAGGCCCTACTCAACCGTGTTACGTGCCAACTGTAATTTCAACTGCAGAATCAACTCAGGATGCCACTAAAAACAGACAACATAGTAAGTTGATATATGAGCTAATTACAGTCAGCCATTAATAGCATAATTCACATTTCTAACAAGACAACTGCTGCAGAAGGAAGGTGGTGATGAGAGAGGGGAGAGTCAGAGTACAAAGATTCTAAAGCTTATTGCAGAACTTTACAACACACAACCACAACATTCAGCCTCATCTCGGTCCCAATAAACCTTTTGGATCCAGCCTTAAGCGGCCATTCAATGCAGTTTTTGGCAATTTTGCCGCACCGGAGGTTGCCACTTGGTCAGTATTCATTGAAAGCACAAAACTGCTAAAGAACAATTGTTATTTTACAATATTGTAAACAGAAGCTATCCTATCAGATCAACATGTTTTCCATCAAATCACTATATTTTTTTGTATCTAAGATTATTTAACTCATATACACTGCTTCCTACTGGCAGGTTGGCAGATGAGGCCTCATACATGTGTATAGCATATAGTATAGACATCTATTTGGCTATGAACAATTATAAAAACTGACACTTCAATAGGTCACACATGAGGTGCCACCTTTCCCTTTTTTTGAGCCAGGAAATACCCTGGCAGGGTATAAGACGGTGTGTACAGTCTATGAGTGCCTGCCACCAAAACTACTGCTTCTCATCTGCCAATGGAAAGCGTCCCGTCAGCCAAGATTCACCACACTTAATAATTCATGTCTTACTTCAGAATCATCTTGCTCTGGAGAGAAACACAAGGGCTGGGTGTTAGATCTCACAGGTGCTTTTGGCTTTTCGCAGAAGCGTGTGAGAAATCCTCCATGCCATGATTGGAGGTAAAAGCATCGGGCATCATGGCCTCCTGCACTTGACCTTTCGACACTAAACCAACTAAATCTGAAAACGCTTCTTTTCTTGCTCCATTTTGGCCGATGAGGACGACACAATCTCCAGATTTACAAACAGAAATCCTATGCTATACTATAAATGAATCCGCATGCCGGTGAACCTACAGTTTAATCGCTGGAACACGTCCATCCAGCTTGACACACAGAAATAAAGCAGAAACCGTATTGTCTGCAAGATATACAGCTGCTTCTTCCACTTTGTGGATTTTCTGAGCGACACCTCTGAGCAGCCGAGAAGTGTTTCGGCTGCTTCAGGGAAAGCAAATATCTGCTTCCATTTCATGAGCACTATTGACCTGCTAACCTCAAATATACCAAGAGGACAAAGTGTCTGCATAGAAAGAATGAGTTGGTTTGCTGATAACTTCATTGCAGATCATAAAACCTAAGTGTGCTATATAGTACATATGTAGAAACTTGCATAAAACATCCACAAATGATGACATATAACACAGTACTATTACCAACAAAATAGCAGTATGAGTAGAGTAAAGTAAATCAAGGGTATATCAACTGATAGAAATGTTTGTGTTAAAATACTAAGATTCATTGAGTTTTTTTCCACGATATTCTCCAAATTTTTGACTATTGTTTTTTTCTGATAATTTGGGGATTTTCAACAATATTTGTTTTTAGATATTTGCTTATATATTGTTGATGTTTCACTATTTTTCACACATCGCAAAAAAATACCAACATCAGCTTTTGTAAAATATTTATAAAGTGTAAAAGTTGTAGAACAACAAATTGGAGGCTGACAATCTCGTATGACACAAAATGTACTAATTGTAGCAGAAACCAGCCTTAGAATGCAACTAATTGTTTTGGACTGCCTCACTAACGAGAAAGAAAATCACATAAAATTGACACTTCACAATGAGATTTAGGCGCTACAGCTTCAGCGGGTTGAATTACTCATCTATTGATTTGCCGCAGCCAAAACAAAGTCACAAGTGTGCAGTAAATACCAGCGGAGGTGACATTGTGACCTGGCCTTGATTCGTCGTTTACTGAGGTTTGGTTAGTGTTAATGATTAATCAAATAGATTTAAAAGAAGTTAAGGAGGAATGAGTCATTTGCGTCACTACTTTTGTTTTTGTCAAGACACATACACAACGAATATATCAGCACTTAACGCTACCACTGAATACGAGATACATTTATATCATTAACCAGGCTTACGGTTCTCATTAATAAGAGCAACATTTAATTGAATAAAAAGATTCCTCTTTTATTTTAATATATATACTGTCACTCGTTCACAAACAACTTGTTGTAGGATTCAACTGAAAATACTTCAAATCATCTGACCCATTCGTTTGGTACTCATATTGGTGTCTCATCCTGGGTTGGTTGAGCGTGCGTAATGCAAATTGATGTTAATATCAAGCATGATCATGTGGTTGCTTCCTTTATCTCACCTGACAAGTAACCGGGCAATACAGACTAATGTTGAGTTGCAGAACAGGTCTGGGTTGATATTAAACACGTGAAGACAGTAGACACCGGAAACAATGCTCGGATTACAAAACACTGAACCTCATGATACTTTCAATGATCTCTACTTCACGAGACGACCGAGTCGTGAGTTAATTGTGTCGGCATTTAAACAGTAAGAGAAAATATATCTTTGTTTTCTGTTTTAAAGACAGATTTGAGTCCAGAGTCCATCTGTTGGTGTGTTTATTACAGAACAGACACTCACTAAACATATTGCCACATCACATTTATGAACTCTGAATACACTTCTCCTTATTTTTCTGATGTTTTCTCTCTAGGGCATATTTTCTTTCATCATTAGATATCAACAAGCTCGCAAGGCAATCAAGTCATTTTAAGCGCATGCCGCTAAGTTTGCTTAACAAAGCAGAGTCAATATTAATAGAGTGCTATTCAAGCCCAGGTTTACACACAGGACAGTCAGAGGGTTAATGATTGACCAGGCTTTGTTGGGTGTCAATATGAAAGAAATAAAAACTATGTTGAGATCTGCGGTCTTACAATTGTTAACCGAGCTCGATAGAACTTACGGGAAAGCCATAACATTCCTCACCTTTGATGTGAAGCTGGTGGAAAGACATTTTATGACATCTATTAATGTCCCTTACCGACCACGAAAGGTGGTACGACTAGCATTCCTATCCTGAGTGCCATTGTTACAGCTTTTCCTTGGTATTCCCTGAACTACTCGCATCCTAAAAATATGTATTCCTCATCGTTAGCTGTTCATTGTAGCCTTCTTAAAGAAGAAAGAAAACAGCCTTTTTTTTTAAAACCCAATCAATTACTACAAAAAGCTGCAGCAACTCCCTCTATATGATCTCCATAATAGAGAATAATTCTTTGTATCCAGGTGTTGGGTATGACTTGTCAATACTGACTTTGATGAATTAAAGGATGAAAGGGATTTTTTTTTCTTTTTGACAATCCCACAGACAAACTGGGGGAGAGTTCGCCGTGTCGGCGAGATGCAAAACTAACTTCAAATTTCACACACAGCCGAGTTGACTGTGCTGACACAAATACACAACAGTGTGATTAGTAAGTAAACAAGGTAGGTAAGCTAAAGAACAACTTACTATTGGTTCACGTCGCTGACTTTGTGGTGCACATGAAATGATTCAAGTGTACAGTACAACAGGCATTCTGATGAGTCACAAGTAAATCTGGACACATCAATACATAATGATGTGAGTTGCAAGATATATCGGTATCAACAGATGTATCAGTCAATGAATAACAATAGATTGCAGTAAATGTAAATGCCAAAGATGTGTTGGCAGTAATGTAGAAAAACAAAGTTGAGCTCATTTCTCAACTGTAAAATATCCTGCTCAGTGCATACTGTATCTTGATCACAAATCTTAAGTAACTTCATTGAAAGGTATACTATGCAGGGTTGTCCTTAAAAAACGATGCACAGACTCATACAAAAGTAATCCCTCTCGGTGATCAATCACGGCCGACTAAAAGTGTGTGGCGGCGTCTACAAGTACCCCTGCCTGTATTTCTTTATTATGTTGCCGTGTTCGAGACGTTTCTGACGTCAGCCTCTGTGCACTGGCTATGTGGCCCCTGCACATGCGCTACCACGCATCCAAGAGGAAGCTAAACACCAAAAAACGCATATATAGTTCTTCCAAATCGAGAATGAATCCGGGGTTGGCTTTCACTTGCAGTGTTTAATGCTGCAAGTGGTACACTGGGCTGTGTCCGGGCAAAGGACAGGTGGCCAAGCGCCGGGGGAGGAGAGTCCAACTTTGAATGTTGTGTTTACAAACAGTAGGCAACAACTCCTGCATATTATGCATGCATGGGCTCCTTTTAACGTCTTTGTTTATGTTGCGTTTGTATTTAAAGAAAAACAAAAAGGATGATCAGCTGCTTTGCACATTGTCGTGATGGGTGTACTGACTACCAAGCTATACATTGTTGCTAATATCTGCATCTAAAACAAAAACACTTTTCTGTGAATAAGTATGCTCCAACAATACACATTCAACCACTGCTTCAGGCTCCCATACTTGTGAAAACACGGTTTATGTGCATGGGCCCACTAGGGGCGGTGTAGAGCACGTGGGGTGCTCGCGCGGGGGGGGGCACGGTTAGCCTTTTCCAAAGAAAACAGAGAAAATAGACAGCCCTGCTTCTCAACAGGCAGTGGGAAAGTAAACTGGTCTGACTGGTGCGCATGCAGCTGCTGTTGAGGGCTTCCGTTCAAAAGAAAGAAAGAAAAACATTACTTCACCTTCCCCCAAGAAAAAAAAAGAGATACAAGAGTACAAGGTGAAAGACGACATGGGCAACTTTGTACAGAAAGATTAAAAACGTAGCAGCAGACTTGGGGCAGAAGGCAGTTTTAAAGATGTGCGACACTGAGGGGGTTGAACCACCTCACCAAATTTACAGTTAGGTGGGAAGTTACACACGCACACACACACGCATAAATAAACTACAAATATAGTAGAAATAACAAGAGCCACCACACATGAGAGCGAGTAATAATAAGAGCTGTTACCTTTTGAGTAGAAGGATCTGGGATAATTCAGGTCGAGGTCCCCGCTGAAAAGGGAGATAAAGTCAGAGGGCATCGCAATCCCTCAGAGTGAGGAAACCGGACACTCTCGAGTCAGTCAATACCGTCACTGAGCGAGATTATCTTCTCTCTGACTGTCAGAATACCTTCAATCCAGTGTCCAGACAACTGTAGTGACTAAGTTGACCCTGTCGTTGTGGCTGCTTAGCCGTCTGCGCTGTCACTTGGCTCCTGGGTCCGCCTACAGACGCATGATGTTTTCAGCACACAGCCCGAGCTGCACCGGGAGCCACGCCCACACAGATGACGCAATACGTAAAAAGCGACGTAGGAATATTTAAGAGTAATGAGATATCCATGGTTTGGTTTGAATCCATTCAAACTTAGTCCAGGTTTTTTGCAGCACGGCACACACAGTATTAATACTCATATATATTGCACCGATATTTTCACAGCAGGCATTTTGAACATTCAGTGTTGTTCTTTTTCATTTGGGTTGTGTACATGCTGATACACTACATTGAATGGGATCATAATTAATTTTATTAATTATGTTTGCCCTGCGATGACATGTCAAAATGGACACCGTATGTCTTTTTTTTGTGCCGTTTTATAGTTTTCTGATTATCATTATTAATTATCTTAATTATTAGTAGTGTGAGTGCTAAGTTGTGTGATATATGTTTTATATACTACCCATTGGAAATGATAACAAAAGCATCGTCCTGTTTCAAAATAAGCAATATTATGAAACAAGTCAGATTTATGCAAATACAATGTTTCAGTAACCATGAATATTTTTTATTTATTTGCTTAACAAAATATACAGCAGCCTAAAATACAGTGCTTCAGTGCGTAACATGAGGATCATCCTCGGTTCCTACTTCCTCTATCTTTGAGCTTCTCCTACAAGAGTGACATATCTGCAGCAGTAGAGACAAATGCTAATAATTTACAGACTTGAAAGGACAATTTATTGCAATTTAGTCACAAAGCAACAAAAGCAAAAAACTGAAGTGAAGGACTCTGTGAGAGCATGTCAACCATCACAGATATTCCCAGAAGAAACCACTGAGGGTCCATTATTTGAAGCAGATAAACCAACTGGCCTCTCAGTTGGGCAGTCGCCATCTTGTTTCTTACATTTGAGTCCAAACAAACTGAAGAGTTTCATCAGCATCAGGTCCACAATCTCATCCTCTTCTGACGGCTGTAAGAACAGTGAGAAATGTGCATAACTCAAAGAGTATTAAGTTATCTGTAATGGGAAGATCTCACTTATTCTACAACATGTGTTCAATAAGCGTGGGTGAGTTACCTTGTGATGGATCTGCTCTTGACTGAATGCCACCAGAATGACAGAGATGAAGAGATTCAACACCACAAAGGTCATGAACACAATGCAGGAGCCGATGAGGAAAGCTCCAAGGACTGGATTGTAATTCAGAACCTGAGGGATCAGGAGGAAGACATGCACTGAAGAAGGCTCAGCTGTCATAATCTGCTGTGGTACATTTATAAAAGCCTCATACTAACCTCGTCATAGTTAAAAATGCCAAGCTGCAGGCTGACCATGGTCTGTGCAGCATTCAGCAGAGTCCGATAGGAGTATAGCTTCCACCCATACATCAGGTTAGACTGAAAAATAGAAAGTTAGTCTCTGTGTTACTGTATTAACCACCTTTTGAATGAAACAAATGCAGTGACTCCAGCAGCATGCTGATGTTGAAGTGTGGGAATCTGCTCACAGCGATGGAGTAGGCCAGGAACATGATGGTCATGACCACCAGGAAGCCTGAGATATCAGTCCAGGCTCGCTGCAGCGTGGCTGTGATCATGTGCAGCTTCGGGTTCAGTCTCAGCAGGTGCCACAGTTTGACTGTAGCCAATAGCACCAGGAAGGCAATGAGATACCCCAGCACTGCATCGGCCTTGGCTGTCTCATGGAAACTGGCGAATCTGGAGTCAGAACATGAGTCTTGTTTTACAATCTATTGGAAAGGGTTTTCAATGGGTTGAGGAAATAATAGTTGACCTAGTAATGCCTTCCTATTTATTGAGTTGAAATTAAATTCAAATAACAGATTCTCTGTGTACATATTCATTTTAAAAAGTTAAAATGACCAATTCTCTCTGAGCATTTATCAGACAATGCTAATTATATAGCATTGTCTGACAAGTACGATATACCGCCAGAATATTACACTTACACGGCATATACTGTAAAAAATGTTTGCAAAAAACTCAAATATTTCTCTCACATATACTTTTATGGGTTGTGTTTCTCTTATTGCTTACTGGTCTTTGTTGTTCTGGTAGTACTCCATGTCCCGCTTCCCAAGTAAAGTCCTCTTGATGAAGACAGACAGCGCGCTCCAGCTGAGGAGGATAATTGCCAGCTCGAGCAGATTCAACTTGCTCTTGAAATAAGCCCATCTCTGCTGCTTCATCAGCTTTCCCTATCAGGAGGAGAGGAGTTTGCGTGAGGAGTAATCATCATTACCAGTGATGATTGTAGATTCGAGGTATAATTAATTAATACCTGGACAAACATGTAATAGATGATGAAGAGGAAGTAAATGGCTTCAGAAGCCATGACGAAGATGTGAAGGCCTCCGGTCGACTGGTAAAGACGCACATTCTGAAGCTCACTGCGGAACTGGAAAGCACCTGGAGGAAACACAAGGCGACAGACAACATGCTTCTCATAACAGTTAAAGTTTCTGTGCAGCTCCCACACAAGAGCTGGACAAGGACTACTTACCGATGGCTGTGGTCTCCAGCATGAGAGTGATGATACAGAAGAGGTTGACGTTGGCATTGTACACAGTGAATTCTACAAAGACTGCTTGGGTGTACACATCAAACCAGGTGTTGTCATAAAGGTACTGAAGGGATCTACAAAGAGAACGACATGATACGATTTATAAATGTCATTCAACAGCAAGTTCTGATGCAGAGACCAACATTTTGTCATTGCTTTACTAATTTGAGGATAATTACGAGTTAAAAGACAATGAAAACACTTTTATTAAATCTAAAGATGCAGTATTAATGTGTTGTACAAATGTGAATTAACAATGTTTTCTTTAGTGTATAATCACTTGTAAAAAAGGAACCAATTTCAGTTTGAAACCTCACAGTTAAATGATGTCAAATCCTACGCACTGCACCTTTAAGGAGCTGGAACCTACACATGTTTGACAATCATATTCTATCAATCAACTAATCTATAAGTACACTTTTCTTTTCACTTATCATCTGTTTTATCATGCCTACCTGCTGGAATTATGTAAATCTGGCCCTAAATCCACCACAAACCCTCCTCCTCTGTAGAGCTTCACGCTGCCCCAGATGGGGAAGGCCCTCAGTTGACGCTGGGACTGGTACGTCCACGGGCTTTGAAGGTTCAGCGAGGTGTTATCACCCTCAGAGCGGCTCCAGCCTGGCCCATAGGAGGAGCCCATGTCTTCCAACTCCCACGAGTATGGAGCGTGACAATCCTGCTCAGATTGCTGCATGGAGGGAGCCACGTGGCAGGAGTTTTGATGCACCCTCACCTGGCGAAGGCGAGCATTACCCACCAGCTTGGAGTTTCCATCTGTGATGAATCCTGGGACAGATTATCAGGTAACAAGAATAAACACATTTAAAGAAAAGAGCAGGAAAACATTTTGCAGATAAAACATCATTTTACGTGTCACACTCAGCCCAAATAAACAAATAAATTAAATCTTAGTCACAACTATCTCCATAATTTGAACCATGCGAGGCCTTTTTACACCGTTACAGGTTAATGACAGAAAAGTTTGAACGCATTTTTATACTTTACTACATAAATATAGTGTTGCTATCATCAATCTTTGAATATATATTATAATCATCACAATTCTTAATATTTTATTGTCAGATCCAATTTATTTATTTTGATTTAGCTAAGTTACCTTAAGAACATCAGGGTACACAACAAAATACAAATACAATGACTTTGACAATGCAAGGACCAGGTTACCATACAGCAACCGAAGCCAAAATAAACAAAAAGCTGATATTAGCTACATATATATATGATGACAGCTGAAAATCAGCATGTGTTTTCCATTTTGTTATCCATGTAGACAAACACTAATTTACAAATATTAAAGGTGATTCATGCAGTCATGCAAATCAGTCGTGTGCATCAGTTAATAACGTCCCGATATACTGACCTGGCTGCTCTCCAAACAGGTTGCTCAGCAGAGTTGTGTTTGCCCAGTTGAACATATCCTGAATACTCATACTGTCAGAGATCCCTCTGCTGAAGCTCTGCCGAATGTGTTGGGTCAGCAAGTAAGCGTTGGGGTCCCTTTGACCATACGCCACCAGGAGCAACATCCACATAAATCCCATGTAGGCTGCATTACAAACAAACATATCCCATCAGCATCTGAAGACGTGTTACATTGCTTTATATGTTGTATCAATGTGGTTCTCCTACCAAAGATCTCCTTTATTAGTCCGAAGACTTTCTGTTCTTTAATCATGGTGTTCCTTATCTTCTCGATGTCAGTGGGAGGTGGTGGCTGATAGAAACTGCATGTGCTATCTCTTCTTGATGCCCGCACTGTATCAGGATCATCTGAGAAAGGGATGTTGTACCGATATGTTTTGTTTTTCCACACAAAGCAATGCAACAAAAATAGAAAAATCGTACCTGTGTTCCTCAGACTCTCATCTATCTGAGGCTCTCCGTACTCCTCTTGGTCAACTTTCTTCAGAACAAGTGCGAAGAAAGCAGCAAAGCCAAGAACCTGTGACAGAAGAACTTCAATACCAGGGCACTTCATACTGATCAATGTATCATAAATACAGTCAGTACGCACTGAAGTACTGGGAGGTACATAGACGACCCAGAATGCCTTGCAAATGTGTATAAAGTAATTCATTGAATGACATCATAACTGGTAATAAATACTGAATTATTGATTTTAAAAAATTAAATATTTTAAAACAACAAAAAAAACTATTTGCAATGATATCCATGTTTGTTCTGACCATTTGCTGTAACGTCACTCACCTTCAGCGGTTGGGTAATAAAGAGACTCTCAAAGAAGGAGACCATCATGGAGATGAGCCAACTTATGGAGCGGTCTTTCCCGTACGTCAGCCCATACATCATGGTGAAGTACCCTGACACACCGCTGGTTGCGATCACCAGTATCCAACCAACAAACACAAACCACCACGGCAGCCCACCTTGACCGGCCTTCTTGGTGGACTCTTCCTTGACGCTCTCTTCTGGACTGGGGTTGCGGTCCAGCTGGTCTCCCTCCAGGCTGGACGAGTGGAGGTGGTACTCCAGAAGACCCTTCATTCCCTGAACTTGCTGCATGGCTCGGTTGTAGCTGTCTGGGTTTGCAAAACGAGAAAGCCCCAACAAACCCAGCTCCTTCTCAACATGACGCAGCTGCTTGTACAGGTAACGGCTGTTGGTGCTCTTCTTCTGAACTTCATCTGATGTCTTCTCAGGGCTCCCCAACACGCTGTTTTCTGAAAAAAAGAAGAAAATCAGGATTGGCTGGTCAAATGAATTATGCAAATGTCAAGGTTAATTCTGATTTATTATACAAAACATACTAAATTTAATACTCCGTCAACATATTGTTTTTTCTTCCAGCAGGACTTTGCAGGTTATTGCATTATTTATTTGGTCTTTGGGTATGCAAATGAGACCACAGGTAGGCCATAGTCATTCTAAAAAACAAGAAACAGTTTGGCCTAATTTAGACCACTGACCATGTCACCAATCACATCACCATCATCATATCGGTCTATCACAAGTCTGAGGGACTCAGGAGAGTTTGCTAGACAACTCTTTGATTTGTGTGTAAAAGAAAAGATACAGTTTGCCCTGACCCTAAATTCAATCTTTCAATTGATATTGACGAAAATAATTATACTTGACCATTTTTATATCTGTGTATCACAGATAAACTGCATCAAGCCAGTCTGCTGAGGTAAACATTACAGAAGAAAAATAAATCCTGAAGATAAAATACACTATATATCTTTAGATATTAATAGATTCCCAATTTGTATGTATGTTATTTAAATATTTCCTTTGTAATAAATGGTCATTATATCAATTCATTGCTTTGCCTTTTTTCTTAATAAGTATGGTCCTCCAAATGGACCACCCAATACAAATGTGAAACGCATGATATCCGAGCAGTATGAACTATTACTTTGTACCTTGTTCTAGATTAACTGCATGTAAACTGAGAATCATAGAGGGATCCCTCTTGGAAGCATCAGTGTAGAAGTCTCCAGCCGCACGGTTCTGCTGTCTGATGATGTCCTCCACCAGAGACAGCAGAGTGTTGATGTCCGCATGCTGACCAAGCCGGAGCTCCAGGTGAGGGAGCGGACTCTTCATGGCCTTTGAGAGTGACTGAGCAATTCTCTTTATGTCCTAACGGAGAAACCACATCAAGCCCGTTAGAGGTGCAGAACAGAGGAGTTATCACCTCCAAATTACAGACATGGATATCTGTAAACTCACCTTGATCACAGTGTCTGGTGTGATGTCCTTCAGCGCTTTCTGAGGAGAAGATGTTTGCGACGGAGAAACTCTACCAGTCTTTCCTTGTTTAGATGTGTCCGTTTTGGCGCCCTTCTCTCGAGGCCGAGAGTTTCTGAAGATACTCACGATAAGGAGATTGATGGGAAACATGATGATTGAACTTTGAACTCCAATCAAAACTTCTTGCCAGGTGAACTCGATGTGACCTGCAAAGTAAAGTATTACTTTAAATCCAGTTGAAATGGATGTGAATAAAGGTCATTTAGATACTCATCTATCCATTCAGCAGTGCTACTGTCACAGTTATACTTCCCTTGCCCCAGGTCATTGCCAGGAAAAACTTTCAGAAGAAATATTTTTTGTTACCTACCCAGATCCATGGTCTGCTCCGAGGGGTCAGTGGGGATGCCCCAAAACATGATGCTGGTCAGCATGGTGCAAAGCAGCAGGGAAAAACAGCAGGACACTCGCTGCACTCGTGTGAAAGTGCTGCAGGGAGGCCGACTAATGACAGAGAACCAGATGTGGCCATCCCTGAAATCCTTGGCTGTCTTCATGAAGAACAGGTTACTTGAAATAAGTATTGGGCCGAAAGAAAGGAAATTTGGATTCAGGAGAAATAATAAATCACAGACTCAAGTCAGATTCCTTGGTAATGTGTTGTTACCAGATCCACGGCTGGTCCTACCTAAACCTCTTCAAGTCCATCTCTGTGGCTACTGGGAAGACCTTGTCAAGAGCACACTCGCCTACATCTACAGCCAGCCAGGAATTACACAGGAAGTGCCATTTCTGTCCTCTCTCCAGATCGTGCACCATTACTTTGTTGACGTACCTGCATGTAACATTCAATAATTATCTTGTGTGCTGATAGTAACTTCATGATTTAGTCCTCTTTGGTATCAAAACGTTTTGCCCTCTTACCATGCAGGATGTGCTCCCGAGTTTTCGTGCCACAGCCTGATGCTCTGCAGATCTCCAAGGGAAAAGTGTGTGGTCAGCAGGAACATGTCCACCCCACCCCTCTCAAACACTGGCTTCCCAGTGTCCGTCAGGTGGTGGGGCTCACTTTCTCCTTCTGTGCCCAGCAGGGTTATCGTCACCTAAACCCAAAAAAAGGTCAATCAGGATGGACAGAGTTGTCCGCATCATACATGTGCAACAGAAGCAGCAAACAGGTTTTGTTTCTGTGAGTCCCCTCTAAGCTTTAACAATTGCCCCCTCTTCCTGGAAGGAGTTCTTCCTGGAGTCTGACCTTGATGAGA
The DNA here is from genome assembly GCF_949748355.1 of Melanostigma gelatinosum. NCBI lineage: Eukaryota > Metazoa > Chordata > Actinopteri > Perciformes > Zoarcidae > Melanostigma > Melanostigma gelatinosum. The sequence continues at coordinate 14,694,373 of NC_136635.1, forward strand.
GAGTGCAGTCACTTTGCTGCTTGCTCTTGCCTCTGCTTACCTCCGCTTGCATTTTCTTGCTTCAATTTGCCAGATATATCACATATATCTTGCCAGATATATCACATATATCACTCTTCAACGTTTGAGTGAAGACAAATCCAGAAAGTCGTCGAGCTATTTGGATTGTTAGCTAATGCTAACTAGCAGCTAAGTTAAAGCTAAGTAGCAGCAAGATGCCTCCCTTCTCCACGGATGACTACTACAAACTCCTACAGAAGATTGCAGTCCTGGAAACAAAAATCCACCGACTAGAAGTAAACGTGGAGGTAAATGGACTGTGTGGGAATGATACCACTCTACCATGGACTCAAAACACTGGACAAACGCTAGCTAAGACACAGCTAACTAGCACAACCAGGCCTACCAAGAAACAGGAGGAGAGAGCAGATAATGAATCTTCTGACATCATAACCAAAAACAAGAACAATACACGCGCCTTATTTGCTACCGTCGATAGGCTAACAAACCCTCCAGTGTCGGTAGCTGCTGAGCTCCAATCCACCTGGGCATGCAATCAATTTGCCTCATTTTTTACTGACAAAATTCAGAAAATTAGACAAGCAGTCAGTGCCTCCATACCAACCACAGGATATGTGTTGTCCAGATCTCTGAATAACATCCATTCAAATATCATGACACAATTTCATTCAATCGACCGTGGAAGCCTAGAAGACATTATACTATATCTGAAGTCATCCTCCTGCTGCTTGGATATTCTACCAACACACTTTTTCAAAAATATTTCAAACTGCAGTACTGAAACTGCTCCTGTTAAGGTTTTCAACGACATCCACTTAAACATAGACAATGGCAGAAGTTCAGTCTTAGTGTTACTGGATCTCAGTGCTGCATTCGACACGGTCGACCATGCCATACTCCTAGAAAGACTAAACATCTGGGTGGGACTCTCTGGCACAGCACTTAACTGGTTTGAATCCTACTTGAAGGACCGAGAATACTTTGTGTCTGTAGCTGATTACACATTAGAGCTGACTAAAATGACATGTGGTGTTCCCCAAGGTTCAATACTGGGGCCTCTTCTGTTCAACATCTACATGCTTCCACTAGCTCAGATTATGGAAAGCAACAAAGTGTGTTATCATAATTATGCAGACGACACACAAATCTACATAACTATGTCACCAGGGGACTATAATCCCATACGAGGGCTGGGTAACTGCATTGAACAAATCAACAACTGGATGTGCCAGAATTTTCTTCAATTAAACAAAGATAAAACAGAAGTAATTGTTTTTGGTACCAAGGACGAACAATTGAAAATCACCGCTCAGCTTCAGTCACTGATGTTAAAACCCACAAACCAAGCCAGAAATCTAGGTGTAGTTATGGATTCAGACCTCAACCTGAACAGCCACATCAAGACAATTACAAAATCAGCCTACTATCACCTGAAGAATATATCAAGGATGAGAGGACTTATGTCTCAACAGGATTTGGAAAAACTTGTCCATGCATTCATCTTCAGCAGACTGGACTACTGTAACGGTGTGTTTACAGGTCTCTGTAAAAAATCTGTCAGAAAGCTGCAGCTGATTCAGAATGCTGCAGCTCGAGTCCTCACTAAGACCAGGAGGGTGGATCATATCACCCCAGTTCTGATGTCTTTGCACTGGCTTCCTGTCCAACAAAGAATTGACTTTAAAATCCTACTGTTGGTTTACAAAGCACTGAATGGTTTAGGGCCAAAATACATCTCTGATCTGCTGCTACCTTATGAACCATCCCGACCCCTTAGGTCGTCTGGGACCGGTCTACTTTCTGTTCCCAGAGTCAGAACTAAACATGGAGAAGCAGTGTTCAGTTTTTCTGCTCCACATATCTGGAACAAAGTCCCAGAAAGCTGCAGGTCTGCTGAGACCCTCAGCTCATTTAAATCAAGATTGAAGACTTTTCTGTTTGCTGCTGCCTTTAATTGAACCACATTCAATTAATATATTAATCAATTTCCTGCATTTCTGCATTTTACTACTGTATTTTATTTCTTACACTGTTCTTAATTGCTGTTAAATCTCCTTTTCTTTTGCCTTATGTTTTGATGCTTTTAATGGTTTTAAAAGGACTGCACAATATATCGCCATTTCCTCCGGGACCGAGTTCGTGCAAGGCGTACACTATAAAACGCAGATCGGCAGAGATCTTTTCCAGACGTGGTTTGTGTGCGAGTAATTGCAGAATTGCGGCAGTGTATGGTTGATTGCGTGCAGCGTAATGTCTCAGGGAGACATCGATTATTGTTTCAATGTATGTTTTAAATCTCCTTTACTTTTGCCTTTATGCTTTTAATGGTTTCATGTGAAGCACTTTGAATTACCTTGTTGTTGAAATGTGCTATACAAATAAACTTGCCTTGCCTTGCCTTTAACAGACATTACTCACCTGGGAGGAGGTGGATGCACCATGCCGATGACCTGTGCTGATATTCAGCATGTAATGATACTCAGCCAAGGGGTCATTATCCTCCAGCACTGTGATCTTGACCTACAAGTGAAAGTGAAGACACGTTTCTTAGTTGGTAAATTCAATGACATCAGGTGAATGTCCCACAACTATGTATCAGACTTTCCAAATGGTGTGGCATTTCAAATCAACAATATAAAGTTGTGAAAGTCTGTACTGAAAATCACCTTGGCTGAGTCCTGGATGTCTTTTCTGCGTGCCCATACTACCACCAAGAGATACGCAACAAAGACGGCCCCCACAAAACACACCACCACGGGATTGTTAGTGAACGTAGCAAAAAGTTCTGCAGTGCGTGACACATCAACCAAGTTCGGCATGACAAAGAAGGAGCTGCCGAAGAAAGTCAAGTGGTTACAGAGGCAGTGGGTGACCAGCGGCGTGGTGAGTGGCCCGACCTGAAGAACAAAAAAAAGAAGAAAACCAGCCGGTCAGACTTCACAGCTCATTTTTAAAGGTTTAATGCACAAAACATACAATGATGCAACCACTGTGGATGTGTGTGCTTTTTTTTTTTTACTTACCCTGCAGCCATCTTCACTCCAAGAAGACTCCGTTTCATTCCAGTATTTGCACTGGGCAGCGATGGAAATGACAGTGACAGTGGCATTCATGGATTTGACGCCCGGCTCAACAATGGGCTTTATCACAAGGTAGTGCTCTCCAACTTCTCCTGATCTGTCTTTAGGACTCAGCACCCAGGTGTATTTTTCCTCTGTTAGAATTGCAGATATATTCATACAAACACACACACAAACGGATGCTTTCACACACACGGATCTGGATAATTATCTCATTGTGATAACCATGAATATAATTTAAATGTGAATTTCTGTCATATTAGGTACTCTAAAAGTAAGTCTGGTAGTTGTAATTTTACCTCCTTTGGCGTTCTCTAGAGGCATCTGAGTCTTGGCTACATAATTCTCATCATTTGGATAATCTTTACATCCCAGGAATAGCATGAAGGATATGTTTTCAGATGGCTCCATTTTCAGAACCAGTGTTACATCCGGCGAGGGAACGTAAATTATTAATGTGCTGAAATTGGCCAGGTCCAGGACCGTGCTGTTCTCTTGCCCAACATCAAGCCTTGGAAGGAGAATCTGAAAACCCAGAAAACACATTAGGCAGAACAATCCACCAATGTTATCCAAAGTAAATAAACCATCTCTAAAACAAACATTACCTCTATCTCGTCGGGTAAATTCTCTACAGAAATGACAGTGCCGTTCACTCTGGTGAGAGAGACGGATCCTACAGTTCCTGTGATGTTTTCCTCCTTCCAAGAATATGGGTTCTTCTCAAAACTCATCATCTAGAAGGAGGGGAACATACGTTGATATATGTTAAAATCAAATTGTGCAAAACTGTGACACAGATTACTTTAAATGAAGCAGAGCTAATCTGATATGGCCTTAACCTAGACTTTTTAGAGACATTACTGCTCAGTGTTTTTCTGTTGGGTTGCTTTTTTCCTGCTGAATCACTTATTTCCAAGAAATTTAGGAGCACATCTCTGGTAAACACAAGATTTAAATCGGTGTTTTTGCGTGATTCTTTGTGAAAAACCTCAGTTTTACAGATCAATCAGTCAATTAAATCAACTTAATCAATTAGTTAACAAAGTTACCCAACTAAAAATGTCTTAGGTTGAAGACAGCCCTAATGATTTTCATGTTTTGAGCTACGATGTTTCTATCTTCTATATTCTATTTATTGACCTAAGAGAGTGCAAGATTTGTAACGGATCTAATTAAGAATGTCAATATTATGAGGAACTCGTTTTTTAACTGGTCCAGGTATTGTGGATGTTTAACATTAAGGAACCTTATAATCTCCAGATAAAAGCAGACTACAACTAAACAAAAAAAGTCATGATGGCAATCAATGGTTGTATCGGCATCTTCGCTGCACACTACACACACTTACTCTGACATCAACTGGCTCCTCCGGAGAGACAATATGAGCAGGCAGTGCGGGGAAGGAAAATCTGGAGGAGCTGTTCTTCTGGACGTTTATATCCTGCATTTGAATCTTTTCTGGAGAAATTCTGCAGGAAGCAGAATCAGAATTATCTTTGTTATTTCAGTAAACACTCGTTTGTTCTTAAGTACAAGCTCCAGCCAGTCTCAGTCATCTCTTACCTGTTGACATACACACTGATGTGACCAGAATCAATGATGGCAGGCTCTCCATTCAGCTTTTTATTGTTCAGCAAAGCACTTTGAACATTGCTTATCCCGGTAAGAAGAAAATCTGAGACTTTTTTCTGAGGAAAACATATGATATGATGTTTGTTGTCTGAAAAAAATTGATATTTAGCAATATCAGTGATAGTTTTGTTCTTACATTTGACGAAACATTCAAAATATTACTGGCTGCTTCAACTATTGGTGTAGCTGCTTGCACAACTTCTCCGTCATCTCCATCTTCCTGATTAACACTGATAGTGTTGAGGGAGGAGCTGAGGTCTACCAACAAGGAACCCGCTTCTTCCTGGAGAGGATATAACACAGAAACAGAAAAGATTTCAGTTGATCTGTGTCCAACAATCAAAGAGCTAATGAATATGTATCTACATTTTATTGACATAATTTTCTAAACATAAAATGTTCTTCTCAGTTCAGGCTGAGGATGGCAGTTAGTTAAAGTGTTGGAATGCTACATCCTGAACAGTACATTTATTTGTTGTTTTGTGACTGTAATTCAGACCGAAGTCTCCTCTTACAATGTATTAAAACAAAATACTGTTTGCACAGCATTGTCTTAAGTTTCCTGATGAAAACGAATGTACTGTACTTGAGCAGTGGGACTGAGCTCATCTGGGCGCTGGGTGAGTCCGGCCACAGCTCTGGCCATCATTTGCACTTCCTGAGTTGTGTTGCTGGGTGAGTCCAGCAGAACTGTGGTCATTTTGGTCAGCATTTGCTTCCTAAGCTGAAAGAGGCGGAAGGGCTGATCACCACCATGATTCACTCCACTCGCTCACGATACAACAAATATACCAGCAATATATCACTACAGTTTCAACATCGACCACATTCGGTTACCTTCGTCCTTGCATCCTTCTGATCTTGGGCGTCTTCTGTATTCAGCATATCAGAAACTGAAGTAAATATTTGTCCGAGTGACTCACCAGAGAGAAGACCCTGCTGCTCTAACTGACTCACACTGTCCTCTACTGCAGATCGGAGAGCCTCCACGGATGTACTTGAGCTGCTTTGTCGTACCTTGAGGGACAGAAACAGTCATGAATAATTCAAAGACTTTCAGATGGACAACCTGTTTCTTTAATGCTCCGTCTTGACACTGATCACCTTCACACTTCACATTACTTCCATCCGGTCGGAAATACAGGGCTCTAAAATGTAGAGTTGCTTCAGCAGAGGCTTTTGCCATCTGCAATAACAGCCTGAACAAACTGCCTCGTTGGCACTGTTATGATCTGGTTCTGTGTACTGGCTGTGAAAACAAATCTCCCACTGAGACAATAAATTAAAATCTTGTTTCCTCAAGATACATGATTACTGATAGATGACAAACCTGAGTGGAGACAGTAGTGTTGGCTTTCTCGTATTCATTTTTCACAGTCACCACGACAGACAAACTGTAATTGTTGTTCTTATCTCCGAGAGGCAGGAAGACAGATTTCACCTTATTTGCATTACTGCAGCGCAGATGTTTTCCTTCAGGACAAAAGAGACAATTAGGTAAAACAGTTCTAAATGGCCTAAGCATTGGCATTAATCACAGGAACTATTTGTCAGAGGAAAAGCCATTGTGATCAAACAAAAAAACATTTTAAGTGCAAAAATGATGAAGTCGCTCACAAATCCCCCCTAGACAGGTTTTATAATGTGAAAATGACTCTCCTTTTTCATATGGTTTGACAGGGGAAGAGCTCAATTACCGAGTTAGAAAATCTCAAACTTACATCACCTCCCTCTTCCTTATTTTCGATATCTATGATTGTGCAAATTGCAACACAAGTGTGCATGTGTACTAGAAGTTTCAAGTTTCCACACCACACTTGTGTAAGTTTCATACTGGACCGATTGGCTAGTTGTGATGTTGTGATGTGTCACCACAAACTAGTTGTGGTGACACAAAGGCATGGTTAAGCAAAGCAAAGAGCAAAGAGCAACTTCCTCCTTCAGCAGATGAATGTGAAAACACACTTCTAGTATCAAACTCAGCACATACTGATCATCACTCTACATGGCGAAGGGCAAACACCAAGTGAAGTAACAATAAGTAAAACTCATTTTTGAGTGGAGGGGGACTTTAAATCTCGGTCTCACCAACCAATTGAAAACTTTTTTTACTTTGGGATACGTGTCACATGCATATGACAACTAAATGACACTAATCGACCTTAATCTGCCTTTTCCTCACTTCCTGCCAGCAGATTTATACTGCTCTTGATTCCTTCTCTGTCTGCCTTGTGACTGAGCTTCTTTTTTTAAAAAGTGAATTAAATCAAAAGGTAACAGTGCACATTCTCACCTGTGTCTGTTTTGAAGCAATAAAAACAGCCGGTAGAGCAGAAAGAGCTTGATTTGCAGGTGATGTCAAAAGCATCGAGAACTGTTCCTGACGGGGGAGAGATGCTACATGAGGGAGGCTGGTTGTCTGCAGGAGCCTCAGCAGCTGGTTCAGTTGGCTCAGGACCTGGTATTGGCAAAGTGTACTTGGCAAAACCTGGCTTATTCTTGCCTGTAAAAAAAGAAAAAATGTACATTTTGTCAATCAATTTCTTTCAAAGCCAGAGGTTTGAAAAATATGTATATTAATATGTGATGTAAGTTTAAGCAAAAAAAAGGTAATATGTAGTTTTGAACAAAGCACTAGGTTTCAAAAGAGGTTCAAAGGGGCCCACACCTCTATTCATACTAGTCTTTAAAGGAGCACTACGCTCACTTTCAAAATTCACATATGTTATTCCTATGATCTATGAATATTAAAATATTAGTAGACATGACCAACTCCCTCCCAAATCCCCAAACTAGAGTGCTAAAACTCAAATTTGTGATGTCATCAACTATAGAGCTAGGAACTGCGCCATAGACAATGAATTGCGTTAGAGGTTATAGATGACACTGAGAGCACCCAGGGGACTGTTCTGGGTATGTGGGAACATCATAGTAATAGAAGAGGAGTAGAAGGGACATTGAACTGTTTTCCATGGTCATTTGACGAGTACAAAGGAAGATGGCGGAAATAGTTTTCGCAGCTCGCCGGGAAGAGAGGAATGTCTGTTCTACCCCTATCTTATTTCTATGAGGTACATTTTCTGTTACAGAACTGTGAACACTACGACAAAATGGGAGGAAATGATATTCGAACGAAAGTCAATTGTTGACCTTAGTCAAGTAAGCATTCACAATGTACCCATAAATCAGGTTTCTTCATATAAATATCTTGGTGTCCACATTGACAGCTCGCTCACATTGAAAACCTTTGTTCAAGGCTACAACAGATGAGGTATTTTTTGAGAAGGCTTAGACTCTGATGATTTTAAAGAGTGTAATTCGATATGGCATACAAGTATATTACGGTAAACCGTCAGTACAGTACAGTCTAAGCTTGCGGCCATGAAGATCATAGGGAAAAAGAACATCACTATCTTCAGCCCTTACAGAAAATTCGACCCAACACATATTCTGAACACAGAATACCAGGTGTTGCCTTTAGGCAGATGGTTCAGAATGCCAATCTGCAGGCTCAATTGGTACAAAAATATATTCATTCCATCCTCCATCGAAATATTAAATAGCAACAAGTAGTATTATATGATATGATTTTATTGAGGTCTAATATATTGTGACTTGATTATTCATTATCTGTGTTGACCACAGCTGGTTTTATTATTCGTAACTCTTGTCGACATGTATGATCTATGTTCTATGCGTGCATGTGGATTGTGATGCTGGCAAGTGCATCATGTGCTGCAGCGGCTTGGAGCTCAAGACAAATTTCCCTGTGGGACAATAAAGTTAATCTTATTTTATCTTAGAATAAAGCTAATTTGTGCATAAAAAGAAACATTTTGTGGGTCCACAAAATCATTCACCCAATTTTTGTCATTGGAGCAACTCCAGACTCTTTAGGTGATGTTCCCATTTAATCTATATCTAAAAAAAAGCTGCATTGCTGAAAAGAACATTCTGGCTATGGGATGAAAACGCACCATAAGCAATCACACTGATGTTGTGCAACATGTCCCTTGAAACTTTCAGACGTTGGCTATGTACAACATATTCAGTGTTGCCATCCTGCCTTTCAATTGGTGGCCTCCTTCCTGCTTTGGAGTAACATTGTTTAAGGTCATCCTGGGAAAAGAAAATCAGTTAATAATTGACACATTAATCACTTACGCCACTGTTACAAATCAATTCAAGTTGCTGTTCCAGTCTTACCGCCAAAGGTTTGGGGTCCTCAATATACCAAACTACATCTGGGCAAGTTGTCACACAGCTCAGTCTGAGCTTTACATGGTCGTTGACATTTATCGAAGCACAGTCATCACAACTGCAAGAATAAAAAGTAGGTAATTGTAATTTTCAGTGTTTATAAAACCTGTGGAATAGTTATATTGCACATATTTGAGCATTTATTGTAAATGATCTCCATTTACCTGATGGTGACATCTGTGAATTCTTTTGGTGCAACAGTTATGCACTTTGAAGCTGAAGCAAAGTCAACCCATTTCCTAAACCAGGTTGTTCTCCTCACAGTTAAAGTGTATTTGAAAATATCGAAGGGATTTGGAAGGCAATCTTTTTCAACAACATGAGTTTCACCCTTTGTTTTGTTTCTGCATTTGCAGTTTCCTTCTGTGTGGAAAGAACATCATAGCATTACAACAATAAAGAGATTACAGAGACAAATATCACAAATCTGTCATTATATTTACAGGGGATAGACAAAATAACAAGAACACGCAACCTAATAGAACATCACCACGAGATACAATCTCAGAAACTACCATGCAATTGAAAATTGAAGCAACACCTGTGAGTGCGTGTCCCAGTTATGATCAGGGTTTTTGGATGTTCTGTGTTTGCAGGTAACATGTTAATGTCATATCCTGTCTGCAGAAATCTGGACAAGCACTTATCATATCTAGGTTTTGAGAAACCAGAATATGCTATTTGGAGTGTGCTAACAGAAGCCAGAATAGTGAAGCCATTAGATATTAGGCAGGTTTCCGATCAGTGTGATCATTGTAAGAATGAATGGATGATTTACACAGAAATGAGACTGGAAGTCTGACACCAGTAATGCTGAAATGAAAGTGAAGGTTGGAAAATGGGTACATTTTATTGGTCCTCTTATCATCCACATGACTGGTGGTGATCAAATCCAGCAGTGTCTGTCCACACAGCCAGAGAACAAACAGGGAGTATCCGCAAAGACACAAAGACACATACAAATGAAATGAAACCTGTTAATCATGTCTACAGAGAGCTGAATAGATCTGTCATGTTTGATGTGAAATTCACATCCTGAAAATGATCAAAATCAGGATAAGACTGAGGCCTAAGAATAAAAACAGGACTTATAATGTCTATGCAAATGTTCTCACTGTTACAAACACTGAGCATTTAAAGCGTCACTGTTGTTAAGGTGTTACTGTTTTGGATTGTCTGTGTTCTTCTAATTGTGTTCACCCCCTCACTTTAATTATGATTTTACTGTTAGAAACTAATTTAATGATCAGTAGTCAAGTCATTGTGGTACTTACTACATTCCCATTCAAATGAGAGTCCTTTGCTGGGCAACGATTCAGTTCCAGTTACGCTCAGTGTGACACTCTGAGTGTGGTCAACCAATGTGTCCGGTGAAGCAGTTATTTTCAAGTCGTCCATACTCACATCACCTGTCTGTAGGTGAAACCAAAGTAATTGTGCTTTAACAGAAACAAGCAAACACCTCAACATGTGCACAGATCATTATAGTTTGATACTAATCTTCAACATACTGTGTTTTCATGTTTATCTGGTGAGAAGTCTGAGTGATTCTGGCAAGCTCGAAGTATGTTCTCTAAGTCCACGTCCACATCGGAGTCAGAGAGGGCATTCACAGCTCGTAGCGTCACCTTCAACGGCCCTTTACCAAAAGAGTTCAACAGCATTGAACGCATGTATTACACACTATGGGTGATTGTTTTCATTTAATTACAGCACAGCTTAAGCCGTAAGTACCTTCAAGTGGGCTGGAGAATGTATAAGCTTGTAAGCTGCCATTGAGCATGTCTCTGTTCTCGGAGAGTGCGTCACTGGCTCCAGTCAGAGTGAAGAGCAGCTCCACAGGGGCTCCCCGCTCCAATGAAACACCAATAGTGATATCAGTTGAGTCTGGACACACGCCTTCCTCTGCTGTCACCGAGGCCTGCAGGCCCTCAATGGGCTCCAGCAGACACAGCTTCAGATCAGTGGACACTGTGTGGGCTGTCACCCTGTTAGAGGCGGCTAGAGTCAGGTTGTGGCAGCCGTGACCAAGCTTCTCCGCCACACTTTCACTCAGTGTAATGTTGTGGGGTGTGATCCCATTCTCCACTGACAAGTTTGCAACCAAATGGCCTTCATGCTGAATTGTGTAGGAAACATTTGTACCTATTTATGAAAAAAAAATGGAATTAATCTTTATTTTGAAATTGATTGGAAGCATTTAATCCCTACAGTGTTAGACTGACTCACCTGCCTCTACCATGACCTGGATCTGAACAGGTCTGCCATGAAGCACATTGCATTTAGTGCCACCTGTTGACATATTCCTGCTATAGCACTTAATGACACCAAACTCTCCAACAGGCTCCTGAATGGTTATGGGTTTCTGAGCTGTGACATGCCAGTCACTGGTAGTGCACTCCACTGCAACCATGAAAACACCGGGACGGGTGAATTTGTGCATCACAGTGCTCTGAATCCTGTGAGACAGGTAAAGTAAAGCTTCAATACAGTGACATGAATAGTGAGTGAATAAGAACCTGACTGTCTGGTTGAATGCAAAGTCTTACTCACTCTTCTGGGTTGTATGGGTCAATAGTGTGGCCATCTCCAGCATTCAGTGTGCATGTGAGGTTCCCCTGAAAAGGATTAAGGAGCCACTTCACAGTGATGGTGATATTATCAAAGACGGCCGCCAGCTTGCTCATCAACAAGTGGAGTCCTGAGAGGAAACGTTGCTTCAGAGAGGTTTGTTCAAACATAATGAGCAAGAACATTTCATCGCTAGCATAATGCATCCTGGAGTTAATTCCTGGTGTTACATTACATACATAACAGTTCATCTAAATTCACTCTGCTAGTCACACCAGCGAGAGGCTATAGCTCTGTGGGCAATGTAAAGTTCAAGGACAAGAAATGTGGTTCAGCCATTGAAAGATGAACGCAGGACATACAGAACCTAGTCGGAGGGTGACGACATCGGCCACTATTATGGCTAAACCCAAACTAGCTGTGAACTACACATACCGTGTAAAGCTGTAAGGCAGTAAAATAAAATAAAAACATATTTGTAGTTCGTATGGCGAAACGTTATAGTCCAACCTGATTCCACTCATCATGACTGAGCACATTATTTTAGAGGGATAAGGTCTATGTATAGTAGAAGTAAAATCTGACCATGTTTGCAGGTGTACTCTATAGACAGGTAACTTCCCAGGACAGGACACGGTTCCCCAAAAGAGCTCAAATCCATTGGCGCTTGGCAAGCCTGCAGACTGTGGCAATGGGCTGAAACAACACATAAATCAAGTAAATGACAATCAGATTGGATTATTTTCAAGATAATTGATCAAGAGGCCTTGACAATATTGTTGTAGAAGGTTTAAAAAGCATTACACTGTTCAATTTGCATCCCATTGCATTTAAATAATCTTGCTCATGTTTCTTTAGCCCTCTAATGAGAGGGTGTAAGAGGTGTATTAACCATAAGGAGGAACATAAACTATTACTATGCTTAGTAATTACACAAACTCATCCAGCATAACTAATCCCAAACTGATATGAATGAATGTGAATGAATATTTACCCTAAAGCCCACCTATTCAGCTCTTAGGAGGGGATTTGACCAATGTCTTTTCTGGAAGTGTAATCCTTTAGTCTGTCCTGATATGTTCCTGTAGCTTTTACTGTAAATACAAATATTCCTTTCCTTTGTTCAAAGTACCAGCTAGTAAGTTGAGTAAATATCTTGTCATGTAAATGAGGAGTAACCTGATCTATTATACATGTATATACTACCTGTATAATAATACCTGTTAGAGAATCCATCACATCTGTCCAGCTGCACTCCTCCTGGGAGGATGTGGGTGAGGCTGTAAGTTTGGATCTGCAGTAGTGCATATTCTTTCGACCATAGAAGCTGTCATCTATCACTATAACTTGACCAGAACCACATTGCAATGTTGCATTTTGTCCATCACATGCGATAGATCTTCCAGAATCTGACAAAAAAAAATCAAGAATTACATAAGGGGAGCAAACAAAACATCATTTTAATGCTGTTTGGCGATTTATTTACGAGTACATACCAAACTGGCAAATAGAGTTGAGTTCCTGGCTGCAGTTCTCTGCTGCTTCCCACTGGAAGCCTGAATGTCTCAGGATATGTCCGCAGGCTGCTTGTGCATCTGGCATGTTCAACCAGTTACTATAGCTGACATAAGAGCCTTCCAGCCATGCAAGGGAACCTGGGAAGGGACAAAAACAGATACACCATTTAATTACATCAAACTTCTATTTTGGATTCTGCTATTTCAGCCACAGATGTTAGGACATGGTCGTTTTCCTTATCTTGTCTTTCTGTTAAGATGCAATATAGCGATAATAAAGCAACAAAGCAATAGATTGAGCTGGTGACAGGGTGAATGAATGATTAAGACTCGTTCTCTGTGGAGGGACACAAAGACACATTTGTAAATCAGACCACTTGACAGCAAGCCTATTGAAAAGTTCAAGTGAATGAGGAATATCTCTCAGAACACCTGCTGCTTGAGGGAGATATCCAAATGTGTCTTCTAACAAATGTCAGTAAACAAACACGTGACAGATCTATACAATGGACATGCAAGCTGCCCAACGAGATAGCAGCTGCGGTGATCATCTTTATTTCTGACATTATTCGCTATAACCACTGATCACAGATACATACAATTTTAAAATTACAGTTACTGAAATAGGTTTCAGAGAAATTGACCGGCTTTTACGAATAATCTTCATCACTTGTGACTCCAAATCACTACACATCTATATCAAGCCATTAGAAGTCATGCCATCTCACCTTCGGTGGCAGCAGAGTCGAGTGTGAGGTTTGGAGCTGCAGGTGCCAGCCCGAGCCACCAGTCCTTCTCCGGGTCCAGGTGCTTCTGGAGGAACTGCTGCGTTTCATCATTCAGGATGAAGGCTAGGTGTCCTCCACCTCGCTCACACCACCGCTGGGCACTGAGGAAGGATCGCTGTAGACCCACAAACTCGTAGCAAGAACCGTCAAAACTCTCCTGGTATTCTGGGCAGGATAGAGCTTCTGGATCCTCCTGAGCAGAACAAGTGAGGAAGAGAACCATCAAAGTCAGTGTGGGGAACATGGTGCTTTCCATCTCTGCATCTGCACACTGTTCAGACTCTCTGGTAACATCGTGTCTTTAAAGGGCATTGACGTCAGTTATTCTGACACTAGACAGGACTTTAGAATGATTTCTGACATGATCGCTTCCTTGATGGCTGTCCAGCTTTGTATTGCGCCCATAATTCTTGTGTACAAACAAAGCTCAGGCCTGTAGTGAAAAGGGACCAAGGCCCACTGTCAACAGTCACTGATTACTCTTCTGCCTCGATTAATGTAACGCTCCACAACCTGCAGATTGAGATAAGCTTCTCATTCAGACCTGTTCCGACCATGTAAATGTCAACCTGAACTTTAATAGGAGCTGGAGGCTTCAACTGTCTCTGCTGTTGTTCAGACTGATTTGTAAGGTTGAACTAAAAGGTGTTAGCATGTACTTTTTATATGGGGTTAACTTATATTCGGTTAAAATATTATTACTATGATGAATTCCACTGTATGGAGAGATCAGCAGACATTTGAATGGCAGACAGAAAAAGGCCACGTCTCACTAATTACAGAATTACGACTGCATGTCAGTTATGCAGGGTTCTGGTCAGGCCATCTTTTTTTTACAGAAGACATTTTGACATGTAATAGCAGGAAAAGCACAGGTGTAAATCATAAAATCATGATGGCTGAATTCACTTCAGCTGCTTCAGTTTCAGGGTCCAGGTATTGTACATGCTCGCTCACTGCCGTGGCTTACTGGGACACATGAATAGAGCAGAGCCATCAGTAATGTTATTAGTTCCACCTGTGTTTTATCTGCTGTGACGAGTTTAAAATGTCCGCAGTGAAAAAGATAGCTCTATTAGCTTATAGTCTGGTCAATTTGTATTTTGTCAATTTGTATAGTTTGCATATGAAGAAGCAATATTTTGTGTATTTTGTCTTCTCTTCTGTAGCTGACTAACAGACAGTCTGTGGTCAAACATTTTACATAAAGAAGAAATATTAACAGGAGCAAATGACAGCGTGCACATTAGGGATACATAATTCGCAGTAACAGCTTTTAGACTTTTTAGACTTGAAAAGTAGAGTTTCTCTTAAAGTTTGATATATAAGACATATTGAGTATAAAAATCAAACACATCATTCTGCGATTAGAAATGCTATGATTAACATTTTGTCTAACTAAAATAATCCTTTAATCAAATCAATCAATCCGTTGATTTGTATTTTCTCTCCTTAGTAGTTATATTACACGTGTAATTTATGTATTTATACGCTGTTTTTATATTGATCGATTTGGGGGGAAGCGCAACTCACCGAGTACCCGGATGTGTAACGTCATAAACGTGAGACGACGCTCTCTGAGGACATGACTTGTGGACATGAACAACACAACCTGTGCGGCTTTTACATATGTCCCGTCATTGAACTGACTGAACATTTCCACAATGTTGGCTTGTAAACGGATCTTAACCGGCACTATGATCTCTGCTCTCCGGGTTCATCGCAGTAGTAAAGTAAATACGCGTTGTAACAGTCCTGGCTCGCGCTGCAGTGCACAGGGTCGATCTGTTGTGCTAACAGCAGTTTGCTAAACTGTATCCTCGTTTCTGCCTTCCTCAGGTTGTTGTGTGTGGCCCTGTGCAGAGGTGGCTGTCCTCACAAACGGACGGAGAGACCCGCATCGCAAACGTACTGAAGGAGAAGTTCCCGTTAGCCGCGTCGCTCAAAGTTGTGGATATATCAGGTAAACACAGATCTATCAGGTGACTGGTTGCACCATACTTCAAATGTTCAAATGTAGACCTCATCGTAATTATTATGTAGACCTGTTGTGTAGAAACCAGGTGGTGACAACATGCTGTACACTGATCCTGTGCTGTGTTTAGGTGGTTGTGGAGCCATGTATGAGATCCATATAGAGTCCAATGAGTTCAAAGGAAAAAGGACCATCCAACAACACCAATTAGTTAATCAGGTAGGTAACAACAACCACAATCTGCCCAGCATATTACCGTAGCAGTATAAACTGACTAAGCTATGTGTGACATGTTTTATTGTCTTTGGCTATGGTCCACATCTCTCTGTCATGATGCTTGCGAGGTTTTTAAGATTATCCCTTAATTTTGGTGGACATTGTACACTTGAAGATGTTTATATTTGTACTAGTTGAATGTTATTCACTAGTTGTTGTGTTTTGTCCTCCACAGGCGCTCAAGGAGGAGATTCAAGGAATGCATGGACTGCGAATATTCACTGATGTTCCAAAACATTAGAGAAAGTATTTCCACTGCTGACCCACACCTTTCTCCTTCGTTCAACCTGTCTATCATGAATGTAGAGTTTTAAAGAGTGTAGTTGTTAATGTGTCAGTGGCAGAAAATCAGAGGGACATTGTCTCATTGTTTCAGGCAGTTACACATTAACAGTGGGAAATGTGAAATAAATGTATGGTTACACTAGTGAGATATCTACTCTGAGATAGTACATAAAATGGGTGAAGGCTACAATACGCACAAAATGACTTGGGGGTGAAATGCTTTTAAAAAGCCAAGTTATGTCGGTTTTTGACCAATTTGGGGTTTTCTCAGGGTTGATAGTACTAGTCTAATAAATAGCAGCCGAGGAAGTAGTCGATACAATCTTCCAATCTTCCACACTCTTGTCTGTGGAGCATTATTTTTCACTGTGATCACAATTGATCTGTTACTGCTCAATGAAAGTTGATTGATTTTAAATCAATTACTAACCATTGGATTGGACATGGACCTCGTTTTCATGCTACCTGTGCATTGATAATGCAATAAAAAAGCAGGAGCTTTCCTCCACACACTACTTGTTTGACTTTGGAGGCATTTGTGACAAAAAAAACACACTTAATAATCAAGTTTCAAAAGGACATATAGTTAAATTAATTTAGTTATGTAAGAGCCATGAGATGCTTGGTCCCACTTTTATTGGTTATTCTCATAACACTTGCCAACTAAGAGCCTAAACATTAGTTATTTTTCCCGATCTCTGAAAGCAATGAACAAACAGTTGAGCAATATAAAAGTTGTTGATCACAGACGTCATAGGAGGCCTTAAAGAAACTTCAAGCAAGAGCCCTGAGCATTAAATCTTGACCGATATATCATCCGTGCTGATAAATTATATTTTCATTTCAACGTATATGTTGTTTGCTGATGAATAACAAGAAACTGAAGTATACAAATGGCAAAGATATGTTTGAACTAATAAAATAACTGTGCCACTAGTAACAGACAAGTTTATTTTACAACTGCTCAACATAATCCTTTACAATCCAAACATTAAAAAATGATTATCAAAAAAGCACTGCGCATCATGGATGTATGAGTTCCATTAACGCAGATAAAGTTTTGTACACACTTCACCAGCAGGTGGTGCACTTCATACTTTAGCCCGCTGTATTCAAAGGCAGTATACGTTACCGGATGAATCATATTTCTGATTCGTGAAATGGCAAACTTAATCAGTATCTATGTGACTTGACTGAAAAATTTAAAAAATACAGTTGAGCACTTATCCGCATTATTGAATACAAGTGTAGACGGTGAGATTTCAGGCTCCGCCGTGGATCGCCATCGATACAGCGCCTGTCCGTGCACAGGCTGCACACCACATCCATCTGTACCCAGAGGAGGAGCGGAGAAGCAGGGCAGCGGGTCTACGACATGGCGAAAGAAGGAGCAGATATGACGGAGGAGACGCAGTACATGATCGACACAAATGTCGGGAAAGAACCAGTGGAAAACGTGGAATCGTCGGTTGATGCGAAGGAAATGCGAGCGGTCGTACTGGCAGGTTTTGGAGGTCTCAACAAACTCAGGGTAACCAAGAAGGCAATGCCCGAGCCTCAGGATGGTGAAGTGAAGATACGCGTCAAAGCATGGTAAATATAGATATCCGTTTTATACATTTCATAGGAACTTATGGATTGTGATGTGACATGGCCTCCCTGTTGCGCCCCCCCCCCCCCCCTTTACAGTATTACTGACAAGTATGAACGCTGAATCTTTTTTTTGGAATATCTCGTGAAGCCACAGGTCTTTTTCTTGCGCAGGAGGTTTGCTGGATATATCACGCTCATACCAAGCAAACACGAAGAGCAATCTGACTGTTGCCAGCCAAGCCAGCATTGTTAAGGCAGATTTAGTCATTAAAAAAAATCTTTATTTTTGTTTATTGGCTGCATTTACAAAGTATTGACCAGCAAAGGATTACTGCTGTACCAATAACATGTAAGCCAGTGACTTATTGCTGATACTAATCACATCAATAGTTCTGGGCTATCCCTAAATCTCGTAACAACTCGTTCTAAGTATTTGTATTATTTGTTTAATAGCTGTCAGTGGGTAGACACAGTTCAGAAATATGAATCAGAAGGATTTAATGTGAACACACTGTAAGGTCCTATTTATTCTTTGTTGCAGTGGCTTGAATTTCCTGGATCTGATGGTACGCCAGGGGACTATTGACAACCCTCCGAAACCCCCCCTTGTGCCTGGGTTTGAATGCTCTGGAATAGTAGAGTCGGTAGGGGAAAACACAACAGGATTTGAGGTTAGTGTCATTAAGGATTGTGACTCTGTCATGCTGGCATGTATGAATGAATGTTGTCAGATTATAAGCAACCAAATCTGCATCAACAAATCTAGAAACGTGCTAGAAGCCCAATAATGACATATCTGTTTAAATCAAACAACTTAGTGCCACGTGATTGTTTCACATTCGTGTCTGCCTGTCATCCGGCTACTCTAACATGTTTCTTTCAGATAGGCGACAGAGTTATGGCTTTTGTCAATTACAATGCCTGGGCAGAAGTTGTCTGCACGCCGGTGGATTTTGTCTACAAGATGCCAGAGGAAATGTCTTTTGCTGAGGCTGCTGCATTCTCCCTGAACTTTGTGGCTGCCTATATGATGCTCTTTGAGGTTGCCAATTTGCGAGAGGGGATGTCAGTGTTGGTACACTCAGCAGGAGGTGGTGTAGTAAGTCCATTTCTTTTATGACTATTGCACAACCACACAACAAATCCATCCAACTCTCGTTGTAACTGACTGCTTCATATATTGGAACATGTTGTTTATTCCCTGTTAATGCTTGATAACAGGGAACTTGATAACTGCTGTTTCTGACTGAATTCTTACTTTAACGTCTTAAACATCCTTTTGAATCATTTAAGGTTTGGAATGACTGAAATTTGTACAATGTATAGATTCTACAGCACTATATCTAAATTTCTATGAATGTTTGATTGTTGTTTCATGGTGTCGCAGCTGTTGTCTTTGTGTGATCTTGGTGCACTTGAGTTAAAGCCCTGTGTTCTCAGACATTGATACATTGTTGCTACTGCAGGGTCAAGCAGTGGCTCAGCTGTGCTCAACTGTGCCTAACGTGACCGTGTTTGGGATCGCCTCATGTTTCAAACATGCAGCCATCAGAGACTCTGTGACTCACCTCTTTGACAGAAACGTTGATTATATGCAAGAGGTGAAAAAGTAAGCATGAAAAGTTTGTCCTTATTATGATTGATTTGAGGCTGAAGAGTCTGTTTTTGGTTCCTCATTGTCTATTTTCACAACAATAATTTCTTCATGTAAAAACAAAATGTAATTTCACGGCATCATCAGGCGTGGCGGCTGTAGCATTTTATACATGTGCACTATTGTGATGACGTGGACCTTACCGAGTGCAGAGGGCTGTGCAAGGAGGCAGATGTTACCTGTTGCCTTATTTGGTCTTGTGTGGCCGTGGTCCCCATGGCAACTCACGGCTCATCTGAGAGAG
The DNA here is from genome assembly GCF_949748355.1 of Melanostigma gelatinosum. Taxonomy (NCBI): domain Eukaryota; kingdom Metazoa; phylum Chordata; class Actinopteri; order Perciformes; family Zoarcidae; genus Melanostigma; species Melanostigma gelatinosum. Next base: position 14,714,272 of record NC_136635.1, read on the forward strand.
CGGCAGCATTGTGTAGGGCGGAGGTCTGCACTGGCAATGTGGAACAACTGAGCCAATTAGGGCTGAGCACTGATGCCCTACACACATTCCATTCAGTAGACAGCACGCCGTCAGTTTGCACTACAAAAAAAACACCTTGGAGCAAACACTGCCTGAGATTTCATGTAGTATGATGCAGGTCTACTACTATTATGCTGTGATGTTAAATTCAGCTTTCTGTGATTTAGAGAACTCCAACACCATGCGACCTCCTTTGAGCTACTGTGTGCTGTTATATTGACTGTGATTCTATTTTTGAGGTTATTATATATGGAATCAGATTTTTTTTTCACGAGGACTGATTGTTTCATGTGTTCTGCCTACATATCAACAGTGGTAGTGGATTATTATGCCTTTCATCTCTCTGGCCCACACATTCTTCTCAGGATCAAGAGCAAAGTACAATTAAATGAGTCTTTTTACAAAAGGCAAAAACCATGGGAATCACAAGACCACCAAGCAGTTTAGCCAAGCAGGCGTCCAGGGCCACAAGGCAGAAGGTAGTGGCCTTGATTATAACATGCCGTTCATTCTTTCGTATCTGTGACTTTAATGAGTCTCATTGTGGCAAACAATTTTGTCTGATTGATTCTGTGTGCGAGCGTCACACTTTGTTGTTGCATGCATGTTGCTGATAAGATGGGATGTGGGTATTGAAAAACAAGTTCTTTATAAGGAAACTGTAGGAGTTTTTTTACTGTAGTCAAAAGTAAAGAATCGTGGGTTGTACTGCAACCTTTTCTCAGAGTAACACCCCAGAGAATCAATGCTCATAACTTATAAATCCATGATTGGATAAAAAGTGAAGCTGCACCACAGCATGACGCACAGGCTGAATATAGAATTCAGTTTTGCACTTTTGCTTTAAGTGCTCACAGTCGTAAACAAGGGAATACAACCACAGCACTGTGAATGTATGAAGCTGACCTCTGATTGTACTTTATCTCTACTGAAAGCTGAAACGGTTATTTGATCAACTGATTAGTCGATAGACAGAAAAGGAATCTGCAACCATTTAAGGGCTGTAACTCATTTTCTTTACAGATTAATCTTCATATTAGTTGAACATAGAATGTCAAAGAATTGTAAAAAAAAAAAAACAGTCCAAAACCCAAGGATACTCCCTTTATTGTCATAAAATATTAAGAAAAGCTGTGAATTCTTAAATGTGAGAATCAGGAGGGAATGCTTGTTTTTTATCTTAAAAATGACTCAAACTATCAATTATCAAAATAGTCAGTCAACTAGTCATTTAATTGACCAATTAACTAAGACATTAGCTTGGCCTCTGGGAAACTGTATTGGACAAATCTTTTAACAATGTTGACATTTGATGTACCAAACAAATAACTGGGAAAAGAAGAATTAGTTACAGCTTTAATGTTCAAACGAAATAACTAGTAAATTAAATTATATAAATAATGTTTTCAGTGAACTTCAGCTTTGCTTTGTTCTTGATGTTTTAGGATTTCTCCAGAGGGAGTAGACATTGTCTTGGACTGCCTGTGTGGGGACAACACAGGGAAAGGCTTGACTCTGCTGAGGCCTTTGGGAACCTACATACTCTACGGTGGGAACAAGACTTGTGTTTTCTATTTAGTACTTTCACAGCGAAAATAACTACATTTGCGTTGTATTTGTGTGTTGTCAAACTGTAGTCGATTTGCTTCAAGTTGACATTAGCAGTCAAAGGAATTGTTCAACATTTTGGCAACACACTTATATGCTCTCTTGCCGAGGGTTATATGGAGTGATCGGTACCACTCTCACATCTGTCTAATAAGTATGAAGCTTGGGCCAAGAGACAGATAGCATAGCTTAGCATAAAGACACTTGAATACTCCATCCATAAACTGCAAATTAAATGTGTTGTCCTTCACAGCTACCATACTTATCTGATCTCCGCTAATTACTTTAGTTTGTGTTAAGCCTCATGAATCAAGTAGAAGCATTAGAGGGAGATTCATTCATTCATTCATCAGTTCATTCGTTTTAGTTATACTGATTATGTGCAAAGGCATGCTTTCACAGATCTAAGGGTCTAAAGGTGCCAACTGTTCCTCCCCCACCTTCACCCTTCATGCAAGGCTGCCTGTTATTGACAAGTCACTTCTGCACAGCATACAGTAATCCTTTTATTTTTGTTTTTTCAGGCGCGTCAAACATGGTAACTGGGGAAACAAAGAGTTTCTTCAGCTTTGCAAAATCTGTGAGTCAGAGTTGCAGTCTATTATCAACATTTGAGGGAAACAATACTACACAATGCACATTTCATAATTTCACGGCAAATGAAACACACAAATGAGTCCCTCGGGATGAACGTGTCTCTCTGTGTTTATTTTCTTCTTCTCCAGTGGTGGCAGGTGGAGAAGGTGAACCCTATTAAACTATACGAGGAGAACAAAGTCATAGCAGGATTCTCGCTCCTCAACCTTCTCTTCAAACACGGGAAATGTAGTCTTGTGAAGTCGGTGATGGACAAACTCTTGTGTCTCTATGACCAAAAGAAGATCAAGCCGGTTGTGGACTCCCTATGGGCGCTGGAGGAGGTGAGACCCTGGGGTGATCAGAGGGTGTAACACGGTGAATGAAGTCAATGATGAGCAAATTAAGAATTATCTAATTACAGCGGTCATATAAACGGAGATTTCCAGGTTTAAAATGTAAGCGAAGATTTCATGCAAACATCTTGGACAGCATATAATCTGTGGTTTGTTGCTGCTGCTTTCTGTCAGCTGTTCTTGGACATTCTTCCACAGATGGTGGGTAGGTTGTATCATCCCGTTTCACAATTATTTCACACCAACACAAAGCCCGACAGGCCATACTGTATATCAATCACTTTACTTTCTACAAGCTCTTTGAACTGTGGTTATTCCATTTCTGGGGGATCTTTCTACAGTACACCTATCCTTCACAAACATATTCTAATCACGATAGCTGCCTTTCACATAGACCTTAACAAGTACGTAGTGCAACGTCTGCTTGCTTAGGTCTTTATCTGGGCTCAGGACACAACAAGTATATCTGTTGCAATCCTCGGTGTCTTTGTGTCGGCTGTTTGATGCAGAGTTGAAGCACGATGACCGGAACTCATGGTCCTTTCAGACACAACACGGTTCGAGGTGCACGTCACAGCACACTGCGCCTGAAGTTCAACCAGGTCGGTGCAGCCGGTGCAGCCATTATTTCTAATGGCTTGCGACCAACCACGAAGGCGTAACGCCTTCGTGGTTGATCGCAAGCCATTAGAAATAATGGCTTTCAGAGCGCAGTGGTGCTGTTGTCGTGTTGTGTCTGAAAGGGCCATTACTGGTAAATTAAGTTTACAAGAACCTTTAGCGGGCCATTATCTCTTCACATCCCAGGTGTTACCCTTGCCGAAAGAAAAACTCTCTACCTGCAGGGCCTTCAGTAGACAGGACACAGGAGGATGGTAGAAACATCTAAATCTTATGTCTTGTGGGCTATTTTAGTATCTTTGGTCGGATCATGAACACAGTTGCTACTGACCATTTGTTATTAAACTTTGGCAGATTTGTCGGGCCATTCACTGGAACCATTGCCCATGAAGAATCTCATTAGAGGGGAGGATGGCGTGGGATGTAGTGTCAGGGGCACATCCTGCCTCATTTGTTCATATGCCTGGACGGAGAATTCAGAGGGCGTTAGTTTGTTGTTGACCACGGCAAACGCTTTTTACTGGAATGAAAAGTTAGAGAACGTGTGACCAAAGCAGAATAACTGGACCACCAGCAGTTTTAGTTCGGAAAAAAATGAATCTGTCTCTTTCACCTCGGAGTCCCAAGGTCAATGCTATTTAAGATACTTAAAAAATAAAATGAAGCCAACATGCAGTATCTTGCAGATATTGCTTTAAAGTATCAGGAGGCCCCATTACACCTATAATGCAAGTGAATCTTACCCCCCAAAGGGCTCGACGAGCTGCTGACCTATTTTTGCTCTTTGCTTGATTTGGCTATTTCTTTTAGCAAATGAATGCTTGTGACACAATGGTGTCCAGACAAAGAGGCACAGTCAGTTGTCTGTTTGTGTCGACTGTAATGAGAAAGCAAGATATGGCATCCTGAGTAATCTTTTGTGATGTTTCATCTTTGCAACAAGTGAGTCAGACAAGCTCTGATGAGTAGCATTGGTGTATACAAGTTTTCACCTGCAGGTGTATTTGATGGATGTAGAGATTGTTGTTGGACATAGTTGATAAAACGTCACAGTAAATTCACTGAGTAACTGCATTATTTCCCTGCACATGCAAACCATGTAGACTCCACCATGATGTGGTCATTGGGGTGTTGGGGTGCTCTACACTGATGGCAGATTGGAGCTTTAAAGCTGCGGTGTGTTGTTGAGTTGGAGAAAATGATTGCACCTGCTCCACCACTCCCATTCCACCACCGCGCAGCTTTAGGCAATCAGACTGCTGATGATTAACAATATGGACCGAAGCTCTGATTGTTAACTGGTCAGATCGCACAGCCTTTAAATATTCTGACATTTGGTCTTACTCAGTTGTGTTCGCCTAGCAGTTGTAGCTGGGATGAGATTTGAATTTGAACAAAATGTCAGCTTATAAAACATATTGTGGACAGATGTTTCAACAGACTCCCTGGTGACAGAAGCGCGGCCTTCATTTTGAGTGTAGTGTGATTAAAAGCCCTGCCTGCACTCTTTCTCCTGTTGAAGTGTTTGCAGACTATTTAGGTGTTAGGAATACTATCATTCATCAGCATAACACACTTAATGAGTCAGTCATGGATCAATCTTTAATGTTGTCCACAGTTTTTAGTATTTGTGAAAGAAACATCATTTCTGCATTACTATGCAATGTGTCAATGACGTTATTCTAAATGTATGTTTCCGCCTCCATAGACAATGGAAATGCTCAATACATGAATCTGTTTGAAAAAGGGGTGTGTGACGTACCACTGCGTTAGAACAGTGTGTCTAGTTGGCAGAGGTTTGTGTCTAATGTTACATTTAAGTATTCAATAAATCATCCTCATGACAATTCCTATAAAGTTTATTTCATACTTCATTCATACTCACATAAATTACAGAAAAATAAACATCTCTATCCGGATATTACGTCTTTTCAGAGATGAGGACCTTATTATTTTGGTGTAAGCTTTTTCAAGATAGGGAGTATTAAAGTAATTCGTTTTTGCAGGATGCGACTCACTTCAACATTGTATGGGATGTCATTTATTGCTTATTAGAGCCCACGTTAGGCGGCGTCCTAAAGCTGGTAAATCAAATCTCCAATGCACGATAGAGCTTACATTGTCCCTGCATGAAGCTGTGTGCTTCATATAAACCTTCTCGGGACTGTTCTACAGGCAGTAAAGCGTTCAGTGTGACGTCAGCGTAGCCCAGCAGGATGAGTCAGCATCATGCAGTTTATTAAGGCTATTAACGTTTATATTGTCGCTGCTCTGAGGAAGTGGGCTTGTGTCTGTAACGACCAGGAAATGATTGCAAATGTGACTTTGTGTAGATTCAGATGACAAACGAAGTTTTTCAGCAGGTGCTACAGTGTTACAACGGGGCTTCCTGTTGGAGAGCTTTTATTGTTATTGTCATTCACCAATTTTATCAACAGAAGTGAAATGTTTTTTGGCACCCTTGTTTCTTACACAAAGTGTTACAGCTCAAACTGTTAAAAATGCCTAATACTGTTTGAAAACAAGAACTTGAAGAACTTCTCTGTTAGTATAAAATAGTCATGCTTTTTTATGTAAAAAAAAGAGTCATTATTTAATGAGATTTCATTTGTGATATCACAGTCGATGAATGTATGTTGTTGTTTGTCACTAGTTCTGCTTGTTGAAAGTGAGTTATTGTTGTGTTTCAGGTAAAAGAGGCAATGCAGAGAATCCATGACAGAGGCAACATAGGAAAACTCATTCTGGATGTTGAGAAGTCTCCCACCCCTCTGGTAATATTTTGAATGTTTTTTTAGTTTTTTTTCAAATTAATCGTAGGAATAAAGTATAAAGATACATTAATAGACAGGTTAAGCTCTTGATCTGAAGTGCAAATCTACAAAGATTTATAATTGTCACACCGATTTATGCAACAGCACTTCATCTTTTTCAGTAAGATTACAGTAATTATTAGATGACATTGATGGTTGAGGGTACATGACTAACAGGAAGAAGAGAAAAGGAGAAGATGGCAATCAATTGGCAGATATAAAATGATGCACAACGCAGAACCATTTTGGGCGAGTTACAATAACTTACAGAAGAAAATATTAGTGCCTTGTTTCCCTGATCTTATTTATTTTGCCGATGTCGAGCTCATTTTTTAAAAACATCTTGAGTAAAAATGCTTCTCAGAAACCCTGTAACATCGGATTTTCTGATCTATGTGCTTAATTAACGACACAGCTAACTTACTGGCTGACACGCTGTGCAATATTTGTTGCTGATAAATAGTTAGATTTGACATTTCTGATGCCGAGAGCACATTTCAGGTGCAGTCAGGGTCATAAAGAGGCAGTGAGTAGGATTTCCTCTTGTTTTATAACAGTCGTTTCCATGGTGATATTCACATCAAACCTAGAAATGATTCTATTCTATTAGATGTTGAGACATGTTCGTATTGAAACTATAGACCCTGTATACAGCTGTCCATTAGCCTCAGAGGACACATTTACATATTTGCCGTACCACTTGATGTCAAATCACATATGTGTTCGCCGCTGTTCCTCTGTATCGGTAGCTCAGTATACAGTTAATGTCAGCTGAGTAACATTTCACCGCTAGATGGCCAGCGACAGCACAGAGACCAGTGAGGCAGGAGAGGAAGAAGAGGAGCCAGAGGGAGACAACGACAGCAAGGAGCGAATGCCTTTCATCCACTGAACAGGTCTAGAGACTGCAGAGGCTGCACAGATTCACCAGAGGAACCCAACCACACACGCGTGTTGTGCAGTACGTGCGTATGTATGTATGCATGTGCCGTATGCATGTATGTACAGTATATGTTTGTGCCTCTTGTCTGTTACCTTTTGTTTATCAGCTGATTGGTCAAGCAAAGGTTTTGGGTAAACCCAGACAAACAACATGTTTGTCACCCAGGCAACAGATGCAAGTGCCATTCTCAATATAGTATGATATTATTTACGGTATTAAGAAGTCATGTCATGCGAGCCAATAATGTAATTGTTTCCATTTCACAATTAATTGCATCTGCCAACTGTGTATTGACTGAATGGGCATTAAAATCTGCTGACTTGCTATTATCACTTTAAGATTACTACCCTTAAAAACTTAATTTACTCATGCACACACGGGTCGTATACTATAACAAGCTTCAGGTGTCTTACTATTTCACAATACAGTGCTATTTGATTCTCACCTGTCCTCAGTGATGACAGCTGTAAAAATATAAGCAAACGATTGACATAAGTTTGAGAAAATGACGACTCCAATGTTTTGATGCTTCTGGCCAAGAGAGTGAATTACTTTCTCATGTTACAACAGTAATGTGTAAGCCACGATGAGCAAGAGAGGTCTGTGTGTAGATATTAGCATGATTCTTAATTCTTAGGGGCCAACCTTGTGTGTTATGGGATCACCAGTGCCTTCAAGCTACAAATGAGCGTTTGATACTTGAAATGGTTTCCTCGTGTGAAGTTTGCATTGAACAAACCAACAAAATAGGTATTTTTAACTGGAATACGAAAACAGATGCGTAAACTATTAAAAACTTGTTGTTTACTTGCTGGTGCCTCACAACAAAAGTGCCATACGACTCCAACATAAATTATTTTTTCAATGAGCTGGTGTCTCAAAGCAGGGCGATTTAGGTCTGAGCAACGCCGTGTATTCCTTTATTTAAGTCCGATGCCCTCTGCTTTACTCCACACCTGCGTGTTGTTGATGAAATGTAAGAGAACCTTCACGCTCACATATTCAAATGACTGATCTGTTTTTATTTTTAATTTAATCCAAGAAAAAACAAACGATTGTTTTCACTATTTCTTGGGCCTTGCTTATTCTGTGTATTTTATATCTGCTAGTCATCTGAATTATTTATTACTTTACTTGAGTTATTAAATTGAAACCAGAGTACACATCAAAAAGTATTTTTCTCATTTATAAAACGGTGACATAGGTCTCTCGCAATCATGCCATTTCAACAGATTAAAAAAATGGATCAATTTAGTATCACCAAAACCAACGCTGCATGCTTTGAAGTTGAATAATAAACTGGAGAGAAATAAGTGTGAATGAGTGTACACAAGCGATGATTTAAGTCATTTTAGAAGTTGATTTCTAGACTTGGAAATAAGGATAATGATGTGTAGACACTGGAAACAATTATAATTTTGATGCCTTTTAATGTCAGGTCTGCTGTGTATGTGTGTGAGTGTGTAAGAGAGAGAGAGAGAACACGTTTTTGAGTGTATGTATGTTATCTTGTAAAAAAAACTGAAGTGTTTAGTACTGTAGTTTGTTCCCAAAATCCCTTATAAACTCTGGTTAACCTGTGGTCGTATATATTTTTGTCAAATTTTCTGTTTTGTACTTTCTTTGAGTACAGCTCTGTTTACTTGAATAAATTGATCTGCAAAGTATGCCGGGATTGGGTTTTAATTTATTTCACATGAGATTCATATCGTCCCTTTCCTGTTTGAAGTTGTCTTTCTTCTTCTTTAATATATTATGTGAATATATGTATTTATTTTTGAGCTTATGGAATCAGTGAGGAATTTTGGCTTCCACCTGGATTCAAATCACAAGTGAACTTGATGAGAACGTGAAATGTTTAAATGTTTTTCGCTTTAGAGTACGGTTCAAAACATGGACTCGGGTACTAATAGACTGCACATTCTAAACAATCCCACCGTTTGGCACAAGGTGGCAACAAAGTCAGTAATTTTTTTTATTTTCTGCAGACAGTAATGTTTCTGTGACACTGAGCTAAGGGACTATGTGTGTCAAAGGAGAAGAAAAGAAACATGCTGCTGTCTAATGATTAACGATTGTCTAGCAGTACTCCATTGTACAACTGTTGACCTTTGCAAAGATGTTACCAGGTAGTCAGTGCATGTGCTGTTACCAGAACTGCTGCAAACTAAGATTTATCTATGTTTTTGGAATATTAATCATGAATTATTGATTAAACCAGAACTATTGGCCATTTTTCTTTTCTCTAACTACGGGTCCGGTGTTAGTTTTTGGTGTCCGCCTCGGGGTGGAATAAGATAAAAATGTTAGTGGAGATTGCATTGGAATAGCATACAATAATATGTTGTACAGCTTTTTTTAAACGCAAACTAAACAAGAACTTGGACTCGATACTGTGCAATGGGTCTAAACTAAATACATGTTACATACAGTTCATTTTCACATCCGTTTACACCTACTGTATGTCACATCAAACACAAAAAATAATGCTATTTTAAAGTATTCTTGCTAGAAAAAACCTACACATTTAGAGGACTATCTTGGCATGTATTGTAACGGATACAACTATCAGAGTTTTCAATAACCTTATTTGCTTAGAATACACAATTGTTTTTATGATTATTATTATTATTTTCATTACTATATTTCACAGGGGGGGGAGCTAATGCTTAGAAATGTACAATTTAAAGTCAGTAAAATGGGAAAGATTCTTGAGCTAGTTTTGACAGTTGTATTTCTATACTAAGCCTGTATGCCCAAGGGTTGTTCTTATTTAGCTCCCCCCTCCCATCTGTATACAACATCTCACTCTAAAAATAGCTTTGCACCCGAGCAGAGAGCTGCACTTCATCTGGTTTAGGAAAGGCCTCATTTTGAGAGATTGCACAACTGCAAGTCTGTGTGATTGGAATATTCAAAAGAAATCTACAGTGTAGCAGCAACATTTACTCAGTCATGTGTTTTCATGTGCTCAAAGTTGTAAATGACCCTTCGTATACCACTTAGTGTACATGAATCATATATTTTACATCGTTTGACAGCTATTTGAAGCCCAGGTGTGAGGTTATTTTTCACATGTTAAAAAGTGATTTAGCGTGTCCTAAACCGACATGGAACAGGGATGGGATGATCAACACTCAAAGCAGTCAACGAATTTCCAGTTTGTTTGTGAAATGAAAGGGAATACTGCTTAGTGCACCTTGTCCCAAGTAAATATTTATCAAAAGCCAGACACAAGGAAATCATTATTTGCCACTCCACCCTTATGCCTCTCTCACCGCCTCCTGATGTTTGGACAGAAACATTTGGAGCCAATGCAGGCAGAGTACCCAGAAAGGCATACAGAGGGGCCAGTATATACTGAGCTGCCTGCAGTCGTTTTGGTTTATTTCACGGCAGTACAAGGTGTACTGTGTGCTGTCACTGTAGGATCCACTGGCCTCAGACATGGCTCGTCTGGCCCTCCCTGTCCTCCTCGTTCTTTGCTTCTCCTTGCTCCACTTTAGCTACAGCCGTCCATCTCGCACCAGGAAGGCTGTGTCACCCCGTCAGTCCGGAGGTAACTATACGCACAGTTCCTAAATAACATGCTTGCCACCCATGCGTATCTGACCTGTTGCTCTTCCCTCTTCGTGGAGATGCAGCTGCAGAAGAAGATGAAGTGAGGTCCCAGCTTGAGAGGTTGTGGCAGCAGGTGAACTCACTGAAGGAAATGCAGGCGTTGCAGACAGGTACCGCCCTCACTACATTAACGAAGATTAAAGACAGAAGGGAGGACAGTAACAGATTAGATTCATAAGCACGACTGTGACTGTTTGTAAGTAAATAAGAAAGACATTATTGGACAATGGTTAGTGAATGACATTGTGATTTAAGGTTGAATTATAAATATGTTATGCTTTTTCTCACTGTTACTTGTTATTTAAGTCAATGAGTCGCCATAAAAGAGTGTGGACTTGCTGAGAGATAATATCAATTGATTTTGAACTTTTTAGTGTGAGTCACCAGCAGAGAGCAGCAGCACTCTTATCAGCCATTAATGTATGAACTAAAAGGTTGAATTGCACAAAGGGAATAATGTGAGTGTATAGAACATAAAAAACAAGAACATTATATTCTTATAATTGTGTGTATTTTTTATTTTTACTGTGTCTCTTTTTTAATACTTTGAATTGATTATATAAAAATACTATACATGTATTTATTAATTTATTGTTGTTTATTATTTTGTATTATTTTCCTTTATTGGCTAAACAATTACTGACTATTCAGACTGTGAAGCAACGCTTCAGGAATTGTTACAAATTCTATTGTAAAAGAAATGGGGGATTCAGTGTTAAAAAAAAGATTAAATTACAATTCAATTCGCTAATGTAAGTAAGTGCTTTGTGTTTTCAGTCTGTCTCCGTGGCATCAAAGCTCACAGGAAGCGTTATCTCACAATTGAGGAACCAAACATTACCATGAAGCAAATGAAAACGGCATTGCACAAGGAGGAACTCTTGCAACGCCACGGGACATGATGGAAAACAATGAACTAAGAGACTATGCAAAGAGGAGCGCTCCTGGATCCAAAACTTCTGGATCGGTGTAGCAGACATCGTGAAAGAAGGCCAGTATGTTGATGTCAACAGCCTGCCAGTCAGCTACTTCAACTGGGACCGCTCCAAGAAGCAGCCCACAGGAACGAAGAGGGGGAGCTGTGTTGCTCTTTCAGTAGTTGCACAAGGAAAGTGGTACGACGAGGTGTGTCGCAGCCTCAAAAACTACATCTGTGAATATGTAATTCCCTAATGGAGACAAATCGGTTGTTGACAACCTGATGATCGTTTATGCAGGTCATTCATTAAAAATGTGTTGTCAAATCTGTTCTGTATTTCGTTTTGTACATACACTTTTTTCTCTATTACTATTCTGCTGTAAGTCTAATTTCTTCATCATCAGTGTACTTAACATTTATGAATTTGTATTCATAAATAACCTGTGAGTTCCCCAGATTACCTCTTTACTGCTGACCACTTAACAGTTTGATCTGAGCAAATGTGGGGGTAGTGAGTTACTCAAGGGTATCATATCAGTAATAGGACGGGAAGGGATGTTCAACCTTTGGTTACAGCCTGACTATAAGGCCTGAGCAGCATAATGAAGCGCTGATGAAACTGGAGGTTGAGGCTCTTTAATAACCCCTTCTCACCCCACAACCACATCTGTAACCCCAGACTTAACTGCAGCACTAACATTAAAAAACTGACTCTTACATACAAACTAAATTACATGAACTATATCTAGAGTTACCTGTCTTTGGAATGTGGGAGGAAACACCAAAAATAAACTTGAACAAACACAGAAAGAACATGCACAAAGGGATCGTTATCAAACCTATACCCTTCTTGATGTGAGGTGAAAATGTGAAATATGCATGTGAAATAATGTAAGTTCATATTCTGTTTTAGTGTTGCATATTTTCATATACCCAAAAAAGTAAAAAGAAAGGCCGATCAAGTTGTGCAGATGACCAATGGAACCATGTCCATCATAATCTCTCTGTGTGTATGTGTGTGTGTGTGTGTATATATATATATATATATATATATATATATATATATATATATATATATATATATATATATATATATATATATATATATATATATATATATATATATATATATATATATATATATATATATATGTGGTGTATCTATGTTGTGTACTCATTTTAATACATAAAAAATGAGCTGTGGACAGTGTGGATCAAAAACAATGAAACACACACACACATCACGCACGCTTGTCTGGATGGAATGTGACACCAAAACTCCGTGAGTGAAGTCTCGCGGAGTAAAGCACCGGCCATTTTTGTCCATGTATAGCTGGGCACTTTGTGCTCTGGTAGTACAACCGAGAGTGTTGCGATCACTTTGATAAGCCTACAACTTTTGCCAAGTTTAATTTTATTATCCAAGTATCAAAACTTGCCACAAACGATGTTTGTGTTTACCGTTGCAAAGTTATTCCGCTGACATCCTTGTCCGGATAGATACTTGTGTCTAAACTATCGCACAAATGGAAATGGTGCCCAACGAGGAGAACCAGCTCGTACCCAAAGAGGTAAGGTTATCGCGGACCCTGTGCCCATGTCGGAGGATCAATCTCTGGGCGTTAGCTGTCAACCTTGTAGATCATGGTCATTAATTATGGCACAACTTTTGCACCACTTTGGGAGTTTGCGATCTTGTTGTATCATTTTGAGGCTAACTCTCAGCTGCTAACAGTTAGCGTTAACGGTAGCCAAACATGACTTGGACGGCCTATCATGACATGGCCGCGGCTAACATCAGCTAGCGGCTAGTTTCGCTGTGAGTTTATGAAGGCAGCTAACGTTAAAGCTTTAGCGCAACCATCATTTCGTTACCTAGCTTTCGATTTTGGCTTTCTGATCATTAAAAACATACGACTCGTTCAATATGTTATCCCCAAAACAAAGACATTTGCCGAAATTAGATAGCCAACATGCAAGTAACATTAGCTAACAGTCAGCGTTAGTAGAATAAAGATAGCGAATATCGTTAGCTTTGTAAGTCTGGTGAATGACATATTTGGCTCGCGCGAATCTATTAGCTGACGTTAGGTGTTTTTGAAGTTGCTAAACCAAATGCAAATAGCTAACGTACGTCGCTTGACATGACTGCCAGTACCGATGCAACGTTAACTACTAGTTTATAATAATGTATACCCTTACTTTGATTCAGTCTTGTCCCTGTTTGTGTGGAATATAACTTGTAGCCTCACTGTTAACGTTAGCATAACATTAGCTCGTGGAATGTGCAAGCTAACGCCAATGTTAGCTGATTTGACTTGCTAACGTTACTTATGTAAGTTAGATGCAGGTGCGTGTAATACAACATTTATTAATTTCGTGTGTCTCTACTGTTTGAATACAAGTGTTCGCAGTTTATATTATGCCGTCCTTAATGAACTCATTGGTCACAATGTTATGTTACTTCGCTGTTGCTTGTTTGTCCTGCCATGGTTAGCTGCGGTGGTTAGTTACGTGTAACATCCTATTATTCTACGATGCTATGTTGTCATGTTTTCCACACACGTAGAAAATGAATCGGCTGTCGCTTCTGTAAAACACCATTAATGTTTACCAGATGGTAACAGAGTGATTTTAACATAAACGTCCAACAGGATAACGTTACTATTGGCCTGGCAGTCATATTCATGTGTTCTGTTATTCTCGCGTACATTCTCACGTACATTCTCAAGTTACCTGGAGTCCCTTTATGGATGATTTTATAGGACTGCATTTACGTCAGCTGCAGGGTCATGCATAGGACGTCACTCGTTGAAGTGGCTGGTGGGAAAATTAGATTTGATTATGCACCACTGCACACTCATTTCAGTTTCATAGTAACAATATAGCCTTTATTCATATACTTATTAATTCATTATTGATTATAATCGAGTACAATTCTGCAGTAAAAGTCTTTAAAAGTCTTTTTTTTTTAAAGAATGAGGCTTGAGGTTGTGTGGAGGAAACAGGTGTATTTACTCATCCTGTTTTCAGCAAAGTAGGTATTTCAGATTTTCAGCACTTGAAAAAAATCCCGGTATACTGGTAGAAGGAAGTTAAGATCGTGAAAGGTTGTGAAATATGTAATTTAGTATACAGTAGTATTTCATTTTGTGGTATGCAAATATATATCTTAGAAATGATTCTATCTGTTGTGTATGCAAGGATTGGAAACATCGCATCTGTATGTATACAGTCATTTTACATGAAAATATGCATATATTTAACTGTCACACAGACTGGTTAAAAGGAATACTCAAAGCAGATAAGTTATAAAACTCCCTTGTTGTCGTCTTGTTTGAAATAGAGGTGAAGCCTGTGCAATGAGCCTGTGGTTACTTGTTTCTTCTCAACCAGATAATAAAATCAGCTGATCATTTATGTGCGTCAGACTATCCTTTTAGTTCTGTAGACATGCTGATAGGACAGGAACATAAAACCGAGTGAAATATCACCCCCAGTACTTTAGCTCTGTTGCTGAAATCGATGGCCAGTTCCATTTAAGAGACTTATGTTGTGGAAGAAAACATGGTCTCAAGTGTTGGTAATTTAAGCTGCAGTTTTGTGTTGAAAGAGGTTGGTAGCGGCGGTGTGATGCTCTGGGATACCAGAGGTCACCCAGAGCTCTCTGTTGATGCCATGGGCCCAATTAAATGACACACTTGTGAGGAGAGACGCACTCACAGATGCAACCCTGTAACATTCAGTGGCTACTGAATGGCTTTGTGTTTAAGAAATATCCTTCTGCCCTGTCATAACAAGAACATCATATCAATCATCTTGGATTTTAGGATGCATCTTGATGCATACAATATAGTTATTGTTAATCATTCATTTTTGCCAGTCCTTTCTCCCATGAGAAAATGGACTGTCCCCATTATGCTACACTGTCACATTCTCCTCGCTGCAGCTCGTAATAGCATTATGTATTGAAAAGTTAAAGAAGGTAAATACTAAATTTGTATGTTATTTTGTTAAGCCACAATCAGGAAAAAATACAAAAGAGATTTAGCAGAATATACTCCACTCACAATAAAGTGCTCATTATCATCTATATTGCCTCATCTGTCTTTCCCACTGATGTCAAAGGCTACTGCACCTGTCACCACCAAAACCATTTTTTTGGATATTGTAGTTAATCCAAATTGGTGGCTGGTTACTTGCCAAAGTGTCAGGTGTGGTTGAAAAAATGTCCCATCAACAATACATTGTATTTGAATAAGAGGCTATTGTTCACTTCCTTCTCTGTTCAGTAGCTACTGCTCATGTGCAGTAGCAGTTGCATTACGTTGTATAAATAGGATTTCATGGTTACTGACATTTCACAAAAAGTTGTAGCCTGTCATTATTTTTTGTGCCATTTAGAATGAGTTACAGCTGTAAAGAAGTACTGCCTGTGCTTTGCAGTACCCGTGGCTTCATGTCAGCACCTTGTGATCATATCCATGGTAAAAATAACCTTTAATCTAATAATACACTTGTGTGTAGTCAGCTACAGCTACTTTATAGGACCCGTCAGTCACATTTTGCCACGATCGCACACCTCAAAAAGAGGTTGCAGTAACCAGAATGACTTGAATATATTTCCTGTAATCATCACCCGTTTCACCAGCCAAGATGTTGATTTGCCAGCCAAACAATAACAGGTGTAGGCCTACACGTCTAATTTAAACGGGCATGTTTTACAACTTACTTCATTGTTGTGTTTGTTTGAAGTTGTTTTCCACTCAAACTATCTCCATTATATCATCAGGGTGTGTTTTGGAGTTGCAGACAGAGTCTTTTTGATGAGATCAAGAGGATTTCTCAGGTAGCCTTGCCTTGTGTTTGGTATTGGTGAGAGAGATGATGCATGGTGTTAAATAGATGCATGAAGCAGCACCATGATGACATTCTTCTTCATGCTTTGCAAACAACAGCTTTATCAAACATAGAATACATGCAATGAAACTGATAAGGAAAACATGTAAATACTCATATCAACACATCCATTCACGACTTGAATTTGATCAATGGTTTATGCAATAGTTGAGTCATTTTAAATACCAAACATTGTTTTGTTCATCGTCAATCCCTGAGGATAAGGAAGCTGGCCTGCCATCATCTTCACATGCTCACTACATTAGCGCTTGTTAAGTGAGTTTTTCTTCCAGCTTTTGCTACTTTGGTTTTCAGTCCGCAAATCATTTGAGGCTGAACAGCAACGGCACATAAACCAATCAGAAAATAAACTAAGGCGAGTGTTCAGATGATGATGTGACTTTCGTTTTGTGTCTTGAAACAATTTACAAAATTGATGCATGTGTCAGCAATTGCATGGATTTTTTTTTTTTTTTGCAACAGATCGTGGACAGTTTGGGAGAAATTTGATAACCTGGCCGTGTTTTTGTGTGTGGAAAATTTGTAGGCAAAGATCAGTGACTGGGCTTGTTGCTGACGTTCCAGTGAATGAGATAACTATCAGTCATGAATTGTACGGCCTACTTGGTAAGAGGCCTGTCTGTTATGCAAATTCCTATGAAGCCTTGAGGAAACGGAAAGATAGACGAGGACATGTGAGCTGCTTTTGCAATGCTGGGAGAGAAGAGATGTGCTCCTTTGTCACCAAACAGTTTGTTTTGTTGTGAAGAATATCATTTTTCTTTCTGTGATTGGCAAGAAAATCCCGCACAGATAATACTGTTTAGTCCTTTAGATATCTAGCTGTGTCTTCTCCAGAAAAGTAACCGAACTTGTACCAAGTAGGTCATATTTGTTCTGAGGCGTGACATGTGACGGTATTGTTCTTTTCTGCACTGGCGTGTTTCTGTTGCACAGCCTTACTAACCAGTTATTCCAACGCTTAACTGTTCACCAGTGAATGGTGCTTAATCACAAAATACAGAATGAACATTTAGCCAATTCGTCACGCTAATGTTTTTCTCCGTCGTTCTTGATTTGCAGATCCAAAATGCAGCTGAGGAGCCCAGAGTGCTGTGTATCATACAGGACATCACCAGTGCAAAGACGATCAATGAGAGGCTGACCCTCAACCTGCCTGCTTCCACCACCCTCTCCAAACTCTATGAAGATGTTGCCCACAAGGCGAGATATGTGAAAGCCACGTTCGACCTGGCCTGGGGAAATACACCGGACATGGTTAGGAAATGTATTACTCAAGACGGTGACTTTTATGGCGATGAGGTGGTTTAACACTTTGAGCTTTAACCTGTTTTCGTATATTGTAAACTAGGCATGGGCAAACTACAGCCCGTTGGGCCTTTTAATCCGGCCCGTCTAGTATTGGTATAAAATTGCCCAAAGTATAATAAAGACTAGGGCTGGGCAGTATACCTTTTTTTTATTGCCGGTATGATATGAATTCTTCACACACCATTATACCGGTGCATAGCCAAAACAACTGCTGTCTGCTTTCAACAGGCAGCTAAATGTATTCTTTGCTGCTGTCAGCGCTAGTTCTCTTACATGTATTGAGAGGGAACTCTTGTCATGGTCATAACTTTATAACATAACAATTAACAACCCACAACTAACACTCTTTAACAGAGAAATACACCACAGCACACAACAGTCTGTGATACATAAACAATTTGTAACACGAATAATTGTACATTTATAAAATTTCTCCGCCGAACTGAATGCTGGGTACAGGCCTGCTTGTTAGCACAACAGTCTGCTAACAGCTGGGAGAGGCTCCGTCGCTCCAGTAACGTTACATTAAAGAACAGAACAGAGCGATGCAGGATGAACAAAGACAGACCGGAGATGCACCGATAGAGTTTGACACATATGCAACGCTGATTACCGTAATATGCGTGGTATTTGTTGTAAATGTACGTTGGTGCAAAGAGGGTGATAAGAAGCTGTACAGGGAGGGGCTTAGGACCCAGGGGAATGTAGGCGAAGGAAACAGGAAGACACGCCACGCAAACAGCTGTTCACCGCTCCTCACGATCCTGCAGACCACTGATTCTCAACTGGTGGTTCGTTGCGGACCCGTTTTCAGTGGGTCACGGGACTTTGCTTTATGCAGCGGAGTTATTCACGCTCCTTTCCAGCATTTACGGCACTTGTTCAGCTGTGCAGGAAAAACACAGACCAATGCGTTGTAAATCACGTCACGTGATGCAGTTTAACCAATAAAATAAGAGTATTCTGATTCGTTTCCTGACGCCAGTGAGATGCACCCATACCGTGACACCGGGGAGAGACGAGGAAAGACTTTACAGAGCAGAGCTCTGATAATGTTAGATGTGACACTCAAAGTATGATCCCTTCAAAGAATCAAACTGGTAAAAAGACCACAGTCATTAACCTTTACACTAAAAACTATGTGTCAAAAATGACACATGCTTAAAAATGACACATGCTTCATAAGTAAGTGCATGATAAAATATGCATTTATGCAATAAAAAAATACCGTGTGAGATCCCAGTTAACTGATGAACACCTCAGATCTGTTCTGAGAATTGCCACAACCAAACTGACACCAAACGTTGACGCACTGGTTAAAAAGGGTGACCAACAACACTGTTCCCACTGACATTAAATGCAAGTTACCGGTACTTTTTAGGTCATGGCTTTTACTTGTAATTTATATTCGTTCTGAGAATTGCCACAACCAAACTGACATCAAACGTTGACGCACTGGTTAAAAAGGGTAACCAACAACACTGTTCCCACTGAAATTAAATGCAAGTTACTTTTTAGGTCATGGCTTTTACTTGTAATTTATATTAGTTCACACAAACACTCCATTCATCTGCGACTGGCCCGGCCCGTCTGTCAAATTTTAAAACTCAATGTGGCCCCCGAGCCAACAAGTTTGCCCACCCCTGTTGTAGACCCTTCTGTCTGCTTCTCTCTGGAGTCGCTGTTCTGCTTTTGCAGGTAGAGCAGTAAGTGACAGTGTGGGCTCCATGATAACTCTGACAGCTTGACTGCTTAAAAACAGATGAGTTCATTCAGTTTTAAGGTAGTGTTTTGGTTGGTGTAGTTGAGTTCAGGTTAAGTATAGCACACGTGAACTCTAGTGAGATTCACGATAATGGCTGCCACCCCGTGTTCGTAGTTGCTGTTCACTCATCCTCCACTTAAAATAAGTTCACGTCACGACTCATTGCCCCGGCCACTTCCACATTGGGAGGGCTATGTCACCATACCATGACCTCAGTCAAGCTGATAGTGGTGGAGATTTGTTTAAAAGCCAGACTGACATTTCTTAATCATGCTTTCAGTGTTCAAACATCCGTTTGTTGTACCATTGTTCTCTGCTGCAAAGAAAACAAAGTGCGTAAGAATGGTGCTGCTGAGAAAGAGCACTCTCAAATGAAGGATATGAAGTTATTGGAAAGGTTTTAATCACACGAGTTGGAAGCTGTGTGTGTGTGTGTGTGTGTGTGAGTGATCTAACTTTACAAATAGTTTAATACTTAATAATAAGCGTGTAGCCTAATCTTTATGTGCTGTACAGAAATACCCAGTTTAAACAGAATTAACATCCGTTTAGCATTCAAATGTTAATTTAGAATTAAAATGTTCTTAATGAAGCGTCCAAACTCTTTGGTTCAGCCCTGCTACTCCCTTTTCTTAAAGGAGCACAAGCTAATCCTGCTGCTGACCCGGGCCACAGCCCAGGTGCTGTGTCTGTTGTTCTGTCACTGAGTAGGTCAGTGGATTAAGCTGCTGTGTGTTTCCACTGCAGCACTTTACTTGTTGTCCTCAGCATGCCTGTGAGAAAGAAAGTATTGCATACAAGCATTGCTCACATGTTGGCTTCAAGCTGCTTTCATCGTTTGCGTCAACACAGAGAATGTTCTGAAAATGAGTTCAGGGGGATTGTAAGTCTTCCTGTGAGTTCCTCCAGTTTTAAGACTTGTTTTTTTAAGGTTTTGTGGCTGTTTTCTGCATTTCCAAAGGATTGTAGTCTTCATGTGATTTTTGTTTTGCTCTGCCTCCCTCTAGGCACCACTGGACCACAGCAGTGCGATGTCACTCTCAGATTCTGGTTTTGAGCCGGGTGGTAAGAAGAATTTCCTCCAGCTCACAGACAAAGATGGAGAGCAGCCCCAGATTGCATCGGTAATACATATTTGCTGTACAGTGAGATTGTTTTTTTTCGAAACTACGGACATTTCATAAAAAAATGTCCGTCCCCTGTATGTGTGCAGGACGAGTCAGGAACAGCAGATAGCAGTGGACTAGATGACAGCTCCCAGGAGCGGTTTATTGGGCCCCTGCCTAGAGACGGCACTGCAGGCTGCAGCAGTGACTACAGCAGTCCATCCTACTCCTACTCGTCCATCCTCAACAAATCTGAAACGGGTGAGGCTTTGTCATCTATTGAATGTGTGACCTCACTCCTTTTTATACAACCCTAACTATCCTCTTACTCCCCCCCCCCCCCCCCCCCCCCCCCCCCCCCCCCCCTTCCACATCACTGTAGGTTACGTGGGCTTGGTCAACCAAGCGATGACCTGCTATCTGAACAGTCTTCTACAAACGCTGTTCATGACCCCGGAGTTCAGAAATGCACTCTACAAGTAAGACACCACGCTCTGAGAAATCTTTGTGAAGTTTCACCTGCGAAGTACAACTTATTTTTTAAATTCTTTTACAACTTCTGTCCAACTTCAGCTGGGAGTTTGAGGAGGTTGAAGAGGATCCCGTCACCAGTATACCGCACCAGTTACAAAGGCTGTTTGTTCTGCTGCAGACGAGTAAGAAACGGGCAATCGAGACCACTGATGTGACGCGGAGCTTCGGCTGGGACAGCAGCGAGGGTGAGGATTTGCCCTCTCCTGCGACGAGACTCGCACGGCTTGTCTGCGTGTTTGTGTGAAAGGAGAAACCATGTGCCTCTGCATCTGTACATTTGATGACACTTCTTGTGCGTTTGTCTTTTAGCTTGGCAGCAGCATGATGTCCAGGAGCTGTGCAGGGTCATGTTTGATGCCCTGGAGCAGAAGTGGAAGCAGACAGAGCAGGTGGGGAAACAGCAAAAATGTTTTCCGAAAGATTATTGAGAAATTAATAAAGAATCCCCCCCATCCCCGCAATAGAAACAAAAGAGCTACTGTGGGCAAAGTGAAATGGGCCAGTAAGCCTCAGGGTTAGCTGTTCTCTGTCCTCTTATCTCACGACTGAATTATAAACTGCAAACCGTTCATCCAGTGTGCGCATTTACAACCATGTGGTCTGTACACGTGAAAAATAAATGTGATTGAGCCCCAATTAAGAAATGACACAAGTAAATGGGAGTGCAACAGATCACAAAGCTCAGTCAGGATCTGTTCATGTTTTTTTTTAGTCTTGGATTGGGTCAGCAGGAAAAATAGGGAGCAAACGTTTAGAGAAGCCCTGATCACATTTTGTTACAGCTGCTGTCTTGTTACAGCAGCTGGAGGCTCCTGAAAGTCCTGAAAAATCATTTCAACCTCTGTGAATAGGGGTGTAACGGTTCACAAAATCCACGGTTGGGTTCAGTACGATACAGTGGAGCCACGGTTCGGTACGGTACAGTAGAAAACTATAAATGCCAGAGAAATGTACTTGATTTTAAAATATATTTATTCATTACAACTAACATCATGAAGTTATTCTTTGACTTTGAACAATGATGGAACTATACCTGAGTGACTCATCTTCTGGGGTGTCTTCTTAGCAACACATAAGCATAAAAAACAAAAACTGCTCCTTAATGTTATGTAGTATTGTTACTTACATCTTGCAAAATAGATTTTTAATCTCAATGGGACTACGTGGTTAAATAAAGGTTTTAACTTTTTTATTTGTCATTTTTATTCAAACGTATTCGGTTCGTCATGCGTACCGAACTGTGAGCCGCGTACCGAACGGTTCAATACAAATACGCGTACCGTTACACCCCTATCTGTGAAGTCAGTGTAAACCATCCAAATGTCTTGATGTTAGCCTATTCCATTGCTATAGTCATCTATAATGGTTATTTAAAAACACACAATTCAAATGATAAGGAAATAAAATATTGTATTTTTATTTATAACAAAAATCTTGGCATTAATACTTTTATTCATGTATTATAAGCTGCTGCGGGCTGAAGCAGTCTACTAAAGACAGTATACTCAAGACTCATCGAGCCAACATGCTAAATGTAACATACTGAATGTCAACATGCTAACTCCATGTGTTAGCTGAAGTTAGAACAGACAGAATACAACTAAGACCTCTGAATGATCATAAAATATACAAAGTTCCCTTTTAGATTTTGAAAACATGGCAATTGCTTCCATTAGACCAAATGTTGCTATGAGGAAAAACATTCAAAGTTGTTTTTGATGTATTTAACATTTACATTTTTAATCCATCCAACAGTTTTGGATAGCAGGTAGTTTGATTAATAGTTGCACACTGGTGCCTCCTTTAAGTGAGAGAATGCAGCAGGGTGAAAACATTTTTTTAGTCCAAACAAAGGCTGTATCGTTAACAGTAAAACATGGCTGAGAAGGCCTGACTGTCATGCCTCCATATCCTCAGGCTGACCTGATCAACCAGCTGTACCAGGGGAAGCTGAAGGATTATGTCCGTTGTCTGGAGTGTGGCTATGAGAGCTGGAGGATTGACACTTACCTGGACATTCCTCTTGTGATCAGACCCTTCGGAGCCAACCAGGCCTACGGCAGTGTGGTGTGTTGTCTCTCCACGTTCCATTCATTCAAACATTTAGCACAAAGACTCGAGCAGCACTCAACACGCATTCCCTCTTTGAGATTCACAACTAATTCAAGGCTGCCAGCTCATTTTAACATAGTTTATGTCTGCTAAGTATTTTGGCCTTCGTCTAAATAGTCCTGAAACTATCTTTCTGCTACAGGAAGAGGCTTTGCAGGCATTCATCCAACCAGAAACTCTGGATGGGGCCAACCAGTACTTCTGTGAACGCTGCAAAAAGAAATGTGACGCCCGAAAGGTGAGCACACGGAAAATGTGACATGGGACTTCACGTTCAGTGACGGTGGTGTTGACCGGTCTTCTTTTTGATAAATGCTTCTCTTCTCAGGGTCTGAGATTTCTGCACTTCCCCTACCTGCTGACACTACAGCTGAAGCGGTTTGATTTTGACTACACCACTATGCATCGCATCAAGCTTAATGACCGCATGACTTTCCCTGAAGAGCTTGACATGAGTCCGTTCATCGATGTGGAAGATGAGGTGAGAGCAGAAATGGCTTTACTTGCTTCCATCATTATTTCAGATTAATACCCAAATGTGATTCTCCTTCAATCTCTGATCAACCGCAAATAACATCACTTGATCCTAAGCTACGTTTGGATGAAGAAAAATGTAAAGTACTCTACTTTCATGTGCCTCCTCTCCAGAAGTCGCCTCAGACGGAGAGCTGCACTGACAGCGGAGCAGAGAATGAAGGCAGTTGCCACAGCGACCAGATGAGCAACGATTTTTCCACCGACGATTGTGTGGACGAAGGCATCTGCTTGGACGGCACCGGCAGCACAGAGAGGGCGTTGAAGCCGAAGGTACTCATCGTGAGTGCTCACTATATAGATATTGTTAATATCCTTGGTTAGTTAACTTTGACTCAATTCAATTTATTTGTAAAATCACAAAATTTGCCCTTTGAGTGCTTCACAATCTGTACAGCATACAACACCCTCTGTCTCAAAACCCTCGCATCGGAACAGGAACAACTCCTGTTCGGTGTGTAGGGTCCTTTTCATTTTGGGTAATGTTGATTAATTATATATCGGACACATTGAAACAACAAACGCAGCCTTTTCAATTTGGTCCACTTATTTTTTTCTGAGCCACTTGATTCAAATACTGAAAATCAGAATCGTCCAAGAAAATTGCTCAAATTGCACTCATTTACATCGTCTCCCATCTGAAGTTGCTATGGCGATGTTGTAGTGATGGAGGAGACTCCTGGAAATGTCGTTGAGCAACTGTCTGCTGGCAGACAAAGCTGGAAGTGATGCATTACTTCCCCGTCCTTGTTACATGACGCGTTTGTCTTTCATTCACAACGTGCACCGCAGTTTAACAGACAATGAGCCAGCCGACACTCTGCGGTCTCGCCCGCTGTGCATGCTTCCTTCATTTGACCAGTCGGTGGTGCTTATATGATGCGACTCTAGCTCCGCAAATATAGCACATCTTGAGCTTATATCTTGCCATTGCATCTGCAGTGTCATTGGTTGATGTCCCTGTTGTCAACATCACTTACATGTATGTTGCAGACCACATCTCGGTTCTTGCTTTGATATGAACACAAATGTTTTCCCTGTCCGTTCTCAGGGCTTGCCGACCTTTGAGCTGTTCTCCGTCATGGTGCATTCTGGGAGCGCTGCAGGTGGTCACTACTACGCCTGCATCAGATCCTTCACTGACGGCCAGTGGTACAGCTTCAACGATCAGCACGTTAGCAAGGTCAGCCTCAGCACCTGACCTGCTTTGTCCTCTTACAGCACTTCAGTGTCAGTCAGAATGACTCAGCAGAGAGCTAGAACTGTGTTAGGTAGTTGGTGCTGAACTAAGCAAACAATCCTCGTCATTGTAACGTTTTACTTATTAACATGGTGGTGTCAGGTGAATCAGTCATTCAGTTTCTGTGTATTGCTGTTGGGCAGATCACCCAAGAGGATATCAGGAAGACATATGGGGGGTCCTCGGGGAGCAGAGGCTATTACTCCAGTGCCTTTGCAAGGTGAGTTGTCTCTCATGTAACACTCGGTGGGTTGACACGCATCGCATGCTTATACAATATACAATAATAATAAACTGCAGCTGTTTATTTATGAGTTTCAAAGGGAAGTCAAGAGGGTTCTTGTTTATTGTTCTTTCATGTTTCTTTTGAACCAATAGTCAGACAGAACTGTATATTCTCACTATATATTCCAATACATTCAATAACAAGACATCTTTTTTTTTTTTCTCTCATCAGCTCTACAAATGCATATATGCTGATTTATAGATTGAAGGATCCCTCGAGGAATGCAAGTAAGTGAATTCTGCAGTGAGTAATGCCAAAATGACCTGTGCCTTTACGGTAGTTGAGCGATTGTTCTGTAATGTGCCCCGAGCCTGTAGAAACCACACCACTACAGTGTGGCAGACGTTTTTAACATTTTGATCATAATCTTACTGTCTCTATCACTGTGACGGTCATTCATTGTGTACCCTGTCTGTCCTGTCTGCAGAGTATTTTGCGCCGGAAGAGTTCCCAGAGCACATAAAGAGTTTGGTTCTGAAGGAGAAAGAGTCCGAAGAGCAGGAAAAGCGACAGCGGGAGATTGAGCGCAACACTTGCAAGGTACGTGGTCCTTGTTAGACCGGTTCAAGATCTATGGTTGTGCTTCTGAATGAGGATCAGTTGACGAGTCGCCCCCCCCCCCCCCCCCTTGTAAAACAACTTCAACTATTATTGCGCTCTTCCTCCAGATAAAGCTTTTCTGCAAGCATCCTGTGAAGATGATGATGGAGAGCAAGCTGGAAGTACACAAGGACAAAACTCTGAAAGAAGCAACAGAAATGGCCTACAAGGTTTGTTGGTTTATGCTTTGTCGTCACCATCTGATTTTCCAACAACATAACTGATCGCTATAATGCGTGTCAGCAGCTGACCTGTGTATGTTCTGTACCTCAGATGATGGAGCTGGAGGGAGTGGCGTCTCTGGACTGCTGCCGCTTGGTAAAGTATGATGAGTTCCACGAGTACCTGGAGCGCTCCTACGAAGGTGAGGAGGACACACCGATGGGCCTGCTGCTCGGAGGAATCAAGTCCTCGTATATGTTCGACCTACTGCTGGAGACCCGCAAACCAGAGCAAGTGTTCCAGCCGTACAAACCTGGAGGTCAGTGGCCTGCTGCTGTTGAGTCACACTCCTCTTGTTTCACACAGTGTGGTCATTTACTGCAACACAAAGAGTATATCAATGAATGAATGAATTTTATTGATATAGCGCTTTTCACAGACAATAGTATCACAAAGTGCTTAACAGAGCAGACATTTAAAAGCATAAAAAACACAATGTGAGTCAAGGGTCAATAAATTATCTACACAGAGAAAAGTAAAAAATAAAATAAAAATGTAAACCATATATATATATATATATATATATATATATATATATATGAGAGCAGTCACTTCTGACTCTATGCAGACCAGCTCTAAAAGTTGGGAGCGAATTGACTGCACACCGATGATGGATGTAGATTGTCAGAACACAAGGCAAATGAATGTAATAGCTTTATGTCTTTCCTTCAGAGGTGATGGTGAAGGTTCACGTTGTGGATCTGAAGAGTGAGACTATCGCCACTCCAGTCAGTGTTCGGGCGTACTTGAACCAGACGATCACCGAATTCAAACAGCTTATTGCACAGGTGTCCTACTCTCCTCCGTTATTTTATCCTAAACATCAACACAGAGAATTGTGAAATAAATGTCGTACATTCGCCGTGGGACTTGAGCCTTATGTGTGTGTTTGTTGCTAGGCTACAGGGCTTTCTGCAGAAACCATGCGTGTCGTCCTGGAGCGCTGCTATAATGACCTCCGGCTCCTGTACATTCCCAACAAGACGCTGAAAGCTGAGGGCTTCTTCAGGAGTAACAAGGTAACAATGTTGTTATTTTTTAATTCTCGCTTCATTACGTCCATGTGTTTTCTTTGTGTTTTGTTTGCTTTGTATTGGAAAATCTACTTGCACACTTCTAAACCAGATTAAGCTTGAATTTGATCCGTTTCTCATTTTGCTTTTGTTCAGGTTTTTGTAGAAAGCTCCAAGTCGACTGATCATCGGGTTGCTTTCACTGAATCACTCTTGTGGAAACTGTTGGATCGTCACGGGAATACGATCCGGCTCTTGCTCTTACTCCCTGAGCAGTCTCCTGGTACCTTGGCCAACAGGACTCTTTGCCAAAAAGTAGGCGGTGACTCCGATGTGCCCTTTGACGGTTCAAAGGGCAACAGGACATCTGTAGAGGCGATCCTCGAGGAGAGCACAGAGAAGTTAAAGAATCTGTCTCTCCAGCAGCAGGGCTCCAGCACCAGTGACAGCCAGAAAAGCTCTGACGCCAGCGACTTTGAACATATCGAATCCCCGACCCAAGAGGCTGACTCCAGCTCTTCGCTCTGTGTGGCTGCCGACAACAGAGAGTTGGAGAACCGGATCGGGTCCACAGCTGGGGGCGGCAGCGGCGCCACCTCTGACCCCGACAACCACTTTGCCGGTGAGGAGCGCTCGGACTCTGAGGTGAACAACGACCGCAGCACCAGCTCGGTGGACAGCGACATCCTGAGCTCCAGCCACAGCAGCGACACGCTGTGCAATGCAGACAGCGGGCCCATACAGCTGGCCAACGGCTTGGACTCGCACAGCATCACAAGTAGCCGTCGCTCCAAAGCCCACGAGGGCAAAAAGGAGACCTGGGACACCGCCGAGGAAGACTCTGGAACGGACAGCGAGTACGACGACAATGGGAAGAGCAAGGCCGAGGCCCAGTACCTGTACTTCAGAGCAGAGCCTTGTTCTCAAGACGACTCCTCATCGGATGCACAAAAATGTACGAACCTTCTATTTATGATGCAGTTTAAAGGATTAATCATCCTAAAGTAAAGAGAACTAGTTCAAATGATCAGAGGCAGGCACAACGACTAATTCTGTGCAGAACGTGATTGACTTTGTCTGTTCATCAGTGTTTCCCTTTTCTCAAGAGGGCAGGAAATGAGACCGAATGTTTGATTGTTGTTTCTTGTGATGTGCTTCAGGTTTAGTGGTTCACGTGGACAAGAGAATAACGTTAGCAGCGTTTAAACTGAACCTGGAGCCGTACGTGGGCGTCCCCTCCACCCGGTTCAAGGTGTTTCGTGTGTACGCCAACAACCAGGAGTTTGAGAGTGTTCGGCTCAATGAAACGCTCTCGTCGTTCTCTGACGATAACAAGGTCAGAATCAGCTTTACAACCGATTTGTCGACTGTCTGTTAAGAGTGAGCCAATCCTTGACTTGTGCATTTTATTGCTTCCCACAGATAACTATTCGATTAGGAAGAGCACTGAAAAAGGGTGAATACAGAGTGAAAGTGTATCAACTGCTAGTGAATGAAACCGAGGTAGGAGCGGTCACTGTGCTGAAGAAGATTGTTTGTGAATGACCTGACTTAAGTTGCTGAACATTGTGATCACAGACATTGACCGTGTTTCCATGCTTGTGCTTCCCAGCCCTGCAAGTTCCTTGTGGACACGGTGTTTGCCAAGGGCATGACTGTCAGACAGTCTAAAGAGGAGCTGCTCCCTCAGTTGAAAGAGCACTGCAAGCTTGATCTCAGCATTGACAAGTAAGACTTTGTTTCGACACATTTTGTTGAAAAGAAAAAAAAGTGTTGGTGTTTATCAACTGTGTGTGTGTGTGTGTGTTTAGTGTTCGTCTCAGGAAAAAGACGTGGAAGAACCCGGGCACGGTGTTTCTGGACTATCATGTCTATGAAGAAGACATCAGCATCTCCTCCAACTGGGAAGTTTTCCTGGAAGTTCTCAATGGTAACGGCTCATTCTGCGGTCTCTTTCAAACACGTTACAACGGGCTATTTTATAATAAAGTCACAGGAAATGTCACAAAGATGAAATTACTACTTAATCGTAACGTCACCCGTGACATGAAGCTACCAAACACTAGTATCAGAGTGCAGAGAAGCTTGTTCTTTCTCCAGGTGATAATAATGTACTTGCTCTATGGTCTGTTATGATCCGTTTCTCAGAACCGGAGAAGATGAAGTCCATGTCGCAGCTGGCTGTCCTGACCCGGAGATGGAGCCCCGCTACAATGAAGCTGGGGCCCTTCCAGGAAGTTATTCTGGAGAGCAGCAGTGTAGAAGAGCTCAAGGAGAAGGTATGTCTGTGTCCCGCTGGGTGCTTTCACTGCTTTTCAGAATGTATTCTTATCAGAGGTTCAATTTGTTCAACCATAAAAAAACAATTACAGTCTTGTCATCCAAGAGTGAACACCAAACTGCAGGAAATAAATAACACTGTATGGATAAAAACATGATGCTGTGTTTGATAATATTGTTGAAATTGATTGCTTGATCAGCAAATGGTCCAAGTACCATTCATCCATCTGTGTTTCTTTCTTCCGTTTGCAGCTTAGCGAAATGAGCAATATTCCTCTCGAAAACCTGGAGTTTGCAAAGGTACGTGAGATGCAGTAGCTCACGCAGGACACGCCATTTTTCTTCTCATGTTTCTTAAATCACCCATCTTCTAAGCTTTTGACTGAGAATCCACCCGTCTGTTCTGTGCAGGGTAGGGGAACATTTCCTTGTGATATTTCTGTGTTGGAGATCCATCAGGATTTGGACTGGAACCCTAAGGTGTCGACTCTTAACGTGTGGCCTCTGTACATCTGTGACGACGGAGCTGTGGTATTCTACAGGTAAGATAATTGCAGTCCACCTTCAAGGACCGATTGATGTTCCTTTTCCGGTCCTCAGACACACAGGACTATGGACAGTAACATGTTACTAGAGCACCAGGTTTTAATTGTGAGCACACGCTTCTTCACCATTTCCTGGTGACTTGAGATTAACATTACTCTGGTCCTTGTGCAGGGACAGCACGGAGGAACCTATGGAGCTGTCGGACGAGGAGCGCAGTGAGCTGATGAAGAAGGAGAGCAGCCGCCTGCTTAAGACTGGACACCGTGTCAGCTACTCGCCACGCAAGGAAAAGGCCCTCAAGATCTACCTGGACGGAGGCCCCGCCAAGGACCCGGGGCAGGACTGAGGCGCTGAGCACCGCTCCTCGTTATCTGGATCGCGTGGCTACTGCAGCAGAAGCAACCAGGCTACGGGACTCAAGTCTGAGTGTCGTGCCTGATAGTGACTCGGACATCAAGCAGCGGTGCGAGGCTGACGTGCTCCACTCTGAGCCCCAGGACCGGCTCAGAAACCCCGTTGTGCACTATAGTGTATTGTACTGTAAAGTTTAAAGGGAAGTACAAAAGCTATTGAATACAGAAAAAAAAATGTATCAAATACTGTATAGACAAATCAATTGAACGTAAAGGCTCCAGAGACGGATGCAGGGATGTTAGGACTGTGAAACTGGGCTGGAAAGTATCCATCCTGTCTATTGAAGTCTGCCGTCTTCTTTCACGTCGGTCTCTTGCACTCTCACTGCATTTCTCATCCTGTTTCAGGACTAGTGTTGATTCTGAGTCATCCGTGGGCATCTTGTCAGTCCACATGCTCACCCTCTATCAGCACTGCTCTATTGTAGACATCATTCTCATCATACACTGCTTACCTTCCTTTTTCAATACTTTAAAACCAACAGCACACACACACACAACCAAGAGCTTCTTATCCAGCCCTTCCTCAGCCTCGCCTCTTCTGGTGCGGCTGGCCTCACTCTCTCAGCGACTTTGACAACTTCATTCACACGATTCGATTCATCCAAAAAGCAACAATTAAGAACTTTCTGCTCCTCTAACAGCCAGAGTGATGTTGTTGTCCTTACCGCTGCTCTTCTTGCTTTATAGGAGCTTTACCTTTTTTGTTGCGTCACTTCCACTAGATTTAATGATACATGGCTATTGTTGGTCCTGTCTTACAAAGTACAATGAAACAAATCCAACTAGACTATGTTAAGAATCTCTTTGTTTTGTGTTTGTTTGTAGATGATTATTTTGCTCCAGATGTGACCTTTCAGTTAGGTCTGGGTGTGAGGCACCAGGCACACATCTGTTGTCTGGATTTACTTTTAATTTAGAAAGTGGATTTCTTTGATGTTTTTGTTGTTTTGCACCATGTGAACTAGGGTTACATCTCTAGTGTGCGTGTGTGTGTGTGTGTGCGTGTGTGTGTGTGTGTGTGTGTGTGTGTGTGTGTGTGTGTGTGGTACTGAGGGGAGGGAGCGTTCTCTGGGGTTTTGGCAGAGGGCGTGAGGTTGTTTTTGGCG
Source organism: Melanostigma gelatinosum (assembly GCF_949748355.1). Classification (NCBI taxonomy): domain Eukaryota; kingdom Metazoa; phylum Chordata; class Actinopteri; order Perciformes; family Zoarcidae; genus Melanostigma; species Melanostigma gelatinosum. The sequence continues at coordinate 14,745,780 of NC_136635.1, forward strand.
CTTCTACCGGCTGCTGCTTGATGGACTGACACCAGAGGGTGCAGAAAGCCCAATGGACTCCTCAGTCTGTCCGGCAACTGGTTTTAAAGACTGAGGCTCAGCATCCCGGCCCCTCTGGGATCCTGATGCTGCCACCAGCTATTCACTGTAGAAATGCCAATATCTTTTTCTTTTTTCCCCCCATCCTTCTTGTTGTTTATTTCTTTGAGATTTAAATAATGTGTGACAATAGTAAAAGATGATTTTAGAAATGAATTTAAATGCTTTTTTTTCAGAACTGCAGTTTTCTGTCACTGTAAATTAAAAATGGCTTAATTTAACTCACAAATCCGAATCACCTTTTTTGAGAAAAAGGGGTTTTGGTGTTAGAAAAACATTTATTGTTCCAAAGGTAGGAGTTGTACAAGCTTCATGTCAGGTTTCAAGTGCTTAAGAACAGTGCAGACAGTTGTATGTAAGATAACATCCAGCACAAGCTATAGTCACACATACATCTGGTATTGCTTGTATTCATATCACACCTTCCTGCTGGCATTTTGAAATGATAGACGAGCACATACAAGCATGAGGTTTTGGGGACTAATGGCATGTTTGGGACCACAGAGGTGTGCAACGTAAGCTGGAGATGCAGGTGTTCAATCAGCAATAGTTCCTTGAGTTAAATATTGCTCTTGAATTAAAACTAAGTGGTGTCCATGATGGGATGAAACAGACTAACAAGTGATGCTTAAGGAATGGTAATGTCCTTTTCTTCTAAATATTTTTTAGACACACAGTTTTTAAGAGAAGTGGATTACTAAAGTAAAAAGCCTTGAAGATTGTGGTGAAAATAACATCAAATGATTATCGCCCCAAGCAGAAATCTAGTGGCACGACTGCAGTCTGTCAATTTAGTAATCGGGAAATATTTGATTCGGTATAAAACTGAAAACTTTTATAGTTGTACTAAAACTATAAATGCTATAAAAGTACACCATACCATTTATAGTTGCTGATCCAAATCTTATGATGGTGGTTAACCTACAGAATAATTTATAGTTTAATTAGTTTCGTGGAAGCTACTGTTTTGTTAGTACATCTGATATTTTATTGACAAACTGCTGGATATGAGATGCTGCTTAAAAGACAAAAGTGGACAATTGAGAAAGTGAGGCAGAATTAAGTACATGTTTAAAAGAAAAAGCACATTACATATACTGTATAAATATACTGTATACATACGCATACAAACAATATGGATAAAAAAATCCCAACATGGCACGTCGGACAGTGTTTCATCATTTCCTCTCTGTGCCATAAAAATGTTGAGGCCTAGGTCTTAAGCAAAAACATACAGTACTTCTGTGGAACTAAGCAGCAGAGCAGATACTGCTGGGATAAAAACAAAACAAAAAAAAAGTTGACCAAAACATTTTCTCAGAAATAACAAGGAAAAGATTTGTTACCAACAACTTTAGGATATGGAAGCAGCTAGAATTATCAGACATCTCTAAAGATTCAAATGAGTTTCTTAGATGGCAACATGATGTTAACAGAATTCTTTACCCGAGCCTGCTGACATCTCACGGTAGTGCTTCATGTGGATGAATACAGGTGCAACGTTGAGGGGAGAGTTAGAAGGCCGAGCATAATCTATTATTGCCTGCCTCCGTGATACTGGTTCATTGATCGTGCGCTACATTAAGCATGATTGTATCTGGTTTCTTCTTTTCTTCCTGGTGCATAGTGATGCAGTGCGACTGCAAACTGGGTGCTCACTTTGTTCTATTTGGGTTTTCCTTTATTAGGAGGACGCAGTGCTGATACTCAGCGTGGTGTCAGCTGATCTATGTGATACAGGTGACACAAGTTAAAAGAGTGAGGAGTCAACAGCTATTCAGTGTTTTACAGTTAATTGTATGTCTGGGATTATTAGCATTAGATAAGAGTTGGAGATAGATAGTATAGTGTTGTTTAGTATCAACACAGGACTTTGCAAATATAGTGTTTCCTGTTTTTTACAAGTTACTTTTATTACTACAATTAAATAAATCTATTCTCATTATTTTTCCATGCAGTGTAGCTTTACCTCTTAGGATTACGCTGGCACACAGATGACTGTGGAGTCAGTGGAGACCCCTGTTGTTTACAAGGCAATGTATACGAACTCAAGCTGCCTCTAGATTATATAGTCGATCTCTGAGTATAGACTGTCTGTCAGGTCCTCTTCACTCGAGTCCTCTCCTTTAAGGCACATGGACCCTCGCCTGTCAAAAAGCAGAGCACAAGTTAGTGAGTGATATGCATTTAAAGCTTGAGCAACATTCTTTGCTTTCAAATGTGCTGCACTCGCCCCAGGTGCTGGCAGTGGAGATCTCCTACACAGGGGCAATGTTTCCTGGGTCCCTCGTCCTGAATGTCCCAGGACAACAGCTCCAACAGGTGGTTGGAGGCACCAAAGCAGCGCTCGCGCTCGATGGGCTTGGCCGAGCAGACGGGGAAGAGCAGGACTGAACACGCAGAGGAAACATACAGACATGTTTTTGCGAGAGAATGTAGAGCATCAGTAAGCATACTGCACACTGAACTGTGTGCTGCACTGTACCTTTATGGACGAGACAGCAGAGGTCTGGGCTGCAGTCAGTCTGATATTGACAAGTGCTGCCAGCCTCTCCCTTTGTTGCATTTGGACTGCACTGACCCCATACACACAGCTGCTCACCACAGCACTCATTATCCTGAGTGCAGGACTGAAAGAATGAAAACATATATTTTAATTTCCTTCAAATATATGTCAGCAAAGCCAACTTTTCAGTAGATGTCTTTCATGTAAAGTCTTTTTGTAACACAGGTGTCTTAAAAGTCACACAAATTAGGACATGGCATGCTCCTTCAGTTTAAAAAGGCCGAAACTCACCGGAGTATTAATGAGAGTAATTATTCTCAAAGCGTGACGTCTACGATGTGTTTTTTTTTTGTTAAATATAAATGAGATCAGCAGGTCAACTGGTCTCTGATAGCGGTGAGACAAGCTCCTGTTCCTGCACACCCTCTATGAATTGTTAATTACTGGATATGGGCAACGGTGTTTCTGGTTATTTCCATGCAGAGTTTTCCAGTGCAGCGCTTTTGACGAGACACAGACGCTGTCCTCTGTGTGTTCATTATCCATGTACACTGTTCCCCTTGTTTGGCAGACTGCCAGTATCTTTATCCCTTTGCATTGCTTTTTACTCTGCCAAACGGAGGCCAGTTCATCCAATGAAGACACTACAGAATCAGCAGCAATAAAGGAGTCTTAAATAAAACCAATGGGTGAGTCTCCAGATGGAAGACTCTCATTACTAATGTTCATTTTGTTCTGGATGTCCTTAGAGAGAGAGAGAGAGAGAGAGAGAGCAGTGGGAAAAGATGGGCTCTTATTTAACCTTATTTATGTGAAGCTCATAGGACAGAGTGTTCACAAACAACACACTCCGGTTACACTTGTGGACATACTGCAATGCAGTCGAGGTGAAACCCCAGCTGGCCGGAAGTGTGTGTGTGTGTGTGTGTGTGTGTGTGTGTGTGTGTGTGTGTGTACACATTTGAAAGGAGAGAAAACTGACCAAAATAGCGCAGGCGGCATATAGAAGGGACTTTGGTTCACTCACCATATCGATTGCTTTGCAAGGCAGACACTTGGAGTTGCGCATGTCATAAAGACAATAACTTCCCTTCACACAGTCTCCATCACTGGTGCATCCCTAAAGACAAGAAAAAAGGATTGTATCTTACTCCATGGTTGGGTCAAAAAAAATCAGCTTATTATGTAAAATGAGAATGACATTGTTTATGTTTTCAAGGAGTGAGTTTCTGATGGTCTACTTAAACAGAGAAATTATTAGTTTTTGTAATAAAATATGCCAAGCAAATATATCAGTCTTAGAAATATCAGGATACCCCATCTACATATCATGTGACCTGACATCGGATTTAAACCCTAAGGTAAAAAAAACTCTGGATTTAACACACATTCATGACACAAAAATGAACGAATAAAAAATAAAACTAAATGTAAGTTTTAGATTGCGTCGGCTTTTTTTGCAGCTAATTAGGCAGGCAGAAAATCTGCCACATATTTATGGGGAAAGAGGCATCTCCTCCAGTTTTATTCTGACCTCTTCTAACTGGGACAGACTCTTGTACCAGAGATAGCACGCAAACAGCTATCTACTTTATAATGTGTTTAACACGGCACCACTCAATGGACTCTCTTCTGCCACTATACATAAAAAATATCCCAGAGTGTAAAAGTGGACTTACAATATACCAAACAAATGATGATCCACATCTTTGTTATTCTGACAAGATTAAGGTAAATGTTTAATCTGATGTGTTTCCACAATCTGAGCCATATACAAGACATCATCAGAGAAAGTTGCTCTGGGCTTTTATACAACTACATTGTGAATAATGTTTCTGCGTCAGTGTTGCATAAATTTAATCCTGAAAGTGTATTGTACAAGCAGCCTAAGCACACTTCATCACTTATTTATCAACAACATTGTACAGTCATCATTTTTGACGGATCAGCCACATCCACACGGATCAGCCACATCAGCCACTTTGATTTCAATCATAGTGCAGCCAAAAAAATGATTAGAGCTGATTGAAAATCCAAAGGCACCACATACACACACACACACACGGTTGGATTATTTTACAGACATTATGCTGTGTCAGCGGCTGGGATGCTCCTGATAGACGTTACGCAATCTTAAAGCCTTTCCACGTTGAGAAATTCAAACTGAGCAGTCAAAGGTCATGAAAAGCACACAGGAGTTCTGCTTCAAGATCGTCTGGACTGTATCGAACATCATTATGTAAACAGAAGATACTTACATGATCAATATTGTTCCCCAGGTCACTGGAGTTGACAGATGTGGTGATGTTGTTTGTCTCCTGTGAAGGTGGGACATCTGTTAAGCTTCATTCACAAAGGGAAACAAACTATCCCACTTTTTGTTTACTGTTCTCAAGCTCACCGGTTCTACTGAGGTGTGGACATATTCATTGTCAATAACTTTATCGGAAGCGGTTTCATTGTGATGACTTGGAGGAAGGTTATTGGGATGAGGGCCGACACTGACGCTGTCGTTGTTCGTCTGGAAGAATCAGAGGGATTATCAGACAGAGACAGATTTCAGGTTAAGAGATGCATTAAGAAGTCACTCCCATATTCTAGCTCCTTCCACTGCTGCCTCTAAGCTTTTTTTATATTTCCCACCAGAGATATAATGCTAACTATTTCAGTCCCATTAAACGATCATCATTATACCAGCCAACAACCAATGGTTGTTTTCAGAAGTGAGCAGTGAAATAATGCTATCTCATGTAAAAAGCTAAATATCTGCCTACTTGGTGAAACGCATCCTCGGGCTTTTGCTGCGGATCCTCTGGCAGTTGCTCCACTTCTACAAAGCCGTCCAGCTCCGTCTGTCGCTGGGCGGAATTATCCTCAAGGATGTGAATGAAGTCTGAGTGCACTATCTCAGGGAGGATGCCATGGCAGACTGTTGTGAGAGCCAAAACTAGCAGGGCGACTCGCATCATGCTGCTGCTGCTGCTGCTGCTGCACTCTGAGGGTGTGGCGGTGATGCTGAGAAACACAAACAGCGACACCACACAGCTGATGCGTCTCATCACTGAGGGCTCATCACCTCAAACATGTTCATCTCCAAAACATAATCTCCTAAACAGGTACAAAGTCGCATTAGCTGGTTTTAAGATGATGGAAAAAAAACAACTCGTTTCTAAATGACTCTTATAGTGTTCGATAAACGTGATCTGGACCATAACTTGCACACCTAAAGCATAGTTCCGGTCGAGTTTAACCACCATTCTAAATTAGTACGCCAGGTAAATGCTATCTCTACAAGTCAGTACATCAGTGCATAATAATGCATATTGAGCTATATGACATGTAACTGGGAAAAAAATGTGATAGCTAATAATAATTGTGGGCAGTTTTCACGGGAACAAATTTCGGGCCAAGAAATAGTCCGCATTAAAAACGTGCAACGTCACAGGTTCAAGCACATGTGTTCTGAAATTGGGACACCGTTTCCTAATGTGGTGCACCGCCGCAGACAGACCGTCTCCATTGTTTTGTAAAAGGGGCAGAAAGGTGGAACACATTAAACCGCAACTATTGGCACGGTCACTTCAGGTAAGTATCAAAATACTTTTCATATTTAGAGGTGAAATGATCCATTTTAACCAGACTCTCTGCATAATGTAGTTTCACAATCTGACCACAGGATGGCGTCATTTGCTTTCATGGTAAATATATCCGGGGCACGGAATTAACTTTGTACGCACACGTTCGCTGTGTTTGTGCAATGGTTTTGTCCATGTGCTGCGTAGACTATAGTTTCTGCTGACACGTTGTCAAATGTATAACGTGTTGACTGACTGCGGTCCGGGGAATTATGGCGCCCAGGTGCTCACGTGCAAAACGAGGAACCACACCTGAAAAGCCGGCTTTGTTTGCTACTTCATATTTTCATTGAGTTATTGGCATATTTTGGAGCTATAGCAGCTAAGCTTTTTGCACATACCTTTAAAAAACGTTTTTGTATTTAATGCTGGAGGCCAAGCTTTTATTTCTATCCCGTTTCTTAGAGTTGCAGTCGAACCACATTCGATTCAAACCAATAAACCCAACCTGAATGAGTCGTCATTCATCCCTGTGGGTATATCACTACATTTAACTCTCAGGCTGTCAGCAGACGGCGGGTGGTCGCTTAAAGTAGTCAACTTTGTCTTTGACGTGACAAACTCGGGACCCTGTGGACTAAACAGCAGCCGCAGTGGCTGCCTGCTGTGGGTTGTGTCCGATCCTGCAGCCCCGCCCTCAAACACTGGACACAGCTGCACAGAGAGACTGCTGCCTGTCAGCCGGCTGACTGAGGAGCGACACACTTCACACAACAAGGAAGAAGAGCTTGGATTGGGTTTGAGTTATGAGGTTAGTTCTTTTGTTTTACACCTTGTAATGTTTGTGTCTTTCCTGACAGAAGTGCTGTTTTCCTTCTTTGAAAATATGACCCGTATTTCAACAGTAAGTTTGACAAAAGCTCTAACATCACAGCCAGGCAAGGTTGTATTAAAAGTTAAGGCACAGGGGCTCTCATCCAAGTAGCCCACGGTTCACTGTAGGAACTAATACCGGCCATTAGTCTACATAAGTATCAATTAGGGAGTTGATGTTGAGATAATGCTGAATTGTTGTGCTGTAATCAAGGTGTGATTGTTTCAGTTGAGCTTGGAGTTTTATGAACACGTGCTGAACCTCGTTGTGTTATTCTGATACTGTGAATGTTGTCTGAGAGGAGTCTGGCGTCGGGGTTTGTCTCTGCTCCCTGTTAACACTTGCGCAACCTGCGTTTTTGTTCTGCTGTTTGTACCACAAATCACCTTTTGGGTATAAATCACTTTTGAGTGACTGCGTAACTCCTTTTTTAAATATGCCTGAAGGCAAAAACCCATTCAAAAGTGGACTTCCAGCTTCTCTGTATGTTCAAAGACAGTAGAACGAGTAGAACCAGGTACATCCAGGTTACAATGAATCAGCACTCGTTTAAAAAAAAAAAAATCTTTTGTAATCCCACCATTAACTATAAGCAGTGAGGAAGCTACAAGTTAATGAACTCTGCTGTAAGTTTAAAAAATATATATATTTTCAGCCTTTCTTAATTAAAGCTGACTCCACCTGCTCAGCAGCGTCCAGACTGTTAACACTGTCTTTGGGACGTAATGACGCAAACTGCATCGTTCTGAACGGTGTGGTGTTGACAGGCTGTACTGTCAGGTCACTGAATGAAGCTCAGTGAGCGACAGAAACTGCTACTCTGAATGTTTTCTAGTCTGACTTCAGGTCAACATACCTTTGCTTCCTGTTGAAGCAGGAACAAATGGCCAGATTCAAATTTGGAGCAATGAGTAAAAAAAGCTTCTTCCACATTTCAACATACAATGAGCAGTCAGTCTGGTGTGATTCACGTGTCTAACAAGATGATGCACGATTTCTGCATCATCATCTTTGTGCAACATTTTAAAGGGGGGGGTCAAAAGAGTCATACAAACAGTGGTAGATATCCATCCCACTGCTGTGTGAGCCATCATTTCCTGTGTACTTTATGACTGTTGAGCTGCTCTCCACCAAACTTAAGATCCAAACTTTATGACAGAGTCACTTTGCCAGTGAAGGTGCTAACATCTAAAAACAGTGCTCATACATGGTATCTGGCCCAGACACTGATGGTCCATGTGATTTATGCTCCTGGTGATTAACAACCTCTCTGCGCATCAACATTCAACAGCAACTACATTATTCTCCTCTTGCTGGAATTTCCCACTCCGCAAACCATTGTTTGAGTCATTCATGTGCTATGATATAAATATGTGGAAAGACACTGTAAACAGTGTATCGCTCAATAAGATAAGTAGTCCTTTGGCGAATGCTTTATCAAGCCCTCTTGTGTTTTTGCCAAATAGCTGCAAGGCTTATGTTGTGAACATGCTCCACGATGACATAATCATGTTCTCCTGCTTTTAATAAATAGAGTTACCTGAGAGCCGAGAGAACATGGAAACATCTGGAGATCACACGGCTGTATGATGTCCTGGACTCCACTGTAACGCAGTGAGAAACCGGTTTAGCAAACCTCTTCACATTGACATGTGAAGTAATTTGCTTTCTAAATATCAGTGACATTCAAACTTCCACATTTTTGAAACGGTCCTTTGACTGTTATCAAAATGTCAGAAAAACCCCTCTCAGCATGACTTAGCATCGGCTCCAACCCTGCTTCAGTAGCTTACAACTGCATATTCCCGTTACCGGCTTTACTGAAGTTTAAGATGGTAGGAACGTTCTGGAATGCTGTTTTATCTCCAATCATGCAGCCAAGCGAAGGCCTACATTATGATGAACTGATTTTTACAACCTCATATTTTACACATCATGACTGTAGATACGTCACCAAATCATTTCAGACTCTCAGTCCTGCAACATTGACACACAATTGTGTGTTGCGTATGCACGACTCACCTGTAAGATCTCAGCGGTTTAATGCCTGCTTCAGTCTTTTAAGCTGCTCTTATTGTCACGTTATGAGACAGTGGGTTCAGCCTCTTGCATACAGGTAAACAAATAAGCAAATGCTGCGGACAAATGGATAAATCCATGATTGAAAGCCCTAGTGAATGAATGAATCCGTAAATACATCAGTATTAAAGATATGTGAGGAGGTCATGCTGTGGATGAAAACAATGTAACTGTCTCACGCAGCCCGATAAACTCACTGAGTGGAAGCTTGTGCTCATTATTGCCAGGGAGGTGTTGTAAACTTCCTCCTTCCTCTCCGCAATACGTTTCCTTCCTTGTTCCACAGCATAAAAACGGACACGTGCGTTCAGGCATCGGCGATAGAGGAACTCCCAGAGATAGGTGGGGCACGTTGTTTGTCGCCTGCTACAGGCATGATTTCTGCTTTGGTAAAGCTGTTGCTAGCTTTCAAGATATTTGGGGACATTTAACAACCAAACCAACAGCATATTAACAACAATGCAGCCTCTGAAGGAAGTACAAGGAGACTTTGCTGTGGTAAATTCATGCCAGGATATCATTAACCCATTCCATCTGGTCGGGGACAGCAGCGCACTGAAAAGGGGTTCAAACGTATCTTAGTCGTGCTTTACAGTCACAGAGGTGGAATTTTACAGAGGCAGCTCTCCTCCGAGCTTTGATCTGGACAGGAAACCAGACGCCCTCCGCAGGACGAGTCTGGATGGGAGCTTGGGCGTCTCAGGGAGCTTTCACTCAGAGATTTTTGAAATGTGAAATAAGGCATCGCGTCTCCTTCTCAGCGCATCACCACGATTCAGTTTTACGACAAAAACACTCCTGTTGTTGCAGAAAGTCGACAGTGTCCAACGTAACATTTGGTTTTGTGAGAGGCCTCAGTCTAACCAGCCAGGCCCTGCTTGCTGAACACCGGTGAACCCTTGACCGGTATTGATTTGAACTTTGAACAGTTTTGTTTTCATCTCAGGTAGTCCTGTTTACAGGGTCCAGTCCTGTTGACATCTTGTCATGTCACGTGCTGTTTGCTTCTGCAACATGATGCTTGTCTATTCTGAGCCTGGCTTGACTGAGTGTTGGCTTACAGGATTGGCTATTCCTGCTCGGCAGTAATACCGCCGTCTATCACGGTGCCCCCCTGTGATATGAACGAATGAATGACGCCCACTGATCTCTGACCTTCAGTGCCACTCAGTTTGCAGCCCGTCTTCGCCTTGTGGTTTATATTTACTACATTTTTGGCTCTTAAGAGGATCCAAGTTCACTCGTTTGTAAAGTTCTGATGGCTGCATGAATGTGTTTCCCTTGGCCACTTGTCTTTATTTTAGAACTTTGGACTCACTGTAAAAGATAACTCATTCAGTAGACTAATTGTAACACACCAGAAGGTGTAGTTAGGGTCAGAATAATTGTTCAAGTGAATTGTTTGTGTCTGTAGCTGAGCAGGCGCTGGTCTGTGCTCAGTGTGTCCAAATAAATCATTCTCCAAAGGAGCCATGTGGTGAACACAGCTCGTGGGCCGGACGGCCCTGCAGACAGCAGCCCTGAAGCTCCACAAGCCTGCTCCTGTTTGTGTAAATGAACAGGTTTTCTCCTCAGAAGTTGACTGGCATTCACCGCATTATGCTCGTGCTTCTACCTCGCGTGTGACAGATCTTCTTTTGTTTTGGCACTGCTGCCCGAACACGCAGTCAGATTTCCGAGGGCTGAGATAATACTGTGGAGCTCTGGGGCCTGGTGGAGGGCAGAGCCTGCAGGCTTGAAGTCCACATGAGTGCACTGTTTTCTGAGGCACGCTGCCTGCTTATCGGGCCTATAGAGGGTTCCTTCCTGGTTTTCTTCAGTCCACTCTGTAATTACTGTTGCTGGCGGGCTGCACTACAGTCTGTGCATTTCCCAGCACTCCCAATGTTTTCCTTGTGTTGTCAGCTTCCTATTGTATCCTGATAGCCTGAAGCTATGTGCTCTCCAAAAACAAATGAAGACATTGCGTCACTGGTCTGACACTTGGTTCACTGTCAGACTCAAAACACATGGCCTGTTATGAGGTGGTCATATACTGTACCTGTAAATGTATAAAATGAATTATTTTGGGTTAAGAATGCTAAAAAGCTATAGTAATTTAATATTCAATGAAAAGAACAAAAACAACACATTGATCGTACTAAGTGTTTGTGTAGCCCAAGTGTCCTATTCTTTTGTGCCATGGTCAAAAAACGAAGTTCTAGTTTATTTTGAGTCTCATCGTTGCTGCCCTGTGTTGTAAATACTCAAAAGTGGCCCATGTGTATATTTATACACTGCTAAATATAGGCAAGGCAAGTTTATTTGTATAGCACATTTCAACAACAAGGTAATTCAATGTGCTTCACATAAAACCATTAAAAGCATCAAAACATAAGGCAAAAGAAAAGGAGATTTAAAAAACAGTGTAAGAAATAAAATACAGTAGTAAAATGCATAAATGCAGGAAATTGATTAATATATGAATTGAATGTGGTTCAATTAAAGGCAGCAGCAAACAGAAAGGTCTTCAATCTTGATTTAAAGGAGCTGAGGGTCTCAGCAGACCTGCAGCTTTCTGGGACTTTGTTCCAGATATGTGGAGCAGAAAAACTGAACGCTGCTTCTCCATGTTTAGTTCTGACTCTGGGAACAGAAAGTAGACCGGTCCCAGACGACCTGAGGGGTCGGGATGGTTCATAAGGTAGCAGCAGATCAGAGATGTATTTTGGCCCTAAACCATTCAGTGCTTTGTAAACCAACAGCAAGATTTTAAAGTCAATTCTTTGTTGGACAGGAAGCCAGTGCAAAGACCTCAGAACTGGAGTGATGTGATCCACCCTCCTGGTCTTAGTGAGGACTCGAGCTGCAGCGTTCTGAATCAGCTGCAGCTTTCTGACGGACTTTTTACAGAGACCTGTAAACACACCGTTACAGTCGTCCAGTCTGCTGAAGATAAATGTGTGGACAAGGTTTTCCAAATCCTGTTGAGACATAAGTCCTCTAATCCTTGATATATTCTTCAGGTGATAGTAGGCTGATTTTGTAATTGTCTTGATATGGCTGTCCAGGTTGAGGTCTGAATCCATAACTACACCTAGATTTCTGGCTTGGTTTGTGGGTTTTAACATCAGTGACTGAAGCTGAGCGGTGATTTTTAATTTTCAAATATAGTCCCCAACAGATGTGCTATTTACTTCCGTTTGAGTCATTCTGGCGAAAACTACATTACCCAGCTGTTTTATGAAATCCTTTAGATTTAAAAAAAAAAAAAGTTGAAATACATTTGTGACCCAATTTGAAAGATTTCAGTCTTTAGAGAAAGGAGTGTCACCGACAGGGTTGGGAAGTTGCAAAGTAACACATTGTTGGTTTTCATGGGGTTTGTTGAAAAATGTAGAATAGTGCCAGCTTTGTTCATCGAGACTTGAAATTCACGTGGTTGTTCCTTGTCTGGCCATCCATGTTGTACACTATTAATTAGGGGTGTAGCGGTTCACAAAATTCACGGTTCGGTACGATACAGTGGAGCTACGTTTCTGTACAGTAGAAAACTATAAATGCATAAAAAACAAAAACTGCTCCTTAATGTTATGTAGTATTGTTACTTACATCTCGCAAAAGAGATTTTTAATCTCAATGGGACTACCTGGTCAAATAAAGGTTTAAAAAAAAAAAAAATTCAAACGTATTGTTCGGTTCGTCATGCGTACCGAACCGTGAGCCTCGTACCGAACGGTTCAATACGAATACGCGTACCGTTACACTCCTACTATTAATGTATGAAAAAGAAACAGTTTGACATCATAAGAAATATGCATGTCTGTTTCCCATAAATGTGGCAGGATATGTTTTTTATTAAAGTGTACATATGCATGTTTGTGTTATCAGTCTAGGTGTAACAGGTACATTTTTCACATTCCTAACATTCCCTCCTGTCATACTGGAAGCCGATAGCTTGCGTTGTCTCTCAGACACACAGCAGTGCTTTCATTCTTGATCGCGCATCCAAGTGGACACTTTTCTCTTTGGGCAATGTGCGATATACAGTTGAGTAATTACATGAGTAATGGTAAAATGATACATAAAATATCAGCAGATAGAAGTGCGTGAATTGTTAAATAAAACGATCAAACCAAATTTAGCGTTGTACAAATTCCTCGCTGCTTACAAAGAAATGAATCACTATCGTGAACTTTCTCAATTAGCCACAGACGGTTTCACTCAATCAGATCATTTTCTAAACAGACAGGAAACTTAAAACCTGCTCGCTATTACACTCTCTGATCCTCTTAAGCATTATATGTGTGTGTGTGTGTGTGTGTACATACTCTTTCCGCTTTGTCTGTCATTAGTTGTATTTTTACAGCCGTTCTGTGGTTTTGTTCTGTCTGCCCACAAGTGACTTTCCATTCTGTCAGACTGAGATGGTGAAGTCATTGGACTCTGTCTGAGACGATGCAGTTTGAGTGTTGAGCATTGACTTGGCTATGAAGACAGTAAGTGGTACCTTTTCATTAGTCCTCGCAGACTTGTACAACAGATGGTTCTAATAGTTCTGCCTTTTTTTTTACCTCTTTACTAGGACTGAAACGTGAAAGCACAAGTGCAGTCAACATGTCTTTAATTGAATTTACCATTCAATTATTGAACACTGGCCAAAGTTTAGAATAGTATGTTAACAATTTGAACATAAAATTAATAGGGTTTTTGTGGAAAAACAGCCACAAACAGCAGTTGTAAAAATGTAAGTTTTCTTTTGCACAATACATTTTGTCCTTTTTTAGGCATAAACGTACATCTCACTACCTCAAACAAAATAATTAAAAACTCAACTGTCAATGAAATGACTCCACAGAAGCGTTTACAAGATATTATATAGGCTCCAAACGTTCCACATACCACATGCTAGAATACACAGACATTTTCCCACCACAGTCTGCTGCCATGCGTGAAAGATTAAAGCACCTGCATCTTATATCATGCCCGTCTCAGTCATCGCTCGTCACTCAATGACAGTCGGCGTGAAAAAGCCATGGAGGTGGTCGCGTGACTATCTGTCTGGGGCAGCCAGTGAGAGGGCTTGCAGAGTGTTGGACTCATGCTGACGGAGCGGTTCAGGGCTATTCTATGCACGTGGCAAAGGAATGTCAGCCCTCAGAGTTTTGAGGCTGAATGTCTGCTGTGAAAGGCCTCGGGGGCCCACAATATCTACCCACAGGACAGGGGCCTTTTGAAGCTACAAAGGTGTATCGAGCAGACTGCAGGTCACCTGGCTGTACAGCATTTCTACGGCCTGGTTGTTGTTCCTTTCTCTGCCTGAATCTTCCTCTGAAAACAGGATGCAAACACACAGCCAAACGGGATGTTGTGCAAATGAATATGCTAATTTTAGCTTGGGGACAAACAATGTTGCTGTAGGAGCAACATTCAAAATCTTACCGCATTCAAATCACAATCGGACATGTTGTGACCCAAGACTGAAGGGTCATCGAATGTTGCAACTCACTTTGCATCGCGCTTTGCATCGGCTAAAGCTCTCTGTGGTACAGTCACGCTACCACCTGAGGTCCTGGGGTGGGGTGTGACAGTAATAGTGGATTACTGTGGGGGGCTGTTAGAGTCCTGCACAGCTAGCCTGCCCTCTCCTCTAACCCCGCCCATCCCGCTCCATGGGACATTGAAATATCAAAGGCAGACATAACCCAAAAGTCAGAGAAGCTGTGGTCTCCACCCAAGTGAGCACGCACACGCTTAATGCAGAAAATGTCCACGGTTTGCTTTGATGAGTTCTGGCACAGCTTTTTCGGGCATGGTTTTCAAAATGCTTAATGGTTGATTGGAGGAAAAATGAACTGCATTGTATTTAATTCAGTTCAGCGCTATTCTGACACAAGCGTTTGTTTTGGTAACGGTGTCTTTCCCACGCAGGCTCATATGTAAGCGTACTGACTGTCCATGCCTCAGTAGAAGGTGGACTGTTTAGCACGCATACCCAATCAAAGCCAATCAATCTGTGTTAGTGTGGGTTTGCATTATAATTGACTTCAAAGTCCTCTCTTTCTACAGCTGAAAACATTGTCTGGTTTTCAGCTGGCATGAAAAATACCACAAGACAAATACTTTTCCGGTCTACTCCTCCATGGTCAGTGCTGCACACCAGGAATGAAAGCTTTGCATTCCTTGCAGGTTGCAATAATAAGGAAAGCACTTTTTACCCATGTTAATATACAGTAGAAATGTTATTTTTATCGCGCTTTTGACTCCCTGGAGCCATAAAAATGAGCCGTCACTGCAATTAAGAAAGTTTATACTAACATATGGAAGACGTATTGATTAAAAAATATATATTGCATACAATTCCAGACAGTACTACAAACATACACAGCTGAAGCTCATCCCAAAAATGCTCCAGTTTTAGCAAGGTCCTGGGATCTTGTAACACTGCAGTATAGTTTTGACTATTTGTCCATTGAACAGTTTTGTTCTGTGTGAAGCTGTCATTGAACCCTGAAGCTGTTGAAAAGGTTGGTTCTCAGTTAAACCAATAAGTAGTATCAAGAACCACAGACAACTCCTTTTTATAGGCCACAGGGTTATGCTTCTATAAAGTACAAGTCGTGAATATGCTCGACAGCTGTCTGACGACAACACACTGGCTCATTGTACATTTTTCTTTCTTGAGTTTCTCGCCTACTTGAAATGTTATCTCGTCAGTGTGGGTGTGAGCTTACTGCATGGCGACTAAGATATCGACTCTAAATGAGGACTGGTACTGAGCGCCCTCTTGATAATTCTAAAATGTAAGCTTGAGTCATGGAGAAGATGAAATACAGCCGTCTACAGTCTAATCTATAAACCATTTAAATGAAATAATGTAATGAAACATCTATTTTATTCGGCTAATAATAGAATATGGGGGGGGAAAAGCCATCTGCGAGTGATTTTCTGCCATGAGATGACATCAGACTCTTGTGTATTGCCTCCACAGACCGGGCATGATGGTGAGGGCCAAGCTGAGGGTGTGACCACGTCAGGCAGAGACTGCTGAAGTAAGCAGGAGCCTCGACACACTAAACCATCTACTGCAGCCGCGGAAGATGGGCGAGACGGAGGAGGAGAAGGACAATGTGGCGAAGCTGTTTGAGGACTTCGTTCAGACCTCGACCTGTAAGGGAGCCCTTCAGGCCTTCAACGTTCTCTGTAGGAGGCTGGACATCGACCCCGCGGACAATGTCAACTTCTACAGCAGTCTGAAGGCGAAGGCCACCTCGTGGAAGGCCAAAGCACTGTGGAGTAAACTAGACAACAAGACGTCCCATAAGGAGTACAAGAAAGGCCAAGCCTGTGTGGGCACCAAGGTACATTTAATTATAACTTTATCACCACAAATACATTGATGATTGGTGTTAATATTGGTGATTTGTTTCTATTCACATGGACCAAGTGTGCACTGTGTTTTGTTTGTTTTTGTGTGGACACGCATCTGTTTTAAAAAGTCTACTTTGTGGTGCAATCAAGGACCCTCCACTATCCCAGAGTGTTTCTGCCAAACAGCAGACTTTAAATAGAAGAAACAAGACACTTCGTTCTTATTGGCTTTACAAATATACTTTAGCTTGTAAATGTAAATTTAGTTTTCAGCTACAATAGCAGAGTTTTCCACTGCAGTAACATCACAATGATGAAGCGGACTAAATGTTCACTTTGGTTATCTATCGCAAGCATGTCTGTCCAAGTTCATTTTCATTGTGTGCTGAAAAGTAAAAATGTGTTTTGTGCGCTGAAAGCAGCACAGACAGCACGGCGAAAACGTGTCTGTTTTGTTCCTTTTTTAAAGCCTGAAATCCTAAAAAGGTCTAAACGTTTTAAACAATCAGCACTCTGTCTGTTTAAGTACTCCACAGAGTTCTATAAATATAATATCTATAACTTTTCCTGCCCAGACACAAACCACCAACACTCACTCTTTCACTGCAACAGCTCCCAACATACAGGAAATGAAAGAGATATTGCTTTGCACTTGTTCTGGCCCTCTCAGACAGGTGCTCCATGACAGAGCTGCACAGAATGAAATACAAACATTAAATTATATCATGGACAAGTGCATCACTGAAGCGTCGGTGATGCACCATATGTATGCATTTAGCCATGCAAACAGTAAAATGATGCACATCACAGCTAAGAAACATACACACTGTACATCAAACCCAACAAGCAACAGATGTTCACATAAATGAAACATGACAGGGAGTTTTATAAAGAAGACAAACGGTGACAGCTGTGCACTGCTTCATCTAACTCTGCAGCTAAATAACACAAACAGCCAATCGCAGCCACAGAAGAAATTACAGACAAAAGACAAATTCCTTAAGCACATGTAAGAATAGAGCTATCGAGGAGCTCTCCTTGACTTGAATTATGACGAGATGGCTGCATTAGGGACAAAGAAACCGTGTCGGGGTGTGTGGTAGCGGTTGTGTGTGTGTGTGTGGGGGGGGGGGGGGGACTTGGCAGTAAAGGTGATGAGGGAAAGTACGAAAACCTGGAGGAGTGTGATTACCTTTCAGGCATCAGCTGCCTCCAGCTTGTTTTTACTGCGCAGAGAAACAGACAGCATCACTCAGCAACTATGATTATTTGGCCGCAGTTGTTCTGAGGGTGTGCTCTGCTCTTTATAGGCTCTTCCTAAAACGTTGGAGCAAGGCCCAGGTTGTTATTAAAGTGTGTTTTTAAAAGCTCAGTTTTACAGGTTCTTTAAGCCAACACCAAAATAGGAAGAAACAAGGTAAACGTTTGAAGGAAGTGTGACTTTCCCTAAACTTCTGAGCCAAATGTTTTCAGTTCACAGGGTTGTGTTATAAAATGAACAGTGGTACTCTACTACTGCTTTAGTGGCACCAAAGTAGTAAACCAGATGTATAAACAGTGCATTATTAAAACACTTACTTATTGTGGATGTATGAGATTGCCTTTTTCTTCTTTGCTTATTAATGTCCACACATATGCAGCACACGTGCAGTATGAAGCCCGTTGTAATCACTCTGCGGTGGAGCGACATTCTGCTTTTACTCGATAACTAATTTCTCCTCTCCCTGGGAGAATCACAAGGTGACGACACATGGTTTTACGGCAACTCAGCACTTTAACAGTGACAGATGTGATGTCACTCGGCGCCTCGCCTTCATATATCCACTGTAGCAGCAATCTTTGAAGGATGTGATGTCATTCGGGTTTTATGGCGCGACACAGCTGGCTGCTGTGACACCGACTCATAACCACCGTGCAATTCTTCCTCATAAGGATTCACTGTGCACAAGTACATTTTATAATGTGATGTTGTGAATCACTGTCAGCAGATTTAATCAGAGCCCTGTGACACAATGCACCTTTTAACCCCGAGACTGTAAAACATCTTGAGTCAACAAAAGAAGTGCATTCAAGATATCTAGTTTTATTTCAAATTTAATTTAAAGGGAAGACAACTTTCACCTCCATCAGATCCATGTTGAGCCCGGTTCAGTTTGCTGTACACTGCACAGATATCGGATATTGTCACGCTTTGTCAGACAGTTTGACACTTGTGTTGGATTGTTTGTGTTCCCTGTGGAGCAGAAATGATTAGTCATGGTTGAAGACTCATTGAAAAATCATTTACAAAATATTTCATGCACAATGCTTCTCAAATGTGAATATTTGCAGATTTTCTTTGTTAAATATAACTGTAAACAAAATATTCACGGGCTTGTGACTGTTGGTTGAACAAAGATGAATTGATAACATTGTTTTTTAGTTGCAGCTCTAGTGTCCTCACATTTAAATGAAGATGCTGTGATAGTTAAAGAGCTCCTTGTATTATTGTATTAGCCACACTGTCAGCTGAGATGAAAAGGTAAACAGTGAAACTCTGACTGACAGGTCGGGTTCATTAATAAGGCGGGGGACAAATGTGAGCAGGGCGAGGTGGAGCTGGGATGAGAGCGAGGTCATAAGTGGGAAGTTGAAAGGAAGTTAGCGTGTCCTGACTCAACAGATATGGAGCAAGCTGTCAGGAAAAGTCTCATATCTGGAATAATATATCCGTGGACACGGGCTTAAACAAACAGCCTGTTACTGCTAATGGCTGATAGACGGATGAATACAGTTTACATTAAATGTGCACACTGTGAACGTACATCTGAATAAACTGAGTTAGTACTGTGCACGTAAATTACATTTTCAGCATCCTTCTATCTCTTTCTCTGGCGGTGTAAATAATACAATTACTCACCTTTCTGTTGAGGAAAAAACCCCAAAAACGTAGCCAGCAGGAAGGCTTGTCCAGGCAGCGCTTCCACCACCTGTGTGTTTCACACCTGAAAATGCCTCATTCTGATAACCTCATCACCCACATCCGCTGTGAAGCCACCACAAGGTTTAACCACACAGGGAGAATATGGAGTGACTAAAGCACAAACATCTTGTTTTTGGTACCGGAGCAGAGAGCCATTTAGGGTATGATATGTGAACTCACACTGGGTACTCTGTATCAGCCCCCAGTGTGATTGTCTCACAGACAGGATATGGGCGGGTGGCACCCTCATCGCACTATGCTCACTGTGTGTCATCGTGCTGGTGGACACACAGGATTGCATGAAGTCCTGTTCAAATATGCTGCAAACCCCTGTGTGCATGCTGGTGGGGATATTTAGAGGTCGGGCAGAGTGGTAGCTCTTTGTGCTGTTGGGAGTCTTTCATAGAAAAGGTGAAAGAAAAGATACCTTCAGCACTATTTTGGTGAGGCTATCCAGACAGGAGACTGTCCACCTTGTTCAGCACAGCAGGGGAAACCTTCAGAAGTGGTTTGGTTCTGGATTAAATGTCACAAGAATAAAGACACACACACACACACACACACACACACATCTCCTCTCCACAATTCTCTATAATGCCTCTTGACATGTTTGGAAGGAAAGAAGATAGTTTTCCAGCACACATGCGTCACTCCTTTCATCTATCTCTCAAGAGGATGATGTCATGTTCGAGCCACACATTCTCAGACAGGCGCCGTAACCTCAACCAACTGATTTCATGCATTTTATTTAACGAACCTGTGATAAGTAAAGGTTGTAATAATGGTTTCGGCTGGTGTTCCTCCTCTTGGCCATGTCCTGATCAATGCACTGCTTCAGGGTTGTGTAAACTCTCTTTATGTTTTACTAACAATCCTTGCACACACATGAAGGTCTGGAGAAGTCATCTTAAGGCTGCAGTGGTCCTCGGCGTCATTGTCTATCATGTTGAAGTGTCCTTGAGTGAGACACTTAGCCTCGAAATGCTCCAGAGGGGCAGTAAAGTGCTGCCTCCTGTGATGATGTATGTAGATGTTTTAACTCTCCCTGGCATGTTAATAAACCAGTAGGCAGTGAACCATTTTTCATCTCAGCCTCTTCTGCAGG
Source organism: Melanostigma gelatinosum (assembly GCF_949748355.1). Lineage (NCBI taxonomy): Eukaryota > Metazoa > Chordata > Actinopteri > Perciformes > Zoarcidae > Melanostigma > Melanostigma gelatinosum. Next base: position 14,766,330 of record NC_136635.1, read on the forward strand.
AAAAATCAGTGCCGTCTGTGATTCTAGACGTCTCCGTGATGTAGCGCATGTCTCTGGGCCTTGTGTAAGTAATGAGGTCAATTTGTCGTTCTCTTTTATTTAGTGCTTAATCATCGGAGGAGGCCCCTGTGGCCTGCGGACAGCCATCGAGCTTGCGTTGATGGGTGCCAAAGTGGTGGTGATTGAGAAGAGAGACTCCTTCGCCAGGAACAACGTGCTGCACCTTTGGCCCTACACCATTCACGACCTACGGGGCCTCGGGGCCAAAAAGTTCTATGGCAAATTCTGCGCAGGGGCCATAGACCACATCAGTGAGTATCTGACTTTACAGAAACAAAGCACGCTGCTGGTTTTTTATTTTTTGCTTTTCATGGTTAAGTCCGGTGGACCATAAATGGAGCTGATCGATTCTAAAACCACTTATAAGAGAAGGAAATAAAGAAATTAAATGATTATATTGTTAAATACAATGACTTTACTCTGTGTGAAACGCTGATGTGTGCGTCTGTGTCTAAAAGGCATCCAGAAGCTGCAGCTGGTCCTACTGAAGGTCGCTCTGATTGTTGCAGTGGAGTTTCACATCAATGTGGAGTTTGTGTCGCTGTTGGAACCTCCAGAGGATCAGGAAAATGAAGGTATCCTTCCACGCGTCCGAACAATAGACCCAACAGTGCTTTAGTCACCCGCTGACAGATGTCTCATGATCTGCAGGTTTTGGGAAGATAAGGAGGTTTGAGCAGCTGGATGAAGCTCCATCAGTTTGTCAGACAGATACTGTGTAGCTTACTGGAGGATCTGTGTTTACTCTCCCACATTGTATTTTAGTGCTCTGCTCTGCTTGTGAGGCAGCAAGGGACTTCTCAACCTGCAGTATTTCATTTCCTTGACAGCCACTAATAAACAGGAGACAAACATTGGCACTGATCTAGTTTTTCATCATATATGGATGAAGTTTGCAGAGGTCAAGCATATTGCCTTACTCTACTGTTCAAATGCCTACTGGATACAGCCACACCCACCTATCACATTAATACCAATAAATAAACATTGTTCCCTTTTTTTTGTAAAAAACAAAATGCAGCGGTAATATCTTCAACTCTCATGTAATGATGTTTTCCTGACATTCAGCACTTCACATGGGCTTCAGACTCTCAGGAGGAAAATAACTTGCATGCTGTTGTCAGGTGTTGTCTCCTCAGCTATAATAACGTTACACTGATAACAGCGAAAGCCTTGCCTAACTTTAGACACTCTTGTTCTGCTGTGACGAACTTAGCTGTGCCCTTGACATCATGGAATGCATTTTCCACATGGTGATACTACACAACAAACTGCCAAACCGTTACTGTGCCGGTCTCACACGCTCCTGTGCCACCCACACTGCCCCACTTCAAACAACTAATATTACATCTGAAACAATGTTTTGTTTGTTAGTCAAGGTGGCAGGCCGGATCCAGTTGGCTTTCATTCAGCATTCCTTTGTAATACATCTCATGAAAAGCAAAATCTTTCTCAATTTCACCGGCATCGTAGCAACACAATGTCATCAGTGTTTAAGTGTGCCATTATATTTCTCTCTGCTGACATGTGTCTTGACTGAGACACTGTCCTTAAGCAAAAGTACCAAGCTTGTATCAGTTGACATTCTTCGTGCTGATTGTTGAACTACAACACAAAGGAAATAATCCTCTGATTTATATTATGTGTCTTAATCCTTCCCTGTCTTTGTCTCCATCTCTCAGGGCTTGGGTGGAGGGCTGCAATCCGACCTGCTGATCACCCCGTGGCTAACTTTGAGTTTGACGTCGTGGTGGGGGCTGACGGACGCAGGAATACTCTGGAAGGTGAGACGCCTGCAAACAAAAGGGGTGAACAGTAAAGATGCCTCAAGGATGTACTTGGCTTTGCTCGCTTAGTACGATATAAAGTTACGTGTGTCTGGTCAAGGAAGTAAGAATCTCTGAGGCGAATGCATATTTTCACACCAAAAACATTCAAAGCACCGGGTTGGAGTCGAGTGTCACTCTCAAATTCACTGGTTTCGTTGAAACAAGGAGCTTATTTAATACTTTCTGGTGCTGTTAAATGTCACTTAAAATATATATAGTACATGTGACTTTATTTTAACAGCTGTCCATGTTCATGTGTTTGTATTATTGTGAAAATCTCTGAAGCATCACTTGACGCAAGAAAGCCTTTTTTAGAGTTAACTTGACTCTGATAAAACCCAGCATGCCTTCTGTTTACTGAATAATGTTTCTGGACTCTCACTTTGAACAACTTGTGCTGCATTATTTCTGTTGTGACGCTATAAACGACAATCACCTTTTTATAAATTCAAACTTGTTTGAAGCCATTTATCTCTCCCACTGGGAAAGGTTATTCATGAAACTCTGAACATAAATAGAGGCGAGCTTGGGGCTCCATGAAGTAGCTGATGCAATACCGCTGGACTCTCTTTGACTCGTTGTCCCTCTGTTTCGGTCTCCCTCCTAAAAATGCTGTCATCTAACAACCAATTCGCATCAGATGCTTATTCCTAAAAAGGGCATTTTTGGCCAGAACAAGCTGTTTAGCTCATTCTTCAATTATGATGAAGCCTGGGGGAAATGATTTCCCCCTGCAGTCAGCCTGCTTTGTGGGCTAGCTACGGTAACACAGAGTTAAATACAATCAGATCTGCACTGCAAAGAAGAGAGGGAGAGGGGAAAAGCTCCTCCGAGATTTTAAACAGTGACATCATGTAGGAGTTGTGCCATTTAACCTCTGCCCCAAATAAGTACTTTCACTGTCTCATACCTCACTTTGTAGTAAGCGACCAATCCATTTCCTTTTCCTGACTGCACGTACAGCTTTAGATTAGTGATGTTGTTGGTGAGTTCTTGCTGGTTTGAAAATGTCATTTTGAAAATCTAGCAGTGAAACGTTGAACCTGGGTGTTACTGTTTGATTTGATTGAAAGTTAACATTGAAAGAACCTTTGAATCTTGCTCCTGTGACCCTGTATTGTCTTTCACAATATTTAAAATAGACTGTTGTCAAAAAAGCTCTTGACCTGGTTCAGTATTGCGCAGCATCGATTGTATCCTATTTTGTGAAGATGTGATTAAAATGAAATTTCTTTCTAAAAACTCTGAACAAAATGAAAGAGTGTTGTGGTTAATTGAGCAAAAGCCTTTTAACTTTGATGAATGGATTTAATTCCTGGTGCTTCTTACAATCCATGGCTTTTGTTCCCTTGGCTATATAAAGGCTTACCTTCAGCTGCCTCTTATCCAGAAATAACTGCCTTGTAATTTTGGTTTAAGGCTAGATTTCTTTTGGTTTTGACAGACAAGCAGATTGGACTCGTTTGCTTGGCCCCCTTTTTTTTGTGTTTCCTGTTTCATTTTTTATCTGACTTTGTCTTTCTCTCTCCCAGGCTTCAAAAGGAAGGAGTTCAGGGGGAAACTGGCGATAGCCATCACAGCCAACTTCATCAACAGGAACACCACTGCAGAAGCCAAAGTAGAAGAGATCAGCGGTGTGGCCTTCATCTTCAACCAGAAGTTCTTTCTCGACCTTAAAGAGGAGACAGGTGGGAGAGGAGCTCAGTCAAACTGCCTCACTGTGGCGTTAGCGCCCATGAATATGAATTAGATTCTGATGGGTTTCCTTTATAACAATTTAATCCCCCTTTTGTGCTTTTAAAGTTTTTTCGGTGATTCTCAAACTGTCATTTGTTGCAGGTATCGATCTGGAGAACATTGTGTACTACAAGGACAACACGCATTACTTTGTCATGACTGCCAAGAAACAGAGCCTGCTGGACAAGGGAGTCGTCATTAATGTAAGCAGAACATGGGTTCAGGGATCCGTAGTGTCCTTTTTTCACAGTCGTATTTCTTTAACCGTAATTTTGTTAATTTTATCATCATAACAACGAATCAATAATGCAATCAAATGCAACAGCCCTACAGCGCTTTCAACCTTCAAAATGGTTGATGTGGGTTCGCACTTCAGTGGTCTACAGCCAGGCTAGTTGTATTCATTTCAGTGTATTGTGTCCACAATCTGTACTCATAAAAGCCCCTTTCTATGTCTAAATGTGTAAGATAATAAAAATGATTTAAATTTAGCATAACTAGAAAACTCTCAAAGGGAACAGATCATGAAGAAAATAATCTTGGTCAGTTCAGACTTAGTCGGTGTGAACTTCTCCTGACAGTCATGCTTCTGTTCAACAGGATTACATAGACACCCAGATGCTGCTGAGCAGTGAAAATGTCAACCAGGAAGCTCTTCTTTGCTACGCCCGAGAGGCTGCTGACTTTGGCACCAACTACCAACTTCCCACGCTGGATTTTGCCATTAACCACTGCGGGCAGCCAGATGTAGCAATGTTTGACTTCACAAGCATGTACGCCTCTGAGAACGCTGCTCTGGTCAGGGAGAGATCTGGACACCAGCTGCTGGTAGCACTGGTTGGCGACAGTCTGCTAGAGGTAAAGAAGGGCAAGATGTCAATAGCACTGTACAACTCAAAATCCCACCAAGTATATTTGTCTAATTACTCGTCAAAATATCTGACAATACTTAATATAAGACACGATTAGCTAACTAACATTTCAGTGAGATGTAGGAACATATTGTCAGACAGTGCATTTTGAATATGTTATTAAATGAAAAAATACTACTTTTGGGCATTACAGGCTTATTATGACACAAAACACTTCCTAATGAAACATAGCTCAAAGTTAGTTTCCCCAGCTTATTTCAAGATGTCTTTTTATCTTGAAAGGCCTAAATATAGCATTTTATTTCAAGAAATCTGCACGGTGGTTTGGTGGCTAGCACTGTCGCCTCACAGCAAGAGGGGTGTGGAGTTTGCATGTTCTCCTCGTGGCAGCGTGGGTTCTTTTAAACGGATTATAAGCACTTATTGTCTTTTTCCAGTGTGAGTTCAGTTCAGGTGAGTGTAAGAATCTAGCACAATGTTGAGGAGCTTGACTGCCTAGGGAAAAAAAGCTGTTCCACAAAAACATGTTTTGCTGTAGATGCTGTCGAGTTAAAAGTCTGTGAGAATTTGCGATGCTGGCAACTGTTGTTGATGTTCCTTTTTCAGTCTGTGGGCTTCTCCACCTCTTTGTATAATAACTCATTCTTGATGATGATGTTGCCAGTATGCACTCAGCTGAGCACTTGGATAATTGTGGTGGTCCTGAAGCGCACAGTGACAAGCACCATTCTCAGAAAAATGTTAAATGTGCTAAACTCTGAATTCAGAGCATATACAGAACATCCGAACGCCTCTCAACATGGCTACGGCTGGGTGGGTGTTACGCCTTCACAAAAACAAACGTCTCTCCATTTTGCACTTAAGCAAAATCATATTAGCATATGATCCCTAACAATATTTAGCGCTGCTAATTGATTTTCAGTCTGATCACAATATTTGCAATAATAATTTAGTTGCTTTAACGTATGTTGATGTTGTTTTGTCTCCTCTCGTACGCTGACACACAATTATAATCATACACATGCTTTGTGTTCCTGTGCAGCCCTTCTGGCCCATGGGCACGGGTTGCGCCAGAGGCTTCCTGGCTGCCTTTGACACAGCCTGGATGGTAAACCGCTGGGCTCAGGGTCGGACAGCTCTGGAAGTGCTGGCAGAGAGGTACACACACATTTTATGTCTAGAAATATAAAAGTGTGTGTTTGCATGTTTACGTCATCCGATACCGTTGGAAATAACACCATGCATCTTGCACTATGTTTCTTTGTGTTTCTATAGGGAGAGTATTTACAGGCTACTTCCACAGACAACAACTGAAAACATTGCCAAAAACTTTGATCAGTACACCATAGACCCTGGGACTCGATACCCCAACCTCAACTCCTCTTGTGTCAGGCCACACCAGGTGAGAGGGAGTACTCACTGTGGCAATATAGCACTCTTCCTAACATCTATCCATCCATTTTTATCACATATACACAATGTCTTGAATATCTTGTTTGTAATCGTTTTCCTTTCCCTTCCTGTTTCAGGTGCGTCACTTGTTCATCAGCAAAGAGCTGAATTCCTGCTCTCTGGAGCGTGCTGCTACCATACGGCGGCCTGTCAATCTCTGCAGACGAGGTAGATCTCACTAGACGGGATCTGTAGTTCAAAGCACAGATTTGCTGACCTTTCTTTATATTATTAAGTAGAATCTGACTGATTGATTAGGGTTTCCACTCTTCTGTTACTTTGGAGGGATCCTCATATGATCAACAGAGAAAGCTTTTAAAGAAGAGCCGCCGGGTGTCCAACACAGTTATCTTGCTCTTCAAGTTTTTGAAGAGCAAGGGTCAAACACAGGGTCCTTTTCAAACAGGGATGTTGAAAAGGACCCTGTGTTTGTATTTAAAAAAATATACTTACTAACAGTAACACAGAAGCTCTATATGCTGAACTAAGCTGTTCAACTGAAGTAACTCTCGAGTCATCAAAGGCTGCGAGGAAGTACATGTCCAGACAGAAATGACAAAGGTGTGTGCATACCTCAGCACCACATCTGTCATGATCTTATTTACTGGCACGCCATGTGTTGGTCCATGCTTGTGGCATCGTATCCTCTTCAGCCTCTCTGAGGGTCTAGATTTTCTAACACAGCATAAATGAATGTCAGAAGTTATTTGAGAAAGAACTGCAGTGTTTTTTTGTCTAACGAGCCATGTTTCTGTTGTAGAGTCAGAGATCAGACCGGCTAGGCTGCTTACCTGGTGCCAGAAACAGACCGAGGGCTACAGGAATGTGACGATAACAGACTTGACGTCTTCTTGGAAAAGCGGTATCGCTCTCTGCGCCCTCATCCACAGGTTCAAACCCCAGCTGATGTATGTAACACACGTCAAATTAAATCACTACCAGCCTGCAGCGCTGCATCTTTCCATCTAAAACCTGTTAACATCATCTTATCTCTTTACAGTGTTCAACCCAGACATACATTCACATTGACAAATGTGTTGTTTTTACATAACGTCTAGTTGTGAGGAATTTATTTCTTATGGGTGTGGTAACTATGCTCGGCATGAGAGCGACTCTTTTGTCAATGTGTGTTCTCTACCTCCTCATAACTAAAACACTGAACCATGTGTAAAGTGCTGAAAGATGTGAAGAAGACTTCATACTTGGCTGTGTTTTACGTAAACCTAGCTGGTAGTACAGAGTGCAAACAGAGGAGTTTTTAGAGGGCATCTGTGTACATTTCACACGTTTTTACCAAGGCTGTTTTGGAAGTGAGATTACCAACTAAACTGAAATAAATACTGGTTATTTCAGTCCCTTTTTCATTACCTTGTGGATCCTTCAAAAATATTGATTAGTCTTTCATTCTAAATAATGGTCCTTTCTATCTGTTTATCTGGAGCCATGGAGAAAAACAACTCATGTGGGACTTGGTGTACTTTAGCACCAACTTTTGGGACAAAATCTTCCCGAAAAAAACAGAAACCGTGTATTAGTTTCCACTTTTTAGAGCTAGACTGCCTTGCACGGCATGGAGTTAGCCAATGCAACTGTAGATTAGTACATTTACAGATCAAATTATATCCTCTCACTCTTTAATTATTGCCTTCATACCTCGCCACATGCCACTACAATTTCATGTGGTCCTGTGAGTTTCCAGGAACTACAGGCATTTTTCCCCTTCCCTCCTCCATATGCATGCCTGTCAGCAGAGCAGGCTGCAGAGAGTTGAGCAGGTTCGTAGAAAAGAAAGAGGGAGAAAGAGCAAGCCTCTGTACTTACAGAATAACACCAACGCCTGTGTGTGCTGCTGCTAGGTTACTGCCCCCTCTTTACATTATCTCTGATGGCGTCTGCACACCGTCGGTGTAGGTAAAGACGTCAGAGCTGGGTTTTTTTCTGCCGAGTAATTTGCAGCCATTTTCTCCTGCAATATGAGAAACAAGTTCTTCTGCAAGGCTTAAAATAGATTGAGTCAGTTAAGTTTCAGTATAAAGTCATTCCATTGTGCTTACCTCAACTCTTTTCATATCAGTGTGCATATTATCTTACACTCTGCCCAACATCAGTCACCTGACGCCTACATGAAATGGAAGTCAAGAAATAATCCTTTAAAGAATCTCAGCCCTTCAAACCTCACTGTTGCATTCCTGCCTCATTATTCAGGGCAAGTCTGCTGGTCATGATACTGGAACGTCTGCATTTTAGAAACAATAAGAAGTGAACATATGTTTAAACGAAAATCGAATTAAAGAAATATCATTATGTATGCATGGCAGAATGATCAGTGGAAATGCAAACCAGAAATAGACGGCGGTAAATGGTTTCACAATCAAAATGTAAACCCGACTGTGGCTGAAACAGTAACTATGAAATACAGAATGCACTCAGAATCTGTTTTTATGACCTTCCTCTTACTCGAGCCACCATTCCTGTCTTTTTCCATCAGAGATTTTGACTCATTAAACGAGGAAGACCACCCTGCAAACCTCCAGCTGGCTTTTGACATCAGTGAGCGTGAATTTGGGATCGGATCATTCACATCTGTGAAGGAGCTGAGTCCTGATCATGAGTTGGATAAGACCAGGATGATGACCTACCTGTCCAAGTTCTACGAGCTGTTGCGTGGCACACCCCTACCTGCCTCAGGTAGTCTGCTCTACTCTACTGCATTGTAATCAACTCTGTAGTTGTCTTATCTTCTCTATTTCTGGTCTTCATCTTCGTCAATGTATTCTATGATTAAAATGTTTAGAAAACCAAAATTCCAGTGAGAGAGAATGTATCAAATTCCAAAAATGTGTGTGTTGTGCAGTCCTATTAGTCAAGTATGGTATGGTATGAGAGGAATGCGTGTCTGTACCAGAGCTGTGGACTTCTGTAGTCTGGGAGTCTTGACAACATTAAAACAGCTGCCTGTCTCTACTGAAAGGATATTTAATGCTTACCTACAGTATACTTTGTTGTTCTATTTAACGTCGGCCAGCCATTCACCTTTCTCTGACATACAGCTGAGCGATTCAATGAGCTTTGAAGTGGCCGCGCCTGTAGCGATGCGTCTCTGTGTGATCAGGGCCTATGTTTTGTTTTTTTTTTGTTTTTTTTGGTGGTGGAACTTTGCTCTTCACTAATGCAGTAACTCTCTTTTTTTCCAGACCACTTGCATGACTTTCCTAATCTACATGGCCATTGTTCATTGAAATGATCTGACATTTATGGCTGTAATCTGTGGAAAGTGTGAAAACTCTAATGCAGCCACGTGTTTTACTGCAGGTTCCAGAGGAGTGGATGAAAACAATGAAGATTATCCATCTAAGGAAGTGAGAAGTAACAATAATGTGCTCAACCTGGCTCTGCCCAGGAAACGGGTACCGAAGGTAACTCCACACTGGAATGTTTCGATCTGATGTACGAAATACAAAAAGTTGATTCTCTCTGACAATACTTTTATTTCCAGTTCATATGGGACTCTTTCTATATACATAGTCATTGCCATTGTTAGATGCATTTTAAAGGACAATATGTCCCAGTCGTTTTTGGCTTGAAGCTCCTTCCTTTGACCATTGGATATTCAGTCTTTCCTTGTGCTTTACAGGATGAAAAGCAGTCTGACGGTACAGATCCCATTTACAAAAGGAGGCGGAAATTCTGCAGTTATCTGGAGGAGGTTTGTTGTTTAACTTCCTCCTTGTAATTAACCTGTAGAAGAAAATTCAGTTGATCTTGATGTAGGATCTTGTCTGTTGTCCCGACTCTCGTCAGGCCACCAATCTGTCGAGTAATGGCTCCGCAGTGCAAGAGGACCGAGTGCCCAAGGAAAACAAAGTGCGCTCAATGGCTACTCAGTTGCTGGCCAAGTTTGAAAGCACACAAAACCACACCGTCCGGAGAAAACAGGTACGAATACACAACTGTGTTTTAGCTCCATAGATTAAAAAATATGTTTATTTATTGTGTTATGGTTTTCATTGTTGTCCTGTAATTAAGTTCATATGTGTGAATATACTATATATATGTTTTTATTTATTGACAGACAAAATACTTTGTACGTCTTTTCTCCATGAATATAGTTAAAAAGGGCTATTTGCCTTTTTCATGGATCATGAATATGTTTTAAACTTGTTGTGAGCTGGAGCTCTCACAGCAGTCTGCAGTTTTAATCTGACAACTTTCCTTTTGCTAATTCTACAAAGTCTTGTCAGTTTTTTCCAGCATTCATTCTTTTCAGCCTTTTCTATTTCTGTGCCTTTTTTATTAACGGTCTTCCTAACCTTTCTGCAAAATCTCAGTCAGACTGTGAGGAGTCCTCCCCGCTTCAAACTCTTGACCTGGCTGAGGGTCTGCACATTAAACTCAGGCCTCCGATCCCACCTAAACCTCCTCCTGAGATGCAGGTAGTCTGGAGCTGCTAGACGGCAGTTTAGACACACAAACTGTACAAACTGTAATCAAAGGCATCAGGACAGTCTTTAAAACTAGTGACAGTCTGTAAAGCTTCAAGTAAATGAGAAAAGTCAATCAAACATACACACATGCGTGCATGCACACACACACACACACACACATGTGTATCATGTTTATGTGTACACACTATACTATATACAGTGTGTGTACTGTACACATAAACAGCTGAAATTATATAATTTACCTAAATTAGGAGTTTCCGTTTCTCCTGTAAACAACCTTACTGGTGTTTTTACATTCTGTAGTCTCGACTGACTTGGACCCTCATTTCACACCAGAAACTAAATAAGAATGAAAACTCAAATAAATACACAGTTATATGTGTACTTAATCCAGTCAACAATACAAACTACCTCTTTTGGAAATAAAGTTCGGGCTAATATTTGGACAGCAGTACAAAGTAACTTTTTTAAAACTCAAAAGAATTCACATTCAATCTGAGTTAAATGTAGCTGTTGGTTGTAGACTCCAAGGTCTCAGATGTCAGACTGCCCCTTCAGTTCTTGACTTTCCTTAAAAGGAAGTTTTAAAAACAACCTGCTTGATGACTATTTGATGATACATAACTCTGGCAAAACATGAAGCAGACAGAATAAAGTGTTAATGCTGTGCTGGCATGACTAACACCTAAAAAAGCAGCATTGTAAAGCTCTTTGATGATTTGTAGTTAATGGGCTAAAACAAAACCACCTGTGTGGTTCAACAGCCTCTAAGTAAATTCATGTCAGTTTGGTTGCTTGATGAGGAGCTAAACCACAGCTCACATGTGCACTACTGTATATTATCCCTTTCAGTTTGAGGTCAGTATCAGAAAAGCAGCAGATCACTTAGTGCGCCTGCCTCCAAAGACTCTGCCCAAACCTCAGCTCCAGCCTGAGTCCCTGCACCCATTTTCAGTAGTGAAGCTCAGACATGTCGATCGGACGCACGCTGAGACGAAGCCCCAGCCTCAGCCGGAGAGTGCAGACCCCCCTGCTTCTTCTCCCTCCTGCCACTCAGCAATCCATTTCATGTCAAGAGTGCTGCAACGCCTCAGGGAGGTGGACGAACACGTCTCTGAGGTGATCACTATCTGTCTATCAACTATCTCCTCCTTCATATATTTAACTTCTTCTCTGTTCTCGTTTCAAACCCTTGTGATTGTTGCATGACCTGATCCCCAAAAATGCCCCCGAGTGAATGTTGATTGTATATCATACCCTGATTATACATTTAGGCTTGTGTAATGTGTAGGCAGAGGGTGAAGGCAGCCCCTTAATTATCCAGCCTGACGAAAATGGCAAGAGCAGGCCTACAGACCTGGCCAAGAGCTGAGACGGGCACATAGGCGGATTACTGGCCAGTCAGAGTCTGTGGAACAGGTCGGCCAGGACCGGGCTGCAGGCACTGGCTTACAGGTCTGCCAATAAGCTATTTTGATTATTCAGATTTGCCAAAAAGCTGCCTGTCTTGGCTTATATCTGCAAAATAGCTTTCCTTATCAAATCAATTGGTGAGTTTTTTTTTTTTTAGTTTTTGTTGAGAACAGTGGTGATGTGTGAAATATTGAAGCATCTCATCCAGTTTCACCTGGATCTTCTTAAAATAATAAAAACAATCAAAATCAATTTCTACTAATTCACTATTGGAAAAACATGCCATAAAAAGGGTTATTTTTGTGACCACTGCTCCTCTTTGTCATTGCAGCTTGTCTGTGTTTTTACATGGTCGTTTATGGGACGACTTTGTATTCTTACAGATTGAAACAGTTTTCTTGACAGATGCACCTGCAATTTCCACACGAATCCTCTGTCTTTGCTCTGTAAAATGTTTCACCTTTCTTTGTTGTTATGCTTCTTTTATAGCTGACAAAAAGCTGCTAACTGGCATATACTGTATGTAGGCTAACAGTGTTTGTAATTATAATTAAAGGAATAGTTTGGCATTTTTGGGAAATTTGCTTATACACTTTCTTGCCGAGAGTTGGATGATAAGATTCTGCTGTCTGTGTGTTCAGTACAGAGCAGGAGCCAGGAGGTGATTAGTCTGTGTCGTCTGTGTTCATCTAGTCTAATCTCTCTCTGGCTCCGGCTCCATACTATACGTGCTGACATGAGAGTATTGATCCTTTAACTCCAACAAAGTGAAAAAGGGGAATTTTGTCCACCCCTGTATTGTCGGTGTGTAGATAATCCAACTTTGTTCATAAAGCTTTTCAAATGATCTTACATTTCATGATTATCCTTTTAATTGATGTGCTTTGTATTTTGGCCTTGACGACTCCATACTTCACTATGGCATTTATTAATGTCTATATTTTTTTTGGCTTAACTGACGTACTTGTCTCTGATTTCTGTGCCAAGTCTTTGTGGCTGTCTGGGTTTTCTGCTCCAGTACAGCATGAGTAACCACATCAAGTGGGGTGTGAAATTAACGTAATAAGGCGGCTTTCTTTCCACACACCGACGCTATTGTTCTCGTCCCAACATACTCGTCTACACACTTAGCTGTCAAATCCTGCTTCTTATTGGGAAAGCGGAACAGAAAGGTCTTTCATCATTTAACCGTGCACTGCGTATCAAATGGTTATTAGTCTGCCTAATTATGTCGACGCACAGAAAGCTCCATTTGTTAGTGGGAGAATGTGTCTCACTGTACTGAGGCCAGACTCATGGCTTTTCTTTTTATCCTGTGTCATCCTGCAGAAGAAAGCTCAGACACAACAGGCTAGAGAGTTTCACTCAAAGAGTATAAAGGAAAAAGCTGTTCACCTTAGTGGGTTGTTCTCATCAGACAGCTCTGCTGAACTCAAGGTGACTATCTCAAGCTTGGTGTGTGACGCCACCCTGGCCTTGTCTTTTGCACTATCTGCCCTTCACAGTGTGTGTGTGTGTGTGTGTGTGTGTGTGTGTGTGTTTATTTGCATGTGCAAACATGTCATGTTTGGCATCACCAGTGACGCATGCAGCCAATTTTCTCCCTCGTCCTTTATTTTGTATAAGATGGCAACACTGATGGCAATTAGCTGATGAACATAGTAGAGGAGTTGCTGGAGACCAAAAAGCGAGCTAAAAGAACGGGGATATTTGACTTACATTCATCAGGTGACCACAAACATGACTCAAAGTGAATGATGATGGTTTTCCATCACTACTGGACATGTAAATAAGCAACTGTGTGCGAACAAGTTTGCTAAAGCACATGTCGTTCTCGAATGTTCCCATAAAGTTGAAAGAACAGCTCTCTAAAACGCTGAACACTTAACATCTTGATGAAGTTAAATCTCTTGTAGTATTAGACTAGCTTAGTTTTATCTCGGTGTACCTAATAATCTGGCAAAAAGAGGTCGTGTGCATGATGTAATATTTGTTTCAGCTCTGAAGGCTCAACATATCGTGGTCATCCTAAAGGCAGCGAGCAGAGGGCCCGTTCTAAAACAGCTTATTAAAAAACAAGCATCAAAGCCCAAGATTTACATTGTTATGTACTTTCTTAATTATAATGGCCATATTTATGCGTTAGGACTGCTGCTTTGCATGACAGATTTGCTTTTAACTGCTGTTTCTGCCCCGTGTGCTTTTAATTACCAGCAGTCCTCACAGAAGAGAAGCGTGCGTTCTTGTGGTGGCACTTTGTGTGTTCCTCGGCTCCACCCGACCCAAACAGCCTGCTCTAACTCAACAGCCAGATGTTATAATTTAATATAAAAGAACAACTCCTGATACCCAGTGTTAGGATTAGTGAGCAGTTGCAAATGAGTCTGAGGCTGTAGACTTTAAGCCTTAAAGTCTGTGTCTGGGGTCATTTTCAGGGAGGGGGCTGTTGTCTTCCCCTTAAGGGAAGGCAAGGCAAGTTTATTTGTATAGCACATTTCAACAACAAGGTAATTCAAAGTGCTTCACATAAAACCATTAAAAGCATCAAAACATAAGGCAAAATAAAAGGATATTTAAAAACAATTAAAAAACAGTGTAAGAAATAAAATGCAGCAGTAAAATGCAGAAATGCAGGAAATTGATTAATATATTAATTGAATGTGGTTCAATTAAAGGCAGCAGCAAACAGAAAGGTCTTCAATCTTGATTTAAATGAGCTGAGGGTCTCAGCAGACCTGCAGCTTTCTGGGACTTTGTTCCATATATGTGGAGCAGAAAAACTGAATGCTGCTTCTCCATGTTTAGTTCTGACTCTGGGAACAGAAAGTAGACCGGTCCCAGACGACCTGAGGGGTCGGGATGGTTCATAAGGTAGCAGCAGATCAGAGATGTATTTTGGCCCTAAACCATTCAGTGCTTTGTAAACCAACAGCAGGATTTTAAAGTCAATTCTTTGTTGGACAGGAAGCCAGTGCAAAGACCTCAGAACTGGGGTGATGTGATCCACCCTCCTGGTCTTAGTGAGGACTCGAGCTGCAGCGTTCTGAATCAGCTGCAGCGTTCTGACAGACTTTTTACAGAGACCTGTAAACACACCGTTACAGTAGTCCAGTCTGCTGAAGATAAATGCGTGGACAAGTTTTTCCAAATCCTGTTGAGACATAAGTCCTCTCATCCTTGATATATTCTTCAGGTGATAGTAGGCTGATTTTGTAATTGTCTTGATATGGCTGTTCAGGTTGAGGTCTGAATCCATAACTACACCGAGATTTCTGGCTTGGTTTGTGGGTTTTAACATCAGTGACTGAAGCTGAGCGGTGATTTTCAATTGTTCGTCATTGGTACCAAAAACAATTACTTCTGTTTTATCTTTGTTTAATTGAAGAAAATTCTGGCACATCCAGTTGTTGATTTGTTCAATGCAGTTACCCATCCCTTGTATGGGATTATAGTCCCCTGGTGACATCGTTATGTAGATTTGAATCTTGGGGAACACCACATGTCATTTTAGTCAGCTCTGATGTGTAATCAGCTACAGACACAAAGTATTCTCGGTCCTTCAAGTAGGATTCAAACCAGTTAAGTGCTGTGCCAGAGAGTCCCACCCAGATGTTTAGTCTTTCTAGGAGTATGGCATGGTCGACCGGGTCGAATACAGCACTGAGATCCAGTAACACTAAGACTGAACTTCTGCCATTGTCTATGTTTAAGTGGATGTCGTTGAAAACCTTAACAAGAGCTGTTTCAGTGCTGTGGTGCTGTCGAAAGCCTGACTGGAAAACATCAAAGCAGTTATTTACGGTCAAGAAGTTGGTCAGCTGTTGGAAAACCGCTTTTTCAATTATTTTACTTAAAAATGGGAGGTTTGACATTGGCCGATTAATTTTTCATCGTTGCGGAGTCTAAACCTTCTTTAGGGGCGGTTTAATAACTGCAGTTAAGGGGAAGACAACAGTCTCCCTCCCTGAAAATGACCCCAGACACAGAGTCTGATGGACCTCCCCATCGCCTCAACTGTCACTCAAAATATCCCCAAGATGATATTAAAACAAGGAGGTGATACTGACAAGAAAAGCATTCATTGAAATGGCTGTGTGTTCCTCATCTTGTCACATTCTCACTCTTCCTGCATGTAACACCGCCTGTGTTTCTACACATGCCAACACCTCAAAGTGTAACTAATGCAACAAAGAGTTTCTGGCAAAAAGCTATGTGACCAGTAAAAAATATTCAACATGAACGTTTAATCTTGAACTTGGAAAAAGAAACTGAAAGTCTACTTGCTAGCAAAAAAAAAAAAAACCGGTATGTAGACTACAGGTTAAGAGTTAAAAGTGCAGAAATAAAACTAGATTATTAAACATATTCAATATTCACAAAGGCTTTCTGATGGACTGTTTGGAGGAATTTGTTTTTGTGACACAAATTGTAAAGAGAGTTTGTATATTGCATCTTCATGAATGTGCCGTTTAGGTGATCTTATGTTTATGATCTAAATATTTAATTGCCTGGGTTTATGTAGTGGTAAATGCTATCTGAAGGATTGACGTCAGTGTTTAAGCTTTAGTCACAATGACGTTTTTTGACACTAGTGCTCATCACTCTGCCTGTACTCTGTTTCCCAGGGCGGCTCAGTACGAAGGGCGTTCCCCCCGTCGGGTGACAAGTGTCACTCGTGCGAGAGGCGTGTTTATATGGTGGAGAGGGTCTGTGCTGAGGGGCTCTACTTCCACAGGGAATGTTTCCGCTGTTCCACCTGCAGCTCTACCCTGCGACAGGGAGCACATGCCTTCGACTCTGAACAGGGTATGTGTCATCCCATATCATCTCTCTGAATCCATATTTTACCAATAAATCTACTTTGTACTGACACTTTGCTGTAATCTTACAGGAAAATTGTACTGCAAACTTCACTTTGATCAACGCAACAATGGGACAAACCTACAGAGGGCTTTTTCTCTGCGCTCAGTGAGTACTTTGCATTTCTAAAAGTATCCATCTTATTCTAGCAATATTTACTGTGACATATTGAACTCCTCTGTCGTCTGTCTTTAGGATCTTTCTGGAGCTGGAGCTCAGTGTGTTGATGATGGACAGAGCTCGGAGTCCAGCAGCACAGCAGACCCGGAGAGTCGATCCTCAGCAGGTATCTGCAGCTCGTTCGTGAGGAAACACCTGAGCCGGCCCCTGCGTGTGATTCGTGCTGTGTGTAACGCCCCCGGGTATCTGTCCCGTCGTGTGCGTAGTACAGCACAGGCCCTCACCGGCCACCTGAGGGACAATGCCCAAGACTATGCGTTCCTGTACGAGCTACTGAGTATGAGCTTGCCCCTGCTGCTTGTTCTACAAGAGGTACTGCTGCAGATGTACTCGGAGGCTGTGCCTGATGGGCCCAGCTCTCTACAGGCTCTACTGCTGTGGCTGCAGGAGCATATAGAGCACAGGCTCCTCTAGACACTCAGCAGACTCCAGCTGTTAATATTTGACTGCAAATGCCAATAAACATGTAGCTGGGGTGCACATTAGCAGGAGAGTTCTTGTCATAATACCATTTGTAGCCGTGCACAAGCACCTTTTGTATTGTTTTACTTTCCTTTGTTTTTGATGATACTGCTCTCAGTGTCTCGGATGTACTCGTGCATCAGTCAAAGAAGAGACACTGTAGGTTGCTCGTGCAACTTTTTTGCAAATTACCACAGGGGTTAATGAAAGCTGCACCAATTATTTTTGCTGTGGGTTTGATGTGGAAACTGTACATGATTTGCACACTTAGAATAAGGTAAACAAATAGATTTAAGGTAGTTGGAATGAAAACAAAACAGGCCAAAGTCGGTGCACTTGATACTGCTGATATCATCTGTGCTGTAGAACTTTTTACAACCTGTCTTGGAAAATTGACCCTGCGGTTAACATTGCTGAACTCAGGTTATGACTGACTAACTTGATGCACTTTATCTTTGGGATCTGCCTCATTGGCGCAGCAGTAAACTGTCACATTAAAAAGCCAGCTCTCATGTTAACGCTGACCACCAGACAGGTTTTCTTTTGACTATGCATATGTATTCTAGACATATCTTTTTTTTCTCTTTTGTGTGTATGTGTTTTACGCACATGTCAACAATTTGCTCATTCTTTTTTTTAACTCTTACCATTCGGTTTACTTTCATGAGCAGTTTCTATTGATTCTTGAATGGATAACGTCTGTCTGGTGAGTTTCTCTCTCAGTATTTAGTTTTTACTTTGCTGCCATCTACTGTTGACTTTCAGAAAAACTATGAAAACAAAATGATAAACTCCACCCCTTCATTTTTTTATAACCTCACTCTGTATAACAATACAGACAATTATGTTTTAAATGATTGATTTAAGAATTATTGTTCTGATTTACTGTAGACTATAGAAGTTGGTGAGCATGTTGTGATGCGTCTGAATGTGCTTGCCGAAATTATAAAGCATGTTGTTGCCTCTTTGACTGGAAGCTACACAGCTACAGCATGATGTGCTGGATATGAAGTTTGTTTTGTTGTCGGCTACATAATGTTTCATGTTGATTTATTGAATCTGCTGCATGTACTATGAGCTGGTTGACAGTTATAAAATACCAAATAACTGTTCTCACACACACTGACTGGACTTGTGTAACATTTACTTTATACATCTGTAAGACAACAGTCAACACAGCATGTGTAATGGTGCCAACATACATCGTCTTCGAATGAATGTCAGTATTTTACTTTGTTTTCATAAATATTTCCTATTTTAGTGCTTTCAGACGTTATTAGTGTCTGTATGTTCTCATCTTTCTCTTTTCCTCTTGTTCAGCTGAAGCCTTTTATGAAGAGGGTGAGCCAGCTGGATGGTTAGGAGAAATTCAATTTTAAAGGTGATCACCTGCATGGTCATGTCGTCATGCGTCATACTTGTGATGTGTCTGCAGATACTGACCAAAAGTGTCTGGTGTCACTTAACGACATTGCTGAAGTGATTAAAAATGTTTGTTTGAAATTTTGACTAAACTAAACTCAAAACTAATGAGCGGCCTCAGCGTTTGTCATTGATCCTCCAGCTGTTTTTGGAATGATACTAACTCAGCCTGGTTCAAGACCACTGCATTGCTGCCTACACCTCCTACTTTTCTAGTGGTCCAAATAGTATGAAAACTGAAATTAAAGTCTGATTTGTAAAGAGAAGAAACCAAGGGAACGTCAAATCAGGTTTTATTCCAACGTTATTTTCTCAAAACATCAATTTGTCAGATCAAAATTGGTTCCGTTAGGATTTACCAATAGTTGACAAAACTATTTGCACAAAGGACTATTCTCTTTTAGAGCTTTTGATTGTGTCACAAAAGTTGCCAGCAGTTGTCAAGGTTTTGCAAATGTTTGAATTTTTATTTCTCCGAGAACTTCCAAGATCCACTTTTACAGACTGTTTTCCAGGTGAGTAGTAATATTTGCTTAAATTTGGAACCAACCACAAGGACTCTTTAAAGTGCTCAGTCAAATGGTACATTTTTTTTAGGTAAATCAACTGTACGAAAACTTCTTATTTAAATCATTAGGTCCTAAAAGTTGTGAAATACACTAATTGCTGAATTCGGTTAATATTGTAGCTCTGTGGCGGCTAGCAGCTAATGACGTTGCCGTTGTTTGCACCGTTAGCGTCATTAGCTGCTAGCCGCCGTCTCATCTGTTGCCATGTTGAGAGCCGTGGGGAGGCAATCCCTCAATCATATGCTCTGAATTTGACATTGATCAACTTTTAAATAAAAACGAAGTTATTCAGTTCTGTCAAACTCACCTTGCATGGTTTGTGCAATGGCCTGTGTAACACTTCCCTGATTTAAAAGTTTTTATTTGTACAGTCATATTTTCATGATGATCTGACAATAACGGCAAAGAACCACTTAACGTTTCCATTAGAGGTTCAATAAGCACCATTTGGAGAAACCTATTTCGGTGTGTGCATTGACCTCTGTAACTTTATATTTGTCCTGATTTATGAAACACATTGGTGGCATTTCTCTGCCTCCTAACTTAAAATGGAAAGTACATATGTGTTGTGTTGAAAACTATTCGGGGGAAGCACTTTGTGCACAGAGGACTGACCCTCGATTGACTAAAGAAATTGCTGTTATACACGATTCTACTTGTAAACAAGTCCTTGACTCTACAACACCAGTTTGGATTCTGTTGATACTTCTGTTCTTCCTTTGCTTTTAGAGTAAATATTGAAGGTTAAAGATGTCCACCATTTAACATTTCCACCATGGCTTTTACTCGTACTGTTATTTTAATGATAATACATTAGACTATCTTCATAAGTGTAGATATATGCAAACACTAAATGGAATAAAGGCACCCTTTTCCATGCATGCCAGTAGCTAAACTGTATTAAAATCCGCGGAAGTTGTTTTATTTATCTCATTAACGTTGTCTAAGTGAAGGATGATATCTCGTGGGTTCATATTTCGAGTCATTTTGGCCTGTGATGTTTAGCAGAGAACACTATTTAAACCAGAAGCTGCTGTTTATGCACCAAAAGCTCTACTCCTTAATGCACCACGACAGCCAACAAACTAACACATACTTTGCTCATGAATTATCCTCTCCATGCCGTGTTGTTCCTTTGTCAGCTCTAAATTTATAAATGTTTGTGCATCTTTGTTGTTCGTCTAATGCTCCTTTTGTGCCATTTCCATTATATCACCCCAAAAAAATAAAATCTAGTTCTTTAGAGAGTACTTAAGAGCATTTCAGCCTCTAAAAGCTTGTTTTATGAGCGCAGAATGTGACGGAGCCTAACTTTTTAATAACATTTATTGTGCCCATATTACAATGTATCAGTGAATCCCTACATCTCTACATTTTGAAATCAGTAAACACAGGTTGACGCCAACAAATCATCAGTCTTACGCAGTAAAGGAGTTGAGCTACATACAAATATATTTTATTGTTTATATAATAAATACAAAAACTGATGATCATTTCTGGCATCAGTTGCCGGAACAAATGAATGTTTTGTCCTCTTTGTTCTGAACTTTTTAATGAATTAACAGTACTGTCAGTAAAAACCGTAACGCCTCAAAGATCCTTATTAAGATGCACATAAGATGCACATTTAGAATTGTATGCAGCAGAGTGTGCATGTCTACTGATCGATATTACAATGTTTGTTTCTCATTCAGAAGCTGCCATGCAAGTGAGGTGTCCCTTCACCCACAGAGGACTGAGATTTAAAGAATAATTATAATTCTTCGTGACATTGTTGTATATAATTGTTTATGATTAATGCTGACTTCTTGAAAGGGTGTAAAACATTTATTCTTGTTTTGTGGAGCGATTCCTGGATTGCTTTTTGTGCCACAGTATTTCTCAATAAATGTTGTGTTGTTGGCTGATATCTGACTTTGTTTATCAGACTTAAATGATTTTAAGCTGGTTCAGTTTCATTGCCTATAATCTACAATGTGATTAGATATAAAAAGTAAAGGACTGAAACCAATTATCAAACATAGTTTGTCTGTACATCAAACTGGTTTCTGTCTGGTTGATTAAATCATTTTTGCAGAGTTATCTTTAAAATAAAAGATCCCATAGAAAAGTGAAGTCTTTCTTACCGAGCTTGACCAACAAAACTCATGGATACCCCCACAGCTCTCTCCGTGAGCAGGAATTCAACTCTGTATCTCTGAATGGGCTAAAACCTGGTTGGTAAAGCACATAATAAAAGAGAACTTCCCTGTTTCCTCTTTAGTCCGTTTAAAAGGAAAGTGCTTTCCTGTGTCTTGTTAAGGAATGCACTTGGAGCTGCGAGGGCTCGGCCTCTATTGACTTGAGAAAATTGCTTGGTACAAAAGATTCATTTAAGTGTTGCACAATAGTATTTCAGAGTGTGAACTAAAAGAAGTCCTTGACTCTACAAAATGAGTTCATATTGTGAATGAAAGTCATTATCGCCTGACTTGGTTCAATCAACTTTTTTAAGTTTTTAAGAATCAAAGAGTAGAAAGACCAACAATTTGACTCAGTTTGATGGCAGCACTTTGTGATATAAGAGGAGATGATTTAGCTGGGTAGCCTCGTGTATATTGTAGGAAATTTGAGTTTAGAACTGTGCTTTAAGAAATTATAATAGAAGTGTTTAATGATTCATAATTAATAATTCATAATTAGAAGATTCATAATTGTAGGAGTGTTGTAGAATTTGTAGTTTGAATTGTATCTTAGTAGAATTTGTAGCACCTTTAGATTTATGCTTTTAAAACTTGTGAAGTTTTGCCAAAAGTTGCAAATCCTTATCTTTATATAGAATGTTTATCACAGAAGTGTTAAGCCATAAAAGACAGTCATTGCATGTTTTAAACTGTAAAGAATAGTATGTTGGGAGTAAGGGACAGATAGATTTCTAGACAGGCAATTATATGTCATACCCGTGCGAGGGTCCTGCGAGGAAGAGGAGCCAGCTGGATTTAGCCAATAGGAACTACGGACATTATGGGATGTTTTTTGAACTATGTAAGGCGGGAGAGAAAGAACTTCCGGCCTCTTGCTCCTGTTCCACTGTGTGGGTGGTAACGTTTTCGGGGCGAGCGGGTCATATTCGATGTAACTGTAAATAATGTACTTCACTATGCAACTGTTTTAGCATCAGAAGTATTAAATGCTTTTGTTCATAATTGAAACCGGCTGACTCTTTGGAAAGGCTGGTCTCCCACTTAAGAGGCTCTCGAACTCCACAAATTGAAGTCGTCCGAGTGTGACTTCTCTCACCTTATTCATAAATGGGTCATTTAAAGGGCAAAATAGCACAAACACATCCAGATATTGACTGGAATACATCTTACTGATGTGACCGCTGTGTGTTTTACTCTCTGCAATTTTAAAACTCAAAGTCGAGCTTTTAATATTTTAAGTGATCAATGTGTGCACAGTGTTATGTTTTCACATCTTGTTCTTGTACTCTCTTTCTCTGTAATAGCATTTGTATCTGCTCTTTAGACCGGAGCTGTTCACAGGTGCTGAAAAAAATATTTTAAATGAAAAACAGAAATTCAGATTCGTTTAAGGTGTTAATGCAGTTACTTGTTGCTTTGTGTTTAGTTTAGCCTCTGTCACGTTAATATTTAATGAGGTACCGACAGCAACACCCAGCAGATTTTAGGATTTGAGAGCAGGAAATACATACAGCCTTCATCATTCGACTATACTTTAGAAAAAGACACAGACACACAACAATTGTACACGTGAAGCCTGCATGTTACACACTTAAACTTCAGCTGTTGTCTGTCTCTTACAAATACTTTGAGATTCTGAAATATGAGAAGTGTAAAAGTCTTCATCTTACAAATAAAAAGTAGAATCCATAAGCAAACTAAATAACTATTGCTTTATTCAAGACACTAGGTCTGGTATGACCAATGGCTGTTAGCAAACTTTAGATATTGCTGTGTAACTGACATTACTGAGTCAGTTTTCTGACTTTATTTCCTCCTTATGATCTCATTCCATCTGCTCCCAGTCAGATCACCTAATGATGGCGTCTGTAAAATAGCAGCGAAATGTGAGGAAGTCCAATGTGGAATTGTCCTGAAATTGCCACTTAAGACCACAGTGGTCGCTGTTCAGCAATAGTTGTGTGGTCTCGTGTTACGTTTTTAAAGCAGCTATAATTGATATTGTTTAATAACCATGTATCAGATGACAATGTGAAAACAATGTTACAATGTGAAAGTGGTCACTTGTAGTGATGAACCTGAAGTAAATCAGCTGAATCTGCAGCTCCTCTCAGCGTTATGGAGCTTAATAGAGAGTTTAATTAGGCTACTGCAGGCAAATACAATTTATTAATTTGGCATCAGTAACTACTAAGCTGACGCGGCTTTCCAACGCTGAAGCATTTCGTCTTCCAAACAACCACGTTGCCAAGTCGTGGTGAAGAACTCCAGACAAACTCAGCTGCAGAGGAGGCCGGTATTGACTTTGAATATATTTCGGCGTCTGTCCACAGACTGTTTTTCTCTTCTGTGTTTTTTTTGCTGTTCATATTTGGATACAATCTGGATATGTCAAAAAACTGTATTGGGATTTAAAGTGTTTATATCACGGTGGGACAAAAAGGCAACAGGGGATGGAACCAAATGCAGGGAGACACGGGAGCAGAAGGAACAGTGATTTTAATAAAGAAATATCCAAAACAGAACTTACTTACAGAACCTACTACAAAAAAATGAGTAACTGAAAAATCCAACAGGCAAAGTGATACGAAACAGGACCAAGTAAACGGACATATCAGACGACCCAACAACCTCAGACAAAACACAGGACTATCAATCAGTGACGGGCCGTGTATTGTATACCTGGGCCTGTAGTAGGACAGTGCTGTACTACGGTTGAACCACCTCATTAATCATCATCAATTAACCTCATTATGATGCCAGCATGACGGGATGCTTCGTTATTGGCGGGCAATGCATATAGTCAAAATCAATGCAATTAACACAATGACAAGAAACAAAGTCACAACAAACCAGTCACATATATTTAAATGACAACAAAGCAGGTAGAATAACATAAAACCCAAATAACACGATTCAACAGGCCTCTGCACATTTCAGCAAAACTGCAGCGCTAAAACACGCATTCCGCCACACACTCAAGAGCACCGTTCAAATATTATTCACATCAGAGGGAACAGTATTAACCATATCATAAAAACACCATCGACAAATTAACACAGTAGTATCGCTGCTGCAGATGTAAAAAAAACAAAAGCACTTCACTTACCAAAGCTGCTGTTCACTATTTAAAGACAAAGTCCATCCTCCTTTCTTTGATTACAAATAGTTTAATGACACGGTTTTACAGTACATCGGTTCAGTTCCAGTAAGAGCTTCTTCTCGATTCATCCTATAAAACAGTCCTGCAGAAGCAGCAGTCCCTGCATTTTGTATGGATCTCTTGTGGAGTGTAATCTGTTTACTGACCTCTTGTAACTTTTTAATTTATTTTTATATGAAATGACCTTTGCCTAAAAGCAAAAAAGAGCAGAATAGAAAACAAGTTATATGGTAACAATGATTAGCATCCAAGCAATAGAGCAATCAGAGCCTGAAATTGCATTCAAATTGCAGAAGCTGTGAAAATAGAAAAGCTGGGAGGACATTAATCTAAAAATATAATGCCATTATTTCAGCACTTTCAAGCAAATAGTCCTTTAAAGAGGCAAACACAAACCTCCAAAAAGGAGGAGACACTTGCTGGGATGCTGGAGTAAATAATCAATATTTTATTTGAACATTTATATTTCCTCTCAGGAAGAAATAAAACGGAGAATAAACAGAAGTTGATTTTTTTAGTCCCAATACTTACAATATTTTGCAGTAAGGCTATTAAGAAATATGTATACGGTAACATTCAGATGAACAAACCACTGCTGCTATATAACATAAAAACATGTTTAAAAACAAATGCCAGTAGAAACAGGCTCCACACATAACAGAGCATCACAGAGGAGCTGATAAACATGCTCCCTGTTTCATATTGATAAATGTAAGAAAGGGACTAATGGCAGCCGATGTCATTCTATATCTTATAACAAACCACTCAGACCCTATCCGACCATCTCATACTAAATAACAGAACACAGAGAAATACAGTTAAGGCCCTCGCTGGACAGATGAAAGAAACAATGAAGTTGTCTTCAGTGTGGTGATGCTGCCGGGCCGCGAGGCTCCTCTCAGTCTGCACTGAGCTCCTGCTCCCGTCGGTTTCATCAGACGGCAGCAACATGGAAAATGTCTTTAAAAGAAAAGGCTTTAATCGTAATAGCAGCAGGAAAAGTCCTGTTGTTCATGTTGTTGCTCAGTGTGTCTGAAAGGAAAACAGAGCTCTGTTTACTCAGCATGAGACTGTAAAACACAACAGTAGCATACAGTTGCTGAAAAAAAGAACATAAATTCACTGGTGGAAAAAAGGTTTACACCTCTACACCTCTACATTTAATCTTTACTCTCTACAGTTATATTACAGCTTTAGTTACTTTGCAGATTAAGATTTTACATATAAAACATTTGATGAGTTTTTATGCACTGTTAACGATTTGACAATATATACATACATATATAAATTAGCTATAATTTACGCATGAATGCATCAGTAATACTGATCTAATAACATACTATATTATACAGTAACACACATAGGAGCTTCTTTTCTGCATTATGAGTACTTTTACTTCTAATACTTGAATTACATTTTGTTAATTAGCTTTTTACTGAACACATTTCACATTTCACATTTCAATCACATGTGGAGCCCAGAAACTGACAAAATGCGGTAAAAGGTTATCAGTTATTTAGCAACGGAGTGTAAAAACAAAATACAAAGCAAATAGAAACAAACTGCTGGATAGGTATACTTTAACCTCCAATAAGTTGATACAAAAGAGAGAAGCTTTTTGTTTTCTCTCTTGTAGCACCAGCCACCCATCTCATTAATCATATTAATGGTCGGGAAATTGAAATAGTTTGTTGGGAAAACCAGAAATAGAAAATAGTAAAACCGTTTCATCAATTGATTGGAGCTTAAAGTACAAAGCTCTATTTTTCACTCCATTTTTAACAAAATCAAACACTATTATTCATTGACGTTAGCTTATTGACTCATCTGACAATCTCTTCCTGAGTGTTGACAGTTCCGTGGCTCTACAGCTGCACAATAAAGAAATTATTTATTTTTCAGCAGTGTATTTCAAACGCCATCCCTCTAGATGTGCAAATATGCCACAAAGTATTCAGTAATCATTCCGTAAAGTCGTCAGAGTACGTTTTATTAACTGAAAGAATGTTTTTGCTTGAGATCCTTGAATAAATGCAGGCTGAATTGAACTGGTGCTTAGAGCATAATACAAACATTTAATCGGGAAGTTCAAACACAACGGCCTTCACATCCAAATGTCTTTGCTTCAGTTTGAACCCCAGAATTCCATTAAGCTGCTCAAATCGAGTGCAGCTCACCCATTTTACTTAATAACGCTGCTAATTTAAATGTGATGGTTTTATATTGCCTCGGATTGTCAGTTAAGGGTTAATTCTAAGTTGTATTTACAATATTTAGCTTTTACATTTTTTTCTGTATAGATTTTGTGATTTGGGTAAACGGACCAGAAATCATGCCATTGACAATCCTCCTTGTTCAATTCAAAACAGTCCAGATAATTCAGATCAGTTCATTCAGATATCTCAGAGTGACAGTGAGTTTGTCCAGACCTCTCTCAAACATCATGAAGAGATATGTGGTGTATGGCATTTTTATCCTGTTTTATAATATCTGTCTGAAAATGGCAACTGAATAAAAACTTGAAAAGTCCTGCCTGGTCTCAGGTAGGTCTCAGGAGGCTATCGACGCCCTGCAGGACTGCTTTGAGTCTACGGAATGGGATGTGCTTTGTGGACCACACGGGGAGGACCTCAACAGCATAACTGACTGTATCACTGAATCCATTAAATTCTGCGAACAGACCGCCATTCCATCCCGGACTGTACGCTGCTTTCCCAACAATAAACCTTGGATTACCAGTGACCTGAAAGTTCTTCTTAACAAGAAGAAGGCAGCTTTCAGGTCTGGGGACAGGGAGGAGCTCAGGACAGTCCAGCGTGACCTGAGGGTCAGCTCAGGGAGTGCAAGGACACCTACAGGAGGAAGCTGGAGGCCAAACTCCAGCAGAACAACGTGAAGGAGGTGTGGTCAGGGATGAAGCAGATAACCGGCTTCAAGGTGGGAGTCAGACAACCAGGGGGCTCCCTGGTGAGGGCCAACGAGCTAAACTGTCACTTCAATAGGTTTAGCTCACAGCCCTCATCTGTCTCCTCCACACACCACACCTCCCAAACACCTCCCCCTCTGTCCCCCCTGGTGAGCTGCATGGACTCAGAGCCCTCCACTTCTAAGGGCTCTGCCACCACCAACACTATGACCCCCCCCCCTCTCTGTGATGACTGGCCAGGTGAGAAGACAGCTGGAGAGACTCCACCAAGGCAAGGCTGCTGGACCTGATGGCATCAGCCCCAGGGTCCTGAAGACCTGCGCCATCCAGCTGTCTAATGTCCTTCAACACCTCTTCAACCTGAGCCTGAAGCAGGAGGAAGTCCCGGTGCTGTGGAAGACATCGTGCCTGGTTCCTGTACCGAAGAAGACGACACCATCTGGCCTCAATGACTACCGACCAGTTGCCCTCACATCCCATGTGATGAAGGTGCTGGAGAGGCTGGTCTTGGCCCGCCTCCGGCCGCAGGTGAAATCCTCACTGGACCCTCTGCAATTTGCATACCAGCCTCGTGTGGGGGTGGACGACGCCGTCATCTACCTGCTGCAGCGTCGTTTTCACCCACTGCAGGCAGCTGCTTTTAGCACGAATGCTGCAAAAATACACTGTACAGTTCACCTGCTGACTACCAAACTGCCGACAGACACAGTTAGTTCAAGGACCTGAATGATTCTTCCACCACTGCTGCCAGTCAGGTATTATGTGCTATACTGTCTTACAGTATATAGGACTCTTTTAATATCGCAGAATGCTTCTGTTCCTGAGGCTTCAAACATTGCTGTTTTTCTCCCTGTGTAACACTCATTTCAGAGTCCTTGTATGAGTGACAGCTCTTCTTTAAGATCATCAGATTTCAGAGCTCATTATTAGAACAGTAATACAAATAAGTCTATCGCTTCACATGTTAAATGCACACTTTTTTAGTTATGGTGTATATTTCATGTTGGAAGGGTTGTTTCGGATCCTACCAGTGTCTCTTAGTTTTGGTTGATACTTTTGGATACTACTATAAATTGAGCCCTTGGTTTCTTGTCAGCCTTATCCTCTGACATTTAAGATGGGATATTGACAATGCTCTTCAATAGCCCATTGTTCTGAACCACTATCATCAGTAAAATACAGGACCAGGGAGCTGTGCTTTTTCACCAAAAAGCAGAAAATGATCACCCATAATCAGACATCATACGCAAAGATGTCTTGAACAGGAGCATTTCCAGCCATTAGGTGTAATTGCACTCCTGTATCTGCCTTTATATACCTCTGTATTCATGTCAAATAAGCAGCCCTGTCTGCCCCTCATAGAGGACAACAGCAGTTCTGGCAGCAGTTAAGAAAAACACCCGCAGGTAAGGTAAGCTCGGCGATACGACCATGAGGATGAGTAGTTTATGGCTATTGGAGGTTGAGGAACTTGTATGTGCTTGTTATTGATTTGTGCTAAGGCCTCCGAACAGGAGAATCTATCAATTGTATTCCATGTTCTCCACTATCATCAGCGTATTCACTGCATATATTGTGTGCCATGAATTGCATTTTACAATGTCCATGAAGCCATATGTCTTTATTTTAAACATATACACAAGTAGCAGCTAAAAGCACCGTTTCAACAGGAGTCATTCCTTCTGAATTGTTTTGTATCACCCTGTAGGTCCAACTCATTTTTTTGCCAGATGGCAGAAATTCGATGGTGCGCTGATTCTCTTTGATGGCAGGACATGAAGCGCTGTTCTAAAAGCATGCATCTGTGTGATATCACAAAATCCTCTGCCTCAGATCCAATCTGCCTGCACATCTGGTTATAATCACATTTTAAACATTGGTTATGCAATAATCTGTCTTTAATGTCTGTGTCCTCCTGGCAGAGTCTTCTATTAAATAGACAACTGAGCTGCTACAGATATTAAGAGATTTGTAGGCAACTAGCAGGTATGCAAACTCTTTAAAACTGATTTAAAAAAAAAACCCAAACAGGAGTATATTGAAACTTAGTTCCCCTTTATAACCTCCACACAGTGTTTATACATTACATTATTTTACAGTCATTTAGCAGACACTTTTATCCAAAGCGAGTTACAATTCAGATTCTATCACATTACGCGAGCAATTTGGGGGTTAAGTGTCTTGCTCAAGGACACATTGACATGCGGCTAGCAGAGCCGGAGCCGGGGATCGAACCGCCGATCCTCTGATTGAAGGACGGCCCTGCACAGTCGCCCACAGTCGTTTATGCGCTTGTAACAGTAGGTACAGCGAGTTTTGGGGTACTGACAAAATGCAACGGGCCATTTGATTTCAAGAACTAAATCTTAAATGTATTGATTGATGTGCAGCAACTGTAAATACACATTCACAGTTACCCATACCCGAACACTTCTCATGGTATCTGTACAAACTAAGAAATTATGCGAAACAATCAGATGTACAAATACATTTCTATATTTATTCACATAAATAAGAACCGGCGATCACTACAAAATAATATACATTGTGATGCTTCAACTGTATGTGGTAAGAGAACTAGATTACTGACATCTGAGTTCCTCCTCCACAGAAAGCACAGCAAGAATTTCTCATTTCATTAATTGTACACAAATGTACTTCATTTTTATATGGTCTGCAGTGATGGAATATTGAACATGCACTGAACCCTTCACTGTCGGACATTTCTGCACAAATGCAACAGTAATTATC
Organism: Melanostigma gelatinosum; assembly: GCF_949748355.1. Classification (NCBI taxonomy): domain Eukaryota; kingdom Metazoa; phylum Chordata; class Actinopteri; order Perciformes; family Zoarcidae; genus Melanostigma; species Melanostigma gelatinosum. The sequence goes on from NC_136635.1 coordinate 14,796,654, forward strand.
TTCCATTAGGACCATTGGTCAACTACAGGCCTACCTGCTTTTTAATGGAGCCCTACTTAATGACCAGAGTGGAGGGCAGCTGGTTGTACCACAGACATTTATTATATCTTGCATAGAATAAATCATCAAGGGCAGAAAAGTGACCTCACCAGTCTGATTCAGAATCAGACTGTTCATTACGCTTCACTTTGATAATTTTGTTTTAATATTAGGACCAGGAAGGAATGGCCACTGAACATTGCCAGTGTTGACTGGTTAGGGGTACTGTTTATATTTTTTGATCTGATCATCGTAACCTGGTACAGCATAGGTTACCATGGTGACCAAATTTAAGCAGCATCATGAGACCAGGGAAAGATTCAATACTTTAACAATTCAACATAGTTCGGTGAGCTCACAGTAAACAAAAACGAACCAAAACCTCATATCACGTACAGTAATCCCCTCAGGACCTTGGGTGGAAAACTTAAACAACCTAACAGACAGAGTTGTAAATACACTCGTATATAACTGTGGAGACAAGTGTTAATGACCATGCTTTTCAAGAACTTGCAATGAACTCTGACCACCTGCTTCTTCCACTGCAAGAAGACCAAGATCCACTGACACCAAGACGTTTGGAGTCCCGGTTGGAGGAGATTATCATACAGCCTGGAGGGTAGAAATGCATTAAATGCTGAGTTATAATCAACAACCATAATGACACTGCATCATTGACAGACCGTTTTGTCCTATGTGCAAGCTGTTAGGTTTCAAACACAACACTGGACAAGTTACTGCAAACCAGGCGCTCAAACACTTCTATTTTAACGGACAATGTCTAGTCATTCAGGCACATTGAGTTGGATTTTTCCGACTGAAAGCATAATTGAAACATGCTGGAGAATGAGGCAGTGGGAGCTTTCAGAACATGTTTCATTTAGACTATTAATACATTGAAGGTTATTTTTATACGATCAGATAAAATGTTGTGAAAAGCTTGCCTCCGAACCAATCAGCGTTTTGTAAAAATGGTTACGATTTTAGCAATATGTTGTTATGCCACATTCATATTGAATGTCCTATAGTGGACTGTGGTGACAGACCATAAGAACAACGGTACTTTTCATGATTGCTTTTCTTATTGTCGTGTATATATGTTTGTACATGTACAATTGGTTGACAATAGTGTTTTGTACTGAATGTAAATCCCTGCTGCATAATAATTGCATTTGGGACAACAATTGAATCAAAGTGGTATAATCATATTTCCTCAGAATTGTCCCTGAAAAACATGATAAGGCAACTTTGGGAAACAGAGTATTTTTAAAACCCAATCAGATGGCAAGATTTAATAAGATATGCTTACTGTGAGAAACAAACCAACTCCTTTAATCCAAAAAGGAAGACAATCTGTTTACTAGAATTGAGTGTGAAGTGCAGATCAAATAAGAAATGTTCATAGTATCAGTATATAAATGTGGATTTTACTCTGTGCAGCTTAGGCCGAGGTGACACTTGGCTGTACAGGTGAAATTTCACAATGTTTAATGGCCCATTACTTTTACATCCAGGAGGCTGTTGTACACATTCAGAATACAAGGAATACATGCATTTTAAAGATCAGTGAGGGTAGACAAAGGGACCCTGTTCAAAAGCCCTATTCCCACTATTACATGTTTCATTGCAGATCACATTTACAATACATTACAGTCATTTAGCAGATGCTTTTATCCAAAGTGACTGACAATTCAGATTCTATTACAATTCTACACCATAGGCACAGCTACAGGAGCAATTTTGGGGTTAAGTGTCTTGCTCAAGGACACATCAACAAGCAACTAGTGGAGCCTGAGCTGGGAATCGAACCGCCGATCCTCTGATCCTTCAGAGGATCGGCGGTGATCCCACATATCACCCTTACTCTACTCCAGCCTGAGGAACACAGTGTACATAATTCAGTGTTTTCAGAAGTCAGTGGTGAATTCTAACTTTTCTGTTCCTGAAATTGTAATTCTGTCCGACAGCTAGTGTTAAAAAATAAAGACTTCTCCAATTTACAAAAATATATTCAAATAAATGTTAAAATTACTCGATAAGTGAAACAGAAAACCGTTTTTTAAGTTGCCACAAGGGGCCATTTCCACATGTTCATCAGTTCATCTGTAAGCCTTGAAAGCAGCATTTCATTTATTATGAACACACAGGGAATTCAGACTATTGCAGTGCAATTTGTGGTTTTCCTCAAGGTGTGGCAAGGAATTATTTGATAACAAACTAAAAACTTTAGTTTGGGTTTATTCAGGCACATTTGCTCATACAAACAAACAAAACATACAAAACAAATGCACTTAACACAGAAATGCAATGAATGAAATAATCAGAAGCTCTGCTGATTGGGATGTGGGCTCCCCCACTCCTATTCATTTAACCAGTAAGTGGCCCTCACTAGTCCGTCTCTGATCTCTGAATAAAGCGAATCAGCGTGGCTGGCTGAGCAGTCAAAGCAGAGAGCCAGCGAAGCACCTGGCCTTACATGGCTATCTGATTAGAGGAGGTTGCAGGCCAGGATGAACCAGACCAGGCCAGGCTGTGGCAGATCTGGAGCAAAATGAACTAAACCAGGCTAATTCTATTGCACCATGGCCTCCCTTAGAGGCTTGGACCAGCAGGTTCAAATCAAAGCCATGCGATAGCGCAGACCAACCTTGTCAAGCAGGAGTGAGGAGTGCAGTGGAGAAACTATAGCTTCACTGGTTCAGAACAGCTGATGGTGTTCTCTGAAGCATGCATTTAATGATTAAACTGTTATTATCTGCCGCGTCCCCAAGCTCCCAAATTGGCTTGCTTCTCTGACATATTTTGTCGCAGCGGAAAATTGCATGAATGTTGAGATTGACGCAGCAGAGTGAATGCATTGGTGAGAGATTTTTGAACACAAAGGTTTTGGAATTTGTACTTCTTTTATCTTTTAATTTTTTTGAATTTTTCAGGTAACTTTCATGTAGACATCAGTAGCTACATGCAGACTACACGTGGCTCAGATGAGGCAATGCATGACACATTTTGATGCACGTATAGTCTTTGCTAGGTTGATATATTTGGATACCGTCGTGCTTGGAATGTACAACAGAACGGAGGTTGTTCGGCAGCGTAACCCGATGTAGAAGTTTAACTGTGAATGGAAAAACAAAATAGAAAAATCAAATCACAGGATAAACCGTTGCAAGTTCAAGGCCTATAAGACTGGAAAACAAAAGGAGACATACTGCACACTGCAGGGAGTCACTAGAAAACGCCATAAGTCATGACCTGGCTTTGGGCCCATTATACTCATTAGTTATTGAAAGTAAGGGATATTGTTAAGCAATTAAATCGACACAGAGGCACCTGAAAACAGCAGCCTGTTGTGTAGACAGAAAGTGTTTTTATTACAGTGTAATTCCTGAACGACTGTGAAACGGCGTCATGACAGGGTCGGTTCCATTAGCCTGTTTTTGTTCAGTTTGGGAACATTTGTGTACACACAGTGTAAGTGCAATACAGGAGAGTGTAGGTGTGAGTAATGCAGGAGTAGTCTGAGCATTCATGGCCAAGGTCTCATTTTGGCATTGGTATCATTTTTAATCTACATGTAAGCTACACTGATCAATTAAGTGCAGCAGAAAATGTTGAAGAATGTATTGAAGTTATATTTCTATTACAATTTTTTTTTTTTTAATGTGTTTTGTTTCTTTTTCTTGTTCCTTTTTTACTTTACAGATTCATAAGGACTGTCTGAACAATGTTTAGAGGACGTCTGGCCTGAAGGTTCTGTGGAGTCTATGAAAGCCGTTCCGCTGGTCTGTCTTTGCAAGACTACCACCAAAGTGGGTAATTTCCACAGGGCCCCTAAAAGCTCCAGATTAAACAATTTAATTGACAATTAGTTTGGAAATATGCACCACTAAATCAGTGTCAACTGACGTGATAAAGGCCTTAAAGTGGGTCCTGTTTAGCTGATTTTGAGGTGCTGTGTAAAGATCTGGTTTTAAGGCCTTCTTTATTTCAATTTTGTAATTATAGTTTGGCTATCATTCCGAAATGAATGTGTTTTATTGAATTACCACACAGTAAATCAAGGATCAGCTAGTCTTCTTGCATAGAAACATTCTGCCTGTTGCACAGAGAATAAAGGTTGATTGGATCCTAACCATCAAATCCAAACCCTGAACTGGTGTACTCAATAAGAAGGAAAAGATGAAATCTTTTTGTTGTTGGATGTCATCATCAAACTAATTTGCATACATATAGGCTCGCAGCAGTTAAACATAACAGCTAGAGTAAAACTACCTACAATAACAATCAAACAGATGCTTCCTCTGAGATACTGCTCCACACAGCAGATACTTGATTTACAGCAAATAATCTCAAAATATATCATGGAAATAATGAAATAGTTTGGCAAGGCTGAGGCAAAGTTTCATTGTTTATAAGCGACACAGTATGTGTTTTACTTTTTAAGTGTTGATGTAAAAAGCTGACAGGGGTGTGTGTGTTTACAGAGGTGTGGACCTTTAAACACCAGTCTCTAATAAGTGGAACATGCATTCGAACACAGGACTCTCCCACTCTGTCTCACACTCATTCGCTCATTCCCTGCTTCCACATTTGTCTTGTCTCATTTGCCGCCTATATAGCTTATCCCACTGCTCCCGCTCATATGTGGCGACACCCTATATTACACAACAGCTGTGCATGGTGTCGTCGTATAGGGTGATCTATTTGCTTTGGTGTGCAGGAATAATGAAATATAATAACTGCACAGTGAACACAGAGATCAGAACATCAGGAATACATATTGATTCATAACTTAACTATAATCATTTGACTCGGTAACCTACAAAATGTAATATCTTCTGGTTGCACTGACACGACACACGTGAGAGGGGATTATTTAAACATGTAGCTTTCAAACACTGTTAGCTGATGAATCAGCACTCTGAGCTCCTGGAGTTACTGCTGCAGTCGCCTTTGGGGGGGAAAAAAAGCAAGGATTTTCATTAATGACGTCCTAGATACAGCTGCATTTTGATGATTAATAGTTTGTTATTGAGGTAACAGCTAACTCCCAGGACAATATGAAAGTGATACGACTGCTAACAATGGCTTTGAGCGGCTGCTGCTCTGCCATGAAGTTCACTCTAAACAGATTAAAGAATAAAAGCGACAGACAGTTAAATATGTATTGAAATACAATCCCGTATAAAGAACATTTAAATCATTCAGCTCCCTGTGTTTCTCTCTCAGCTAAACATGCAGAGACAGGTGTTAAAAGGTGTTGATGGATATCCTCGGAGGGGCAGTCGTTCGTCTTCATAGATCCTTTTCTTTTGAAGGATTGGTGTCAAAGCACTAGCTTCTAATGGATGACTTGTTCAGACAGGACCACAGATGTGTCTTTGACTGGGGTTTCTGTCTATAAGGGTTTGAACTCACTCTTGTAAATCTGGCCAACTCAACCTTTATAACAAATATAGCAAGTCAGTGAACATAGTTTTTTTTTTTTTTTAAAGAATATTGATCTATTCGATTTAAGATGATATACTAATTATTTCACAGCATGTTACGTAACTGGCATATCACTGTGCAGATGAGATAGACTTATTAAGGGGAAAATACATGAAATAATGCATTTAAATGAATTCAAATGTATCTGTATGCTTTCAGAGATACCCAGCTGGAGGACACGGTTTTGATAAGCTGTAATTATAACTTCACAAAGTTTCCCCACACCCAATCTGCAGGAAGGCCTGCCTTCAACACTCCCCTCCTATCTCCTGTTTGAATCTGGCCAGATTTGTGAAGTCAGCTGCTGCCTTTAAGTCTTGGAGGAAATATCTTATCCCTGAACTGAGCGATAAGGAATTCACTGAAATCTGTCTTGAGGGACAATTACATATTTCATAGAAACCCTCACAGAACGTCACATTGTTTGGTATATTCTGTGAATTCACATTATGTCTGTGGATCAAGTAATCTTACTTCACTTCATACATCAAGTGTCAGTTTAGCAAACAAACATGAATGCTCCTGGTCATTCCATCATCTTAAATGCATCTGTACCTATAACTATACCTTTATGGTAGATAGTTAATTGTAACAGAGCAGTGATGGTGTGAAAATAGGTCCTGTTTGTTTCAACAAAAACGCATGTGAAATTTATGAAGATATTTTATATATGATATTTCACACCGGTGAATATCTGAAAACTACATGTGTTATATTCATTTCATACGTGATCTTTTTTTGTTACAGGATATCTCAAAATTCAGAGGTGGAAGAAGTATTCAGATAATTTACTTAATTAAAAGTACATAACAAAATGTATTTAAAGTATCCAAAGTAAAAGTACTCATAAGGCAATACTGTCATTGTTATACCATTATATCATTTGATCATTGTTAGTACCAATATGTAAGTGATACTTACGTAATGCGGTTCTTGTTGATCAAGATGGAGCTTATTATCTACTTCAGAGTTGTATCTCTAACAGCAGATCATATTTTATAAGCGTAATATATATTTGTATGTAAACCTTAATTTGGAATGTAACTAACTTCAGAAAGTAAAGTACAAGTACTTCTTTTGGATGTATTTAGATTTAAATGTTGTGCTACTTTATACTCATTCTCCACTACAAATCAGAGGCAATATCATACGTATTACTTCACTACATTTACATGACAGCTCCAGTTACTCTCTTTACTGATTCAGATTAATAACACATATAATCACCTCATGCATTCTGATATTATTATATTGAGAACACCTCACAAGCTACCAGCTGCAACATTTAAGTACCGGTAATGTATACATTCATGCATCACAAATGTATTTATTTATTTATCTATACTATATACTGTATATATATATATATATACACAGTATATGAATTGGGCCATTCTGCCATTCTGCACAATGAGTACTTTTGGTACTTGAAGCATTTTTTATCGACCAGCCCTGTCTTGAGAGGGACTTTGTTCTGTATTGATAACTGCAGCTGGATCGATGCTATTATCAAGTGGGCTTCAGGGTGGTGCGGAGCTGTAAAATCTGAGCTTGGTTGAGTCCCTGAAGGCGTCATTTCTCGGGCTGTTTTGAACCCTCCCTGTCCCTGCTGCTGCTGCTGCTGCTGCTGCTGCTGCTGCTGCCGCTGCCCAGGCTGGCTCCTCGGCTCGGGATGACGCCACCTCTCGCTCCGCCCCGACGCAAACTCGCTCTTTGCGTTCATTTCATTCCTCTTCTCATTCCGAGCATTCTTCGCATCTCTGTCAGTGCGCGAAGCGATTCACCTACACCTTCCTGGCTGGCCCAGAAACACCAGAATAACTTGACATAGTATTAAAAAAGAAATACCCCGTAACATCCCATTACTCCAAAAAAGAAAGGGACATTTTTTTTATATGAGCTATCAATAACGAGGTAAGTTTCAATGGTAGTTGCAGGTATCCAAACTGGTTGTGGACTTCTGTTCGTGAGGTTTTAGTTGACGTCTTTGGAAATATTAGACAATCTATTAAAAATGTCTGCTTATTTAGGTGTTTACTATTTATCCCATGGCGTGAAGTGGCGTTAGGTCGTCTGTTTCCATCGCTGAGATAGATGGCCGATTCTGGTCGCTGTTTGCAACAGGGTGCTCACTTTGAACACTCACTGTTGCAGCCGATGGCTTTGACACAGCAGCGAAAATCTTTGACATTTTTCACATTTTTTGGAAAAGCAGCCCGATCATACGCCCCTATAAAAAGCACCAGCGGCCGTTTTGTCCGGTCTCAGATCAGCAGAAAGTCCCAGCGGGATTCGGGATGAACTAAAAAAAATAAAAAATACATTTATATATATATAATGCACGAATAACGATTTTTTTTTTTGGACAAGATGACGGTTGAAAACGTTGCTGTCTTCCTCTCCGTAGTTGGCTCAGCCGGGACTTGTTGGAGATCACGCCGGAGCATTTTCGGACCACCTCGAAGAGGAAAACACGGTGGAGAGACTTGTTGCTTCAACGCGTTTTTGACGGTGATCTTTAATCGCCATCGAAGTTTTGTGTAAGTACATTTTTCTAAATGTTTGTTTGTCACTTCTCTCAGCAGTGCGTGTGCTCCATGTTGATACTGTAACTCTTTACCTAACCGAGGGGACCGCAGGGAAAGGTCAGACCTTTTTACTGTTTGGTGGATTAAAGCCCCACACCAGCACCAACACTTTCACAAATACAATGCGAGTCACTATTTGCATTAAAAAAAAGGATGTTTTTGTGTTATTTTGGTGGTTTAGATTTATGATAAAATGGCCAGTTTAAGCTAAACTCCTTGGTTATCGTTAGTGAGGACAATTAGATTAAATTGATGCTGATTGCTTTTATTTGGGGTTTCCTTCCTCTACTTTGGGAAATGCACTCTCAGCTAAAACTGAACTCTCCTCCAACTGTATGCCAGCTGTGTGTGTGTGTGTGTGTGCGTGTGTGAGTGTCACCAAGTTTTACTCCTTCCAATGATTTTGTGTGGACTCTGGGACAACTACACAGGCTCTCATGCAAAGGGAAGGACGAGAACGAGGCCAGAAGCTTTCATTAGCGACAGAAAAGTTGGATTAAAAAGTGGGAGTACACCCAGTTGCACCAAACTCTGAAGGATCTCCTCAACTTGTTTCAATCCCTGACACTTAACTGGATATTTTTCACTTTAAAGGGTCAGATGTGGTTTGCTTTGAATAACCACCCAGTCAGGTTATCAGGTCACCGTTTAAACGGCACAGATTTGCTGCTGTGATTCAATCAGTGTCTTTGTACTTCATTCATTAAGCAGTTATGAAATAACCTCATTCGTTCTCTTGTGAGCTTTCCTGTTGTGCCTTTTCAGTACCTCAGCTGTCTAGTCACGCTAGTCTTGACATCTCATGGCTTCAGTTGTGTTTCATCATAAGCTTGGGGAAAGTAATTGATCATCTCTTAAAAATAGAAAATATTGTGAAATTACTATTTAGTATTATAGCAGAAGAAGTGACTCAAGCTGCACAAGCTTGGAACACAATCCACTTTCAGTCCGTAAGCTTTGGCTTACAGTTAACTGCTTTTTATAATTTGATGCAACTTACTGTGAGGAAAAAAAGACATGGAAAAGACAATGATTTTTATTTAATTAACGTGAAAGTCCGTCATCGTTTCCAGCAAACTGCCTGAATGCAGTCAGGCGTAACCCCAGACATGTCACGATGTAAATCTGCTCGCTTGGAAGAAAAGAATTAGGGGTAGAAACGGATGCTTTGTTTTCAGCTTATGCAACCAGTGGACCTGTTGGATGAAAGCCTGCATGACGTTTGTACAATAATAGGATGTAGTCTTTGTTTGACTGAATGAGACTTTACCTCTGAAACCAGGAGTTACTGAACGCTCTCTGCTTTTCTTTTTTTTTTGATGGAGCATCACCAGAGGTGCCGCCAAGGGGGGCCACGGCCACAATACAATCACGCCCCCCCCCCCCTCACGCTTGCATATGCATAATATGGGAGGCCTTTGTGTGAGTGGGCTTCATCCCAGTAAATGTTTTGTTCCTTATAATCATTGAACTTCTGCAAAATAAATTTGTACATTTGTATTTTTGAGGAAAAGGACAAAAAGCCCATTTGAAGAACAATAAATTGCCTAACACACACACACACACACTATATATATATATATATAAATATATATATATATATATATATATATATATATATATATATATATATATATATATATATATATATATATATATATATATATATGTTACTAAGTGGCAATCCCCGGTGCTAAAATAAAGCCAACGCGACAGAACTGACAACAACTGCAGTTCATTGAATGGCCACTTGAGGCTCCAAAAGCGAGTCAATCCTCATAGACCCTCATGTTAAAATGTCCAACTTTACTTTTTTTTTATACAACTCACCCGTTTAAATTATGTTAAGGCTTAAACTTCGGCATGATTAAGGGAGCGGCCGGTTTGAGTGTGGGTGTCGTCTCGGGTCGCTAGCTGCTAGCTGCTAGCTGTCTCCTCTGCTGGGTCACCGACGATCCACCTCTTTGACCATTTTTGGATGACCGGTCGTCGGGAATTCGGCAATATCATCGCTGCCAACTTCTAAGATGGCGAAAATCGGAACAACCTACTTTAAACTAGCAAAGGCTCTTCGGAAACCTTTGGTGACATCACAGAGACTACCTCCCTGTTTTCATAGTCTACAGATACATAAAACGTTAAAACAAGATGGCTGTAATACTCAAAAATGGTAACTGTGCCGGCATTAGTCTCGTCGTAACATCAACTGTAAAATACAAAACCAAAGTATGTCAGTGTGCAAATCCCTAAAGGTGCTAAAGTCAAAACTCAGGGCATTAATATAGCAGCAAACAATTATTTGCTTAGTGCAGTTGTATTAGAGTTATGGCTTTCTGAGCAGGAAATTAAGTCACACTCTGTTTGAGCTGTAATCCAAGCTTGTGTGAGCATTAAACATTAGGCTGTCGTAGTATAAAGAGACTACAACATAGATATGTTCACATGATGATACTGAGCCTGTCTTTCTGTGTATTATCATAAGTCTAAACTTTTAAATAATTTGGAATTAGCAAAAAATAACAGCCCTTTGTATCGACTTGCAGAGTTATTTTTGTTTTTTATGTCCATGTATTATATTGCATATTTCTTAATTGGCTACACAGGTGATGTGTAACTTGGTGTTGCTGCCTTGTTGAGGCCACAGAGTGTCGTCTCTTCATCTGTCGTGAAGTGTGGACACGATAATGTGCTTTTGTGAAGCACAGAGTGGACAGAGTGTTACTTCTCAGGGCAAAGCGACACTCTTCTTTTCTTCGTCTGATGAGTGTTCGCTTTTCAGAAAACTATTCTGTGGCCGAACTTTTGTCAAATGTCTTTGCTCAATTTATGCTTCACGAAACATTGCAAATATGAACGCTTTTGTCTTTCACGCTCGCACCAGTCTCCTGACCATAAACATGCTCATGTGTTTAAAGCTCTTACTGTGTTTCTACAATGACGTGGAGTCTTTGCACGCAGTGATGACAGAATATGATCATGTTTACTTATAATTGGTGCAGTGTGAGGATGAAGCCAGACACTCATGTCCGTTTGAAACATAACACACTAATGCTGAATGACGCCTCAGAAAGAGTTCAAACTCTCCTTTTTAGCCACGAGGATTATTGTCATTATTTTTAATTTCAGAATAACCACAACCGGTTCCTGACTGTTTTTAATTATCATATTAAGAGATACAGTCTGTAATTGCCAGCTGCAGAGAAGCACCTGTGGAGTCCGTGCTCCATGCAACAGGTGCGTTAGAGCTGTGCTGTGTTTAGTTTCTCAGGATGCAATGGATGCACACTGTAATGTTGAGCATGTCTTTGTTTTCTGCACTAGAATGCAAATAGCTTTTAGCAGTGATATGTGTTTACTCGTGTCTGTGTGCTCAGGTGACGTCTTTATGTCTTGGTTCGAGCGCTACACTTTTGTTAGCACTTAAATGAGTTGTTCATTTTTAGTTTTAAGTTAGTTGTATCAAATGAAACGATATATTCGTTACTGTCAACAGTTAAAATTGTTTCTGGATACTCTATAACATTATAACAACGGGATATTGATGTTGGAAATAAAAGCTTCAACTGAATGAAAATACAAACGTCTGTTCAACAAGGCATGTTTTTCTATTTGGAGTAAAAAGCCTGTGAAATTCCTCATGGGAATGTGAACACATCGCCTCCCACGTTTTAATTAAAATAATAATACACAATACTATTAGGCAATTTTTTGTAATGAAAATTCCGTGCTAGAAAAAGACGTGTGATCTGTAATTGAATCTGGACACAGAGTGATTAATTGTCAAATTAGATGTGATGTGTGGCAGCGGTAGAGTCACATCAAAACATCAGTTTTCTCTGCGGTCAAAGCACGCTTTAAAAAAATTTTTTTTTTAAAAGGACACTCCTGCAGGCTTCCAGACTGTGTGCCCTGAGGTAAACCCTGGTCTAGAAAGGGAATTTTAGAGTATGTGCTGCTGCTCAGCAGTTTGAGCAGGGCCCACTGAGGCCAGCGGAGAGTGCCACCAAAAAGGAAAAGCTGGCTCAAAGCCACTGACGTCATCTAAGTAAATCTGCTTCAGTACTGCAGCCATAAAATAACTGCCAGCTACCGAATGCACTTTGGCCCCCGTCAACCACCTTAGTGAGTGCAACACAGTTTTCTTTCCTTGTGCATACTTATGGAAGACAGGCTGTGTTTAAACCTACTCTCATTTGAGCTTGAGTTGTATCAGACGGAACAAGGCATGTTTGAGCCTTTCTAGTTCTACATCGAGCACCAAATGATTGAGCTTCTGTGACCCTTTGAAGGCTTACCACTTTAATATTACAGACTTTAAATTTGTACCATATGGCAGTCTCCTTCATTTTTTGGAAGGAGTTTGGACAGCGCAGTGTCTCAACCACTCGTAATTGATGTGTAGTTCCTCAGAAGTTATTAAGTTTGGTGGGAAAAGACAAATAAACGAGCTGCCTGGTGATCACACACAGATGAAAAGCAATATGTACTCCATGAATCATTAGATGAGTCAGTTTCTGAAACCACTATAAACGTTTTGAGTTCTTAACCACAATGAAAGCAGGAAATCTCAGCTTCGACAACTTCCTTTCTCAGTGCTGGCCATAGTAGCGGTAGTGGTGTTCAGCTTTCCACTAGTGAAAGGAAACCCGTGGAACAAAGGCACACAGTCACTTCATTTTGTGAAACTGCGTATAATTTGTGGCTTGTATTCAAATGCGGGTTATTCAGTCTCTCTGGCACCATATTCCCCAGTCGCTGCTTGTAATAAATTTCCAGGAGACCTTCCATCAATGGCCGCTGCATTGTTATCACGGCTGACACAGATCAGGCAGGCTCCCTCTCTGCCCCGGAGGTGTCCTGGATTCAGCGGAGGCACAGATAGACTGGAGGGTGAGCTCCCAACATTAATATGCAGGCTGTGCCCAGTAAATTAGTTTGGAATCCGAGCCGGGACACAGCGATGGGGGAGCTGTGTTGTCCCAACTTTTTTTCTTCTCTGTTTGGTCTGTTTAATGGACCCGAATAGTAGACGTTTTCAACGAGAAGTAACGTTGGTTTATAATTACACCATCAACAAAGGTTTGCTGTGCTGTCAACAAACAACACATCATTCATTATCTTGGTTTCCCACAGCGTGTTTGATCAAATTATAAGATAAATTGCCGATATTCTAGATTTTCATTCGTGAAAAACAAAACAAAAGGTGCGTAAGTCTTACTCATAGTTTCTAACTTCCTGTTTGATGTACTCAGTCCATTTGTCTGTCTTTTGACGAAATCAAATAGTTCCCAGTGATTATATATATATATATATATATATATATATATATATATATATATATATATATATATATATATGTATATATATATATATATATATATATAGTATTTTGCTTGAAATCCATCTGTACTTTTGTGGGAATAAACCGTGTCTGTTGTATCTTTTGGGACGCACAGAGCAGTAATTACGACGCCACTTCCTGAGGGCCTTGTTACCGGTTGGAGAAGTGTAACCCGACCCAACCTCATGTGACCAAACAATGATTTGTGAGGTCTGAACTCATTTAAAAAATATATTAAGCCAAGCTAAATTAGATGTTATACTTGTTATATGTCCTTTATTGATGTTACGGAGCTGTCCGTCATTGTCTGTTATGAACGTTGCCGTCATTACGGCTAGGGATGCCCCCCCCCCCCCCCCCCCCCGATACCCGGTTCTGAGCGGGAACCGATAAGACAGTAGTAAATACCCGGAGTCAAAAAGAACCGATAAGCAGTATCAATAATAGTACTAGTGTCGATAAAATCCTAACGGTACCCAACCCTAATCACGCCACTTGCTTTGCGGGATATTTACGCCAGCTCGGTGTTGTGTCCATCTAGTGTAGTGTGCATCCGTTCTGTAATATTTCACTTGGAATAGAATGCAATTCATGTACTATTTTGGTTTCATACTAAAGTTGTGGACATACTACAAACCCTTACTTATTGTTTTGGAGTGCTAAATATCATGTTAATATGGAATTTGGGACGCAGCCTTATTCTTCAAACACTGCTCATGTTACTGTTTTAAATTTCCAAATGTTTAGATGTGTCGATTTCTTTTCTGTCATTCAGGTTTTTGTTTACTGATGGACAATGTTCAAGAAGTATTAAATTCATCGTCCAGCATTGGCTACTCTCAAGACAGCACATAGCGTCTTTGTATCGTGTCAAACTTAATAACTACCTGCTAAGTGGCTCAGCCTTGGATCTTTATTTCTCATTATCCACAGAGTGCCCAAAAATGAATGTAGCTTTAGTTTGGCCTATGACTCGTGTGATCGTGTCAATACGTTAGGGTAGTGGGATTCATTCCTGAATACTGAATAGGGCGGCTTCAACACCAGCAAGTCACAGCTTTTTGATTATTTCTTGCATTATTTCTAGCTGACTTGATCGTCTTTCAATGTCAAACAATTGACACAGAATTTCGTATTTTCACACTGTACATAGCCAACAATGTGAAAAGGCAAACAACCTCTAATTAAACTAAATTCTCTCAACAACTTGTACATTTTTAAGATAAATATGTATTTTTGTCTAGTCTGCCAAAAATACAGTTGAACTTCCTAGAGCTAGGCAATACGTTATAATGTATAACATCAAATTAATTAAAAAATGCTGCTGGGTGTCATATATACGTTACTGATGATACCTCAAAAATATGTGTGTAGATATATTTTTAATGCCCCGAAAAACAATAAACAACAACATAATTGGTAAAGATGTTTTCAGTTTCACCTGGCTGCAGATCACTTCTTAGGATTCTGTTTTATGACAGATGAGTCCAGCGTGACATGCAGATCTTGTCAAGAGACAAAAGGAAGTAGAGGGAGAAGATGTATGTGGAGAGTCAGCGAAGAAAGAAGTATGTAAGGAGATGAATGAGCGTGCGAGGAGGAGAAGAAGAAAGCAGATGAGAGTCGGTGTGAATTGGCACAGCCAAATGCAAATGGTGGCCTTCATGCTCATCACTGTGATTTGTTTTTTCATGCCCCTCTGCACGCGTCCTGAATGAGCCGGCGGCCAGCACTCGGCCTGCTCTGCTCTCATAACTGTCAGGAGATCCTTTATCTGACGGACCTTTATTTACAGCTTTAATTTCCTGAGCTTTATGTGTTCCGCTCGCACTCCGCGGTGACATGGGCGTATGCTGTGTGGAATGCACTGCAAATTTTTGATAGGCAAATGTCTTCTGAGCTTTCATTACATTTCATGTTTGAATGGTCAATTGTATTTTTTGTATATATTTAGGTATTATTGGCAGGACAGGGATGTATCCGCAGACAATTTTGTGTCTTAGATTTACAGTCAAATTTCCCTCTGTCGTTCAGACTGGAAGACCTTTAGCCGACATATCTGATGTTGTCCAGGTCATGTTGTTGCTACCTGTTTCTCAGAGGCAGGTAGAGAGGGCTGCTTTGACAGAACCTGTAAATCAATCCTATTCTCTGGCAAACAAAGATTGATCCCATCGTAGCCTGATGGTTGCTGGGCGGTGGGATCCAGGTCCTCAGATTTGAGTGGGATGATATCAGACAGATTCGCGGCATCTCAGCCTGCAGGTTCAAAGAGGCATGAAATAAACACGAAGCCATTGCTAATAACGGAGGCGGAAAGTAAGCCTTCCAGCCTCTCCAGTGGACCTGAGGAAATTGGTATTGAAAACCTTGTTTATTCATTCATCTGTACTCCAAACCTGTAGATTTATTCATGAAACTTAAAGGAAAATCTAATACAGAATCAAGATTTTTTTACCCTGACATTCTTGAGTAGTTTGGTGACATGTTGTAGTCTGTTTGGAAATGTTGTCGACATGACCGCGGTAATTACAAATGTCCCTGCCATCCGCCCGATTTTCTTTTTTTTTAATGAAATTGCAGTAGGTTAATTGTGTGCTCCAAAATGTTTTTTTGTGTTTGTTTTTAATTGAAGGTTAAAACTCATTCACCTTTTGATTTTTGCTTTATTTTAAACAGAGGCTGCATGCCTGAATTTAGCCTTGTGTAGTGAAGCTTTCTAAATAAATTCAATTCAAAGAGTATTTCCATAGATTTCTGATTCATTTTATTTTTGCCCTGTAACCGCATTTCAAGGTCCTCAAAGACCTGCTGTCAGACTTCATTCCACAAACATACTTTCCCCAAAGGTAATGAACAGAAACTAAATGGAATTTCAGTCATTGTAAATGTTCACAGTAAGTTACGTGTTGCTCAAAATTGAATATTTTTGACATTGCTGTTATAATTATGGAAAGGCCAGGATATGTCTTGACAACAAGCTGACAATGTTGAGTTTGGAAATCACATGGTAATTACAGTTTTACACACTGTGGCCTTAACTACTGTGGGCCATTATGGGGTGCACAAAAGTCATTCACAGAATCATTATTGCACCCTCTGAGATAACGGCACAAAAGAACTCCACATGGAAAATTACATTTGAGACCTCTCATCTGCTATTTCATTACCTTGCTCTGTCTGATGGCTGAAATGGGTTCTCTTAATTTAAGGAGCTGGATTCCAGCTTGCTGAGTGGTTTATGTAATCCCACGGTAAGTGTGATTTCCCATAATGCCATGTCACAGCTTCTACTCTGCTTAGTTACCACATTCACTTCTTGCATTGCAGGCGATCTTTACCTCGCGTCTCGCAAATAAGACCATTTCTATGGTGAACACCCTGCAAAGACAGAAGTATGCAGAAGTATATTATCTGGAAGCCGCAAGTGTTTCTATGGGTGACATTCATACTTTCTTTTGGCGGACATAATTAGTGCACGGATTCTAAGGCACTAAGAGACTGTCTTCGTTGACAACTCGTTCACATGTTGCACACGGCAAAAGCATCCCATTGATGGCACGGGATGCTAAGATACCGGTCTATTAAGGAAGGATGGGGATGGCTTCTATGCTGTATTGTTTCGGTGTTTGTATGAGGACAAGTCAACACCACCCTGTCTTCATTTGGCATGATAAGATCTAGACAACAGGGTTACCAGCTTAGTAGATTTTCTGTTGTGGTATGTAATACAAAATGTATGCACTCACCATTTTTTGTGCACACCTTAATACCCCCATAGCACTATCCTTATCCTCCTTCATTGCAAACACCTTCGTTATTCCACCACATCCCACAATATATTGGTGATAATTTGACATTTTATAAACAACATTGTAGTTTTTGCCAGTGCAGCATTGAGGACCAAGAGTTGAATGAATGAGAACTGGTTCTGCAATAAAACAAATAGTGAGTCAACTGTCAATTTACAATGAAGGAATAGCATTCATTTGTGCATTTTATAGGAATCCTGGTGCTAATTGTTTTTTATTTTACAACAAAAACCTTCAATAAATAATTTATGGGTGCAAAATTGTTTTACATTAGTCTGCGCCCATATTTTATTCATGTTCTTTTAAATGATTAGTTTGCACATTCTCCAAACATGTTATTAGCAGCCACCAAGCTAAAGTTGAATTAAGTTAGTTTCATTTCAAACTGTGTTAGCATTGCTGATACTTTAGGAATTAAAAAAAAATGAATTCCCAAAGTAAGTATCAGGATGAAGACCATTTGTATAATTGACCATATTTGAATTCAAGACAGGAAACATCACTGAAAATGAAAGCAGATGGAAAAAGGTAAAGGTGTTTGTTCTAAGCTGTTGACATCTTTTAAGGCTTTGTGCTACTTAGATAAAAAAAAAGTATCAGTTGGGAATTTATTTGAGAAACCTTTCAAAACCGTGGAACATCGATTGATGTGGAAATGTGCGTAGAGCTTATGTCTGCAGGGCTAGAGGACCTAAGAGAAAGAGTAGATGCAAGGTTACGGGCATCACCGCGTAGTTCTTCACCAATAATAGATTATTTTAGGACACTTATTTACCGGTATGCTGGTTGACTTAGTGTCTGTGCGAGCTGTTTCATTCTCCCTCCGATAATAATCAGCATCCTGAAGACACATTTGATCTCATGTTAGAGAAAATGTTTGTCAACTTGTGCATAAAGACAGACTTACAGTTTATAGTTTAGTTTTCTTGGGTTGTTTTGGTAAAGGTGTGAGAATGAGTTTGTGCGAAATAATGTTTTAGTAGACTGCATTATAAAGCTCTATTGAAACACACTGGTTGCAACTCTAGAGAAGACGTATCAATGCAAAGTTTTACAAAAGCCACTATAATTCAATGTCTGTGCTTGATGAGGATATAGAAACAAATATGTTCTTCAGAACTTGTAAGCTGGAAGTGATTACGAGCGCATTATTATGTCATTTGGTTGGGATGAGAGGAGCACATCTAGAAAGAGTCCCAGACTGTTAGTGGTTGAAATGGGATTTTTTTCCCCCCCTCCCTCATCAGTTTGTGAGTTAGTTCTGCTGTGTCAGCAGTCGGCACACAAAAACAGAATTCAGTAAAAGCTCTCTCTGCTCGCTGGGAGTTTTCTTCTTTTTTTTTTCCCCCAACAGCTTGCTCCCATCCCCCCTTTCCCCCTCATGAACTGACATGCTGGAAGAAACATATGCTACTATTTCCACTTCCTGACAGCTTGTGCTGCTTGAATGGGGTCTTGCTCAGAGAGGAAGCAGTTGTCTGGAAAGAGGGGAGAGATTAAGAAAAGACCTCAGTGAATTTGTTAGTGAAGGAAGTAAAACATTGTGAAATAAGGCAGAAAACAGTTTGACAGTCGAGACAAAATCTGAGATTTCTTTGTTTTGAATCTGCTTCATTGTTTGTCTTGAGCTAGCCTGCAGATAAAAAGTTGCTCTAAGATGCAGTCAACATGTTACCGAATGTTAGAGTGAATTTGATTTGCATGTGAGTAAAGCGGAGGACACTGTCACTTCATTTTGAGCTCATGTGTACACACATCGTGCAGGGTGTACACTGGACTCGTTCAGCCACAGTGCTGTCGTGCACTCAAACGCTTGACAAAGAGCTCGAATCTCGACATACAATCATGTACTTGTTGTGTTCATGTGACAAAATGGACACGAAGCCCAAAATATAATATATAATATATAATATATAATATATAATATATAATATATAATACATAATACATAATATATAATATATAATATATAATATATAATATATAATATATAATATATAATGCAGGAGCAGTTCCAAGTAAGACGGCTGCATTGGACAATGAAAAACAGCTGAAACGAGCCTGTCGGAGAATTTCCTCTTTAGTTCACTCAGGATGTCTTATCCACTGGTTGCTTTGCCCATTCCCTCTGGGAGGAGAGAGAGAACTTGCCTTTCAGCCGACGTGCCTTCATTGTGTTCTTCCGTGTTTTTGTGTTCAGTTGCTGTGCCTCGGAGCTGTTTCAAACATTCAGTCCCCTGTGTGCATTATTTCTTTACCCATAATTAAGACCGTTTTGTCTTACATGCTTAGAATTTAGCAGTTTGTTTTTGTATCCTTTTCTTCATGCATGGACACATTTAAGATGCTAATATGCTCATCTTCATTTGCAACATAATCTGAGAAAAACAAAAAACCTCCGTCCGACTGTGTCCGTTTTTTGGGCTTCATCCACCCTTTAAGCCAGCACGCCTCTGCCATACAAGTCAAACAAGTATTGCAACTATAAAGTCAACCTCTACATGATAAATGAGCTCGTGTCTCACTCGATCCCAACACAGAACGTTTGAAATCAATTCTGATGTTGTATTATGTAATTTAACCCGCTTGATAAACTCTGTCAACGTCTCTTGCAGTCCTGTGTGTCCCGGCTGCTGAAGCCACTTTGTGCAGAATGCTCTCCATTCGTGAAGGCCACACGGTTCATTCTCACCGCAACTCTGCTGACTCTCATTTTTACGACACACGCGCTTCGTCGAAGCCCATCATTTATGGAGCTGTAGTGTGTGATGGTCATTTCTCATAAAATGTGGGATAGTCCGCTGTTTTTATGTTTCTGGACATGCAACGCATTCTGCTCCAGATGCTGTCGCCGCATAATGATGCAGTCCTCGGTTTATTAGCTGCAGATTCACCCCGGAGCTTGTTGGTCTTGTCAATAGCTGCCGGTGAGATGAGACTTTGTCCAGCTGTGTGAACAGCTTGGTAAGATGCACAAAGGGCTGCTTCTTGGATTGAGCCACAGTCTGTAAACAGTAGTGTTCTTGTGACGCCTGCAGGTCTCCAGCTTGTTTCTTTTCTCTTTTAAAAAAAAACTCCTTTGGCTTCTCTGTGGGGCTTGAGTGTCTAATGTCTATATATGCCGTCATGGTGTGACGGCTGTGGATGACGTGTGACGTAAGCCACAATGCTTTCTTTTCTACTTTCACTTGTGCAGCATAGTCTCGCCGTGTGCTTTCTTCCCAACCACAGAGTTGCACACATTTACACCGGGAAGCTGCCAGCTAACCACACTCTCACCTGTGTGCGGAGTGTCAAATTCTCTCATTTCCCCACCCAGATTTATCGCCTCAGGAATCAACTTTGGGTGACAATACTGATGGGGTTCTTGTTATAGCTTGTTAAAATATAAAAAGCTAAAAATAACGGCACAGGTACTTTTTAAGGGGGTGGATTTCAATCGCGCTTTGACTTTCTCCAACTATACAGTGTTCTATGGACTTTTTCATGCAGAGGTTGCATTTTTCATCATAGTCTGCAGACTTTCTCTTTTTTTTAACAAGATTTGAACAATTTATTCCGTGTCCAGTCATTTATTAAGAATGAAGTGCCACAAATCTATGAGAGAATATGTGCAATTGTTTAAACCCATAACAACCATTGTAAATCAAGTCAACAACATTCTTGGCAATGTCCGAGCTTGTTTGGCTGCTTGCGCTCCATATTGTTCTCTCTAACAGTGTGTACTGTGATGTTGTTTTTTTGTTGGGAAGCAGATGTCCACTGTTCTGTTGTGGAGAGTGACCGTTTGGTTGTGTTTGTTTATTTGGGAATTCCAGGTCTCTCCCTGGTCTGCTCCAGGCTTCAGCTTGGAGAGCCCAACCGCCACGATTGATCCCAGCAGCTGGAGCGGCAGCGAGAGCCCTGCCGAGGACATGGAGAGGATGAGCGACTCGGCAGACAAGCCCATGGACAGTGATGCCGAGGGGGTGTGGAGCCCTGATATTGAACAGAGCTTCCAGGAGGCCCTGGCCATCTATCCTCCTTGTGGACGCAGGAAGATCATCCTCTCTGACGAGGGAAAGATGTATGGTGAGTACAGATGACTGTATGCGTGAGCTTTAACCTCCAGTGTTATCTGTGTAGCTGCATGATATTCTTATAGGTGTGAGCTCAAATAAATAATTTGACATTTTGGGGAATACATGCATTTGATTTCTTGAAGAGAGCTAGATGAGAATATCAATACCACTCACGTCACAGCCTGCAACTGGTTAGCTAAGCTTAGCTTAAAGACTGGAAACGGGGGGGAACAGCTAGCCTGGCTTTGTCCAAAGGTAACAAAATCTGTCTACAAGCACCTTTAAAGCTCACTGGTTAACATGGTGTATCTTGTTTGTTTTAATCTATACAAAAAAATCATTTTTTTTTTTATGGCTGTAGTTTCATATTTAGAGACGTGAGAGTGGTATCAATCTTCTCATTTATATCACAGCAAAAAAGGGAATACGAATATTTTCCAAACTATTGCTTTGAAAAAAAATAAAAAACACATCAATACATGGCTGTGCCCAGTAATGTAATATTATGAAACTGTCAAATGTATCTGTGATGGTGACCATACAGCCACTATTCTGGTCCACAGCTTTGCAAGTTTATAAGTAAAGCAGCATGAACTATTAGTGAGTAGCAGATGGTACTGTGGCTTCCACCAGCTGTGCCCCCTCTCCTCCCGCCATTTCCCCCATTCCTGGCTGGGTGATGTCATGGAAAGAGGGAATATTTTCTCTCTGTGGTGTTGGACCGTCTCACAGCCAGTCAGTCAGTGTCAAGTGAAAGCATAAAGCCCCTCAGAGCATTCGCTTGCAGCTGTCATGTGACCTGCTCCGGCCAAACGAAATGTAAATTCTAGGAGTTGCAGTGAAACCCCTCAGCTGCCACTACAAAGATGTGGGCTCAGACAACAGGACCCTCCCCACTGTTTCTTCCTCCAATTCCCTCGTCCCCACACACAGTGACGCTGCCAGAGAAGCTGTCCCTCTGCTGTGGATTAAAGCATGTCCGTTTGTTTTTTGTCGAGCTATAAATGAGCAATACTTAGTGAAGTCCTCGCTCTTACTCAACGTACATCCTCAATATGATGCCAATGATCTGCTTTCTGGTGGACTGGGACATTAAAAATGTTAAATATTCTCCTAAATATATTATTATTGACAAGTTATGGAGCAAGTAGAAACTTGGCGTGACTCATACTTGATGTTGATTTACATTTACTGCATCAAATACCAAAATGCAAGACCTTAAATGTAGGTTGTTGTTGCTTCTCTTTAAAATCCTACAATCAAATTAAATACATAACCCAATAAGAAATATTGTAACTGGTATTGATTAAACTGAGGCAGAAGACAACCTGCTGAAATTTACCTCATGAAATCACTTATAGACAAAAAAAGATACTGCCTTAAAATCTGCTGAAGAGACAAATGTAGTGTTGAATAGAATTTGGTCCTGCCAGATGTGCTCAGTATCTGGTTACACATTGTCTCACCAGTAGCAGAATCACAGGGCCGTCATTCCTTTTATTACCGAGTCCGAACTGTTAGGCACAAGAGTAAAATGATTTTCTTCAAGTTTGCAAACTGAAGAGACACAATGAGGGAAACCAAATGCATGATTTTATATTGCAAAATGATGACAATACTGCTGACTGCTGGTATTCAGCTGTTTTTTTGGTGTTTTTTTTTAGTAAAGCCAGAATTATGGATGAAGTGCTCCTTCTTAGCATATCAGAGTTTGTTGTGCCTTTGTTACAGAAGACAGATTGATATCAGTCTGATGCAAAGGGGCTTTTCATGTTGTTCAACCCTGCAACTGTTGCTGCATCCCAGTGTCAATCCCATCATGCCTGAACTGGGACAATCCACCAAAGCTAGGAAGGCATTCGGGTGTCATGGGTCTTATCTGGAAAAATAAAAATAACGGTGACTTTTTTTTTTTTTTTTTAAGAGATTCCATCTGTTTCTTATTTGAGCACAATATAACATTAGAGCAGGACAATACCATACGTTTTAGATGGTGTTAGCCAACTTAAAATGGTGACATTTAGAGGCATGAGGACAGTCCATGCTGGGGGTGGATTGCTACATTCACCCTGACGTTTTGTAAACGATAAGGCCTTAGCTGTAGGGAGTGTTAAAAATGAACCCAGTGTTGGTAATCGTTTGAGGAATGCTTGGAATGTGACTCCATTCATCTTATTCCTCCCACATATTTACAGTTTTCTTTTGTGAGCACATCTTACAAAATGGCTAATGGTGCTTCTGAGTCGCATTCAATTTCCTCATTCATCTTAATCTCAAAATAAACAGGCATTTGCACCATTTCTTTCCTATTTAAACATAAAATATACTCCCTGTAAGGAGTCGTTCCCACTGTCACTTTGGCATGTGATTGATCAAATGTGTGGAAATATTGTACAAGTAAAAATCAGTATTCGGTATTTTAAAATAAATGTTGCTGTGTCAGGCACTTATGATATAGGATAAAAATTATTGCATTTTAATGCTCAGTGTCTTCGTATTTTTGCTTCATCTGAGCCACCACATCTGACAGGTAAGCCAATACAAATCTCACACCTATCCTGTTCACTTTGGGGTGCCGGAGTACAAGATGAATTGTTGTAAGAAATCAAACATGTAAGCAGTCAGATGTATAAAGGCAGCTTTACTATTGAGAGAGCTCAACTGGAAAAATATGAATTAAAATCCAAACCCTAGCTGGATGCCGATATATAAAAGCAAATAGGATTTGTTGGCCACATGAATGTGGGTTCTTCGTAGGAGTCTTCCGATTTACATTCCTGCGTTGCTCCTTACTAACCCTTCTTTGGATTGCCATCAGCGATGATAAGTAACCAATGAAGTGGTCCTCCGTGCTGCTACACAGGATTTATTTTGTATATACATCCAATGATTTGTCTTTTTAAGAAATGAAGGGTTCAGCTCATCACGGTGAGGCTGATATGGGGCTGTAATCCAGGTCCACAGGGTTCAAAACAGCCGCAGACCGACGCCACACAAAACCTCTCATGGCATCTGAGATGAAAGTTGGCTGCAAGGAGACTGGTATTTTGTATTTGAGAGACCCTGGGGACGGCATAGTGTTCCATACACATAGCTCATCACAAGAGGATCTGCCCTGAGTGCCCTTAAGCCCTTTGTTATCCAGGGGTAGAGTGCAGTTAATTAGCAACAGTCTCTATAGCAACTGTGTTGCGGTAGAAAACAATTTCTTATTTCTGCTTCTTAGCTTATTGTGGTGTTTACCTGAAGTGTTTCGCATGTGCTGAGACCAGCGTTGGCTGGCGCTGTGCCAATTCTCTGAGGGCTAATTGTGACTGCAATGGAAGACACCACATCTGCATAGGCCGCATCATCTTGCCCCGGCCCCAGAGTTTACTTAGGAGAATATTTTTTAAAAAGTAAAGGGAAATAGAAGGCCCCTGGCCCCGAGCCAAAGGCCTAAGACTCTGCCCTTGCATAATACACCTGCTGTGCTAGGCTGCATTCATTTGTCCCAGAAATAGAGTTGATAAACGAAACAACACGCTTCACTCAGATCGTATGTTTATTCATTGAGTTATATATTTGCACTTGCCCCGCAAGATAAATGACACTGGTGAATTTTTGTCAGTTACTGTTGGATACTGTTTCCCCATTTCCGGACAAATAAATATGTAAATACATACTCTACTTGTAGGCTATACCATGTGGTGTTTTTTTGTTTTGTTTTTGCTGCTGAAGAGGCAAGTCCACCAATTGTATTTGATGCCACACGTTGAGTTTTCAAACACTTTAATTTTCACGGGAATTTTAGGGTACTTTTGCTTGTGTCATTATATCAGGTGTACATCTGGTTCTGCTCAACGGCAGCAGCAGTCAGACCATTACATGCATAGTTAGCTTTACAATAAGGAATGGCGTCACTAAATACGTGAGATAGCCCTTCATGTTGTAATATTCACCTCCTAAATGGACTGCTGGACACGATGAGTCTGTCTGCACGTGTCTTTTGATGTAAAGCTTTTCCTATTACCACTCTGCTGTTTGCTCTGCCATCTCGTCAGTGATCCAGCCCAGACCCCTCCTGTGGGAACTAAGTGGCACTTGGTTTGCAGAGATGCCAAGGATGAGTTAGATATAATGAGCAGACCTGGCTTGCCCCCGATGGCCCAGCACGGTGCTCCTCTGGGGCTCGTCTCACCGGGCCGAGCATGCTCGGAGACAGAGCGAGCGGACCTGATCCTCCCCGCTGGGCGGATAATGAGGAATTCTGGGATCAGCTCAGGCTCTCCGAGTCACCTACATTCACGCAGAATGGAGTGTGAGGAACTTCATTGCAGGAGAGGCATCACACACCTCCAGAATAATCCCTCATTTGTTCCCCCGCCATTGTCTGTGTAAGACTACCGTGTTTTCACACACTTGGTAGTGAAAAAAGTCCAATTATTTTATGTCCCTCCTCAAAAGGAGTAACTGCCGAAAGTGTAACTAGTATTGATGCAGGTATGATGAGGGAGGGAAGAAGTCGTTACGAATTAGGAGTTTAGGGTTGGGTTGTGACAAACTGGTTATATATTCATCGTGGGTCGCTATGGAGATGTCTTTCAACCTGACTCGGTGGCAGGCAGAGAACATGCAAATAGTCAACAAGCACAAATCAACCCTGGTTTTGTGACTCCTCTGCCAAACAGGGTGAAACACTTCTTCTCTATTCAACAGGTGTTTCCATTATGGATAGTTGATGTTGATTTCTGTTGATGTAATTGATGTTAATATGTTGTTAATAAGAAGAGAGAGAGAGAGAGAGAGAGAGAGAGAGAGAGAGAGAGACAAAGAACTACAGACAAGATACTGTGAGCTACCAAGGCGCTACCAGAAATTACATTTTGTTCGGTCTGATTCTTATGTAATTCTGCCGATCAGCAGTGATGTGTATGGAAACGACTGTCGCAGACCTCTAGAGATGACCGGTGACAGAGGGCTCATATGAATGGTCCACATCATTGTAAAGCAGGTTCCCTAGAGAGCGTCCTACACAAAGTGTGCATGCGGCTAAAAAACGACAACCGTGTATTGTACCGAGGAGCTGCACATTTGGTTTAGCAGCAAACCATTTTTCGGGATGGTTCTGGAGGCTTGTATATCAGCTGCTATAATAAAACAAAACAACAACAAATGTAATCGAGGTATCTCCACAGCGGACCTGTGTAATTCAAATACTGTATGTTCTCTTTTCTCATGAAGCAAACCATTTGCTCACAGTCCTTCCACACCTGTTGTTTTGCACTACAAATGCAAATGGCCCTAAATGCCCAGTGGACGGCAGTCAGGATATTTGGACAACAGCTGATGGAAACATCAGGGAGATGGATGATTCGAGTCCCAGTTGATTTCACCATGCTTGTTTTGTGTGATTGCTCCATATCTTTAGCTTATGACCCATGTGTGTTTCTGTGGCTCTGAGAACTTGCAATGAATGAGACTGAAAATGGATCTACATGTAGAAGCTATCCTGTTGCTCAGAAGCAGGATTGATTTTGAAGTGCGCATTATTTGATGGCAGTCAGTGCATGGTGAGCAGATTTCCTCTCTAACTCATGTCTGTGTTGTGGTGACCAAGCATAACATGTTGTGGCTTGTGATGGCTCCTTCCCACAGCTTCGGCTGCTTACTGTGAGGGGGGGGGGGGGGGGTTCAAGGTGTAAGCAGTGCCGATTCTTACCAGACTGAGAAGATGTCAAAGGATTTGACTGTAGAAAAAAGACTACCTTCTGAGGCAGAGATTCTGTGTTGTGCTTTGCATAGTGTACCTGTATTATCTTATCTTAAGTGGCACATTTACCAGTGTACAGTTGACACAGCACCTGAGATCATCCTTAAAATGTTGCTGAATGCAAATGTTTTGCCTAAATTAACATTGTTGAACATGTTTTCATAGAATAGAAATGTAGTCCCAGTGTGTGTGTGTGAAAGAAAGCCAGATGAAATGATCAGTGAGTCTGTGTTTGTGATTTCCTGACCGTCTGTGTGGAAGTGTTTGCACAGACTGGTTGGATAGCAGGCCGTGGCTCTCTGCAGCACGCGGGGTGTGTCCCTGCTCTGAGGTCTGTGTGAGGCCCTCTGAGTCAGGCTTCTGGTTTCAGGTTGCACATTCCCAATTGGCTGCTTTTGTTTGACTAAAACACAGTGAGACTCCGGGCTTCTTAAAGATGCAGTGTCACTTTCGTGCTCTCTTAGAGAAATCATCTGTTTCGTGCTGATTACATCATATTCCATTGATGAAACACTTTTATTCTGATGAGATCATCTCACACTGATGGGACCATTTTGTGTAATCAACATATGAATGAAATCTGAATGCCCGTGTTATTCTCTCATCCAGAGCAGAGGGACTACACTCCACCGCTAACACAGACAGTCATCTCTTTCTCTGCTATTTGTGGAAGAGAGAAAGGTCTCTCAACACTGAACAGCATGGGAACAAAGGAAGTCTGTAACCATAGCCATAAAATGATCATACACAATGCTGTGTTATGGTCTCACCCCATTATAACACACGACCAATCATACTATTATCCTTGTAATGTATAAGTAAGTTCATGTTTATTACATTGTGACTATCGGGGGGTGGGTATTGTCATGGACTATTTGGGGCCTCTCTCCAGACTTGAATTCAATTCCAACTTTCAGTCCAGACTGCCTCAGCTTGTGCTCATGATGACAAAAGAAGGCGAGACAGAGGAGCCCATCATGACCACAAAGTTTGACTTTTCATTTACCCATATTGGTCACAGCCAACATGTCTTCCTTTGTGCTCAGATGCTGAATTGATCCGGAGAGATTGAAAATATTGATTGGACTCAGTGTCTTACTTTGTTGTGGAGGAGGGGGGCAGTGCACCTTCCTGACTGTTAGCGCCATGTTCACACATCGGGACTGGCCACACAGCCAGTTCCTCGGGAGACTCATGATTACAGCCGTCCTTTCAGATTAGTCCAGCAGCCTGTCCAACTGTGGCTTCACTCCCTGGTCGTTTATTTCATCCCTTTCCCTCTCCTGCGAGGCACACCTCAACACAAAGGCCAGGCCAGCCTCTACAATAATGTATGTGATGATAAACACAGCGGCTCCTAATTGATAGAGTGATTCAGACAAGGGCTGCCTGTGCAAATTGGTCCCCTGTGAGTATATTGCAAAGAGTTGGGACTAGTGGGTTTTCAGGTCTGGCCTCGTTTGAGAGGCGTAGAGCTGGGAGAGAGGAAATAGAACGCGCTGGACCTGCTGAGTGATAAAGAGGCTGTCGTTGCCTCCTCAGTCCCGTATGAATACAGGCTCGGTTCAGCAGAGGTTGGCTGCTGTAATCCTCTCGGTGTCTCCAGGAAGGCTCAGGTTAGTGACCTGCTGCTTTGTGATGTCTTGTAAGATTTTGAAAGAACACCTCACCTTTAATCCCCCGCTGTTCAACTAACACATTAGCTCAACCGCTCCTGACCCAGCCCATGCAATAAAGCCTTTTATCCAGCTCAATAAGGTCATTTGAAGTTAAGTATTGATTTATTTTGGTGTCCAGAGAAAAAATGGATTTTTAAAGAGCTGTTAAGTACAGTTGCACACTGCATTATGGAGAGAACTTAAATGTGCCGTTGCTGGACCCTGAGTGATACTGATTAACTTGAAGTCTTAAGACTGTAACGCTCCTCATATTAATTAATGAAACAAACATTAATATATCCATCATGTTTTTCAAATCGTTTTAGGTTTGACTGGCACTTTTTAATTACGTCATCTTGTTGCGCCATCTTCTTCTGCACTGGTTTAATGGCACCCAATGAGAGAATTAGCGCAACCAACTGTTCATCTTAATTCACCTCCTAATATTAGCATAAGAGTAGTGGATGGAAATGAGGCATGGATTTACTTTTTCTTTTGTTGATTTATTGAAAAGTAGTTTAACATTTTGAGATCAATTTGGGTGGAAACTTGGTCAGTGAAACAAAATGACTTGAATGAATTAGCAGATTTGTGCTCTGTAGTACTGTCTTATATTAAAATACGGATATAAGCTGATGACATAAGCTCTTTGTTCACCAGAGAGATGTTTTATTAGACCAAATGCAGTCCTGCCGTGGTCATAAAAGAGCGACACGTTTTAAATTCAGAGTGTCTGGAAAGGGTATTGTTAAAGGTACAACATGGATACACACACAATACAGAAAACCCCACTCGCCGTATTGCCTCTATTGGTCTTCAGTTCAGAAATTCTGAGGCTTGGAAATATACTCCTCTTAATTGTAGGCTTTCTTGTTTTTATGTCCCTGCTTTTCCTGTCTAAATGAGGACTGAATAGACGTGTTTCCTGTGGATATGGGTGGAACACCGATGCACATGTGAGGCTACAACTGAAAGAGGCTGTGAGAATTTTACGACACATTAAAACCACTGCTACATGTAAATTAGAGAATGTTGAAAGATGACCATAATAATCACCATCTACTGAATCAAAGAAGTGTGAAATATACGACAACAATGAAACGTTTCATCATGTGTACGGTGTACATAAATGCAGAGCTAGTTCTATCAGAAGATACGTGGGCTTCAACTTTTCCGTGTTAGCCCGCAGGCATTAGGATGGTGTGTGTGTGTGTGTGTGTGTGAAGAAGGAAGCGGGATTTCTAATGTGTCTCAGAGAATAGGCTTTGTGTTTGTGATCATCGTAGCGTCACGCATGCAACGGCTGGCCTTGAAGTCTTTCTTATGGACCCACTCATCCTGTGCGAGGGTTCAATAATACGAAAAAAGCTCCCGTAACAAGCAGCTGGTAGACTGGAGTCAGATGATATGATCAGTCGACATTATCCTCTGACTTCCACAAGAGAGTTCACCGCTAAAGAGGCCAGAGTGCCCGGTCGCTCTGACCTGCATTACCAAACGGAGAGAAAATACTTGAAAAACACTCATATTTTAGGAAACACCTGCAGGCTCTGGCCAGCTGTAACTGTTTAGGCTTACATAACTGACATGTTGTGTTCTTACCACATCAGTTGTGCATGATTCATTCCTGTGAAATGATTGCTCACACAGGAACCTAGTTGCCAGCCTAGCCTTTGGCCTCTCATCCGGGCCTCTCATCGTGATGCTTAACTGATAGCATAGAGTTTTCCCTCCAAAAAAAGGGCATCGTCAATTTTCTTTCAAGCCACATGTTCTCCTCTGCTTGGCAAGCAGTGGTTTCTCATTGATATTGCCAGTAAAAGGCTTCCTGCCCCTGCCTGCTATTCCCAAAATCTGGGAGTATGCCTTCATATTGTTGGTTTTAGTCTATTGTGATGCTAATGTCTGCTAGAGACCCTTGAGTCATCTATCACGGATGACAGGGAAGCTGGGGCCATTGTGTTGGCCCACCACACACACGGAACACACACACACACACACACACACACACACACACACACACACACACACACACACACACACAGAGGGAGAGAGAGTGAGAAACAAACACATACTGAGCTTTGGTCTACATAACTTTAAAGAGGAAGAAACTAAGTAGAAAGGTTAGTACCAACAGACTAAATCGAATGTTTATTAAAAATGAACAAAGTATCTTGCCGGTTTTTACGAACTGTTTGAAATGATTTGATAGGGCTGCAACTAACTATTGATTCGTTTGTTGATAATTAATTTGATGTACTGATTTTTAGTTGATGAATAATTGTGAAAAATAGAGCTCAAGCTCTGGCTTGATGATATAAAAGTGAATATGTCTACAAAAGCTCATGTTTGACAGGCTTGAACCACAAAATATTTGGAATTTTTCCATTAGCCTTTTTCTGATTCATCTGATGGTTTCAGCAGTATGTTGGATGTTTGTTGCACACATTAGAAATGAGTATTGTTAAGGATATAGTGACGTATAGTAGGACAGGGCTGCAACTCATGATTCTTTTCATAATTCCAATCATTTACTTTGATTAATCGCTTCGTCTAAATAAAATGTCTGTAATCACTCAGGCCCAAGTTGATGTCATCAACTGTATTGTAGCTGGTTTCAATTAGAAAATGAAGACTTTCACGTCGGGTTAATGATAGCTCTGCCTTTACAGTCCGGGCAGCGTCATGTGTACTCTGTTCTGTGAGGCAGCGAGAGAGAGACAGCCGAGCGGTGGAAGCAACACACATGTCGGCAATCTGCCGACTGATTCTCGGCCAGGCCCAGCGCCGTCTCATGGCAGAGTGCTGGGCCAGATGTGACTGTGGTTGTGCCTGCATTAGAAAGAAGTGCTGTTACAGGAAATGGATGCTTTTAAAACGAAGAAAATAAAAAAATAATCTGTAGCAGAGCAGTAAAGTATTGTTCTTGCCGCTCAAAGGACGAAACCAAGCCAGTTAAATTGTTTAATATGCCATTACTTAAATTAGCCCCGGGGTTTATGTTGCACAGGTGCATAAAGGCTTTGCTAGTGAATTCAATGACATGCCTTTGTGTTTCATTCAATGCTGCTGCACTAATTTAGACATGACACAAGCCATGTGATATTCATCTGTGGTATGGATTTGCCTGTTGATTCATTTTTATTTTATTCTGTATTGATTTTGTAAAACCTGTTTTAATGCAGATAAAAAGGTGGATTCATTTTAGTTTATTCTGTATCTGATGGCTGTAAGATGAACTTCATCATCTTCATCATTAATTTCAGCAAATTTAAGATGTTCAAAGGCCAAGAGACATTTCAGAATTGTTTGTCACTCAAAATAAATTACAAGAATATGAATCGCAAAACCTTTCAACGTGATGCAACGTTTTTTTCATACAGCAAATAGCCTGAACTGAAATGATTAATTCATCAGTCAATTGACAGAAAATGAATTGACTGCAACTATTTTGATAATCATTTTTGTAATTTGCATAAGCATTCACTGGATCAAGCTGTAAATAATTTGTCTATTTTCTTTGTTGTATATACTGAACATCGCTTCGCTGTTGGTGAAATATAACAAGATGTTCAAATAGGCTATATCAAATTTTTCACAATTTTCTGTTCGTATATGAAAGACAGTTATTATCAGAGTAATCCCGGAAATATGACGACAACAGTTGTTGGAACCCTAATGCTTTGTATTGGTATGTTTTATTGTCTGGTGGTGTATTTTTACAACATGTGTTAAATCCCCTGAAGAACGTCTCCATAACATCAAATATTAATGACCAAAGTTAAATTGAAGAAGACCCTTACCGTGGTAGAAACACGTGACATCAGACAAAAACAATGTGAAAAATGTGAAACTAAAACTTTTTAATGATCTGGCAGAAAGTTGTGTGTTTATGTAGGACCTCACTGCCAACAGTAAAGGTCACATTTTTGGTTTCAGTTTCCTCAGAACTGAAGAGCAAAGGCTTCATCCAGGTTGTAATTTATAGTGGGGATGTCAGTATACACGAGTTTATTCACTGGGAGAAGCCTCAATAAACCTGAATGCAATGTAACCCCGAAGTATGTTGTGTTTAGAGTAAATGGCGTGACTCTCAGTTTTCTATTATCGGAAAAATCTCATTCTCTTGTACATTTCTGTCAAACTGCGAGGGTCGTCATATCCACAGGATGACGCAGGGAGGTAATTAAATAATGTAACAAGAAGCCCTGTGCTGGCTCAAATAGCTTTTACAAATGACTAAAGCTTGAACATACCGTAGGTGTTCCAGACTTTGAGGGCATGAATGCATTTTACAAATACCTACACTGAATCACAACAGATTGAAGGACTGCTTTTTCCCCAGAGCTGTAGCCTTTAATCATCTGTAGCCTGCAAAAATACAATGACCCACTCCCCAGCCCAGCCATCGGCTGCTAAAGCCAAGTTCACACTACACGATATTCAAAGTCGCCAGATCTCTGTACTGTTCACGCTACACTATGTGCAGTCTTGTAATCGGGAGTCGTGGTTTTCACACCACATGACTGACCAGCGTCAAGGGGTCACGCACTACAAGAGCTAATACAAGAAGTGACAGATGTTGTTGTCGTCGGCTCACATGTTCACATGATAGCGTGTTTCCACATGTCTTCACTATTTACCCGACGTAGATCAGTCACTGTGCTATATGTGATGTTTATGCATGGAAACATCCAACAACCAATGTGCATCAACAACGATTGCAATTGCAACACACACACAGGTATGCTAACAGCAGGGTGACCCCTCCGTCAGGTTTCCCCCTTAACCCGTGCGCTCCCATTGGCTGTGTGTCCCTGACACACTCGCTGACCGACCCAGACATTTAGCATGTTAGATATCAGGAAAGAGTCTGCGATGCACCGGCGAGCCGCTGTTGTTGAACAGTTCACACATAGCGCTCAAGCGCACAGATGTGCGAATAATGTAATAATAATAATAATGTACCCCAGCACTTAAGTATTCATCTAAGTCTCTGTGCAATAGCTTTTTAGTATTTATTATCTTCAATTAGGTGTTTTATCCTACTTGTTTTCATCTCATTGTCTTTGTTTGATCTTGTTATTTTGCTGCTGGTCACTGGAAGTTACCATGCTGCATTTTTTCGTTGTATGGTTTCAATGACAATAAGGTCCCAAAAAAGCCCTCTGAGGCAAATTTGTGATTTGTGATTTTGGGGAATACAAAATAAATTGAATTGAATTGAAAGTGTCTTGAATCTTTATCAGGGGAGTAGATGATGGCACTCTTTTTCCATCTGGAGTTATCAGTGAAGAAGGAAAGAAGTCAAGAACCAAACAAGGTACCACTGCCGGCATTTTGCCAGGTTATTTGACTGGCCCCTAATTGTCAATGAGAACTGACACAACAAGCAGCAAGATTGTAGAAAGACGGTCTGAATTGGATGAAGTGTGTATGAAATGATGTTAATTTACAAATGGTAAATATTGGTCATATGAGGCAACCTGTTTATTGGCTAACATAGCAACCCAGTTAATATCAGATAGAGAGAGGTCAGATACTTCTTTCAGTGTGATCAACTTGCGAGACGACTGCAAATAGATGTTTAGATATAGTTAAATGGATGAGATGTGACTGGGATGCAGAATAGCAGAAAACTCCTTGCGACATGTGTTGTTGTGGTTGTAGAGTTAAGTTCATAAAGAGTTGATTTAGAGACTGGAGGTCTTGAGGGAGAGTATAGGAAGTTATTCCTGGTGTGGTATCTCTGAGGTTGGCTGTGACAATACACTCCATTGTTATTCACAACAGAGGGAGCCTGTCCCAGGTTCCATGGAGGAAGGATGCCAAATTGGATTTCTGGCTGAATGAGGAATCAGCTATTTGGGGTCGGTCTAGAGAAGGTTGAGCCACCGTCTCTTTGTGGGGCTGTTGCTGGAGTGCCTTTCATACGTCGCAGATCCTCCAGAGTTATTGAGATTCAGATGAGAGTCCAGGCTGGCCAAGTGGAGGGTTCCTCCAGCTGCTTAGCAGCACACATTTGATCAGGGGTCACACTATAAATATTGAATCCCTTTCCTGCTGAGTGACAGGAACACCCCATAAAGAGTTCGTTTTCCCAGCCCTCTGCAGGCCAAACTAATGCAAGAAAAAGCCATCAGGGCAAATAGACAGGACTGACCATAAGATAACTCTTCAAAGTTTAGACCAGCACTGTCCTGTTTGAAGATGGCTACAACTTGAGAACGGGGCTCGGGCCGAAAGGACACAGCAGAAGCCTCCGCAGGCTGCATTACACATCTGTAAAATAAAATATGAAATAAATACATTGATATGAATGTACCGAATTGTTATTTATCAACATAATGGTATCCGATACCAGGTCGGCCTCTTGTCCCCGTAACCCAATCCAGCTACTTGAGTCAGTATCTCCCCAGCGACAGCAAAGAAAACCGGGACTGTAGCACAGCTGAGACCCACCGTCTCGTGTTAAGTTACTGCTCATGAAAACCCAACATTTCCTGATTTTGCTGCTTCAAAATAAAAGCCTTTAAATACAAATACAACAAACGTTGTATTTGTTTAAAGTGTGTATAAAGTGTGAATCATTTATAGGAAAATGTGTTTATCACTGTTTGATGGTGGCTTTTCTTCAATAAAACAACTTATACTGCAGCGAAGAATGATAAGCTGCAAAATTAACTAAGAATTTATCAGAAATTGAATGTGTTTATCCAACGTTTTACAGGCGTTGCTCTGACCAAATACATACGATCACGGTCTGATCAGCCAGGTCACATTTACGTGTCACATGTGAACACATGCGGCTGAGATCCGATCTGCCACATCGTACAATACAACGTTGCAGAAAATTACTTTTTATATCCCACTAGTGTACAATGCTATACTAATGGGTAAATGATACTGATTAGTTGACACTGAAACAGCCACCAAACATACTGTAAGATGTTGAATGCATTTCAAATGTCAGCAGTGTTGGTAACACTTATCAACAGCATTTTCATGAAGAGCTGTTCACAGCTACGTGTTACTGGTGCTGCAGAATCTTCACCGTCAGTGGATTTGATAAAATGACAAGTGCACACACTTTCCTGAATGCATGTGAACTCATTGCACATGGAATCAACATATGAAAACTGTTGAATCTGATTTGTCTTTGCATCGTATAACTTTACACCAATTTTGTTAATTTTGTTCCTGATCAGGTTTTCATTCCTGAAAACAGTTTTATAAAATCAGCATATTAACATTTCATGTGCCTTCGAGAAAAACTGCCCTGTATTATTTGTGGGGGACAATTTCTTCATTAATTTGTGGGAAAATTTGACACCTTATGTCAGGTGGAAAAAGCAGAGTTGTGTCTGTAAAGCATTTTCAGTTGTCAATGTGGACACGATTTCTTCGGCAATTGTTGTTTTGCAGCGCAAAGGCAGGCAAGAAAAAAGAAATGCAGGCCAGCCAGGACCCACTGAGCTTCTTTTTTTCCAGCCTGGTAAAAAGAATGAATTATTCAACAGTAAGCAAGCTTTCAGCTGGCCATTTGTGTGCTTTGATCTAAAAATCAGGAGTTTGCATGAATGCCTGTATTGTCATCTTATGCTTCCACAGTGTGTGAATGATTGAAAATAGTGCAGCCCCCCCCCCCCCCCCCGTGTCATCTGGTAAAGTTTACACTGCGTGTGCTGTGGACGGGCAGGCTGGCATTGTAAATGCCCTGATGTTATTTATTTGTCCTGTGAGATCACATGGTTCAGTCAGGCTGGCCTCGCCTAAATGTTCAGTGTGAAAACAGCTACGGGGTCAACCTGTTACAAACTGCTGCTCGATGTCGAAGCCCACCCCTCCCCCTCTCCGCTCAATAGAACAATAAAATCTGTAGGTGTGGTACGCCACCAGGTGCGGCAGGTGTCAAAGATCTCATGTTGTTGACAGTTTTATACCCAGTGTTTGTATTTAAACTCACAGATGACGGCTAAGATTAGCATTTTACTGGTCAAGAGTCTACGAAATACATCGGTCTGAAATCATTTTCCTATGAATAAAATCAGCACCTTTTTGAAAGCAACCTTAACCTTTAAAACGAGTTAGTATGAAGGAAATGTAGATCTGAAACAATTAGTTGATACATTTATAGATAAAAAATAACAAAGAAAACAAACAAATAATCAACAATAAGACAACCAAATAATCTCTAGTGTTATCTTTTAAGGCAAAGTTCCGGATTCTCAAATGTAAATATTTTCTGGTTTTCTGATAGAAAAGTGAAGATCTTTGGGTTTTGGAGTGTCAGGTTTAAAGTCATCGTGGACTCTGACAAGTTGTCATTTTTCAATATTTGCTGACATTTAATGGACCAAACAATACAAGTTAATTGATAATGATGTGAATGTAGAAAAATGTTTCATTATATTGAGGGGTTCGGTGCATTTTATAGAGATCGTTCGTTGCAGCTTTACTATATGGATTATATGGTTGTAATTGAAGCTGCTTTACCCAGACCGGTCACAAGATGATGCTTCACACTCTCAACCTCATATTTCCATTATACAAACAACAAGCAGATATTAGCATCTATCAGTGTTTGCTTGTCTTACCTTGTTTATGCAACATGTCTCCTACATTCTGCTCTTTTCTATCTTTGGGATGTACTCTTACGATCTTGTCACACTCTGGGATGTGTGATGTGCTGCCATTCATTGAAAATGCCTTTTCTTCTACCTAAGACACGGCTTATTAGCACGTGCGGTACGTCGTGGTCCCATTGTGTCATGGAAAAAAAACAAGGCCGTTAATTGATAATGATGTGAATGTAGAAAAATGTTTCATTGTATTGAGGGGTTCGGTGCATTTTATAGAGCAGAAAAGCAGATCCATGGCATTGATTGGCTACAGCTGGACACATAATTAGAGTGCCTCCTTACCAATAATTTGTGTAATAGTTTTTGTTGGCGGCATGTTATTACCATATGAAAGGGCTAAGCAGGGGTCATGTGCATTGCTACAGCAATTAGAGCAGAGCTAAGGGCAGAAGAATGTTTGGAGCCGTCGTTAATTGGAAATCTCTACAAAGCTATGCTTTAATTATAATTTAGTCAGAGCTGCACTGTTTTAAACCCAATATATTCAGTTGCCATTATTTCCTGTAATAGTATGAACAGCTAGATCTGTTTCCTTTCAAAGCGCCGGGCTTTGAAGAGAATGAGACTGAATTAGATTAATTTGAAAGGCTGTGCTGCTGCGAGTTTCTTTCTTTTCTTTTTTCATGCTTATGGCTCTTTGTGGTCTTACTGAGAAACTGGATCTGGTTTGTTTTGGAGATACACATACCTTACAATTTGCATGCACCCAAAATGATGGTTATAGTTTGCTTTATAGCTTTGTGTTAGATTTTTTGACTCTTTCCTAGAAAAGTTGTAGCTTTGTGAATGAATATATTACTCATATTGTGACTAAAGCCACTCATTAAATATTCATTATTTACAATTTACATGTTCAGACTAGGTTTAAAGGTATTTATTCACTTGGTTAAAAAATAAATGTCAATGTTATGTTTCTTATATTAACTGTAGCACATAACTTGCATGTGTTAAGTGTTTGAGTGTTAAAGAACTAAACCATGAGCCACACAGACTACACGAGTCTATGTAAACAGCCTACATGAGTCTGTTCATGGCCAGGATGTGTTTTTTCTCTTTGTCTTTGTTGCTGAAATATTTCCCCTCCTCACTTGATATTCAACATTTAATCTATCTCTAAATGTTTCATGTTATTTGATGTAGACATTTCTCATTTTTCTCTACACGCAGGTCGAAACGAGCTGATAGCCAGATACATCAAGCTTCGGACCGGGAAGACGAGGACTCGGAAGCAGGTAAGACAAGACAAGAGACGTCTCTCTTGCATGAGTGTCAGAGGGCTGTCAAATATAAATGCCGGCAGACTGTTGCCTTTGTTTCCAGACAGAGAATAACACAATGCTTTGCTCTCGAGGAGACTTTCTGAGGCTGACAAGTCCCCCGTCACTGCTGTGTTGCATGAACAGATGCCCCTAGATTATGACATTTTCTAAAATTGTCACTTATTAGTACACATAGTGTGTAAGAACTGTAGCAGTTGTTCGAAAAGATAATTTCCCCTTAAAATGCAGCCTTTCATTTCCGACAGTATAGCAGCTTTGAACCATAAACATAAGAGCGTTAAAAGAGAGCCACAGTGCAAGTATTCTGCTTCATGACTAAGTCATGGAGGCCGTGCACTTGGTCGGAGGAGAAGCCTGTATTAATAGGAAGGTGGAAGCCTTAATAGATTGGTACAATCTCTGATCAAAGAGAGCATTCGCTGAGAGTGCATCCTGTCTCTGCAACACACTGGGTGCATTGCAGGCTCACAACTCTCACCACAGCATTCTGCTCAGATTTCTGAATCAAGCTGCGACGAATTCATAGTCTGTGCTGTAATATGTCATGGAAATTATATAGAATTCACGCCTTTTTTATCTTTCCCATATATGTATTTCTCAAAGGAACAACAGTACTAAAATAAATCAAAGTGCACAATTGATTCGTGTATTCACATTAGCTGATAATGAGCAGCTGTGATGCTGCTTCAGTAACAGTATGAAACCCGTTGACTGGTCTTCCCTCTAAACAGGAAATCCCCTGTATGACCACTGACTTGAATGGCAATGATAAACCAGCCATTGTCTGCAGTGACATTCAATCACTGCGTGTGAATTGATCAGTCTGGAGCAGAAAGGCTGTGTGGTTTCTCTCTCTGTGACTGTTAGAGAGCGAGAGAGAGAGAGAGAGAGAGAGATGTTCACATCTACACCAAGATACATGCATCTGTTTCTACTGTTAGATTAAATGCATGTTGTATTTGTGTGTAATTGCTGTGTTGTTTATTTTAAGGCTGCAACTAACAAGTATTTTCAGCAGAGATGAAATGTCGAGTCAATCGAGATAAAATGTATCTGCAAAAATGTTGATATCGAATAATTGTTTTTCTGTCTTTTTTTAAGCAAATTTGTCAAAGATTCACCATTTACAGTTTTTAAAATCTTCTATGACAGTGAATTCAAAATCTTTGGATGTTGGACTGGAGGTTGGACAAAACAAGCCATGTGAATATGTCCACTTGTGATTTAGGAAACACTTTTCTGGTATTTTCTGTCATTTTCAAGCCCTAAAAACTACTTGAAAACATAATCGTTAGTTTAATCAAATATGGAAAAAAATTGTTAGCCCTGATCTTCATTATCACATAATCAGCTGATTATTTTCTTCATTGTTTTATCAATGAAATGCCAGAAAATAGTGAAAGACAACCAGTATATTTTCCCTGGGCCCAAGATGTTACATTTATAATAACTCGTGCAGTGCCCATTCAAAACATGCCTGTTCAGAGCGGGCTGAATTCTTGGCCCCTGTTGTTGCTGCTAGCAGCTTTCTCGAGAGCCGCTCAATCAAACAACTTCACCCTAAACACTTTACTCTCTCGAGTCCTCAGCAAAACTCCTGCCATAGTTGTGTCACACACACACAATCAGAGACACTAGTGAAATAGACTTTACCGTGAGGCGAGGTAGGCAAATGCCTGGGGCACCAGACTAAAAGGCCCCCAAACAGCTGAAGGTTAATTATGTTTATATGACAAATATTGAATCATGTTACCATTGTAACTGATTGTACCCCACAATAACATAGAGAAGGCCAACAATTTGAGTTGAAATGGCAGAGTTGCACTGTTCCTGTGCAGGCTGTCCGCTCGTGCTCGTTGACTCCAGGGAAGTGAAGTCAGGTCACAACGTTATCCAGCATCCATGTAGCGTTGGATGCCGTGCTCGACTGCAGAGCCCCGAAGCTCCGCCCCTGCAGCTCCGCAGAGCGCTGTTCGCTTGTTTATTAAGTTGATTCACATTGAGCGTGTCAAGTGTCCAAATTGCACCATATTCAACAAAGCACTCCCTCGGGTGCTGCAGCAATACACCTGTGAAGTAGATCAGATGAGCGATTCTCCAGATATGCAAAGACCACGCAGTCGGACAGAGAGACGGACAGATGGACAGAGAGACGGACATACAGATTCCTTGCTTTATAAGTAAATATGAAACACAGAAAATCCTCACATGGGAAAAGTTAGAACCAGAGTGTTTCGCATTTTTGCTTGAGAAATGATTCAAATAGTTGTTGATTTATTTTAGCTCTAGTTTATGTATCAACCTGAATAGCGACGAAATATGTTATATTTTGAATAAAGTAAATATTTACCTGCAGAGGCAGCACTTTTTAAATCACCTCACTCACTAGAAAACTCACTTTCGGTGTGATTTGCGTGGATAGCGTCGGAGGAGACGCCTCTCAAACCTGTCATCAACACACTTTCTCTTTCTAACTGTTACTTGCACTGCTGAATG
The DNA here is from genome assembly GCF_949748355.1 of Melanostigma gelatinosum. Taxonomy (NCBI): domain Eukaryota; kingdom Metazoa; phylum Chordata; class Actinopteri; order Perciformes; family Zoarcidae; genus Melanostigma; species Melanostigma gelatinosum. Next base: position 14,837,813 of record NC_136635.1, read on the forward strand.
TTTCATGTGTGAATATTAAATAATTTAGCACTGTGTGAACGTCGGAGGGTAAACTTGGCTGGTGAAATGCCTCTCCGAGCTCCCGTAAGAATACTAGACCAGCCGATTCTCATTCCACACACAGAAGATCGCATCTGGGTGGTCTTAATGTGTGCTAAAGGGGCCTGCATCCTCCTTAATCAGTTCACTTAAGTGACGACAACACACAGCAAAACACTTTATTGGCTGTTAGCTTGGTGTGTGGTTTGGAGATGCTTCTGTTACGCACCGTTTCTCCCTCAAGTGTCTGTTAAACAAAGAAATGTATAATCCACTTTGTGCTTCTTTTGAATTTTCTTGTTTTTTTATTTGACTTTTTCTCTTCTGTTTTTTTTAACGGAGGTGTCTAGTCACATACAGGTCTTAGCAAGAAAGAAAGTTCGAGAAATCCACGCTGCCATTAAGGTACGTCTGGCTTTGCCCAGTTGCAGGGGGCTTTTCATTGCCATGGTTACAGGCTCTTCCTTTGTTTTCCTCCCCTCCCCTCCCCCGCAGGTGTCTAGTCACATTCAGGTTCTTGCCAGAAGGAAATCTCGTGAGTTTCATTCCAAGCTAAAGGTATGCGCTTTTCTGCTTTTGGGCTTGTTGGTTGCTGTGAGACTTGACTTCCTGTTTCCCGTGGTGACAGAGTGAATGCCCGGTGCTCTGATTCCTGCTGACCCAAATGTCCTGCTGACTGTAGGCTGTTCACACTTTATAACCCCCTCCAACTTCTCACTCCAGTTTCTATTTACCCTCACTGTGACATGCTGCCAATGTCCTGTCTGCTTGTTTTCATCTACATTAATTCACTTTTCTTTACGGGCCTTTATGCGTCATACCCAAGACTTATTATAAGAATAGTAAAGACATTTTGTGTTAGTAAAAAATTATAAAATTGATTATTATCAATCACTCTTGAGTGGTCTTTGAGCTAAATGCTATCACCATCATGCTAGCATGCTCACAAAAACAATGCTAACATGCTGATGAAAGCAGGTATAATGTTTACGATTTAATGTTTTATCTGATGGTGGTGCTAAATGATAAGTCAGAGATTCATCACAGGTAATAATAATTCATCCTAAAGGGGACATGAATGTTTGTACCAAATTTCACGACAATCCATCCAGCAGTTGTTGAGACAAAAGTCACAGATGTCGACCTCATGGTGGCGCTTGAAGAAAAGTCTCAGTCTGAGGATTCATCCTCTGGAGATCATGAATATTTGTACCAAATTTCATGTCAATCCATTTAAAACTTTCAGTCTGGACCTAAAGTGACAGACCAAAAATAGATTGTGATTCCTAGAAATTGTTAAGAATAATGTGAAATATATATATTTATCTTTGTATCGACCTGGTTTATTTACTGGTTAGGCTCACATTTTTTAACTCTATATTTGTAATAATTTAGTAAAATCACAATCGAAATGTTTAAATGTCGGGAAGCATGCTGGCATTGGCTGCTGGTGAGTGGCCGAGAGCTGCAGGTCCAAGGATATCGGTCTGATGGCTGACTCTCGCTCTGCTCTGCTTTCTTATTCCTCCTCCTTCCTCCTCGCAGTGCCGTGGCCGTCAGCCGCTTTCCTTCCTCCCAGTTCAGATGTCGTCATTTCAAAGCGTTCTTGTCAATTGTTAAACAATAATGAACTCTGTTAAAATCACGGTGGAAAGCTTTTCACAATGGCAGATTCAAATGGGACAAAGGCATTGTGAGAGCAGCCATCTTGAATAATATTGACCTGTAATTTAAAGTATCTCATGAAGTAATGCTTGTGCATCAAAGGACTCCCAACCCATGTGCCATTTTCTTCTTTCCATGGGGAGACGACTCCATGTGTTGACTTTCACCATTTGCTCCAACACAAATGAATGACCCCATGCGTGTGTGTGTGTGCGTGTGTGTGCGCGTGTGTATTTGTGTGTGTGTGTGTGTTGAGAGACAGCAAGACTCAGACAGGCAGCTTTGCCTGGTCTTTCAAGGGCACAGGCGGCTGTCTGAAGAACAGCAGACATCTTTTGTATGAATCCCTGTCTTTTCTCATTTAAAGCAAATTAGAGTGTTGGAGCAAAGATAAATACAAGTGTGCCCTTCATTTCAGGGGGCGTCAACGAAAACCTGCTGTTTCTGGTCTCGACTGGCATTTTTGTGAAATTACCGTCGTTCTGTTATTGTTCTGTTGTTTTGTCTCGAGTGATAACTGCTGATCAGATTGTGAAAATTATAGAGAGCAAGACATTCACCACAGAGACCAAGGATAATTTGTAATAATCCTTTGTTATTAAGTGTGCATTGCACATTTTGTGTTGCGCTGTGTCAAGAAGGCTTGACATTCACAAATGAAAGTGTTGTTTTTCTGATGTTTGTAGGTAACATACTTTTCCATGCAGACTTAAACAACAGTTTTGTTGATAAATGTTGAATTACTCACAATAAATGAATTGACAACAAAACCCTGTTTCTTTGCATTTAGGTTACAAACATGGTAAGTATTCATTTTCTGTTTGTGACGCTGTCTTTGCTTTCATTAGGGCCTGCTTTGTCCTTCGGCTGCTAGTTTTGCATTTGTTCTCCTGCCATAGCAACACAGTAGACGCTGCCCAGTGTTTTTTTTTCCAGTTTAGTGGTTTCACATTGTGTCATCATACTATTATCATACTGTAGCTTGACTCTGCTCCATCAGCATCTGTTGCCAGCATGCTTACCTTTAGCTTCTGCCACCAGTGAGTCTGCATGGGTTTGCTAGTGCGTACGTGTTGCCCAGGTGTGCACAGGGGTCTCAAACTCATTTTCACTCCGGGCCACATCAGCATCATGGCCCACAAAGGGCCGGTTGGAAATGTAACTACTCGTAACATATTGTTAAATAACTCTCTGCATTCACAGTTTAAAGTAGTCTTCAATGTGCTCACAATACATTTCCATGTTAAATGTCCAGTAACCAGCCAAAGAGCTGCTTCTATGACTGTGTTTAAGTATCTCATAATTTTGACTTCAATCTCATAATTTTGACTTTCAATCTCATCTTTTTGACTTTCTATCTCATAATTATGACTTTCTATCTCAGAATTTTGACTTTCTATCTCATAACTTCGACTTTCTATCTCATAATTTCGACCATGGGGATAGTTTTATTATCAAGTCTAACTTTAAAAAACTAATTTTTACTTTTTTTTTGTGCTGGCGGATTCATAAAATGATGTGGCGGGCCGGGAGTTTGAGACCCCTGGTATACAACTTTGTAAATGCTCATTAACAAAGGACCATATCCAAAACAACGTGCAATGTGCAGTGCACTTCTGCAAGCTTATGATTAAGCATGACCATTTACCATTTACAATTAGATATTTCCTGATAATTAAAAAAAAACACTTGTCCAAAGATTAAAGAATAAGGAACTAATGAGAGAAGTGAACGTTTATTCACCAAGTAGAACTGGTTATCTTCAGTTTTACTTGAGACATTCTTGACAATTTCGAGATGTGTTTTGACTTGCAGACAAACGCAGCCGTGATAGAAATGCTGCTGAATGAGTTTTTGAAAGTATTTTAATGGTAGATTAGTCAACAAGAAAACTTCTGTGTCAGTGCACACCACAGCTACTGCACTGTATATTGGAATTGAATTGTCCTTGTTCAGCACATTCCTGTAAAAACACTTATAGTATGTGAATAGCGATGCACATGCATCTTCATTTAACCTGCTTGCCGTTTACTGTTGTGAGAGTGGTCCGTGATGCTCTTAGTGTGTTGTTTGGAGTCTGTTTCACCCACCTTCCCCTTCTGTGTGAGTGGTAAGCCTTTTGTGACTGCTGTTAAAGGACCAAGCCGTGAAGGACAAAGCCCTCCAGAGCATGGCCTCCATGTCCTCGGCTCAGATTGTTTCTGCCACGGCTATTCACAACAAGCTGGGCCTGCCAGGCATCCCGCGCCCAGCCTTTCCTGGAGCAGGGGTAAGAGCCTTGTCGGCACCCCTCTATTGATCCATCCTGTCCAGCTTCACCCAGGGCAGCCATGGGGCCAACCACCCCGCCTCCCGCGCCAAATCACATTACACACCCCAGCTTTGCATAACTGCTACTATCAGATAAGCGCAATATCAAACGGAGTGATAGTCAAGATAACTACATCCACTGAACATGGAGCTGTGACACATTTTGATCGCAATTGTACGTTCTCTGTTGTTTGTTTTCTATTAATATATGTAATTCTCCAGTTATGGCAGGGTATGTTATCGGCCGGTCAGCCAGGATCCTCACAAGAGTAAGTATCGAACTTCATAAAAAGAGAACTTCACAAAAAACTCAACGGATCAAAGATAGTATTTTTATGGGTCTGTCATTCTCTATTCCAGCATTAAGCCTTTCACCCAGCAAGCCTATCCCATCCAGCCAGTCACAACAGCCATTTCAAGTAAGAAGTTACCTGATTAGAAAGCTATGAAGGAAAAAATATGACCCAAAACGTACATCATGTTGTATAATTGCTGAATTTGAAATATTGGAAATGCAACCTCACCCTTTGGTTATTGGACAAAGATCCAATAACATGCATGACATAGTACAATGTGCTAACTATTGACTGTGTTCAAACTTACTCCATCTCCACATGAGCATTTCCCTGCTCGGTAAAAAGCATTTAAGATATTCTTAGCTGTTGAGTCTGTTCCTTTAGATTTACTGGGGAAACTTGGCAGATTGTCTAGCTGAAAAACCAATGTGTTGATAGAGAGAGATTAAAATGCTTGGGAGATGGCAACAACAATAAAAGCCTGTTTTATTGAGGTTGATGCCCAGAAATGTCCCAAACACAGCAAAATAAGAAAATACAGGCAAGGGACTCTGCAGATACAGACACCGATTATTGAGAGGGATATTTATGTATGAGTCTTTACATAGTGCACTCATTCTGCCTTTAAGGTTCGTCAGCAGCGAAAGTTAATTTAATTTTAATTTTACATTTGTTATGCACATAATGTATTTTTTTAAATCCTGTCATTCAACACATTTAACCTCATTCAGAAACCACTGATTTATTCTTACCCTTGTAAAGTGTTTTTGTGATTTAGGATTGATTGTAAATACTGAAACCTGTGTAAAAGTTGAAAAATAAGCATTCAAAGATACAGTAAGGATTCATTTCACTTTATTTTTTTTATCTTTTGGTTGTGTTCCTTATTTCTTGTATTTCCTGGTTGTACAGTTTGTGCATTTCTGGGCATTTTTGATTTAAGTAAAGAGGACTGTAGCTAGAAACAACATCAGGACAAACCTGACCGATCAAACGATATCTCTAATACGAAATAAGTTTTATTCGTTGTCTTAAATTAATCTGGCTGTACTGTAAAACACCCCACAGACAGGACAAATGTTGTGTTATTGTGGCGTTACTGCAGGTTACGAGTCCATAGCAGCTCCATCTCCAACGGCACCAGCATGGCAGGGCCGCTCCATCGGTACATCTAAACTCCGACTGGTGGAGTTCTCCGCCTTCCTAGAGCAACAAAGAGACCCAGACACAGTGAGTGGAGCGTTAAACGAAAGCATGCAATATCACTATCTCTTGGTGTTCATTCCCACCTCTTATCATCCAGTCCTTTCCTCTATGAACACACTGGGACCTTTTCCCAGGCAGAAAGTCAGCTGAGAGGAGGCCAAAACAAGCTGAGAGGGGAGAAGCCTGGCCTGTAGGGACACACAGCATGACAACCTGCAGAAATAATGAAGGACTGTATATTAATCAGTCCCTTAAAAGGCATGCAAAAACTATTTACGTGGCAGACGTCAGCTCAGCCAGACGATCCACAGACTCACAGAGCGTGAGTTGAGAAATTCAAGTCTCACATTTCTTGTTTGCTTTAGCAATTTTTTTAATGTTTGTCCACATTTTCCCCGAGCACTTCCTTTTGTTATTACTACGGCATGACAACAGCCATTAATCTTACATTCAGCTCGATGCTGAAATTGTTGCATTTGCCCTGAAAGGCTACACGCTGGAGAGGCTGCTCTGCGAGCTTTTAAACTGAAGTGCAGTGCCACAGCGTTTTCATGCGGTCACGACGAGGTCAAAGAACCTCTGAAGATCAAATGTTATTCTCTGATTTGCTTCTCTTTCTGCTTTTTGCTATGCACCACGGGTTTCTCGGGTTACCAGACCACAACATTTATTCTCTTTGTTAAACCAAATCCAAGTATTCTCCGTGGAAAAGTTGATGAAATAGAGAAAACATATTCTTTCAACGATAAAGCGCTCATGTTTCATTCCATATTGTCAATTTAGCTTGATTGTGGTTGCATTCGATGCATAAATGTTGCTTTTCATGTAAATTAAGCTTTGTGATTTCATGGCTTTCTTGCTTATAAAAAAAAGTCTCAACTTATCTGCTTATAGGATTTGGGTGAAGCAGTCTGGCGTTCCTGTTTTGGGTTATAATACATATTAGGGGATCAGTTTGTTTTTGGCTTTAGTGGAGCAGAATGATATTTCCTAATTTGTACATCATAAAACCATGCAGACAGCCAGATAGAAAGCAGTGTTGCGTAGGCTTATTCTCATGAGGTTTTATTGTTACCAATCTGATTCTAGCCACCTCGTTTATTACGGTGGTTCGTTTGTCAGAATCGGCTCATTTTGTTTCAGTAAACATTTCTGTGTCGATGGCTCTCTTGATATTGATGCACAGATCATTTTTGATATAACGTGAAATAGAGCACCGCATTTTAAAGTGTGTTTCTAACCCTATTCATCTATTCTTTCAGTACAACAAGCACCTATTTGTACATATCGGACAGACAAATCATTCCTACAGTGACGCCCTGCTGGAGTCTGTGGACATTCGTCAGATTTATGACAAATTCCCAGAAAAGAAAGGAGGACTGAAGGAGCTATATGGAAAAGGTCCCCAGAATTCCTTCTTCCTTATAAAATTCTGGGTGAGTGTTACAGCCACAGGATTGATAAATAACGTATATAAAATGGCAGTGTTACCAGCTGGATTGTATTTTTTCCGCACATCAGTATGAATATCATTGTGAGATGTTTGATGGCAGAATCAGGAACATTCAGCTCAGGTTCGTCTTTAGTGATTGGGTGTAATCAGTCTACACAGAGGAGATTGCTCTCTTAATGTTTGCAGAATGCACTCGGCTATATTTGGACTTGCATAGCAGGAGAGCGTTTGATCAAAGCAGTCACTAATTCAATGTAATATCTCCAAACAATGGAGTGACCTGGTTGCACTCCTAATGGCTGTTTTAAACATTGCATGTATTTCCTCCCCGATGCAAAATGCTAACTAGCGGCAGCCAACAAAGTGGGACCGTCTGCACTTGGACCAAGTCCCCTCAAATTCCTTTTGAAGTGACCGACCAATCTAAATTTCAAATGAACGACAGAATCTGCACAATAATGAATGTATAACTGCTTTGCTTAATGAAGGAGGAGAATGTTGTGGGAGGATGTCTCCTCTTTTTGAATCCATAATGAACAGGATGCTCGGGGCATAGAAAGGCTGCACTCCGGGAGTGGACCAGTTCGACCTTGTTAATCAGTCTCTGAACGTAACTTCATTTAATCCTCTTTAGAATCTCGTTTCCAATATGGAGACATTTACATGCTTCTTACATGCTGCCGAGCTGTTTTCATTTGATATGTACAGATGCACCTGTTTAATCTCGACCGCTCTTGATGAGACAACGACAAAGAAAATGAACATTTTTAGATTCCACATTTAAACCAAATTCTTCCTCTAAAAGGCCAAGTACAGATATTTCTATTCCATCCTGTGTACAGCATATATGTCATTTATGCTAGTCTTCATAGTGTGTTGTCTTTGTAGTTAGTTCTTTAAGAAACCACGAGTTGGAAGAGACCAAAAACAGAGCAAAATATGAATGCTACATTTGCTCCGTAAATGATCGGTGTAAATAAGCCACATCAACTTCAAAGGTGATATGTCAACGTTGTTTTCACAACTTGTTTTTGCTGCTCTCAAGTGGTAAAAGATCAGAAATATTATGTTGCAGGTTCAACAAAGAGAGCATTTCTCTTCTTCAAAAACTAAAGATCTGTTTTTGTTTTCTGGGGTGTTCCTTGAGTTGTTTAAACATCATCAGCTGTTTTGTTTTCAGCTGTGAGCAGCTCCTCTATTATCTTTGTGCTTTGCATTGTTGGACAGTAATGTGCATCAACTGCACATTTAAAGAAGCGGGTGTTTAGAGGACTCTTCATTTACTTCATTTTGTCACTTTTCCAGTGTGAACAAACTACATGATCAAAACCTGCTCACAATTAGTATGTGGTAAAAAATGGACCACTTATTTATCCGCTGATGTTTGTTTTTTTGCAGACATTGTGGTGTTGGTGTATATGTCAGCCTATAACGAGAAGGTGCAGAACCAAAACGCGAAACTAGGTTTGAGGTCGTATAGAAACAGTCTCTATTACATAGTTTGTCCACCAGAGAGCGCTGAGTTCATTTTTAAACTGTAAAATGTTCCGCTAATGGATTTTGGTCGTAGAGCTTTAAAAGAAAAAATCAGTCCAAGGGTTTTCATATCAAGTTAGTTTATTTATGTTTTAAAAAGTGGCTGCATATTATCCTTTTAAAAGGTCCATTGGGTATGTTACAGATAGTCCACATGAATGGGCATTGCAGATATGTATTCACTGTGATCCTTGATAATTCATTGTTTTAAATTGGTTGTTACCTTCTAAATAATGAATACACTCACAGGCGTGTTGTTACTTGTTATATGAAAAACCTCACACATAATTACCAGAATCACTTTTCTCCGGTACACCTTGTCACCATTGTCACTTCTAGTATTTTATTTCACCCTTTGAATACAACGTGTTTCCCTCTTTGCACCGTGGTTTTGTGTGTTGTTTGTTCCTGTAAATCGAACACCTAAATACAAATATTAATTGCCACAGACTGCTCATTTTTATGTTCCTATTTCTCCCAGGCGGACTTGAACTGCAACATTCAAAATGATACTGGATCTTTCTACGGAGTCACGAGTCAGTACGAGAGCTCGGAGAACATGACCATTACGTGCTCAACAAAGGTCTGCTCTTTTGGCAAGCAGGTGGTTGAGAAAGTTGAGGTATGAACTCAAGTCTTTTCATCCTGGGAATCAGAACAATGACTAAAATATGTGAATAACTATCTACACTATGCCATTATATTTTTAGGCATCATACCATTTTAATTATTTCATTTTTTCTCATTTTCCTCAGACTGAATACGCGCGGTTTGAGAATGGACGCTTTGTCTACCGGATAAGCCGGTCTCCCATGTGTGAATACATGATCAACTTCATCCATAAACTAAAACATCTGCCAGAGAAATATATGATGAACAGCGTGCTGGAGAACTTCACTATCTTATTGGTAATCATCACACTGACCTGAGTGGGCGAGATCCCTCTCCAGGACTCGCATTCTTCTGCCTCTCTTTGCTGTCAGGGTGGGTTGGTGGGTTGGTGGGCTGGGGGGGGGGGGGGGGGGGGGTTGACTGGGCCTTGGGATGAGTTCCTCTCGTTGTTCTTGCATTGTTCTCATTCCACATGGGATGAAACTCAGTGTGATGAGCCTCATTATCTGCAGGGGAAAAGGGAGGATAAGAGGGGGAGAGAAACCCCCGTTATTAGCCATCACATGGGGTCTTAAAGTGTCATTCAGCACCCCAGAGAGAGCAAAAAACAAATAAAAAGATAGGCATGGATCTTTACATGTGGCGCAACCAAAGCCCAAAAGCACCTTAAAAAGGTTTGTAAGATTTATATTCATTCTAGCCTTAAGAGGTGTTTCTCCAAGGCATCATGTTGGAAATAATCACAGTAGATTAATGAGCACCTCCTCTCTGATTTTAGACTGTCTTTAAAAGCTCTAAAATATTCAGGAGGAACGGAAACTGACACATATCCGTGAAGTAATGGTGTTTCTACATCAGAGGGGGTTGGGGAGACACGTGCTAAACATAGTGCTTCTGACGGACGGGGAATGCAGGTACAGTCATACAAACTGTATGCGAACAATAATATGTTTCTTAAATATTAAAGCATGTTAACATGTTGTTGTAGATACCCAACATACAAGTATGAACCTTGTTTTACCCTTTAACTTCCACCCAGTAACTGAAAGCTGTAGACTGCTGACTGCACATTCATTTTCATACTGAAGGATTCTACGTTTAAAACATTTCTGTTCTATCATTTACCACATTTATTCTTTGTGATCTCTGTATTTGTGAATATACAGAATGTACTTATAGACAGTTACATATGTCAAGTTATTCAGTATTATCTTCAACACCAAAGAGAGTTTGCATTGAGAAACTCAGGGTTATTTCGGAAACACGTAAAAGTGTAACGTTAGAGGTTTACAGCGTTTAAACAGCGTTTTTTTTTACTTCAACCCCTCCTTGAATACTTTCACTTCAACACTAGAAAGTGACCGTCTGGTTTCTTGCAGGTGGTGACGAATAGGGACACCCAGGAGACACTGCTGTGTATGGCGTGTGTGTTTGAGGTTTCAAACAGTGAGCACGGCGCCCAGCATCATATCTACAGACTGGTAAAAGAATGAGAGGCTCCGAGCCCCCCCCCCCCCCCCCAACCCCCCTGTTTTCATGGACTTACCAACCTCAAGACAAGTGGCAGTGCCTCTACCTGAAAGTCACACCTACAATGCTTTTTGGTCATGGTATCAGGTGAAGACAGTTGTTATAAATTTGTTTTAATATAAAGTGTTTGTTATTTGACTGCAGCTGTGAATTGCGGTACAGTTGTTTTATGTTTCAATACGAGAATTCTTGTTTAAAATATGTTGAGTTGGTCTCTGTTGGGTATAAATGTGGCCGTTTTTAAGGAATTTACTCGATTCATTTGGTCAATGGAAATATGTGTGTCGTCTTCTTCTGCTTTGTTATGTGGATTGAGAAAAAAAAGGATGCTGGCCTTTTCTTTCAGCGGCCTGATGTGGCCTGTGTAATATGTTTGAGTGTGTTTCGTGCGTCTGTAGTTCATAATTTGTGAGCGTACATACTGTAGATATACAGACATGCACCCACAGCCAATAGATTTTCCAAAGAAACTAACCTAACAAAACACTACATGGACAGTTGAAGCAAGTGGTTTTGAATATTGCAGAATTACTGCTATTTCTTTATAGACAACTCTGCTATCGGTCGTATATTTATCCCTGTTGAAGCACTCCAAGTCTTAGACACTAACAACTGAATTATTGCACTGAAAATACTAACAACATTTTGCCTGCATCTGCTTCCTAAATATAGGACCACCTGCTCAGCATTTCTGTGCTGCAAACAAGTCTGTTCTCTGTGACAACTGATGGGAGAATTTTAGATTTTAGACGGGTGAAAGTACTGCGGAAATGACTCAAAACATCTTGTCCAAAAGCACTTTGTTCCCCCGCCCAGACTTGCCTTAGTGATGCTTACTTTTTTTCTGTTACAGCTGTGGTTTTAAATAATCAGCACACTATAAATCACATGTAGACAGAAGGCCTTGTTCAGTACGCTGTGGCTTTGCCCCCTGAAAGGCTCAGAATACCATTCCACTCTCTGATGCTGGTGTGAAAACGCCCAAAGCAGAGTGGTGCTGCCTTCACGTTCACACTATGTTCACATGTTTCTGTGGCCTACGCCGATCCCGAGCCTTAAACATGTTATAGCTGTGAGAACTCCAAAAGATGCCCCTTAAACTGTGATCTCTACGCAGGAAGACTCTTTTTATGTTTGCATTGTGTAAGAAATTCACAATCCCATCTGCCAAAGTGTAGATATACAGTGCCTTAGAATACACTCTAACATTACCCGTTGCTTTGTTTTAAGTCTAAAATCAGTTTTGTGGATAAACAGTCAAACTTAACTCACTGCTATGTTACTTGGTACATCTTCACATCTGAGAAATGATGTTTCTTACAATTGGTACACTCCTAGAAACACAGTTTCTGTTGACGTTATTAAAAGGCAGTGCTCTTCTGTTGAAGTGTGCAAATTAAGGCTCAGAAAAATGATAACACGGTTATATTTTCCTCTAATGCTGTAAATGTTCCTAATATATCAGCCTTTTTTCTACGAGTGTACTATGAACACAGAGTGACTGCCTTTCCTGTCGTAAAAGACCAAAAATACAGAGATACAGTCAATCGGTTGTCCTGTTCTGCATGGTAGCAAGGAAGTGCCTTTGGTATAAAATGTCCAGCTTCGAAAAAGATCAAACAGAAATTACAAATCCAATGTTGCTAGACCAAAAATGAGACATACGTGAAACCAATCACCACATTGCCTTTTTAAAGGAATATTATGAAAGCAGGAGGAAAGCTGGTTACTGGTAAAAAACAACAACAAATAGATGAATTATATATTCATTTTCATTGATTTTGCAAATTATGTATTTGACGAAAACCCATTTCTTTGCTTGTGGTCAAAGACTGGAAGACCTGCTGATAACATGCAGGATGTCAACTCGTACGGACACCGCAGCTGTTTGCTCCGTGCACACTTGCAGGTTCAAGTGTTTTCAAAATAAAAATAAAAAGGTTTTTGGAAACATGGTTTCCTCTCTCTTGCATCCACGCGCTCGCACGATGTGAAAACAACACAATGGTACCTTCGACGATGCAGCAGACACAGCTGTGATGACACAAGCTTTTATAATTTATCTTTCAGAACGAAAAGGGAACGTTTATTTAATGATTATACACTACAAAATTGTACAACTTTTAATGTGGTTGAAGTAATTGTTTCCAAAACCTGTTTGAGATGCTGTTTCAGAAACTCATTTTTCACGGGTGCTAGTGTGGACGAGGCCGTTGAGGTTAATGCTTTTCACCATAAGGACCATAGCTACTCATACAATTATAAAGTATTTTAATGGAAGAAGCTCTAAATAATTGCAGACAATGTCTCTGGTGGATGCAGATAAAGTTCAATCAATCATTCAGTATTTTGCCACAGTCCTGTGGACACTGTGGAGTTGTAATAGGCTTTTTTTTCTTTACGTTTACGCTGTGTATATCTGTTCACATTTATTGATTACTTGGTGAGATGTTTTATTATTGTACTTGTATACAGTTGTACTTGGTTTTGTGATGACATCGTCTGTATATTGCAAGCCCAATAAGATGATATGATGTTGCTGCTGCACTGCTGGTACATTTTGACATGCCGTTTCAACACTCAAACAGCAGGACTGATGCCTTCGATGGCATGAATGTCTGGTGGACCATTTGAAGAGGAAAAAATGGACACATGAAAATAAATAAATCAGCCAAGTCGAGGAATCATGATATAAACATATCAGCAGTTTAGCTCTTGTTATTTGTAATTCTGTCGAAAGAGTAGGTACTGGTACCTTTTTGTTTTATGACCATTTTCAGATGGTGGCTTTAACGTGATTTTTCACATAGCTCACATGTAGTTGTCATACACACATTTGGGTTTTGTGTGCAGAATTGTTTTGTTTTTTTTGTAAAAAGGTGCTTTGTACAAAACGATATATCTTAGCTTTTCTTGGTACAGATGTGTGATATCTTTTCGTATCCATGACGGTAAAGTGTTGGAGCAAAGGAGAGAAAAGACGCTCTGCTATGTTTCCGTGTTCTGCATTTGGTCTTGTCTTTGCTCCGTAACATTTCGATGCCTTCTTGAGAATAGTTTTTTGTAGCTTTCTAGATACTTTGTATGTATACAATATTGAAGTTAAATAAATCTGAAAATAGATTGCCTGCTTTTTTTTTGTCTCTTCAGTTCAACATTCATGGTCCTGATCAGCAATCAGCACGGGTTGAGTATTTGCTGAGCAAGCAGTATTACATGATCCTGTTTGGACTGAGGCCCCATTGACCTCTTTAACTGCACAAACCTCCGATCAACAGTAGATGGAGCCTGTCACTTTGCTTTGTGTTTAACTGGCTGTGTTCCTGTTTTGCGTGTAAACAACTAATGTATATAATATTTTAATGTATACCACTCTAGTAACAGAAACCCTCATCAGAGGGAGACATTGTTTAAAAAGCAATGCACTGTTTAATTTAGAGTTTAATCCATGAGTTGAGGCACCAGTTAATATTATCTATTGTGTACTTAAAGTGCAGTCGCATAAATCATTTGAAGGAAAACCTTTGATGCTGTCATCTAAATATACTGAAAGCAGAAATAGTGAAGCGATCAAATACTAAAAGGCTCAACCAATAATTATTGAGACCCTTTTCAATGACAAGTATCATAAGATATTGTGTTTGTCAACTAAAATATGTGTCTGTTTTCCTGCTGTGTTTACAAACATGGTTAAAAAGCAAACCGTCAGATAATATTGGAATTATAGCAGCTTGTTCCTGTGGGTTTGCAGTAAAGCTTAAGAGGCAATAAAGGCTCTGCCCAAATGGGAGTTCACGTAATTCTAGAGGCACGTGAAAGGACTCAAAACCGAACGTTTCGTTCTGGAGGATATCTGATGAAATACTTGACAGATTTCAATAAAAAGAGGTGCCAAAGACTCTATAGCACCAGTGTGGTCCTTTATAAATCACTTTACACTAATAACTCCTGAATTGCAATTGTACAAGCAAAATGATTGATTCTGGATTATGTAGTTCAAGGCCGTCTTTCATGTGCACATATGTGTGTTCGGAGTGAGCCGACGCATTGTTATGGCATTTTACTTTAAGGTTGCACTACACCAATACGATGCCTTCTAATGATAGGGTTGTTAATCCTTTTCAAAAGCATTTTGGTATATTTGTTGAAATTCTATTTATAGATAGAGATCAATGAATCGGTATCTGGGCTTCCGCTTAGCCTGAACTGATTGGACGGACACCTGCTCGTCTACCGGCCTGTCAGTAGTAGCCGTGTTTGTGGTTTACGTTCTTGTGATAGTTTCGGTGAGGGACGAGCTGTCAGTGTGGCCGACTCAGTGACTTTCTCGCTCGATTTAGTGACATTTGTTTGGTTTGGAGCTATAGTGTTGCCGGCGTTGCCAGCTTACCTTGCACAGCAGCTATGTTCTCGCAACGTCATGAGATCACACCACAATCAGTGTAACAAACCATCTGGTGGGTTCGGAAAGCTAGTTCCATTCGCAAAGAGTTGGCAACACTGGGCTGCGTTTTTTTGTTTGGACAATTTTTTTCAATCTATCTTCCTGTTGTTAGTTGCTGAATATTAACAACCATTCAAATCCAGGTAAAGATTGAATACACTTCATTTTAATGAGACATGACAAATTTAGAGGATTGAGTGCTTTCAGGTTTCAAATTAGTTTCTTTGGCTCTGGTCCAAAAAGACTGCAGAGTATAACAACCACTACTGACTTTCTCTCTCACACACACAAGGTAATCATCTTCAGCCTTAAGCATGAAACCAATCGTATATATTGTAACATCACAAGTTGCACGAGCAAAAGCTGGCACACCTCTTACACAAGAAGTGTATAGTACATGGTCTTCATACGCCTCAAACAAGCCTCCTGTGGGGACACAAGCAGCAGCCTTGACAACCCCAAAAAAACCTCAGGATATCAGGTCTTTCTTGAAGACAAAGGTGAGCAGCAATGTGCTTTTGAAATATAAGTTCATGCATTCAGGACTCACCAACGCCGAAATCTGAAAGGGTAAATGAGACGGAAAAAGATAATGAACTAAAAGCTAACAGGCTCAAAATTATAGAATTTTAAATAGACATCCCTTTCCTTTTAAGCACATCATCACAAAATATCAAGGACGGACCAGGCGAAGCAGCACACTCTTAGCTGACACTTATACAACATTCAGTTAATACTCAGCCGTTGTTCTTTGGCGTTTCTAACCCCCGGGTCACTACAATCTAAAGGTCTCATTTACACAATCAAATATCTGTCCCCTCCCACTCAAATCAACAAAAGCAAACTAACCCTGAGTGTTCAAATCATCGAACACAAAAGTGTAATCCAGCAGGTCACCTCTGATCCACTCAGATCTCTCAATGTGTTCGATTAAGTTTCTTTGTGCCTCTGCCACACAGCCTTGGCGACTGCAGGAAGCGTCTGCGCTGCAATAAACCGATTTGCTTTTCTTCTTCTGTCTGTATTCATATGACGGTTATTCATTGTTTGAAATGATGTCGCACCGTTGATACTTTACAATGTACAGAATCACAACCTGCGGTTCAAATTCAAGGGTCAAATACAAATAAAGTTTCCGAAAGAAACTTAAATCTTAGAGCCCCTTTAAACACTATTTTTTATGTTAACACCATCACATTTCATTTCTCTGTGCAGCTTTCACAAGGAGTTTCTTTTAAAGGTGACATATCTGCATATAAAGTCAGTCAATGTCAACTCAGTAAGGAAAATTACAGTGAGGCCTGGAGTTACAAGTCAGTCTGTCACACAAACACAGTGCACGTTGTCAATGTGTTAACATTATTTATTTAAGTCCTTTTAATAATGTTAGGTCTGCATCTTTTATTTTTCCATGTTATGTGTTTTCATTTGTTAATTTGACTGTTTTTCTTTTTTTATTCATTCTCTTCCCTTTGCTAATTTGCTGGCTTACCTGTGGTGCTGATTCATTTTACTTTAGCCAGCTTTTCCCTCGTAAAGCAACATTGTTTTCAAACGGTGCTGTATAAAGTTTATTATGATTATATTTATACAATATTTATATTGACAGCTCTGTACAGTCTGTACATTTGCTGTTTGCAAATGTACACAAGCTGTCGAAGAAAGTTAAACCAGATGTTTTCCTCGGGAGTCGGCAGACCAAACCAAAGTTAAAACGCCATGAATTAATTTTAGAAAATCTCATTCAGTTCAACAAAATATACTTTTCTATATTTTAATATGAATTATTTCCCACTGACACTGAATACTCAGGCTACTTTTTCTATGTTCTTAAATTGTTATGTTGTTTAATTTATGAATTCTAAATGTGTTGTGTTGTCCATTCAGTTAAATTTGAATACATGAATCCAAATTAAGCATTTTTGATCATAACTATGTTCATGATGTTTCAAACACTTATATCTGGATTTAAACGGTGCGGGGATCATTTATTAACCTATTAACCCCTTAAAGAGTATTGAATACAACCATCAAAAATCTCCAACATGCCACAGAAAATAATAACTGGTTGCTGACGCTTGCTGGTGGCAGTCATGTGATCACAGCAGAGGCAGTCTCGTGAGGGCAGGCCTTGATTTGGCCTCAGGAAAGTGCACAGAAGGACACATGGGACCCTCAGACCTTTAGCTCCATCAGCAATATCTCGCGTCCGGGACGCAGCGCGCATGCACACAGAGGAGATGACACGGCTACGATTTCCTCCAGAAATGCGGATTTAAGTCGATTTTAAAAAAACTACTTTTTTCTTATTTCTATTTCTAAGAAATACGGTTTAGCAGACATTCGTGATGGAGGCGGAGAAGAGTAAGATATCGGTGTGGGTCTGCCGAGAGGAGAAGCTTGTCTTCGGCATGTCAAAGCGCACAACCTGCGCTGATGTTGTCAAAGTGCTTCTGGAGGAGCAGAAGTCACAGCACGGCCTCGCCACAGCTGCACGCCCACCGTCCAACTGTATCGTGGAGAAATGGAGAGGTTTCGAGAGGATTTTACCGAACAAGACAAAGATGTTGCGGCTTTGGGTCGCGTGGGGAGAGGAGCAGAGGAATGTGAAGTTTGTGTTGGTGAAAAGCGAGGCGTCTTTGGCGAACCACGGAGCCCGGAGCGCAGAGGCGCGTGTGGTGCTCAGCAGACACAGCCCCTGTGTTACCAAGGGGACCGCACGGTCTCCCACGGGTGGCGTCCCACCCGAGAAACAGCGTCGGGTCGTCAGGAAAGCTTTCAGAAAGTTGGTGAAAATCAATACAAAGAGGGCGCAGAGAGATGCGTCCTCTGCAGAAAAGATGGAAACTTTGGTCCATCTTGTCATTTCTCAGGATCATACAATCCGCCAGCAGGTCCAGAGGATTACAGAGCTGGACGCAGACATCGAAATGTGCGAGGCAAAGGTGCATTTTGACAGAATGAAGAGACACGGGGTAAATTACGTGCAGGACACGTATTTAGTGGATGCTGCGGCGGCTTCCAGCCGAGATGGAGACAAAGTGTGTTCAGCTGAAACTCTTGCCAACTTTGAAGAGTATGTCCGGCAGTGTGAGGAGGTGGTTCGACTACAAGAGGATCTGTGGGAGCAGGAAGCCCTTATAGACATTTTCACGCTGCAGGTGCAGGAGGAGCTGAACCATCGCTGGATGCAGCGGAGGAAAGACACAGAGACCGGCGAGGGCGCACCATCCCCGCCCAATCCTGAGGCAGACACAGCGTCAGAAAACGAAATGTTTTTGGAAGAAGAGAGGATCAGAACTCAGCTAGAGGCGAGTTTATACGTCGGTCTGCGGCTCAACACGGATTTAGAAGCTATTAGGAGCGATTTAGAGCTGACCCAGGAGATTTGCGGAGCGAGGGAGAAGGAGATGAGGGATTTGCTGGAGAAAGTGCACACTTTGGATATAGAGGAAGGGACAGTCAGTGAGGAGAGATGTAGCCACGGGACAGATGATAAGATGGGGATGACGAGCACTTTGGAGAGGAAAAGCGAGTGGGTGGAGCAGGCCAGGGGTCTGTCCAAAGCTCACAGTGTGAACGACGACGACTCAGACACTGGCTTAAGTTCTCTGCACAGTCAGGACTCAGACAGCCACCCTGTGTGGGAGTCACTGGTTTAGGATTTATCTGACTGTTCATCAATTTTAAACATCCAGACTCAGGGATCATATTTACTCTGAAGTAAACATGGATGATAAACTTTATTTATCTTAGTTTATGGTGTTTTTTAAAATCTTTGTAAGGCACCATAACAATACTCACATATTCATTTATTTTTACAACATCCATTTAGAAACTATGTTTCTTTTTTGTTGGGGTAAT
This sequence comes from Melanostigma gelatinosum, assembly GCF_949748355.1. Classification (NCBI taxonomy): domain Eukaryota; kingdom Metazoa; phylum Chordata; class Actinopteri; order Perciformes; family Zoarcidae; genus Melanostigma; species Melanostigma gelatinosum. The sequence continues at coordinate 14,856,768 of NC_136635.1, forward strand.
AATACGTGTTAATCTCACCAAGAAAGTTGTTTTGACATAAAAATAAAAGCTGTTTTTGAAGCTTGACCTCATTTGTTCCTCTATTCTCTTCATCTTTTTTGGATGTTCGAGTCAGGAATGCAGAAAACCAATTTAGAGGTGATGCCAAAATCACTCTCAGATCATTTCCACAACCTCTGACGTGTTAATACACACCTCGGAGACAGCAGGGCGACACAGCCAAAACACAAAGTCAAAGGTCTTTAAGATATTTCTGCAGATTGTGAACAACAGCTCAGCGTTCACTGTGACCTAGACACTGAGGGATAAAGAAAACCTCTGAATCATTAAGTCATAATAATATCTGAAGTCTCAAGCAGAAACGACCTCCAACAGATGATAAGACATGTCACTGTCTGATACAGACACAGCATGAAAGCTGCATTGCTGTTGAACTATAGAGAGAGAAAATCATCTCACAGCTGAAACTTGTCAGTGAATAAGTCACCCAGAGTATGGGGACATCAGCAGCATCTCCACATTTTATCTGCCAGCTGCTTTAAAGAAAGAAAGACACTTCACCTTTCATTTCCCCAAATGAAAACAGAGTAAAGGTTGCTTCAGTCTGCCTACCTGCTCTTAAGTTTGACACACTGGCAACAGGAAGTGGAAGCTGCTGGCTGAAATCAAAATCTCTTAGGATGCTGATTGATATTGCCGTTGATTCTGGCCTTAGCGGATTAACAGTCCACATCACATACACTTTCTTCATCAGTGTCTTCTCTGTGTATTATACCGATTTTAAATGTGAGGAAAAGAGAGCGCTGTTATTGGATCAGTGCTCGGCAGTATAGTAAATGTATCGTATCAGGAGAGAACATTTGTATGAGTGCTTTTCCTATTAATAACTTAATATCCGGCAATGGGTTGTTAATTATTGCTGCAACAGTCTAATGTCAAAGAGGTCTGGCAGACAGTATTGTTTCCACACTGTATGATATGCATTAGTCTACACAGGCTCGTGTGTTATTCTGTCCAACAATGTGCTCCTAAGTTTAACACAAACAGGTTAATTATAAATCTGGTATTTAGTTGGTGTTGTCAAAAAAGTTCAGTGTGATTTCAGCTTTGTATCATGAAACGTGGTAGACTTGCTTTTATATTACTGCTGTTATAGAATTGGCAGAGCTGCACTCAAAATAGCACTGCGGCCTACAGATAACAAACATGCTCTGTTTATATTCAGCAAAGTACAGTACGTGACATCCACTGCTGCAGCCACTAAAAACACCTTCCATATGAAGTTAATACAGAAATAAAAACATGACTTCTCATTGTTGAATTGACTTGCTGTCTGTAAAGTTTCTAAGCACGGTGCTAAAGAATAACAAACATTAAAACAGTATCAAAAAGAGTATTGAGTTTCCGCCCTTGATAAACCCGCCCAAGTGCAGCTTTATACCCGAGTACACAGTGATAAGGGGCAACAATAAAGTATACATTACTACCTGTGCCCCAGGAGTTGTATGCCTAATACGTAATAGTCTGTTTTCCCAGTGTACTGTGTTACACAACGACGTGGGTTTGGCATTTTTCAGTATCATAATGATATTGTCACCCTGTACTTCACAGAGACTTTTTGTTTGCAAATTATTGAGAGGCAACTTCTTACAATCACTATGATGTGCAGTAGTCCAGTCATGTGCTTCAAGTTCTTGTTCACATTATCAGCAAAACAACACATTAAGTTAAAAAAAGGATGCAGACGCACATCGGTGAAAAAAGCGATTTAATCTGCAACTCTTGATGGTGTTAATTGTTTTGTCAGCAAGATGTTAAATACTTTATTCTTGGCCATTTGAAAGAAAATTGTATATATATATATATATATATATATATATCCATGTAAAAGCTAGTCGAGAACACGCACCACTCTGCCATTCGTGTGTTTTTTTACTTTTATCTCTTTTTGCTATATGCCTGCAATGTTTGAAATTACAACATTATTTGTATTGGTAAATCAGATGCAGAGAGACACATCAGATGCACTGATAGTTTGGACTCTAGAATATATGGGCAATAACATATTAAACTGTGGCTGGAAGTCAATATTATTCCCACTTCACTCACTCCGCCATCTCCTCACGTTGTCAAGTGACTGGACTTTGCAATGCCAGCTTGTGACAAACTGTATGTTATTCACGCTGAAAGGTATCGAGATGCCGTCCACATGGATAAACGTTGGCGATGAACTTGAGCCTTGTTAGGTTTTTTGAGATTACGGGAAAATGATAGAAAGCAAAACTGAAGCGCTTTAGTGTGCAGCGCTGCAGATAACTTCTTTGTGAGAGAGCTGCAAGCTGCTAATGTTGACTAATGTTTCCACATCTGCAGAGTTTCAGTGGCTGCAATGTGTCTGTGTTCAGTGACTCGTTTCTGTGTTGCTTTGCAGTCACAAAGAGATCATTCTTTAAAAGGACAAAAAAGGACACGATGTGTGCAGACAAGAGAAGAGATTGTGGGATGTGAGTTTTGGACACATCTACACCTCACTCTGACAAGTCATGGATTAGATTTATTGTGGCATACTCTGCAGATGAGATTCTTGTTTGAATTGTTTAGTGTAAACAATTTCTCAGAGCCGTCAACCCTAAAAACAGTCAAATCCTAAAGCTTCAGTTGACAAGTTGTAAAACAGGGAAAAGCAGGAAATAATCACATTGGAAGACCAGAAACTAGTGTAGTAATGTTTGAATTGTATTTTAAGCAAAACTGCTGTTGAATTATTAATTTGGTGTTGATTGACTTATCGATTCATTTACAAATTTTTTCTAACTGTCATGGATTGCTGATATTTTAGGTTTGACACATGTAACATCTGGCTGATTCAGGGCTTCAAACTTAATGATAACTGTCGATAAAGATAACATTCATTAGGATTGAGAATAATTCCTATCAAAGGAGAACACAGTATTATTAACACTGTTTGTTTATTCCCAGTAGTTACTGTGCACTCCCAGTTTCACTAGATCTGCAACACAGATGTCAAAGAACATACTTTCTTTTGAATGCAAGTGTCGACATGCTGTGATGCATCGTTTATGGCAGGTGAATTCGAAGGTGCTGTGCGTCCTCCTTCTTTAGACTACTGGTCTGGTGTGTTTATAAAAGCACACAGACCCTGTCCATAACGCACACAGAATAAACCACCTGCTGTGTTAATCTGCTGCCAGAGAAGCAGATGTGACCTCCAGAAACCCAACAGCTCCACACAGCAGGAAGTACATGACTACCTCCAAGCCGAGGCACATCTCTCCATCCTGTCAGCAGGTTGTAACCATCAACTGTTCAGAGTGAAGTGTTTTAGCTCCTGATCGATCAAACAAAGGTAAATCGCTTTCTCTAAATCACACTCGACAAGCAATTAGAAAGATTTTACTGCGCACAGCTCCTGTTTCACTGTCCACCGTACGAATATATTATGAACCTGAGTAAAAACAGGTTTCATGTTCATGAGGCAGCTCATATAGTCTCCAACGTGCTTTGAGATTCCGACAAACAAACTAATCAGCAGTTATCGAATGGTCTGTAGGGGAAGAGTTTAACGTACTGGTATTTCAGATGAATGTTTTTTCTTAAAGAGTGAGGCGCCTTGAGACTCAAAGACACAATGCATTCTCCAACCATGACTTTAACTATTGAAAGTGCGTGCTGCTAAAACCAAATTCTGACATTAAATCTATAAAGAAAAACGGTCTTAACACTTAAACTTGATTGCATATAATTAAACTCCAAGCTCTCCCAATAGGTTTACGGTTTCTTACTGTTGTCTTATTTGTAATTCATGTTGTGGAGACAATTATCCATATTGTGGACAATAAAGTTTTAATAGCTCTTTGTAGGTTTGAGGCCAAAATATCCTCAGTTTCTCAAAAATGTCCTCTCTGTCAAGGTCTGAAACTCAAAATGGTCCTCACAGAGATAGAAGTACAAGAACAAACACACACACACACACACACACCTATACAAGCCATCTGTGTGTCTTGAATTTAGGGCAGCATCATTGTCAAACAAGAGGATACTGTATTACTGCTGAACGGCAGCCTTCCTGCCTCTTGACACATAGCAGCACACTACTTTCACATGGCTCTCTGTTTTATTTGCCACTTTGTTACACAGAGGAACATAAATTAGCTTGACCTGATAGAAACAAAACCTTTATCTCACATGTGACAAGCACAAATGTAATAGGCTGCTACGTACTGTATTCCTAGAGGAAAACATGAGCACATTCTTTTGTCTTTTGTTTCAGAGGTGAAGTCTGTGCGGACTGGAGTGTTTCCCACATCACTAAATGGGGGTTTGCATAAATGTCTAGTTTTATGTGGAGTGTCCCCAAAACTCTGGAGAGGAAATTCAGGAATCTGAAGTGTCCTTCCCCAGAGCTTTTTGCTAAGCTGGCATGATTAAAGACACAGGATTGAGGATTGTCATAATATAATATTATATTATAGTATTTTCTCTATGCAGTCAGAGATTCTTGCACCCTGTCTAAAAGCCTATTTGTGTCCGTTATCACACAACTATATCCGAAATTCAGTCTTTTCTGGCATGTGATGTACAACTCACATCCCTATACACGCTAACAAAAAACCACGTCAGGCCCTAACAAAGGAAACGTCACAGTCTTTGTTCTGGGGTCATCACAGGGTTCACAGGTCATGTTATCAGAGGTTAAAGTCACTGAAGCGTCTGACTCTTTCTGCCGTGGGGGGTCATGAAGGTGAACAGTTGGGCGGTAAGACTCTTTAAGCAGTCGGGCTCCCTAACTCTGGCTCTTCATGGACAGAGCACAGGGTTTGATGTATTGGTACGAGAGAGAGAGAGATCGCAGCACGGCCACTCAATCATGATGTCAGACTTTCACATGTCAGCAGCTGGTGTGTTTACACAAACGCTGATAATTCAATTATAACCCGATTAGGGTAATACTCCAAAGTGTTATCTAAGCAGCAGGAAAGGAAAGCGTTGTAAGAGGGGTTACTGCTCAGCTCCATATATTGTCATATCTTGTTTATTTTTCTTGCAATATTTTATCTTTAACATTATATATACATTTTTCTTTTAAACCGATTTTTAAAACTTGTCCATTTAGGGTTGTATTCGAGGGCAGTGTAATTTGTATTAATTAGTGAGCACTAACAGAGAGACAGCACTACAAGGCTTGCATTGTAATCAATAGGTTATCCCCACTCAATAAACAGTGACCTGTTCATCTATGGTTGAATGTAAATAATGTTCTTGTTGTTGCCTGAGATAACCTTTTTAATATGTAAGCTTACACCATGTCTATTAGACTGCTACCTGCTTGTGATTGAGTTTGTTGTTACAAGGACATGCTTATTGGGATTTACACAGTTCTGTACATTGTTACCTACAGTACATTTCTGTAAAGCATTTTTGTTGGGCTATTTTGCCACTGTGTATATAGATAAAAAAATATTAATTAGATTAAATATATAACTTTCTCCCAGTTTTATGTGAACTTTCAACTTTTAAGACAGCCTCAAATGTTTTAGGCACACAAATGCCTCCGATATGTTGAAATATGTCAACGCCACTTCAAACTCGTCAGATTAGTTACATTGAAATTAATTATTTTTGCTGTCGTCAAAGCAAATTCCTTGCACGTCAAGAAAATAAAACCTTCTTTTAATTGCTCAACTGGCCAGAGTTCTCTAATCCCAGGAATGTGTCACTTTGTGTTCCTGTTGTTCCTTTGTTCGGCCTCAGAGAGTGATCCGCCATGAAGTCACGAATGAAGGTATTGACTCAAAAGCCAGGACTTCAATAACCAGCGTTGAGGTGTGAGCCGCTCAGAGAGCACTTGGCCTGCTGCTAACAGACTGGGGCCGGCAGTGTGCGCTCATTAGACCGCATTGTGCCGGTGGCAGGTGTGTTAATCCTGTAAGGCCGGGTGCTGACCCCAGGACCTCGCCTGTGGGATACTGTACAACCTCTTTCCGAGCATCTCAAGGCCTGTCACCTCCTGTAGGATCTGACGCAGCCCAGATCTGTCACCAACAGGCTCATTGCCCTCCAATAACCTTCCTCAGAGGAGCTAAATCACAACTAGTTGAGTATGTAGGGGACTTTAATGCAAGTCTTTGTTTACCAACTCTCATAAAACCACATTATAACTGGTGTCATGGATATCTAACTGCAATCTGAAAAAACGATTCAAAGTCTTTCATAAAGAATCAGATGCTTTCGGTGTAATTCAACTTTGTGAAAATCTCCTGAGGCAGGTACATCAGGAAGTCTTCAAGATTCATCTCATATCTCCAAAGCAGACAGACGCACTCTTAAAGCTCTCCAAACCAAGATTGAGTTTCCTTGTCACAGTACTAATACGTTTTTACAAAATCTTTGGTCTAACTTTCTTAATTTTATGATTTCTAATCACTATCAGTGATATTTAGTAAAAAATCCAATTCTATTGGAATTGTGTTTAACTCGCTATATAATAGTGCACATACACACATAGTAAGGTCAGAAGAGTAGTGGTTCTTACTCTTAACCTTTTTTCCTGATTAACTCAAACCTCTGACCTCTGTTTTTTCATGCAATGGAAATACATAAAGCCATTGCAGTCTGCCAACAATGCAGTGTGTAACCAAATGACAGAGAGCGGGTTGAGCCGATATCAATATTTTAAAATGATACTTTACCCCAAATCTATACTTTTAGAATCAAATACTTATTCTGTGACTGTAAAAAGGTAGTTTTACCACAATAAAACTTGTCTGTAGACAACTTGGATACCGTTACAGTGAATTCAAATGGGTATTAATCAGGTTTCCATGGCAGAAAAGTTGTCATTTATCAGCAAGGAAGTACATTGTCAATTGATCGACATAATACAAGCTGTCCAGTGGGGCATTGGGTTTTCAAAAGACGTCTAGACGTCTTGGTTACAGTTTTTCTCCATTGTTCGGATGCTTTGTTGAGAACAAAAGATCCGGCTCTGAGAATCGGTGACACATGTTTTGCAAAACAGCAAGTCATGCTCAAAACTCTATAAATGCAAATAACAGACAGATCCATGAGTAGTATGAATGTATGTTTATCTCTTCATGTCTTTCCTGTAATTTCCATCGGGACATCGATTTTCATTCACATTACATCCAACACTCTCTGTACCCATCAAAATAAACCTTGACATGGCTCTGCAGTGATGTCCATCGGAGTCCATGTTTGCTAATTTGCACTTAATGCAAAGTACAGCTGAGGCTGTACACGGACACTGTGAAATGAAATAACCCAGTCAGTATTCTTTTGGGCTGTGTAGATAAAACTAACCTGCGTTTCAGATTTGGCTCCTCTTCCTATATGCCACATGACGGTTTATTAGAATATACCGCCCCACATCTCCGCCCACGGCCTGAGAACCACCTTTGCAAAGGTGCACCATTTAATTCTCGCAATCAGAACAGACTGGGCTTTTTCGGGACGGGGGCTTAAAGAGACAGGCGCGAAAACAAACAGTCTGAATACAGGAATACACAGAAAGTATGAGAAAAATACGGATGAAATGTCTCCTTTAATGAAAGTGTATCAGGGTTTAGTGGAATGATACACCACATTACATCTTACTAGTGTTCAACAGCTCGTCTGTGGCAAAAGGTGTCACACCCATAAGTGATGAAAAGAGAGCTGTAAGCATATTACAGTTATCTCCTCCAACAACACACAGACATTCTCCTCTCGTGCAAAATAAAGGATTGCATGGGTGTGCTTGGTGTATCAGTTACAGAAAAACTCATGACGATGTCTGAGTGTTTCTGAAATTCACTGAGTTATCTTCCCCGCCATAAAAGTGAATGGATTCTGCTCAAGGCTAAAATCTTTTCTCTAGAACAGTTGCTGTAACGCCCCCTCTTTATCATGGGGAAGTTTGGTTTCACATACAATGGGAATGGATTGTGTTGCAGTACTTTTGTGGGTCACACCGTTTCTCCTTTCGAAACACACACATTGTGTACAGTGGAGAATGAAATCGGATCAAAAACAGCAAGGATGTGGAAAGTGTCTGATTTTCTTGCCCTTCCTCAATGCAAAGGGATATTTACACATGTTGACAGGAGCAGTTCATCTGGGGTACATTTCATCTTTTAACTTATAGTGTATGCATGTTGAGCACGCTATTACTTATTCAGATTGTTTTGAATCTCAAATAGAGGTTCTAATGCCATTATCAGTTATTAATCTGTCATTCAAATGCAGCAGACTATTGAAAATACACTGATGTGTTAGCCAACACATCAGCCAATGTGTGGATTACTGATTTGGGCTTGTTGATGACTGTGACTGTGACAATCCGGCCAAAACCAATGCTATGTGTGTGTGTGTGTATGTGTGTGTGTGTGTAAACCAGTTATGTGTCTGAAATCACTACCTAATCACTATATTGACTGTCAGTCATCTTATTTATTTATCTCTTTTTTATTATAGTTAGTTATTTTTATCTATTATATAGTGCTCTAAAAAAATCAAACAATGGAGTAAAAACATGGATAATACACTTACTCTAAGAATGCAAACATGACAGTTGAGCCACTCTGTCCCTGACAGTAGTGACGCAAAAGGGATGATGATTAATAGGTGTCTGAAATCTCACTATAAAAGTGTCTAATGTATCGCGAAACAGTGAATGAGGGGAAAAAGGGACGGACACACAGTCCTGGCCTTCTTTTACAGCAATAGATGTGTCTGAACCGTCTCATTGTCACAAACAGAAACTCTTAATCGTCACAATTTACATTGTAAAATAGTGATCTGACAACAGATACACAGAGTCTTGATACTTTGATCAAAAAAAATCATCATAGCGTACCATCATCAGACAATCAGAGCCCTCATTCAGTAGAGATTACTGGGTGAGTTAAAGCTGATTGTCATCAGGAAGGGAAAGTTTAAAGGTTGTCAATGAGTTCAGCCACTGTCAGCTTTATCATTGCTCGTCTTGCTCATCCTCTTTGTCAGAGCGCAGGGTTCATTCTGCCGCTATCGATAATCAATGAAATGACATGTCTCAGTGAGGATAGTGACCATTTACTTTGTGGAGACACTGGATAACTGTATATGCGCTCCAACTGCTCTACTTGAAAACAAGTTCAGGTTTCAGCTAAAACGTAACATTATAATCATAGTGATGATGTAAAAATTAGATTTTAAATAATTGTCTAAATGTGGCTTTACAGAATGTAAGCTCTGCTGAGAGGGTGAAAGCTCTCACACAGACGTAATTATTCCTGGACTGAAGCTTTTTTTCTTTCGCTGTTTTGAATTTCTTTTGTGCTCACAGCCACAGCAAAGCAGGAGAACACTTATTGTGATGTGATTGGTGGAGTCTGGCCTGAATAAGAGGCATGCTGATTTGCATTTAGAAACAGCTGACAGGAGCCCACAACAGAGTTCAGTCACTCTGTGTCTTTTGAGAGGAGGGCTGAAAGCTCTTTAGCAGCAGTGAGGTCACATCTCAAATGTAAATTGCATGTCTGGGAGGCTGGAGGCCTGCTCTCCCTTGTTATTAAGTATAATGAACATATGTGCACTTTCTTAGCTGCTCCTCATAATCACGGAGAACCTCTGAGTTGGTTGAAAAGATGTAGCTGCTGGTTGCTCATTAAAAACACACATAAGACTTGTTGGATATAAATAACTTATAATTTGACGCCAAGGGTATCATGACAAATTTGGTTTGTGCTGCCACTTAGTTAGTCCCTCATATTGTAAATGGTCTGCATGTTGATTTAAAATCTAAATGAACGAGATTCATGTGGATGAACTACATTTTACTGCTTATTATAATGTAATTAATACAAATTGATTCATTTTGTTTCTCATGAATCATTCTGTGCAACCAGACCAGTTTGATCAAGAGCATTTAGAGATCATTTTAGCTTTAGTTTGCATCTTAAATTGCACAAACATACTGTTGAGAGGCAAGTCTGCTTATATTTACTGAATCATTTAGTTGACAAAGCAGCTTTTATCTTAAAATTCAACACGTTACATATTGTTGATATGATATTGTTGCATATTGAAAAACAATTCATGTTTGGGTTCGGAGAAAAATGTGTAATGTGGTCATAGTTATAATAAACTAGTGCTGACAGTGAGTAGACGAGATGCAAACCAGGGTCTACAGTGTCAACGGCACTAAAGCAGAACATAAACAGATGTTGTACTTGATTATTTCATCTGATTTTAACACCATGTTAACCCTGCTGACTGAACATGGATGATAGAGGGTGTGTGGAGGATGTTGTGTGCAGTGTCAGGTCTCCGTGCATTGGCACACCAACAGCAGCAATGAACAACAAACCACATGCCTAAATAACCAGCAAAAGCACTGTAAGTCATATGTGCAGACTGAAGTGAGGTACTTGCTCTCTGATGAAATCTTGCTCAACAGCCTGGATTAAAAAAAAATCCCAATACAACTAATGAAAGCTTCGTCCATGTTTGTACCTTCAAAGACGACTCCTCACTCAGGAAAAAACCCAGTCTACTCAGTGAGCTAATGAAGAATAAGGAATTCCTGCCAGGAGAGCACTCTTGCACTCAAGTGCAAACCTCCCTGGCACGATAAAAGGCGGAGCCTATTTCGGTGAAAGGAGTGTTGTCATGGAAACCAGTCATCTGGACATCTGGGAAGCCAAACTGAACTCGGGGGCTAAAGGGTGACACTTAATAAGGGGACATGTTAAATGAAGTTTTCTTTTGTGTTATATTTCAAATTGTTGTCATGGGGGTTCTTCATTTGTTTAGACTGGCATTGATGTTATCTTTGATAAGTGTGCTGTACTGTCGATTACCAAAGGACAAACTGTAGGAGGACGTATGTGGACAGGAAGCAACGCAGCAGTTGCACCACATTCAAACCCCAGAATAAATGAACTCTGAAGACAATGTGGAATTTGACTAATTGTACCCTCTTATAGCATGCAAAGACAAGTCAGCGACTTAACTTTATTTTCATCATGAAACAGTTACAGTATTAAAACAACTACAACATTTTCATCGGCAGATTATTTAATCATTATAATCGATAGTTTTTTAATGTAATTAATTTGTCATTAATGGTTCATGGAATGTTGCCATTATACTAAAACTTGTCTTCTTCATGTTGCTTGTTTTGTCTGGCCAATAGTCCAAATCCCCCAAAATATTTAAATCTTAAGAATATTACATGGAACTTGAGAATATCGAACAAAAGTTGAGCATAATTAGAATGTCGAAAAAAGTCATAGTATAGTACAGGGGTCATCGATAGGTGAACCGCGGTTCGGGTCCGGACCTAAAACTGAGAGGTAATTGAGAATTATTGAATTTTGACAGAGCACTTCTATTTTAACCGTCGCAGCTTCTCTTGCCTTTACAGCACTCGATCAGGGGTCCAGGAAACACACGACCAATTACATGCGTTGTAAATTACATCACGCTGTTTGAACATGATTGATATCGTCGACATGAAGAGGAGCTTATGATTGTTCCACAGCAAGGCAGGTTCTTCACAGGTCACTCTGATGAAAGTAGTAGTGTTTGACTCGGTGTTTAATAAGACATAGAGATTATGGGATCAGATGGCCACTGGCTGCTTCTTCTCTCTGGCTGTCTAAAGGTGGGCCAGCCCTCTGAGAGATGGCACACTTGTGTAGCGGTAGTGAAGAAATCATGCTTTGGAATACCAGAAATCAGTAGCCTATGCTTTGAAGCTATACACTGATTATATACATGTTATTAATTAAAACAGATAATAACAAATACTTAAGTTGAAAGACACAAATTAATTTTGTTAAGTCGAATTATAAAAAAGGAAATGAGATGACTACAAGCATTTAGCTGTGGACAAAAGCATCTAGTCATAACATTTTGTTCTGATAAACCATGTGATTTAATCTTTAAATCAACAGCCACACAGTTTTCACCGATGTTACTTGGACACAGACAATAACAAGAGTTTAGTCATCATCTGATCTCAGTAGAAAGCCAGCCAAATTTATCAAAACCCAAACGTCCCAACATGCCGACATGCCAAACAATATTTTGTGCCTTATGACTCACTCATGACAGACCAGGGTTCATAAAAACAATCAAGTAATTATTTTAAGGCAGGACATTTTATGTAAGCTCAGTCTGTAATTGCAAGAGGAATATGGTTTTAGCTGGAGTCCTCATTTATTTTCTAAACAAATGTCTTTATTGACAGAGGCAACTGAGGCCTATGTGACTGAGGCAACAATTATCAGACACACACTCGTCATGCAGCTGAAATGCACCTAATGCTGCGTAAAACTGACATCATAACCACATTTACACAGTTATAATCCACAGCAGCAGAGCATCACGCCTCTTATTTGAAGGGTGTTCTGTTCATTTAGTCTCAGATTACTTTTGTCTGACTTGGACACTTGACCTTTTGTGCTGTTGCCTCGTCTCTGCTTTCACATTTTGTTGCTCTGTTGTTTTGTCGTTGTTGCTTTTCAAGCAAGACTACTAATTGCTTCTTGTAATGTTTTGGTTACAGGGTGCTGATACGAAATCTGAATGGATTTATAAAGAATATAGTAACGATATCACAATTCTACAAGATGCCTGGTTTGGCTCTTGTGATATACAAGATAAAACAGAATATATTAAATTTCCCTCCATGTTTTTACATACAGTTTGTCTGTAAAAATGGCAGGATAATAAGAGACAAAGTCTGTTTTGACGCCTCCAGCTGTGAAACGTCTTAAAGAATACAACAGAAAATCCAGTTGCCTTTGGTATATAGTATTCATTCTTATTTTTGTGTGTATGGCTTTAAAGATGATGAACAGCTGGGTGAACTTTCAAGGCTATTCTGTTGTTGTTTTTAAATCTAAATGAACTCTGCTCTCATATTTTTTGTACTGATTTGATCTGCTGAGCAAATCGAAACTGGTTCAGTAGTATATTCTTCTTCTTAAATGAAAGCAAACAAAATGTAATGTATTGTGGCAAACACTATAAATAACACCATGTGAGTGTTGAGTGTAATTAAATTACAGAAGAGCCTTTTATTTTAGGATTCAGAAAATGTTGCATGAAAAAAGGCTGCACATTGTCAATATGTCAACATGTGGTTCACTGACACTTTATCCCACAGGAAGAGCAGATGGTTGGATTGGGTTGGAGCTAAATAAGGTATAATGTTGCATGTTCACATCTCTCTGCCTGGACTATATTGAATTAGAAGACATCACAGCCTGTCCTCGCCCAGCTGGTGAAAACAGCTCAAAAGCCAAACAATCAGTTTTACATGTCACTTCTGAATCTATTCTTCTGAAGCTAAAAGACACCTGGTCATCACCAGATGTATACCACTTTTTGATTATGATGATTTAAACACTCACTTGACTCCACACAATATATTTTGTGACTTTCATGAAGCACTGAGGTTTAAGTCTCTCACTCGTCATTTTATTTTGTATGTCTGCCATGTGTTCTTATTAAAAATAAAGACCATAGTCACAGACGCTACCTGTATAACTGTTTTGCATTTGTTGTGTGACGCGTGCTAATGACATCAACTCTGTGTCCATTTTAATGCTGCTTGTTGTCTCGTCACTTACTGCACATACAATTCGAGGCTGTTCAACCAAGACGTTATCTTCTAAACTAAACAGGAGGGAGGAAGTGGATCTACAGTAATGCTGACGGTTGCAAGCACAAACACATCTTCCAAATAAATGTAATGTAAGGTAGCAGAGGTTGTGTAAGGAGTCCAGGGCGTCTGCAGCCTTCCATATATCGTTTCCTTAGATCTTAATAGATAGAGACATAGAACAGGTATAGTCTCTCTGGCACCATTACTCAATAAAACTGCATCAAATGAGAATAAATCATTCTTCTAATACCTTACTGATTCAAATTGTGAAGTATTGTTTCTGTTGAGTTCAAGTTTTATCAAAAATAATTGTATTTTTGGCTTTAAAAAAGACAGATGTTAAACCTGTTAGATAACCAGTATGTTGACTGTGGGGATTTTTCATCTGCTTGTTGGCACTCTACCGCCAGCATGTGGCGAGAAGAGACGATGCTGAAAGACTATTATCATGAGGTCCTACAACATCTATACATATCTTATGTTACTTTGATTATTAGGGTATTGAATATTTGTTTTACCTTTTCTCTCTTTTTGATCCCATGGCAATATAACTACAACAACAAAAACATCAGCTACGACTCGTTGCTGCTGCTACTAACAATAACAGCAATCACACAGTCAGTCGGAAAGACGGACTGCTTTCTGTTGAGATAGATTTTTCTTTAATGCCATTTATGAAGCAATTTCCCTGAGTTAAATTAAAGTAGAGGTTTGTTTTTCATCATTCAAAACAATTTGAATAAACCCTGCCTTGTGTCTCTTCTCAAAAGGCAGATATGAATCCCCTACAAGATTCACAAGGTATATCAACCCAACTGGCCTCTTCAATTATATACAGGGCTAGGGCCCTTCTTTTTCTTGTTTACACTTTTATTATACACATGGATCACTGTCTCCCTTTTGAATTGCTGTTGTTTATCCGGTCCAATCATTTTAAACTGTCGGAGTTTGTGGCGATCGTTAAAGCTGAGCCCCTTTCTGTGTTGCATCCTGCACGCAGGTACAGCACAAATTGTTTTCCCACTTGAAAAATTCATATATTTTTCCACTTTAGGTTGAGGAGGAAGGGGGATGACGATATTCATCATGCAGGAGCCAAAGTCCCGTCGCCTAGTTTCTGTTCCACTATAGCTTCTGTGAGTGCTTCAGTGAGTTTTCTCATAGAGGATTTCTACTATCACCCCCTCTACAAATGTCATGTCAAGTCAAATTGGTTTCTGTGCTTCTCAATTTGTTTGTGATTTTATTTGCAAGATGTCTTCTTGAGCTCTCTCTTCTACTGTAGTACAATGGTTCATTGGAAGGATTTTAGTAATTCGTGTCAAGTTCATTTCTGATGCATGAGTAAGTTAGAAACAATCTGCACCTAAAGAAATGCAATACAATAACATAATCACACAGAGACATTCAGTTTGATCTGATCAGCCAGGCTTGCTTCATGCTAAAAGTAAAAACATGCTAATAATCCTATAATGGGACCAACAACAACAACAAAAACAGGGTTCATGGTGTTCAGTAATATGAAGATGTTGGGATGGAAACTAGAAGGACAGAATTGGGCTTTAATCCCCAGAGCAAACAAAAAGCTCATATTACTGACTTTGATAATGTGATTACTCCTGCCATCTGTTCACTCTGTTCAACTGTTAGCTTCAGGCCGACTTTGACATCTCTCTATTTTAGGAGTCTGCTATTACAATTCCGAGAATGTATTTTTCGAAAGATTATTGTTCTTTAAGGGAGCAACTACTTTCTAGGTGAAAACAATAAATTGCAGACTTGTTACTTGAGCTACACAACAGCAGGCTTTTACGTAATCACATCCAGCAAGGGTCCTTTAACGGTTGACCTACATCAGATCCTGTTTATTATCACGTGTCGTGGCTTATGCAAGTACGATTGTGATCTTCAGTTAAGAAACGCACACGTACACTTAAACCAAGTAATTTAATCCCAAAGTTTATAGTTTAAAGGGTGAAGTTTACATTATCTTGATTGAAGTTCGGTTTCCTCTCCGATATGTCAAAAGGGAATCTCAGCTGCCATGTTCAGGTGTGTGTCTGACTATGAATGAGGTGTGTGGAGAGGCTGGGGCGCTTCTTTGAAATCCTCAGGGTCTCATATGCTGTAAGTACCAGCTGTTAAAGCTGTTGCTCGTGCTGCTTTAAGCTTGATATATAGATTTCCTTCTTGTGCTCAAAAGTCAATAACGACCTGACTAGACGAGTGCGTGTTACTGCAGTACATCTGTGAAGTCCACATGGACCTGACAGACGACGTTTCATCTACGATGAGCGTTCATTTTCTTTATCAAATGTCAATTTAGACAAAGACAATAAAAGCATTTTGTTACCTATGAGATTTGTTCGACATCAGAATACCATGTTTACTGCTGTTACTTTTTATAGAATAATGTTATGATAGTAAATGGTATTTATTCTGCTGCTGCATCTGTAAGACAGGTGCATGGAAGATTCACTTAGATTATCACACATGGTCAGCACACAATGAAATAAAGAAACTACGTTTTGGTCATAGACTTACCATGGTCTGCCACTTTTCCATTTTATTTTGTATGAAATGTGGATTAAAACCTTACTGCTGAATGAAAGTCTAAAGAGTGTCACTTAACATGGACCTTCATTGTTTCTGCAGGGTGTGTAGTGACCAGCAAGGCTCCAATAAGAATGCATGGCGACCACAACTGCATTTCACATGATCCGTGATAGTGTGAAAGCAGGATTGGAAATAATGTCTGTCCTATTTGTGTTGCAGGAGGACTCGCTGTCAGATAGAGAAGAGACGCACGGATAAGAAGAACAGCTTCATAGACGAGCTGGCATCATCAGTGCCAACATGCGACGCTAAACCAGACACACTGGACAAACTCTCAGTTCTACGTATGGCCGTCCAACACATGAAAACATTAAGAGGTGAGAAAATGCTGGGTATTTCTTTAAGTCATGATGATTCCTATTCAAACGGCTTGTTTACTTTCTGTCTCTGAAATGCAGGTTTTGCTGCCAACCGGTACACAGAAGTAAATCACAAACCTGCCTTCTTATCAGATGAGGAGCTAAATCACTCAGTAGGAGTGCAATGGAAACACGGATGGTGAAGATTTTTCCTCCAGCTGCTCGAAAAACAATGGTGGCATCACTTACTCAGTGCTCAATGTCCATATTGAACCAATGTATTGTGTTGTGCTGATTAATCAGAGCCTGATGCTCACACATTCGTGTTACTTATCATTTTAAAATACACATGAATACTTTTCCTTTATGCACAGCAGATCGAGAGGGCTTCTGCACCATTCACAGCACTGTACTTGAAAAGGTTGTGCCCCACTAAGGTGGATCTGGATGAAAATAATGAGGCGTACAATGATGGATGTAATTTGAGATGTCTGGTGGCTGTTGGTCGGTTGCATCCTCAAACTGTTTCTCAGCAGAATCACGTCACGGTCACACCCGTGGAGTTTGAATCACGTCACGCTGTTGACGGGAAGTTTGTCTTCGTAGATCAAAGGTGAGAACTTTTTACCACAAAGTATCAACATCAACACAGTTTAATAAATTTGGCTTTACTGTTCACGTGTACACACCCCTTATCATGCAGTAATGCTTTGATTTCATTTTGTGAATGGGTAATTATTCAATTTAACTTCACAAGAAAGAAAATAAATTGAACAATAGTCTTCATTTCTTTTTAAGGGCCACTGCCATTTTGGGTTATTTACCTCAGGAGCTGGCGGGAACTTCATTTTACAAATACTGTTATGAAGATGATAACGCTCATTTAGCAGAAAGTCACAGGCAAGGTATGCATCTTACAGAAGGGACAACACTTGATTCACTGCACTTCTGTGCAAAGCTCTGCCAGGAACCAGGGCTGCTCTCACTGTTCAGTGATTACACTGATTCATGTACGTCAGTCTGATCTGCTCTGCTCTGGTGGAATTAGAGTGCTTTTGCTGCAATGGGTGAAAATAGTATTGTCGTTCATCTTACCTGTGGACAGTTCATCCGTTACTTGTCCTTGTCCCCCTCTGTCGCTGTCTGCTATAAGCGCTGCAGGTGAGAGAAAAGATCAATACAAGGTGCTTCAAGTTCAAAATAAAAGATGGCTCATTCATCACACTAAAAAGCAGCTGGTTCAGTTTTAAGAACCCTTGGACCAAAGAAGTGGAGTTCATTGTCTCTACCAATACTCTAGTCACGTAAGTAAAACTCTCTCTTTCTAGCTTATAATGTTGTACAATCCTGTTGTATGACATTCATTCTATATTTGTTGTTCATAGTGTTGTAGTTCAACAAGACTAAACACAAATTGCAACTAGAACTGGATATCATGAATTATGCACGTATTCAGTCGAGCCCCATCTCCTAAGAATTACGTTCCCCCGAAACTAAAATGCATTCTCAATTACGTTTGACCATAAATGTATTTTCTCCCTGAAACATATTTTCTCCCTGATTACGTTTGTGTTTGATGTATTACAAATACGTTTCTAATCAACATATCTTTGCCATACTCTACTCTTTATTATTTGTCTGTGATCTGCCTTGCCTTTATTTACTGACCCTAACCCTGTCCTTACTCTGACCTTCACCATAACCACGTTCCCCCGTGCGTGGATCAGCACATTTCTGCCGGAGACAGGCGGCGTGTTGCGGTAGTATTCTGACCGCATAATAGGGAGGAGAGGCGGTGGTGGAGAGGGGAAAAAAGGTGAGTGTAAAAATGTTGATTTGAAACGTATTTTGTAATACGTCAAACACAAACATAATCAGGGAGAAAATACGTTTATGGTCAAACGTAATTGAGAATGCATTTTAGTTTCGGGAGAACGTAATTTGTAGGATACAGGGTTGATTCAGTCATAAACAAAAGTATTGGACAAAATAAATGATTGAAATTTTGACCAGATGATGGTGCTAAATGAGACCAAAGGTATTACAATCATCCTCTGGGGACAATGCATATGTGCATCAAATCTCACAGCAAAAAATCTGTTGGTGTCAAGATTTTTCAATTAAGGAGCTGAAAAGTCAAGTCATTCATGATGACTATAGAAGAAAAGTAAGGGGATCATCAAGTTTTGAGATACTGTAGAAACATGGCGTTGCAACATGGTGGACTCACTGAAGAATACCCGCTCCATGCAGATACAAAACGCTGATTCTAAGGAAAACATGTTTCTTGATTTCAAGCGATTATACACCATTTCTGTTAATAGACCCTAAATGCTACACACTCTACCTTTAAATGTGCATAAAAATGATATCAGAGTGAAAAAGTGAGAAAACAACACTGCAGATTGATTACTTTTACACATAACTCCACGTAAAACCTAAAAAACATTGTCTACTTACTAGCACCAAAGTATGGACGTGTCCACTGTGATCTCAGAGGGTCAGGCGGTGTTTGAGGAGGAAGTTCTATGTGATGTCTGCAGCTCTGGAGAACCTGTTGGAGAGCAGGGTGGAACATATCCTTGGGAAGAAGGAAAGAGGCAACCAAACACAAAACTACTCAACAGCGCGAGAGGTTGCAAGATCAGGTCAGGACGAGGAGGATGTTTTTGGAGCCTTCAGGACAAGCTGAAGGAGGTCAAGACCTGAAACTGGTGTGATTACATCATGCGACCTGCATGTCCGCCATCATCGTGGGATACCTGCATACACACCTGCAGCAGCAGCAGAGGTTAGGAAGCCAAAGAGAAAAGGACATGGCTCAAAAGGGTAGAGGTGTTTATAGTGGAACAGCATGTCCACTGACTTCCTTCACCACCTGAGCACCATGTGGAGATCAGCGGACAGCTCCGATCCACTCGTGTCATGTGTCTGACAATATGACTGCGAAGTCAATTATCAATCTTCAAAAGATGTTCCGCTTCAAATTACATTTGAAAGTGTAGACTCTTAAGATTGACTGACACAATATAAATCTACCATAAAAAGGAAGAAAATAAAGCAGACTCTCAAAAAGAGTAATGTTTAAGACCTTTCTTCCCAATGGGATCTTCTTTACGATCTCCTGTCCAGCCATCAGCTGCAGCCAGACTTGATTTGTTGAACTTATAATGGCTATGGCATGTTATAAAGGCTATCCTCTCTGGTCTGTCAACTTACTTCCTCTCTCATTCATCACATCAATGTGATCAGTCTTGGGACAAGTGTTACTGAAACTACCGGCAGGTTTTAGAATATTAAGGATTGAACATATACAAAAGTGTTATTTTGATGTCTTTATTTGATGATTTGACGTTTTATTTTTGAACAACAATTTCAAGCACTTGCACAAAAAGATTCTGACCACAACAGCCTGTGCTCTGCTTAATATCTTGGCTGCGGGGAAGAGCATAACATCACAAATCAGATCCAGCCAATAACTACATACCCAATTACAAGATTCAAAGACATGTGAGGAGTTGAACCAGAGACCATGACACGATGCGGTGAGAACAGCTTTTTCTTCGATGACCAGAAAGTCACATTTTCCCCAAAGCACATTTAGTAGTTAGGCCACTCAAGATAATCAAAATCAATATCATCAGTAAAATATAACCCTGTGAAAAAACAGTGACACCACGAGTGCTCAGCCAAAACCATCAAATTAAGGTACAATAACGTTGTAAATAATAATGTTAATAATAAGTGTTTTACAGATCTTTTTTTCCCCCCAAACAGAAAAATAAATTCCTTTGGTCAAGTAAAAAACTGAAACAAAAATAACATTGAACTCTTCCTTCCACCAATCTTAAGTCCCTCATGCTTCTTTTTCTACAGTCAACCAGGTTCTTCAGGCTCAAAGGCTGCAAAGGAGGTGTGTCAAGGCAATATGGTTATGGTGCCCCTGGCGCTCCATGCTGCAGCATGCTGGGAGAAGGACTAGAGAAATAGGAGAAGGGGCAGAGGCATTGAAAGAGGACCAGCGTGTCCTCAGACAGCAGGTGAAGGTGCATCGGGGTCGGGCTCATTGCTGTAGTTGTTGCTGTCGTGATTCCCACTGGGTGGGTGATTAGGTAGGATGTCCAGTTCATCCACTTGGGGCCCAGGGTGCATCACCACCAGCTGGTCCTGGGGGAAGTCGGCTGCTGCTGCCGCCAGGTTAGTGATGGACTTGGACTTGACACACTGGAAGTCCACGTGGCGGCTTTTACCCTCTTCCTTTTCCCAGGACATGCGGATGAAGGGCCTCTGGACGTAGTTGTATATTACCTCTGGACGACCTCCTGGTCGTTTTTTGACTTTCTCTTTATATGTAGGGTAACCTGCCAAAGAAACAGTGTGGCCAAATCATGAGCTCACTTTTTGTAAACCAGTCCTGGTCACCTATAAGACAAAGACACCTGAATGATGGGGCAAGAGCTACTTGACCAATAAGTGAAGCGGTCAAAACACCAGTGATGTCTCAGGGCTTAGAAGGGGATTTTAAAGGTCGATATAATATAATTAATTAATATATATATATATAGTTTGGAGAAGGAAAGAGCAGATAGCGGATTAATAGGCCAATACGATTTAATTTAATGAAAGAAGTGGTAAACTGCTTTCAATGCCCTTGAAAAACGATTTGCCCTCAATATGGCAACACACAAACCTAATTTGTTATAGTTGTTCTCAGTAATATCAAAATAATCCCTTCTGCAAGACGTCAGTTGTATTTATGTTTTTTCTTTGCCCTTAGTACTCTATTGACGAGGAAGAATAAACATTACTATTTACCATTTGAGTGTCCAACTTACCTTCAATGCCCAGTCTTATTTTCTTTAATCCTCTATCCTTTAAAACTGATTTGGCAACATCTCGGTTCTCAATATACTTGAAAAATCGGTACAGTTTTGTGCTGTAGATGACTGCGAAGAGAAGAACCACAACAAATGTGTTAATCACACATCAGTCTTTTGTGCACGTGCAGACCTGTGCGCCTGTATTAACGTGTACTCACTCTGTGAATACTCTTCCCCCATCTGTGGTGGATATTCTTCGTCCCAGTCAACCACATCATCGTCAGTAAGGACTACAATGTGACATTCCCTCTCTCCGCTCTGGGCACTGGCCACCATCAAAGGCAGTACCATCTCCTCCAGGTAAAACTCAAATTGCCGCCGAGCTCCATCATTGGACAGCTCATGCATCAGGGCACCTGATGACAAAGGAGATTGTATCAGTTAGAAGATGTGAACCAATTCATACTGGTTCTCACAACTCCCCACCACGAGTTGAACTTGTGTAAATAAAAACCTAAAAATAAAAGTTCTACCTGCAATAGAATACATTTATGATAACATGTTTTCTGTTGTGTAAGGCTTAAGAGGAAGAAAGTGACACGGCAGCCTTGCTGCGTCTCTTTTTAACGCCGACTCAACATTAACAGCTACAATGCCCCAGACGAAATACTCACTGAGGTCTCTGCATTTGATGGTGCTATAGTCGAAGGAGATGCATAGATAGTCGCACGCCTCCCGCAACTCGGGGATAGAGATTCCATCAGGACAGCGAATTATCCCAGATTTGTAGTAATCCTGTCAATTACACAGAAATCACATAGACGGCTGTCATTTCAAACAGTGTTAATCCATTAGCTCATAATATGAAACATGCATAAATGAATCAAGTGCCCAAACGTAAACACTCAAAGCTTTAAATAAAACCTCCAACACTATACTTTGGTAACGCGTTTTGCCATCTAATAGAAGTTGAGAGCTTCACAGGTTAGACTTTACAGGTTGCCAAACTCATTCATTACTCAATCTGTCAAACAGTAACAAGATGAGTTCTCAGTAGGTCGAGGGTAACATGCAGTAAGCGCGGAAATGAGTTTTCTGCTTTAAGACGGTTGTATGTACGCATGATACTAAATGTACCGCAGCTGTCTATTTGTAATATTGTGCTGTAGTTTAATGTGCTTCTTTGGTCTGTGATGCACGACAGATTTCAGAGGAATCTGACAATAAAGTGTTGACTCATCTAATCATTACCTACCTCATCTTTACAGAGAAGTCACCAACAGCATCTTTTCCAGGAATTATTGTATCACTCACTCACTGTATCACAAAGTAAATCTAACTTTGCTGCATTTAGTCTAATAACAGTTCTAATACAATCGGATACCAGTACTTAGATGAACCTTGTTATATTATCACACAGGAACAATACAACAGCTGACACTATGGTATATATATATCTGTATTTGAAAATAATTTGTCAATGCAAAAGCTTCACAATCAAGCAAGATGCAGTGAAGTTTACAGGAGATGAAAACGAAGGTTGAGTTCAAAGATGGGTGTGGTCCGAGCAAGAACGCCGGATGTATGAGGGTAGGAAGTGGAATAGGGGGCTTTGGACCCCCTACTTTAGACCTCTGGCCAGATTTGGCGTCACAGCTGGTGTGATCCCATTGCAACATTGTCTTTAGTTTTTAGTCTTCCATCATTGATACAAACAGAGAGAGAAAGAAGAGAGAGAAACTGACCAGAATTGCTCGGAAAACTGTTGAGCTAATGCCCTCTGCCACCTCGTACTCCCCCTTCTCGTTGGGCCGTGTGAAATTATGCTCTCTTCCAGATCCAAACATTCTGAAATAAAGAGTTTTATTCTCTGAATCACAGACAAAATAAATCATAAACTGCCACAGCATGTTTATACCTACAGTACATTTCTATGGATATATGCTGGATTTACACGTTGCTGATTAGTTAAATACGTTCAGTTATTGTGGCGATAATGAGTAGTGACGGATAATAATACTGGTCAAAGTATACTGTACCTGCCCAACATGGTATTGGGTTGTGCAGTGAAGATGGCAGGATCTACTACAAAGCGTGTGTTGTCAACAATCAGAGTGACTCTTTCTGAGGTCCTAATATTTCGGTTTCCCACCGTGGCACCTGCTCCCCCCTCCTTGGGATTCTCGTAGACAAAAACCATTTCTCCAACTCCCAAGCTCTTGAAGGCGACTTCGGTACTTGACAGGCTGCTGGTGCGACTGCTCACCACCCCGCTGCTGCTGGAGCCGCTGGGAGAGACTCTCTGAGGCCGCGGGCTACTGGGCCTCGATGACGAGGCACCATCTCGCTCTACACACAAACAGGCAGAGCAGTGACTCATACAGGACTGTTTCCCCTTTTAACTTAGGACACACATCACATCAGAAATGTGGTAAGACATAATTAATGACATACATTTTTTATGATTTTGTGTCTGAATTTGGAGGTTTCTGCATTTAGGAGAAACATTCTTCATCTTTGGCATCTATTTCAGTAGTGGTATGAACACAATCAGGTAGATTACTGCTGACTTGAGCCACTCATGTCTGAGCTGCAAGTTGATAAATGCAGTCAGCTGTTCTCAATAGTAGCTGTGGACCTCGACCATGATATCCATACGAGTCCTCTATTCTTTCCCGGCACACTCACCACTGTTGTGTTGGCGGGTGGGTGAGGTGACGTTGCGAATGCAGGGGGTGAGCTGGCCTTCTCTCTCGTGCGAGGAGTCCCTGGAGCGATCGCTGGAGCGGCGGCGGTCACGCGAGCGGTCACAGCCTCCACTGGCACCATGCATGCTCATCTTCCTCTGTTCTTCCTCCACTCTAGATGCTCTCGCCTGACTGCTTCTTTTCAAAACAAAAAGGCATAGTTAACATTCCTCTCTGTTTCTCAAGCCCAGAGTATGTTTCATACAGAAGTTGTAAATTATGACAAAGGTTTTACAGATGTTGTGCACACGACTTCTGTGCACTTAATGACAAAATGTATGTATGGGAAAAACAACACCACATCTGGCGGAACATGGGATAAAGATATGTACACTTTAACAGGGTTGTCACACTGTTTATCTTCATCAACTGGTTTACACACAAGTATTCTTAACAGTTAAGGGACTGTAAATTAGTCTCATTACCATATGTACCTTCAATTCAGCAAGCTTACATATGAGGCCTTAAAACGTATGCAACAACCGGACCTACCACATTCTGTAAGCTTATAATAAGAGTGTTACGCACAGCCTTAGAACACATCCAGGTTGTGTTGCCATCACCTTTGAATCTAACACAAAACCAATATCGATGTGGGATCATGCAATTTCTAACTCTTCTTTTAAAATTTGTTTCCGACAGGTCACATTTGCTTACTTAAAGAAAACCCAACAGTCCACGACTCATTGGGTTCATCAAAGGGAGACAAGGAAGAGGCGACAAGTACGACTGCACGGTAATAACGTGCAGTCAGTACAAACTGAGCCACCGACCACAGGCAAACAATACCCCCCCTTGACTTAAGACGAAACGCACAAGTCTTAGCTCTTCCTGCCTACTCTATCCTTACATCATATCCGCCTTTCTATTGTTCCCTCTGAAGAAAAAAAGCTAAACTAGGAAAAGGACCTCACAGGCCTAGACTGCTGGGGGACATCCTAGGATGAACTAAGCGCCTCTCCTTAATGCATATTACAGACTTTGCTTCTTCCTGGAGTTCCACGGGCTAGCAGTTTACAGCTAACAAAATAGTTTGCCACTGAGTTCACATGTGCCGTCGACTTGCATGTATACGAAGCTGGAGAGGGGGGGTGAGGTTGTCGTTAAATGTCGCTATCGTTAGCGTTAATTAGGTGAGTTTCACACATCTCAGCAACAAATCGTGTCAACGTTGCTCTCCGGCTGAGTCAGCCTACGATTAGGTTAGCTAACGTTAGTTTGCTGCGTTAGCATACCAAGCTAGCTAACATTAGCTGGCGTTGCTAGCAGTACGGTACGACCCTATTAAAATAATATTATGTGACAACTTTGTGGCTAGTGAAGTTATTTGAACAGTACAGACCGGAGGCTGTCATATCCAAGGACGATGTTGCAAAAATATAAAGAATAGCTACCTGGTTGGGTACGTTTTCCGCTGTAGAGTAATCCCAATCTCTCAGCAGCTAACCGGCCATCTCCTTTCAAAACTCTGACGTACTGACGCACACAAAACTACAAGTTATAGCTGTTGCCTATTGCTTAACTTGCTATTACTTTAGCTTTGTCTGAAAAGTTAATTCAATTTGAGAATGAAAATGTTTTGAAGGAGATCGATTGGATTTCAACCGTTTTCAACAGATGTCAAAACGATTTATATTATTTCCTAAAAAGGAATGGTGTTGAGATCTCGCGAGACGTTACGCGCGTGTGCGATATCTTTCTTTTGTCCTAAATGTAAGAACCTATGGTAAGCGCATACAAAAGCATGTAAAATATAAACATATGAGAAACTAAACATAAAACCGAAAGTATAAACAGCCATAGAAAAGGAAGGGAAACGAAGGAAAATTATAAATTAAACAAACACAAGTGCTACAAACAGATCAAGTGAATTATTTATGGCTAGATTCATCAGTTTTAACGTTGTTATTCCTTGTGGAAAATGGAATAACACAGATATAATGATAGTCTTTGATAACCACATAAGACTGGTGTCAGACAATTGGTCTGAAGCAAAGTCACCATCAGGGAGAATTAAAATAATGCTCTACAATTTAAACATAATAAAAGTAAATATTGGGCAAATTTCTACAGGAATTCAGATAGTCAATTCAGACAAAAAATAGAGTTGATCATTGCACAGTGTGATATGAGATGGTTGGAAAAATAAGTATTTATAAATCAATTAGTTTTAACTGTTACATCAGACATAATTTTCTTACAGATACAGAAGGATGAAAAGCTAACTATTTGAATAAATGTTACAGATAACTAAAGGAGAATAAGGAAAACTTCCAATTATTGATCAGGATACACAGTGAAAATAATTCATTTCAATGTATTAATCCAGACATGAAATGTTGTAATATGCTGAAACTAAAGTATTATTTGTATGTAATGCAGGACAAGATAATGGAAAAACTCCAGAAATTGTAGACTCAATAAGCATCTCTGTTGAGGTTTTTCAGCTTAGCTCATAAAGGGACTTAGTAAAACAATTTATACTGTTGGGGATGAACAACAATGAGATTTTGATAATGAGTGAGATGAGGGAACTTAAACAAAGATCTTGTAGAAATAATTTTGACAAGTCTAACAAACGAATCATTCCTGTTCCAAAAAGTAATGAGAGGATGCCTATCGTGTACAAGTGAAACAATACATCCAGTGTAAGACTAGCTATTTACAGTAGTTGGTCCGTATTTACCGGTACATTACAATACACAGTAAACAACATTTATTTTAAATAGTACATTTTGACACCTGTAGTCCGAACAAGAGATTATAAATTAATATTTAACTTTTTTTTAAAACCTGTGAATGTGGCCTTTTCTTTCACATGATGGCCTGAGATAATGAATTTAATAGTTGCTCGACATTGCAAAATCATGTAAACAAATGAATGAAATTTAAACATTTAACATACAAGCAAGAAATTAATTAAAAGAAATAACATCAATATAAAACATAAATGAAATGAACAAAATAATGGCTTAATAAAACAGAAATAAATAAATAAATCAACAATAAAAAGACAAACATACAAAATAGCAGAAAAAAATTACTTTTTTATAGGGCTTCTGATTTTCGTAAGATAAAAGATAACAATTACTGTGTTCAACTTTTGTGCATGTTTGAGCCAAGAACATCATTTGGGAAATTATTTTTCGTATTTGCTGATTGTCCATGTTGTGGTTTGGCGCTGGCAACAGTTATGTCCTTTAACCTTTCCTGAAGCCAGTCCTGTCTGTCTCCCACTTGTTTGTGTTCCCGAACGTTGTGCATAAGCTGTACCTCACTGATGGTTCTCTTTCTGTATAAATAGAAAATGCCACGGGGAAGATGTCCATCACCAATTCATTTTTTTATTATAGTGATTGATTTTCAATTAGTTATTTTCACTGCAAAGTAAAAATGACAATGACAATGTTATTTCACAGCGTTAATATACAAACTTAAATCTGAATTTACCTCAGTGTTTTAGCCTCTAGGTGTAAACTGGCGAGGAAGACTATCAGAACCAATGTTTCCAAATACCTCAATGAAAACATGTTGGGTAACTGAAACAAATTAAATTAAAAAAGTGGTTAGAAAACAAAATTGTACAATTATATATTCAACTACTGATCCACTGATATGGCATTCTTACCAGATTGTATGTCCTTATCCAAGAACAAGTACGGCAAGTTTTGTTGAGATAGTTCTGCGTCGGTGCGGCAAAGAAGTCAAACTTGTTGATCAGTCTTTAGTGCGAGGAAAGGTTCTCTCCTTTATATGCAGCGTAGCCCTCCCCTAGTCATCGATGAGCCATTTTCACTGTTAATGTTGATGTCACTTTTACAATGCATCGATGGGGACAGACATCTGCATGACACCACCTCCACCACCACTCACTACTAACTCATCTTTCAACACCTCTGCAAAGTGCCCTGTTCGTCACACTGTGATTGAACTTGTTCCATTTTTCACTCCTCGTGCTGAATAATGGGACTTTTGTGTATCACACTAAACACTCTGTAAAATAAATCTCTTTATTGATCTCTGATTAGATATGTCTCATGCAGTGGGACTGCAGTGAAAGCATATACTCTTTGAAATGGCAATGACTGTCAAGCTTAATTTATTAGCAATGCAATTTATTTTATGGTTCACCTCAAGCAAGCATCTAAAGGTCGTGAGGACGTGCAACTGGGCCAGCGTGAAGGGAATGAAGCAAAGAGAGCAATCCAGAGTTCATTTTTAGTCATTCTCAAACACAGTAGATCTCCAAAGAGATAGCCACGACTATAATAATAATAATAATAACTATATTTATATAGCACCTTTAAAAACAGAGTTTACAAAGTGCTTTGACAGTCAAAGCAGCAAAAGCAAGACAATAACAACAAGAGAAAGCTCAACAGTGAGGCACAACAACTAAGGTAAGAGTTAAACCCGGATAAAAAAAACTCTAGTGCAGGATGTTCAGGAGACTATACAGGAGGCTCTTTGACTGAATCTCTGCAGAGTTCTCCTGCACATTCCAAATGTTCTGTCAATGACAAACTCACCCACTGCAGAACCTGTAGATTACTACATCTTGCATCAGCTGTGGAGCGAACACAAGCACCTGGTCTTTGTCAAATTTTTCTTACAAAAACCCATTGAAATAGAGCCATTCAATCATTTTTTGAAATTTTACATATTTTCTCTTCAGCTGTAGGGTGCACACTTGTTTGAGTGTAAACTTGAGTGTCGATTTCCACGGCGGCCTTACTTGTTGTTTCACGCATGCTTTTTCGTAAGAATGAGCTGACTGGACATAAATATGAAAAAATATGCTTTGACAAACATACAGTTCACTTGTTCTCTTTAAATGTGTAAAGCAGCATTGCAGTTATATGACGTATGGGTTGTGGATAACCTTGTCACAGTGTCACAAGGTGCATTATTAGGTAACCATGTAAGACATTTTCTAAATATGGCAAAGGAATGGCTATGCCATGACTGGAGGAATAGGTGCCACAAAAGGACCTCTGTCTTTCTGTCATTAAGGTTCCCTGCACAATATGCAGCAGTCTCTAGCAATTCTGCACATTTTCAAGTTATATTGTTGTTTTTCAAGTGGCGTTAATGTCATTTTTACATTTCAATTGATGATTTAACTCACTGATATATTAGAATATATCATTATCCCCGAATCCTAATTTAGTGTTAGACTTATCATTTAAGTAAATAACAGTAGCATCACCCTAACATAACATAACAGGCCAGTACACCTGGTTCAGGTTGGTCCTTCTGGGAGAAACAAAAGGCTGGAGGGTACATGTAGGGCCATGTAGTTGATGCTGACCCGTGTCTTTATCATCCCTCTCCATCGTGCACATAAACGGCACTCAGCACCACCTGTGGTTTCTACTAGGCTACATGTGTAGTATACTTAAATAAGTTGCTCTCATTACCTCATGCGGCCACAATGTGAGCCATCTCAGTAATGCTATGCAGCTGGTGTGCAAGAGGACTTGACAGGGATTGATGGGAAGAATTGCACGCAAATCATTAACTTGGGTCACCCCCAAGTCACAAAGAAAGTAATGCACATAAAAACGACTCATCTCTTTGATCTATATATAAGTTTATTGGCTCTAAATAGGCTGTCTCTGTACATATTTGGGTTTTTAAAGCTCATGATTTTCAGATTGTTCACCTTACTGCCTGCTCATGTAGTGTTTTGCTGTACCTGTTGTGTTCTGTATAAGTTATTCATTTTAGAAAATAAATAGAATTCTAGAACACACAATGTGTGAGATGTGTTTTCTGAATGTATGCATGCATTTTTAATATCCATCCAGGGAGCGGCAGATTCATTTCTCTGGCCTCTGTATTGTCTCTTTAAAGGTCTTATTATTGAAGGACACCAGGAGCAGATAATGCTTTCCCAGAAATCTATAAATGGAGTTACTTTTTTCATGCAATGAGGTCACCTCACTTGAAGATATCATGTAACGAAACAGGATATATATATAGATAGTTGACATCATCCCATCTTTGCTTGTGAGCCAAGCAAACACATAGGATACATAACTTAATAATACTGCTTGGATAACAATTATGACAGTTATGAGGGGGGTAGAATCCAGTGCAGCAATAAATCAGTGAGATGAGTGTGTATCCAAGTCCTTTTGGAGCTCTTCAACAGTTTCTCTGCCAAACCAAATGTTTTTCTTCATCTTGAAACAGGTTTGCAGGGACATGCCAGTCTTGTCAGCATCATTTTATGTGGACACCAACACTCACATCAATCTATCACATACTTTCGCAATGTCCATCTGACTACCCGGCACAGGTGGTGGTGGTGTCAGGTTAGTAGTTAGTATGTTCACTGCTGTGCACATGGAGCATTGAGTCTATAGACATCAAAGGAAGAACCCAACAGGACAGAGCCAGCAGCGAACTGATCAGTTTTTCTTCATTATCACTGTTATTATGCTCATGACAACATGGTAACTATCAATCTAATAATCTCTAATTAAATCCCGAACATAACAATTAACAATTTTTCTTTAAAGGAGAACTGCACTCATTGTACACATCACAGTCTGTTTACAAGTCTTGGAGTAGTACTGCATATGTGAATAAAGTTGTATACAACCTTTTGTGGCTCCAGAGGGAGCTGACTGAAATCTGTGATGTCATGTGACGTGGAATAAAACATACAATATCTCTGATGGAGTGGGATGCTCGGTAGAATATTCTAGCTTTAAATGTAGAAAAAGCATCGCAACTTATTACATCTTTACATACTTTTGAATTTATTTTTTGAATGGCGGCACCACTGCATCAAATGGAAATATTGTTTATTTCTCCCAGAATTTACAGTTATGCAGGTTTGGTTTTGTGTGCTGAACAGTGTGAGGTAGTGAGGCAACTCATGGAGGATACATACTGACATTGACTGTAATGCAATTTAAGTGGTAAAAATATGTCAGCCTGTGAAGACAGAAGCCAAACAAAAACATTTATAGAGATTATACACTGATACAAAGGAAAATCTGTACAGGAAAGCAGTCAGAGGGACTGGGTCTGCTGTGTGGGCTACACCTTTATTCATCCAGGGGAAGCTAAACTCGTACTAACCAAAAGCTCCCCAGTGAGAACTGGTTTCTTCTACTATTGTACTAGAAACAGCTTTAGAGGAGTAGCATTGTGAACAATGGCAGTACATTTGTAATTGTTAATTGTACATGTAATTTAACCGACAGTAGAAATGATCTTCACTGGTCTGAGATTTCAAACTGTCATAATTTGTCTTCGACATTTTGTTGTTGTGTGTTGTTTTCTGAAACAAATGTCATATTTACCCACAATTACACATCACCAATTTAGGTTTCATCCACAAGAGGTCACTGTGACCCAACAGTTTAATTAAGAAGAGCAAACTCATCCGTGATTTGAACTAGTTATTAAAACACTGTGCATAAAGACGAATCAATGTGTCTAGAAAAATATTGAGTTTATTTTCTGCACTTCAACAGGCGATTATGAAGTGATAAAGCAGAATGATATGAAAACACAGAAAGGGATGAAAGAAAATGCAAACTGTCTGACAGTACAATATCAATTCAACCAAGGGTAGAAAGTTAGTCAAATTTTCTGAATGTTGTCCGAAAATTTGACAATTAGCATTACTTAGTGGATACATTTTCAGGGTCTACTGACACAGTTTGTCAAAAACTAAAAATAATGCACATTTATCATTATTTGTTTGGCAATAATGTCAGTAAAAAGGGAACACCTTGCATTTCTTCGTTCAGAATTAAAAACGCAAAGTCCCCCTTTATGTCATAATGAATCGGAAGATTTATTTTATGCCACCTGCATTCAATTTTCTATGCTCTCTTTTATTTATTTTTTACCAGCATGGCATTTCTCCATGGTGCTTCTTTCTTTCCAGAGACCCACCTTTACTCAGTGTGGGCAATGGCATCAATAACATTTAGAATTTTAGAGCTGAAATTGTCTCCAAGATCATAAACTGAGACCCATAAAAGATGGTGTGGAAGAGAAAGGCTGAATGGGTATTCTCTGGTGTTTTCACTGATATACTGCTTTCTGATGCACAGAGATACTTATCTCAAAAAAAACCACAGGAAGGATCAGAGAGAGAAACAACCAATAAGAAAATGCTCCAATTATATAGAGATTTTTACATAATGGCAAACATTGGTGAAGGCAGTTTAGGCTTGAACATTATAAGACTATGCACCATATAAATGTGCAGATTTACATATAATTTACATTTACATACACTGTATTTAGTGATTTGCTTCTGCAACGCCTTATACCTAATAAACCATTTGCACCCAATGTGCATGCTAATATGAAGGGTAAATCAAACAACGCTCTTGTCTGGAATGTGAAATAAGGTCGGCTGGACTGTGGTTGAGTTATTTTGGTTCAGCAGTTTCTGCTTTGAGATAAAATGAAAAATGTCACAGCAGTATTGTCTGGGGTGAAGTGCAAAAGCAGAATAAATAAAATAACAAAAATACTATAGGCTACTGTACTGGCATCCACATTTAGATTAAATGAAAAACACCTCCTGCTGGGCTTCTCCAGAACTCCAATGTGGTTTGACACAAATGAAATACAAAGGCAGTAAGAAGGTTTCAGAGCAAATGGAATTTAATGTAGGAGAAGTGTATCCAGGTGTAGGATTTCGTTGAGCCGTAGCCTTTTACCAGTACTGACTATTCGAGTGTTGGTGATAGCGTTGGATTTCCAAGTAATGTGACATGCTTTGTTGTACACTCAGACACATTGGCATGTATTTGTGGAAAATAAATATGAAAGTTATTGTCCTGCCTGAAGAACAAACTAGCGAAATATAATGAGAAACAACAACAAAAATCCCGACAACAGCAAAATGTAACACTGTTTGTGCTGCCAAGGCATGCAGATTGCAGAAGAAAGATGCTCCTGAAAATGCCCCTTCATTCAGTTACAGGTGACAAAACTGAAGCAGTGTTCTGTCAAAACATGCTCTATTTATAAAGTCCACTTTATTTTCTTGCAGAATTACTTGATCTGGAATCAAATTAAATGATTTTAATGGATGTGATGTGAATAAACTTCATTCATTATTGCTACTAAAGCCAGCTATTATAAAACGCCTGCTAATTGATACAGCTGGTGGTTTTCTCTTGATTGACAGATGAAATAGACATACACAAATGACATCTGTAACTTTTTTAGAAAGGCTTTTCATATTTGTGTTGGGATCTGGGCCGTCTGAATGTTACCTTGATAATGTATACCGAATCAAACTGAGCCACCGCTGTGCAAGCACAATGCCAGAGTTGGCTCACTAACCCAGTTGTCCTGCTGCGTGAGATGCAGAGACCTCACTCGCTTGTCTGTTGGAGAGACGCGTGAGGCGGCAGCTAACTGCAGCGTGGGTCAATTAGTCAATATGCTTTTTATGTCTTTACTGCATATTGCATTTATAGCCTCAACCTATAATAATAGATTTTTCTTGGCCACTGTGGGGCAGCAGAAACAAGGCATGCACACTACATTGACATATCGTCACCTTTTAAGTTATATGGCACACAGCTTATTTACACATCCAGCAGTTAAAGAGCAATATAAGTATTGATTCAGAGTTGTGTTTCTGGCCACCAGGTAAATAGCAGTCTGATAATCACTCTCTTTACACTTTTTTTTACACAAAAGACAATTTGTAGGTATAAAAACCATTCTTGCCATATTTGTCATTTTACGCCAAGTAGTCTGTATTGACTGCGATGTGAACGCATATGGGGGAATATGCTACGCTCAGAGTCAGTAACGTAGTATATAAAGTGAAAATGGCTTCTCAGGGTGAGTGATACGGGAGGTGGATTGATCAAATAAACACAGGACCAGGAGACTGGTGTTCATTTCATGCCGTTCAAGTGTGATGTTTGTGATGTGTTTTCTGTACTTAGATTATTTACATTTTACTTAGTTTACATACTTATTTTAACCCCATGATGTTTTTCCTAAACCAAAACTGCCTGACATACGATGACACGAGAAGAGCCAAAAATGCATTATCATGACACACGGCATGTCCTAGATGTAATTTATACGCCTTCCCATGAGACCAGGCTGGTCTCAAAGCTAATCACAGGTGGTGTAAAAAAAAGCCCATTTTAGCAGTTTCTTTTAAATTATATTGTAGGTTACTTTGTCAGAGAATTTAGGTCCATGTTGCTCGAAGACTTCAAATGCACGGGTATATTTCAAAGTGGCATACACACACACACACACACACACACACACACACACACACACACACACACACACACACACACACACACACATCCTCATACCTCTAGTATTTTTTGAAGTGCTGTTGCATCAACATTGCAGTAGCACGTTCCTACTATAAAAAAACACAACAACAGGAGCAGATTACAAAGGCATTGTCTGAAATAAAAACCCTCCACATTGTTCTTGTTGGTGTTCTGCATCACATGTTGATTTTCTTTCAAATACATTTACAGAGATTGTTGCATTGCTCTGAGCCCAAAATGAAATCCATGGGAGTCGAAATGGAGCAATTGGGGAAAATACTGGTAGTTCTAGACTGTAATTAGTTGTGATCAGTGTGTTTTCGGTTTAGAGTGAAATTGATTACCTATCCTCTCATGCACTGTGACTTTCCCAGTGTTTCCACCATTACAACCTTGATAGCCTGACACCTACTTTGTCTGACATCAAAAGTACAGCTGGTACATTGTTTGTATACATGTTTGAATTCAGATAATTCACATCTTAACTACCATGTAAAAATATCAGATTTATAAGTTCCAATTAAATACAGTTATTTACCGACCATGCTTGGCTGGCTCTCTCCTCTGTTTACACTCCTACACTGAACAAAGCTGAGAGCAGATGCAGCTTGTGTGTGGTTCATCATTTGAAGCGCTGAGTTTTTGATCATTTGAACATTCATGAATTCTAAAGTGCACACATTTGATCCTCTCAGTGCATTTCCAGCTTAAATAAACAGAGCCTTTTTCACTAATGCCTTTGGGGCACACCACACTTATACATATTTGTGTCACTCCTTCAAAAACAAAATGTATCAAAATTTCTCCCCGAGATATATCTACCGTATATAATCTAAAAGTCTGTGGATTGCCAAATGAAAATCTGACATCTTTTCAATAGGAATTGAAACTTATTTTTTCTAGCCAGTGAATATTTAATGAAGAGAAAAGGTTGCTTTAATAAAATAGTGTGCAGGCCAATCAAACACAAGTTGGACCAAGAGTGTCTTGGGGGAGATTCTGTTGCTTCTGTGAAAGAAAAATATCCGCCTATGAATACTAAAAAGAGACAATAACAAAGCAGAGAGATAGACTGGGGTGAAAGAGAGAGAAATAGTGATTCATCTGCATTTTTTATGTTGGAAGAAAAATCGGCTTCAAAAGATGATCATTTTGTTTCTCTACAGCGGCCACTGTAATTTAAGCACCTATTATTTTCTCATGGAGGGAGTTGAGCTACATCAAGCACACACTATTTTCAAAGATTCAGGTAAGGCTCAACTGGGATGACAACACTATCGCTTGATTGGTTCAAGGTTGAAGACTCTTTGCTGAGATAAAGGTCAAATAACAAACAGTTCGACAGGCGAGCTCAAACACTCACTGGAGGAACGACAGGATGCCACGTTGTAAACTACACTGGCTACCTGCAGGAGCTCGCATCCAGTTTAAGACTCTGGTGCTAGCCTACAGGGCAGTGAAAGGAACAGCTCCTTCCTATCTCCAGGCCATGGTCAAGCCCTACACCCCGCCCGACCTCTTCGCTCTGCTGCCTCGGGGCGACTGGTTGCGCCGTCGCTCAGAGGTCCCTACGGCCGATCGACCCGGTCGCCGCTGTTTTCTGTCCTGGCCCCTCAGTGGTGGAATGAACTTCATCAGGCTGAAAACTCACCTCTTCAAGAAGGCCTACCCTTAGCCTTCCGCTTAGCACTTACTTAGCATCTATTGTATTCATACTAGCTTATTGCACTTATCATTTTCATATTAGTTTGTGGCACTTACTGCATTCGTTTGTTTCTGCACTGTACGTTGGCGCTGGTGTATGCTCTTAGATGCTTGCTTGAGGAAAGGACATGCACTTATTACTTCTGGTGACTAGTTGTTCTCTCGAAAACCGATGTTGAATACACTTATTGTAAGGCGCTTTGGATAAAAGCGTCTGCTAAATGTCTGTAATGTAATGTAATGTAATAAATGGCCCACAGCGACTCAACACTCAAAGGTTGCCCAGTGGCGCCACCTGTGGAAATTAAGAAAGGTTCAACTTTCAACTTGGAGACAATCAACACACATCTTTATTCTCTAAGGGCAAGCCAGTCATTACATCAACGGCTTCCCGAGTCACTAGCTTAAATGAGCTACTGGGATTTGAATAAGGAAAGCATGGAAACACATAGCTTGGGAAATGAACTGCTTTGTCATGTACCAATAAATCGCCACCAGAACTTGGAGGATGTAACTTACCTGCTAAATGCACCCAATCCATATTTGTGCACATCAGTATGGCAGATTACAGTTCAGGAGCAGAAACAAGGCACCAAACAGGAAACAAGAACGTGTATGAAAAGCCGGAATGCAAAGGTTTTGAGGCAAACATTGACAATCTGGCAGAAATGACTGGTATATACTGCTGTATGTGGGCGACGTTGGCTAAGTGGAGAGCAAGGTCCGCCCTTCAATCAGAGGATCGGCGGTTCTAAATTTTGAGTTGGAAATGTCAGGAAGTTCTGACAGCTACAGTAGATCTACATGCAATCTAATATCAACACAATTACAAATAATTCAGATAATTAACAACCAAAGATACACTGTCGGTATCTGTTTGAACAAATATGCAACAACAAAAATATGCAACAACAACTACTTTGTTATTTAAATGGTGTGACTATAAGCCACGGGGGCGGTTCCATCTGGAACAACACTTGAGCAAAAAAAGAGTGAAATATTTTCCTCGCTTGTTTGTCAGCAACTCCTGTCAAATGTAACGTAATTCAGCACAATGGCCCCACAACAAATCCGCTCCTTTGTAATACTGATAATGTTTAGTTGGGTTGACTCCTTGTCAGAAATGTGTGGTTGTAGTGTTGCATGATGGGATTGTATGTTGTAAGGTGTTTCTGAACAGAGGAGGAATACAGAGTTGCTGCTGCTGTGTGCTCCCTCTTCATACCTCCAGTAGTCTGAGTAGTCTCAGCCTGCTCTGGATTCTTTTTCATAATTGAGCTCTTTACTCATCTATTATTATTTTATCAGAAGACAGATTATTTTTAAAGATGTTAAAACTGAAGAGTCCCAGCCTAATAGTTGTGACCATCTGATACACACTGATGATGAGCGTTCCAATGAGACAAGGGGAGGGAAGTTATAAAAAGAGATGCATTTCCCCCTCATTGAACAAATACGTGTTCATTCGGAAGGAACAGCACAGATTTATTCTCACACTTGACATCTAATCAGTAACCAAGATGAACATTTACACTATTTTGCTACATTCATTTGTTTCAAGGCACTGATGGCTTTAATGGATAGAAGCATAATGTTCAAGGTTAATGCTGAAACTACTCGTCTATTAACGACCCTTCATTAAATAGAGCGACACTAAATGGTTTTCACTTCTCAACGGATTACTTACCTCTAAAAATGAAAAGTGTTCTTCCTGTATTCATAAGGTGTGTCAAAGTTGCAAAGTACTTAGTGAGTCAATACATTGTTCACAGAGTAACGAGAGGACGAAAAATCATAAAACACGAAAAGGCAATTCACACAGAATCAAACAACAAATTACTGCGTCTGAATCAGAGGCAAAAGAGAGATGAATTTAGGATCAAGGATGAAAGATTGACGATGTAAAAAAATTGACAAAAACTATAAATGCCTATTTGTTTCCCAATAGTCATCCTCACTGTATGAAATGTATGAAAAGAAAAATGTCGGCACATACATTTCTTGCATCAGAAATGATCAAGATGTTTCAAGCCAAAACCTCTGTATGGATCACACACTACTTTTATAAATTATTTCAGCCTTTTGTACCATCAGTGGCTGACATTTGTATTCACTTCAAAGACTTGCACTGAACCTCCAGTTCTTTATTTTGATTACAAGTCAGAGATGTTCCGTGTTCCTGTTTAAATTCTTTCAATTATTCAGATGTTGTTGAGATGTTTTTCATTTTTATCTCGTAGAGGCATTCATACAACTAACCATTCTTCAATTCATTCAGAGAAGATTTTACAAGATTAGTCATTCAGCAACTGATGATGACAAAAATATATTTTCAATAAATCCAAAATCAATATGAATTTCTTTAGTTGACTCACAATACCTTCAGTAAAACTCACCAGACTGTTTCTGTGAAGAAAGTAAATAACTCAATAAGGAGAAACTTAATTCCAAAAGTGACATTTTCATAATTTTCAAGCACCAAAACCTTTTACATCTTAAATGTTATGGTGGTCTGAAAGAAACAGTTGGACATTTTGTTAAAGACGAGAATATTGAAACCACCATCATGAATGTGACCAATCTCCTCATCAAAATTCCCGACCAGAAAGCGGTCGTAGTCGTAGTATGCTGCTCTGAGTGCAAACGAACCTGCACGCTCTGGTGTGTTTTTTGTTGAATTCATTTGAAGAGGTCAGTCACCTACAGTTAACATTTAACGAGAGGCATGTTGGCAGTGACAAGTCTAATTTCCAT
The DNA here is from genome assembly GCF_949748355.1 of Melanostigma gelatinosum. NCBI lineage: Eukaryota > Metazoa > Chordata > Actinopteri > Perciformes > Zoarcidae > Melanostigma > Melanostigma gelatinosum. The sequence goes on from NC_136635.1 coordinate 14,895,684, forward strand.
AAAACTAGAGTGGTGATACAAGTTTTACTAAATTATAACTTGATACAGCTGCTGTATGAGATATGTTCATTTATTTTATAAAACCCATAGTATTTATCGTGTTAAAACAGCTACCACTAAAAGAGCATGTTTCTGTATTGGATGGAAATTGGACAGCTTATTGAAGCTGTCATTGGCCTCTAACTGTGCCGGTCAGTGCAGCTGCAGGGGTTTCAGCTTGGTCTTCTTTTTAATAAGTAAAGCTGAAATCAAGAGTGAAGGTTATTTGCAGTTTATGTTTAAGGGCTTTGCAGAACAAAAGCTGGCAGCACTGCTCTGCACTAACAAGTAATGATTCCCGACCTGCAGACTGGATCAGGTGACAGAGATGAGTGCTGAGGCTGAAATAAATTGCAGAGTTGTCAACTAGAATAAACCACTGAGCTTGCAGGCGAACTGTCCCCAACAGTTTGCGTGCAGAAGCTGCTCTGTGCACAAGACTTACATCACCATGCATGTTATAAAATGAGTTTCCTGGCATCCTCCAGGATGTCTCTGTTTTCCCCACAAACCAAGATTGAGCACTTTGTCATTTCCAAGAATTTCTAGATGAGTTCAATAGATATGAATCCCAGATAAGTATCCTCTTCTTACCACAGCTGAACATGCAGAATTGTGGGAACAGCCTTCAAAGGAAGTAAATGACAGCCGCTCAAATTTGGTGCAACACAGTAATCCACCTGTAAATTACAGCCAAAGGGCAGTGAAGGCTGAAAGTGTTTCACTTTGTTGGACTGTATGAATAAGAATTGTTTGTATCAAATTGTTTCGACAGATTGTAGTCTGAACAAAGTGTTAGAAGGGTAAACAATGGATAAAAGACAAACACAGAGAAAGAAGATAATAGAGTATTTATACCAATAAAAGAACAATTTGCAGCTTGGAAGGACACAGCATTGCTGCCTATTACAATCTTTTTTTTGGTGTACGACTGCAATATAACCCTTAAAAATTGTGCAGCAACATAAATTGAAGATTCAAAACATGTTCTGTATTTTTCACAAGCTCATACAATCTGTGCAGTGAATGGTATGACGGCAATAATTAGAATCAGAATAAACATTATAATTAGAATATTAATTATGAAGACATAAACTTCAAGGAAAGCTGAGCGCACCACTCGGAACAGGTCCCTTATCTAAACATTTACTGAGAATTTGAGGTATTTGTACTTTACTCAAGTATATTTTTTCATGGCACTTTATAATTTTACTAAAAACGACTAAAATACATTTTCCTGATGATATTTACATGCTTTTACTTCAGTAACATTTTCAATTCAGGACTTTTACTTATAAAATAGTGTTTTATAATGTGGTCTTAGTAACTTTACTGAAGGAAAGGATCTGAATACTTCCTCTACCACTGCAGCCTGTACACAGGTCTTCTCCCTCCCTAAATCCACCACCATCCCTTCTCTTTGGTTATGCTCATATTGAGTGGGAGGTTTCTGGCCTTGCATCAGCAACTTCAGGTAAACACTGCTTGGCTCCATGTAATGAGAGCCGAATTGAGCAGGAAAAAAGTCTCTTAAAACATACACTATTCTGCAGCAACTGGAGTCAAATTGTGAGCATGGTTGGTGATCTTAAAATGGTGGCAAAGGTAAGAAAAATACGGAAACTTCTCTCCATACACAGCATACACTGTGTATACGTCTGTAGCACGACCATTCACACTCATGCAGTGTTAGACATGCACATTATACACTCATGGCTTGAATTACAAAGCTGTATACCTGCTGAAACCCACCAATTTGTTACAGACCATGCTTTGACAACCACACACTTAGACTGTAAAACAGAATTTGTTATGCATGTCTTTACAGTTTTTTAATCTTTAAAGGGTGTAAGTGAATACTTTTGTGTGGAGGGAACCCTGGCTTTTGAGATTAGGCTCCCTACAGCTCTAAAATAATTTTAAATGTGAGAAACTTACATGCACTAAGTGACTGCTCCATACACACTGCTATCAGCAAATACCTTCTTTCTCACAGGTATCTAAGCTTATAGGCCACAACTTTCCTCCAGGCCTGAAATCAACAAAGACAGGATTGAAGGAATTGTTCAAAGGTGGTGTGTGCAGAGGCTGTTTCTTGGGAGAATGACAAATAAAAACTATGCAGTACCTCCACTACTTTCAATATGTGTAGCACATACATATAATGATTCACTTGTGCAGAATTATTTGCCGAGATTTAAATGAGGTAATGCATATTCTTGACTAAATACTAAATAACACAATTTACATTCAAACCATTGATTAAATCTCTGAGGATGATCAACTCTTGCCAGAGATCTCAGCCTCATCAGATGAAAATCACTATTTCTACTATAGAGCAGAAAAATAATGCATAGCAATGCCAGATATTGATCTGTATGAAATGCGGTCATACTACAAACAAGTAGGTTTAGTGGAGCAAAGCAATTCATTAAACTGACTTTAGTGTCCATCAGAGTGGAACTTTGACTTTGACTTCTTTTGCATATAAGTAATGTTAAAAAGCTACACATGAAGCATGCCAAGTGTGCAAATGAAAAGATGAATTGTGTCCCTGGAGTATTGGACCCAGGGCCGATATATTAAATGTTCAATATTGAATAAATGAAAAAGATATTGTGAATTAAGAAGATTATATGTGTAAAATGATGTAATATTGATATTTCAAGTCTTTTTAAAATTAAATTTTGGTATTTTTTCACAATAACACATTTCCCCGAGCCAATCATATCGTTGCTGTCAAACTTTGAAACTGTTCTCCTCTCTGCTGCTCTCAGTTGTGTCATTTCAGTGTGAAATCGACTGTGACCGTCCTCCCATCCACATCCAATACTCATTACATCAGGGTTCCATCAACTGAGTGTCTCATCTCTCTCAGGGGAGCATTCCTTACTCATCGCTACCCGACATCACGATGAGGCACCATCGCCAAAGACTCTTCATAATTCTAGATTTCACCTGGCCCCATCAATACTTTAGAATATAAATCGTCAGATTGAACGGCGGCCAAATTTAGGCAGTTATCTGCAAGACATAAACACATACAGATTTTCTTTTCATATCTAGTTAGAGTCGGGACAAAACATTGTTTGCTAAAGGGGCAGCTGGCTCGTGCCTGTCATTTTCATTTTACAAAAATGGAAAACATCACTTTCATCCAGCACTCAGCAAATTGAATGGAAGAGGTTCACCTCCCAGAGGGTGCTTGAAAGCTCCTAAACACCTCCTGAACATTTGAGTATAATTTAGTATTCACACTGGTAATAATATTAGTCTGTGCTGTTTTGTTGAAGACTATTCCTGAAAAGAAAGTCACTGAAATGGTAACAGCAAAAATATGAAATATCAGGGGCACTTTTAAGGGCCACTTTCACCTCCTCATTCCTACAGAAATGTAATATTGTTAATATAATAATGGTCATTTCATAGTCTGCAATTTCATAAATGCAATAGATACGTACGAGACCTATTTCTAATATATCAAGAGGCTTGTACTTGGAGACTTGCTTCACCACAGGCTGTAACACGTCTCTGACTGGCTCCAGTGGATGGGCAGAGAATAGGATGTTCCAGTTCTCAACAGTTATTTTTCTCAAGTAACCTGTAATATCACATAATATAGTTAGCTGAGGACATGCCCCCTGCTTAGAAAATAACACTATAGGTTAGTACTATAGGTCGTCAGCTGGGCAGCTTAATTAGAGCAGGTAAAAACTCAGTTTCATCCATTTCTTATAGTAAAGAAACAGACACCACCCTCCCCTCTCTTGAGAGACAGAGTATTGCTCTTACTCTGGGCCTCTGTGAGCCTCACGCACACGGTTTCAGTCATTTGGAACGAGACGAGTGCAGAGCTTAAGTCAAGAAAATGTAATATGAAGCACCATAAAGGATATATGTTTAATCTCTGTCAGCTACAGAGACGTGTTTGCAGGTAAACACTGCATGAATCCATATAATGTGAGCTACAGATGACAGCTGTACAATACAGGCTAAAATTACAGTCAAGCTTAAATCACTGCAGACAAAGGCAGTGACTGGGCTCTTCTTCATGGATCTTTTCAGTAATTGTTGTTCATCCGTGTAGTGTGTGGCTGATGGTCACATCTACAGGGTACCAGACAATACAGAACAATAGCTCTGGGAAACAGCAAATGCTACCTTTGTGAAGCCTCTTTCTCCTGTAAATCACTTTTGCCGTGTTCTCCTTTGAGACAAAAACAGAACCCAAAAGGGAGACATTTATATTCTATATGTTTTGGTGTCATGATGGGGCTCCTCCAGCTGACCGAGACAAAAGGAGAAAAAGGATTGCATCTCATTCCCTGATGTGATGTTCCTGAGTGAAAAGATAAACGTGCTGTCGCTGTTCAGTTTCATCTATAAAAACACTGCTATTTGAGCTTTTTTCAACAAATCACAACTTAAATAATGACATTTGTGTTTATGCTCTGTGTGATCTCATTCATTTATAATCCATGTAAGATCCAGTATGGTACAGCAACTGAGACAAGCTACGAGGAGGCCAAGTCGGCACTAAATCACACTTAATACTTACTTTTATTGGCGACCGTGGCTTACTGGGTAGAGAGGGTTGTCCGCCAACTGAGAAGTCACCGGTTCGATCCTCGGCTGCACCGTGTCCTGTGTCGAAGTGTCCCTGAGCAAGACACTGTACCCCTAACTGCTCCCCGGGTGCCTGTCATTGGCAGCCCACTGCTCACTATATATACAGGGATGGGTCAAATGCAGAGAACAATTTCCCCACCGTGGGACGAATAAAGGAATGTTTCTTCTTCTTCTTAAACAATCTCAAGTATTCCCTGCAGCACTCCAGAGTACCCCTAGTGGTACTAGTGCCCCCAATTTGAGAAACAGTGCTGTACTGTCAACATAATGAGGTGTATTGCTATCTGCCATTGTTTCTTTGTTGATACTACATATTTGTGGGGGGAAAAAGTTGGACATTTTCCTTACGTATAGTAAAGAAATGATACAATTACAAGGAAAATAAAGATAAAGTATCATGTACTGTTGGGAAAAATGATCTCGGTAGATGCTCATCATACACCACATTGCTTGTTTGGTGCAGATACATCCCCGTCTTTGCCTGAAGACGCGGATACAACAATAAGGATGCAGCGCTGACCATCAGAACACTCGGGTGAATAAAGAAAAGGGATAATAAGCATAGCCCCAGATGAACAGTGTTATTCTACTGTGCGGAAGACACCACATTCGGCCTACAGATAATGAAGCCTCAGGGTGGAGCTGCTGACTGAAAACAAATGGTCCTCACTGGGGACATGAACACTACAGAATAAGCTGGGGCCAGACTATAGATGACTGAAAGTTAAGCCACCGGTTGATGTTCTTATTTACTAGAGGTAAAGCACCAGGGGAACTCACCAAACCCATCATAAGAGTAGTGGCTACAGAAAAGTAATAAGACCATCCCCTGAGAGCGTTTCCATTAATTGGAATTATTCATGTGGTCATAGTGAGAGGTCGAGGAGGATGAACGAGAGCCAATCAAAGAAAGTAAAAGTAAGGATTAGAAAAGTAATTTTGGTAAACAAACCAAAAACACACATATTAATTCACGTGGCATTTAATGCACTTTCTTATATTACAGCTTATGTTGAACTTGTTTTTAAATATCCATCCATTATCATCTGCTTATCAGTGCTGGGTCACGAGTGCAGCAGGCTCAGCAACGTATTCCAGACGTCCCTGTATCCACATTTCCAGCTCTTCCTGGGGAATCCTGAGGCATTCCCAGGCCAGTCGAGATACATAATCCCTTCATCATGTTCCGGGTGTACCCAGGGGCTTCTTGCCAGTTGGACGTGCCCTAGAAAACCTCTAAGGCGGTGTCCAGGAGTCATCCTGTTCAGATCCTCGAACCACCTCAGCTGGCCACTTTTGATGCAAAGGAGCAGCAGCTCTACTACGGGCCCCCTCCGGATGTCCGAGCTCCTAAACCCTATCTCTAAGGATGTTTCAAATGTATCAGTGATCATGCCAAAAATGTAGTCTGGGCAATCGAGTTACAAGAAATAGGAAAGACGGCTGTTAGCTGTTGTGTATTCTGTTAAGGGTTGTCGAATAAGACCTAAGAAACAACATAGAGCGTTGTCTCTTGCTATTTGGACCCATGTTATTCTGTCAATATTTCAGACGTTGTGGTGTAAATTATGCTGCGGTAATGTCAGTCAGACTGTCTCCCATTTGCACAGAAAAACAGAAGTTGATCCTTGTTTGATTTTGACCAAAACAAGTAAAAACACAGACCTGAAGGACAAATGACATCGCCAACTTTCCCCCGATCTAAATCTGGCAGTGTCATGTTCTATGTTCAGCTATCTGATAAGTAATCTCTTTATTGAAATCTTAAATGAAGGCAGTAAGGCGAGGTGCTGAGCCTCAACCAGGCTCCTGTGTAAATGCCACTGAATCACACACTAATAATTTCAAAGAACTTATGTGTGACCTGACAAGGTTCAAATGGCCTCATCACTCATTCTCAGTCCCAGGCTAGACCCTCCTCTCCTACATCACTTCCACAGTATAAAACCTAATCAGAGACAGTCATTTATCCTGCTAAAGGAATATGACTGCCATTACTGGACGGAAAGTGCTGTGTGTGCAGGTACACCATACACCCATATATTATGCCTATCAAACTGCTCATTAATATTGTGAAGCTATTTCCAGCTTGCCTCGTGAGGCTCTAATGCTGATGTGCACATTGGAGCGCCACATGCTTTGTTTGGCAGTTGGGGTTGGAGGCGGTGACCCAAGGCTGTACATGCACCACATGTTTTTTGGACAGTTTTGATCTTCTCATGCCAGATTATAAAAGATGATGTCATAAAAGCTTATAAAGACAATGGTGTGAACCTCAAGGTAACTATTCATACATTGTAGCTATTATCACTCAATGATTTATCCTTTGCATTTTTTTCACATGGCTTTCATGTAAAGGGACAATGACAACATCATTTGCACAAACTTGCTGTCAAGACAAATATCACAACTACTAATAAACATGTTGGCTGTTCTGAAATTATTTCCATTCACAGCCCACTGATCCGTCACATGTAAATTTCACTTGTAGATTAAACAGATGGCAGACAACAACCAAAAAAAAGATGTAGTCTGACATCTTGCATTTGTTGGCTCTGTGCCCTGAACCTTGACAACACTGAGCGATTACTCACTGATTCATTAAACAGCAGCTTTTTGCTTTAAAGTGTACCTAGCTAACTAAAAGTGCAGTTATAATCTCAGTAGTTATTAACACAGGCATGAAAAGAGCACTAGAATACTTTGCTGAACAATCAGTATTGTTACTTTAAAGACATTTAGCTCAAGTAAAAGTAAAATTACGTATAAATGATGATGACGATGATGTCTATATCACGGGGTTCCTGTATGTGAACCGCACCACAGAGCCCCTATATGCAAACTTTGATTTGTTTTGTTTCAATTTCACAAGAATTTTAAGCCAAACCATGATGTTTCTTTATTAATCCCAACCAAGTAGTTTTGGAGTGTTTTTTGTTATTTATTATTTTGTTTCAATTTACAACGTTGACCATATTTCTACCGTAGTCAGCAACCGTAATCCGGAAGAAAATGTGTTTCCCTCATAACGTAATTCAAATACAGTTTAGGTGTACGGGAACGCAATTGTACAGTAGACAGGGTTGCGTGGTGCTAAAACAGAAATACAAAACACCTGGAAAAGTGCTTCGGTGGTTCCCGCTACAGTAGTGCCTCGGATCACATTCAGCTATGATCAGTCACACACACACAGAATCACAAGGTGAAAAAAACAGCCTCACAAAGGCAGCATTGAATCAGTTATTAATTCAGACAGTGTGTAGGATTTGGGGGATATCTAGCGGAGAGGTTGCAGATTGCAACCAACTGAAACTTCTGCAGTGTGCCAAGCATGAAGGAAAAGTGCGGTGGCCAACATGAAAACACCTGTGTCTGATTCCACGAAAAAGACACGCTCCTATGTAGAACGTAACAAAAACACAACTATTATTATTTTCCACTATTAGTATCATGATTATACACGAAAGAAAACATACTTCATTCTATAAAATTTCTGCCAATAGATCCCCCCTAAATGATAAAGACTGGCCCTCTAAGGTATATTCAACCTTATTTTTGAGATCAAGGTTTTATTAATTATCGAGCATTAGAATGCTGTTAATGATGGAAGTTTTGACAATGAAGTTTGGAAGGCCAAGTAACTGGCATTGACAAACATAGTTGTGATAGCCAACAAGACATTGCTATCAGGACTTAACGAAAATAAGCAAAAAGTGAAAGCTCTGACAGATGACAGTGACAATGCAGAGAGAGATCACAATCACATGTCAAACATGGACACAAAATGACACGAAGACAATGTAAACCTTCATGAAGACAAACTAAAGGTTTCCTTTTAGTTGAAAACCTCAATTGTTTTAGAGGGAGCTGAAAATAAAAAAAAATAAAAAAGGTACAAAACCTGCTGCTGCTAAATGGAAAATTTCAGAAAATGTACGATTTGAAGAGATGAATCTATGGGATTTACTGTATGCAGGCCAGTTGATCCAGCAGGATAAATGGATACCACAATTGAGAATAGCTTCACTAAAATTGATTCAGCAAATACTCCCCTCTCTCTTTTGCACTCAAATAGAAGTCTGTACTGTGACAAGAAGAAGCCCATAAAACACTAAAATTAAAAACAATGTTGAAATGATACACAGATGCTTCATAGAGGGGGACAGGCAAACATACAGGACCATTTCATGAAGCAAATTAAACAAAGTTGAGGTACTTCTGTGATAGGCTCATGAAAGCTGTTAGACAGGCACACGTTGGAAAGAGGTGGATCTGAAATACCATGTTTGTCAAAGAAGATATAGTGATCATAATGAATAAATATAAGCAACACCAAATTGCAACAGTAAAAAGTGGCTGCTGTCAAGCTCCCAAAAAGATAGCTGCAGGAAAACTGCATAGTAAATAGTCACTGCCAGGTTATTAAAACACTGTGGGGATTTTTCATTAATACAGTATGATGTCTTCACACTGAGGCGGTGGAAGGATGTTCAAGTCACAAAGCTTTGCTTTTCTCAGTGCCCCTAAAGGCTGCGCTGGTGTGAATATGAGTGCAATCTATTGCTTCAGTCACTCCCGAGACTCCAATGAAGGATTTTCAGCACGCTACAGTAAATTTATTTCAGCAAATATACTCAGCTAGCATGACTCTCTTTTGGAGTCTGAAAAAAAACTGTGTGACAATAAATAATTGCGTTTCCCTCCTTCATCCTCAAGACTTTTTCCAGAGTTCATGGACTTTTATATATTTTGATCCCCACAACCCGAGCAGGTTCGCTTAGCTTCAGACTGAGTCATTGTCGTGAGACAAAGAATCCAGGGCTAAGGCCAACTTTAGCGTGGTAATCCTGCTTCGTGAGAAAGGCCCTTGAAATCAAAATTGTAATGTCACATCTAAAGCCTCCATGCCCCAAAGTTATTTTCAGCTAAGCTTCTCCACAGCCACTTGCAGCGCAAAGTTGAACTTGTGAATGGAAAATAAGCTCTTTTCATCTCTCATAGCCCTCACCTTCACAGGTTGCAGTTTGTCAATAAGCATCACAAGACAGTTCGTGGAAGGGTTTGAATACATGGAGAAAGACACACCTTAGAACATGATAGATGCAGTAAAACACCAAATTAAGAGCAATGAATAGCAAAACTGTGGTGAAACAACATCCTGCAGAGTTGCATGTGTTGCAAGGACAATAATGATACTTCAAGATACATTATTCACATTTTATTTTCCAAGATCAACAGAATATGACACCCTTGTACCCCAGTAATTAAAGTGAAGTTACCAGATTGATTTCCATTCAACTCAATGTCATATTAAATCAAAAGATATTGCCACACTAAGTTATTCATGTGAAGCTTTTGGGTGTCAGATTCAATCATTTTCCCCTCCAGTGATGGGGAAACCACCTCCACTTCAGTCACAATAAACAATAGCTCCCAGTGGAACCACCCCACTGACCTGTAACTCAACTTTTCTGCACACAAAGGCTTCTCTGTTTCTTTAACATTAACCACAGACCTCATTAACATACCAAAATGTCAGAGACGTGAGAAAACACCTGCTGTCCTCTAATCTCACTCAGTGCAGGTGAAGTAACATGAGGCACATCAGATTGGTCTTTGGTCAGTATCAACTGTGATCTTATCAAACACAGGTATGCCATTCATAGCGATTCTGTAGCCAATAAGTGAAACATCTACAGACAATCATTATATCATTGCTTATGTTTAAGGCCCCTATACAGCACATAGCTCTTATGTGCAATTGTGGTCTTTTTTAGGGTGTTTGACTCTTGTTGGCGGCAGGTTGAAATTGAATTAATGCCATGGACACAGTTCCTTTCATTCTTTTGTGGAAGGGCACAACACAGTGGATACATTTACACACTCAGATTTCAGATACCCAGATGGGACTTTCATCCAGCAGATCATTGTTTCTGTTCCATGTGAAACTAAAAGTCTTAAGTTACGTCACTTTTGTTGTCATTTCAACCCAAACCACAATATTTTCCTAAACGTAACCAAATAGTTGTATTGCCTCAACACCACAGGGTCTTGCACAGGTACACTCGTTTTGCTGGACATTAGTAGGAAAAGCGTAGGAAGAAATAACAAAATCACTTCAAAAATAGAAACAGTTGTATGAGGATAGTAAGGCTGTGGACTTGTTTCCTCTTTACTTCGTAGTCATCACACCGTCTGTTATACATCAAAATGTATCGGTTACAGTCTGACCCTTGAATTTACCAAGATTTTATGAGACTCATCTCGCACAGTGAGATATGCAATGAACTTGAATGATCACTGTTATCACAATGAACTTCAATGATCACTGTTATCACACAGGTTTAAGAGGGAATTGTGACAAACATGTATACATGCATTTTTTTATATTTTGCCAAGAAAGACAGACACAGAGAGAGAGAGAGGGAGAGAGAGAGAGAGAGAGAGAGAGAGAGAGAGAGAGAGAGAGAGAGAGAGAGAGAGAGAGAGAGAGTGTGTAAATATAATATAAATATTTTAATTCTACACTTCAAAACAAGATGGTGTTTTTTTCCTTCATGTCTTACTGGTGGGATTTGCTGATTTTTCTACTCAAGCGGTGCATTGTGTTCAAAACCCTTCTGCTCTCATCTCCACTCTGAGTGCAGGATAAGACAGGACAGGACTTGCTCTCTTAAATTGGCCCCCTTTAGGCAGTTTTGCTCCTTGCTCAGATCCTATTCTGACCTGGAAATGAAAAGCATGGAGTGAAGGCTCTGGAGAGATGACAGAGCTCGAGAGCTGTGTCCCCGTCTTCCTGACAGAGCTGATCTTTCATACCGCTTTGCTGCTCCTTAGCTGTCAATCTGCTCTCCCTCCGACCGATAACTGGCTGTTCTTGCCGTCTCCTAATTGTTTCTCTTAAGCTTAAGTTTGTCATAACATATTGGTGCATGGCATCGTGGCGGTTATGAGCATGGACAGCCTTGACTGCTCTGACAGCTTGCTGCTTTCCAAGCTTATGCCTCAGATACCCTGTGGTAACATTTGATTTACGGTAATGATTTTTCTTGATCCATGTCCATATTCCAGCGACATATTTTGCAATGCAGAGGACAGAAGAGTACGACTGCCTCATTCATTATGCTGCCACAACAGCTGGGGTGCAGTAGTGTTTGCACAGTGAGGCCGAACTGTCACGCTAGCAGGGGAGACTGTAATAACATAAAAAACGATTATTTCAAATCATTAGCCTGCAAAGGATGACGCTGGCAAGAACCTGCTTATTAGATATAGGTAGGTAAGTAAATATATAATCTGAGAGCAAGGTGTGCCATAACAAAAACTTCAACAGCATCAGTGGCTAATTTCTGAGGCTCATAAGCCCTTCAATTACTGTGGAAATATGTTAATATGGACACGGCTTCTCTCAACCTGCCAGAAATTACAAACTGAGAGTAAACTAATTAAGTAGGGGAGACCGAACATCGACCAGATTGCATGCAGATTACATTGCATCTACCAGATAATGACTTGCTGAAGTATCAGAGTTGAGCATTCTGAAGAAACAGACAGAGGTGTCTCAAATACTTCATTTTCCAGTGTCAAGATGGGCAAGAAACTAACTGAAATAACAATTTCATGCCACTTGAGCTGTGTGAATATGTCCCTCCTATTTCTAAGGTCAAACTGACATTCTTCCTGCTATGCAGTAACCTCGAAATGAAACCAATATATGACAATATAAGACATATATGAGGGTTATACTCCTCACTCTGGAGGTTAAGCATGTGTCTTTGCAGAGGGGTGCAGGTGTAGTAACTGTTTTAAGAGATTGGACATGTTCGGTTTTAGCATCAGCAGCTCAACTTGCTGTGCTTACAGTGCCGAACAAGGGACTAGACTACTTGATTTCCAACCTGTGACTCATGAGGTCTCTCAGGATTCAGCCTCTGACTGAACATCTGATAAAACTGTTGGTTTCCGATTGCCTGTTTCTCTGCCCTGATGACTAACGTCTCTCGTGTGTAGCTGTCTCAATCTTGAGGTGATGAGGTGGTTTTCAGACTCTTTCTGTGTCAACGTTCCTCTCCCCTTGTTTTCTTCCCACAATCCAAATAACCACAAACATGCATACGGTAATTATCACGAGGAGTAATTATCTGGGGTTGACCCATTATTGATTACATTAGGGTGTTATTCTGCTTACTGCGCAGCTTGTACTTTAGCCATACGTAATGACAAAAATAATCATAATACAGGTAGCATATCAAGATAGCAAAATGTGTGAAACAGCTCAGGCATCCGGTTCTGTTTTTTTCTGCAGGACATACCACTCAGTGTGCTCGGTAATAAACAAATACAATTCTCAATACGAGTGCTGCCCTCGAGGCATATCATACACAAGACATGATATTGGTTTCCGTTGCTGCAAGGAGGACACTCCCCTTTGACCCTAATAGCACAAATCAATGTAACACTCTCCACAGCTTTCTTTAGAGTCTCAGACAATGAAAAAGTCCACAGTTCAGTAAAGATTTCACACTCAGGGACCAGAAAAACATATTGTAAGTGGTTTAGATACCTACACTAGAAGTAAACTACAGAAACTACAGACAAATAAGTATCGGCACCTTTAACCTTCACCTACAAGAATTGGGTTAAATGTATGCCGATCTCAACAATTACTGGTACAAGAATCCATGATCCCAAAAATATAATCTATACATGTTCTGTCCCCTTGACCTTTCACGTAGCACAACTGTCAGGTCAAAACTGCTTCTTGCCCAACACTTGACATATTATTTCAGAAACTGCAGGACATGGCATTTGTTGTGGACATTCGTGGTTTCCTGACCTTTCCTCTGGAGATACTACTGTCACGGTGAAATATCCACAAAATATATTTAAAAAAATAAAAGGGTGGATTGCCCTACAATTTACAGAGCTTTTTTACTCTTCAAAAGATGAACTCTTTTCTTTTTGAAGACTGCATGAGCTTTCCTCTGGCACTATCTTCAGGTCAAATAAACAAAACTGAGCACATTCATGCTCCCAGTGGAAATACAAACCTTTGTTTGTATGATTCGATGGCCTTTCCTCTAGCACTAACCTCTGAAATTACACATGTTTAGCTGGTTTGTGTCATAACAAAGAACAATAATGGCAGCAACTTTGCAGGACTTTCGACTTTTTCAGCAGTATTTTAACTACAGTGCACTATACTAACATGTTTCTATTTTTGTATTCAATCTGTGAATTTATTGGCCCAATTTAATATTTCAGTCTGTTTCTCTGCCTCCATTTTCACAGAGGAATCCCATTTCCTGAGCCAAACCTCAATTCAAAAAGACTCTGCTTAGACTCATTATGCTTCTGCAACAGTCCAAACACGGGAAAAGAATGTGAAGCATTAAGCAGGTGATCGAACTCATGATCCACTCAGATTTTGAGAAAAACAGCTCAGTGTCAGTCACCTGACAAAAGGTCAAGGGTAGAGATTTGAATATCTTCCTCACTATGGAGACCATGCATGGAAAATCCAACTATTTCTGCACTTGTCTTATATTCTATCACAAGACATAAGCCAGGAAAAACACGGCTTTGTTATTTTCCTGGCCAAAGCAGGCGGTACATATAATATTAATGTTTCAGCAACATCTGGGCTATCTTAATATTCTGTTATTTAAAAAAGGTTAAAGAGATTTCTGAATAAACCTACATTAATTGATCTTTTATTGAATCTGCCTGGTAATTTTACGTGTGCACTTATTTTGTGCTGATTGTTTTTTTAAATATATTTTAGCTGCATCTCTTAAACCTCATGTTCGAGTTTAATAGGTTTTTCCAGATGACTGCAACTACTGCTAATTTTCACACTATTTCTTACCCATCCATTTGTTTCCCCAAATTAATTAGCTTTATTGAGGTAAATTTCCCAGCCGAAGACACTGTGTGGTGTCTGTTAGGGAGCCATGGGTGAGTGGGGAAATGGTTTGGAAGGAAAAAAGCTGGCCGATAAAAACCGAACAATAGAATCCCTGAATGCAATTAAGCAAAAAAAAAAAGAAATTAGAAGTCTCTGCAGTGAAAGAAAATGCCCTGCATCAGTAGATTCTCTTGTTCATACAAGGAAATGTACTGACAAAGGAAAGCCTTTCATTCCTCTGTGCTGGGAGCTCCGGGTGTCCAAATATTCAGGAGAATTTCAGACTTGATTTGCGTGCTGCTGCAGTGTACTCAGTGTGCATGATGTTAAGTACACCTTCTTTGCTCCGTGGCGCTATATTTTCCTCTCAAAATGAAAGAAAAGATGTTTCACATAAATGCCGGCAAATACTGACCCTTGTGCCCATGGTGTTCTCCACCTCCATCTACAGATATTTAATTTGATCGCAAGCAAAACCACTGATGTGAGTCAAATAACTTGCATGCGTATTTAACCATTCCTGCACAATGTAATGAGAAATGATCAGATGTATGCATGAAACTGCTGTCATATTGGAATGTGGAGAATCTGCAATTAAGACACATTATTATGAATGAATTTACTTTCTTGCAAATTGTCCAGAGAAATTAAGTTTGCTCACAGTTGTTGTTTTTTTGTTAATTATGTGCCAAGCCAAAAGGGAAAATAGGACATGGAAATAGTTATCAAAAAGTGAAAGAAAGATTTTATTATATATCTCTATCACTACATAACTGGGTTGATTTAAGACTAAATGCTCCTTGATCTTACCAGTGGCAAAAGTACAGAATAGCAGAAGAAGACAAAAACAGTTTTCACTATTCTGAAGCACATCACATTGTGCTCCATTATAATGTAATAAACTGCATTACGCTGGATTGCAACATGGTCAACATTCACTGCAGAACCTCCCAGGTGAATTGGACAAACAGGAAACAAAAACAAACTTGGGAGTTTAAAAGACAAACAGGATAGTGGGGATTAAGCGTTGCTCAACGACACTGTGCTTGTGCAGGGTTGCTGTGTGGTGTCAGAGCTCTGTGTCTAGTTGCTTCAGCTTATGTTTATACTGTACGTCTGAGTGAAGCTAATATTATGCATTATATAACAAGTGCTAATTTTTTAAGTGATTTTGGATGATCCAGAGAAAAAATTTCATGAGATTGAATGTGTGTATATGCGTATTTTTTTTAAATAATTGTATTTATTTATTTATGTGTTATTGCTGGAACAAGAACACAAGTAAACAACAGTACCAGCACTGTAGCAAAATGACTACATAATGTTGCGTGGGGTGCGGGGTACAAATGAGGTGTTTGGGGGGAAATTGCTTGGGATTATTTGCTTTCCAAATATAGAGCAAGCAAAAAAAACAGAAGCATGGCCTGAGGGGAAAAATACCAAAATAAGATAAGGACTTACATAGCAATCAAGGTCTGCTACTGAATTTGTGTTGCTGATTAAGAGCAAAATATATAAATCTGTGTTAAGCCCTTTACATTAACATTAAGACATTAACTGTGTAGGTTGTTAAGTTTTGAAATTATATATTATTTTCCGACAGTATTTCCTAAAAAAACAATCAAGAAGAAGTTGAGGTACAACTTTCAAACTTTAAAAGCCAAAGTGAGAAAATCACAACGAGGGGCCGGTGTTGTCAGGCTTTTATCTTCGGTTGTCACTGTTGCACATCATCGTCAATTCATCTTACTTTCTCTCACAATTAGCAGATGACACATTTCAAGCAGAGAAGCAGATGTACAAGCTGATTGATGTGATTTGTAGAACAGAAGCATGCCATGCGTGGAACATTATATCGTACAGTTTCGCATAGTTAGTCAGTTGGTGTTCGACAGATGTTGTCAGGAAACGGAGGATGCCATGACTTCCAAATGATCTCTTCTTGCCTTCCTTCCTGTTTGTAATTTAGAAACAATGTTGGCATCATTTGCAAAGTTTGAATCCCTCTGAGCATGAAAACTCTTTTAAATCAATCTTGGAGCAGTCCTATCAACAAACAAAACACAACCTCATTTTTCGTGAGTACCCAGCCCACATACAATACACAGCAGTTTGATTGACATGCTTCTGCTAAACAAGATGTAGGCATGTAAGGTATCATGTGGCCACACCTCTGCAGTGTTAGCCTTGAAGCATAATCAGGCATGCATATTGGGATATACACACTATCATTCGCTGTTGACTATATTGCTTTGTTTTCTGTTACATGTTTTTTTTGTAGCAACAGCGGCTGCAGTGCGGTGTTCATAAAATGTTATTAGTAGTCCTGATAGCTTTCAGTCTGTGGCTTTGTTTTGTCTTTATTACGTGTGGAGACAAAGTGGTCTGCATTGACCCTGCTGTGTTAGAGGCACAGTGAAAGTCTGCAACACAAGCATGCACATACATACAGATATCTCTTTTGTAAATCCTTTCCATACGCTGTGACCTGTGCTATCCAGTGACCATAGGCGCGGTGTCAGGGAGGGGAGGGTGCTGTAGTTACCCCGAAGATAGGCATAGCACCCCCCGAGAACCTCCAAGAAATGATTGTGGTTTGCTTCTATTTGTTTTATTTGTAAGGCCTTAGAATAAATTGTATCGAGTGTGTTTGTGAGAGTCAAAGTCATTTCTGACATTCTCAGCGGGTCAGGGAGAGAGAACAACTCACGGGACTCATCAAACGCAGACAACGAAACAAAAAAAATGTCGAGCAACCCCATACTATGTATGAGCAAAAGAAGATCCCTGGCACCGCCACTGCAAAGGGACACTTCACGAGTAAGGACCACACATCAACTCAGGAGCACTCAGTGAAAGGCCACAGTTTGATAATGTTAGCAACTCGCTCAGCAGTTTGGTAATTACTTTGAATATTGCAGACTTCAACTGCGTACAAGGTGCGTGAATTGTTATCACCAAGATGAAAATGTTGGCCATAGAAGGGAAAATTCAGACGAGATGCTGAAAGACCCTGCGGCATCAAAGTGCAGCTCATAAGTTTTAAGAATGATTAACTCATCATAGAAAAGGCAAGAGAACACCTAAAAAACACGCTGAGGACGTAGAGAGCTGAACTTCTGGCTGCGATGAGAGAAGCCAGAGCAAAGGGTCTATGTAAGGGATAATGCCCGACAGGGTGTCCATTATCAGGAATTATTGGACGGTGTGGAGAGCTGAACTGTCTGATACACAGTCCATTAATGGATACCTCAAAGGGCTAAAGTTTTCTCACAATCCATTCACTACATTTCCAATACCTGTTCCAATCATTGCCATCCCATTTGATGCAGTCACTGATACGGACAGAGAAATTAGAGTCAGCGTTATGAAGCTATTTTATGTGGAGTTAATGCCAGGTGTTCAGGAATGTCTTCTTGAACTTGCATACAGATGGATGAAATCCATAACGTCATTGCAGAGGCAAGGAAAAGTGAGTGATATACAAAATAATTAGTTTAGGACATGAATAAGATACAGTGGGATAAAGTGGTTAAATTAACTAATACATAAGCTGCCTTACAATTATTTATGCAACTGTTTCTATCTACTTGTGACAAACATGATCATATCAGAAAACTAAATGCCAGAACCGCTTAAAACCCATTGGCTATATTTAGAGTTGAGAAGCTGTACGACAGAGAGAGGAACCAAATGAAAAAAAGCTGCTATCACATCAGGATACCTTATAAGAGAGGAGAGGGGGGTGGGAGGAATGGGAGCATGAGAGTGCCCACGGAAAACAGGAACAAACAGGCATGCAGGTCAGGAAGACCTCCATACAGCAGACTCGTGATGGGAAGAGGAGTGTTTGTGATGTAGTCCTGCTCTTGAAATTCAGCTATTCAAATGATTTCCATTTACAATGATTTGGTTGAAGATGTCTTCTCCTCTCACTTAACAGACAGTAATGTGATAGTAACCAGGATCAGGTAACAAATCCCAGATCATAGTCACATCTATGAATGTGTTGCTACTATCGACTTGCTGCAAACTCACTGAATACATTTCCAGCTGCTGTACCTCTGCAATGAAGTATTAAAACCTCGTTCTCTCTCTGTCTCCTGTGTTGTGACAAGGAATGTAAGAAAGTTTGAGAATTTGTGTTTCTTGCATTATTGGTTGACGAAGCTAATTGTATGGAGGATAGCCAGCCGGTACTGGAGTCACTACCAGTGTAAGCAAATGACAGCTGTGCTTGCAGTGTTCCCCAACGTGCCCTTGTTTCTATATCAAAAACAATTTTAAATTTGTATTTGGTTCCACTGACAAATTGGTTTAGCAAACAGTTAAAAAATAAATCAAAAATAAATAACTATATTAGAGGATATGCAGTGACGGGGAATTGCAGGATCCAGGTGACCAGCATGTGTGAAATGACTATTCTAATATTTAAAAAATGGCATAAAAAGTCTCCCTCGAATACTTTTTGACATGAGAGCCATGCATGAGCAATTTCAGTAGCCAGAGGCAAGTATTTAACATGTATCCATGTTTATCCCCTCTCATCCGTACATACAGATGTGAGTTATTAGTTTGTTCAGTTGTTTGAGTGCTGATGACAATGTCTGTCTTTTCCAATAACCTTTATATTTAAAAAAAAAAACCACATCCTGAACTTAGTCATTCAGCACAAAGCTTGAAGGACATCCTTTGTTAAGGAGCAGAACTTTAATACCCGACACTCAGAGGATTAAAGAGGGTGTGTGGGTGCAGTCAGGTAAAAGAGACTGCAGGGTTCAGAGAAGTCCACACCTGAACAAAACACTGGTCGGTCAGACACCGGGTATGGGCGTTAACATGCTGCACGAACAGCCCTGGAGGAGTATCAGAGCTCACAGGAACACTGGTAACATAAGATCCAGTGAGATGCAGTTGGATAAGGAAGTCAGACATAGATGCAACAACAACAACAAAATAATTGTACAGTTAAGCTCAAAATTTCCATTGTTTTTTAAAAAGTCAACAAAAAAAAAATATATATATATTTATAAATTGTTATGAGAGAGTAAGTGTACTGTGGTTTTATGTCATATGATAAGACAGAAAGGCCATGCAACAGTGTATGGGCTTGTAACCGTGAGAAATAGATTGTCATTAAATGCTAATTTAAAGTTTTTTGCCAGTTGATGAAATTATTATCATAATTCCAGGATTGAAATGTTATTTCAACATATTTCACCATTATTAAGTTCAATATATCGGCTTGAAATTGAGAGAATACATTTCAACCATTGCAGTGTTTCTCGACCAGATTGAAAGCTTAAATGTCTATCACCAGCTACAACATTGTTATTGCAGTGCATTTTATTCCTTCATCTTACATGTATGTGTGCAGTGAGGGGGGGTTGTATTGATCATCTAACACAAATGGAGGGAGTCTCTGTCTGTACGGTACTGTATAGATGACTATCTACATCAACTCCTTTTGGTTGCAAAAAGAAGTCTGATTGTATAGAAGTCGAAGAGAAAATGACTCTACCTCACACTTCATTTATTACCTCAGTGAATATTGTAAACATGGGTTTATGGTCTCAATTGCTAGTTTCAAGTCTTCTTCAATACAGCATGATGTTCATTCCGTAAATTATGGTCACATTTAGAGTAAATAGACAATAAAGCAGGGTTTGCTTTAGGGTGAGCTACCTTACCAACAGGTCACTACCACGGCGTTGTCCAGTCAGTTTACAGCTTTAACGCTTTCACAGTGTTTTTAGTTCATGAAAGATAATTGTAACCTCTTTGGTCATTTAAAAATGTTTCATTCAGCTTTCGGTTGTACTTTTCTCCACCCTCTTGTGTCACTTGTGGTTGCAAAAAGCAAAGATGGCGACGGGCATAAAACATGATGGCAATTGCTAAAACTTGTGGTGGTACATCTCGCTCTCCGCTGCTGGCTTCAAGATTACCGTCACTCACTAAGTACAGATAAAGAAAGAAGGACTGGAGATCTAAGGGACATTTCTATTAGTGATTTTCTTGACAAATGTTCATTTGATTCACTTCCCACTTGGAGGGTGTATTGCTTAAGAACCAAGGAGCCACAGTGTTGAGTGTGAAGTTGTATGGATGAGTGCTTCTCAAGAAAGCACCAGAATCAACACCAGAGGCCTAATTATCTGCCCGTTCCGAGCAGGCAAGTTTTGGATGGGCACTGCACTAGTTTTTATGATGAGGTGAAAAGTCAAAGCAAATCACGTAAGGGTTCATTTTTAATCTCTTGATGTATTTGATATTATATCTCAGGCGACAGTGTAAATCAATATACAATCACCTCTCAGCAAATTATATTGCTGATAGTAGCTGAAAATCCTTCTGCTTGTCAGGCTCCCGTGTCCTCTCATCCACAACAACATAATGGTGTTTCGTATCAGCACTTATACATAACAGATTGTCGACTGTCCTCTACATCTGCTGCCAGTTGAAGAGTGACAAGTTGATTTATGGGACTTGGAGGAACAGTAGTGAATTAATTAGGTTGATAAGATGCACTCCTCAAGGTCACTGTCCAGTGATTCCCCTACATCTGCTTACTCACTATAAATCTGATTATTACACGCAGGAGCATCAACAATCAACAAATGACCATTCAAAGACCAGTGACATTATGTGTCATCGTCATGTATGGTTTACATTTTTTATTAGTCTTTAAAATCAGCTTACTGGGACTTAATAGACAGTCAGCAGAGGAATTTCCAAATATTATTCGAAACATAATTAAACAAAACCAGAGAAGTTGAGCATGAATATAAAGGCCTTCTGTAGTGGCAGATTAAGTTATAGTTTCATATTTATAATGCTGTTTTAACCATAGCTGGTACAGAGTGCCATCTTGTTTTCTATTCGGGAAACACTGCTTAATGTTTGGAGCCTTGAAGTAGCTGCACAACACACAACTTTTTATGTTTGGTTTATACAAAGCAAATAACCACGTTGTCTTGTGTGTCATGCTCGTGCTTCAGCGTATGCTAATCTTGGAGCAATGGATGTATGCCTGCAATTTAGATGTCATACTATATTTTTAAAATCTCCTTGTAAATGTTTTACAAAAAAGCTTTCTTTAAGAATCTGATTACCATCTCCTCATGCATTACCCACTTGTTTTACTTTGGCATGTGTGAGAAACAGGTTAATTAAAGAGAGCTGCAAAGTTGGGTAAAATGTATCTTTAGGTTCATTATAAGCAACCCCTTTTACAAGCAAGTAGTTACATAATTCAATGTTACGATACAAAATATTTATTAGAGTTACTTTAAGGGAAACACCTTAAAAGGAACAATATGTGGGATTTAGTGGCAGTTTGGTAGCAGATTGCATCCAACTGAATAACCCTTTGGAACAATGCGGTGGCCTTCAGAAGGCTCTCACGCAAGCCAGTGTTTGATTTGTCTTTGATTTGGTTCTGGGCTACTGTCAAAATATGGCGATGCAACATTGCGTACACCTTGAAGAGGACACGTTCCCCATGTACATATAAACAGCTCATTCTAAGCTAACAAAATCACAATAATTGTTAGTTTCAGGTCAAAATACACATTTCCAACTCACCCCCCTCACCCTCTGTTCCTAGAAGCTGTCCTTAAATTGGTGAAACCCATTAGCAGACACTTTTCCTACTTTGTGCAGCAGGAGACCAGATTTAATTTAGTTTCAAAATGAATCCGTCACCTGTAATCACCAATTTCTTTCAGTTTAACGGCGGCACCAGCGACTGTAGAGATACTGAACATGCTCAAGCTGTGTGAAACACCCGTAGTGACCCAGCGGGGAGCTCAGGGGGAGAAACTATTTAGCCAGCTCAGCGTGTAAACCAAGCAGGCACCATTACATCCATTTTGCGAACATATGCGTTGGGATTTGATGCTGTTGTTTGAGGGAACCAATTTAGTTTTACTGCTCAGTATGCCTCAAGGATGGTATCAGTTTGTCGAATGTAAATGTCTTTGTAGTGCTCCTGCATTTTTTTTTCTGTCGTGTCATTTTCTTTTGTTCATTATTATATTTTTTTGAGCCATAACAATCCAGTGATATGTCCAGCAATTGCTACAAGGATCACGAAAGGTCAACAATTTGGGAAAGTGGCAATCTTGTCTTATCAGCATGTGTGAATATTTTCAACGCTTGTGTCTTTTCATACAGAAAAGACCAATCTTGTATTTTCTTATGGCATTGTGAGATGAAACTTTAATAAGCCCTGTGAGGAAATTGTCAGTCAGGAATTGAATATAGATTAGAAAGATACATAACAGTTCCTTGATTGCAACATTGTATCTGAGGCAATTTGTGATGCAGCTCAGGTATACAGGAAAACAAACAAAATACACTGACGACAAGGAATATGTGTTAAAACATGACAAGGGCCCCATACGTGTCTGTTTTTTCACATCTCCTAGTTGACATGGATCTAGATATATTGTAATACAACTCAATCACATACTACTTTGAAACAGCACATACGTTTAAGCAAATCTGCAAAGTCAGAAAATGTTGTAAGCGAACATCCCTGCAAAATGTTTACTGACGAATGTATCTGATTTGCACTGTTGCAATATGATATCCGCTTACGGCACTCAAAGCACTTTGCTTGAGGTTCGGGAAAAACCATCGTCTTAGTAAAACCCTGAAAACGTCAACAGTGACTTGAAAGGGGGGGCCAACGTGTTTACTTTATCAATGTTTAAACGAAATTACAATCTTTTCCTAACCTTTACTAAATTGCTTTTGTTGACTAAACCTAACCACAGAAAGGACTAATGTGAACCCCGGTCATTAGAGTGAAAGTCCTGCACATTTTATGCTTACCTCCCAGGGCGAAGCGTAAATGTAGCTCTGTAATTTGCCTCTGCGATTACATTTTCCACCACAAAGTAATTGGGAAACCTAATTAACAGTGAATAGCCTACACATGATTTCCAGGAGACGTGGCTGTGTATTTTTACCCAACAATAATTAAATGTGAAGATTGACAGATTTACAGGTGAACAGCCTTTTTCAGTATTAAGAACTATGCACACATTAAAAGCAGATATCACCTCGGTAATAGAGCAGCAGAGTGTTTTCAGCAGGATGTGTTTTCTTTTTCTCTTGTGCTTTGTGGCTGAAATAGAAAATAAGGCTCTTTTTTTTTACACTGCTGATACTGCTGGTACCTGCAACACATAAAGCTGTGAGTCATGGGAGCTCACAGGTTCAGACAGTCACTTAGATGTCCCTGAAATGCATGCTACTGAAGCTCACAGTGTCTTCACACTATAGAGAGAATTCACGAGAATCTTACATGGTTTAGAACGAAAACCCTCTTAAATATGTTGTTTATTTCCTTCATGTTGTCTTAAACACCATGTTAAGTTCAGTTCGATTCATTCAATGTCCCCCCACGGTTGATATAACACAACTTCATAATTATCTGTAAAACAGGACATCTAGAATGACATATACGACCTCATGACAAGAGATTCACATTTAAGTTTGTATAATGTGAGAATTATGTCAATAAAGTTCATTATGATTTAGATGATATATACTGTACTGAATTTTACAATTCATTATTCACAACTACCCAATTCGCATCTTCTTTAAATTACACCACAAACACACCCAATCTGTTTTTTTTTGTGGCACAATGCACAGTACAATGTGTACTGACACGTTCTGTTAACAGTTCCATTAAGTGTCCCAGTAAGCTGTGCTCGTGAGCCAGCATGCATAAGACCTGGACCTTGGAGCCAGCCTCTACCTAAATGAAATGCAGTTGTTTTTTATCACCAATCACACCTGTGCTTTTCCTGATACGACATGTCTACTGTGGGGGGAAAAAAAGGAAATGAATAGATAGAGAAAAGTTTTGACCTCTCTCAACAAGTCCTCCAAATTAGACGACAAATACATTTGTCCTCTAGAACAACACACAGAAGCATTTGCTTATCAGCAGGACAATATCATTTTTATGTGCCTTCCATAACAGTTACAAATCACTGTTGAAAAAATAAATACATTTTATGATGTGACAATGGTATGGTTACGACACAGAGTTGGTTGGGAAACTTGGTTTACAAGGGAATGTCTGTGGCCTTCAGTAGCATTAAATCAGGTTTTCCATAGCCAGGCAGCGATTCAGCCATTGATGAACAGTTAGTGCTTCAGATTTTTTCCATTGAAGTACAAAACCATATTTGTCAAGTAGGATTCAAATACTGTGCAGTTTAAAGTTAGATTCTGAGTATTTTTATCTCCAGTAGAGAGCATTCGATTGAAGAGAGAAGCAGAGTTGGATCAGATGGCAGTGGAGGCTGCCGGACAGACCTGGTAAACCCACGATGGAGTGAGGGTGAACGTCTTTAACTCTTACCTCCTGAACATTTTTTTGCTCATCATGGGGAGGGGCTGGGGACATAGAATCTGAGTGGGCCACGTTCAAAGCCTCCATTGTGGAAGTGACTTTTAGGAGTTGTGGACGTAAGGTCATCAGTGCCCATAGAAGTTTAGACCTTAGAACCTGCTGGTGGACACCAATGCTGAAGGAGACCAACAAGCTGAAGAAAGAAGCATTCCAGACCTTGCTGGCCCAGGGGTCTCCTTAAACACCAGCAGGTACTGGTTGACCAGAAGAGCTGCAGTTGTGGTAGTTGCCAAATTAAAAATCTGGTTGTGAGAGAACTTCGTAGAGACTATGAAGACTCTTTCGCTTGGCCTAAAAAAAGTTCTGGCAAACAGTTAGACGGCTCAGAAAGGGAAAGCAGAGCTTAGCTCAGGCTGTGTTCAGCAGGGGAGGAGAACTGCGACTGGCGATATTGTCAAGCAGTAGAAAGAGCACTTTTCAACTTCTGAACCTGACCAACAGGTGTTGAGTTTGAAGACTCGGGGGAATCCATATCCACACTGTCAAAAAGCTCCTCAGCAACAAGGTGCCAAGGTTGGTTGAGATTCTCCCTGAGATGCTGATGCTCACATGGAGGGCGGGTCCAGTGCGTGTGGAGTAGCATACCGGGGTGGTGGTTTTAAATTTTTTAAAAGGGGGACTGGAGTGTGTGCTCCAATTATTAGGGTACAGAATTGCGTCTCTGCTCGTTGCAGATGATGTGGTTGTGCTGCCTCAATCGGAACATGAAGATAATGGATCAATAATGGATAATAGATCAGGAGAGAGACCCAAGGTGCAACGAAGTGAACAGAAAGATAATGTTGAAGAACAATTTAGATATGGTCTAAATACATATATAACAGTGGCCTCCTCTGGGCCACATTTTAGTGTCTGGATTATTTTCATTTAATCGGTGCAAGAGTGCGGGGGCGACATATAAATGCTTGATGCATTTCGCAACACCTTCAACAAGAGCTTTGTTACATTAACGTAAACACAAGTTGCTGAAACAACTGTCTGTGTTCTGCTGTCTGTGGCTTGCTATTATACGGTACACCTTAAAACATACCATGATATGAAATGAGGTTATATGTAGATAATTTGACAAATGATAATGATGATTCTGTCACGTAGTAGTCATTTATTGTATGCAGGCTAAAATTATAATTACATCACTAATTTGCGAGTAATTCCTCTGGCATGCAAAACTGTGAAAACAAACAGTTTAGATGATGATGAGATGCTGTAGGCTGTAGGGTATGAAATAGGATACAAGGGTACAACACCAACACTGAATTAAAACATTCATGCCTGAGCAGCTCAGACTAACCTTTGCTTGAAGATTTATTTTATTAGACCTCATAATTAAGACAAAGCAATGCTAGTTTTTTTATGTTCCTGTTGGGTTACTGTTACAACATCTCTGATCATACATTTAAAACAGAAGGCTAATTGTAATTAATGGGGTTCTGCAAACATGTAAAGAAGATAACCTATTTGTTTTTCCTATAAATAGCTACAAATAGCTAATTGTTGTCTCGCCTTTTCTTCCGATAGTCTGAAGGACAACTTCAGTGTCTCTCCAAATTACACGTGATCCAAATGAGCAATTGTCTTATTCATCTCAGTCTGGTAGGCAACATATGGGCCCATTTAGTTTTTCATGCACGAACGGTTTACTGTATATTAGAGGCCGATGCTGATTTAGCGAATAAAATAACAAAGTCAGTGTCTGGCAATAAAGCTTCTTCCAAGGCCTTCTAAAGAGTCTGTCTGTGATTTATGGACTAAAGATTCTGCAGGCTCTTGTGTTTATAAAGTAACTTTTTGATCAACTACATATGATTTGAAAAAATCACGATATGTTGCCCTCTGATAAGACTTTTTTTGTTAGTTTGGTCATCAGTGTGTCGTTTAAAAAAAGCACAAAAAAACAATGCATGTGATTATTTCTCTGGATTTTGCCCAGCAACCATGCAAAAACTGAATCTCTGGAGACAGCGGTGCATGGTGTGTTCGTGTGTGCGTGTTCGTGATCCAGTTTAATAAAAAGCAAAGGATGCCTGCTATTTTAGAGTGAGGTCAAAGCTGTTTTTAGTAGGCTAAGAAGCACCTTACCATTTCTGTGCTCAGTCTTATTTGTGTTATATCGACGAAGCAGGCAGTTCACAGCCCTGACTTCATAGCAGCGACTAATGAAAGGAAGCAGTGCGCTCTCAGTTTACAGCTCTAGCAGAGGCAGAGGTTAGTTGCTCGTGTACCCCTGAGCAACAAGGAAGGAAGCAAAGAAATGGAAGGAGTTGTGTGATTGGAAACTGGAGATGGAGTCTCTAATCAAAGCTGCGCCTGGATCTGTAACTCTACCAGCTGGATGTGGAGAGCTCCCAGCTCGCCCTGATGACAAAGATACACTAACCTGCCGTGAACCACAGGAACAAAGATTCACACTTCAATTGATTTTACTTTTATGTTCTCTTGCTTAATGAAAATCAAATCAAAATGAAGCCAGCGGCCACTCAGTCTCTCTCCCTTCTCTCTCCCTTCCCTATTCCTCCCTCTCCTTCCCCCCCCTGTCCCTCGCTGTGTTGCTTTGAAGTGTAAAACAGATTCTACTGATGTATGAAAGTAAAGTGTAGAGTGTACACCAGAGACCATTTCACAGCACTGAGGGGCATGCAGGGTGTAACCAGATGTAAGCTCATCTTTTCCACCAAATGTACAGGTCAATAAGGCTTTACCGCGTGGGTAAGTGTGTGTGTTCATGTTGTATGTAACACCACTTACCAATGCAACTGCCTATACAAATGTGAGGCTACAAAAACAGGATGTGAGTAACATTTTTTATATTATATAGACAGACCTACAGTTCAACTGTCGTGAGTAAAAACACAATAAGTCAAGTGTCAAGTAATTTTATTAGGTGCTATTACTTCCTCAATATGATCCTTTTTAAGTGAGTTTTAGCTTGTTTTGTGATTATTCTTTTGTTCCCACAGTCGGTGTCGTTTGTCCTAAATAAATAGATCTTACAGTTGAGTGAAAGTAAGCAGATCATATTATAATAGAGCTGTTATCTACAGCATATTAGATTCTATCAGTTATCTTACACCGCTCTGACTTCTGCGTCCCTTCATTTACATCTCTTTGTAGACATTAAATAAAGAAATCAGTAATCAATTTAAACGATGATGACTTTCACCTGGATTGGCTTCATCAGTGTAGCCTATACCTCATGAAAAGGGAAAGTTTTTAACCAAGCCTAACAATAGTGCAGTCACGTTACATGCCACTGTTACTTACAAACATAAATACACGTTTTGTCTTGAGACAAAACAAACATTCACGTCGGAACAGTGCACTACTGAGGTCAGATTGCAGGCTAGATATCTAATTAGCTGGTGTAGGCTACTGCAGCACATTAAACAGCATCTAAAGGTAGCTTACCTGCAAATGCCACCTGGGACCGGTTCGATGTTGGTGTGGGCGTTTTCTCTTAGATACCACTATCAACACGCTGTCTTCACATGACAGCACTAATCTCTCGATCTTTCGGTGGTGGGCACTCTGTCAACCTGCCAGCTGCTGTCAATCAAACACAGACACGGACACGCCCCTCCAGCATTTCGAGCATTTCTGATATTCTTTATTCAACTGAAATGTGGGGATTTTGTCTTAACTTTTTTTTAATCTTTAATACACCTCCCAGTTTAGATTAACATTGTATTTTTCATGGTTGTTCTCACCAACAGCAATGACAGCCACAGACCAACAACATTTAAAAGAAAATGCATTACGAAACAAATATGAATATTACAACATTCAACATTATGTCTCTGTATGCTACTTTATTTAAACAATAATAAAAAGTAAACGTTTTAGTTTATTGGCTACATTTATTGCTTATTACACTCGCTTCAATACACTGCTGCCATTTGCTTAAAGTAGTGGGTATTGTTTATTGTACAGCTATCACATTACAACATATTTCATGCTAATAAAAACTCACATTTGCACCGTAATTTCATAAAGATGGTCAGTCTGTTGTCAAAGTTTATAGACTGTAAACTGGTTGTAATTAATTCAGGTTTGTTTCAGTGTCGACTGTTTAACATGCAAGAGAAGCAGTCGACCACATGCTTTTACAGTATGAAAGACTTTGTGTAAGCTGTGCAGTATGATCTGTACATGGCCATGCTAGCATCTGATCATTTTTAAAAGACTCATCACTCACATTCTATATTAGCGCATGTTGTATCTGATTCAACACTCGTGAGAAGTTACATTTTTAAGATTTCAGCCGAATGCAATAAACGCTCAATGAAAGTCCAAAACAAAAGAGGATTGTGTTTTACTCCTGCGCAGCAAATAATGATTGAAACGGATCTGTTTGGAAGTCAAAGGGTTGTTTTCACATCACATGTTGTTTTTTATCAAATCCTTCGAGACATCATTTTCCTTTTTTTCTCTCATTACAATGACACAAACCATGAACATGTCAGGTCACAACTGCTAAAAACGTCTTCTGACTCAAAGTGTTGAAGTCATTGTTAAGTCAGTTAAGACATGTCACCTTTAATATCAGTCAAAATTGTTCAAGTGTATTTGGTGCATGAGTTTTTTGCTTGTTATACATCATATATATTTCTTTATTTTCGAAAGAATTTAGGCCCAGCATTAAATGTTTTGGCTTGTTAAGAATAATCATTCCTGGCTTAAAGGCTTATAAACAAAGGGATTTAAAACAGATTATTTTTTTCTACAAAACTCGTGTTATCAGGATTAAATTGAAAGTGCCCAAGGGTGAGTGCAATAGAGAGAGGACACACAGGGACACACAGTGTTCAGGGATAAAGATACTTAGTTGGTTCATTTACTGTGGTTATGACAAAAGGAAACCGTTCTGTATATTATTGTAAATATACAAAGAATATTCATTTTAGAGCATAAAATGTCTTAATTGACTTAAACATATATATCCAAGCCCCCCAAGATGCCGCACAATGTCTTCTGCCATGAGCATGAAGGGATTTACTCATCATCACCCACAGACAAAGCTGCAGTGTAGAGGCTTTCTCATTTTGTCTTATATATGCACGATGCCAAATGATGGATACTGCTTCACTCTGCTGAGTTTGGCCAATTCACTTCATTCCTGCATGAGAGATGAAAAGAATCTGCAGCTAAAATGGAGAAAGTAGGGCAAAGAAAAGATTTTATGCTTGGTATTAGTCTCCACTTTGGTCAATGGTGATGAGTTTATTTCTTCACCTTAGTCACTGAGTAAAATGCCAGACTCTGAAAATATTATTCAAATCCTGCAGTGTAATAAAAAATACATCTAGCTGCAACAGAAACTTCTTATGCATGGAATATGAATAGACGGTGACAACTAAAACAAATAATCTGGAGCATTAAATCTCTGAACCCCTCTTAACAAGTATCCAATGTTAAGCGAAGCAGTCAAACAAAAAACAAACAGTTATGTTATAACAAAATAAAAGTCTGATCCTACGTTTTCTTGTAATACTTACTGGACTAAATAGCTCAACACTGCAATTCAAGAACAAACAACATTGATTCTGTACTTCCGTGTTTTCCGCTTGGCTCATTAACCGGTCAGGATTCTGGGTCATGTTAGCTTTAGCCTCAATATTTTATCTCGATATCATGTATGTAGCCAACAAGTGCATATTTAAGTCAGTCGGAGCTCAACAACTCAGAACGTTAACGTTAGCTTAACAATAGTTAGCTACAGCAGTGAAATCTGAAAGCGACAGTTTTCATGTCAGTCAAAAAAATGTATGTTCACCGACTAGAAATGAGTCGATGCTTTTGACTGAAAGCAGGACCTTTGTTTCAAAACATTACAAAGAATGTTTTGCGTTGAAAACCTGCATGTCGAGAAGAAAACGGGAACGCTTGACATGCATAGAAAACAGTCACTATGGTGGTGAGGATCAATCATTGAATTCAATCTTAATTTCTGTGTGCAATATAGGCTACACATTGTTAATGTGTAAAGTATTGCTTCATTTATTTGATATAAAGAAACATCTGAATTGTTTTTGTTTCATGTGAGATTTGTCACAAGGCAGTTATGCTTATGCTTACTTTTCTTAATTGTCTCCTACCTCAGGCACAGATGGCGATAGTCTTACTTGACTCCTTCCTGCTTGCATAGAGAAAGCCGACTAACTTCATTTTCAGGGCACCAAACTGAGCTTGTAAACTCTATTTCCTCTCAAAGCCCAAGTGAGTTCAACTACATTTCTCCTAAATATTTTGCCAAACTCGACTGCTGCTTCTCCTCGGACACCCCTGCCATCACTTTCTGATGCAGCATTTCATTTTTCTACATTAAAAAAAGCACTTGAGTGCCTTTATTATGCAGAATTGTTTCCCCCCAGCTGAGAAAGTTGAAATTAGTCACCTCATTGGTCACCTCTGGGTGTGGCTTTTCATTTTCAACCATGTTCTGAGCTCATTTACTCTGCTAATACTTGCCAAAATGAAAGACACGTTTTGTCTCCTCGTCCATTAAGGCAGTGTGCCTACTTAAGACCTGTGGTGTCTCATTTTTGGGGATTTCATTTGAAAGGATGGGCTGCTGCACTTCACAGGCAGCCAGCCTCTTGAGCACAACTTGTAATTGTAATCGTATACAACATTTACTACAGGGAAGAGCCTTATGTAAAGCAGAATTTAGCCAAAAGTCTACGTTTTCTGCATTATTCTGTTCAGGTACATTACCATGAAGATGAAGTCATTTCATGTTATATTGGTCACGATGGGATTATTTATTGGCTATTATTTTGTAAACCGTTCTTCTGGATGAAATGTTATGAGAATATTTTTGGTTTTAGGATGGGAAACTTTTTCAGGCGGTTTTTATTTGTAGAGAGAAAAGATAGTTCTATGTTTGTTAAAGGTTCACATTTTACGAAAGTTTCACAACTGCAGCAGTATTATTTTTGTGTTTTTATAAGTCCACGTGGGCTGGGAACTTTCTATGTGCATGATACAATAAATAAATAAATAAAAGTAACAAACCACCAGCAAAGATATGAAATTGTAATGTGTTCATTGTGTTTTGTCCCAACCAACCACTCTGAACAGTTTATAATTCAATCCATATAAACATCACAATGTCTACTTACAGAGCCAGCTCCTCCCACTGGATCTCATGGGAAGGAGTAAATAGCATGCTACTTTTAATGACATTTTGGGTGTCATGCGACATGGTGTCAACCAACATAGGTAAACTAGAACATCAGTGAGAAGATTGGCTATTTCAATCTAGTTATTCTTAAGTTATTCTTTTGAGTCTCGTGCTTTGTACTCTGCCTTGCATTTCACTTGTTTCATCATGTATTTACAGCACTTTAGAGTTAGAGTTATTTATTGTGCACAATTCAAACAACGAAATTTAAAACAATCAAACATAACAGAAATAAATGAATATCACAGTGCAGGAAGAGACAGAAAGCCAACTTGGCTTATTTGAAGCCTCCACCTATATAATATTGAAATTTTACAAAATTACAAAGAAACATCACTTCACTTTGTCATGTGAATGATTCTGATTAGACAGATCTAGATAGGTTTCTTCTCGCCTTCTGCCGGTGAAGTCCTCTGAGACACACTTGTGATGAAAGGCTCTATAAATAAATAAGCTTGAAGTTAATGTGATTCTCATCTCACAATCCCTGTGTCCACATGGAAGCGATCTACCTTAACACGTCTGCTTATTTAAAAAATATTCAAAGCACTTCAGTGCGGAGGCGGGAGAAGGATTATTTTAATCAGATTTTGTTCCCCTTCAGCTGTTGGCGGACTAGTAATATTACTTGAAGCAACTCAGGTTTTTTGACACGGTACAGGTGATAAAACGGAGACTGATCGGACAATATTGAGTATATATTGTATGTGTGATGATAAATTAGAAGAATAGGTTTTGCATTTACTGATCAGAAAGAAGGGTTTCTGTTATGTCACATTATGAATAATAGAACTGCAGAGAAGTGCATTGTACATTATGGTTACTTTTGGGTAAATCTATATATGTACAATGTCTGTGTGTTCATGTGTCGATTACTATGGGTGTATTGGTGAATTCATGTACCAAATGTTACAGTATTATGTAGGGGTGTAACGGTTCACAAAATTCACGGTTGGGTTCGGTACGATACAGTGGAGCCACGGTTCAGTACGTTTCGGTACAGTAGAAAACTATAAATGCCAGAGAAATGTACTTGATTTTAAAATATATTGATTCATTACAACTAACATCATGAAGTTATTCTTTGACTTTGAACAATGATGGAACTATACCTGAGTGACCCATCTTCTGGGGTGTCTTCTTAGCAACAGATAAGCATAAAAAACAAAAACTGCTCCTTAATGTTATGTAGTATTGTTACTTACATCTTGCAAAAGAGATTTTTAATCTCAATGGGACTACCTGGTTAAACAAAGGTTTTTCATTTTTTTTATTCAAACGTATTCGGTTCGTCATGCGTACCGAACCGTGAGCCTCGTACCGAACGGTTCAATACGAATACGCGTACCGTTACACCCCGAGTATTATGTAATACAGTCCTCTGGTATATTCAAGTGAACTGCTATGTTGGATTTCCTAATACTAAAACTTAACAAATACCTCAAACCTGGCACCAAAGTGACTTTATATAGATTTCAAGGGTATAACGATTTATTTTGAACCTCAAATTAATTGACTTTTCTAAGGATCAATTTCTTGAAAGTGATCCTGCATCTCGGGGAACATTTCCCCCTGCCCACGGAGAGTTTGGAGCAAAGGGTCAGCCTCCCACACCATGAAGGCTGGATTTGTGTTGACCGTTTCTACCATTTATTGGGGGGATTGTGAGACAATCGGGGGTCAGCCTTCTGAAACCGGTATGGATTCAGTGTCTGTTCACTGCCTCAGTGGGGACAACATTCTCTGTAATTTCTAGCATCACTCCAGAGGTTGATGTAAACGTTATCTCAATCATATACTTACAATTTCTGCATTGTCAAGGACTAATCCTTACATGTCGTGTGTGGTTTGTTGATTAATAGCTGTTGTCTCCACAGCTGAGGAACTTCCAGTGGTAGTGTCTTTGTCTCTGACACCTTACAGTGATGATTACAAGACAACCTCTCACACACTGTAATTAATCAGCCCACGAGAAGAGCATTCGTTCAGACGCAACGTGACAGCCGCTTGGCCGGGTGGATCACTCAGTGCGAGGTCAGCAGGTCCCTAATACCGACCTCAAAGTGTCCCTGCGGCTGGCTCCAATTCAAAAGAAATCGATAGAAGTTGCAGGTCTGTCACCTGCAGGTGTTTATGGCTTGTCAATTAAATGTGTACACAGCTTTGAGGTTGTCTTCATGACCACATCCAGTGACTGTATTCGCAAGGACAGGCTTTTTTTCTGTCCTGCCCTTTGAACAGAGAAGAGAGTCATAAATAACATGAACAAAGTGAGCTATATTTACCAATGACACTTGTACATCATCACACTGTTAGTTAGTAAATAAGCTGAATTGACCCTTCAATGTGACTGTCTGGTGATTTAGCCGAGATATGATTTTCTCATGATAATTTCAATGCACTTTAATTGTATTCATCTCTACACAGTGCATAGTTTGCAGTACGAGAAGCATCTTGCAGGCCATTTGAAGTTAGTGGAAGGCATTAACTCAACATTTGATGAAAGTAATTAAATGTTTCTCAGATATTAATGGAATATTTCTCTAGCTCACATTTCAAAAGTATATTTTCGGTGATCTGAAAGTGTACATATGGTCCACCAATACCTGCTGTGTGAGAAAAGTTAAAGATATAGCTGGCGAGATATCTAATGTATCATAATACTTATACTGTATGCTAGAATGCAGATATTTTCCTGATAAATCATTTGACCAATGCAAATGTTCAGAAAATTGGTAATAATTGATAATGAAAAATCTTTATCAGACCAGGCTGATGTCTACAAATTGTTTGCTTTGTGCAACCAACAGTCCAAAATCCAAAGATATTCAATTTAAATAGACAAAAGCAGAAACACCTCACAATTGAGAAGCTCAAACTAAATGTTGCGATAAATGACTTATTTAATTATATTTAAACATTTAATCAATCAGAAAACAAAGTTTCGGATTACTTTTCTGTCAATCACATGATCAATTAATTGCCCGTTTTTCATCTCTAGCAGACTAAGATAACTGTACATTACAGCAGTCAGTATTTTACAATGGACTTTCAGTAAAAGACAGTTTGTACCATCAACTGTACCTGCAGGGCACACAATCCTAGAAATAGTTTATTGACTTTCAATAGACTCTCGTGGGTAAAATGAGATTAAATGAGCAAGAAAGCGAGAACACCCTTTCTCATCACATCAATGCTATAGCAAATAGAAAAACCGTTCAAATCGCAAACTAAAGAAAATACTGTTTTGCACTCTGTCTGGCAGGCCTGTCAGCTGCGATGAATGGGCAGCATGCTCCTGCATTGATCATCTCACAGCCATAAATGGCTGCTGCTGAGCAGACGGGACAGGGGAGGTGGTCAGTCATTAGATCTGGATATATGGAGGAAAGTTGAATGAGGTCACTCTGATGCTCTTTGACTGACAATTATTGATGCCGAAGCATATTTTGAAAACAATCAGGTTTAAAGCTTTTTTTAAATTTTAAATGGTAACATATTCTCGCCTGATTTATTTTATTGTCTCTCTTTGGGTAAGTCAGCCAAAGACGATGACTCAGTTGCATTCTGCTCTGAAATGGCAGTTGATATTATTGCAAACAAAGATGTTTCTCAGTGTTTTTTCTCTCCTTTTCACTATTTAAAAAAATGCTGTAGTCAACCATTATAAATATGAGAAATCAAGTGTCATAATAATGCTGCTTATTCCCTTAAAAATGTATTATATTGATGTCGCATGTATTTTTTACCATCATCAAATATAATACTTTCACTCTGGCAGCCTGCTGTGTTGGAGCTGTCTGGCAGATTGGATAACAAAGGCTGTTGTTGTCAAATAATGATCTGGCAAAGATGATACTGGAAATTACTGTCAAAACACAATCCAGAGTTTTGGTAAAAACATTGTAAAATATATGGCATTCATACTGCAGTTTCCATGTGCATTTAAGGGTTCCTCAGTTACAGAAAAATTCAAGACGTCCACAAATGAAGACAATTATTTGATGTTCTAAAAGCGTAAGAGGACGGCTTGCAAGAAATGACAACTCAACGAGTATCAGAGGCTCAGACAATAAAAATAAAGAAACAGTCTGACGCAGAATCCAAAGGCTCTGCTGCAGCAAACACATCACATATACACTCCTGCAGCTGTGAGGATCAGTGCATGAGAGTGAACATGGGCAAAACCTTCTTATGAATGGCTACACATTTTAAGCCTTTTCTTTTCGCTGTGCCGTTTAATGAGCCTCCATTTGGCTGCAGGAATACTATATGCAAATAGGCCTAAATTGAAAAAGCAACATTCAACATGCAATAATCGCATTTTACCAGAAAAAAGGCGTGTACAGATAAAAAAACAATGCAAACTTGCCTCAAAAGTATTCATGATCTAGATTTGATTCACAGAGTGGTATTAAATGACTTTGTCTCACCAGGTAGTGCTGCATGCCTTCACTTTGTACTTGTGCCCTTTGAGCAGGTCTGCAGTAATTAGGTACAGTTCACTGCACTGGTCTAATTACAGCAGCGTGTGAGATGAGGGCAGCCTCTTCTCTGCATCCTGCATCCTCCTCATAGTGAGCTGGACCACAGCCAGACCTATAGTGACCCCACCGCACCTTGATTCCTCATACAGATCCCGTTGTCTCTATCTCGTGGCTTGATACAGTATTGCAGCAAGAAATCTAGTCCATGTTTGTGGGGAAAGATCTCATCGCAAAAACTCCAAAGGTGTTTTCTATCGTGCTTGACACTGTGAAAGAACAAGATTCACCTGGATCTGTCTAACTGCTCCAGGAAAGAACATCAAATGAGCAGTTTAAGGTCGGTGTGGGGCAAATAAGTCGCTGTTCATACAGAAATAGGTTATAACACTTTGTGTCCTGGTCTATGGAAATAGTCCGGTCAGATCCACTTTCACAGTGAATCAGTGCGCAGCAGGGACGCGTGCAGCACGGAGGCTGCCAGTCCTCACCATCCCTCCCATTGGCTGCAGCAGGACGCTCCGTGTCGTTCCCGTTTCCTTGATCCTCACATGCAACCGGAGCCGACGGAGGTTCGCAATGGAACGAGAGGGGGAACCTTCACCTGTAGATATTTGACATTAAACTGTGTTTCTCCACCCCCAAGAAAAAAAACACACACGGCACATTTGAAGTAAATGCTCCGCGCTTTGGATATTGCATCGCTGTCCAGTCGCTGGAAATAACTTCATTATTCCAGTTTTTTTTTTTTTTTTTTTGCGGGCGACAGTCGCCCTGTCCTCCGGTTTGACGGTATACTGCAGGCTGTATGGAGGGATGTTGGCATGGCTTGCACCAGGAGAACAAAAACTTTGGTGTCCACATGCGTGATACTGAGCGGCATGACGAACATTGTTTGCCTGCTCTATGTCGGATGGGTCACTAATTACATCGCCAATATTTACATCAAAGTTCCGATGCCTTTACCGGAGAGAAAGTTAGAGGGTGACAAAAGAGGCGACACTCTCCGGATCATTGAGAGGCTTGATCGACTGGAGAATGTGGTCAACCAGCACATTCAAGGTAAAGCCTCTATCATTTTAACGCGCTGTGTTTCCTACATTACTCCACCTGCCCCCAAACCACCTGGGCTCCATCAAAATAAAGTAATAGTCGAATAGCTTTAGTTTTAGAGTGCAGTCACGATGTTTGCATCCTCTGTTTTTGGAAATTGATAGAGTAGGAACTTCTTTTGTCTGTTAAAGATCGGTTATTCGGAGTGATCGAGGCACAGCTGCACGGTCCCCATTCAAAGGATTAGTGAGCCAACATATGTAGAATGGCTCTACACAAGAGCTGAATAATTAGTTATAAGTAGATTGCAATATAAGAATGTTTAATTATTATTATACAAATTAGATAAAGTCTTACTGTTGGGTGCAATTTAAAGTTGCTGTGGTTATTTACATCACATATCGCATTCATTTCTACTCTTAAATACATCTTGGACTGCACTCCACCTGTGTGGCACAACATAATGCATCCTTACTGAGAGCCAGAATCCAATAAAGTGCCGGCAGTAGAAACATTCTGCATTAAAATGCAGGTACAACACAGTGTATTGTTCAGATTCCTGGAGTGTGATTAAGACTGGACCATTTTACACTTGATATTTTATCAAAGTTAATTTGGAATATTTCTGAAACTGTGTCCTCCACGTTATTTAAAACGTTTTCCTTACTTTTAGGAATGTCTGGAATCCGTCTTCTCAAATTCCCTCAAGCCGCTCCTCCACTCCTGGTGTACAGTTTCTTTACACTTGATCTCACACATACAGTTAACGTGTCTCCCCTCTGTGTCTTTAAAAGAGATATTCTTGTCATCACAGGGGGGCTCATTTTGGGCAGGTCCCAATCTGAAATGGCACAGAGCTAGAGTGGTGCAGAAGTGAAATGCAGACCGAAATCTACTCATGCTGCTTTGAGCAATACGGGCTCTGTGCTAAACTCGGGTAAACATTCCTCCTGGAGGCAGGTCTCCATTTCAGCTTGGCACCCATAGGCATCTGCAGGGCGGAGCTTTGTTCAGGTGACTTACCACCAAACTACATGTTTCAACTTTTTCTATTACTCTGAGAGGAAAGATCAGTTCATGCTAGATTTGTGCTTAAAAAACAGCAGCATGTTCTGGGGGGGGGGGGGGGGGGGGGGCATTTCAACAGCGATGTCTCACTTTAGAAAGCCTTCATCTAACAGTAAAGATAATTATAAAAAAAAGATTACTCTAAAAAAAACCTAACCCTGCCTGCAGCACCTCTAAAGCTCACTAGTTAACATGTGAAATCTCAGAAATGACTGCACCTGGCAAAGAAATAGTCCCACACATAACCCCCTGTCTAACCTCAACGTGTCTTTTTTACACTTTGATTTTGTACAGGTTTAACAAACAAGATATAAGATGTTCATTTGTGCATTTTAAATGTGGATATTTTACCTTTGGAGAGAGCCAGGCTAGCTGCTTCCCCCTGTTTCCAGTCTTTATGCTAAGCTAACTTGCCGGCTGTAGTTTCATATCTATCATAAAGACATGAGTGGCATCAATCTGCTCATCTGTCTATTCCCTAAATGTTAAAGTCATCCTTTAAGAACTAGCCGTGGCTCATTGTCTTTTTATGCCACTTTTAAAACTAGGTCATTCAGCAGTTAGGTTTTTTTCTTTTAAAGTCATGCATATTGAACTTTCACTTTTTTCCACTTCTCTAGCAGTATGAGTTCATGCAGTATGAGTTCATTGATGACAACAGAAGCTGCTAATGCTGGAGTAGACAGTCATATTGGTGCACATTTGCAACAACAAAAACTTTTCCAGCAAAATGAGCATTTTTTTGATAATTTTAAGTACGAGCCATATTGTCTGGATTTCGCTGATAATTACTCTGACTGCATCCGCTGCAAATAGAGAGCCATAATCTGAATGTATAAGTGGGCGACGGCGTCAACAGTCAGGGAGCTTCGGGCAGAGCCAGAGAGTCATTAGTATACTTCCAACATCTCTAAAAATACATCTTCCTCCTATAGCACGCTGTGACACAAGTACAGAAATTGTATATCCTGGCTCTTGCATTCTGTAGCTCAGCACTGTGACTTGCACACTTACTGTAGTGCACTATTCACTCAACCACATGCACTTAGTTTTAGTGCACTATAAGACAGATATGAGCTCCCACGCCACAGAGCAATACTGCATGTGAGAATGAAACATTTGCTGCTGCTGCTGAGTCACTGTGGACAGTCAGAAGAGATGTCTCTGGTGTCACTCGGGGATGAGACAGAAAAATAAATATTCTTTTCTAACTGTATGATAGGTCTAGTTAAGTGGCCTGTTACCGGGACAAAGCAACGTGGCAACAGCCCATAAACCGACTGAGCTCTTTGTTGTGTTAAGTACAGCCAGCCCAGGAGAATTTATTGGAAAGCGGCACTGAGCAGGTTCACACACGCCCACCGTGAGGGCTGTTTGCTGCGCTCTTTGCATGCTATGTGACTGTCTGTAGAAGACCTCCTCAGCTTTTACTTCAGAATGATCATTAGAGTTCTTTGTGTTTGCATACTTGTTGCATATACAGTAAAATAAGCACTTTAACATATGTCTTAAACTCAGCTGTTACAGCTGTGCAAATATTTGCATACTTTTGGATATTTATATTTCCTTATCAATGTATATATTATTTGTATTGTTGATTTTCTTATTCTTCTTCTGATATTTATTGGGTGTGTATTTGTTGACCTGGATGATGAGCTGTGGCATAATTCCCCTTGCAGGCATAAAGTAGTAGTGAATAGAAGTGAACAGAGCTGCAACTAACAATTATTTACATTAATTAAGACCATTGGTTTGATAAACCGTTTCGTCGATCAAACTTTAAAAAGAAGAAATTACATAAAAAATTACTAATTAATTCAGAGCCCAAGTGGTGTCTTCTAATTTGTTTATTTTGGGAAAATTTATGGGAAAAGAAAAACAGCACATCGTCCACATTTTAGAATTCCCAACCAAAATATGTGTGGCACCTTTCCTTGAAAAATGACTCAAACAAGGAATAAATTATTGAAATAGTCACTGATTCCTTTTCTTTCAATCGACTAATCGATTAATCAACAAATCATTGCAGCAGTAAGAATTTAAATGACGAGCCGTTGCGTCAGTTGAATAGTTTGTGTCCTTTCACGGTGGTCAGATTGAGTGTACAATATGTGTATGGATGTTCTATGGTGTGACAGACATGCTGTTTTATGAGGATGTTGTTTTTGAAAATGCAGTGTGTCTCATGGCTCGCTTCGACCTCTGAGGATGTGTATTACCAGCATGTAGTCTGATTGGATTATAGCCACAGCTCCCAAGATGACTTCGAGCTAATCCACCAAGTCAATTGAGAAGCTCAGTCAATCAGCGTTTCCGTTGATGCTCATGAGGACAGTTACATTGTGATATTTATCTGATATGATTTTCCAGAGCGACAATGAGTGCAGCTGTAGAATAAACGAGTGAACTTTAAAAGCAGTATAGATGTGTGCAGATGTTTGTGTGCATGCTTGTGCATGCAGGCTGTGGTATGCAGCTTGGGGAAGTACAAGTTACACTCCAGTTTCTGTGAAAGTGCTCAGTCATTTGGGAGAAAGAACAGTTAAAGGACTCTTTAGATACAGTTTTAGATGAAGGCAACCTTGTTTCTTACAAAGTAAATACCCATTTTTCCAATATTATTTTTCCCCCTTACTATGTATTAAGATGTCTAAATGAAGGTATTAAAATAGATCATATTCAAAGTTATCATGGCATAATCAGTATGAAATGACGGCAGTATATCACCATTACTTCTTCTGCAACACATTTTCATTTAGCAGCTCAGGAGCTTGTTTTCTTACTTTTCTTACAGATGCAGCATAATTATATATGTATTTATAGGCGATGATGATTATTTTGTAGTTGAGTATTCTGTAAGCCTGTTCATGCGTTATGTTGACAGGTGATATTTACGCCACAGTAAAAATGGAATTAGGGATGCCCTTCTTATAGTAGTTCATTGATTGGGTCTTACCTCTATAGTGGCACAGCATAATCAGTCAGAAAGACTCTAGTGGTCGTGAGCGTAATCTAGTTGGCTAATTAAGGTGAATGAGGGGCAGGTGTGCTGGCAGCTGATTGGGGACCGGCGGGAGCAGCTGAGGAATACTGCTGTGTGCAGAGGGAAGGTGGTCTCTGAAGTGAAAAACACGAAGTTGCCAGGCAATAATCTCCAGGATATCTGTATATCTTATACACTCAGTTCACTGTAATTGTTACATTCCAAACTGTTCAGTCATAAATTATACCTTTTTATGAAAATAATATTGTTCAGTTTTCATTGACAATGTCAGAGAGGTATTCATTTAACATCCATTTTTATTGTCCAGGTTGGAGTTGGCAGTGGTGTTGAAGTACACTGCATTATTTACATAAATCTGAATATTAGAAACACATTTCACAATAATGTCCAGTGCAACTAACAGCACTAACTATGACAACGTTAATATAAAACTTAGACTGCTCTCTTTTGTTATAAATTAGCGTACAGGCTGTGTATTACAGGTATCGAACAGTACAGGATTTCTGAGGACAATACCAAGATTGATTTGAGCGTTAAACAATGCAACGAGTCAACATCCTTGCTATAGCAGCTCTGTGAGGCTGCAGGGAAAGCAGTGCTTTGAGCTCAATGCTACTGTCAGCCGGCTAACATGCTCACAACATCAATGCTAACACGCTAATGTTTAGGACGCACATGCATAGGGGTTTATGCAGGTGAAGCGTTAAACAATCCTACTGATGATTTTCCACTTTTCCACCGATCAACAGTTGGTGGTAACGTATGGTACAGATATCCTGCAAAGTGCCTGTAAGTGTTTTATTAGGAAGGAAATGCTCTCAACTCGTTTGTTAGATCAGATAGGAATACACACACTGCAATACGGGGAGTAGGCTTACAATGGAAGCACTCCATAGGGTCCCACTAATCTACTGTGGTAGCATGGTAACGATCAGTACGGTCGAGGCTGATTGCAACGTCATTCATTTTGCCTCAATTGTAAAATGTGAGGTACTTTGCAGTTAAAAAATGAACTTGTCAATACTCTCTGGTGGATAAACTAAGTCTCTGTACTGCAGTTTCACATGACATATTGACATAAAGCAATCTGTGGTCGGCTGATTCATCAATCTAGCTCCACTGTAAAAATATGTGTTGAAATAAAAACGTTGAGGGAATATTTCCATCCATTGGCAGAATTCCATGACTTATTCAGTAAACAACCAGGTATAGGACTCTGAGCATATTTAGAGAGACAGAAAGCTGTATGCAAAGTTGAGTATAATAGACCAAAGGCCTGAAAGTAAATTTTTTGTGAATTCCTCTCTGTACAGCGATAGTAATAATCTGTTGTAACAGAGTAAAGAGAAGAGACACTTGCAGTATACAGCCTGTAGGCAGTGAGAGAGAGAGAGAGTCTGTGCTGAGGAGTGGGAATATTAAACGATATTCTTGGTGGTAATTCCAATAAATCGCGAAGTTATTGAAATACAGGGATATGAATGCACTGGAGAATGTTTGGTAATGAAAACAATTAATTATTCTGACTCCAGAAGGCAAAGTCATCGCGAAGAGAATAAATTAGACGTGTAAAAGCCTCTTACAAGAGTGTCGATTCAAAAGGTCGTCCCCTGACAATTTCTACTAAATAGATCAGTTCACTATTGCAAATGTTCTCACTGTTGTTTTTTCCCCAGTGAATCTGTGCAGCCACAAAAAAAATAAATGAAAACATTCCTTGTAGTCAGGCTGAAAACTGGTTTAGCTGTGACTGTATAAGGTTTACATTGCAGCTCAAGCCACTTACAGCTGCCTTCAATGATTTTGACCAGTTTTTGACTCATGGAGCTTCAGTGAGGGCAGCAGCAGAAGTGAAGTGCTTTGTCACTTGATGCTTTGTCGATTAATCAGCAGTTGTTTCCGGGTTGTTTTTCTCTATCGTCCTCTGCACTTTCTTTCTCATAATGACACTAAGTGAAGACGTAAGCTCTGGTTTAAACACACCCATGCCATTATTTAGAAAGTGTATCCATCTGCTGTGAACAAGTGACTGTCATATTTTGTCCAGCAGTAGAGAGCACAGTAGTTTCTGAGGTAAGACCAGTTCTGATGACATGATCTAATCTGTCAGCACACATTTTCTAATCTATTGAATTCCTTCTGTTTGCTTCTTTTTGGGGGGTGAAGCTAGACAACACTTCAAAATCTGTAACTGTGAGGTACAATCAATAAATGGTATATAACTTCCCATCACAGTTTAATTCCCATTCGAATCTGAAGTAGTAACTGAGTGATGTCACTTCAAATACAACAGCAATTACAACAATTACAAACAATTAGGGCTGAAAAATAACTGATTACATTACAGTCATTTAGCAGACGCTTTTATCCAAAGCGACTTACAATTCAGAGTCTGTCACATTTCTACAACGTAGGCACAACTACGGGAGCAATTTTGGGGTTAAGTGTCTTGCTCAAGGACACATCTAATCTGCTGATTAGTTTCTTGGCCACTCAATTTGTCTGTAAAGACTGATTTATATTAACTATATACATCAGAAATTTGAAGTGTTGAAAGGGACACAAAGAAATGTTTTATATTTGGAGTACTTCAGTAAGAAAATAGAGTTTAATGTGCAGTGTGTCCACAAAGCCTATCTGTTCCCACTCAAACCAAAAACGTCGATGAATCCATTAAAACTAACCTCTCAAATGTGACGATGTGAGTTGTGTTAACAGAAACAAGATTTTTCATGCATTAGATTGAAGCTGCATGCTTTCCACTCCGCAGATCCGCCTATCTGCAAGACAGTGGACTTCAGCTCTTCGATTTGTCTTCAGTGCGTCAGCTGGTGCTGATGTGAGGTTATGATGGGGGAGGGTGGAGATGGATTACAGGGTGAGACTCGATGAGACAGAAGTGAATTATCGTGGCCTCGAAACGAGATTCATCAACGCTAACTATTATTGAGATC
This sequence comes from Melanostigma gelatinosum, assembly GCF_949748355.1. Taxonomy (NCBI): domain Eukaryota; kingdom Metazoa; phylum Chordata; class Actinopteri; order Perciformes; family Zoarcidae; genus Melanostigma; species Melanostigma gelatinosum. The sequence goes on from NC_136635.1 coordinate 14,940,440, forward strand.
TATCAAAATACATTTTCCCAACCTTCACTCATCATTACTCCATCGCTGATAGAAGAAACTCCAACTGTAGTGATCTGTCACAAAGCATTGCGTTTCAAATCTAGTAAAAAAAAACCAGCAGAGATGGATGTTATGTTTTCGTCCTCTAAAAAGGTTGTTGTTGAGGGACTTACAAGCCTCAGTTGCCCAAGCACTCTTGAATGCACCACCAATGTAAATTTAAATCTGTATAGTTTATCAGACTGAGATCTGTCCTCCTGTGATTTGTAATAATTGCAGAGGTTGTCCGTGTGCTTCATCCCTTGCACAGTAAATCTGCCGGGTTTGTAATCCGTAAAATAAAAAATGAACAGGACAGGATTTGTGTCTCTGGAGGTCGAGGGATTTTAATATTACATGGACTGAACAGTGATTTTAAGCTTGTATCTGCTTAAATGTAAGATATTTGTAGCTCTGCCCCACTAGATAATTACAGTCCCAATTTATTCCTTTTTTCTTCAGTTGAATTTGTTATTTTTATCATTGACCAACATCCATGAGACAAACTGTGGTTATAGAACCAAACTGTGCAGACGTTAGTCAAGTTGCATTGCTGTTATACGAATATAAGGCGTTTGTTCATTGAGAGAGGTGCAATTAAACCACTGCAGAAGAAGAGAGCACAACATAATGGATTTGAAAGAGCTCAGTCAAACATATATGGCATTTCTGTTTGTGTCACGTATTGATTTGAGTCTTCTCATTGCGCCACACAGATCTGATGTTTTTGTCTGCTTTTATTTTTTGTCTCTCCAAGCGTCAGTTGACGTTTAAGTCACAAGCTGCGTGTACGTCATGAGTTATTCACTTGGTCTGTTGCACATTGTTGCATTTTGCTTTTATTGATTCACCAACTTCTCCAACTCTGCCAAGAGCAAAAACTTTCTTTGTGACATTAATACAGGTGGATGGAAACTTCCACACGCTCACAGAGGTGGAAGTCTCTCTTCCTCACCACAAGCTTTTTATATTACTGTACTTTATGTACTTGCGCTTCAGAGGCCAAAATAAATTCCATGCAAATTTGGACCCAGCAAATGACTTATTTGAACTATCATCAATCAGAGTGCACATGCAATGAAGACAGAAGCGGTCTTCGCTGTTGACAGGCAGGGTGTGCTTCAGATCACAAACAAGGAGCAGAAGACTTAGTAAATCTCGTTGTTAATCATATGAAGTCCCAAGCTAATTTTATTCAAATTTGATTTAAGGTTTCAGATTAGCATTTCTACTTTCCATCTCAAACTATCCATCTTAAATTTAAAAGAATTTAATCACAGCTCTCATTTACATACAGTATAATGCTTGAATTTTTATCATAGAAAAACGCAGTGTGATGTGTAACAATGTTTTGTATATGGATCTAAACAAGCCAAGCTTCACTGTCTATCTTTATATTCAATCACATATGCAGGAACATAAAGAAACAAGAAGCTGTTGAATTGACCTTTTATATAATCCACTCTGCACAGGCTGCAGATGAGCGATGGTATTTAAATTGATTCAAAGTATGCATTCATATGAGGGTTCAAGGTTTCCTTCTCTAAACATTGCAAGAAAACAAAAACCAGGAGAAAAGATTGAAAGAATATATATAAAAGATGAGAATTTTTTCAGGACCTTGCTTAATGAGTATGTTAATGGCTCTGCTGTGAATATATCAAATTTGACATGGCAGATTTACAGAAGGGAAATAAGTGTGATGCATGTACATTACTCCACAGGGCCTTACCTTACGTTTCTGAACCACATACAGTAAATAAACTATTGTGAATGCTGGTATGATCAGTTTGTACAAATATAAGGTGGCACTATTGGTGAAAGTAGTACGATTCATCTACTGAAAGTCTTCACAGAAGCATCCCAAGTAAGAGTTTTTATGACTGTTCGAGTTTAAATCATTGAGAAACACGTTTCATCCTGTTCGTGAAATAAAGCGGTTGTAAAAGTGTTTCATTCCCCCGCGTTCTCAAACCACTCAACCTTCTCCTCACAGGATAACATTTAAGACTGTACAGTCAAAGAGCATCTTTCCGTTACATGTGGAAACGAGTTTCTGCACGACTCAGTTGTCCTCTGCTGTTGCTGACATACGGAGTGTCAGATGCCTCATGGTCATGACAGACTGTGTGACGCTACAGTATGAGGAGCCGGAGTCTTTCCTCCTGTTTTGAACTTGCTTGCTTTGGTGTGTAGATGTGTGATCTATAAGGGCGAGGCAGATCTCAAAACTCACTGTGTGGATCGTTTCACGGATTTAAATCACGGATTGGATCAGCATATGTGAATGTCGCAAATATTACTTTTGAAAATGCCAAAAGTCAAATGATTAGGAAATAAAAAATATTATTTTTATTGATAAAACAATATTGTCATTATTAGTTTTATTTATGTATTATAAGCTGCTTAGAGCTGGTGTTTGGAAGTTAAAAACTTAAAGATTCACTCTAATATCGATTTCATGTTGCTGTGAATACATCTCTTTAAAACCATTCATTCAAGTTTCTCCCCAAAAACTATATTTTAAAAGATGACATTTGAACACATCATGAAAACATCAGAATTTACCTTCACTCATTATTATTTAAGCCTGAGCCTGAAAGCATTATAATGGAACTCAATGGAACCTTGTTGCTGCTGCCAACTTTACTTGCTCTCCTTCTACCGATTTCAACCAAGATTTGTTGTTCACAATGATCTCAATATCCGGGATCGGCGACTGCAAAGCATTGATGCTGATCTCCTGATCGCATGTTACACCACAGTGATTTATAGCTGAAACAATTGTTCGATTAATCGATTCGTTCGTCGACAGGAAATTAATCTGCAACAGTTTTGAAAAAAATGAATGAAAAAATTAAATAAAATGAGCTGGTTCCTGTCTCTCAAATGTGAAGATTTCCTGTTTGTCCATTGTCCTGTATAATAGTAAAGTTCATTTCTTTGGATTTTGGGCTGTTTGCACAAATACAACTTTTTAAAGCAGGCACTTCTGGCTCTAGGAACTTGTGTCTGATTAAGAAATCCATAATCATAACAAAACATTGTGTTTTTATATCGCATTCATTTTGATTTAAAATCTTCGGTGTGCTCTTTTTTTCGTAAGACAGCACTCTAAAAGGTTTAGAAAGCTTCTCGATCTTCTGACAAAACATGACAGTGTGATTCAGCCGGTAGGCAGTGCTTTGTCTGGCTGGTACAGAGGGCAGAGGCTGCCATCAGCAACCAGCCAGCAGCCATTCAGTCTGCCTGTTCTGAGGCGCAAACCAACACTGTGCAAAAACTGTCTTGTGCTTTTGTGGGGCATCTGCTGTGCAGTGATAAGGACCGAGCTGTTTCACTTTTCTTTGCAACACGGCAAAGAATGTTTGAGCTACTTATATATCTTATTGTATTATTATAGGAAGTCATGTGAGATAAAAATTCTCCCTCAACCTGTACGTCAGGACTGATGTTAGTGTGAGTGCAGAGCAGGATGTAAAACAAGGCGTGTTTACAAAGTGATGAAAAACGAAACGCAAGAGCACATCTGCTCCGCTCTGATTACAGAACTGAAACGCAGCGCAACTTAACTTTCAGATTTCTGTACTGAGAGCTCACTTTGCCAGCGCCTCTGAATCAGCAGCCTGAGGTTCAACACGATCGCTGAGAAGTCCATGCGAGTCCTGGGAGGACCATTTACCGTCGGTATGTCGTTTTTCTTGGTACTGCCTGGCAATATGGTAGTGGTGGGCAATAAAAATAGTTAATATAAAACTTAAACTACAACAGGCTGAGGACCGGCTTTGTCAGCTGTTGCTCAGTTCCATCTGTGATTTGAGCGCTGTCTGTCAGACTTGAACCAATGAGCAAAGTCCAATGTTTACATTTGCTTACAAAAAGTGAAATTTCACTTCACCTTCAACATGGTTCGAGCATTGAACTCTTTTGTAACAGACTCAATACCGTGGTGTTTCTAGTGTTTCACTGGCTGCCTCTTTTCACTAGAGGATTGATAAGCCTCATGACTGGTCTTTAGCTTGTTTTTTTCACCTTTTAACGGGTGATGTGAGCGGTGCAACACATTTAGCCAGCTGCTTTTGCAAATGGAGACAGCCTGAGGCTATTTTTCTCCATTTCCTCATGATTGAGCATGCCAGTTCACACTTGCATCTGGCCTGTGAGGATTTATATGCTAAAACCAATGATAATAAATCGCATTTTGTTTTCTGTCGAATTTTATATATTTTGCTAAATATTTAATTTTCCCAGTTTCTTTATTTCTCATTTTAGACAATTGTTGATGTTGTTTTATTGTGTTAAAGCCCACTTTTAGATTAAAATCAGCTCTCTTTGTATTTTACAGTCAATGCAATGACAACAAAAAGTTTAACCACTGTAGGAATCACATTGTCCATTTTCCTTCATAGGGAGTAGAGCGTCTCAGGTTTTAACATCTTCTCTATGTATTAGACGAGTCCGGACCCAGACGCTGTTGTCTCCGCACCTGGACCTATAACCGATGCGGTGCGCTTCTATTTTAACTGGCGCAGCTTTTCTAGCCTTTACGGCACTCGTTCAGTAGTCCAGGAAACATCACAACCATCTCACGTGATGCTACTCGGCCAATCACATATGTGTATCCTGATTAGCGTCGTCCTCAACTCGAGTGAGATATTCACACACATGGGAGAGACGAGGAGAGAGAGCCAACAGTCGGGAAAAGTGTGTGAGTCAGAGAAGTTATTTCATATGGCCTTCTCCAAAAAGAGAATAGTGGACAGCTTAACCTGAGCCTTTAACCAATAATGGACACTCTTGTTTGTTCATTCTTCCCACGGGCAGTTCAACCAGTATGTCTCATATGTTCAGAGAACGTGAGCAAATGTACCCACTCAAATCCATAATGAAGGCACAGAAAAATAAACCTAAGAGCCCAATATGATCAGAATCCTAACACAGCATGTTTTACTGTCCAACAATGCTGTAAACGGAGAGGAATAGAGCTGAAACCATAGTTTCCATACAGACAAAGTCTCTGCACACAATTTTCTCTTTTTAGAAGTTAAGAATAATTTGGATATCTTGGCTTTTTTGATTGACATCACTTCACACCTGAATTAAATATATTTAAAGCTTCAGGACAATTCAGTTAAATTCATTTTTCTAAAATGAAGTATACTTTCTTTTAAGAGTCCCATTTTTCAAAAGCTTTCTGTTCTTTTTTTATCCAGTCCAATTTGAAATCTGACAATATTGTTGATATATTATTCAATTGAATTCAATCAGTTGTTGACTACATACAGATGTTAATACAACTAATAGGCTCAGCTTCAATCACTGATGTTAAAACCCACAAACCAAGCCAGAAATCTAGGTGAGAAATCTAGGTGTAGTACAGCCACATCAAGACAATTACAAAATCAACCTGAAAAACCTGAAGAATATATCAAGGATGAGAGGACTTATGTCTCAACAGGATTTGGAAAAACTTGTCCACGCATTTATCTTCAGCAGACTGGACTACTGTAACGGTGTGTTTACAGGTCTGTGTAAAAAGTCTGTCAGAAAGCTGCAGCTGATTCAGAACGCTGCAGCTCGAGTCCTCACTAAGACCAGGAGGGTGGATCACATCACTCCAGTTCTGAGGTCTTTGCACTGGCTTCCTGTCCAACAAAGAATTGACTTTAAAATCCTGCTGTTGGTTCATAAAGCACTGAATGGTTTAGGGCCAAAATACATCTCTGATCTGCTGCTACCTTATGAACCATCCCGACCCCTCAGGTCGTCTGGGACCGGTCTACTTTCTGTTCCCAGAGTCAGAACTAAACATGGAGAAGCAGCGTTCAGTTGTTCTGCTCCACATATCTGGAACAAAGTCCCAGAAAGCTGCAGGTCTGCTGAGACCCTCAGCTCATTTAAATCAAGATTGAAGACCTTTCTGTTTGCTGCTGCCTTTAATTTAACCACATTCAATTAATATATTCATCAATTTCCTGCATTTCTGAATTGTACTGCTGTATTTAATTTCTTTCACTGTTTTTTAATTGTTTTTGAAATCTCCTTTTCTTTTACCTTATGTTTTGATGCTTTTAATGGTTTTATGTGAAGCACTTTGAATTACCTTGTTGTTGAAATGTGCTGTACAAATAAACTTGCCTTGCCTTCAATGCACATGGCACTAATCATAGCGCAAGTTAAACAGTATTGTGATGTTCCGGAACCTTTGCATGATGAAATTATCTCTAACTGGACCTCGCTGAATTTTAATTGAATACCCCTGCTCTAGATTACGTTGTAGTTTTAAGTCTGTAACATTTTGCCTTTCTGCAGCAACACATCAGCAGTTCATGGTTAGACAGACATTGTCATATCCATCAACGACGCAGTTGCTCTCAATCAAGTGAATCTCTGCACCATTATTGTGTGCACTTCCAGTCCTAAAAACAGTACCAATGACAGAAGTGTAGTCACTGGTTGAAATGGAAATCTGTCTGTTGCTGTGGTTTGAGTTAGGGAACTATCCATTGCACACATACAATCTGTCTTTGATTTCCACATCTCTCAATTTACAGGATGCCATGTTTGTTTGTACATGAAAGAGATGGAACGGAAGAGAGGAAATAAAACAACAGATGAGATAAAAGGAAACCTCAAAGGCCTCATTAAAACATCTCTCCAGTAAAGACAAGGGCGTACAACAAATAAGGACAGTAACTGAGCTGAAAAGCAAGTGTAGCAGATATCAACCAAATTAAATAACCTGTCAAATAAAACACAATAATTCAAGCAACATAGACGAAAACAGAGCTGATACAAATGCTTATGTCGTGTGATTCGTATCTTGTTTCAGATCAGTGTAGTGGGAAATGGCCGACACAGAAGTGAAAGACCTTTGATAAGATAAACATGAGCGTATTTATTTTGTGCCTGTTCAAAATATCAAGCATCACCATGCGCCATGCAGGGCCATGAGTATGCAAGACAGCACCAGCTGATGTAGTGTTTGGTTGAAGTGGAAACCTGTCCACATTTGGCCCTCGTTGAAAACGGTGGATTTAAATGATCTGTTTCTCCTTAATGAGATGGGACTTCTAATTTCAGTAATTTACCAACAGTGTGATGGCAGAAACACAATCTTAAATGAATGACCAGTTAAATGTGTATTTTGTTTTTGTATTTTTTATAGAATTCTTCAGCTCCTGGGTTTGACAACTTTTTCAGGCTGGTTTTATCCGTCTTCCACAGGCAGCTCTGTCTGCAGTTTGACCCACAGATCATTTCTCCTCCTCTGAACTGAAATGGGGAAATCTTGATTGATATCGTGTTCCAGGGCTTCGGCTAACTTGCAGATGTCGGGAATGGATGGTCTGTTATCAAACCTTAAGAGCTACAACCATTATTCGTCTGAGTCTATCTACCCCATAAGCACATTTTATACTCTGCAGCATTTGTCTCACTTCACTTTCTTGTCAGCCTCCCCAAACACATTAATGTTACCATTAGCTCCTTTTTTTAACCCACAGCAATGGACCTCGTGCAGCACCCATCCTCTTAAATTCCTTATATATGGTCACTTCATTTGACATTAATAATGTTGATGACGAAGGCGCTACGGTTCTTTATCGCACATAGGTTTAGTGGGGTGTCGAGGTGGATGGTGGGTGTAGAAAGTGCAGGATTTTGCCACTGGAGACGGGTTCATATCTAATGCTTTGCTTAAGGTTTGGGGAAAGTATTTATATTTTTGTTAAATAATTCACAAAGTAAACACATAATATTCTGCTTGAAGGCACTGCTTATTTGCTGTAAGTTCCACCAGCAGTCTGACCTGACGTGAAATGTACACTTTTGTGGAGTAAGTTTGCACTTTTACCTTTTTCTTCATTGTTGCTGTGAGTTCCTGAACATAACTATGAATAATGTAATCATGCTTCAGTTGCTACAAGCATATGTTGTAATGTAAAGATATATTCTCAAAAAAGGAATATAATACATTGCATGGGAACGGTTTGCAAATACGCTCTGTAGCCACACATATTTACTGTTGAAATAGTAGTAAATTAATTTTAGACCGTGTGTGCGTGTGTGGGTCTGGGGTGAGAGAACAGGATCTGTGGTGTGAGTGCTTTTAATTACAGTCTGAAGGTGTCTGAATTATACAAATAGTCAACTGTTCAGCAGAAACTGACTTCTGTGGACGTCTAAAGGATTCCCTCAGTTTTATTCAGACAAACATTAAAAAGCCGATAAGAAACCTCTTTAGCGTGTACATGGCTAGAAGAAATATATCCAGGGAAATCAGCATCGTCTGATGTCTTAACCCGATTACAGAAGCAAGGATTCTCGTATACATGACTTTTCACACATCAAGCAGCTGCGGAAAGGTGTAATCTGAATTCTTACGTGCATGTAAACACACCGAGTCACAGCTTGTACCAAACATGCAACAACATTAAAGGTTCTCCTGTTCACTTCCTATTCGGGATGGTGTATGGTGTGAATGGTACATTTTTGAATGCGGTGTACCGTTTGTCAGCTCTTCTATCAGCACAAACCTCAGGAGACGAGCTGCCTCTTGAATAGAGACTCTCACAATAGCTGTGGTTGTTCTGTGACCTGTGCCTTATTTCACTCAAAACTCCTCGAATGACAATTCAAGGAGCTTTCTACCTGAATAATTGATCAGCTGCCCACAGAGGCCATGATCAAAAACAAAACATAAAGTAAAATACTGACATCCGTGTCTGCCATCCAAATCCATGTAGACTTCATTACCAGAGCAGAGACTTCTATTACATGCAGCGGGTAATAACAAGAAAAACTAGACCGTGATTTAACAATTCTGTTACTACTTTTCAGTGAACATACTATGTCAAAAACCTTCACACTTCCTAAGATCTTTTGCTATTCATGAAAAAAAGATCTTTCCCATTGTAGATGAACATTTTTGTACAACTTGACTGGGATTATTTGCATTGCTATGAGAGAATAGAAATGACAACCCAGTTGGGCTTCTGTTGAATAGGTCTAGTTCTTTCACCAAAGACCAAATATTTTATGAATATGTAACAATCACTGACAGACCCAGACTTCTTGTTCTTTAAACTTGCTGTTCTTATCACGAAAAAATGTTATCAGAGGAATTGGCTGCAAAGCCTTCTTAATTTTGATCCGTAAACCGTTCCTCAGTCAAGTGTTTATTTGTTGAAGCCTTTAGTTTAATCTGATGGATCAGGAGAGTTTCCTTCTGAATTTAAATGTAATCGTGATGATGTGGTAAATTAAAAAAAGTTTTGCGGTTTTCACTTTCTCGCTGTGTCACGCAGTCTGTGTCACTTTGTTGCCACATTTGCATGCTTCGCTCTGGGGATGGCAATGTCTGTTGGTTGGTTGGAAATATGTCAATAACTGTTGGATGGAGGGAGAAACATTCACAGTCCCCAGAGGATTAATCCTTCTTACTCCGGTGATCCTCTGACATTTTCTTTAGCGTCACCAACATGTTAAAAGTTGTGATTTATCTTGACAAATTCCTCAGCATCGACTAAGTGGATTGGCAGAAATTATTCTGCAGATATTCATGGTTCCTGGACATTGTATCCTAATGACTTCGGTGAATATAAATTTGATTTGTTGTTGTGAGTGAAATGTCTCAACAGCTAATGGAATTAAATTTGGTCCACACATTTATATCCCCCCCGATGATGAATTGCAATTTTAGTGACCTGCTGACGTTTCCTCTAGTGCCACCATCAGAATAAATATTTCAATTTGTCCAACCAAAACTTTGGTTTATAACAATATACCTGCAAAATCGTTGACATTCTCATCAGCCTCATAGTGGGCTGTAAACTCTTATTGTTGTTTGGCTTGTTAAGAGAATATTTTACTGACGTGAATACACACATTTGTTTATTTTTGAGTTATTTACTCCAAACTAGTTTGATAGAACTCAATGGACATCACAATACATGCACTACAACACAGTATTAATGCCTCTGACACATTATTTCAAACCCACTTTTTTTTTTGGTGTCTGGTTTTACAAAAACTGTGATTAATTATTTGTGATTAGCTGCACTCTGAAGGCATTTTGAACATGACTTGCCATTTCCATTCAGTTCATAAGGGAGGCTGAAATATTTCAAGATTTGTGATTGTGTTTTGCAATCTTCAGTCCAGCTGGATAATGGGCACAGTATTTGTGTCCAGACAGGAGAATTTAGTGGAGCTTCTGACTCAGACGATTCCGATTACAGTGTCCGAGAACAGAGCCCCAGGAGAGAAGAGACTGATGAGTGAGAGCTGGAGGCAGAGGCAGAGCGACGGCCACAGAAACGCCTTGAAACGTCCTGAACACAGTTTCATGACAAGAAAAGAGAAAATGCAGGATCTCTGCAGACACAGACACCACCGCACACATCTAGTGGGTCATAAGTGATGATTGACAGGGAGTGTTTTTGTATGAGTATCTACTCACTATTTCCTATTTAAAAATCTCACAGTGAACACAATTCAAAGTTGATTAAAAAAATGTATCTCCATTCATAACTCAATTTTATTAATATGTTCTGAATGTGTAGCTCCTACTTGCCAGGGTCTGTGGCTCATTATTGTGTTACTGAACGCTCGGAAACACAGAAAATCTGTTTGATAGAAAACACACAAACACATAAGTCTTGGTTGAAAAATTCCAGAGGTTATACTTTAAAACATCATTGTAAATATTTGGTGTCAGCTAGGAAAGAGAGATGCCCTCAGTGATAGATTAATGGCCTTCTTCTCCCTGTACTTTTCCATGCCTTGGGCTCCATCAGTTTATTTTTCTGCTCTCAGATGAACTCTGAAATATTTTTGATTTATATCCTATGCGGACGTGTGCTTTTCTGAGAGGAGGCTACACCTCAGACTCAACTTAATAAAGAAAACAACTCCCACTGAAGGACAAATAATGTTAAGCGTGGGGCATAGATACAGCTTTAAAGATAAAAAAAAATTTGAAAAGATACAGTGAAGAAGCACTTCTTTTCACAGGCTCAGTGCAGAGGAAGTGAGATCTGATAGGATGTTACAGAAAAGGCATCTCAGATGACTGAATTTAATGGAATAGTGAGAATGGGAAATGTGGCGCAGGAGCAAAATGTCTGCAGCTTGATCTCAAATAACATCAGTGCTGTCTCCTAATATCTGATGTTGTTCCAAAGAAGGAAAATATTGTAGTTAGTTGCTCAGAATTTGTCGACGATAATGACATTGAATTTCTCGAGGAGAATTCTTCTCCTAAAAGAGGAAAACGCACAAAGAAAGCCTTTGTACCCTTCTGAAGGGCACGAGTGATCGCAACACTTTAATGAGGAGAAACGAACAAAAGGGGTAGAGATGACAAAAGCCGCCGCAAGTAAACATGACCGCCCTCCTAAAATCTGCCGCTGTATATCCCCTCATGGTAATAAACAAAGAGAAAGACAAAGCCACACACCCCTCTTCTCTTTAAGAGGAAATGCCAGTGTGACGTGCCATCCACTGATGCGTCGTAATGAGAGCCAGTCACAGAGGCCCATACATCACCTATACAGTGGTGGACTCTGCCGCCACCCAGTAAACACACTAATTGGTTATTAGCTGTATTTACTGTCACTACGTTGAGAGTGCCGTGAGAGAGGATTATAAATGTGCAGTATACGTATGCACAGCAGAGCAAAGTCAGTGTGTAAGAGCTGCCATGTTCTGCAAACACAAGAATCTTCTTCATGATACACTTTGATGTGAGCGTGTAGGTAGACTGGTGGAGCTCCAGATATCAAGAGTGCCATGCACCATGAACACAGTGACTCTACCCTCAGCTGTGAACAAAATTGTTGAAAGTGTCGAGTCATTTTGTAAGTAACCCAAAAATACTTCTGCAACGCACCTCACTAGCAGGTTGGTATCCCTTTGTCCCTTTCTGTTGACTATTTTAAGGGCAGGTTTCAGTTTATTTAACCTTCATTAATCACATTTTCTAGTCACTCAGCGTCAGCACGACAAGATGTTAAGAAACAGTTGTCTATGTACATCCTCATGTCTCTGTGTGTGTGTGTGTGTGTGTGTGTTTCCCCTGATGACACTCATCCCACTCACCTGCCCAGTCCACCAAGCTGCCTTCAATCTCCTCATCACCCCACACACATATCTACTCCCCTGCTTTCCCTGTTCCGGTTGTCAGATCGTCCTTGTTCTTTCCGTTGTTGTGTCTCCCTCGTGTTTTCTTGGTGCGCCAGCGTTTACTCCTGATTTGTACCTTTGCCTTTCTTTTTCTTTGTGTATTTTTTCCCGCTCCGTTGGAGTAGCTTTAAGTTTGTTTTTTGACCTTTTTTCCAGTAAAGTTCCGTAAATTTAATCTTTACATCGTCTCTTGTGTCTGTATCTGTGATTGAGTCCCGGATCTGCGCCTCGGCTTGACACTGTTTGTGCTGGCCAGGTTTATCAGAGCTTTTTCCACTGCCTGCTGCTGCTGGAAAACAGATTGATGAGAGCAGTAAGAGTGAAACAAAACAGTATATGTGCAGGCGGGAACAGTAAAACATTCTGTAGACCTCAGAGGAATTGCAGAGTTGTGATTCTCTGCAGCGTAAGCGACACCTGTCAAATTGAAACATTCCTTTGACATACTGTTAATGTTTAAACGTTGATGAGCACAGCTCTAAATTTGATGTTGTATTATTACAAATTAAACAAGTCTTGTCAAAAGGACTACTGTCGTCTTATTAAACCAAAATTTGAGGAAAATGTGTGCATCATTATTCATAGCTTATATTTTACCACGGTTTCCTTTGCCCAATGCTTTACACGTTGCACGTCTTGCCACAACATGTAATAAAATGCATGACTTTTACAATTTATCCCCAAAACTACTAATGTAGTTAACAAAAACCAAAATGTTCTCACATAAAATAAGATGGGTTATTCGTGATGTATACTGATTCATAATCTGGCATTCAAGGCACGAACAGCAGGCCAAGTAGACCAACATGCAGTAAATGCTAACACCTGAACGTGATGCTGATCACATTCCTGGGGGATTGACTGACAGGTAGCCTGCCTGCTGAATAGCTGCGGTATACAAGGATGAAAGGCAGCATATGAATGACTGTTTAAAAAAGCGCACTGACCAGTTTCCTCCAGACTGGATGAGCCGGGAGGCTGTTTCTCCCGAGATCTAAGACCCTCACGGGCTGGCTCTTGGGGGACCTGAGATTTAATTTGAAAGCAGTCGATGCCACGATCGATTTAATTTTTAGAATTTATTCCAAACCTCACAGACAGCCAAATGCAGAGATGATGAAACAGGTCTAATATGATTGTGTCATTTAGCTTGAGTTAGGAGCCTATCAGCAATACTTCCTGCAGCTAAAGCGGTTAAAGCAGGAACGGAACGAGATGAAAGCATGACTCACCGTGTGGCTGTAGGATAACACAACAGTAGTTCTGGACTGAAGCACAGTTGAACTTGTCTCTTCACCTGCAAATATGTTAGAATAGAAAAAAAACACAAGCTACACATTTACGCAAGTGTAGTTGAGAGAGGTGGAAGGGGAGCCGTCTGTGTTCACCTGTTACAAAAAGCCAACTGGTGTTTTTTTCTATAGTAAGTACTTTTATGCGAGTACTCTGAAGAGATCGCAACATGGTGAAGGGGAGTCATGTCGCTGCGAGTTGCTGTCGAAAAACAACAACTTTGTATGCTTTTAACGCAGGGCTGTTTTCAAAGGATGTTTTTGCAACATTAAATATATATATACTTTTTTAGGAGTAGAAGTGAAAGTAGTCATTGAAATTACTACTTGAGTAAGAGAACAAAAGAACTTACTGGCAAGTCTTTTATTTGATAAAAGTTCAAGAAGTGAACATTCATTTGTGATAAATAGACAAGTCATCGTCTCCTGATTAGATAACCTGCCACATATGCACCGGTTATATTCACAGGCTGTACCTCTTATATGTGACAGCAAAATATTAATATTATACTCAATATGTAAAGATATAATTATTAAAGATGAATTACATGATTTGCTTGTCCATTATTATATGATTTGGCAAATGAATCAGCAAATCGTGTGTTTGTGTATAATAGTCTTTATATTTACTTCATGACATAACAGAGTGTCAACATGTTAAACTGTCTTTGAACTTGATCAATCCAGTTTAAATGTCCCAGTTCCCAGTTCCCAGACAGCCACAGATCACATCCAGGTCTCTCCAATCACATGAAGACAATAAGATTCGAGAAGTGGAAGAATCAGTCTCTTAACTTTCTGAAAATGTCTCATACTAGTTTAATGCCTCATCATGAAGCATGATAGACTGTGTATATGATATTAAGTTTATTAGCATTAACACAACCGACTCTGTCTATATTAGCTGCTAGTGAAACCCATAGCATCAACGTTACTCCTGCTGTAGCTTCAGCCATGCTACTTTGAGTCATGTGTTGACTCCAGTAGCATAGCAGACCACCAGCAGACCTGGGACTAGCTGACCACCTGCCTACAAACGGATCATGGATGCAGAAAAAAAGACATAAATAAAAGCAAAGTAATGAGATTTCTCTAAAAATCTAACCAAGTAAGAGTAAAAAGTATGCTGAAACGTATCAGTACAATTTACTCAAAAAGGTTTCTTGAGCTCATGTAAGAAAGTAAATGTAACTGGTTGCTACCCGCCTGCAGACTAGATTTGAATCCAAATGTTTGCAGACTTGTGTCATTTGTATTTAAGTGAACTAATAGTGTTTAGAAGACCAACTAAATCATTTTAGCTTTCACAATTTACCATTTTTGAATACTATATGTCATTTGTAAACAAGTTTTGAATTCTATGGCCAATGGGAAGAGTATACAGACTGAAAAGCATTGTAGAGATGACAGAGCGTCAGTGAAATACACATGCAATGTGTGCTGTGTAGCAGTGATAGAGAAGGTCTAGTGCTTACCAGCCAATCACACAATGTGTTCAGATTGTTTATCTGCACTGTGGTAGGTAGATAAACAATATTATTTGCCAACAAAGTGTGCACTACAATGGCAGAGGACTAAACTTCAGCAACATTTGCATTGTATGAGGAAAAATTTGTATTTAAATACTTAAAATAGTTATCAAATTGCAGGATTATTCAAGTAAGACAGCACGTGATTTAATATAACTTTGAAGGAAACGAGGAGACAGGAACAGAAGTTCAGATATCGACATGTGAAGCTGTTGTTCAGACGTGTAGTGTTGAGCTGCTCGGCAGGAAATGCATTTGTAAAACTGGTGAATGTGGCGGAATGACGAGGATTTCCTGCACTATTGTCAAAACCGCCTTGAACGTGAAAAGTTTTTAAAACACTTGATCTCTTTTAGCTGACAGCTGCTTTGATATCAAGTTGTAGAAACACCGGTAGGCCTTGACATTTTTATGCGAATGTTTTTTTTTTTTTTTAACAGACTGAAGTCTACGTCAAGGTCTTCTCCTCCCTCTCAGTCGGTGTCAGACTGAATATACAATGAATATTTTGACTGCACCACAGCGTTTGATGTTGTGGCTTCATGCTCTGCAGCTCTCATTATTTTGGATGCAAAGTGACACAATGACTGAGGATAAATTGCAAAACTGTCTGCTGTAATTGGAGGGTATTTACAGATAGTGAAATCTGTGGAACAAAGAACTACAGACTTGTTTTTAAATGGTTGTCTGCTGTCGAGGTCAAACAGGGATCATCATCTGATTAAAACCATAATTGCTTGTCAGTTGTAGTTTGTAGTTCAATACCTGTGACTGCTACAGTGGCTGCCTGAAGTATCTCCGTGTAAGAGTGAGGAGTTTGTTGCTCTGTATCTGTGAGAGATCAGTCAGGATGCAAGTCGTCTCTAAATTATTGAGGCAAAACACTAAAATGAACTTAATTTGGTTTACTTAGAAGTGTGGCAACACGCAAGCTCAGTGTAAGACTGTTTAGAACTAGTGACTCTTTACATTAACCCTTAAATTAATGGTGTGTGTAAATGAAATACATATTGTTTTTAAACTCACTGTTACTAGTATTAACAATGATAGTCAGCCAAAAACATATTGCCATTAACTTATTGATTTATGTTCATATACATATTGTGTATCACCAGTTATCACCTGCACAGTGTGAAAAAGCAACACTTTTACATCCCTCAGGTCTCTCAACAAACACTATAAAATGTATAGAGACAACACAAAACAAAAGACCTCCGAAAATTGTTTCAAAAGATCGCAGAGATCAAGGCCTTTTTTGAATAAAAAGAGCTAAAGACTCTGAAGACCCACGGTGTGCGTTTTAGAATTGACTACTCCGAGTGGTTGTCCTTTGACAGTTGCAGCGTCTGTTACACAGTAAAGATCTCTCAACCGAGATTTTACCCTTTTATTGATTTTCACAAACATTGTTACAACAGACAAATGCTTCCTTCTTTCCCCTGAAGAGGCAGGTACATTTAGAAAAAAAACAACTCGGGTCTACAGCAGTTTTTATCAAAAATCCAAATCTGTCAGGGTGAGTTAGGTTTGCATGGAGGGGAGTTATCTCTGAGGTGGTAACAATTATAATGAATTGGGCTTGAAATCCAAAACATTTTCCTCTCCACGGACAGGAGGGAGTGAATAGATACAATTTGATCAAATCTTTGTGCTTATAGGGGACAGTTTCATCACTGTGAATCTTAATATCAGATCAAATTTAATAATTGAGTGTGCTGCTGTGCCTCTGAAAACCAAAGTTCATGTATAACCTGGAGGTTTATTGTTCTCTTTCAGCAACTTCTTTATCAAGTGTCTTTGTTTGGTCTCCCGTGATTTCCTTTTTTCAGCATGTACATGGTGCATGTGCACATCTTTTCTCCTGCCTCTCCTCTGCGACAGTGCGAGCAGACAGCTATACTCTGTTGCCTTGATGTCGAAGCACACTTGCAGAGTGCTGCACTCCAAAAATGCCGGAGTGCTGCTGGGAAGCTTTGGGAATACTTCACCTGTCTAAACACACACACACACACATTCACTAGATTTTGCGTCGGCTATTTGATTTGTGCTTTACTTGAGCTGGCACCAAGGTGAGTTTACTGAGTGTGTACTCAGGAGGAAAGCGCTCTCCAAACAGCAAGGTTACAGTAAGTCACATGACTACTTGATGAAAAACAAGTCATGTGACTCATTGTGACGTCTTTGAACACATTTCAGTGAGGTTGTGCTAGCATGTTTGTCAATCATCTTCTGTATGTGCAGCACTTACACAATACCCCAAACAGACGACGTTGCCAACGTTACCCTGTCCAAACAACACCAACGTGCCCGAACCGCTGCTTTAGGGATTCACCTCTGAGGAAACAGTCTCTGTAGGCTAATTAATCACAGCAGTGGAATGGATGGGCCTTTAGGCGTACTTGCCAGGATTGAAAGACGTTCAGAACTTTTATGGTGCCTTTAGTCGAATCACAGCGTCGTCTTATCAAGAGCTGATACACTTCCCCTCTGCATCACAGCAGTACAACATTTAACAACTGTATGTTGAATTTTAGGAGTTGAAGATATTCTGCCTCACGCTTGTACCGTTCGCTGTGCACTGTTCTTTTAACGCAGCTATGTCATTGTGCTGTGTAAAAGATGAACAACTGTATTCGATACGGTAGGCTACGACATTTGTTATTGTAAATGTAAGAGACTTTGGTCACTCAGGTAGTTCTTAGTTAACATCAATACACTTTCGTTACAGCTTGCATGCATTATTATAGGCAATAAGGCTGTTTGCTTTGGCAAAATCTCCAATTACATACATCAGTAATAACATTTTACACGGCAGCTACCTCAACATTGAGAGCCAATCATTTATAGCCGTTTATGCTGCGTTCACATGGAATCAGATGGTGAGGGAAAAAAATATATACAAATGTCACCATACAAGGGCTGGGTAACTGCATTGAACAAATCAACAACTGGATGTGCCAGAATTGTCTTCAATTAAACAAAGATAAAACAGAAGTAATTGTTTTTGGTACCAAGGATGAACAATTGAAAATCACCGCTCAGCTTCAGTCACTGATGTTAAAACCCACAAACCAAGCCAGAAATCTCGGTGTAGTTATGGATTCAGACCTCAACCTGAACAGCCACATCAAGACAATTACAAAATCAGCCTACTATCACCTGAAGAATATATCAAGGATGAGAGGACTTATGTCTCAACAGGATTTGGAAAAACTTGTCCACACATTTATCTTCAGCAGACTGGACTACTGTAACGGTGTGTTTACAGGTCTCTGTAAAAAGTCTGTCAGAAAGCTGCAGCTGATTCAGAACGCTGCAGCTCGAGTCCTCACTAAGACCAGGAGGGTGGATCACATCACTCCAGTTCTGAGGTCTTTGCACTGGCTTCCTGTCCAACAAAGAATTGACTTTAAAATCCTGCTGTTGGTTCATAAAGCACTGAATGGTTTAGGGCCAAAATACATCTCTGATCTGCTGCTACCTTATGAACCATCCCGACCCCTCAGGTCGTCTGGGACCGGTCTACTTTCTGTTCCCAGAGTCAGAACTAAACATGGAGAAGCAGCGTTCAGTTTTTCTGCTCCACATATCTGGAACAAAGTCCCAGAAAGCTGCAGGTCTGCTGAGACCCTCAGCTCATTTAAATCAAGATTGAAGACTTTTCTGTTTGCTGCTGCCTTTAATTGAACCACATTCAATTAATATATTAATCAATTTCCTGCATTTCTGAATTTTACTACTGTATTTTATTTCTTACACTGTTTTTTAATTGTTTTTAAATCTCCTTTTCTTTTGCCTTGTGTTTTGATGCTTTTAATGGTTTTATGTGAAGCACTTTGAATTACCTTGTTGTTGAAATGTGCTATACAAATAAACTTGCCTTGCCTTACAAATAGTCCGACGGTAAAGGAAACACGCATGACCAAATGTTGCTATGGTGTGTTAAATAATATTGTGTCTTCTATATTTTGTGATTATACTAATATTGCATTTAGCTATAATATGGTCTCTTAATATTCTATAGCAAACTTAAACAACTTTCTCTATTGTGATGGACATATATCTGGTTGTAAATGAATACGTTTATATATTTACACTTTGGACGTGTACCGTTACTGTGGTATTCTCTGCCGGCCTCGCCTAATTGCACCGTCCGGCTCTATAATGCTTCACCCTTCCAGCTCTTGATTGCTTGAATAATTTATTTTGAAATGAATAATTAGCCAGCTCAAAACATTAGAATTAATGATGATAATGATAATGAAGCTTCATATTTCAATCTCAGACATGAGAACGGCCAATCTTCTATTCTAACACTCGGCAAGAAAGCCAACTTGCATTTTAGTTGTTGCCTCTTTGGGGCAGCAGAACAAATTCTGAGCACATTTCCACGATATGTACCTTTTGAGTTGATAGCGTGAATTTGTTCGCAAACAGTTGCTTATTGACACAACCAATAGTTACGGAGCAACATCATCATTTATTTGAAATCATGTTTCCTGGAAATGTAAGTCCAGTATTCACTCTTTTTTTATCTCAATATAAAAATGTCCTCTTAATGTGTAAGAGAGGTACTGCATGATTTCATTTTAGAGGATACACACTCCCTAACTACTGGTACAATAGACTCCTTCACCTTCCAAAGACATTTACTAGAAGCCCGCGCCTTTCCAGAAGCAGTTATTTTTGTTTTGCTTCTTAATGGAATCCCTTCACACCTGCCTCCACATTGTTGTCTTAGTTCTTCCGCGGCTGACTGGCTGTCACTTGTATGCTAAAACAATCTGCTCATGAATATTAACCTTCACCAATCTGCTTAAACACATGCATACTGAACACACACACACACACCTAACCTTGTCTTTTGCTTGCAGTGTGACTGAGGACTTGAAGCCTTTTCTTTCCTCTTTGGGTCTTTGAAGCTTCTTGGTTTATTGTCATTCCTCACTATTTCAGGTCATGTCTGAGATGTATTGGCCTTTATTGTGTTCTGAAATTTGAGAGACATTCATTTAGAATAGATTGAACAAAAACAGCAGAAATCACAGCTATTACAAATAGTGTTAATTAAAAGAAGAAACCATTCCCATCTCTTTTCCTAGCTTGCATTTGATTTGACTCTGACTGTCCGCACTAACCTGAAATACTGAAGGTACTTAATGAAGTTTGTCTCTTTTTTTATTGTTGTATAGCCTCGGTATGCTGCTGGGGACTGATGCCCTCTCTTTAATGAAATCATTAACAGATAATACCAGCACCAATTTTCATTAGATTTAATTTCCTGGTGACTAGAACATTTTCAATTACAGTAAGTAAATTAATATGAATTCAATTATTGACTGGCATCTTTTATTCTTAGAAAGCAACTGTTTGCACTAGCATAGGTTGTATGAATTGAAGCTTGTTTCTTTATACTGTAATGAGGCAACCCATCATACATCTAACAGCCCTTGTCACTAATCTCAGTGCAAATATTATTCCAGATTTTTCTCAACTTCACTGGGTTGTCACCACCAGCCTCTCACCCACACCCCCATATTTCCACAGACCAGAGATATTACTGTGCTGTGCAACAACACTAAAGCTCTGTAATATTCAGACCCGACTGTGGTTGAACCCCTGCATAATGTTCCAACAGATACTAGACCTCAATGGAATGGCTGTAATAAATTAAAAACATCTTGCTCCAGTAACATCTTTTTTTTTTCACGACATAATCACTGAGGTACAGGCTGCAATCATATAAGTGCAGTTGGGAAACTTTTGTATCTTTGTGAAGATGAAATCACTGCCTTCTTGTATTTTTTTTATTTTGGCATTCAAATCGCTTGCCCAAAGCGGGGTAAAGCTCCCTGACTGTTAAACACACTCGGAAGTTTGCTTCTGAAGTGCATTAAAACCTCTTGGAAGCAGGACAGAATCTTTAACAGATGCCACCGCTGGGTTATAGAGTCTGGACATGATCTGAGTCTACAAGGGCCACGAGCAGTAATATACTTTTTGTCACACAAAGTGTGTGTTTGTGGGATGTGTCTCTGCTCTCAGTGCTGTCAGTGCTGCTCAGCTATGAAACGAGTCAGGAATGCACTCATTTTGAACCCTTCAGTTTTCAGTCCTTTAAAGCACAAAGTCATTCTACAATCTTCTGTCGTGCAAAAACACTCGCAGAAAAAAAAAAGTTCACTTGCTCCAAAGATGATCACACATTAGCACTTGATTAATTATTAAGGAAGCTTGTGCGTGTTGCTCTAGCGATACCTTTCGGGAAATTAGTTTCACTTATTCCTCCGCACAGTTTAAAGAGCAAGGCCAGCTACAGGACATAATGCCAGCTGCTGGTAGGGATTGAAGCTTTTGTTTCAAGAACATCAGAGCTTCTCATCACGTGTACGATATGAACTCCGAGTGTTTCTGTTGAAGGACAGCCAATCTCTGGAAATCTCTGGAAATGACAGACCACCCTTCACCTGCTAACATACATTACAGCACAAGGGAAAGCAGCATTCATCACAGTGATTATATTAGCGCCATCTTTTTTCCACATCCCTTAAATGTCACCTTATGCACTACCTTACCGGTGGCTTGAGCAACTGTGGCCTCGACAAATATTCATGCTATTTGTCTTCCTGTGCTTCCTAGAGTCTCCAGGGAGGGGAGAGGCCGGTGATACGGACACATCCTTCTCTGACTCGTCGCTGTTCGCTCACTGGGGTCAGGAGCTCAGCCCGGACAACCGGCGGGTGGCATATAAGCTGTTCCAGTACTATGGATATAACGGCTACCTCAGTGATCGTCTCTCTTTAGACAGACCAATACCAGACCTCAGGCCCGATGGGTAAGACTGCAATTATAATGGTGCTCAAACACCAACAACATCATGTTTATGTACTATCACCTTACACTCACCACCAGCTGTTGATGTAGATGTTTGAGTAAATTGTTAATTTATTTTCTGTTACTGAGACTGAATTGTCCAATTGAAGTGTCCACATTGTTGTGCTGTAAAAGTGACAGTTTGATTGTTTACAAGCAGACTTTTCCTCTCAATGGTTGGATTACTACTGTACATGACAGTGTCAAAACACTTATACACATAGGTGTGTCTCTTAATAGCAGTGGTTGACAAACATCAGGTCTACTTAGTAATTGCAACATTGCAACACATCTCACACTGGCCTAACAAACCTAGATGAATTAAAGCCACGACATTAAATACAGAATGGCAAAATCTCTGACGGTTAACAAATTGCCACTGTGTCAGTGCTGCAACTAACAATTAAAATTGTCTATGAATCTGTTATTTTCTCAGTAAATCGATTTGTTTATAAAATGTCAAATTATAATTTCCTAGAGCCCAAGGTGTCGTGTTCAAATTGCTTGTTTTACTTGACTACCATTTCGCATCGTGTGTATATATCCTCATCGGTCAACCTTATCTACCTTGGTGTTCTGTGCTCATTTCTTTTTTTTTCTAGCTCTGAGGACTTATCGGTAACACCGTAAATAGAGACTCATGAGGCACTTGCTACGCTGAAAAACACATTGTTGCTCCTCATCAAACACTAAGTGCCTCTAATTGAAAACCAATCTGCCTTTAGCATTCAGTGCAATGCTGCTGCTGAGAAAACTCTTGTTTGTTGTTTGCTTGATTAAGGGGACTCTTACTGTACTAATATCTCAAACCCCTACGGCCAGCTGAAGGTCGCTGGATAAAGTGCATGTTTCCACCTGCAGCCTGTAAATTAAGGAACACGTGCATTTTCAAAGCCGTGTGCAGTTAATAATAATAATAATAATACATTTTATTTGTTGAGTGCTTGTCATGATTCTCAAAGACACTTTACAGTTACGTACACGGGGACTTTGATTTAATCCTGGACACAAAGGAATCCTGCAAATACACAATACACGAACGACTTGTGGTCGCACCGCATCAGTTGGATGTCACGTGGTTTTCAGCAGAGCTTTTATGTTCCCATTTTACAGGAGCGCACAGAGTGACATCCTGGTGGGAAAGTTTGCACAGCCCAAAGATCTTCTGGGCATTTTCTCCACCGCACATCACTAAACTCCCTTGAGACCATCCTTTCCCACTCGTACTGGCTCGAATCCAACACTGTTCTGGGGGATGCATTAATCACTCACATCTTGCACACATTTCCTAAAAGCAGTGAAGGAGCCAGGCCTTTCTGTAAATACAACAGGCTTCCTGCAGCATGATGTTGTAACATCATTGTAAGATCAATTCAATTTGACTGGCAGGACTGAAAACATTTAAGATGTTTCAATTATCTCCTCGATTCACTCTTTACAATTAAATTAAAAGGTCATGTCAATAGGAGGACCTTGCCACAGTTTTTGTTCCCACAATCTACATACTGTTATTAAGGTCATTGTTGTCTTCTAAGACATTTGTGTCAATACACAGAACATTTTATGATCATGATTTCCATTTCAAATACGTTAATCTAAACTAAAAAAGGTGTTAAATGCAGCAGCATTACAGTCAGATTTTAACAGCCTCTTCTCTCTGCATTTCCTGCATACAGCCATCAGTTTCTTCTTGGGAGGAGAGGCAAATTAAAAATTTAAATGTCAACCTATTTTTGCAGAAAACAATGTTTTGATAGGGAAAGAAATGGGATTGATTGATGTCAGAACTCGCCACATGATCAATTATTCCTCCTAAACTGATCGTACTGTATGACAGTTGCACCACTTTTGCTGGAGTTTTTAAAATCTGCTGGACATGGACTAGTGCCAGTTCTTACATTTACACCGTGATTTATGAAAATAGGATCCTGATATAGTCTGCCAAGTAGCTGGGTTGGCATGAATTCTGCCATTACCCTGCTCTGTAGGAATCAATGTCAAAGGTATCTGTTAATCCTTTGGACAAGGTCTAAACATTGCCTCAACATGGTGTTTTATGTGTCCTCCACAGGTGCAGAAACCTCACTTATCCTTTAAACCTCCCTCAAGTTGGCATTGTGTTCATTTTTGTGAATGAAGCCTTTTCCGTCATCTTGCGGTCGATTCACTCTGCCATCAACCGGACGCCCACCCACCTTCTTAAAGAGATCATCCTGGTGGACGACAACAGCGATAACAGTAAGCAGCATTATTTTCTAATAGAGCCATTGACCTCTCGTTAAACCCTTCCCCCAAACACTGAGTTTTGGTAGCTAAGCAACTAGGCACAGCAGACCTGTCAGGCTTTGGATTTCCTAACACAATGAAGTGGTGTGCATGAGGCTGTAGTAGAGAAATGATCTGCACTTAAAGAATTTGGGGGTTGGTGTTTTTTAACCTTTCAAAAACTCAAGAGCAAAAGTGAATGAAGAGATTATACAGTGGGATTATCTGCTCTTCTGAATTATGTTAGAACAAAAACAACAATCTGACATTTTCCTTATCATACTTGCTGTACACTGCAATACAAGAACAACACGGAACTGTTATAGATGGTATTTGTCTGTGACATGCCAGCTTTAGCCTCAGTCTTTTAGCATGCTAACATGTATCCATCAAGTTCCTATTTAACATATTTAAGACTCCTTATTCAGGATTCTTGTTTTACGACAACAGTTTTCAACAAACTCATGGTGCTAAAGTTAGCTTAATTATCCAGCTAGCTACAGCTGCTGAAATCAGCCTCCAACAGTTTGTCTTTCAACCAGAGAAAAATGACATCATTGCATAAAAGGAGGCCTATACTCTACATATCATTGCCTCATGTGTGGAGAAATACTTGCGTATCTATGATGTTTACTGCTCCTCTGGCCTCCAAACCTCTTAAGCGTTTATTTTACTTATGGGCTGTGTTCATTGGATTTAACCGATGGATGAATAACACTAATTAGCTGCAAAGTTGCAAAGTCAGGAAATATGCCCCAAAGCAGATAACAATCCAGCAAGGTGATGAAGTGTTTGTATGCATCTTGTCTGCATTTGCAACCCTAATTCTCACGTCTATATGCATTGGATGCAGTGCAAACAGTGTCAGGTTGAGAAGATATCCAGTGTATGCTGTCAATGTTTAACTGCTGAGCTCTGTTCACTCGTTATTACTGAGATTACTGATGTGTGAGATCGCTGATTGGTGGCTTAAGTCCGTCATGCAAGGCACAAGCAATATACTTGAAGTCACCTGTGAAAAGTGGACATTGTAATTTATAGTGCAAGACTTTAACTACATTATAAAGACAGAAAGCAGGCTATAAAAAAAGTAATGATACTCTGCCAAGGTCATTTATAGGCAATACACTTTTAAATGGGTTGTGCTGCTGGTAACAAGGACCTAGACAGCGATTACGGGCGATCAACATGGGAAATACTGGCATTGGAAAGAATGTTTTCCAAAGTCAATAATGCAAAACATGTAGCATTGCCTGTAGCCTGATGGAACAGAATATAGATCACTGTTTGTCTTGGTAACTTATCTCAACATGCTGGGATAAGAAAGATGACTCTCCCTCTGGTTGTTATTGAACAAAAAATGTAATATATTCAAAGATTTATGTTAAAAAAATGTAAAGCTGA
This sequence comes from Melanostigma gelatinosum, assembly GCF_949748355.1. Classification (NCBI taxonomy): domain Eukaryota; kingdom Metazoa; phylum Chordata; class Actinopteri; order Perciformes; family Zoarcidae; genus Melanostigma; species Melanostigma gelatinosum. Next base: position 14,966,028 of record NC_136635.1, read on the forward strand.
AAACCCTAAAGTTAGCTCCCATTTGCACATCATTGAATTAGCACATCAGAACCCATAAACATTCATATTTCATCACATAATTGAGAGCCTGGGAGCAGTTGCCTTTAGCTCCTTCAGGGACCCGAGTCACGCATTGACATTTTGCCGATGGCATTTCACCCCGTTTGCCTGAGCACTCTGTCACGCTGCATCTGATATGCCTGGTGTTATCGTTATCACCACAACTGTGAATCTTCTCTGTGCTAAATGTCGTTAGCCTGGTTGACCCGTGATGCTGCTGAGATTGTCGATGGGGTCATCGACCACAGCTAACCTCCCAGGCATCCATAGCTTTACATTAGTCATCCAACACTGTCACACAGCTCACCTCCAAGAGGCATTAGCATGCAGGAGGACGTGTAGCCATCAAGGGAGAGAAGGGCAAATTGACCTAGCTGATTCCTCCTTAATTGGATAATGTCCCAAGCCGTGGCCCCGAGAATGGCTCGTCTTTGTAAGAGTGGGGTTTTGAGAAAAAGCTCACTTATTTAACAAGGTGTCAGAGAACTTATGATTCCATACTTACATTTAAATTATAATACCAAGTAGGTGTATATGTGTATGATGTAGGATTGGACCAAGGATTGGATACAAGACTGGTAAAATGTTGGAGGAAGAGTGAATTATTGTTTGGATATTTTAAACACAGATTTTCACAACTGCCGAGTTGTGTAGTCAGAAATTGCCAAGTGGTGGAGTGCAAACTACACAGCAACTGTTAGACCTGTATCAAAGCCAATTTGCCATCTGCTGTGCAAGAAGAAGAAGTAACGCCTGTGTGTTGATAAATGGTGTTGAGTTTGAACATGCATGATGAGAATGTACAGTTCTTGTTGCTTAGACAGACAAGCTCAGTTTAGACCAGTGGTGGAAAGTATCCAAGTACATTTACTCAAGTGCTGTACTTAAGTACAACTTTGAGGTACTTTGCTTGAGTATTTCAATTATCTGCTTCTTTATACTTCTACTACACTTCAAAGGCTAATATTGTACTTCTTTTATTTTGCTAGACCAGTTTGAAGTTACTTTCATATTTAGATTAATAATACTATGCTACATGTTGGAGACGGTGTGGGGCTCCGGAAGCAAATCACTGGCATGTATTCTGGGAGTGTCCAGTAATAAAAGCTTTCTGGGCAGAGTTTCATAAAATATTAAAAAGCATACTTAACACTGACCTGCCACTGCAATTTTCCACATTATTCTTCGGAAAATTTGATTCCCAAACAGGGCGTCCAGATGAATATCTGTTTGGCATTTTAATAACTGCTTGTAAAGAAGCACTCACAAGGCGTTGGTTGCTTCCTGAGCCCCCCGCGATACAGGAGCGGATAGATATAGCAAACAACATCTATGTTATGGAAAGGATCACTTTTTCCCTTCGCCTTCAGAGAAACAGGTTTATTCAACTCTGGGACAAGTGGGTGAGATACATAAAACCATTACAAACTGATTTTGTGGAATAGCGAACGAATGACACTGTAACGTTGATTTAGCTTCGCAAACATCATCGACCTCTATCCCGCTCTCTCTCAAGTCCCCCTGTCTGATGTTTTTGTTTTGTTTTGTTTGTTATTTTTTATTTTATTTTTTTTGTTTATGTGTACACTCTCCCAAATTGTACAAAGTTACCCAACTTTGAAAAACTGTGGACACCATATATGCTGGTGTGAATGTAAACTTGGTAACCTAAACTACTGTCCAAAAATAATAAAAAAAGAAATGATAAAACATAATACAAAGTATTATCAACAAATTAAAGAAGATGTATATTAATATAGGTTAAAATAAGATACAACTTTATTGATTGGGATGGAGTAATTTAAATTAGCCCCACCTTTTACCAGATGCAACGTGCATTATTCTGAAATGGGCTATTCTGCATTATGAGTACCGGTACTTTGATTTTGGCACTTTAAGTATATTTTGATGCTGGTACTTTTGTATTTTTACTTTAGTAAGACTTTGAATGCAGGACTTTTACTTGTTACAAAGTATTCGTACACTATGGCAACACTACTTTTACTTAAGACAGATATTCATCAATGTAGTTAAAGGAAACCATCACTGAAATAACATTTATCTATCAAATGGTCTTTGCCTTGTTATTCACAGAACTATAAATGACAGAATTAAATTCTCAACATACTTAAAGAAAGAAACGTAACAAGAGGATTCTTAAGCCATGTTACACTCATGTTTTGAATTTAGAAAGCGTTCATCATGTGTTGTTAGGGGATTCAGAAAAACAGTGTCCATATTTAGGTAGTTATACACAGTTTCATGAAATGTTTTTTGTAATATCGCACTGAGGATAGAATAGAGATGAGCTATATGGCGTAGTCACCATTTTTCTGCTCACCGTAAGCTCTGTTTTTTTTAATCCTCTGAGAAAAACCTTTTAACATTTTTGATCAAGTTACTGGGTTTCCTGCCTGACTGTGATGTTAGAAACCTGCTTGTTGTTTCAGTTCGACGCCATCATAAAGCCCATTGCTTTCCAGCGAAGCTTCAGCATCCTAAAAGATTGATGAGTGTTGGCCATCAGCCATTTCTGGTGTAATGAACTGTGCTTTGTTGTGATTTGTTATGAGACGTAACACATCATCATCCTTATTTTCAATTCACACACACATCAGAATGTCTTAATTAGTGATGGATTAAACATTATGACAGATACAGTATGCATGAGTAACTACAGTAGCTTTCCTTTATGCAGAACTAAGAGTCCAAAGGGAAGAAATGTTTCTCTTACATTATGCTAAAGCTTGAATTGGCACACGTGATCAGCCCTGATTTGATGGTTCGGATTTCCTCTGCTTTTAAGTTCTGGATATCTAATCAAGGGCAGATGTGCACTGGGGATGTCTGCTGAATGCAATTAATCAAGAAGAACAGAAAACTGACCACTGCTTCTGAATGGGATAGTATCATGTATAACATAAATGTACTATAGAATTGAATGCGCTCTTTTTATGTTAAGACTGGACTGTGTTGCATCTTTCTGATTCGAGTGAATTTTGTGTTGTGGGTCTCTGTTTTTTTTTAAGCTAACTCCTCATGTGTCTTTGTTTCCTGTTATGGTGGACTCCAGCGTCTATCTGTGGCCTGCTTTCCGGACCGTGACAGTTGCATGTTTTGTATATAGTTTGAGTCTTATTCTGTTCCTTCACGGACCAACAGCATCCACTAAAAAGTGAAACAATTGGACTCTGATATATTTTTACTCAATATTTGTATTAATTTTCTCTGCTGACTCATGAGGTCAGTTGTTGCCAGGGGAACAGTTAAGACAAATTGAACAAATTGGAGCCGGGGTTTTTGGGCTCAAGTAAGAATAGTGTGTAGCTGAAGGTACCCTGCGGGATTTTTGGCTATTAGGTCTGTGGAGCAATGCTTTTATAAGCAGGTCTCCATTTGTGTTGTATTGCTGCAAGCAAATGCAGTTGTTAGGCCTGAAGGATACACACAATGAGTAAAAAGAAAAACTCCACAGCTTTAATATCGCCCTTGATGAGAAAAATCTGACTCATTGAAAATGGACATATCCTAATTAGATTTTGAATTGCTGCTTTGTGTTGCATTGTTGCTTCTCTTATTCCAGAATAATTAATTCCTTCACTTTTCATTGACTTTAACTTTATTTAATTTGTATTGAATCAAGATACCATGAGAAGTTTATTTATATCTACAGTACACACCTTTATTAATGTGACTTACAGAACAGTGCACTGTTGCATATCTACAAAACATTAGCGCTGTCGAACATATGGATGAAGAGAATTACTTATTTACCAACCTCTGAAGGGTTTGCTGATGAAAAGATATGAGATGAAATAATTCCTGTTCTGTATTTATACATTTTATATTGAAATTCATTGTTGTAGATGCACTGATTGATATTAGCTGTGAGCCTTGTTTACAGCAAATAGGTGAAGTGTTTGCAAAGAAAATAAGAAAATAAGGCTGCTGAAAAATATATAGAAATGTGCATTCAAATAAATCAGTGCTGAAGCAGGAAGTTGCTGTGCATATAGTGTGTGATGCACAGTACAGAATCCGTGCGTGTTTGGGAAAAAATGCTTCTTTAATCATATTTTGTGGAGTTGATCAAAGATACATAGCGTATGTCAACTTAAAAAATACAGTCTCTGTAAATGATCAGATGAACTACTTCTCCAACAGAACTATTTTCCATTTTTTTAGAGGCGTTTGGAATATCAAACCATTCTCGACTTTATAAATGGACTCACCCTGCCTCTAAAGAAGCCAGACACAGCATGATTTCATGCCGGATGCTTTCTGTCTGTTTGGAACTGCTTCCCATTCCCTTTAAACTCGAAAGGTACCGGCAGTTACAAGTGAAATAGTGAGAACACAGCCAGAGGTGATTTGTACAAGGGATGATGAAAGTTAAATTATTTTTCCAGCACTGTAGTTAATAGTAGGCCTATACGATCTAGAGTTGTGGTTTTGCTCACTCACTTTCTGACATCTCACACTTCCTCCAAAGTGTGACCTTTTTTAAGGAAACAGTGATCAGTCTTAGCTTGCATTTTTTTCTCGTTGAACGACAAGGGGAACCTCGAATACATTGCTGTAATTTACTGTATTTTTGGGAAAACCTGCAGAAATGTTGCGACCGCTCATAACATGTGGGGAGAATTTTGATTATTTTTCATATAAGTAGCAATGACTCTCATCCTGCAGGGTATGACTCATCATAAAACATATAGTTGAGTAATGACAGAGGTAAACCTTGAAGCCAAACATTGGACTCGACGGACTTCATCCCACACCTTCCCCCGTGTTTTGAAAAGCATCGCAGGGTAAGTCCTCAATATTGCAAAAATCCCGATATGACTGAAGCCCTATGACGGTCTGCGGTGCTGGCTCAAGCTGCTGCCTCTTTGGTCCAGTGATCAAAGCAGTGAAGCAGCGAGTACTTTTGGCCTCCTACCAATGAAATACTGCCCACTGGAGGAGGACATGATGACGTCTTGTGGGTGGAAATTTGCTCACAACTTCACTCACCTCGTCTCATACGGGATCTTCAAAAACTCTTCAGATATTGACGTAAAATGTGTGTGTCTGTGTTTTGTAGATGAGCTAAAAGAGAAGCTGCAGGATTTTGTGTCTGAGACTAACAGACAGCATCCAGGATTCATCAAGATGGTGCGTCATACCAAGCAGGAGGGTCTGATCCGGTCCAGAGTGAGCGGGTGGAGGGCTGCTACTGCCCCAGTTGTTGCCCTGTTTGATGCCCACGTCGAGTTCAACGTTGGCTGGTGAGTCACTCGCAACGAGAGCGGCATGAGGATAGCTCAGCTCAACACAAAAGCGCTAGTTCTTGAGTCACATCATCTGTGTGGGTTTACGGAAAATGATCTCATTTAAAAACAAAGACTGTAGCTTGGCTCTTTTTCTCTGCACTCTCCCAAATCAAGATAAACCTTTTCTATTATTGAGCCGGTTTTAATTCCTCATTTTAAAACTGTCTAATTGTAAATATGTAAACTGTTTCTTCTATGTTGACCCATAAATATATATTTTTTCAGCAATATTTTTGACATTCTGGGAATTTCCTTATTTGCTTTCTTGCCAACAATAGGGCTACATTATGCAGCCAGTTATCATTAATTCGTTTAAAGACTAGAAACAGGGGGAACAGCTAGCATGGCTCAGACTGAAGGTAACAACATGTTAGTATGTGTTGTAGTATGTCATAGGAGTATGTGTTGTGGCAGCTTCACGTTTATCGCACGGACAAAAAGAAAGCAAATCAGAAAACAAATTACCCAACATGTAGAACTATTTCTTTAAATGTTTTTATTACGTTCTTTTGAATACATTTCCTTGTGGCAAAAACATCACAGGCCGTCTTGTATACATGTTTTGCCATGCCATATTTAGACAGAGAGCATAAATCAATTTTGATCCCTTTTGCCACATGCACATTACAACAGCTAAATGTATTGTGTAGTTTCAGTGTTGTGTTTTGTGCATATTTATGGTTTCACACTTTGATTAAAAAATGGATCTTATCAGATGGGGAATGATGGTTTGTCAGACTAATAAATTGGATAGAATTCATCTTGAAATAGTGAAATTGGTTTTTAAAAAGTGTGGTTACATGACAGGCATGAACACAAAGGTAATGGAGAAAACCTGTCAGAACAAATACTAAGTCAAATGACTTTGTCTTTCCATATTTCAAGGGCTGAACCCATTCTGCAGAGAATTAAAGAAGACAGAACCCGCATAATCTCGCCATCGTTTGACAACATCAAGTACGACACGTTTGAGATTGAAGAGTATCCGCTGTCTGCCCAGGGCTTCGACTGGGAGCTGTGGTGTCGCTACCTCAATCCACCCAAGTCCTGGTTGCACAACGGCAACAAGAGTGCACCAATCCAGTAAGTGAACACCACATGTCTTGACAGCCTCAATCAAATGATGAAACTATATGATATTGTTTGCTGAAGCGCAGTAAAGCAGGGTCCAGCCCAAAAATAATCATTAGGTGCTACGGAACAGTGTTTCCACTGGTGACGTCTTTGCTACAGTGATCATCCATCTGATCCGCTGGTGTTTGTTGTTGCCCAGAGCGTTTGTTGCTCTGTTTTATTCTGTATCAGTTTGTATTTCCCTTTATATGTGTTTCAAACATTCTGTTTCAATCCTATATTTGTCGGTCATTTTGATGCACGCGTTGTACGAGTAGGGCTGTGTCTGATTGAGTCCAGAGAGTGATGGGGGATGCTCTCAGAACAGACAGATGTTGACGATCAGAGCAGAGAGGAAACTAGCAGTAAATTTGTGAAGTGGCAGTAAATGTAGGTTTCAGTCTGTCCATGAATAAATTGTGCAGCTCCACAAGACACTAGCAGCGGTGGACAAAGTATTCATGTCCTCTACTTAAGTAAAGGTAATGATACCACTCTGTGAAAATACTCTGTTTCAAGTAAAAGTCTTGCATTCACGATTTCACTCAAGTAAGAGCACAAAAGTATTCACAGCAAAATGTACTTAAAGTGGTTAAGTAAAGGTACATGTTTGGCCAGAATGGCCCCTTTCTGAGAGTTTATAGAGGAATACTATCCTGATGATTTAACACATCAACAGCATTTCAATTTTACAGCCGATGGAGTATTGTATTTTATAAGCAGTACTCAATTATTTGATTTAAACATCGCTTAACCATGTCATGTGATATGCTACTTCAGTACATTTTCAGAACAAATAATCCAGGGACCACTACAGACAATTGAACATGAGCATTGAATATACAGGAATTCACATTATCGACATGACCACTAACTACCCCTGTAAAAATCAACAATTTAGCACACTGACCATACATGGTCTAGCCATATACTAGACTTCAATCTGGTCTTAATGCTACACCCTGCTAAAAGGTATTTTGTGGAGCATTCATGAGCAAGTCATATGTTGTCAACATCACATTTTTCTTCTTTTCCTTGCCGTTACTATAGCAACTGTGCCAAGCAAACACAACCTGCAAAAGACTAAACCAAACTGATCTTCATAATCGTTTATCCCCCCCAGGAGCCCGGCCCTGATTGGCTGCTTCGTGGTGGATAGGCTGTACTTTGAGGAGATCGGTTTGCTGGATGAGGGGATGGAGGTGTACGGGGGAGAAAATGTGGAGCTGGGCATCAGGGTGAGTAATAATGTCACCCTGAGGCCATGGGCCATTGTTCATCCAGGTATAGTATGCTAAATTAACTGTGATAATGACACTTAATGGCTGTTGGGGGAAAGGTCACTGAGAGCCACATTGTCTTTTTTTTAAACTGAGCTCATTGAAAAAGTGTAATTTAAAAATGGTGTGCAGTGGAACGACAGTTCGTTAAGAGATGAGAAGTAGAGCTTTGAAGAATGTCCAGCCAACAGCGACACTCAGCCCATTGGTTCCTACTGAAGACAAAAGCAAATATATCTTTGACAAAACAATGTAACATCAAGGTCCATTTAGCAGCTGTTCTGAAGCTTCTGATCATATCAGATGATCTTCATCAGCAGTACTTTGAACCTTATCAGTATATATAGTTTTATTCTATACACTTACTGCAGACGTTACTCAAACAGCAGTAAACAGTGCAATTGTTTGGGACTATTTTTAGTCGCAGATCAATACACCTTTGGTGGTCGAGTGAGTATTTACAGCAGCAGGACATGTGTATGTGGGATTGAGTCAAAGTACCGGCAACCACAGTACTTAAGCTGCCCGCCGACTTGAGCCCTTCTGTGTGGAGTACGCATGTTCTCCTCTTCTCCGGCCTCCTGCCACAGTCCAAAATCCAGCAGATCAGTTTGATTGTTGACTCTAAATTGCCTGTAGGTGAGCTAAGTGTGATTGACTGGCATCCTGTCTAGCATGCACACCGTCTCTCCGCGGCTCCAGCCCTCACAACCTTGTACAGGATATGCAGCCACAGATAATGGATGGATTTTATCAATTACATTGTCTGTAAATTTTATTTTCCAACGTGAAACTCGTCAAAGCCCTCTCCACACTGCCAGGAGTAAAAATCCTTTATATATGTGTTTTTTTCATTTTCTCTGGTGACCTAAAAGTAAAGTAGTACATTTCTAATACAGTAGCTCTAGAGATATTTGAATCTGAATTAATTACCTACCATGTGTATTTTTGTATTGCCAATCGCAGCATTGTTCATTGACAAGAATGGAGGCCATAGTGGCACTGTTGCCATATCAGGCGCTTCGCTACATAGACAATATTTGTAACTATGATTAATTCATTGTTGGTTTTGGGCTCTTCGTGGGATTTGTAACCAAATTACGAACAATACTTCCATGCTTTGACGGGAACAACACAGTGGAGTAAATTAACCTTTTAACAAATCACTGCTAATTCATTCTGAAGTCTGACTGATCACCTTAATCCCCTGGTGCTCCGACTGAAGCTCATTTGAGAGTTGTAAGACTCAGTCATCGTTAACATTAGCAGTGATGTGTGAAGAGAGCGCCGACATTGTTCAAAGCCGATAGACGCCCTGTGTACGTACTTGTGTTGCGGCCCTCTCACAGTGCCTTACTTCATTTGTACACCATCACCAATGCTGACTTGGATGAATATCAGTTGGTGTGATGTGCTGTTAAGTTCAGCCGTACCACAAGCAGATGGACCAGAGAAAGAACGAGCCTCCACAGGGAAACCTAATGATAGCAGACATTAATGCAGCTATCAGCCTTTTCAATAACAGCAAGAAGCTCGGGACAACTCCTCAGCTCCACACTGACTAGATTGCACTGTGAGAAGGAAATGGAGACAAGCTTACGCCAGGGCGCTGAATGTGAAAAGATCCATCCTCACTACTGAAAGAGATGCAATCATCGGTAAAAAAAATAAAAAATAAAAAGGGCGATTAGTTCCATAAGTCATTTTCCTCCAGAAATTACAGTCTTTTAGAATTCCTGGGCCTGATAATAATGATTGCTTTATAGCTGGACACATTGATGATTTTATCACAGATATTATAAACCAGGGTCCTATCCCTATGTATAAACAGTTTGATTAATCACTGTGCTTCATTGCTCTGTAGTTTCAGTTCACTGGAACACTTCGTGTTGTTTACTTGCTTGCTTGTGTTGGACTGAAGGAACTCGCCCTTGCCTGGAGGTTAATGTAGTTTAGAGTTCAGTAAAGCTTTTGCAACAGAGGGTGACACAGAGAGCTGAGAGCTACAGCACAAGGCTGGTGGACGTTGGCCTGGCCCCAGATGAGCAGTCCCATAGTCTGTCTGTCTGCAGCGTATTGGTCATGTTTAAGACATGTTTAAGACCACCTGCCAGCGCACAGACTGGCTGCTGACGGATCCTCGGAGACGGACTCAAACCAGGCCAACAGCAACGGGCTTTGGCTGAGGCTTGAAAGGGATGTCCTGGGTAGTGTGAGGGTGAAATGAACCGCTGCTCTCTGTTCACATTTGGTCACAAAGTGGAAGCTGAATATTTCTATCACAATGTACAAGAATTATCATTCTGACGAGGCATTATGTCACAAATGATGCATTCATTTCATGTGTCCATGTGTTCTTTACATCCTTGTATGCATTAATGTGCTGCTCAAGACGTATATGTCTGTTACCCAACCCAAGTCCAAGAGAGGATGAACCGATCCCGACCCAAACACGACAAGCATTCTTATTTTTTTTTTTTATATCCGAACCGCCCCGGGCAGACAGAGTTAATGTAAGCTTAAGCACTGAGTCTGTTACCCCGTCAGTGCCCTGGCAGACACTCAAATAACAAACCCCAGCACTGAACAAGGCCATCACAGACAGTAGGTGCAGCCTTTTTATTTATTTGTACGCTGTATTTTCACTTTAAAGAACTTGAAGCACCATGTCAAGTGGGCCGATCCCAACCCCAACCCGGACATCATTTCTAAATATTTGTCCAAACCCGACCCAGCCTAGGTATCCTCACTCTAATATGCTATTGTATTGTTGCGCTGTTGTTGAAGGCTTTAGAAATCCCGATAAAATCTGATGTGAATTAAGCAGACTTTTATTTTGAAGGGTACATATCAACACAGTGTTCCAGTGTTTAATAAATTGCCATGTCATTATATTCTTATGTGAGTAAATGTGAATGTAGAATTGATACACTTTCCTAGAGATGAATCTGGCTTGAGTGTTCCAGCCTGTTGTGGACATTGGACAAAACAGCTACTGGTTTTCACCCTTAAAGGTGTCATAAGCAACTGATATGAGACTGAAAAACTATCACATTCACATCTGTAGGAAAGGGGGTAGCTGGAAACCGTGTTCAACCCAAATAGCTGAGGCTTCACTGACGGTCAATGCATTTGTTTGATTCTACCGCCGCAGTAATGGCGGCAGCGTGAGAGAGCACATCACATAAATCAGCTGGCAGATTCATCTGCTGAGCAAAGTGTATGTGTTGCACTTTCAATAGCCTTTCTTTGGAGTTTAGTCCTGAGCATTTATCCAAAAGAGACCTTGTGAATGCAGGGAATTTATGACGATGCCATCTGTGGCAGTAAATTGATGAAAAATAATCCCGGGAAGCTTGGCCCTTGTCCACTATAAAACACAGTGCAGAGTTACAGCACTGAGCTTCAAGTGACAGTGTGTTGATTTTTTAGATAGATGTGCAGAAAGCCTAAGATATAGTTTTGTGAAGCAATCACTCAAGTCAGATTGTGTGGTGGAACAGAAAGCAAATTATGAGATGGGCTTTGTGCACAGTTTTTATGGAAGTGGCATTAAAACGCCATTACTGTCATAATGGTGATTGACACATTAGATTTCACCCTAATATATGCAATTTGTATTCAATATAAGCAACATGTCGTGTTACTCGCATGAGCATTTTAAGTAGCAATGTAAAAAAGCACAGATAACACAAAGAATGAATAAAGGACCAGGTCTTTACAGTGGCACATTATTCTGCATTCTCACAGCAGTGGTAAAACATGGTGAATATTTGTATATCTAATTATCCTAAATATACTTTTTATAACAATCTCACTTAACTTTAGTCTCTTAATTGCAGTTTATTGCTTATTTTTTAAGCACATTTCAAGTTTCTGAAACTAAAACAGAAGACATGACTAAGTTGACTCGGCATTAACAGTAACCATGAATAAATGACTGATGAGTCGTCTCTCGTTGATGCAACCATGGACACAAAGATTCTAAAGTTCAAATCTGCTGTTTTTCCCTTTTCCATCAATTGAAAGGTACAAAAGATTAAGAGTTCTGTGTAATCACACAGGACACGGTCCAGAAGTTGCACAGTAATGATGCTGAGACTGTAAACGTAGAAGAGCAGAGAGTTTAATGCTGAAAATCGATTGAACCCTGCTGCGTAATCTCACACCAACAGTACAATCAATGAGAAAGTCTTTTGCCCGACGGCGGTAATGTGAACGGTACTGTATAATTATAAGAAATGTCACCGCTTCATGCAATATAAAGCAGGCATAGTTAAATGTAGTAATGCTACTAATTAAATTCTAACAATGGTTCAAACAGTTCACAGCGAGCAGAAAGAGGCTTGTAATATTCCTGTAATGTACTGTAAAGAATAAGTATTTATATAAGAGACATATTAACAGTATTAACATATTATTATTATATTAGTATTAGTATATTAGTATTAACATATTAACAGCTGTGAGCTGCCCGACTTCTAACAAACAGTCCACTAACTTCACTCTGATGAGCTTCATTATTCTGGCTCATTTCTTTTCAAATTGATTTTAAAAGTGTTCTAATCACCTACAAATATACACGTCAGCGCACATGTCAGTATACATGTCAGTATCTTTACATGTCAGCGCTCCAGAGTACATCGCTGACCTTTGTTTGTGCAGCTTTTAAAGCACATTATTGACCTTTGTTTCTGAAAAGTGCTATACAAATAAAGCTTGACATTATAACTGTATTACAGCAGCATCGTGATCATAGTTAACCACAGTGTCACTCCACGTTACCACAGACAAAGCTGTCGTTATAGTATTAACATCAATAAACGTTATCTTAAGGATGTTTCTGAAGTGTGACTAAAAAGACTTAAATCTAGATATTATATAATATAGATTTGATCAAATATACTACATCAAATGTTTTTCAGTTTTTTACAAGTCTTAAGTACTGTTTTTATATTTCACTATACCAGCTGATTTAATTTTAATTTAAAAGCAGGCACTATTACATCCTACTGTCAGAATAGTTATTGAGTTGATTGATGTATTTAAAAGATGAAGCTGATGTTGTGGTTTCCTTTACGCACTTATTGCCATGGACAGGAGGGGAGTGATATTGAAATGATATTGGAGTGATATCAGAGGACCAGGTGAGGTTGAACACACTGTGGCATAGTGTGGTTTTTAAAGAAACCCTCAAGATGGCAGATTCAGTAGCACAGAGTGAATACTGAAGCTTCAACGTGGATTCCCATGGAGATGATGGATCAGATTTGACAGATCTGGTTGATGGCAAACCTGCGGGACCAGTTTTTATGCAATGTTAACCGTATTTAGTTTTTTCACACTTCTTTCTGTGCTTTTCTTCCAGTATCTCTGAATTTATCACTGGACAATGTTCCTTGAGCCATCTCCATCTGATAACGTATTATTCATGGTCTTATTCTACCCTGCATACAGTTATTTATTGCTTTGTGATATGAAAGTGGATATGCCTTGATTTACATATTTATCCCCTCAAATAAACATCTTGCTCTGCAAAAATCACACAGCTCCAGGTAACAACAAAATTCAAGTTCAAGTATGAACATTTAGCGTCAAATATTTTTTATTATCAGCTAAATCTGGTGGTTTCATCAATGCTTTATTGAAAATATCTCATTGTGTTGTGTATACAGAAAGGAGCTTCCAAAGGTTGTTGTGGAGACAGAGAACTTGTTTGATGATTGTGTGAAATGTTTCACCCCCCGAAGGTGTTGTTCTGTGTGCAGGGAGTTGTGTTTAACCTGTTTGAATGTTTCTCTCACATTCACACTTCCTTGTGCTGATGACACTTGTGTGGAGGAAGGAAGCTGCTTCAATTGAAAAATAAATCAAGTCCCTAGTCAAAAAGATATTCAGCTCTCTGTTGGTTCAGTTGCACGTCAAGACAGCAAAACTGCTTGTTGGTGTGAGGACTGCAGGCTTTTTTTATATTTGGTAATAACCAGCTCTCGAGTGGTTGCCACTGGGGGGGTTTCCCCAGTACAGATGTGCCAAGAGATACTTGTCACTGCAGAGTGAAATTATTTATATACTGTTACTTCTGCAGATAGAATCAGTCCACTGCATATCCTTCACCTCAATACTTGACGTCTTTGTTACGTTTTTTGAAACATGGCTCAACAGCTCTGTTAATAATGCTGAGATAGAATTAGAAAACTATACAGCCATGAGGGAAAGACGGGAACCACAAAGGAGATGGTGTTTTCAGTGCACGTGATCGTGCCCCACTGGTTAGCTGATAATGCTGTACCAGCTGCTAACGTCGTAGTGGAAGCGTAGCCCCCACCCTGTGGGTCCCCCTTTAAGAAAACACTGTTAGCTCTGTCAGCACTTACATTAGTTTGTACTGTTAGCGCTGTTAAATTTCAAAAAGCAGGGCTATTGACTGTGGCCTAAATGATCGTTATTTTATCTTCTGCAAACATAAGATTCAGGAGCCTGTGTTTAATTCTCACAACTGAATCAAAGTCAGATCTCTTTAGTACAGCACTAGGTGAGGTACATCTTTAAGGGATATGGATTCGTCTCCAGTTTGTAAATATGCAGAGGTGAATAAAGCTTTGGGACGTTTTAATAATTGTTTTTGGCAGCCGTTGATAAACTCCAGTTCTCCCTGCTCATTTTATCCACTCAGGTGGCTCAGACTGGGCGAGAGTATATTTGAACATGGGAAAGTACTCGTTTTTACATCCACTAACAGTTATGTGGACTGCGTTACCTGCTGGCTGAGTAGCAGCTGGTCCTAAATGTAACTAGTTCTGAATACCCATCTTGTTTGTTTTAGTTGTTCATGCATTGCATGGGAATTGGTGTTGGGTGGGTTAGGGAAACATGTGGTTTCAAAGTCGGACTGATGTCAACTAATTTAGGTATAAGTTAAACTGTTTGTGCAAACCTACTGTTTTATGCTGTGTTAGTTTAGTGTTGATTTGTGTATTAATTATTGAATTGGTCGGATACCTTGTATTGAATATGTATTCTACTGCTGCCTTGGCTCTCCGTTTGGAAGAAAACAACACACTCCACTGTGGAGTTTCAGGATGAATTTGGACTACTCAACGTAAATGTAAAGTATCCTATCGAGACATTTAAATCTCAAAGAAATGATTGTCATTTTAATAGATAGTGAATAAACAGACTGCTCAAGATATGATGTAAAAAATAAGAAGACTACAAGAATAAAGCTAGTTAGGCTAAAATAACAGTCCCTGGATAATTAGATTACACGAACATCCAATGAAGAAACTCATTGGCATCTCTTCCTTTCTAGAAAACTCCATGTTTGTAGTTCGATGGAATGTGATGGTAAGCGGTACATTAATAATTCAAGGCTATGACTCTTCACATGGCTGTCTGCATGCATTACTGCAGCCCCGTCTCCTACAAATTACATTTATATGCATTTATTCTTCATTAGCGATTTATGTTCAAGGACACCGTTCAGAGCCAAGTGAGGGTCAGCAAAAATAAAAATGATGGTGGATGGCCATGTGGAACATGTACCTTCAAAATGGGCAGCCTGGCTTAATTTCCCATGTCAAATTAACAATCAGTCTTGGGATTTTTTTGGGGGGGGGGATTTAGAGGGTTGGTTAGCCCTCTAAATTTGCAGAAAAAAAAGAACATGTCTTCTCACTTACTTCTAGAAGTATTGAGCCATGTTAATAGTTTTGGTTTAATTGGTCCTGGTTTTGAGATATGGGTGCCGAACACTGCCTCCAGTCAAATACAATAGAGATGAATGACATTAGTTTCACAGCACTGAAGCAATTATTTTGTCACATTCGACTGTCACGTTGACTGATTGTCAATATATTTTCTAAAGTGGTGGACAGAAGAATTGACGAGCATTTCTAAAGAGGTTTATTGTCGAGCTACAACAAAGGATTACTTTCACTGTCCTTCAATCTGATGATAATTTTTCCTTTATTATTAGAGACCTTTATAAAATGATGGTTTACTATCATGTAAAACAAAGTAAAGCAGCAAATCTTCATATTTGAGAAGCTTGAGAAGTGTTTGTTTTTGTTTTAGCATTTTTGTAAGTGTAAAGTGGACAGAAACAGTTCATGTATCTGCTGGTTTTTTGCACATAGTGGTCTTGCAGGATATTAACAGTGTAGGAAGTTGAAAGTTTGAATAGACCTATATTGTCTGATGATTATTGTAGTTTTCTTGGACCAGATTGCCTTTGCAAGTTTTATTCAAACACGAGATCAGAATGTAAAATTGTCAGCACATGATGGGAAATGACTCGGATAAAGATGTTGTCAAGTTACGTCACCCGTGTGACTCTGTTCAATCATAACTGTGTGTTTCTGAAAGCTGAAGGACAGCAGTGGAGACATATTGTGTCTTTCCTTCTCCACAAGTTGTTTTAGGATTGCCTGTGACTGCTTCTGTGGAGAGGATGGGAAATGTACCTTTTCAGACAGCAGACAGAGCGGGTTGATACACATACAGTGGAAACTCCACGGCAATTCTCTGCACTGCTTCAATGAGCTCTGAGCAGCAAAAGAGGAAGCTCAGCTTTACCTTAAAAGTGAGTCTTTGCTTTGATGTGAAGGCTTTTGTCATCACTAAATACTGAGGAAATGTGAAATGAATGCAGTTGGAAATATTAGGGTTATTTTAAAGCCAGTTAGGGTTTCTGGGGGGTACAGGGGAGGGAGGTGGAAGCAGATAGATACACTGACCGGATACACAGACGGGTATGAAATGAAAATATCGTCGTATAGTCATACAATTTTTATACTCCAGTTTGGCAGCCATGTTTCATTATATTTCTGTATTTCATTGATATTTCACACCTTCTCATCCATAAGATACTGCCTTGGTTTTGGATGTAATGACTGAGGAGACTGTTAGAAAAACTGAACCTGTTCTTTGTTCTTTTCATTGCGGTACCCTGCTAAAAGAAAAGAAAGAGAGAACGATGCTGGGCTCCTATCATATCCTTGCATCTCGTGGTATTCAAATGTCAGTCAGCTTTTATTAAGGGGCACGATGTTTATCATGAAAATGCGCCCTACCTCATCATATCCCCACGTCCAGCTTGCAGTCATGACTCATGGCATGACTGATGCATGGTTCTCCAGATCTCAGTCCTTCCAGCTTGATATCCTCTTTTTTGAATCCTCTGGTGTCGAGTTTGTTCACCAGCCTTTAGGCGCAACATCTCTCAGAGAAGGACTGCAAACTAATATATACTGTACTGCTCTTACGATTGATTGTTTATAGGGATCGTAAAGTACTGTTCAGAAATACATTTGTGAGAGTAGCACTCAGTACTAACAAATGAATGATGAGAGAATTTCATGTAGTGAAATAGGGAATCACTGTGACTTGATAATGTTCGGGTTTATTTCTGTAACAAGGTGATAATGGTCAAAAATATACCAGTGTAATAACGGGGTATCTTATTAATTATAATGAGGGGGTAACAATTCAATAGGCTCCACTCTCCTTAGTTACTGTTGCTACCCCTGTCAAAGTCAGCTGACTTGTTTTAAAATGAAAACTACTTTTTATATTGTACTGACATCAGACCGAGGTTAAAGCTACATATCCCAGATACAAAGTTAGCATCCTCACCAGCTGATGATCGACAAATAAATAAAGGAGCTGCATTCTTCTTGTATTGTGTCTTGTAGAGTGTGACAGAGCCACTAACATGAGCCTAAACCCCTGGACCAGCTCCACACTGTGGATCTGTTGGTCCTGAATCTGCATTGTGCAAAACGTAAATGTACATCCTCACAAACACAAAATGTTATTAGCCAAATGTACGCTCAATCTTTTCCTTGGAAGTAGCACAAGGTCACTACTGTGGGTAGTGAGATAGTTAGCTGGGCATGTTAACATTTGCCGCTTACACAATCCATTTCTTACAATGTGGCTGATTTGCTGAGGCAATAATGGCTCTTACCACACAGCCCCATGCACAATGCTTCAACCTGTGGAGAATTTCAGAGCTTCACACACTTGCTGAATACCTAGTTACAGTTGCTAAGCTAGGATATGAAAATAGTCTCTCCATAATAATCGAGCATAGGGATAAATGGGCAGCCTCATATTAGGGTAAAATGTGCAAATACACTGCTCCTGTTGAAAATAGCCGGAGAAGCTTTGTGTTTAGCCAGTCTAACAATACTGGGGACATGCATAAGCAGCAGAGAAATGTGTTTTGAAACATTTTATGTTTGCCTTGATCCTTTTTTTTTGGCCGTGAAAATCTTGGAATCCATTGCAACTGACACGACTTAAAGCTGCTGCTGTTCTTAGTGAAGAAAAAGAAGGAAAAAAAACATGTTACAGTCGCCTTTCAAGCCTGCAGGGGGTGAGCGTTTGACAGTCTGAAGATAGATTTAGTGTGGACTACTTTGAAGCAGCGAACCATACACAAACGAGGTTGCAAAAAGTTCACGAATTTATTAAGTAGATTGAAAATCGAACTATTAAACTGGAGATTGTATTTTTTGTAATTCAAAGTAACATATTGCTCCTCCTAAAGAACAGCATCACTACTGTGCTTCATGTCCTCAAAGATTTTGCGAACTCCCATCAACATCCACATTAAGCCTGTAGACGCCCTGCTTGGCAACTGGCACCATTGTAGACAGAAAAAAATAATAAAGCACTTCCACGTGCATTACTTTTACATTAACGGTATTTAGCTCTTGCTCTTATCCAAAGCAAATTATGATGAGTGCAGCAGTAAACAATTCGCTTAGGCTCAGGCTGATGGTGCCCTGATAATAGATCTCAGCAAACACTGCTGTAATGTGAGATCTTCTCTGCCGGAAAAATAAATTAGAGGCAGAACAGCGAGATCCGATTCAGACAGGAGCATATTTGTAGGAGTATGTGGCACAAAAGGGGTGTGATACGAGTGGGAGCAGGGGACGCGAGGCATTTCTCGAGGAGATGAGCTTTTAAATTTACAAGGGAAGGGAGTGGTTGTGCAGTCGCTGTGGCGTCAGGGAGACTGGGTTGAGTGAGGACCTGACTTTTAATAACACAAAGTAGACCAAAAGTGGTGGAGTGGTGATTGGATTTGTTTGTATTGAAGTGGGTGCAGTGTAATACTGCTCCTAAAGACGTCATCCACTCGGCGACAAGCAGGCTGTTGACACAACACCCCAATGCCCTCCTCCTTCTCTCTGGGGACGTTAATCATGCCCCTCCGTCCTCCACTCTGCCCACATTCACCCAGTATGTCAAATGCCACACCAGAGACAATAAAACACTGGACCTTCTTTATGCCAACACCAAGGAGGCATACATATCATCACCTCTCCCTCCCACATGTGGGCAGATCTGACCACAACCTGGTGCACCTCCTGCCTGTGTACACAACTCTTGCACAGAAGCAGCCAGCTGTGACCCGCACAGTTAGACGATGGACCGATGGAGCCGAGGAGGCTCTGAAGGACTGTTTTGAGACAACTGTGTGGGAGGTATTCAGTGATGCCCATGGGGAAGACATCGACGGTCTCACCGACTGCATCACGGACGATATTAACTTCTGTGTTGAGAACACCGTACCCACCAGGACTGTACGGTGTTTCTCAAATGGCAAACCCTGGATCTCTCCGGAGATAAAGGCCCTCCTCAAGGAGAAGAAGAGGGTTTTTAGATCTGGCAACAAAGAGGAGCTGAGGACTGTGCAGAGGGAGCTGAGGATGAAGATCAGGGAGGGGAAAGATGTCTACAGGATGAAGATGGAGGACCAGCTGCAGCAGAATAACACCGTCGGGGTCTGGAAGGGCCTCAAGGCGATTTCTGGGTTCAAGGGGCCCAACAAACAGCCTGAGGGGGACCAAAAGTGGGTGAATGAGCTGAACTTATTTTTTAACAGATTTGACCAGCCATCCACCCCTCCCCCCCACCCAGACCTCCCTGCTGCTGCAACCCCCATCATCTGCATCCCCTGTGGATTATTACCCCCCCTCCCCCTCCACCTCCCCCCTTCCCACAGCACTCGGCTCCCCTCCACACCTCTCATACTCAGCACTCTACGACCAGCAACCCACCCCCACTCCAACACACAGCACCCCACCCCCCAGCGTGTCCCTCAACCAAGTGAGGAAGGAATTGAGGAGGATGAAGGCGAGGAAGGCCACGGGTCCAGACGGCATCAGCTCAAGGCTCCTCAAATCCTGGGCAGACCAGCTGTGCGGGATAGCGGAGCACGTATTCAACTTGAGCTTGAGGCTGGGGAAAGTACCACAGCTATGGAAGACATCCTGCGTGGTACCGGTACCAAAGAACCTGCGGCCCAAGGACCTCAACAGCTACAGGCCGGTGGCGTTGACATCCCACCTGATGAAGACCCTGAAGAGGCTGGTCCTTGCCCATCTCCGCCCTCTGGTGAGTTCATCCCTGGACCCACTTCAGTTCGCCTACCAGTCCGGCATCGGGGTGGATGACGCCATCATCTTCCTGCTGCAGAGATGCCTCTCTCACCTCGAAAAGGCTGGAAGCACTGTGAGAGTCATGTTCTACGACTTCTCCAGTGCCTTAAACACCATCCAGCCTTTGCTTCTGAGGGACAAGCTGGAGCAGACCGGGGTGGACCACCACCTCACTGCATGGATCCTGGACTACCTCACCAACCGTCCACAGTATGTGCGGATACGAGAGTGTGAGTCAGATCGGGTGTCCTGCAGCACAGGGGCCCCACAGGGAACCGTTCTGGCTCCATTCCTCTTCTCCATTTACACCTCGGACTTCAAACATAACTCTGCCAACTGCCACCTGCAAAAGTTCTCTGACGACTCTGCAATGATGACAGAGAATACAGGGAACTAAACCAGGACTTTTTAGGATGGTGCCAGCGGAACCGCCTCCACATCAACTCCAGCAAGACCAAGGAGCTGGTGGTGGACTTCCGCCGGGGCAAACGTCCTCCTCCGACACCGGTGAGCATCCAGGGACTGGACATTGAGGTCGTGAAGTCGTATAAGTACCTGGGTGTTCACTTGAACAATAAACTGGACTGGACTGACCACGCTCTTTATAAAAAGGGACAGAGCAGACTCTTTCTGCTGAGGAGACTGAGGTCTTTTGGGGTGCAGGGAGCACTCCTGAAGACCTTCTTCGACTCCGTGGTGGCATCAGCCATCTTCTATGGAGTGGTCTTCTGGAGCAGCAGCATCGCGGCAGCTGACAGGAGGAGACTGGAGGAGACTAAGATCTTATTTTTTACTTGTGAGCAATGCTGCTGTAATCCTGTAATTTCCCCACTGAGGGACGAATAAAGGATTATCTTATTTTATCTTATCTAAATGACGTGGACCAAGTGTCAGAAGTTTTTTTTTTTTTATTTGCTTTTCATTTTACAACTTTTTGACAGCATGAAGGTGAAATCTCTCATCCAAGATGGTGCCACCATCTTGGAGTAAAGTGTCGTGTAGTGTTTTTTTGCAGACGCTGTTGAGCCGTGCTTTCTGCTTCAGCAGCACACGAAGAAATTGTTTGAGTCGTGCATGCAAATTAGATGGTGGGTTCCAAGGAGGAGTGCACTATTAGGAATATCCGGCTGTATAAAGATGTTGCATTTTGAATGGAATGACAATGCAGCCCTCCGTAGTAATGGAGGTCTTCTGCCGTATGTTGACAGTAATGACCCATTTCATGTGATTAAATTCGGAGAATAGGCAGCAGACGATTAGTGGTTCACTGCAGGGGGCGTCGCAGATAAAAATTCGGAGGCATTTTTTTTTCATTGTCTGAAAGGAAAGTTGACACTGAAGAATGGAGGCTGAATTATTTTGGGGGGCCAATGTTGCATACAAGCTGTAATTGACTGGCATTTAGAAAGTGATGGCACAATTGTTCCAAAGTTTCACTGTGCTCTTTTCAGCTTGAACAAATCTTCAAAGTGGTGTGTTTGGTCTGGTTCGGAGGGATAAGACCACAACAGATTTTCTTTTGATTTTTTTCCAAGCTGGCAGCGCCGCTCCAGGAATGGCAATGTGGGTTGGTCCACCACTTTGGTCAAGACTTAAATATCTCAGGGAGTAAATCCTCAGAAGCTTAAACCAACAATATTTTGACCTTTTTACTTGACAAATGAATTATATTGTTAGTCAATTATCAAAATAGTTGGAGGTTAATATTGTGTTAATTGACTAAATAACTAAAAATAAAGTCCTCCGCATCAACTACTGTTGCAACCAGGAACTATTTGGTCGGATCAGTGTGCTGATCTGTATGTTAGCATGGCTGGACTTGAGGTGTCTTTGTTGTAATTGCTGTAACAATATTTTTTAACTGTGGGTAAAATTATGTAATTGATCTGCTTTTGGAAACGGCACACAAACAAGAATATCAGCAGTCAGCAATCTGGAGTTTCAGTGTGACGCCAGGACACCACCGCAGCTGCCACAACTTACTAGTTTCTATTGAATTTAAATACCACATCAGCCTTTAATTCAATATTACTTACATAATATCTACCCAGACTGAGATGACGAGCTCAATTCTTTGTCCATCTTAAAATTGGGGAAATTAATTGTACATGATGTTCCTCATATAGCTTCACAGTCTGGGTTTTTATATGGATGGATTTTAACTAATGGCCTCCCAGAGAAATCTCACTGTAGAAATACTGCACATGTTCAGCCTTGTCCTGCAGCCTGTTAACAAGGTGTATGTGTGTAAATACATAGCACGTTAGATCATTATGTTCATAATGCTCTGCTAATTACCAGCTGTGTATTCTAAATGTGGAACCTCCAGCAGGGTCACGGTTTACTGTTGCAAAAGAACCTGAAAAACACCTTTTTGAATATGATTTTTAAATCTATAGAATATTTCATAAAAACACTGAAAAGGCAAGTTTCCCTTGAATAACTATCGGTGACAAAACACCATGTTATGGCCACATCTGCTTGACTGACAGTTCAGTGGCCACAGAAAGTGTTAGTGTTCCGATCACATCCACATGTCGCATCATCCTTAATGATGCTCATCTGCACCAAACACTGTATATGTTCTTTGGCAGCAGGTTCTTTGATGGAAATGACACTTTTTGCTTAAACACATAGGATGTCAGCTGCACAAGATGATCCTCACAGAGCAGCACGGTCGGATGATGTTAACCTTATTCATACTGAAACTCCGGGTGTCCTGGACTAATGTTAAGCTCAGCACATTGAAGTGGTTTCTGAGGATCCTCCACAGACTCTGCTCGTGACATCTCCTTTGATGACCCCATACAAATGAGAGCATGGTAAACAGAGGAGCACATCTCCATTGCTTCTGCTGAGTCTTTGAATTGCTTTGCGATACCATTCAAATCCTTCAGATACTAATCAGCAGCATTGTGCGGCCTAATTCATTTCGTAATTCATTTCCGTTCGAGCTTTCTCAAATAGTTCTCTTCAAAGTTTTTGGAACTCAGATATTCACATCCTTTTTGATGCATTACTGTGAATCAAAAGATGACAAATTCATTTGAAATGTTACTCACTGATATGGGCAATTAGGCCCGTTAAAGAATACATAAGAGAACATTACACATCTTATGATGCTACAAAAAAAAGTGTCATTGCATGCACACAAAATACATTTACTAAATTTTGTATTGGGTTGTCATGAGAGTCTTTTATTCTCACCATTTGTTGGATAGATATATTACATTTGGGAAAAGCTGGCAGAGATCCCTGCACCAGGGTCTAGAGCCTCCCAGAGGTCTTCATTATATGAGGTGCCTAAAAGCCAGTGCCACTGGCTTTTATATAGGCACTCTGTCTGCTCCTCCTGTGCACTGAGACATTAACGTTTCCCACCACAGGGACTCCCTCCTCACAGTCAAGGATACAGTAGGCTGCAGAGGTGATAATGAAGGGCCTCCGCTTGTTGGCCAAAACGTGCTTTAAGCCGCCTAGAAGTGATGCTATCGTGGCCCTCATAATGCTCTCAAACCTCAGTCTGTTTTTAAGTCTGTGTGTGTGTGTATGTAATGTGACTTTTTGATTTCCTGAAGCAGACTCATTGCTAGTAGATGAAAGACAACAAGAGCCTTTGGCTCGGCAGCTCCACGCCTATGGAACAGTCTCCCTGACCACCTAAGGGCAACACAGACGCTGGTCTCTTTTAAGACTGGCCTAAAAACCTTTTTATTCAGGAAAGCCTTTCTGACCTAAATCACTGTCAGTTATTTCTTTTGTGTTTCTGTTCATTCACTGGTTTTTATTTTATTATAGTTTATTTTATTTTTTAACTATCTTTTGACTATGTTTTTACTATGTCCTGGCTCTGTGGCACTCTGAGATTTTTTTTAAAATGAAAAGTGCGTTACAAATAAAATGCATTATTTTCTTTGTATTTGTAATGTCTGAAACCAGGTTTGGCAGTGTGGCGGCAGTGTTGAGGTTCTGCCTTGTGCTCGCATCGCCCACATAGAGCGTGCTCATAAACCCTACACGGACGATCTGACGTCTCACGTGCGGCGAAACGCCCTGAGAGTCGCAGAAGTGTGGATGGATGAGTTTAAAAGCCACGTCTACATGGCCTGGAATATTCCCATGGAGGTGAGTCACTCATGTTGCTTTTCTAATTCGTGCAAGTGACATATCTTATGTATTACGTTTGGTGAGTTCCACATTGTAGCACATTGTTGTCACAATACAGCTTTTATCTGTGTGTAGTCATCTACAACACAAAGGTGTTATTATCGTAGTTTTTCTGTTTTAGAAATATGTGACTGTATTTGTGTATTTTTTTTAACTCTAAACGTGTGAATTTCTGATGAAATTTTCATTCATACAAAGAAACACTGGCATTTGCAGTACAATCACTCGGCAGTTGTATTTTTTTTTCACTTGAGGGACTCTGATGTATAATCAGCAGCTCATTTCCATTCACCACTTCTTTTGCAGAAATGTTTTTACCTTTTGGCCTTGACTAGATGGGTTGCAATAAATATGCTGACAGGAAATGGAGAGAGAGAGAGACGTTGACGTAATGTGGCATGCATCTTATTAACCACGAGGCCACTAACAGATTCCCTCAGTTTATCTGTATTCATGAATCCTGAGCTGTGGTCGCTACTAAAGGACCTTTTTTACTGCAGGGCCTTATGAGAGTAGGACATGATTGGATGTGCCGGGACATCAAATCTGAGTAAAAGTCAGTTTATTACATTAAATCAATCTGTTCCTAAAAAGTGTGATTTTCTTTTTTTTTTTTTTTTTCTTTTTTTTTGTTGACAAGAGGTCAAAACCGAAACCACTCGACTTCATCTGTGTAGCTGAAGAGCAAAATGTACTCCATGTAATCCATCTTTAGCTGTCCTCATCATGATGTTCTTTCAGCTTTGCCATTTTATTGTCAGCTGATGTGCTGAACTGCATGAACACAATCGTCAGTATGTACATGTGTCCCATTTTTCAAATGTCAGATGTCAGCCATAAACTGGCTGCAGGCTTAATTGACAGAAGGCAGAGTAGGTTTTTTATATCACCTAGACACAGGATGTGGTGTTTGCTGCCTTTTGAATCATTCTCCAAAGGTAGCATTCACACAGAAGTCCAAGTCAGATGTTAAAAAAGAATGCACAAACCCACAAATATGACAACAGATGATAAATATATGGCACCAACAGGTAGCTCCATTCTGCAGCCGCCTCATCTAAATGTCAGGGGGTTGAGTGTCATCTGTTATCAGCTGCTCTCCTGCCATCACAGATGTTCAGTTGAATCAGGCCCCTGACACATCCAGAAGGCTCAATTTTAATTATTTTTGTGATACTTACAGAAATTCCTCAATTAAATACGTGCCACAGAATATATTAATACGTAATGTGATTTAATAAAATGTTCTCAATGGAGACATTAGCAGTTAGAAAATTTGATACAAAGGACGACAATAACATTTTAAATCTGGATTACAGCTGTGACTTGGTAGCAAAATTATAAATAATACAGAGAGAAAAAAGAAAACGTACATAATTAATTTTATTAAATGATGTAGTTTTCAACAATTACTTCATTCCTTTAAATCTTTTTAATTGAGGCTTTGTGTTATTTGAGATGTTGAATAAAGACATCTGCAGTGTCAACAAATAAAGTACAAAATGTCTCACAGTTTGCATGAGTCTAACTGATGCAAAACGTATGTGCTGCACGCTGCCTTGTGTTTTTACGGTTGTATTAGTGTTATATATCTGTGTTTAGTGAGACAGATTTTCATTTAATCTTGAACTGGATTCAGTAAATTAAAGTAAATAACCATACTTTGTCATTTTACGTTAAAGTTGCATCCCTCAAAGGCTAAGTCAAATGTTTGCTCACTGAAGCTTTTTTCTTCTCCTGCAAATTAGTTTGAATATGTAAATCCATGTTATGAATAGATGAACATCTGCAGGAAATTCATTCAGTCAATAATGAGGCGTTTAACAGACTCTGTACTCAAGAAGCATGAAATTTAGCCCCAGCTTTAGCCCCCTGAATTAACTTCACTGCTAAATTGTCAGTGTTAATTTACCTCCGAGAGTGTAAAAGTCAACACCGTGCTCATATGCGGTCCATCTGAGTACACTTTTTCTTTGGAGTACCAGAAAGCCAAATCAGCAACATTTGCACCCACTTTAGCTTTTGAGTTACGAAAGAGGCATCCGTGATGCTGATGATGATACAGCGTTCAACATGGGGTAGATGATAACATGCATTGGTGGAAAAAGTACTCAGATCCTTAACTTAGGTCAAAGTACCTGCTTTTGAAAATTCTGCGTTGCATTTCCTACTCAAGTAGAAGTACATTCGGAGCTAAATCTACTTGAAGTATCAAAAGCACAATTACTCATATTGGATAAAATGTGCCCCTCTGACTGACTGATCAATGTGTTGGAAGCATTTTACTGTTGTCACTTTACATACAGTTTGTCAGTTTCATAGAAATAGACAGAGTAGAAGGGACATTGAACTGCTTGCTCTGGTCATTTGACTAGTTCAAAACAAACTGACAATTGTTGTCAGTTGTTGTGCTGACAACAAATGTCAGCGGGCCCGTGAAGTGTTTTACACTCACTAGTTTGAGATCTCCCTTTTGGCCTGCCTTCCACCCTCAGCCAGCGTTTTCCTTTTTTCTGTCTCTTGTTGATGCTCATCATGTAGCCTGGGCCTACAATCGCATGCAGTTATCAACATGTGTGTGCCCTGGTGTGTTACAAATTCCTCTCTAGCAGAGAAGCAACGGAGGTAGTGCCCAAAACACGCCTCTCCATGCGTCATACTACTCCACTGCATTTATGGTCCTCGGGGAGTCCGTGACTTGCCGCAATTAAGGCTTTTAAAGAAGTCAGCCCGCTGCAACGGCAACGGTAAACATCAAAATGGCTGCCGCTTTGAACATCCTGCAATGCTGGTGTAAATGGGAATGTTCACACTACTCTCATTCTATTTCTATGGGTAGTTTAGTTTCTGAGCCCGTTGTTAGGCCCCTCCAAAGGGTCCCAAGATGAATCCGAGGGCTTGTGAAATGGTGAAAATAAGTTCTGATACACAAATCTGAAATTATACTCTCATTTGTTTTTCCCTCTTTCGGCCTCAAACAGTTGTGCATGTGAAATGATTTGAAAAGTTTAGATGGGATGTTTTAATCTAAACAATGTATCGTATTCTTTAAGATTACATGCATGTTTTTCTATGTACAATATTGATCTGAAACGTAACCAGTAACTATAGTCATCAGATAAATGTAGTGGAGGGAAAAAGTGCAACACTGGAATAGTTCGGTTGTTGTTGTTTTTTAAATCAGACCAGGAAAAAATCAAAACCCTGCAGAAGCTTTTCAAATCCACAACAAATGGCTGCACAATGATTCTCAATGGCCCATTTACTGATTTGCTTCTCCACTAGCTACAGTTAATCAATTGTATGCTTTGTGTGCATCTGTGTGATTCTCTCCGTGTGTGTGTGTGTGTGTGTGTGTGTTTTAACCCAGGACCCGGGCATTGATATTGGCGATATCTCTGAGAGGAAGGCACTGAGGAAGAGGCTGCAGTGTAAAACCTTCCGATGGTACCTGGTCAACATCTACCCTGAGATGAGGATGTACAGCGACACCATCGCATATGGAGTAGTAAGCCGCCTGCCTCTTCACCCCAAATGTAATCCAGCGTCTGCAAAAGACAAAACAAGTCTAAACCGTGCCTGAGCAAATCATTTTAATCCCTTGTGTTGGATCCGGATGGCTGCTGTCAGGAGCACAAACAGTTCACACAAAGAGGAGGTTTGCTGCAGCAGCTTTCACTCTTTCCTTCTCAATTCAGAAGTTACAGAGTAATAATTTTCTGTTAGCTTACTGTAATGCAAATAGACACGTATAGATTAATTTAAATGTATATGTACAGATGTAGTATTTCCCACTTGAGGGCTTTGCAGCTGAATTTTATTAGTGAGAGACGCTCGACAAAGTGATAGCCAATGGGGGTTGACGGTGTTTCTTTTTGCCCATTCCTAGTTGTTCTCAAACAGCTTTATTTCCACTGTCCTCCCACCTCACATCACTGTGCTGAACCCGAATACACAGTGACACACAGACTGCAATATTATGGCACTGCTTTCTATGTTGTATGGAGGATTGTTTTCATTACAAACTGACAAAAGGTGCATGAATATGGTGAGGAAATAGACCGGCCTCATTACATTCATTTCCTCGAGTAAGTTGACCTCATTATTCTATATTTGCGACATGCATTTGATGGGTAAGTCAGTCGCGGTGGTTTGAAGAGTCGTTACCTGCCAAGCCTCTTCTTTTTTTTTTCGTGCAAAAACTTTGACATTTCTGAGGAATGTTTTGAGGTCTAATTTATTCATATCTGTGTCTTCCTCCTCCTGATCTAAAAATGTGGATGAAACGAGGTGGAGGGTGCAGGTGGAGGCCAACTTCCCTCTGCAGCTCTGTATGGCTCCGTATTCGCTGAGCCATGCCCACATAGAGCAGTGCAATCGAATCTGAAGGATATCACGTCTCAGTCAGACACACATCACACATTACAGAAACTAAAGATGCTCTTAATGCCATTCTACTTTAAGCTGATGCTGTCCCCACAGGTGTCACTGTTTCATATTTACTATATCTCCACTGGTAGAGCTGATCTGCCTGTGGATTTTACTGATCATTAGATAGAAGTAGATATCTCCTGAACCAATGGGGAGCTGAATCTTCCCATAGCTGTGTTTGTCTGATCTCACATCTTTACCTAATTCACTCCCCACGCAAAACCACTATCCCTGGAGCTCCCTGCGGAGCAGTTTGTAACTCGCAATCAGGCAGACCTTTGTCATGATGCACATGGATAACCCTCTGGGCCTCAAAGTCTGAGTCATGGTCATCAAGCGTAACGCTTCAGATTTACATTTTTATAAAGCAAAACTGAGTTTAAGAGGATTCAGTGTTTATTCACGTTTTCAACCGGCTCAGACTTCTTCTATATTTTCTCTAAATAGCCTTTAATGTTTATATTCTCTTTATGTGAAACTCAGAGAATATACCAGGCGGACGCTGGTATTAGATGATCATTCTTTTCACTTTTTTTGTTTTGAAACACCTGTCCAAACTCATTCAACCGTGTGAATACATTTTCATATCAAGCACGGCACCGCAGCAGGCTGTGCTTTATGTTGGAATAATAGTTTCCCCTGTAGAGGAAATAATGTGCTGCAGAGTTGAAGAGAGCAGGTTCTAGATGCTGCTTCCTCACTCTCACTGTGTTTTGGCAGTATGGGTTTATCTGTGAGCTGGACACCACACAGGAATTATCTGTTAACATTATTCATAGTCTAGTACACAACGTTCTATTCGCCTCACAACACATTTCCAGCTTTTTTGTTCTTCATCAGGATGGTGTCTAAGGTTGTTGTCAGTTTCCTTATGAAACATAGAATCACGCGACTTAAAGATCACCATCAATACTAAGCATTCAAGACAAAATCACATGTTTTAACGGAAAATACTGCATGAACTCGTGATAGATGACCATGAATACAAAAATACATAATATTACAGACATATTCTCAAGATAAAGAAAAAAAAATCGTATTATTTAGCAAGAGTTAAAGAATCAAAAACTCAGCTAATCTGCTTCGTCAGGATTGTGTGGGTGGGTCTATCTTGTGAAATATCCCAAACTGT
Organism: Melanostigma gelatinosum; assembly: GCF_949748355.1. Lineage (NCBI taxonomy): Eukaryota > Metazoa > Chordata > Actinopteri > Perciformes > Zoarcidae > Melanostigma > Melanostigma gelatinosum. The sequence continues at coordinate 14,995,981 of NC_136635.1, forward strand.
CACAACTTTAGCAGAAAACAGTGTGTTCATGTAGGACCTCATCATTTATAGGAAGAAAAAAAGGTTTCAGGGCCTTTAACACATCTGAAATGTCTCATTTGTTCTCAATATATCCTGTTTTGAGAGCAGTTACAAACAGGAACAGAGTCCTTTGAAAGAAGTCCTCTTTATGGAATAAAGTCTGCAGGAGAGGAGTCGTGCAACATGTTCAAGCTGTGATGGACTTAAATTGAAGCTCACTGGTGCATCCTCAAAGTTAGAAACCGTTATTAAGTCACTAAGTTATTCATAGTAGCAATACTGACCTGAGCATGAATAATGTCTGGGTTAGTTTGTTCATGCAAACACTGTCATATCATTGATTTTACCCCTCGACAATTCATATATTTTGTTTCTTTGTTTATGCATCTGTGACTGTATGTGATTTTCTTTGTCTTCCAGTTGAAAAACTCCCTGAAGAATGATCTGTGTCTGGACCAGGGGCCCGACAATGACAATGTCCCCATCTTGTATCTCTGTCACGGGATGACACCTCAGGTTAGAGCCCTCTATCTCCTGTTTTAAGCAACGAGCAGCATAAAGATTTATTATACCACCTCTATGTTTTATTTCCATCTCGGGATTTTCTTACTCAATAAAACCCGTTTCATTTTGAAGAACAATAACCTTCCTCTGCTTTCAGATTGGGTCAAACTCAGTAGCTTTACCTCATAAAACAGGATCAGGTTTTCTATTTTGCCCTTTACAGAAACACTCCTGTGTTATATATTAAACTCCAGTTTCCATACACCTCCATTTAGGGCTGACATGTCATAACTGAGTCCAGCTCAGAGTAAAATGCCACGTTATTGACCAAACACAATGTAAAATCCTGGGTTTTTTTTTTTTAATGACGGTAAGTTAGATTGTACCTGAACATTCATCACTGTCTCCAGCTTTGATAGACTTCAGGATCATTTCAACCGCTTGCTTCTGTTTTTCGCCAGTCACTGTCTTGAAAACCGTATCCCTGGACTACTTGTTCAGGACATATCCCAGCCCAAAATAATAGGCAGTAAGTGTCTACAAATGTTAGCACAGCTTGATCATTTACTTTCTCCAGCGTCTCCAGCTCCAATCGATTCCTCCATCCCATTATGTCTGAGGAGATTGTTTTTAGAGATTGTTTAACCTTGCCGTGACACTTGTAAACTTGTCTTACAGTGTGAGGCTTGACTTACATTATCCCTCTTGATTCAAATGAATCTATCAGAAGTTTCACACTCTACACCTTGTATTGATGTTTGCGCCACAGTGCAAATTAAAACGGATGCAGGAGAAATCTGCATAATCTTGTGGAATCTCAGTAACACTTTTTCCTTTAAAAAAACTCAACTTCTACAGTTGGAGACCGCGATAACTTTAAAACTTGCGAATTATAAATCGGTTATATGCTATAAATCTCTCATAAATCCAGGCATTTCAAACAATGGATTGGAGTAGCACCAGCATTCCTAATGAGATTAGGGATCTCCTCTGCAAGACAAATCTAGTCTGCTCTATTTTTATGTTTCAGCGTTACATCACGGAGAGGAATTGGACCCCGGATTGCCTCTAGAATGACACGTATACTTAGCAAATGTTTGCTGCTCATTCAAAATGTCACTGAGTTGCTTTGGGAGAGTTGTAACATTGTGTCCAAGATGCTGCTGTAAATGCAGTACATCAACGTGCTGAAAGAAAATTGCACAGCGAGACATGAAAGGAAAGCGTATTCCAAAGCTTCCAAATCCAACACGTGACTGACTTTACAAAAGCATGTTGTCAGCAAACATACAGTACAACACTTCAGCTCAAGCGGTAATAAAATATACAGACTTAAGCACGGCGACAATAGAAAGCACAGCCACACACGGCCTGGCAGTCTGTGCGGCTCCCAAAATGAGCAGCACATATAAAATGTTCACACTCGTCAGACTGTTTAACGTCTGGTGTGAAGGAGGCAGGAGGCTGTTTTGGGCGATATGAGATAAGAGTAAGAGAAGGATAAGAGTGAAAATCAGACAAGCAGCAGAATAAGCAAACATGACCCTGCTTCTTTTTTACATTTTTTTTTATAAAAGAACATATCTTGGGGTGCTTTGAGAGCTAATCAAGGTGTTAGGTCAGAGACAAGCTAAGGAAATATAGAGACTTCTACAGACACAAGTCCCTGTTTGTCTGCTTCGATATGAATCTAACTCCTTCAACAGCTGTTAATCTGTCGCGTTTACTTGGTAGAAGTATCTCAAAATTATTTAATTGCAGCCCTGGAGTACATTCAGTTTACTTTCCACCTCTGTAAGATGCACAATTTAGCAATCTCATGCAGTCCATCCTTGTTTTTTCACGACCTCTAGTTTGTCACTCTGTGTGCACTACAACAAACTAAAGCCAGCGTTACGCCAACAGACTCTGAGCGCTGCTCTATCTGTAAATACAATCCACAGATTCCCTCTCTCTTCCCTCTCTCATGCTCATTCTGCAAAGCCTTTTTTTTTCCCTTTTTGAATACAGAAAATTCTTCTCCTGCCAAATTCCTGAAAATGATTTTCCGTTTTTTGTCAGCTAAATATGCGCAAGAGAGGGGCACAATTATTCTGGTTTTCTCACCATTACTGAATTAATAATGAGCTTCTTTTGTGTGCTTGGCTTTTTCTTGTCCTCCATTCATTCAGGATAACTGTATAAATATGCATATCTCGTCTATATAAATGTCTCTTTCCTACCCAAAGACAACCCAAGTGCAATCCTCATTTGCTGCATAGTTTATTACCTGTATGGTCTTATACAGCTCTGCAGGGACCATTATCGAAATGTCAACCACAGCAGTCTCAGCCTACAGTACAGCACTTAGCAGTTAGTTTGTAGCAGGATGTGCTGTTTCTTGCAGAATGTGTACTACACCAGCACTCAGGAGCTCCACATCGGGCTCCTCAGTCCAACAGTTGACGATGACGACAACAAGTGCCTGGTGGACGTGAACAGCAGGCCGCGCCTCATCGAGTGCAGCTATGCCACCGCCAAACGCATGAAGCTCCACTGGCTCTTCACTCAGGTGACGCCCCTTAATACAGCCTTCACACACGGTCAGAAAACACGAGGTTAACGTGCAGCTTTCTGTTCATACTCGGCCTCAGTTAAGGTCATTTGTTGGACGTGACAGGAAAACTGTGGAGGTAGCGTTTAATCATGCAAGTGGTTTAATTTACTGTCTGATGCCTCCGTTCTCTAACTCATTTACACATGAACAGTCATTGAAACTTAATGATTGTCTTCCTTCATTAGCTGTGCTTGCAAAATGTGTTTTAACAGATCAAGCAGCCACCTCACAAAATGCCCCATGACAGCGGGTGAATTGGATTTACTGCATGCTTTGATTTGGGCTCAATAGATCTCCTATTGTTGTCAGCCATGCTGTCAGTGCAGTGTTAATTATAGCATTTATTCCTCTTTCAGTCAAATATGCATAAAATCCCAAATATGCTTCATATTAGATGCTTGTTATAACCAGTAAAATCATTTTTATGACTATGTCACTGTCACTGCTGGACTGCCACTACAAGTGCATGCGTTTGGTTTTACAGCATGTCGGTGTGAAAGTGGGAGAAGTTTTTATAATGCTTGAGCTTATACATCACATATCCTCATGCTGAAGGTTATTTTAGTTAACTTTGCAATATTTAGTATGCAGGATGGGGACATGTCAGCAAAGCTGGAGATCAAGTCTATGAAATGCGGCATCAATTATTGACAATTTTGACTGCACATGTGCAAAGTGTTGAGCTCAAGCTGAAATAGATTTCCTGATGCAGCCATAGCAACTTTGGGGAACGGGGCACTGTACAAATATGAGACATTTTTTGTTTTTTTCATTCAAATGTTGCACAAAACCGGATTAAGTGAAGATATTCTTAATATTTTCTCAGTGAAATTTGCTAAATTACTTCACTTCCTCCATCCACTGTAAAAACCTCTCATTGTCCAAGAAGAAGTGATCTTGATAAGCCTTGATTTGTGAGAGAAATGAAATATGTGCTTGCATGTATAGATTTGTCATATTGGCAGAGGCTGACTAATAGAGCATGCACATGTTCAGTGGGTGGGACTGTATGATTTGTCCTGCTTGTGTGTTTTGAGGGTATGTGTGGGTGATAGGCCTAAATGTATATATTTTTCTGTAACAAATACAGATTGTTCTGTATATAGCATATAATTAAATCCCCAGCAAACCATAGGACCCTAAATCAAATAACAACCCCCCACGTGCTATTTGCTCACATATACATTCATCGGCCCCCTCCCTCCTGTCATATAGAGAACTTGGCTGAGTGAAACCGAGCAGCTTCTTCTATCAGTTACGTTCCATGTATGCAGGGATTCTGGGTTTGAGTTTGGCCTCGCTCCAGGCCTCCGAATCACCACCCACATCTTTGATTTGTTCAGACATTCAAATAGGTCTGGTGTTGTGTTGCCGGACTGCTGTTTCAGCAGGTTTGAGAAACAAACAATCGGCCAATCAGAGCTTCGTAGGCAGGATTAAGAATGGAATCGTCATCCCTCTGTGAAAGAGCCAGAAAGATTGCTACATCCATGGATTGAAATAAACTGCTCGTAGCAACTTCTACCGCTGCATCATTGTCTAAAAAATGAAGTCCACAGAACCGATAGGTGACTTGTCCTGGCCGACAAAGAAATCAGCTTACATGATTAAAATGTTCGACCGAATTCAAGTTCGAGAAGAAAACACTGCTCACCTGGTATCAGACTTAACCGAGGTACAGAAGCTATAGACTGTCCAACTCAAATCTGTGATCATATCTAAGATCGAGTTAAAGTGAAACTGAATGACAATTGAGCCTAATTATTCAGCCCGATAACTCAATAGACCCCAAGAACTCTCCTCTAAATAGGCCATTTGGTGCAGCCTATGGGGTTCTACAGCCTACACCTGGCCTGTACATTAATTGTTTGAAATATATTGTTGCATAAGACTAAGTTGTTACCTGGTTTTGTCTGCTGTAATATATATACTAGTATTTATTATTACTACTGTTGGTCACTCAGGCCGTAACACCATCAGTGAAAAAAAAAACAGGCTGGTCAAAGCTTTAATTATTCCTAAAGGTCGACATTTTTTGATATAGGTTTCTTACCTGAATGTCAAAACAAATAGTTATTATAAGACAACTGTAACAATTACATCTGCAAGCAGGTATGCTGAGGTATACAAATCACCCGAGAGCCCCCATAACCAAGGACGCACCAACTAAGAGTTTGAGGCCAACTCTAAATAGGGTTTAAACAGGTGGGTTAAGGTGTTTCTGGGCTAAAGCACTCTTTTGCAGTGCACACCGCCAAGATCTGATCCAGCCTCGGAAAACTCGTTTGTCTGCGTCAAACTGTTGAAATAATGTTTTAAAATTGTGTAAAACGATTTCCTAATTTCTGCTCTAAACTTAAAACCTAAAAGGCAGAAATAAAAATAAATATATTGTGTTCTTTTTCATGTTCTTTTACATAATGGTTGAGCTCAAAGGTAAATTGTAGATCCTGCAAACAGCAGTTAAGCAAAATAATGTTAAATGTTGTTTCGAAAGCTTTCGGCTGGAGTTTGGAGTTCAGCTCAGCTCAGTTGTCATGGAGATGGTTCAAATGTTCAAGCATCATCGAGTGTAATAATTTAATAATCTCTGCAGTTCACGGCTGAAGCTGCTGTAACCTAGACCGGGGGTCTGAAACAAATCTGGCTTTTGTAGCTGATTCATTAAGTTAAAAACAAATCCCTGATTCACTGGTTCACTGCTTTTATGGGCTGGCTCAGGACACCACTACATATTGGTCCATAAATGCCCACTTTCAACAGTTATTACCATCTGTTATCTATTAAAATGAAATGTCTCTTGGACCTCACAGACGGGCCAAACTCAGGCCAAAGAGTAATTTGGTTCAGTCTGTACAACCTGTCCAATCTTAAGGTCTTTTTCCTCCCAAATCCCTCAGCATTGGAAATCCTGGCGCTCCCCCCGCAGCTCTCCTCCACACTGTATTGACTGTTGAAAGTCTCCTCTTCAGTCGCTTGCCCTTGGTCTGCCCTGACACCGTAATGAGATAATTCTGCCTCACTCGTCAGGACATGCTGGAATATTTCTGTAGAGCTAATGTGCTCGCTCTATTCAGACTCTGGCAATAGCTGATACATTAAAGTTTGTACATTTTGAAAGATTTAAACAATGTCGTAACGGCTTTAGAACTGAAATGTTGACGTCCTGCATTCCTCTGTTTCAATTTATCTTCCACCTCAATACCAGATGATTTTGTCTGTTTTGTTTTTGTGTCTGGCCTTCCTCTTTTCTGCGGTGTAAAAAACTTGGCCCTTGCTAGGAAGAACGCTAATGACTACACTGGCAATTCCAATGTTGTTTTTGCCTTGAAACCTTGCTGATGCTATCTGGTGGGCCCAACAAGGACGGTAGTGTGATTCAGCCAAAACGCTCAGTGCTAAGGGCGCTTCAGCAGCACACATCCATATCCATTCACACCAGTGTGGGTTTAAAGAAGGAAAGTTATATTGTGCCCAAAAATTGTTCTCTCGAGGCCCGGACAATTTTCACCATCCTGCTTTTATCTTTTCAGGGAGGATCCATTCAGAACAGGAAATCAAAGAGATGCCTAGAGCTTGTAGTGAGCAGCGACAATGAGTTTGGCTACCAACTGGCTCTGCAGAAATGCACTGGACAGAAATGGTTCATCACAAACGTGCTCTTTAGCAACTCCTTAACACTGGACTGAATAGATGAAGTTGGTGTTTTTTTGTGTGCACGTGTGTGTGAAAGGATAATAATTAGGAGTCTGACAGAAGAGCAGTGCATTGTTGGAACACGATGTCCTCTGATGAGCCGAGTCGACATCACATCGTAAATGTTAAACATTTTATTTTGCCTACAGGATCAGCCATAGTTGGCGGATATTTTGCAGATTTGACAAGGTAGTATATTAGGTATATTTTGTGGTAAATATAGTACAGTCAGATTTTCGTTGACTTAAAAGATGTCATGGGTCCAATATGTTTTTGTACTTTGTTCATGATTGCTACTGTGTAGCAAGTTCTCTGAACCTGTCCCTGCTGTAATTATTGTTATTTAGTGTCTCAGGTTTGTAGGTTTACTATACGATTCAGCTGAACAGTTGTGGGAAAATGTTGGAATAAATCTGAAAATGATAGATTCTTTTCTACATTTAAACATTTTGATTATTTGTAATATATAACAGTAAAATAACTGATGTAAACTACTGAGTGCAAGTGTTTTTTTCTGTTCAAATCTTGACAAAAAGGTTTGCCCTACCATTGAAATTAAAAGAATTTGAACTTGGTATCAATCCCAACTATATTTTTGAATGTCAAACATTTTTGAATGTGTACGTTGGCGCTGGGAGTTCAATGCACTGCAACTGCAGAAGACATATGCAAAGACACAAAACTCAAGCAAAGGTAGAAAACCTCTTCACCGGTCTACAGCGTAACGGAACGCACTGCAAAGTCAGACAACACAACCAGATATAGAAATGTTGCAAGTTGCAGAGAACTGAGTTGTAAAACAAGTTTCCAGGCGACAATTAAAACTGATGAAGGTGCCCATGCACGCGAGTCGCTGCCGTGGTTTGTGGATGATGTAGTTACTCGTGATTTTCACCGCGTCTTCCACAGCAGGTGTGGCGTGAGCAGCACCTTTGCAGAGCTGCTGTATCGCCTTTCATGGAGACATGCAGTAGTGTGAACGGCTTTTCAATGTGCACTATATACACTATAGATCAATCATTCAGAAAGTTCAAACTGAAATAAACTTAAATTGGCTAATTCTCCAACATGGTTGAGAGGTGTTCCACCTAAGTGTGTTTCTGCATTGGCAGTATTTTTTCCATATCTGCAAGACAACAAAATGAATTGATAGCTTGTCAAGCTGATTATGATTTCTTAATTTGCATTTGTTTTTTTCTATTTGCGTTGTAGTTGCAGTATGTTGAACTCTCAGGGCCACCATAGATATGGCTGTTAAAATGACCTTTTATTGAGCAATACAGACTGATGTACACGCGCACACACACACAAAGCATTTACAAAGTAGAGTCATGGAAGCGGTGTCAGTTTGTAATTACAAATGCAAGGGCAGAAGCAGAGAAACGGGGCTGCTTTCTGCTCCGACTGTTGTGTGCACCTGGGGAGGAGACGAGTGGCACAGCCTGTTTTCAACGTGTCAGTCCTCATTACCATCCACATTCAAGCAGAGCTCGGCAAACCATGGCATTAAATATACATGGAAACCCACTTTCATCAAAAGGACCTCCCTCACTAACACGTCTTAATATATGCAATAAGAGCGCCTCTGCATGCTCAAACTTTTGAATGAAAGCAATTCAACAAAACAGTATTCTCATGCACATTACTGACGCTTTTAGTTGACCTCTCGTACTGATTCCCTAGTGGTGCTCGCTACAAACATTTCCTTCAGCTTTAAAAAGGATGTAGATAGGGAATCTGTGTGTATATTTGCTTAATATTCGATTATCATACATACATTTATCACCCTTGTTGATTTAGAACATCATTTGTGCCACAAAATGACTTGAAATAGGGTTTTTCGTCAATTTTTTAGGTTGGCACAAAGTACACTGCCGAGATTATATTCTCTGTAAATGTGCAGTAAAACATACATCCAACCATATCCCACAGTGATGGAGCTGTGTGAGCATGAGTCACACGCAACACCTCTGAGAAGAGCTGGCCTGATTTTGATGAAGCCGGGGTGATAATATGTCTGTCTTCCCTTTGAGATCTAGTATCTTCATTTGCCTTGATATGAGAATTAATGACAGACTTTTAATGAGTACCTCTTCTGACTTTCTGGAGCAGCTGTCCTGAATATTTTATTCATATGAGCAATTTGATGGTGAAAAGAGGTTTTATTGTGAAGAGCTTCTTCATTTTAAATTTACAGAAGTCACAGATTTTGTCTTTTAAATGAAAAATGACGTAAAAACTATTTGGACCAAAGGGGCAGTGTATATTATTTGTGGGGGAAAAGAAGGTTTACTATAAAAAATGGGTGAAAATGTGTCCAGGAAAAGATTTTTTTGAGTAGTTTTTTTTTTATTGTTCTAATTGGTGTGAATGCTGGAAGCCCATCACCCCCTCCCCACCACCAACCCTTCAAAATAAAATAAGCAACATCTTAACAGGAAGCTCAGGATGAGGCGTGTTTTTCAAAATTAATTCACCCAACTCTCACTGTATCTTAACAGGAAACTAGGGCTGGAATTAGTTCTTTCAAAATAATAGACAGAGAAGGTAACTGTGCCTCAACAGGGAATTTAGGAAGAGGCTATTTTCTTTTTCAAAACAAAAGTTCCCAACTCTCATTGTATGTTAACAGGAAGCTCCAGATGAGGCAATACAGTTTAGTGTCTGCTTTTCAAAAAAACTTGAAATATTCAACATCTTTCGTACATTATTGGTATTATTTAACTTAAAGCCAGCAATGCAGTTTCATCAGCTTTTCAAAATCCAGTATTGACACTCGCAATTTGTCTAAATGGCATTCTCCTGTTCTTTTAGCTTTGCTACACTAAGTGCAAAGAGATCCTTTGGGACTTGAGATGTGGGTATAAAGTCTAGCTGCATGTAGCTCAGGTGAAGCTTGAGTTTACTGCACGCAAATACTTACTGGACACCTACCATGAAACAAATTGGAAATACATGGGACCATGACAAGCGAGGATAAGGAGGTTACTTGTTTTTTAACTGCTACGCACATACTTAATAATTAATATCGTTAATGGGTAGGATGATTGTAAAACTAAAATTCTTAAATGTTAAATGTAGTTTTGGATCCAATGCAAGATCCATCCGATGATTAAACCTTAATCTACTGCCACACAAAGTATGGCTCCTTTTCATGACATAGCCCTTATACGCCCTTAGATTTATACGCTAAGCATTTTTGTACATAGGTCATATTAAAAGTATTTACAACAGTTTGTAAAGTCGCTGTCCTGACTCAATAGCAGGCTAATTCTGATACTGTAGTGCAGAGCAGCAGGGCTGTGTCCCCTGTTTCCAGTCTTTATGTGCTAACATAACTAGTTATTGGCGGTAACTTCATATTTAGTTTACAGATATGAGAGTGGTATAGATATTTTCATCTAAATCTCGACAATAAAGAAAATAAGCATATTTCCAAATATGTTGAACAATTCCTTGAGATCAAATCAACGTCAACATCTCTCTCTCTCCCACTCTACTTCTATAACTCGTCTTTTTGTCTCTTGTGGGAGGAGGCTCTGAGAGGCAACCTATCATGTCTTGTCATTATTTTCTGCGCTCGACATTGAGACATAAACCATTGAGGAACATATTGCTGGCAGAAGTCTTGGTGTGATCAGGGGAATCAGCTGAGTTTGTAGTACCTCATGGCAAAAAGAAGCAGCTTGTCAGAAGTGAGAATAACAGCCCTCAGGATCGAGAGAGGAGGTTTTCTCTGTTCTCTCTCCTGCAGGTGAGCTACAAGTAGCTGAAGGGAAGCTGTCAATACCTGCAGGGCATACGGGACAACACACAGAAAGGTAAACTGGGAATAGTCCAGCAGCTATAATTCTCAGTTGAAAATAAACATAAACCATGCCAACAATGAAATGAATCTTCATTTACAATAAACAGGAAGACAACAGTGTCAGAGGGAGGATGCTTTAAGCCGGGGAAAAAAATGATTTACCAGAACAATGCACGTGGGCGAGAAATATGTGTTCACCGTGCAGCCAAAATGCTTCACATGTGGATAAATGTCACTGTTAATTGTTTTCTGTGAACGTGAATCCGACTTTGTAGCCACGTTGCCATGCCAACAAGTCCTAAACTTTCATTCTCCGATATCCCCAGGCGACGGACCATAGGTGAGCGCGTTAGCTGACAGGATGTAATTGACCGCAGATGCAGATGTAACTTTAATCTTTTCCTCTTTTTATTTCACACTTGAATGCTTTGACCTATGCAAATGAGCAGGCTGACAGATCTATTTGTTGTTGTGCATATCTGTCCGTGCTGTATGTGAGGTAAGAGAACGTAATGGTGGATAAGAGATTTGGATAAGGAAATTAAGCTCAATGGGAGGCGTTAAGTAATCATGAAAAGGCTGAAAGTGAAGGGTAAATCCTCTCTCATCACACAGGCAAACATGTTTCAGTAGATTACACTCTTATCCTGTGCCCATACTGTCTGCTTAAAGTTGCCTAATTAATCAAAAATATGAATAATTAATAAATTTGCTGTTATTTCAACTGTTAATTGTATTAATTACCATACAATTTGGGGGCAGAATAAGTTGTATCTAAATCACAGACATTTTTGCACTTTATAAAGTTGATATATTATTTTGATGTTAAATTCATTATCCAGCAGATACGGAGCAACAGTAGCATTTACTGGCGTTGTGTTTCAGGCCACCTGGTGAACAGTAACAGTCCTCTTTTGTTAGCTCTGTTTTGGTCTCCACCATCTCCTGAGAGAAATGTCTGCCTCATGTAACGGCCCTCCCACTGTCCTGGAGGCTGCTCTGTCAACCTTGGCAGGCAGTGGGCTGATATTTCAGGGTCATTGTCTTGATTAAGCTCACTTGGACCTTCCAGGCTATAAAAGCTGGTCCATGTGTTCACTGTCTCCTCAGCAGACATTCACCCAGCATTGTTGCCTTCGAGTTTTGCACCTTAAACAATTCCACAGCATTTTTGCCAATATACACACTGCACTGTTTGTTTTGTGTTAACTGACATTGAATAACTGTGTTGGTTTGAAGTATTATATCACCTTGTGTGGACTCCCTCCTTCTTAAATTCATTATTAGCTGCTGAATGCTCCGCTGTGTTCCCCAGCTAGTTGCCAACTTTGTCTGTTTGTTGCATTGCTGGGCAGGTAGTAAATAGTGAGTTTATAGCTTTTTTGCTGAAAATAGCTGCCTGCTGCATGCGGCCGTAAACAAACAACGAGCTGACAGAAGCTGAAATGCAGCGTAGAACTGATGGGAACTGCAGAGTCAGGTGATACATGTGATTTCAGTACTACAAGTGACACATTTCACATTACACATAATCATTAAAACCATTGTTAACATAGAAATATTGATTAGTGCAGCTTTAAAACCTTTACTTGCATGAATCGGTCATGCTATTTTTCTTTTTCCCATTTGAACACTGCAGGTCATTAATAGTTACTTTGTTTTTCAGCTGTTAATTAAAACAATGAGCCTGAATATTACATAGTTTAGCTTTCTATATCAGCCGTTCAAAAACACACATTTTATAAAGCCATGCGGCTCATTGCCTGGGCAGCTGGCATCTCAATATACTTTACTTGTGCTACTATTGTTATGTTCAATAACTGTTAACAAGTGAGAGGATGTACATAGACAATAACTGTACCGCAGTCATTTTGACTTTTTATCCATTTCAATTGAACTGGCTTTTGACAGTGATGGACGAGGCTCCAAGAGGAAGCCTATAAATCAGAAGAAACAGTGAAATGGGTATTGACTGTATTATTTGCACGCCATTTGCTTTTAGCTTTTAGTAACTTCTCACTGAAGTTAAATCTGTAGAAAGTCTTTGTTGTCATTATTGCTCTTTTGAGGAAGGTATCTATGCCACTGAATCACTCATCATGACCTCGATGTACTTCATGTTTACTGTGTCAAACCTGCTGAATTCCTTTTTATGTAATGAAAACCTAGAATGTGTAATAAGACTTTTTTTTGTGTAATTTTTTGCTTTGCTACTACTGATTGTACCTGTCTTTCTGTCTTCACGTGTGTGAAATGTGATCAATAGATATGAACTAAAATCAATCAATAAACTGCAATCACAATAGGAAACTTATTCTGAAGGGCAGGGTAATTCAATTGGTGCTTGTCACACATGGTAGGTAGATTATTTTAGATCAGAAACATATTTATGGTCCATTTTGCTGTGACAACAATAGTAGCCTTCTGACTGCTCACTGACAATATCCACCCCTGACACTGCTAGCCCGACGGATTTTAGACTTTGATCTAAATGAGTAGAAAATGCTGCAGTCCATGAACTCACATCGTAGACACACTCCAACAATGTCTAATCACTGCAATCTGAATTTAGACTCTGCCACTCCACTCCTGCAGGGCTGCTGAGAAAGACATCTTGTGAGCACTGAAGCAACACTCTATTTCTATTCTTGTCCTCCTGCGCACAGAGCTGCATTTGATACAAGATCCTCCCGAACACGAATTGATCATGAAGGTTTCCGCAGCAAAAGATGATCCTGCTTCTGTTCTTCCACTGGATTTAGATCTCTCTGAAAGATTTCAGTTTGTCGAAGTAAACACTAAGAGCTCTGCACAGCATATGTATGTATTAATGTGTTGTGGTTTCATGCCGATTATAGACATCAGAGTTGTTGTGTCGTCTGTTTTTTGGATTCACATGAATTCAAAAACATGCGACTGTCACCCTCAAGTGTGCTATTCTGAGTTCTCCTGAATGCAGATAACATTAAAGACATGACGGCTTCTCTGCACCTGTCTCACACAATCTGTCAATCCCTATTAAGAGAAACCCCCAATGCAGCCTGCTCCAAACGGAACCGTCAGAGTAGCCCGAATTGAGCTTGAGCCGTCAGGGATGGGACGGAGCACCACAGGGGAGGTTGTGGTTGCATGGGAGTTTTTATATACTTTATATATATATATATATATATATACACACATACATAAATACATACATACATACATATAGATTTATATAACAACAATATCATCATCACAATAACAATATAACATTGTCAGAAATAGTGACAACATTTTATTGAATCATTTCAGTAATGTAATATCATCAGTAGTAATAATAGGAGCACAGGGGGAACTAGTCTACAATAAATATAATAATATGCTATGATATAGATACATAATATATAATTCAAAAGACAGGACCAGAATCAATAATAATATATATTAAAGATTATATATATGTGTATATGAAACTGTTGAAATGTCTCCTCGTGAGCACAGTGAAGGGGATGATGGGATGCGCCAGCCCATGAAGACGGATTGTGACTCACGTCATTTCTTTCCAAAAGTGTTTAATTGTTGTGCAGTGCCAAGTGACGTGAATATAGCTATTCAGGCTATTTTGTGTGCAATATGAATGGATGTCTGATGTGAATCCCATTTTAAAAATTGTTTGTCCAATGTAGTGAATTCTGTGGAGTATCTTACACTGTATGAGTTGTAGATGAGATGTAGAAGTCAGCATCAGGAGTAATGGATAAGTCTAATTCCCATTTTATTGATGGTATGGCTAGAGTTTTGTCAGAATTTGATATTATTCTACATATTTTTGAGATTAGCATTTTTCAGGAGGGGATGTCAATTCATTCTGAGATTGAGGGGGGACGTTATAGGTTAGTGGCCTTAATGTTAAGTTTTGATTGAACAGATGATTTGAATTGCAGGTATTCTAAAATGTGTCTGCCCCCGATGCCGTACTTCTAGACCAAGTGGGGGAATAAAACCAGAGTACTATTACTGAAGATGTATTTCAGATGTGTGATGCCTTTTTCGGACCATGTGTGGATATTTAGTGTTTTCTTGTGACTTGGAAAATCAGGAATCAGATTGTTCCAGATGGGAGTAAAATGTCAATGTGCAAAAGTGATGTTTGTGATTTTGTGAAATTTCGACCAGGCTGTCTAATAGTTTCTGCTATTGTTGATGCTTTGAAACAAGGATGGCGTTTGATAGACTGTCTGATAAATAGTAAATCTGAATGTCTTCACAAACTGTTTGTTCTGTATCTAAGCATGCGTTATATGATTGATTGGGTTGGATCTATTTAAGAATGTATTGAAGTTGATTTGCTAGAGACTAATGGGAAAAATGTGGGGCTTCAAGTCCTCTTTGTGTTTTCGGTTTTTGGAGAGTGGACAGTTTAATTCTTGGTGTCTTATTTTTCCAGTAGAATTGAGTAATGATTGAGTTTAGAGATTTTAACCAGGAGTGGGTGGGTTGAGTTGCGATCATTGTGAAAAGGTAATTTATTTTAGGAAGTATTGTCATGTTATCTTCTGCCCATAAGTGATAGTGGTAGCTTCATCCAGCGGAGGTCATCATTTATTGTTTTGAGTAGTGGAGTGAAGTGAGTGTGAACAGCTCTGACAGCCTTGTTGTGTTAAGTATATACATTTGTGTATTTTTCTCATATCCTACCCCATCATTATTCTCATGACCCCTCAGATTTATTTTGTGACCCTTTGAATTGGGCAAAAACAGACAAGGAATTAACTGATAAAATAAACTGGAAGTTACTCATCTGCACTTGATTGAAGAAGACAGTGCACCATGTTGAGTGACATCTCTGGACATTATGGGTTCATCACAACACATCGATATCTGTTTTTAGAAAAAAAGGAAGCGTCTCCATGAGACAAAGAGCAGTAATGCATTTGAAACATTAGCTCAATTAAGGTAGAACAAATCGTTTGTATCTTTTATTTGAATCTCTTTTTAAAGTTTCTTCCATGTGTTTGATGTACAAAACTCGTGCTGACCTAGATGCAAAATTAATAATCTCTGGCAAACTGCATCTGCTCAGCAGATGGGGAGCAATGATCTAATGGCATGTTCTTTAGAAAGAGAGAGGCTCATTTCTATGGCCACCTGGCTCTGAACTTATCAAGGGTACACACAGTATATGAGCTATAATCCTCAGCATATACTGCAGGAGAAAATCCGTCAATACTTCTGAATGTCCTTACAGAACTCAATTAGATGAGCCTTAGAAAACAGATTGCTTGCCATATTGAAACTCAAAAATTGGCTTCTATCTAATAATTTAGTGATATTTACTTTTTGAGACTCTCACTTCATTCCACAAAGTAATCACGAAACAAAAAACTATTTTCTATTTCACAAATTCACTAAAGGACAGAGGTTAGTAAAACATTGCTCTTACATTGCAGATATAGTCAATCTAGGCAATGGAGAATGGATAACCATTCAGAGCACATCTTTTTGGAGATGTGGTGTGATCCGCACAGAGTTAAAACGTTTGACACTTTGGGGAAATAAGCTCATTCATTGTCTTGATGAGAGTTCGATTGACAGCGCTCCCATGTCTGTAGATGGAGCCAGCAGCAGGGAAACTGGGAAACCACATACCTGCACCTCTAAAGCTCATTTGCCTTACCGATACAAAAATGGAAGTGTAAATCATCAATTTATCATTTTATGTTGGGTTATGTGGCAGACCATTTCTTGGCTGGGACCAGTAACCAACATTGGTTCCATGGCAGCTGCTCAGAGTCAAACACATGACCCAAATGCTAACCCAAGCTAACCATATGCTGGCTGTAGCTTCATATTTGGTATTCATTTTTTCATCTAATGCTCCTCAAGAAAGTGAATACATTTCCTAAAATGTCAAACTATTCCCTTAAAGGGTAAAACAATGTTGACTTCGCTTGGCCGCTCGTCAAGCAGCCAATTTGTGAACATCAGAAGTCGCCAGAAGAGTGAACAGGTGACGCTTACAGGTGACAGCTGATGGATCTATTAAGTCAATCACGGTAACAAGTGAAGATCTATTATCTTAACTCAGTGGAGTGTGACGGGTGTCTCAGTGGGGGGGGATCAGTGTGAGAGGGAGATTATAGGACAGATTAGTCAATGCTTGCATGCAGCTGAGCTGAGGTGTGTGCTAATTGGAAAGTGAATGAAGATATTCAGAGAACACATTTTTTCCGGCACATAACTGTGACGGGACTCGTTTCTAAAATAAAAAGGGAAGACGGGGTTTATCAAATACAGCCACAGGGTTCACACAGAGATCAGCTCTTGTCGACAGGTTAAATCAGATGCCACCTAAAGCTCTGTGTGAAGCAGTCTTTCCTTTTCATGTCATTAATCTCTTTATCATTCCCTTTGAACTGTAGTCAGTGACTCCCACTACATTACGACTGTGAATTATTGTAACTTCATGAGTAACATATAAACACATTTATGTTGCATAGTCAGTAGCCCACATTTTATTGTCTTCTCTGAAGTTGCTGATCTCACACAAATCCACCTCTAAAATGTGCCTTAGAGCTCTCCTTTCTCCTTCACAGAGGAAATAGTCCCTCGCGCTTATTGTGTAATTAGCTGCTGCTTTTGTGAAGCAGGCACTACACAATCAAACAGCAGCCAGACATTGAACAGTAGGCTTTCGAAGTCTAAAGACACATCAGGTCTTTAGACTTGAACATTTTAGATGTATTTTACCACTGAATGTCATTTGAAATAATTAACAAATATCTATAAAATGTACACGACATACAGCTAAATTATTAATAACAGTATTTCAGCATGTTCTTTTGACGCAGGCTTTGCTTTGATGGTGTCTTCATTTTACAAAGTTTTTACAAAGTTATGAAATGCTGACTTCAAAGTTCTGTATGGAAGAATTAAAAGTAAAGTTTTAGTAAAATATCTGAAAAAGTATAATATCCCAAAGAACTATTCCTAAAATATAAAAGAATATGACTAAACTCTAAACAGATCTTGGTTGTAGTTGGAGCCCTTCTCATTTTGTCACATTAAAAAGAAAGGGGTAAGTTCTTTCCTTTGGCCAAAAACCAATGAAAGTTATCAGTCTGTTTACCTGCACTAAACGTAGGGAACAAAATGTAATTGCGATGCAGAATGCAGACAGAAAGCACAGATTGATCATTACCCAGAAAGCAGATGTGGAGACTTTGGATGACTCTCTGGCCCCATTTATAAACAGGGCCAGAAAGTAATTTGGGAAAATTCAAAACAACAAAAGCAAAGCAGCGCGCAATCCATTAACAATCATTTAATATGCTTCTCACTGTGCCATCCTCAATGAAAACAAATGACCTGAGCGGCATCAGACACCGGGGCAAGCAACTCTGATCTTGTTTTTCTGAGAGAAGAGATGTGACAGATTTTTAGATGCTGAAACTGTTTGAAATGCTAATTAACTCTGTTAGTAAAAGAAACATGAGGGGAACACCCACGAGCATATGTACAGTATGCAAACAAAGTCATAAACAGGTGCACACACACACACACACACATGCAAAGCCTCCGGCACAGTGCTGGTACTGGTACGCTTGTTACATGATGGATGGTCAACATACTCCACTGTGAGACTGCAGGAAGCAGCACTGTGCTTCAACTTCTACTCTCTCCTGCAACAGTAAACACTGCAGCTGAGCCCTACTCATTCATATGTATTCGGCACAGTTAGAGGGGGTCCCTCTGGGTCATGAACGAGGGCGGAAAGAATTGTGTGATTGATAGTTGCGGTGCATGACATTTTTGCAACTCAAGCACCACGGTATCAGACCTTGAGAGTGAGGAAAGAGCTAAAACCACAAATCAAAGCTCTTGATTTACCGACCGATGTCTCGTTACGACCATCACCTACAAGCACCTTGAATACGATGCCTCTGAAAGGGAGCTGGTCATACTCTAGAGGAGGTGGAGGAATTTTCCATTTCAGGTGACCTTGACATCCGGCCACTACTGCTCCTCCCTGAGGGATAAACCAGCTGAAGTGCTTTGAGATCCAAATAAGAACACAGCCTGGTGGAAGGATACAACCATTTTATATCTGCCAGGTCTCCTCACTCTGCTGTGGTCCACACCTGGACTTAGGGATGGATAATGGACGGATACATAACGTTTTTGGGTGCTGAATAATAACTGAAAAACGTTTTTTCCTGACTTTAAATTTGATTGTTGCTTCGTCAACCGTGAATAGTTGGTGTTTTCAGGCACTTTAAGTTGAAATGAAATGACAACTCACTAAATTTGAGATATTCTACATTTCGTGTCTCTGGATATAAAGCTATCAAGCATTTGTAAAAAAAAAAATGTTGCCTCTGCATAATACTTGCAGCAATGAGGATGTTTCCCTCGAAACATGTTTAAAAATGAACAATCAATGCAATTTACATGAAACAAGTTTGCAAAACGATCCTGCAGTCAGCAACATGCTTATTATCCTGTGATACCCCATGTTCACAGGCGAGAGTAAGGAGCTGAAATTCAAGCATATCTCAAAGGTGCATGAACATATTGCCTTTACATTGGAAAAACTGAAACAATGAGGTATTAAGTGTGGTGTGCGTTATGATTCCCACCTGATGAACATGGTAGACGGATACTGATGTGATGCACCCTAATCTGTTATAAAGACTGCAAACTGTAGCAGCATTGTGTCATGAATGGGCTGATTCGAAATAGTCACCTCGAAGGCAGAAGCTATGCAGTGAGACAGACTTCAATTTTACCTTTCAGCAGAGTCACTTACTGTCAAGTCAGAATAAAAGTGAGATGGATGAGGATTTCTTCCAGAATAATACACAATACGAGTCTCTCATCTCACCTCCTTCTTAGTCAACACTTTGCTAACAATGTCCAATCCGGTCACACATAAATATAAATGCTAAATTAAAATGCCAAACCATAATAGGCAGTGGTAAAAGATGTATTTTGATATTTTACTCAAGTGAAAGTACCACTACAACAATATTAAAAAGTCCTGCATT
This sequence comes from Melanostigma gelatinosum, assembly GCF_949748355.1. Classification (NCBI taxonomy): domain Eukaryota; kingdom Metazoa; phylum Chordata; class Actinopteri; order Perciformes; family Zoarcidae; genus Melanostigma; species Melanostigma gelatinosum. Next base: position 15,015,632 of record NC_136635.1, read on the forward strand.
TAAAACATACAAACACAAATTTCATATTGATTACTAATTTTACTAAAATACTATTCAAATTAGTAACATCTCAGTGGGTGGCTTTGACATTTTCAAAAGACATGTCTGAGGAGAGCTGCCTGGTCAAGTGGAGCCACAACGTCCACATTTACACAGAAGGATGTTAAGGTGACATTTGTTTTCTTACCCAGAATTAAAATATATCGATTTAAAAAAACATTCAGGTATAAAATGTCACTCAACCATCTGCTTGTCACACATATTGTATATACCATCATTACCAAAATGTCCAACACCTGGAACCCTTTTGTCGGAAACTGCTGCTTCTTGAAGCCCCAGCTCAAGAAAAGAAAACCACAGAGCAGCAAGAGGGTGTTAAGAATAAATGAAACGAACAAGAGTGCTGGCATCATGCCTTACAGTTATGTTGTAATGTCTATCTCATCAAAAAAAGGAAGAAGACATTCATAATTGTTCACCAGTAGAGATGTGGGCGTAGTGTCCAATTATGAGGCACTTTTCACACAAAAAGTGTAACAGAAATGTTTGTGCTCTATTGTTTCAGTTGCATTAGTTTCACTGTGCTGTAAAATGGGTTTGATTATCCATGAGCCAAAGCGTCCCAGTAGATTTGCCCCCTCCTGATGAACAAGCTTCAGCACCAACAGAGGGAGACGGGTTGAGTGTGATATGAGTTTATTTTTAATATCACAAAGCGCAAGATTTTTCTAAGAGATGTACTTAGTTTCTCAGCTTCATTGAGATTTGTAGCCTGTGTGTTAGCGATCCTTTCTTTGTTCACTTTCTTGTATTTTATTTAAAAACATGTTGAAAAGCAAGAGTGAGAGATGCATGTCTGGTGTTAAAATATTATAAATATGATTAACAATAAATCTTCTGTAAAGGATAAGCCCATTTTAAATATGTTTGTTATTGTCAAATCTCAAAACAACAATGTGTTCACGTGTTCTTTGTGCTATTGAGCAGGATGGTGTTTGTGGGATTAACTCAAAATAATCATTGTGATGTTTTGTGGATGGATAATTGAGATTTAACAGGCTTCGGCAACATGGACAACACTCGTTAGAGCTATCCACATTGGTTTTGGTCTTTTCGTGAGATCTGTAGACGACAAAAAAGCAGATCAAGACCGGTTAAAAGTTCAAATCGAATGAAAGCACATTTTGTCTCAAAAGGCTTTTATGTTTCAGTGTGGTGGGAAAAAACACAACAGCATATTTCTCTTTCTAAACAGCAGCGTGACGGTCCATTAGGCCCATAGCGTTCTGATTATGGCACTTAAATATGTTGGGTTGATATTTAGCGTTGACTGCTGCAGGCAATGGTCTGTACAGATCACACAACCATGGCTCAGGATTTGCTGTTGTTCTTAAATGTTGTGAAAATGGACGTCTCTCCAACAAACACACGCACACACACTCACACACACTTTCACAGCAGAGGTGTTTGGTAAAAAGATATATATATATGTATGTATATATATATTAAATACAGACAGCAGTCTTTCTGCTAGACGTCTGCGTGGATGTGTGCAGGCGTAGAACATCCACAAAATCAAGTGGTGTGACAAGTCGGTGCCATTCCACACCAAGAGCATAACAGTGACTGCAAACAACTTCACATCCTGTCAAACAGAGAACTTGTCCTAACTAAACTCAGAAGGGTGAGTAAGGCAGACTCTGGAGCGTTTACTTGATAGTCATCGAAAGTGACACCAAATCTTGCCTCCGCAGTAGTGCCATTGTGAAGCAAACACACAGTGATCTGATCTTTAGGTTGCTGTATGTTGTGGGACACCATCATAGCTTCATCCATCGTGTATTAGTTTGTTACTTCACATTATGTGTTGGTCACTCATAACTGCGGGAATTTTATTAGCGGCTCCTGGTTTACGTAATAGTTTTCATTTATGGGCATAACAATATAATTTAGCGTGTGTCTAAATGCAGTTTATTCTCTCTGCTGTGCACTTACAAATGGATATATACAGTTATTTTCAAATATTATATATTCTCCTTTATATAGTTTACGTTAAAGTACTTAGCTCTAGTATGCGGCAGAGAGTTCATTGTTGAATAAATAGGACTTTCTAGTTGGTGGTTGTTTTTGCCTGGCCCTGCTCTTTGTCCCTGACTCCAAACCTTGTCCACTTGGTGGTTGTTTTTGTCTACTTCCCAGACCTGCCATCCTCGAATCATCTAGGCCCTCACAATAGGCTCGTTCGAGATGAGCCAGTCCTGCACAGAATCGATCACCGGCGATTGGCGCACAATGCATGCCGGTTACATTTGTGTCCGACTTCATCCCGACTTGCTCCGACGTCATGCAAACGTGGGCAACGATGACCTCGCGAGGCCGCAGATTTTAGAGCCAGGCGCCACAGTTACTCTCCACCAACTGCATGATGGTAAACGCCTGTCTGTCGCCGGATCAAAGAGCTGATTGGCTCTTTTGACAACAAACACCACAGACATTCCAAATTTTCTGTGTAATTGTAATATATACGGTAATGCTCGATAGTTGTCTATTAGTCTCATGTTGAACAACGAAGGTTTAATCTAAAAACATATCTTGTGTGTTTGATAATAATACAGCTTATTAATCCAACACATATCAAAGCGAGCAGCAAAGTGTTTCACAGGCAGACATAAAAATAACAAAAGATAACATACAATGCAGATACACGCACATTTCCACATAAATATATTTACAAACTCACGTGAATAAATCCCAACGAAGTCTGCAGACTACAAGTAGCGTATACAGATCGTATCTAACAGGTAAATAAATGTTTCAGTGACTTCCTGTTTATTCTTTGAAGGTGGCTGAAAAGTCAGACTTGACAGCAGTTTTTTATCAACGCCCCCTGCTGCTACCGCCAGCTCTCGTCTACTTCCCAGGCGAGGCGCAGCTCATCTCGAACGAGCCTAATGTCTCACAAATCTTGACATGCCGTCCCATTTACACACCTGTTCCCACTTACCCTCATCAGCCCTGCAGTGCATTCACCAGTCCCTTCTCCCCAGTCACTTGACAATTGTCAATGATGCTTTGTTGCTCATGTTTTTGCTTTCAAGCCTCTGTTAGTTATTACACTGTATCCTGGAACCTGGAATCCGGAACCCGCCTGCACCCTTAAGTCACCACTGTTTAGGCTGCTACCTTCACCAGTAAACCTCTGTACTATAACTTTTGTTGTTGAATTTGTGAACCCTCCCTATCTTCCTCTACATGTCTTCATTTGAGTCATCCTTCCGATGCAGCCTGTTAAGCTGAAAGTAAGGGATAAACAGTTGAAATGTTTCACTTCTGTCACTCCAAGTGGTAAACGCAAACTTAACTAAATTGAGCATTGGCAGTTCAATTGTCTAGAAAATATTGTTGCATTATCAAATTTTGTATACGGTAATCAAGAGTTAAATAGCATCCCGTTTAGAATCCAAGAACCTATTGGGTATTTTTTGGGCAGTGGCAAAAAGTATGTTTGGATTCCCCTCTTGTGTTGACGCTCTCAGGGTGGAATGCAGATAAACTACTGAGGCTGCAGGTATGACGATAATGACTCTGATCTGTGCTGACAGACAGAAACTGCAGAAAGGACTTCAGCGCTTTCCAGAGCAGACTTGAGTACCAGGTCAGACAGACAGAGACACTGAGAGAGTCAGACAGGAGCGCGGCTCTCCCTGTGCTGAGCAGACGGCTCTCAGGGCCGGTCACGTATACCTCAGCCTGAATAGAGTTTGTCTCCCAGCTGCTCAGCTGAGTCCTCACCCTGTCGCACCACTCGACTGGGATCTATTTCTGTCTGAGTCTATGCTGGGAGACATCTGTCAACATGTGTAACGCACCCCAGGAACAAAACCTAAGTCTGTACCATGTGGGAGTTAGCTATCAGTGTCAATACATCTCAACCTGCACAGGGAAGCAGGATGGGTGACAGGAAGAAAGAGAGAGAGAGAGAGATGCTTTCAAGAAAAAACGTTGAATGTTGAATTGTCACTTTTCTTTTAGATAATTTAATCATTCCTTTGAACTAATTCAGAGAAAAAGATCCCAAAACTACAAATAACAAACTTAATCCTGATCAACATGGAAATCCATGATTATACATGTTTATGGTTCTTAGAAGATGAACATAATTTCCATAATTTGATATGTATTGACATAAATACATCTGTACATCTGCACACAATGTTCAATAAGCAGTATTATGAAGCACTATTGCTCCTGTAAAATTTCTATACTCATTTTCCAAAAGTGGTCTGAAAGGGAAATGGTGTGTAACGAAGCATAAATTCTGCAAGATCCAGGGCTATTTCCATCCTGCCATGAACCAGCATCAGCAATATTGATGACTCCAATGTGCTCTGTATGGATAATGAATATTCAGCAATTTGGTGAAAAGATCTTACCACAGTGAGTGGTTGAGTGATGGTCTGACCCTTTCAACAACCTGAAATCGCGGCGATTTTCCCAAGACGTCTGCCTGGTTCAGTGTATTCGCTCATTCTGAGTGGCCTCTATAGCAAGGCGGAATAAACTCCAATACATCTACCGGTAATCAATATCTATATGATTAAAGCAGTTAGTATGTCCGAGCATGCGGTACACACACTTGTTGTGTGCTACCTCAGAGGATGAATGTGAACAATGGAGAACAGCATATTATACGCTGGTTATTTTCACTGCTTTATATTCCACTGATAAACAGAAACCGTCTCCTTTTCAGCAGAGCGCCACAGCGAGGGCTGCAGAAGTAGAAATGTCAAATCACATTGAGACCAAAAAGCTTCGAGACAAGTCTATAAGCTCCTCCATGTTCCTTATATTTACTCATTAGTGGATGCATGACTGATGCCTCTCCTCAGGGTAACCTCCTTGCTGTCTTAAGTAAAACCCTTCATGTCCTATTTATTTATGCATTTATTTATTTATTTCAGTAGAGTCAAGCATGAGGTTGTTAAGGATGTAACTGAGGAAATAACACTGCTTGGAGCTATTTTCTTTCTTTCTTTTTCATACAATATTTCAATGATTATAACCTTTGCTGTACGACAGTTCTAGAAAGAGTAAAATTCATGCTTTCTTATTATTTCATGTTGTGAATACATGACATATTTCCTGAACTGTAGTATCAGCCACACACAACCTATGGAATCCAGCTTTTTCCTTTATGAATAACATGAATCAAAAAGGGGGCTATAAAAAGGCACCAGAGCAGTGAGAGCATTGTTAAACTTTGAGATGTGACATGTTCCAAAGGGGCTGATGTTTTGAATATTATCTGAATATAGAAACACTCACATGCCGCAATAAGTCATCTAGTTCTTAAATACCTTTTATGAAGACTTGACGGCTGGTTACAATCACATTTTTATTGAACAAGCTAGTCCAGCATCATTCCTTGAAACCAAAAGGTATTAGCCACATCAAATTTGTAAGAAGTAGTAACATATGGCAATGAAAAAAATGACTGTATTTTCCAAGACATTTAAGTGTAGAAAGTAGCAATACGCTCATTGAAAAGCTACTAAACCTCTATTGGCTGCCTTCTGTTCGCATGCACCTTGAACTTCAGTGCGACTGCAGAGTGATTCTGATGAATTATTTTCTAACTTGTTGGCGTGCTGAGGGAAGATGTTATTGTGCTGCACAGTACATTAGTTATTTGTCCTCATAGAATGATGCTCGCAGACAGTACATTATATTGTCCGCTTTCACACAGAAGAAGAAGCACCTCAGCTTTTTCTCGAGACACAAGGAAATTGTCTGTCCCACAATGATGCCTGAGGGCTTTATAGAGTGTATTGTCACCTGGATTAGTGGGCTATGCTATTTTGGGATTGAGCACTATAGGCCACCTTCTGGCTGCAGGAAGGGTTGATGGGTAAGGACACTATCCCAAACAAGGTCACAGGTAGAGCACATATGACAGCTCGTGTCCATCCTCCTCAATATATCCTGGACAAGATCTCTGACACTGAAATCTCTCAATCAGTTACACAGCATTTCTTGATCTTGACCTCCTCCCTATGAGGACTTTAACATCAGGAGCTGACTTCCTCCATGTACTACTGCCAGTTTAGCATCTGTAAAATGTACCGTTCATCATTGATTTAGCATGTTACCATGCCTAGATCTGCCAATTTGCATCAAAGTACAGCTGTTGGGAATGTCATTAGTTTTGCAATTATTTGGTCATAAACCAAATTATTGAGCAAACTGATAAAAAGTCAGGAGATCAACAATTTTACTTCAATTCATCAAAAGGGAACAATTCAAATCTGGTGTATCACTGTGTTACACACTGTTAAGAGGACTGTGCATGTCTTATGTATATTGTTTGTACAAATGTTTATATATGTGTAAATGCTTAAAAAGCAATAAAGTGTTTAATCATAAAAAATATATATATTCTTAATCTACACAGTCTACAACCAGATCTGACTTACTGATAACTAGTATTTTTGTGTTACAAAACTGCTTTTGTGACTCACAAGATTGGATGTTCAGTATGTTGTCTCTTTTTTAATTCGTGGCCCAGGACAGAGAAAATACTTTAACTTCTCCTGAGGGAGCGCTCTCTAAACAGCTAATGCTAATACCATCAGGCCGCCAGGTTGAGCCCAGCCAGAGTGTCAGCACAGCTGGAATCAGACACAGGGCTTGTCAGTGATGACTCAGACAGTCCCTCAAGCCCAACACAATTTGGCGCACAGGATAGCCACCTCAGCATATTCATGCATTGTGTGCTCAGAATATTGAAGACACTATCAGCACGAGCGGGTATGGGAGTCCTGTATGTTCATTTGTAATGATATTTGAGGCCACACACCCTCTCTGCCATGTATGACCTGCACTCAATCAGCAATAAATAAGAGCCAATTCGATACCAAGCATGGAAACCCTTGTGTAGTAAATGAGAGGCATGTTCTGGATAAAGCTCTCTGATAGAGAACAGGGAGAATAATTCATCCAAGCTACGGTTGTTCTTAATGTGATTCATGTTGTCTGCTGAGCGTTCGGACAATTAAATTTGCATTGCTAAAAGGATTTTTCCCTGCTTTTCCTATTCCTTAATGGATGATTTCCAAACTCGTTGACCCAAGAACCACTGGAAGTATAGAGCTCTGACAATCCTGAGGAGTTTGCATGATCCCTGGTATGTGCTTGTACTGATATGTGCAGATTATGTGGGATTAAGAGGGGGAAATAAACTCAAAAGGCAAGGAAATATGACTGTTATTTTTTAAATATATATGTATGAAACATTTTAAAGCATTAAAGTCCCAGAAGCCATGAAACAAAACTAAGCTGGTCCTCAAGAAATCCATGATTGTGGTTGGCCTGAATTATAGTTGATGTTCACACTATGATAACTTATTCATGGTCATGATTTTCATATTTGTAACACCTTTGTATGAAGATTTATCGTGGCATCTACTGTATATACAATAATTGCCATGGAATTATTGTATATACAGTAGATGCCACGATAAATCATAAATCATAAATCATATCAGTTACAACCTTCATACATGCTGCACATCATGATGAATCTCATGTATTTCGTATTTCTTGAAAAGGACATGGAGACAGAACATATTTAAAATACAAAAGCCCTTTCTCACTTCCGACATTTTGACCTGTCAAGCTAACAGAATCAGTAATGACACTACTTCAGTCAGGCGTGCCAGTTCCCGGCTCTACGATTGTGAATGTAAAGTTTTTTTAATTGTAATATTTTTGTTTTCAACTAATTCGCTTTTTACATCTTGATCGTTGCATGATTTAAATTCGACTTTGTTCGTTTAAAAAACAGTTTAGACAGTGCAATGGACACAAATAATACCGTACTCATATTTAAACGTTATAAAAAGGTTTTTTAAAAGCACTGTAGCACCATCTCCTGGCATTAAAAAATAAAATGATCATGTGTCATGTTGTTCTGCTCATTCATTCTTTTTAATAATGACTTTTCCTCTGCTTAGGCGTGAAAAATGGAAACCCACTGTCAAGATTTTTTCTTGGGACTAACTTTAATTAACTTTAATAGGTTATACAATCAATTTAATGAGGCTCTCACAATGGTTTCTATTCATTGTGATGGCTAAAATTAAATTCCTAATTTACTTCTTGCAATTTATTTTTGAGTTCTTGATAATAAATTGTCTCATCGGAAGCCGAATATGATGGATGTTTTCTCTTTGCACTGCTTTGTGGAAAAGTGGGTCATTCATCAGTTTCACTGAGCAATTCAAAAGCCCATGGAAATGTATTATGGGATATACACTACATTTTCAAAACTGTTTAACTCACTACTTCTGTATTTCATGGTACTGGAGAGAAGGTTTTGGGTGGAATTTCATATCTGGCTGCATGTTCATGTCATTGTTACATGTTCCTCGATCTAAAGTGTTCATTATAGAAACCCTTACCACAGCAGATTACTCCCACCATGACACTTGAATGCTGCTTTAAAGGCCCATTTGACGGATCCCTTTGACTTACAGTTTAGGAGATCATTTTCATTTCATAAGAGTCTTTTTGCTTTTTGGAAACTCCAGACGTATCATCATGCACTTTCTCCTTCAGGACGATTTGAAAGGCCAGAGTTGTATCACTTTGAACTTATGTTGTCCTTCTGGCAGTACACACACAGTAATTCTGTATTTCTGTATTGCTTTCCTTGGGTCTTGGTCTACTCCCTGATTAACAGGCTCTTCGGGGCTATACCCTAACTGGGTTGTTCCATGATTTATTATTTTCTAATTATGCAACCTTCAGTGCTCCTTTAAAAATAAAAATGCTCATTTGGACATATACTACTCACCAGGTCTATGACTCCCATATCCCATCTCTGAAATCAGTTAGTGGACAGAGTTTGGGATTTAATGACACAAAAAAAAGAGTGACACTCAATCAAGGATGTTTAACTCAAGGTATTCTCGATGCACGTTCACTCACTTTGAAGTGTCACCGCAGTGGAGTTGAGGTTTGGTAAACTGAGATTGAAAGATCATTCTTGACTTTTGACAAAATCCATCTCCCCACAAGGTCCACTCAGAAGCTGTCCTGCAGATTTCGAACATATCACACAATCGATACCTCTGCAGATGGAGTTTTCCAGTTGGAAATACCCTGTACTTGTTCAATATTCTATGCACTTCAACGACTTTTGAGTATAATTTTGATTATTAGCTGCTGTTTCCCAAGTCAAGATTTTCATGAATGAACTCATAAAATCTATTTTTTTCAGTCTCATGACGTTGGCCACATTATCAATCTCGAGGCAGTAATACAGCTACTTATACTGCCGGACTCCTGTGATTAGCCAGACGGAAAGTTAAGATGTAACATAATTCACCTCGCTCACAGATCAGGATTGTAGGAGGAAGTCAATGGACAGAGCGAACCCCTGTGTCTCATATGTCCAGCTTCAAATTTAGAATGTGATCAATAGTGAGACTGTTGCAGTCCATCTGATACTGCAGGGAAATGCCTCTCATGATGAAGGTTAGCGTTTGGATCAGCTATCACATGGCATCCTTGGGGCTAGCAAAGATTGTATGTGTATTTCTCAAGGACACTTGAACAGAGCCAACCACTTGACATCAAATTCTGACCTGTGTCTCCCATTCTCTCTCCCATTCACGCAACACAAAGCTACCGCTGATTTTCTGTTTCAAACCTCTATCTATTTCTCCAGGACCACGCGTTCCAGGTAGAGAAGCAACACCTGGCTGTGCGGTAAGTCTTTCGTATGAACATCGATTTTCTTGTGAACATGAACAAAAAGAAAGACTTGGTCACCACTATAGCTCGACTACTTCATGGAAAATATGAGAAAATGATGCTTTTAGAGTATGTGGAATATAATCTGGCATAATGGAGAGAGCATGCAGAATATAAAATGCTTGACAAGCCACAGTGATGCAAAAGACAAATGCATTTCGTCCATCTGCTGTTTCTGTTCAAGCCACATATGAATGGAGTTGTAAACTATATGAGAGTTCAAGAATTCAGTCCTTATTTTCATGTAAGGAACTTAAGAAATGACACATCTTCTGCCGTCCTGATGTCTTGTTTTACATTTAATCATACAATGTACAATTTAGAATGTAGAGAATTGTTACGTATTTTTACGATTGCACAACTGTGCTTATCTGCTGTGTTCGCTGTGTGTTTTTATTTTTTAAATTTCGATTTTCATGACTTTCGTCATCTGAAAATGAGCCCTCTTGGCTAACTTTGGCCTATTTGCAGTTTTGTTCTCGTATTTTCAGAGGTTGTTTAATCAGCAATAATTTAAATTTAAATTTAAATGAAAGAAAAGAAAAGAATACATGTGAACAGGGACGAACAACCTTTTACTTACAGCTGATGCTGTGGTGATTGTTTGATTTAAATTATTCTAGATTTGAGCTCTGCATTCACTCTATGATCGCCTTGAATGGTGGGTTGGCATCAGGAACTGCGCTACACTGGTTCAAATCTTATTTATCAAACAGACATTTCTCTGTAGTCATCGATGAAGGCTCCATTCTTGGCCCTTTGTTGTTCTGTACATACTGACATTGAGGCATATCATACATAAGCATACAAAATCCAGTGTGGTTGTTATATGCAAATATATGTCCCATTAATGAGCGCTAGCGCATTTACAGTAATGTTGTATTAATGTGCACTGTCCCTAACCATATAAACCAATAAATGAAATAAAAAAGAATGAATTATAAGATTTTCATAATTTATTATCTTCTCTGTCCGAAATATATTGTTGTCCAAACTATGTCCAGCTAAATTAAAACAATCTGGTCCCCTAAAGTCCATCCCTGATTTATAAAAAAAAACCTCTTGGCTCCCTGTATACAAACATTTAAGTTATTCAATCATCTCTTTAAAAAAAAATCAAGTCTTTTCTCTGTCGACTTGATCTCGAGAAGGTCATTCATGCTTGTCTCGGTTAGATTCATTGTAATTCATTGTATTCAGCATTTAGCCTAAAAAACTGTTATGATATAATACGGCTGACTTCTGTTTCTTTCTGTTTTTGAGAGGGGTGGCATCATGGTGAAAAGGTGAATGCCATCACTCTGGGGGGAGGCAGTTATGAGGGCTATGTATCAAGTCACATGTTGTTCTTGGGCCATCAAAGTCGTTCTCTCATAATTTCCAAACATTAAGAGCAAGATTTAGGAGTTACGTGCAGTGCACTATCATGCATTGTGAGACGACCATTTTCTTCATTCGTTACTTTTGAGAGGAATGCGGTAGATTCATCCTCAACCCCATGAAACGCTTAATCTGGAAGTTTCATGCTAATATTTGACTAACAGTTGTTATTTTTGTCACAGTATGTCTGATGCAACAGTAGGAGCAATGCACTTACATCATGTCCTACTTGTAGTTCATTCAATTCATTTTAAATACATTACTGCCATCTTGAGGTCAAACACTTTCCAGCTTAAATCAAAATGGACACCACATCTTACACACCACAATATGTAAAGTGTGAAAAAAATACCCACAGGTACAATAACTGAAATTAATTTCAATAACCTCACAGTGTTAAAATATAACGTATTTGGAACAAATTACTTCCTTGCTGTTTGCCGACAGAAGACTGGGACTGACAGCAGGATTCAAAGGAACTATATTTATATCACCGTATGGTACCTGGCCCAATTAACAAAATGAATCTATATGACAGCAGGCGGGACGTGAAGACCCTTCTCGATTTATTGAATTTGATCTCTGGAGCATGATGATTGGATGATACTCAACATACATTTACACAGCTACTTATATCGGGGTTTTATTTGGTGTCATGTTTCACAATATGTCTACTGACAATTTATCAGTAAAGATTATTTCTTGGGCAAGTTTTAGATGTTGAATCTGATTGGTCCTTGACGCAGTTTGAGTATTGACTCCACAGTTACACTTATTATTAAGTAGAGGAGCAGATTGCCATTTTCAAGTATTATCTTGATTAAGCAGCATTTTCTTTGCCCTATTCTCAGAATTGAGTGAGTGTGACACAGGGCACTCTTAAGATAGTCGAGAAAAAATCTGGATTGAAACAATTTTTAAAAACTAACACAAACATTTATCCATCAGTTCATCCATTATTAGCTCTATCACTTCAGAGCAAGAATAACCTGTATTATTGAGATGATAACTGCCAAAATCTAGTTTGCATTCCACATCTTTTTATTTAATACCGAAGGTCCAAACAAAGTTCAAACAACACCGTAAAATCAGTGAAACCCACATCAAAAGAGATACGAAGCAAACCAAATGAAATAATAACCAGCTTCACACCAGCCCCAACTGGAACAGCATACGCTTTTCTTCGAGTGCAAAGCGAACCCTCACTGACGTTACAGGCACCCTGGGCTTAATTAACTGGAGTGGAGTGTTTACTGTCAGACAACTGGCTTCATTCTGCTTTTGATGAAATATTGACGTCTCTCAGGAGTGAAGCAGCAAACAATAAATAAAGGTCTCATGCCCCCCAGACTAACAGGGAAAGTGAATAAACATGATGAAACGAACATCTTTGAAAGTGATGGGATATATCAGAGTGTGTCAATAAGAATACCTATGCAAGGGGTAATCTTTTGAAGCTACATTCAGTGATTAGATCATGTACATACAGTATAACTGAATAAACAAGACATTCAGTGTTAATGTGTTGGACTTCAAGCTCCATTCGACATTTATTCATCAGACCACAAGCAGAACCTGGATTCTTTATGGATTTGAGGGTGTGAAGAAAAACGACGACTACTAAAAAGACAGTGGGTCACAACGCAGAGGTCAGGACATCACAAGGGCTCACAAGATATATTTTGTAGGATCATTTAAAGGAATAGTTCAACATTTGCGGAAATATGGCCTCCTTCTGGCAGAGAGTTTCCTGAGAAGATCAATACCACTTTGTCTGGTAATTATATGGCAAGCAGCCAGTTAGCTTAGCTTAGCACAAAGCCATGTTGCCTGACATTTAAAGGTGGTATCGATCTTCTCATCCGACTCTCCAAATGTCAAACTATACCTTTAAATTCAATGTGCATTCAATTATGTGTAAATGTTAAATTTTCTCAATTGTCTCTATTTTTTCCTCTTTTACTGTGAAATCGGCTACTGGTTAGTTTTACTAGTCTTCAGGTCTATAAAAAACAAAAGTACGGAAACATCACTCTTTGGCTGCTTGCAACTCATAGACGCCCTTTATGCACCCTTTATTAAGAAGGCGTCATGAGGAGCCCCATGCTTAAAGGTTGGTAAGTTAATAAGACATCTCACGTATTTCGTACATTGTGTATTTCACATTAGAGTTCAGTTTAAACATATGGCTGTTTTACCACCAAACACAATGTCAATATAAAGAGTTCCAGACACACTGACTATTCAGGTTTAACCGCACATCACAACGAGACAGTGGAAATGCAGTTTCAACTTGTTATCAGTAACTTTGTGGATTTCATATTGTTTTGGCACTACATTGCTCATAAGCACTATAACAGTTCATGAGTTCATTGCCAAAGTGTTTGTATTATCTGAATTATGTTCATCATCATGACCATTCATCTTGAACAATGCGTTACCAGTCTGGTCTCGCACAGCAGGCATTTACTGGCAGAAGGAGGAAGTGACTCATGTTGCTATCAATGTGAACAATAATACGGATGTTGTGTTCTCACACCCAACCAGAACGTCTTATAAAACTGTTACCTCCTACTCCATTGTGCAATAGCCAGAGAAAAACAAAATGAGGTCATGCAATAAAGTACTGACCCCATCAGGTCCAGATCTGACAGTCTCTGGACACAAAGCCTGAAAAGTCTAAATTATATAAACCTGCTCTGAAAGAAGGGGAAATAGTTTCCTGATGATGGTGCTACAAGAAAGGTCAGGTTATCACTATAGACATTAGGATTCATCCTGGGGGCCCCATGAATATCCTCTGCAAATTCTATGGAAATCTTGCAATTACAGCTTTGGAAAGGTCATCAAAACCATTCGGAATCCTCTGCGGACCATTAATATCTGACAACTTAATGTAAATGTGGCCAGTACTTGTTGAGATATCTTTACTCTGCATCTCCATATACCAGTGGGCAGAAACTGGAAGAATGAGTGTGAAATCAGCATGTAAGTCCTCAATAAATGGTTTAATGGTGCACTTAATTAAGAAGTATCCTCCATGCTGGCTCATTAACCCTTTGGGCATCAGGATGGCAGATTGCATTTGGTTTGAGTGCTGTGTCAACAACAGTCATCAATCCTCCTCCTTGGCATCCTTGAGTAAACAAAACCTGAATCCCTAGTAGCTCCGAAATCCATGCCCTGTTGTTAACCCTGTGCCGGGACATCCCTGTAAGGCAAGGCAAGGCAAGGCAAGGCAAGGCAAGGCAAGGCAAGGCAAGGCAAGGCAAGGCAAGGCAAGGCAAGGCAAGGCAAGGCAAGGCAAGGCAAGGCAAGGCAAGGCAAGTTTATTTGTATAGCACATTTCAACAACAAGGTAATTCAAAGTGCTTGTAGAGGAGGGCAAGAAAATTGAGTCTCCCTGAGAGGATCAATGTAGTTTCACTGGTGACTTTACAATCCATAAGGTAATATTCTGCTGTGATGGAAGTCACTTATATGAAGACAGTTTCCACCAGCAAAGGAAAGAAAAAAGTTGATGAAAAGGCAACATAAAAATAAAAATAACCTCGGTAAATCAAAATAATCTGATGACAAGTCAATACCATGACATAATATACACTTTTGAATCACTATTTCATAACATTCGACTAAAAATGATGAGGTACCAAGTCAAATGTATGAGATAAGCTAAAGCTATTAAACTCTGCAATTTTGACTTACTATCTCATAGTTTTGGAGTACAAATGATGGTTTGGATATCAAGTCACAATTAGGAGATTAAAAGTCAAAATCATGAAAAGTTTGACTCACTATTTCACAACTCTGAGTAAATATTATGAGATAACTCAAAACTATGATATAAAAAGTCAAAATTGATTCAAATTTGTACTCACTATTTCATAGTTTTACTTTAAATGATGGAATACTAAAATGAAAATCTGACATGGTCGACATTTTGTATTACCATCCCATAATGCCAATTTATTAAGTCTAATTGGTTTGACTTAATGCTTAAGTTTTCATCGATATTCTTCCTCTACCTTGCGAAAAATGTTCTTCCATCGTTTTCTCTACATCCAGCTGTAGGACAATCCTTGATTTGTCTCAGCACACATCCAAATTCCACAGTACAGAACAAACCCTCTGGACAAGACACCAGACGTGTTATTCCGATGAGAGCAGATTGCGAAACGTTCACGAGTTTTCCGTACGTAACGTCGGCAGGGTGGGACGATGACGTTGGACACGGCCCCGTATAAATACCGGCTTCCGCATGACGTAGATAAGCAGTCAGCATTCTTTCTTTGCGGTAGCCAGTTGCTATCACCGTCGTGGGTTCTACTAAATACTACCGAAACGTATTGGCGTAAACGCGACTTGTTGAGCTCATTTTCCTAATCTATCTTTTTTTCTCTCTTGGTCGACAAGACAGCCATTACACTGACGTTCCCTTTGTAAAGGTAAGATACCTCGATGTCTCCCCCGGCTAACGGTCAGCTAACTCAGCTAACGTTAGCCGACCGGTCGGGTTAGGAAGTTCGTCTTCGTTACGATGATCTTATATTCGATGCGGTGAAATACCAATGTGGGTTATTAAATTTAGCTCTAGCTGACCTCGTTTGACATTAAGACGATGGAATTGAGTGATTTCACGTTCTGGAAAAATTTGTGTTTTTCGAAGAGTTTCGCCTAACGTTAGCTTATTAGCCGTTAGCGTACCGGCGGCCTGCTGAACAAAACCTCCAAAGATGTCGGTGTGTGTGGACATCCGGTGTCTGAACAAAGACATCGTAAAAACAGCTGATGGGATTCTCTGTTTGGTCTATTTTTACGTCGTTTTACATCTAAATACATGACGATGTCTGTGTATAATAGGAACTACGTACTAATTGCATAAGTTGTAACGCCCTGTTTTGGCTTTTTTGTAAATGTTGTAAGTATGGGATAAGAGGATGAGCCACGTAATGTTGGCAGCTTACTGATAACTCACTGATACTGGTTTTGCCATTTTATTTAACAATTTGGTTAAATTGACCAGATTAAAAATTAACCTAACGTTAATTGACATAAATAATTCCAACGAGGCACGTGCTATCCTAGTTTCCCCTCTTCCTGTAGCGGTGCCATCGGTCATTACGGGTTAGGTTGCATAAGGTAAACTCGGGCAATTTAGGTTATATAAATTAAACCTGGGTAATTTGGTTATATAAATTAAACCTGGGTGATTTAGGTCATAAGGTAAACCTGGGTAATTTTGGTCATGGTGGATTATGGTTAGGAGGCGCAGAAAACTACGCCAACGTAGTGTTCTAGCATAATTTAGCTACACTGTTGCTAAATTAAGATGGTAACGTTACAGCTCCAGTTTCACATTTACTTATACGGACGAAGATGAGCCTGAAATCCACTAAACTCTTAATAAAAACGACGCATATCATTAACGCGTGACTTTAATGTGCTTGGTGACCCTCAAACGTGTGTGTTTTGCGTTTTACTCCCGTTAGCTTTGAGCTAATGTATTCCGTTGTATCCGTCTCTACTTCCAGGTCGCTCTTTCCTTTCCTTCCCCGGAACATTATTCTTTTCAGATATTCTTTGTCAAGCCGCCAAAGTGGAGAGTGTCGTTGCATCAGGGGGTCCTTCTCGTTTCAGGTATTTAACATTACCCCATTACACGGCCTATTTATACTGCTGAACCCCAAAACAGCTTAAATAAAGGATTAGGCTCACATCTTATGTTAAGTTAAAACCTTTTCCTTTTGTTTTTGTTATCGCAGTGTAGGGGGAGGAGGTGGGGGTGCACCTCAGCACTATCCCAAGACTGTCGGCAACAGGTGATTTTCCAAAGTTTCCTTTCTCATGGAACACCTAGTCATTGATCTTTATTACATATAAAATCCATATCTATCTCCTACAGGCTGGAATTACACTCTATCATATTTATTGTACACGTATGGGGAATAGGGATGTCTCTAAGTGCCTTCTTTAGCCACTGCATATATTAGTATGTGGCTCTACACCACTCATGGTTTCCAGTTATGAGGATAACTTGCATATTCTACAAGTTTACTTTGACAGTCTACCACTCAATGATTTGGTATTGTCAATATTTTATTTTTTTTATTTTGTTCTATTGACTTATAGGGAAACTTTGCATATATTTCAACTGGCTTTGTATTGTTGCAGTATGAACAATTTTTACCATCCCTCCGTGTCACCGGCACAGCCCATGCGCTCCCACCAACAAAAGTTGATGTGTACTGCAAAATGATGCATTTTGTGACATGAGCTTGGGTAACGCAGCCAAACGTCATTAATGTGCACGTACCACACACTGAAACGATGCAAAGCCGGTTGAAAATGGGCAGCATAGTATTTAAACATAAACCATAGAGTAGTTTATCTGTATCTTGAATCACATTTCAGTGGCATTGCTTTCAGACCTTGGTGTCAGCCACACTGTATCGTGGCTAGATACCTGTGGTAAAAGGTCTAGTTTGTCTGGGTTCTGTATTGACTTTGTTTTGTGTCCGTTGCAGCGGGTTCCTGGGGAAAGCCCCAGGTTCTGGCGTTCAGAGATGGTTACCTTCTCGAAGCACTAGACGAGATGCCAACTCCTCCCACGAGAAAGGGCAAAATGATGCAATCTTTAGGAAAGTGAGAGGGTAAGTTTCTGATTTAACTCTACATTTACTCCAGGTACAAATATTGTATTCTTGGAGTATTTCAGTTGTAAGCTTGGACCTTAATACCTCTTGTGAAGTCTTTTCAACTCATGTCTATCTTTTTTAGCATACTTAATAAGCTGACCCCAGAGAAGTTTGACAAACTATGCCTGGAGCTCCTCAATGTGGGTGTGGAGTCAAAACATGTCTTAAAAGGAACCATCTTGTTGGTGGGTATTATTTTAGTTGTACTTGTGTATTGTTCCTATAACGCATTAAAATGTTCACCTAACCTGTAATAAGTACTTTGAGAGGCAGTGTGTCACGTTGTTCGAGTCATAATTCTGAAATAAACAATATTTTAAAAGTTTAATGGGACTTTCCAATGCTCACTTGAGTTTATACATTGGTGTAGCAATTTTGTAGTTTATACATTTGTAACCCAGATTTGGTATTGAATTGACTATGCGACTGCAGCCGTGGTCTGCTACAGCATCTTTATATAAGTAATGTTGTTTTGGATTGTGTTTCAGCTGGTTAATTTCATATTTTAATTTCAGATTGTTGACAAAGCCCTTGAAGAGCCAAAGTACAGCCAGTTATACGCTCAACTATGTCTACGCTTGGCAGAGGATGCACCAAACTTTGAAGACCCAACTGAAAATCAAGCAACAAATAAGCAGAATACTGTAAGTTTTTGTAACGATGGGATTTTCCCAGGAATATAGTTAGCTGCTTTAGTACTCTATGGCGCGGTCTGGATTTTGAACAATTTCTGGTTTACAGACCTTCAGAAGGCTTCTGATTTCCAAGCTTCAAGATGAATTTGAGAACCGCACCAGAAATGTTGAACGTAAGTGATGGTAACAATTGATACACATGGCCGGTTACTAAATATGCAGGTCTTTCTTGAATTGTTCCTTGTATTCAACTGTCGTACCTCCCCCACCCTGTAGACTTTGACAAACATGACGATCCACTCACTTCGGAAGAGGAGGAGCAGCGTGGCATTGCAAAGCTCAAGATGCTGGGCAACATCAAATTCATCAGTGAACTTGGCAAACTCAACCTTATCCATGAATCTATCCTCCATAAGTGCATCAAAACAGTAAGTTCTGTTGCGTTACTTTTAAATGGTTTGGTGTAATCTCAAACCTTATTTGTCATAACTTGTATAATCCAAAACTGATGTGACTTCGAACCACCAAGATGGTGAAGAAATGAGTTCTTTGTATTGAGTGTTCTTTCTTTTAAAGCTTTTGGAGAAGAAGAAAAGAGTCCAACTTAAGGACATGGGTGAAGATTTGGAATGCCTCTGTCAGATAATGAGAACAGTGGGACCTAAACTTGATCATGAGAAGGCTAGGGTGAGTATCTAAAATAACAAACATATAGTCTTGTCTTAAAATGTCAGATTCCTTATATAACAAATCCCTTCTCCTTTCAGTCCTTGATGGATCAGTACTTTAGCCGCATGCAATGCTTAACAAACAGCAAGGAACTGCCGGCTAGGATTCGTTTCCTGCTTCAGAATACCGTGGAGCAGCGAGCAAACCACTGGGCTGCTCGCAAAGCGTATAGTGACAATGGACCAAAGACGATCAACCAAGTTCGTCAGGATGCAGTAAAGGTTAGCTATAAACTGTCTCCGTTTATCGTGGACAATGGGATTACCGATCTAGTACTCATAGTTTCCCACCATCCTCAGATTGTGACTGGATTCCATCTGTGCTTTGCAGGATTTAGGTTGTTTCTTTCCACCTTCAAACGATGGCATGCGGAACGAATTCTTCATGGAAAACTCCTCCTTTCTGCCAACTAGGATAAAGTTTGACAGAGAAACTCTTGGTGGGCTGGCTGATATGTTTGGCCAAATGCCTGGTATGTCGCAGCTTTTGTTCCCTCGGGAGATAAGAGCGTTGGTCCGTCAATAAGTCTTGATGCTTTTTGGACATGTTTTAATGTTTGCTGTCATGTTTTGTGTAGGAAGTGGCATTGGTACAGGTCCAGGAGTCATTCAGGACCACTACTCCCCTACCATGGGACGTCATCGCACAAACCCGCTCTACAACGGCCACATTGGAAACGGCAACGGTTCACACCAGCCTCAATTTGAAGGGGGAAGCAAACCGTATATAAAACCAAACCAGGTACATGCATCGACACTGCAATTTTTCAGTACTTTATATTCGAGTATTTGGGGAGGGAGTCATCATACCACACTGTGAAATCTCTTTTTAAAGGGTCAGGGTTCACCAGTTTTCAACCACAAACCGACTCACGCTGTGCAGATTCAGTCTAAGGATATGGCTCCACGATTCGTCAAGAAGGGGAAGGTCAATGCTGATGAGGTACATTGATAAACTGAGATTATGTTTGATTTGTTTTGAAGTTCAAGTGGCACCCAGTAGTCGGGGTGCCATTTATATGGATCCTAATGTGTCGGCTGGATTGATTTACTGTGATATTGTGACGCTCGTTGTCTTCACCCCTCTAGATAAGTCTGAGGCCAGCGCAGTCCTTCATCTTAAGTAAAAAACAAATCCCTAAACTGCAGCCACAGATGACCATGATTCCTTCAAGTGCCCAAGGTTCCATACTCGGACAGGTAACATTTCAAATCTCATGTGTTGAACAGAGATGGTAATCACAGGTTCCAGAGAACATGCATTCATTTGGATTCATTTGTTTAGTCTCCACAGCTTGGCCTGAAAATCAATCCTCCTCCAATTCAGGAAAAACCTGCAAAGTCTACCAAAAAGGCTCCTCCTACAAAGGAAGAGTTGCGCAAAATGACCGTAAGTTAAACTCTCTGTGCTTTATTCATGCAAAATATACTGTCTGGCATAATGTATCTCAGTCCTTTGGGGTGGAACATATGGCAAATATGTTAAATAAAAAATTTTATCTGGCAGGAACATTTTTGTTAGTTTTAAAGAATATTTTGCAAATTACAGAAAAGTACAACCAAACTGATTTTTCCATTAAAAAAAGAAATAGCCCTGCAAGGTAACCAAACAACACGTTAGTGTGTTTGTAGCTGGTACTGACGACTTAGTCTTCGCTTCGCCTGTCTCCTCCGATACTAACGCACTCTCTGTAATGGCAGACGAGAGTCATTTAAATCCATCACAATCGAATAGTCCTATCTCACAACCCTACCGTCCTTTCCTTTTCAGGAGACGCTGGTGGCAGATTACCTGAACAACAAGAACATCGATGAGGCAGTGAATGCTGTGAGGGAGATGAAGGCTCCAAAGCACTTTTTGTCTGAGATGCTGAACATGATCGTAGTCTATTCACTTGATCGTTCAGATGAAGATAAGGAGCATGCCAGCACCCTGGTCCTTGCTCTCTGCACAGAGAGTCTTGCTACGGGTGAAAATCTAATGCAGGTTAGTAGTCAGGATATATGAAACTCGTGTTTTTACTCTCTGAATATCAGTTACTCGGCTCTAACTACTTTTATTTTATAGGCCTTTTTGAGTGTTCTGGACCAGTGTCCTAAGATCGAGGAAGAAGTACCACTGGTAAAGTCCTACCTGGCTCAGTTTGCTGCACGCGCCATCATCACTGACCTAGTCAGCATCGCAGATCTGGCCCACCCGCTGGAGAATGGTGCGCATTTCCCACTATTCTTGCTCTGCCTGCAGCAGATGGTCAAACTGAAGGACCGTGAGTGGCTGGCTGACATGTTTCAGCTGAGCAAGGTCAACATGCAGAAGATGCTACCTGGTATGTCCAAACTTAGTTAGTCTCTCAATGATTCAGTATAAAGGAAACCGATGTTCGTTTAATTTTTAAGTCTCTTGCTATTAGTGATGTATTTTTTTATTTTTTTTTATGCTTCCATAGAAATTGACCAAAACAAGGACCGAATGCTTGAGATTCTGGATGGTAAAGGCCTCAGCTTTTTGTTTCCACTGATGAAACTGGAGAAAGAGCTGCTGAAGCAGATCAAAGTAGATCCCTCCCCACAGTCTATCTACAAGTGGATCAAAGACAACATCTCTCCTAAACTCCACACCGACAAAGGCTTTGTCAACATCCTCATGACCAGGTACAGCAGTGCACAATGCCCAACTCTGCTGCTCAAACTACCGGTTTGATCAGCCATTGATTTGATTGTTAAGTTGCTCTTAAAGTTAACCATCTATTTGTCTCGTCTGCCAGCTTCTTGCAGTACATTGCATATGAGATCAACCCTGACGATGACGAAGAGCAGCTTTCAGCACCCAGTAAGGAGCAGCAGGATGAGGAGAAACAGCAGCTGCTGGCTTTCAAGCCAGTGATGCAGAAGTTCCTACACGATCACATTGAGCTGCAAGTCGGTGCGCTGTATGCCCTGCAGGTTCACTGCAATACAAAGTGTTTCCCCAAAGGTATTTACACTTCAGTTTACAAACTCTGCAGCAAAGTTCAATAAGTCTGACTTGGGCGTGACTCTTAATGATTCCTCTCCTCTGCCAGGTATGTTGCTGCGCTACTTTGTTAACTTTTATGACATGGAAATAATCGAAGAAGAAGCCTTCCTTTCATGGAAAGAAGATGTCACCCAAGAATACCCAGGGAAAGGAAAAGCATTATTTCAGGTATGTACTTTGCTGTCGAGTTACAGATGATCAGAAACTTGACTATTATGTTGACTTACACAGGAAAATGATTAACCAGGTTCCATGTAAATGTCCCAATAAGGCTCACACCTAGGGTAATGCTGTGTCTAATGGAGCTACTGTGTTTATTGTGCAGGTGAACCAGTGGCTGACCTGGCTGGAGACTGCTGAAGAAGAAGAGTCTGAGGATGAAGATTACTGAGGAACAGGCCAAAGCCATGTGTTATCAGGATGCAATGAATACTTTTTTTACTTGTCTCCATTCGCCCTTCCCAGTCTCGACCCGAACTCCTTCCCCGCTCCTTGTTAATGAATATTTTCCAACCACTGTTACAATTCATTCCACTATGAAATGTTTTGCCAGATCAAGCCAGCATCGCCACCATTATATTCATATTGTATTTATGCTTTCCTTTCCTCTTGTCTAAGTTGATGCCGAGGTTTTATAAATTTCAATCTTGGATTATGTTTTCTTTTCTTTAACAGTAGGCAGTATTTTCCAGGAAACTACCAGCACCAACACCTGACCCATTGTATCACCTTTCACATCTGGTAGGCGTCACCAAGTGCTGCCATAACTATTTACTTAAAAACTGTTTACAAAAAGAGAATCTCTAACATAGTGCAAAGAGACGACTCATTGGTGTATCTGCATTTGTTGAATCAGTTTTTAGATGACCGTTGCTTAACATCATGAGTCGTTGCAATAGTACGATACAATTTCCTTGATTGGTAGAAACCATCCTGAGTTGCGGTTTTGGGCTGCCATAATATAATGGTTGTGTGTGTGTGCTTGAAAGCGAACCCTTTTTTTTTTTTTTTTTTTTTTTTCCCTACAAATTCATAACAGACTAGATTTGGACAACGGGCTTTTTTGAGTTGCACAGTGTGATTTCAGTTACCCACATTTAGTTAAAATGAATCAAGAGCTTTTTCTGTACAAATCTTTTGTGCTGTTAGGAATGAGTCTGTGTGGCCTTTTAATTTATCAATTCATATGGATATACCTCTTATGTATCTCGGACTATACTTGAATGTCTCGGTTTTATCATTGAGACAGCCAAAGCTTAGTTTCCTGTGCAACAGTTGTTCACCACCATGTGTGGAAATTTTACGTCTGTTTGCCATATTTGTCGAGTTTTTAAATGGTCTTTTTAATCTTCATGAAATTACAAAGAATGTCCTGTAGGTGCACACTTTTTCCTTCTCTTGTGGTGTCACGGTAAGTGAAAGAAGTTCAGTGTACAACTACAGATCAACCTTGAATAAAGTTTAACAGTTCATGTCATTGTCCTGAAGACTTATTTTCCCCTTCTCTCTAACTTGAGGTTACATTTTGTGTGCTAAGATGTTTAATTTCAACCATTTGGAACAAATGATTAGTTACCCTGGTTCAAATCTGCTGTTGGGACATCGCTCAATATTGGCGTGTTCATTAGGCCTCCTACCAGTCAAACACACTAGGGTTGATGGTCAGTTAGCCTGAATAGAATAAGTGGTTGGATTACACATCACATTTTAGCAATTCATCACACTGACCACAGCCAGTGTACTTCCAGTCCCAAGTGCAGTTGCTCCAAAGAGCCCTGAAGTAATGAGTTGCATATTAATTGCAAATAGAAGATGGGCCACAACTAACCGCCACTGTTACTGCAAAGCTAATAAGCCATATAGTAACTGGGTTCAATGAGAACTATTCGCATTTAAAATAGTTCCCCTGGGGGAGACTGGGTTTTGGTGCTTTTTCACCTCTTGAGATTGTCACTGCATAACTGGTTCAGTGATTAACAACTCATTTTAAAGTTGTTTGGAGGAAGACTTTTCAGTTGTCGCCAAAACCTTGACTGGTTGCATTAACACATTTTACGGAATTTCAACTCCAGCTTACCAGTACTCAGTTTTTTGCTATCAAAGTACTGATTCATTAGTGGAATGTCACTTTCTATTTGGTCTGATACAGAAAAACAATTCATAACTGTTTTCATTTTTTATTTGACAGTGTTGAAGCATCTTCCCATTTAGGGTCAGTGTCTCATCTGACCAGCTTTGATAGAAAATAGATGTTTGAACCTTTAGCTTACTTCAAACCATTTCATCTGTCTTTAACAAAAAACAATCTTAAAAGACATTTCCAGTAATGCACAAGAATACTGGGCCAACAAAAAAAAACATTTAGGCTAATTCCCAGATATCGCACAGACAGAAATCCCTGCTTTAATACAAAATAAAAAATGCAGATGTAGAGTGTTTTCTCAGCATTACATGGGAATAGTCTGAGGAAGAATTAATCGCTATCGTTGTTGGAAGCTCCTTGTTCAGAGCCGTTGTCAGAGCGGCGCGGGGAGCCCACGTCTGATCCCGCTTCAGATCCCCTATCTGATCCCCGGTCCGATGCTGCGGCGGGCGAACCAGGCCGGGACTCGTCATCTGATCCGGACCGACTCCTCTTGCTCTCGTTGTCCGACTGCTCCGAGTCAGACTGCCGCTGCACCCTCTTCACTGGACGGTCGCTGCCAGAGTCATCGTTGTCTGAGCCTGCAGAGCGCCGAGGGCTGCCCGCCTCACTGTCGGACGCAATCCGCTTCCTGTGGCCGCCCTCATCAGATCCTGAACCGCTGTCTCTTTGTTGTCTGTATGGGAGACAGTGCACTCGTCAATTTTCTGATGTAATAAGTGTCAAGCCTCATTTAAACTTCAATGCTCTTACTTGTCTTCGGCTATTTTCAGGCCATCCTCATCTGAAGAGGACTCAGAAGAGGAGATGATAGCCTTAGACTTGATCTTTCCTTTGAAAGACGGTGGCAGACGCTCAGCCTGTGACTAAAAGTGATGAAAAGATGTCACCATTTATAGAAAACCAGGCCAAAAAGAATTTCAATAACAAAAGAACAGGACAAAGAAAACTCAAAAGGACCTTATCAATCCTCCTGCGTTCTTTAGGTCTACGCTGCTTCTTGGGTCGTGATCCTCCTTCCTCGCCATCACTGGCAGGTCTGTAATGCAAGACAAAATTGGCTCCGAGTATCTTATGTGCCTCGTTCAGCCCTCCGAATGAATAAATAAACGTCGGTAACAGACTCACTTCCTCCTCTTCCTGCGGGACTTATCTCCGTCCACACCCTCATCCTGTTCGCTGCCACTGCCGCCCTTTCTCTTCTTCCTCCTCTTCATTGGCAGGTCCTCAGCAGAGTCGTCGTTGACAAACTCATCCATGTCTCCTTTCTTACGCTTAAAGATTACAAAAGAAGTGTGTTATCTACACTGCATTCTGTGCAAGTTGGTCTGCTGATGCGTTTGTTATCAGACACTCACGCGTCCACCGCTCTTCCTCTTTTCTTTGGACATTTCCTTCGACCCCTCTGCGAAGCTGAGCAGGCCCTTGGTCTTCTCCACGTACAAAGCTCTCTGCTCCAGGAGCTTCTTCTGTTCCTCCACCACTTTGTTCCGCTTATCCGTCTAACAAGGTTTGAGGGTGACAAGCCAACCGATTAATAAGAAGTGTAGCTCAAAACGTAGACAGCTAGTCATGATCAGTAACTACCAAACAGCTTCCATTAGTACCTGTTCTTTCTTCATCTGTTGACGCAGCATGTCCCTCTCCTGCTCTTGTTTGGCCCGAAGCTCCTTCTCCTCCTCGTCCTGCTTTCTGGCTCTCGCCACGTGGTACTGAGCCTGACTCAACAGGTCAGAGCACTGCCTGCAACCCCACAACACGTCCACCAAAGTATTAGGTTTGAAAACTGTCTCTGAAGCTTAAACTGCATTTGAGGTAAAAAAAAAATAATTAGCTGTGATGAAAATCATAGATTCAGACTGACCTGGCCTCAGAAGCGGCCAGAGCGAGGTCAAACCTCATCTTGTCTCCAGCCTTGCAGAGGTAGCTGAAATACCTGTGGGAGGCGATACAATTGCAGGATTAGGGCAGCCGGAGGGTCAGACTGGGAGGAGGAAGTAGAAATCAAGCTTCGTACCTGTGAGCCAGTTCAAGCTCCTTGACAGCACTGAGCACAGCCTTCAAGTTGCTTTTCTCATCTTTCAGCACAAGAGTGGCCAGTCTCTGAAGCACCAGGGCCACGTTGAACATGAGCACCGTGTCGCTGGGCGCCACGTGACGGGCCTTGTCCGAAACACATCAGAAAGACAAAGCTAGACTCCCCTCATATTGTAGCAGAAGATAAAAGGCCTGTCATTGTTTTCCCTTCGCATTACCTTCAGCAGCATCTGCTTGCACTCTTGGAGTTTGCCACATTTGAAGAGCGCCCTTGCGAGGTACAGCAGCACCTCAGTGTTCTGGTATTTGTAAAATTTCTTCAGGCAGTTCTCGTACTGTAGAGCAGAATACAATACTCAACTGTCGGGACAAAAGACGATCATGTTTTAGAAGTCATCACAAGTGAGGCCTTTACCATCTGCACAGCGCTGATGTACTGCTTCTGTTCGACGTAGATGTGAGCCAGATTGAGCCAGACGTCACTGATGTCTGCTGTGGCCTCCCTCACCTGCGCAAACACGTCACGAGCCTCTCTGAAGAAGCCCTTATGGGCCAGGACGGCACCTGGACACGAGGCATTTATGTGAAGTACTTCATACGTAAAAAGTCGAACTAATAAAAAGTCAAATAAGTAAAAGTCGACGGACCGATGCCATTGGCAGCGTAGAGGTTCTTGGAGTCATTTCGCAGGACTTGTTTGTATATCGCCAGGGCTCGGTCCTGGTGTCTCTTTTCCTGTCAAGACAAAAAAAACAAAAAAACATTTGAGGACCTATTATTTCCCTTCACTTCTTCAACTTCAGAGAAAACAAGTACAAGAGCTCCATCACACAATGAGTGAGGCGATGACTGAACGGCACCTTTTCCCGGTCTCTTGTGGGCTGGTGCAGAGTCTGCAGCCACACGTTACCCAGAGCCAGCATGGAGTACGTGTCGTTTTGTGTGGACGGCTGCTTCAGAATACGCTCAAACTTCTTTTGACCCGGTCCCCATTCCTGTTTGGCCAAGTGAAGGTTCCCTATGAGGGACCAGGCATCCGGGTGGTCCTGCACCAAGAAGAACAAACATCAGATGATGTTGAAGAGAGGTCGACAGCATCTGATTTTTATTGGATTCAGATGTTTTTGTAGTCGCACTACAGGTGACAAAGTACCTGATTAATCTGCAGGGCCTCTTTGAACCAATCGGAGGCTTCGTAGAAATTTCCTTTGTCGCGAGCCATCGCTCCGAGACGCAGATAACCTGTTGACCAAAAATGCAAGAGAGTCTTCACAGAGTACAAACATTTTTCTTCTTCGCACTGTCTTTTTTTTATGAATTGTATAATGTTGAATGCTTACAGTCCACATAGTTGGGATGCTCTCTCAGGATGTTTTTGTAGAGTTTCTCAGCTTCGTGGAATTCACACATCGCCTCGTACAGGCGGGCCAGATTGTAGGATGTGGTGACAGAAATGGCGTTGTAGTAATGCTCGTCGTGCTCTCCTTCAGCTTTGGCCCGCTCCAGAGACGCAAGAAAGTATTTCTGTAGGAGAGAATACACGACCCATTGTTGATGTACAGTGTTCTGCCCACTGCATGATTGTGTATACAAAATGACTTCAAATACCGCCAATGAAAGAGACATGTCAATGGACTGTATATCCAATGACTTCCCAGGTGACTGCAGCTATTTCAGGGTGGTACGTTTATACAAGCTGTACTGTATATTGACAGCTACCTTGGCCTCTCCAAGGTTGCCCAGTCTGAAGTGAAGAGCCCCGAGGTTGTTGAGGATCTCGGGGGGAACGTCAGCCTGCACCTTCTCCTGCAGGATGCGGGTGGCTGTGCCGTATGCAGACAGCGCCCCTTGAATGTCAGTCTGCTCCAGAATCTGAGCCAGCTCGATCCACGCCTCCACATCATCTGGGTACTGCTCCGTTACCTTCTTCAAATGGCCCTAGGGAACAAAGACAGTGACGTGTTAAGACACTAGCGTAGACAAGATTAGTAAACGTCTCAATAAGCCATAGGATTTCAATCATCTGCACACGACACGTACTTTGGCGATGTCTCTCTTTTCCTGATCGTCGGATGTAGCATAGAGCGACCCCAGAATTTTCATCGTTTCGTAGTTGTTGGGGTAGGCCTTTAAAACCTTTTCGAAGCACTGTGCCGCATTCTCTCTGTCCCTGCGATAGACATACATCTGCCCCAGGCCGAAGAAGGGCAACACAAAGGTGGACGAGGCAAACTGAGTGGCCTGGTAGTAATACTGAAAGGCCTGGTCGTAGTCCTCCTGAGGAGAAAGAGAGATATCAGAGATGTACATTGGTAACTAAATGAATATAGTAACTTGCCTCAGGATCGGTTCGGATCTTACCTGCACGTGAAATGAGCGAGCTAACTGGTAGCAGCTCTCAGCCTGCATGGCCTCAACCTCTGTGTTGTGGAAAGCGTGGAGGGCCAGATGCTGCACTTTACTGTAATCCTGATTAAAAAAACAGACACACACAGATGTGATTAACAGTTACATGACAGACACTTGTTGAGTAGTAGTTAGTAGTATTTCAATGGTAAACTAGACGAGTCACTACCTTTTTAAAGAAAAAGTGGTTGGCCAGGTGGTTGAGCACCATGGGGTTGCTGGGGTCGATGGTGTAGGCCCGCGACAGGAGCTGCACTCCGTTCTTGATGGAATCGGCCTCCTTGCTGTTGAGCTCTAAAACCGCCAAACCAACAAGCGCTCCCACACATTTGGCATTCAGCTCCAGTGCTCGGCCAAACGCCAAACGAGCCTTCTCCAGTTTGATGAGCTTGACAAAACAGTGGCCCATCCCCAGCCTCACCTCAGCTGGAAAGAGACACAAGATGAGGAATCATCTGCAACGCGTGTCTTACAGGGTTCTGTTTTGAGGAGGATACAGGTGACGTGTTTACCTGGGCAGCCGGGGTTTGTACGGAGAGCCTTTTTGTAGTATGCCAGTGCTCCTCTGTAATCCTTTTTATTGAAGGAGATGCAAGCCTTACCTGTTGAACAACAACCACGTGATTATTAGTAGTAGTAGTAAATCAATCACAGAGGTCAAGATTGGTGTTTTATTGTTAATAATGATCTTGCCAAGCAAAGCAGGGATGTTGTTGGTGGACTGATTGAGGACAAAGTGGAACTGAGCATCAGCCTGGTCCATCTTGTCTCCTTCCAGCAGGCAGAAACAGGCTCGTCCCAACAAATGGTTCTGAGTGAGCCAAGAGCATGTTGTATTCACTTGCAGAATTAGTGGAGAAATAGCGGTTTTCACTCATCATCAATTCTTTATTCTTACCTGATCATACATGATGATCTTGTCTGCCATTGTATAGAGCAGCGTGGCCTGCGTGATGAGCTCTTTCTTGGCATCTTTGTTTTTCTCTTTCCGTGCTTGCTGGACATAGTAAGCTGCCAATGTGTCTAGACAGGTCATCTGGTCTTTCTCGTGGTCTCTGTAGTCGAGGTTTCCATCAATACGGGCCGCTTCTAACAGCTTGACAAAATCCTCGGTTTTGCCTTGCTTGTAGTACTCCAACTGAAAAACGACGGAGTGCACACGGTTACAACTGATGGGATGAAGTGAACTTTTACATCTGGATTATGTTCAAGTCGAGGTAATGATAACAAAAAAAAAAAATGCAACCACCGACTCACCGCCAAAGCGATCCATATGTGCAGCTGTGTGTGCTCCTGCTTCAGGATACTGATGACCTCGTCTCCCTCCGGCAGCTGGTCGAAGTCAAGCTCGATAACCTGCAGCAAGTATTCATCAAGTCATCGAGGCTGACACAACTCTTAATCCATGCATCATTTGAGACATGAATGACAATGAAATGATGCACACGGTGAGAGGATATCAAGAGTTTTAACAATGTAGTTATACTGTGGTAGCTATCAATGCAATATATCTGGGTACATTAGGCTGCTGAGGGTGATCGGTGCTTTATGTACTTTTGCATCAACAACTTAATTCACTGGATTAGCCACAACTGTCTCTGTTTTTTAATATCCATTGATGTATATACACATGTAGACTTTGTACTGTGATGAATATATCCCTGCTGTGAATGATGCTGCTGCAGTTAAATAGCCATATGATAACATGTGTAAACTAATTTAAAGTTCTTAGATTGCAGATACTGTAACCGTTGGATTGTAGATTGCTTCATTGATAGAAAGCATCACAGTAACCCAGCTGCTAACTTGCATCAGAAGCCGCTCTCATATTCCTGCAGACAGTAACGTGAGTAACGTTTGATAGCTAAACGTTACTTCTGTACTCGCTACTCCAAACATAACTGACGTTTACGTTCCGGGTCGACTTGCAAATACCTAAACATCTCAGGCTGACATGACTCTACATGAAACACTCCGCTGTGGTGTAAAGAAAAACCATAGCTGATGCTCGATATCGTTAGCATTAACGGCTAGTAGCACAGCGAGGAAACGTAACGTTAAAGGTAAGTCAAGCAAACACAATCAAATGCACATATCAGACGAGTTTTACCTCATCCGTGTCCCGTAAAGGGATCTCGATAGAGCCCCGAGACATCTTGACTGAGGAAAGGTCCACTTTGAGCTTGATGTGTTGAAGAATAATACGAGATGTCCACCCGTTGTCTGTTTGTAGCTACTTCATGCTTCCTACAGGAAACAAACATACAGCCAGTGCAACGGAAACTGTGTCCGGGCAGGTTGATGGAAATCCAGAAATTGTTCCTCCTGGAGGTGAACACACGTGTTTCTTTGATGGAAACGCGGTTAAAACAGTAGTGGTAGTACTAAAAATCACAATAATTGCATTCAATTCATTCTGCATCTTCAGGAATAATTTTAGTTGGTTTTCAGTTAGCCTGATGGGATGCGGTAACAATTTGCTGGCTAATTAAATTGAACATGTGCCTCAGCTGCAAGTTCGACAATATTGAAAGAACCATCAGTTTCAGTGGCAATAAGAGTATTTACAATGTTAAACAGGTGAATTTAAATTCACTGTCGCTGACGTCAGCAGGAGTGAGGTGAGGTGGGGGTAGAGAGGGGACTGTGGGGATGTCAGCTGGTTTTGATGTGAAGCAGCGAGAACAAGCATTTGGGCATCTTGAAGACTTCTTATGCAAACATCACAGAGAGTCAGAGTAAGACTAGAAAAACAATTATGAAAATGAAGCTCCTGATTTAACGTTATACAATCTTGTTTTTCTTTTCAGAGGAGATTTCCCGGACTGAGAGGTAAGAATCTATCTTTATTTTCTCTTTTTAACATAATATTTGATGGTTAACAACAGTGTCTTATAATCTCATTATAGACATGATTTAATGAAACCCTATCATCTCTGTATATTTAGCACATACATTGATTTAACATAAAAAAAGCAAATTAAGGCAGCATTTGTCTGCCTCATTGTAGGACGACAGTAAGATAATGTGTAAGATGTACCGGTAGCCCACTGACTTAGATCGCACTGCATACATGTAAGCGTTTGAAACAGTGAGATCTGAAGAGGAGTTATTACAAGCAAAGAAAACTTCACTTCAGATCTTAGATATGAATTGTTTTAATATGTGACTCAATTTTGTAGTATTTGCCCCCTAGACATAATAAATGGGAGGAAAAGATCTGTAAAGTATTTGACGTTAATTGAAAAATCAGGTCATGTAGGAAGGAGACAGTCCATCAGCACATTTGCTCTCCAGGGTTCCAGGACAAACAAACACAATGTCTGACGGCAATGATGGTAAGTGTTGCAGTTACTTTGTTATTTTATCAAAGTATCAAAAGTAAGTTGTCTTTTCTTGCATGTGTACTTCCTGTACATTAATGTGCTCTAACTTTTGCCCATCTCTACATGCTTAGTGTGGGAGTCAGCCGGCAGTGGGATGAAGGATAAAGACACAAGTGGATTCTCTGAACATGAACTCCTTGACATCATGTATAATACATGTAACACCGCCAACACAGGTACACAGGCTTAGAATGTTTTGACCAAGACGGATCAGAAATAATCATGTGATCTGTGAATCATTGTTCCTCTGTCTCTCTCCCTCATCTTCAGGAGAGGTGTTGGCCTCCACCGTCATGGAGTACCTGCAGACCATGACGGCTCAGAGTCCTGAGCAGGACGGACTGGCTTCCCTGCGACGGCTACTCGACCCTGACTGTCAGGACCCTCACGTGAGCAGAGAGACTTTCCAAGTCACCATAAGGGAGTGGATCGCACAGTGCAGCCAGGACGGGTGAGACAAAACTACACATCAACTGTGCGTCATTCTGGATGACATGTAGCGTGTGGCCTACTTTGAAGAAGGACTGATATTCATCATATTCAGGACTTCAAACCTTGATTTAGCAACCACCTTTTTAATGAGAGTGACATTGTTTTAAAGGTAGTCATCTGAATGTATTCTTCCACTATGCTCAAATATCTCCAAATCCAGATGATTCCAAAGCATTTGCAGCATCACATTTTAATAACAATTATGTTAAATTATAATTGTGAAATGCAATCAACCAATACAACAGCAAGTCATTTTCATCAATCTCGAGCATAAAAAAGCCATGGTCATAATCTTTTCAGCTAGATAAGTGTATATTTGATATCCCTTTTCTCATAAATCACTGCTCAGTGACTCAGATTCTGATGTAATTCATTTAGGTTATAATGATCATAAAAAAACTTATATAAAAAACTTTAAAAGGAAGCACAGAGCAAACTATGAAAGCAAAGAGAAAAATATGAACAAAACAAACAAATGGATCATAAAAAACAAAAAGGGTAACAAATTTATGAAAACATAAAATTGGTAAGTGTGAAACCAGAAGCAGGAAGATATTAAATATTTAAAAGGTCCACAAATGTTCTCAAATGCATCGGACAGCAGAGGTAACGGTGACAAACTGTCTGTTGTGAACCTCAGTACTTTTTACTCCACTACATTTATTTATGAGCTTGAATAACTGGTTCATCATTCAATGGAAAACTTCCATGTAAAACATATCATGATCTTAAAAAATAGCAATCTAAATAGTGCCATGTTGATGCTATTTTGTTAGTTGTACTTCTGTACTTTTTATATAAGTACAAATTTGAATGAAGGACTTTTACTTGTAATGGAGTATACTCGTACTGAGTTATTGCTAGTTGTACTTACGTAAAAAATATCTATGCTTCTTCAACTACTACTATTCAGGCAGCAACAAGGTAGATTATTCCTGAAAATGAAAGGGGGGACGGTAGCCAGTGCATTTAGAGTTATTGAATTCCCGAATACAATTACATTTGCTGTGGATTTTCGTTTGATGACTCCGTGTGTGTGTTTCAGCTCTAATGTCGACAGCAGTCATGTATCTTGGCCTGACTCTTCTAAAGTGCCTGTAAACAGTAAGCGTCACTGTTTTGTTCAGACTTCTGAGAAATGTCGGAATCACATCAGCTGGCGGTTCACGAAACCTGATTTCCTTTCAGGATTGGATTCCTCAGCTTCTCAAAGCAAAGCTTCCTCCTCAGAAAGCCACCAGTGTTCCTGGTTAGTTGTTTGACTACTTGAATCACTGCATGTGTTTACCTCCCATAATGTGTTGTCCTACTTCACCACAAACTGTTTGTGTGGCTTTAGTGATGGAAAAGACCTTTTAGGCACAGTGACCGACCTGAAGCACGCTCACCGCAAGCTGAGTGAGCAGAACAGCAGTCTGATGAGGACGGTGACTCAGTGTGAAGACGTAAACCTGCAGCTCACTCTTGAGGTCACTGAGCTGCAAGCTAAGCTGGCCAGGTGAGGGATTAACTGCTTTCTTCTTTGTTCTTTGGATCTCCCTCAGCAAAGTTAGAAGGTTCTTCAACTGATTGCTTACGAATCACAAGGCACATTAATCAGTGCAGGAGACACAGATCACCAAACCTGTTGGCACTTCACACAGAAGCTTTGGCACAAGCAGTGAGAGAAGACTATACAGGGAATTCTACTCAATAACAGGGAACACAAAATACAGTTGTGCGCTGATGATGTTTTGCTTTATATTTGTAGCCCAGATGTCTGCGTTCCTGCCCTTATTTGGCACATATTCGGTCAATAAACTCAAAAAACACAAATTTCAACATTTAATCGCCTTCCACCACATGATTACAGAAGCACTCCCCATTCACTGGTCTCAAAATGCAATCAAATATCTGGGAGTTGGGTTCACACATCGTCCAAGTGTAAACAAGAAGATTTAAGACGGATCTTAGCAATTGGTCAACATCACTACTGAACCGAGAAATGAGATAAAAATGTCTATTTTACCCAGACTCCCAACAACTTACTTTTACAAATGAGACAATAAATTTACAAACAAGCAATTTATTTGGATTATAAGGAGACCAAGGATCAAATCTAGTACATAAATCATCAGTAAGGAAGGAGGTCTCGCCCTAATCTGAAGCATTATTACCGTTCTGCACAATTCTTTGGTGTGACAGTGGATATGAGGCCAAATGGAAGGAGAATGAGAGTGTATGTGCGGCACTATAAGTCGTGTGTTGGTTGTTAAACAGAATCATTTCTTATGGCGCAATACAATGCAATTGTATTTTACTGTTGGTCTTACCTCTTCCATATGCCACAGTTCAAGGGGTTATAATGCAGAAAGACACACCTCCAGCCTGGGGAACAACAGCTTGATACACACACTGGACTTAGTGAGCAATGCATCTTCACAATGCTGTGTCTGTACCCCACTGGCAAGCCAGTAATAGCCCCCCTGCGCAGTGCTCATAAAGCAGTTTCTGCAGACAACGCTGTCCCCCGACCCATGGTGGCGGGACCGGAAGAGTAAAGCCCACCCTCTGGTTCCCCCAAGTTAAAACTGTTAGCTCTGTCAGCTCTGTCAGCACTGTTGTAGCTGCTGCGGTAATAGGCCAATCGCACGTCGCATTAAAAGCAGCCCTATAGGTAAAATGTTATTTATTGCCAGTGTCATTATTAGGCCGTAGTCCCAGTGGATCACCAGTAGGTGTCAGTGTCGCTACATGACAGTGAATGTGCAGGAAAAGTCAATGCGTGAATTGGGGAGCTAAAGGGAATCTCAGTTTACAAGATGGAAGCAGAATACGTTGTGTAGCGATTGTCAACTTAAATGGATATTTTTGGTATTTAATCAGCAATTTCAAAACTTTTATCAGGGAATTGTAAAAGATAGATTAACTACCACAAGCTGCATCAATAGGACAATGGGAAAACGCGTGAAACTGTCTTTTCTACTTTTTGTTCCGTGTATTGGCCTGAATTATGTTGGAACAATCTTGTTCTTTTTTCCATTACACCTTCATTGAAAACGCATCTTGTATCTACAGACCAACTGTGGGGATGATGAGGTAAATCACCACCACATTTTTAGGATCTGCCCAAAGATACAACTGTTTTGGGAAAATATTTGAAGACTCATGCAGCAGATTCATGGACTTCCGATCCCATTGACATGCGTGTCCCTTTATTTGGGTGATCTGCCAGAAAGAATAACAGGAAATGACAGACACCCCATGAAAATATTTACAGTAGCAGCAAATAAAAAGCACTCCCTCGTAAATAGTTGCATGCCGCTCCACCTATAGTAGGTAACTGGCATGAAATGATCAAAGAGGTTCATGAGATGGAAAGACTGACTTTCTTAATAAGGTTGAAAAATGATTTTAACATTGTAAGATGGACAAAATGGATCATATATTTGTTGGAATAAGGATCGGCTTGATGTTTGCCCCGCTCATCCTCACTGCTTAAAATGTAATTTACGTGCTTTGTCTGCTTTGCAATGTGAAAGTTTCTTTCAAACTTCACTACAGCACCTCAGGTAATGAGACTCAACCCTCACTCGACCATTAGTTTAAATTTGGGTAAAACCAGAACAAAATCCCTGTTCTTGCTCATTTTTTAGAGCAGAGGTGAATCAAACAATAAGCTCTGATGTTTCTTTGGTGTGTGCAGTGCTCAGGGGTCAGCAGTGAGAGCCAGGTCCCTGACAGAAGAACTGGAGGAGACCCGTCGGGCGTTCAAAGAGGCCCAGGAGAAAGCCAGCCGCACTCAGACCAGCTGCAACCAACTGGTACATCACACACTTAACAGTCTCCCAGGGAAGCTACCTTATATGTTAGATTCATTTTTCACCGCAACTATTTACATGCAAATCATTTATCATCATCAGAGCAAGGAGGTTGAATGCCTGAAGGTTCACATCAGGAGGCTGGAAGACAAGGTAATGTAGTTTTAAACCTAAGTCTAAATGTGTGTGTGTTCAAGGCTCCTTTTATTGTCATTCTACAACTAAGTGTTGCACAACGAAATGCAAGTCCCATTATGCTGCATGGGTAAAAGAACAAAACATAAAAAAATGTTCATGGTGGAGTAGAGATGATGAGTTGAGGCATCTCACCCTACTGATATCACTGATGCTCGGTAGATGGGTACCAATGATGTTCAGGGAGGTTGTAATCACCTGCTGCGAGGACAAGGGCGATGCAACACGGCATGAACTGCGTCACTCCCACACAGTGTATGCTGTCTGTGGTTACATACTGGCTTCCGCCCTTCCCTTTCACGAAACTTCTTGCTTTTCATTTTGGTGCTTTCTTAAGAAATGTTTCCGCACATTGACAATAGAGTGAAAATTGGTAGAATCGTGTTTTGAGTGAAGAATCTCTTTACATTTTCTTATACCATGAAATAATACCGGCACCACAAAAACCCAAAGAAATACCGCGATATACATTTTTAAGTGATATCGCCCACCCCTACGCGTTGCAGAGCCCTTTCGTCCCGAGCCGTGCACATCCCATGCCAGTTTGAAATGTTTTCCAGACAGGATGGGTTCTTTTGCTCATCTGTAAAAGTTAACAAGGACTTTTCCTCGAGGAACACGGCTGTTTCTGAGCTTTTTTTTAAACCAGAGTGGAGATGTGAGATGACCATGTCAAGTTGTTTGTGATGCTCCCAGGAACTTAAAACTGTTCACTTACTCCACCTCGGCTCCATTGATGTACACAGGGGGTGTGTGTGTATCTTCGCTTTCTAAAATCAACAATCGCCTCCTTGGTTTTGCTGCATTTCAGCAGTACCGGTAGTTTGTTGATTTCCCCCGGTATGAATTCTCATTGTTGTTTGTAATCTGGCCGATGATGGATTTAAAAAAAAAAACTAAAGTTGACGTTCTTTTCTTTGTGTCCACACAGAATGAAAAACTCAGCTTTGACAGGACATGTTCAGAAGATAGTATCAACAAACTCCGGAAGGTCAATGCTGAGTTGAGGGTAGGAACAGATCAGTAAAACAATCTTGTGTCTGTCTCTGCGCTATGAGTTGAGAGTTAAACATCGAAATGTTCACAGGCCGAACTCGAGGAAACCCTGGTTATGTTTACGCTGCGAGACCGAGAAATCGCAAAGGTCGGTCTTTCTGGATATTTTTATCAGAAAAAAATTGTCGGTCAGCATTTTTTGTATTTCAACTTCACTTTCAAACGTTTCCGTGTAGAAAGATATTCTGATGGATAAGATGAAGAACTCTCATGTGGAGAACCACAACATGATTGAGGTACGTTTTTTGTCTCAAAGCAAACACTTTGAATTTGAAAGAAGTTGTGGCGATATGGAATTAAGTGAATCTTATTTGACATCTCGTGCTATAGAGTCGAGTAGGTACTCTCCATCATGTTAAATCACGAAGAGAGACCTTTTTCAAATGCAATGTGATGCAAACACGAAGATCAAGCCTGTCAAAGAATTGACTGAAGTATTCCAACAATGAGCGAACCCTATTCTCTTTCTATTGAGCAAACTTGTCAGCCTCATAATAAGAATATATACGACAGGAACACTGACAATTTGAAGAATGTTATATCTCAAATGTGCTTATAATGTAATAACGGTTTGGATGGACGTTTTGGCTGTTATTTACCACATTAACGCTGTTCTGGTGGTGCAGGGTCTGCAGTCAGAGCTGGCGAGGTTACAGGAACATTCACACCAAGTTCTTTTGAGGTACTTCCGTTCAATCTACATTTTGTTCTCTGAAACTATTTACCATTTTCCTTTCTTTGACTTTGCAGCATGAAGTTGAACAGTAGTGATGGAATTCTGCATTCAACTTTTATGTGGCTTTTATACGATGTCGTCACTTTACTGCTTACTTTATTACTGATATTATTTTATTTTACGAGATTATTATTATTTTTTATTTCATTTCTTAGTTTGTTCTTATCATATCAATTGGTTTTATGTTTCATCTAATGTAGTGTGTTATCGGGGTTTAACTCTTACCTCGTTTTTCTTGCTTTGTTGGGCCTCACTGTTGAGCTTTCTGTTGTTTTATTGCCTTTCTTTAGCTTTGCTTTGTCTGTCAAAGCACTTTGTAAACTCTGTTTTTAAAGGAGCCACATAAATGAAGTTATTCTTTTAATTTTTATTACAAACACAGAGGAGGTACCAGCTTCCATAGTTTTGTAGAAAAGTAAACACTATAATTTAGAGAACATTTCAACACGATAGGCCTTTTTCCTTTTTTTTTACAGCAGGCATGTTGACTTGTTGTAGGAAAAACACAGTTGTTATTCATGTAATGAATAAAAGTGTCCCTGTGATTCATAACAGCATAACGGTGAGCCAACATGCACAACACCAGGACCCTGAAGCTGAAAGAGCTAAACAGAATTCAGCCATCACTAATTTGATCATTTACACCTGCGCTTTTCCTGCCAAAAGTTTATCTGTGAAATAGGCCTGTGGTGTCTGAACTGCACAATTAATACAAGTTTAATTGAATGTACGTTTTTATTCTAATATATCGTGAGTGAGTGTTTTTCTTCTGTTTGTTCCTGACAGGTATGACAGACACTGTATCAGTCCTCAGATTCTCTACAGTCGAGATCCTCCCAACCACCGCTCTCTGCAGAGCGAGATGCAGGATATGCAGCAGGTAGGACGCGCATGCCGTCTACAGGTTATCTTTTCATGGTGCTGATATTCTGCCTCATGCTGACAGTTATTCATCTGCCTTCTCCGTCTGCATCAGCATCACAGAGATCTGGACGACAGAAGCCTGGCGTCCCTGCACACACACAGCGATGATATTCAGAGCATCATCCACAGGATTAAGTCTGCAGAAATAGCTCATCTTCTGCACAATAAGTATCCTGAGAGGGTGAGGGGAGAATCAACAGAGGATGATAATTAGTACATGCAGTAACATGTATGCGTATAAATCTGTCTTTTCTCGTGTCTTCTTTCACATGCAGGACTCTGCTCCTGTAGAAACACAGGAGAGGCCTTTTCCTCACCGCCAGCAGCAACAGGCAAGCATCAAGCAGCAGCTTGTCAATGTGTATGTGAGTTTTTTTTACCTCCCTTTCTCCTGTTATGGTCACAGACTGGATTTGGTTGATGTTAGCCTCTGATCTTAGAAGCTTTCTCCGGCTAATAAAAAGGGGTGTCCGGTTTTGACAGTATATTTATTGGAGTCTCCATTACGCAACCGATAGGAGTTACTATCTTCTGTGTGTTAGACTCTATCGAGGATAAGTGCAGTTTTAGTACCCCTTGGTAACTACAGACATAACGGTGTGTAAAGCTGATGTTTATAGAACTGCAGTGGTGGTTTCAGGCTGCAGGAGCTGGAGCTGCACAAGTGTGTGTGGGAGGAGAAAGGGGAGAAGGTGGAGGAGCGGTGGAGAGCCTGGGAGAAGGAGCAAAAACAGAGTCAGACTCAGATCCAGGAGGCCAAGAAGGTGGCTGTGGTGAACTGGTGGAAAGCTCGCAGTGTAGAGGGGGCTAAGGCCCGGACAGAAGACACCCAGTCAGGCCAGGAGACCCCTGAAACACAAGTTAAGCTCCAGCAAGCCGAGCAGACGATCACTGATATGAGGGAGCAGGTTTGCCTCCTGCAAACCTCTCTAAGATCTGCACAGGAGTGTGTCGCGGAGAAAAAGAGCAGCGGTCTTCATATCGACAAGGGAACCAACACAGAGAGAAACGAACCCGACGGAGATGTGAAGAAGGATCAGAGGGATGCAGCAGTCGCTACGGATATTACAAGTGGAGCCTCCGAGCAGGAGCAAACCCAGCTTCGGGTGACCGCAGACGGCCTCCTGGAGACCCTCCGAAGGATGGAGGCGATGGTTAACAGCGCTCTGGAGACCGCTGAGCTGGTGAGAGAGAGCGAGCAGAGGGTGAGCCAGGTGAAAGGGAGGATGGAGAGCATCACTCTGAGGGTGGAGGAGGCTCTGGCACGAGCAGCCGACACCGACGAGCAGCTGAATGTTCTGGAGGCCAGGATCACAGAAAAAGATCAAACTCAGGTTTGTGTGTGTTAACGATCAGTTTGCTCTTCCATTAGAGTAATAGTTCAACTCAATTGTAATTCATTTAATGATCTTGAATTGAAAAGGTCACAATGGTTAAAGAAACAAGTATGTTGCACTGCTAAAATGTGTTTTGTATTTATTTAGTTAAATTTGACATAAAATAATGAAGGGAAGTTAATATTCGAAAAAAGAACCTGCATATTATATAGACATTTCATTTAAAATCAAATGTATTATTGTCATGTGTGTCCAGAATCCAGTCATGATTTTAAAACATGAATACCAGGGAACTGAAATTCATGTTAAGGTGGAGCTTATTTTAATTACGTTATATATTTAACCTGCGAGGTAGCGTGTGATCTTAACCTCTAATAATACATAATCATTTTTGATCATATTTTGGATTATGATTGTCTAATAAGTTATTATTAACTCTAGTTAATACATGTATGTAGTGGGGTACAAAGTACAATAATTGTCTCTCAATTGTAGTGTAGTGGAAGTATAAAGTAACACTTGAAATGCTCAAGTAGAGTACAAACACCTTCAAGGTACGGCACTTGAGTAAATGTACTAGAGTTATGTCCCTTTCATTCATTTTTATCATTTGTAATGAGCCGAGGAGGTAAACTATGAAGTATTTCAAATAAAAAAAGCAAACCATAGATCAATGTCCAAGAAATAAACATAATTTTGCGTAGCAGAATTTATGTTTTCTTATTGCTTCCAGTCAGAGGCAACTGCTGATCTTTAGGTTAGGAATGACTGTTGTAAAGGAGTGTGCAAAAATAGCTTTGGGAGGGTTTTTCATGCAGCCATTGGACTCTCAACCAAACCTTAAATGTATCGTAATAATATGTATTTTCTCGAGTATTAATCTTATAATTGTGATTTCATATGTATTCCACAACATAAATTGTAACTCTATGACAGACAAACACATGAAGTTGTTTTGTTGTCTCTTTTAATGTCTCCTATGTTGGACAGGGATCAAACTGATTCCTCTGTCTGTACTTTCTTCAAGTCTCCGTGTCCCAGTCTGCCAGCTGATCCTGGAACAGACGTCACAGGCTCTACGGCTGAGTCCGATGTGGAGCCTGAAGAGGGAGCCGGTCTTCCTCCACCTCCTGCCGTTCCAGAAGTCAGTGAGACTCCACAGCTGCCTATGAATGGTATGATGGCTTCATTATAGTGTTATCGTGTAATCATTTAGACAAAGATGAATTAAAGCTACTTCCTTCTTTAAAATGAGGGGAGGCCAGAATGTTTTTTTATGTCAACACAGTGAGGGTAAGTATTTTTAGCTACATGCCATTTTTAATGGACAACACTTTTATACTTTGTTTTTGTGAATTTTTGTGTTACAGCCCACTTACCATTCATGTCTGAATTGTTCTGAAGTGCTTTGAGCGTGTTATATGACGAAAAAGATTTGCAGCTCACAAAGTCCACAATGCAGGCTTTTAGGTGCATTACAGACAGTAGGGATTTAACACAAGCAGAACTATTCAAATGTAAATAAAAGAAGAGACTTTCTTCAAAAGAATTGGAAAAGGTTTCATCGTATTTGGAGCGCTCCCCACACAGCAAGATATAAGTATTAACATTATCTTGAGACTACTGTACTTTACCTTTTATTTATTTATCAGGGAACTCCATAGATTCATTTTCATTCGTGTGACATAACATTTGCTAGATTCAACCAGAAGGTGTCATCTGCAATTCCTGGATTTGTTAATGTGAAGCACAAAAACAACGAGCAAGACGAGAAGCAGGCAGAACAACATCGGAGCATATATTTTCGGACACAGCATTAATTAAAAGAAAGCTAATGAAAGCCGTAGTGAAACCGCATGTCACATAAACGCATTCATAAACCAAGCTGAGAGTCATGCTAGCGGCTCTGTGAGGCTTTGCTTTGGCACTGCTGGTGCTTTGAGCTAAATGCTAACATGCGCTCAACGATAACAGGCTGATTTTGGGCAGGTGTCATGTTTACAGCATTTGTAGCATCTTAGTTTAGCATGCTAACAGTAGCTAATTGTTTTCTAATATTTTAGTTAATGTGGGCTTTTAAATGTCTGTCAGTATACTGCAGTATCCACGCTGATGCTGTGTGTTTTTGATGCCATCTCAGGTACAGTGGAGTACTCCGCCTCCATTAAGGCTTTTAAAACTACTTCACATTCCCTCTTCATCTACCGTACAGAGAAAAATCATTAATATGAGATATTAAATCCACTTTAGGCACACTGTACATAAAAAACGTGATAAAATTTGTTTTTAGGTTTTATGCTTAAAACAAGACACAAGACACAATGAAGTTGTGTGCTGAATAGAGATCCATTCAAGACTAAATGTAAATAATTTAGAAAATTGTGTGTGTGTGTGTGCGTGTGCGTGCGTGCGTGCGCGCGTGCGCCAAAACACTGCCAAGAATCTACTGTACATCTTCATCACCTTCATCTCGTCATGCACCGCTGCAGGTTTTTTTTCTCAATGCTTTGTGTAATGATTTCTAGTAAAAGTAAAATCTGTCTGTAAAAAGAGCATGACTCAAGTATCTTTAGAGTCTGATCTGTGTCGTCAAAATACGTGGCACCATCAAATAAGACACATAAAAGCAGTTGAGTCTTGTTTTTTTACATGTATTCTGTCATATGTGAACTATACTAGTTCATTTAATTACCTTTACCGAATGTAATATACCTTTAAATTGCCCTATGGCTGCTCAGCTCTCATGGTGCTCTACAACACGTTACTGGTGTTTAGCCCTTTG
Organism: Melanostigma gelatinosum; assembly: GCF_949748355.1. Taxonomy (NCBI): domain Eukaryota; kingdom Metazoa; phylum Chordata; class Actinopteri; order Perciformes; family Zoarcidae; genus Melanostigma; species Melanostigma gelatinosum. The sequence continues at coordinate 15,059,196 of NC_136635.1, forward strand.
CTTGATATCACAATATTACCAACCTTTTCCTTAGAGTGCCTAAAGCAGACGACACAGTCGCGTTTACGTGGGCCAAGAGCTACCAACCAGATCAAGCACCTCATGTACTCAAAATGGTTGCCGGGTTATTGTTGCCCCTAGTTATAGAGGTGGACAAGGGGGGGGGGGGGTGAGGTACTTCCTGGAACAAGAGTTACAGTAGTTCTAACGATCAGATCAATATCACGACGCCAGCATCAACCTCACAGGACAGAAAACTAAATTTATTTCTTCCACATTTGTTTCTTCATTCTGTTTCTCTCTCTCTCTCTCGCTCTCTCTCTCTCTCTCTCTCTCTCGCTCTCTCTCTCTCTCGCTGTCTCTCTCACACACACTGACTTCTCTCTGACGTCTCATGAAATTTGCATTGCACATGCTTTCCTGTTAAATACAAATGAACTGTTTTCACTGTCTGTCTGTGTTCTGGCTCCAACAGGTGGCACCGGAGGAGGCAGCTGCAGCAAGGTACGACTCCTTCCTGCTCTACTGCAGTCACATATGATATTATTTCTCTATGTAGAGGCAGGACTGCGTGCCTAATGTATTGCGTGATTCTGTATCTCTCATGTTTTTGAACTGGCTTGTTGGAAATTGAGAGGATACTGATTACTACTTTCAAGCATGGCAATGTAAAGATGAAGTTCAATTTGATTTAGTGGTTTGGGCAGAGGTGGAAAATAACTTAATCTTGAGGTACTTGTACTTTATTTGAGTATATATATCATACTTTATAGCTGAATATTGTACTTTATACAATACTCCAACCCTCCTAAGAAATAGGCTCACTATCTAGCATTCATAAGCATTATACAAACATGTATTAAATTGTTTATAACACACTATAATGTAGTCGTAAGCAGACATAAGGACATTTTAATGAACAGTACAATTACAGCTTGTCATAGTGTGTTATAAACCATTGATTTAAAGTTGATATAGTACTTATAAGTGCTAAATAGAGGTAAATAAAGTTACGTGCAGCCCTTTTCAGATTAAAGTTTAATAAAATACAAATTGCGATTCATGATAATATGTCAGTCACAAGGGCCATTTCTCTGCAGAGCGAGTACTTTCACTTTTGATTCTTCAAGTATATTTTGATGATAATACTGAACTTTCCTTGAAGGAAACGTTTGAGTATTTTACATTGTTGTTAATCTGAATACTTTGCCCGCTGGAATTAGGTAAAACAACACAATATCAATGTCAAATAACTTGACTTGACTTGAACTAAACAAGAAGAACATCTGACTTTTTTGCACAAATTGCTCCTTTTTGATGTTTATTTTTATCAGCTCATCTTAATTCAAAGCGTGAGCGTCAGCTGCGTTAGTCCAAACAGTGTGACTCTGTGTGTGCTGCGATCTTTTTTCCTCACAACATTGAGGATGATCCCCTGCTCTTAAAACCAAAATCTCTCGCCACTAAAAAGCAGCAGAAACGGTGCGATGTTTGACAAACAATAATACGATGCATGGATTCCTCTTAGGCTGCAGAGGAAACACAGATTAGATGGACACAATCTATCTATCTATCTCTCACAAACATGCCCTCACACACAACAACACACCAAATAGTCTCCCACTGCTCCCACACTCCAATTAGAGAAACAAACCCTGCAGAAAAAAAACAACATTCTTTTTTTAAACTTACTTCAGGTTTTAGTTGAGGGATGACCAGTGGAGCAGCAGCCTGGGAACACACACACACACACACACGCACACACACATACTCCACAGCAGCCCAAAGAGGCATACAGAGCCCTTCTCCTTAAATGGTCAAAGCTCCCAGGAGTGAAAGAGAGGCTGCTGCTGAAAAAAGACAGAGAACAGAGGGGACGGGAGAAGGAAGGAGAAGCCCCGAGGAAAGAGGATTTTTCTGAGGAAAAGGGCCGAGAGTGACAGTTTGACTGTGGAAAGTCGGTCTGAGTCGGAGAGATCAGCAGGAGTGGGTGTGTTTCGCCACAGCGCTACTGGTGGACTCAGGTAACGTGCGTGCTCTCTGTGGACAGGTTCAGATGATCGGCTGCGTGGAGCTGCGCTCTCTTAGTGGGTGATGGTTTTAGGTGGACACAGGACTTGCAGGTTCAGCAGCATCAGCCATCTGTTAGCGTCTTTGTAGCTGCGTCAAACTCGTGCAAGAAAGTGTGTTTTTGGCCTTTTGGACAGCTGTCGGTCTGACTTGTGGTCGCTGAGGTGAGTTTACATAATCTAGTCTTTGTCTGGAAGTGAAACTCAACGTCACGTTTATGTCTTCTTTCTGTGTGATCATGCGTATTAAACTCAGTGACTCTATCTGCTCACTCACCTGACTGTTCATCTCTCTGTGCATTCATTTTGTTTTCTGTCTTTCTCTCTCTCTTCCGCTGTCCTGGTATCTCATATTATAGCTCTGTAGCGACCACTTCCTCTGCTGGCCCTGTACTCCGTGCTTCACGCAACCAAATTTTAAACAAATCTGGCAAGAGGGAGTGGGCTTATGTAACAGAGGAGGGGAGGAGGGTGCCGGCCTGAGGGAAGAGACAGCTAGGCCTGGCAGCAGGGAGAAGCACATTTTGAAACTGATGGTTCTAAAGGAGACATATTTTTCTTACTTTAGAAGATGAGTGTGTCCTTTAAGAACACAGCTGTCCTCGAGGAGTTGTGGTAGAGGGTTTGTCTATGTTCAGGCTTGTATGTTCTGTCCTCTTCCCCCCACAGGAAACAATCTGAGTGATTCAATTACTCTGCAATATGTATCTCAGTCTCACGGTCTGCTGGGGAAACGGTCTGCACCGTAGAGCCTCCTGCAGTGCAGGTTGGCATCTTTGCTTGGGCTGAGTCAGGACTCTGCCCTCAGAATATATTCAAACTTGTTGAGTTACAAAACCAAGTTATTTTTGGTTTCTTTGTAAGAAGTTGTTTTTTTCTTCTGAGAAATGGGTAAACATGACAAATACAAGCTGTTCAAATTTCCTCTGATTTATTTGTTTTTATTCTTCTTTGTCTAATTATTCATCTCCTTGTGTTATGATGACAAGTGGCAAATTGATGAAAGTTAAAACCCGTGGTTAACATTTACATGTTTAGTCAGGAACGACAAATGCAGGTGGTTGTTACCAAAGCTGCCCTGTGCTCCAGGGGAATTTAGTTAATCGTTTTAGAAATATTTGACGCCTCACTCTCATATTCATATATGCAGAACCTCAAAGCTGACCTCTTTTGCTCTGATTTGATGAATAATCACAGAAGTAGACTTAGAAGACAGTTCATACTTTCAGGTATGAGAATCGGATGCATTAAAATGTTGAAATGTCTGTATTAACTCTAGTGCAGGCTGAGAAATAGTGAATGTAATGCTGTATGACAGTACTCTTGTAGTCAGGAAATGTAGTCAGATTGCTGGGAGACAGTTAAACAACCCATTTCCTCCCCAGTGACTCACAGCATTTCTGTCCCTATATGTTCCCAAGAACTTGTCATGTTTGTGATGACAAAGAACAGCACACTGCATATTCTGGCCCTGAATTCACAAAACATCTGTCCTTGCATAAAGTGCATGCCATACCGCTGAAATAACCAATAATTCATCACACCTTTCGCTCGCCTGCAGGCCTTATTCATCATCTGCACTGGCAGTAAAAACACCGCCATGTCTGTGCTGGTCATGCATATGTATTTCTTTCTATTTTTGGTGAGACCAAACAAATGGTTGGACATTAGCATCCAGCACAAGAACACTGACAGACTCTTTGTGCACTGAGCTCCTTCAAAGGGTTAAATGTGCTCTGCACTTGGCTTTGCATAAATGTGTTACTAAAAAGGGTGAAGCTGGGAGTTCAAACAATGGTTCAAACAAGTGCACACATCCTGTTTTATTGACAAATTCACTGGCTTTTTTCTTAAAGCAGAATATTTTATTTTGCGACATTTGAAAATGTCACTTTAAACTATAGGAAACTAAACATTTATGGATTTTGTTTTATTAGGATTAAATGAACACATGTTTAATCGAGACAATAGAAATGATTGTTAGTTGCACCTTTATTACATATGCAGCGTAGCACAGGCTTTGTTTTTGAGAGATTTGAACATGAGCCGTCTATCACAAATATAATAATCCACTAATATATATTTGCATGGTTCAGATGATCCTTCCCAGCCTCTATTTTAGGAACAAGATTTTCTGTTTCCTCATTGCCATAATTGATCAGTTATTGTCCTCCTCGTAGCTAAGTGCTGCGCTAGTTTGTTGGCTTTTGGCTTTCCTCTAATTCTACTTGTATTTTTTTTGTATCTTTGGCCGATTATGATCTCATCTCTGTTATTATAATTACACTGACAGTCTCTTCCAACTTCAACTTTAATAAAATTAAGCTTTAATTAATTCAAACTGTTGATTCGCTTAAGTGGCGAATGCATGTTTTATGCACAATACAAACACAACGGGGACCCACTCGTACGACATTGCTCCACAGTTCTACTGGTGGTCGAACACTCCCCATCTTTAAGTAATACTTCGGAGTACTTGCTGAACTTCCTTTGACCCAGGGTGATGGAGGGAGTGCAACAAGTGTCCACCACTGTACTTTATTGATGGGATGGCTGATTTTTTAAAATTGTATTTAATGTTTACCTCTCACTAGAAATGAATGTGTTTTTGTGAGAGTTTTGTTTTTGATGTTACAGCCTTTTGGGTAAAAATTAGCTGCCGTTCCAAGGCAATGGTGAATGAAGCTCTTTTGGGATTTATTCATTGTGTCCATGTTTTTTTTTTAAGCTGTAGTTCACCAGAAAAGACTACCTTCAGAATATCGCCATTCATTTGTTGTTAATTTTATTTAAAGATCAGCAGCTAAAGTTCAATAACTGTAATTAAGGAACAGTTACAGTTGACATTTACTCAACTAATGCATATGTGTCTACTCATGCATAACATACTTGTGTTTGTGTCTTCATGCTTGCATGGTTTTGCAGCTCCAGGAGGAGGAAGAGGAGGAGCAACACTTCCCGCAGAGATCTCCGCCTGAACAAAGTGATCACAACTCCGAGGAGTCCTGTGCTGAGCCCTCTACTGAGTCCTCTACTGAGCCCTCTACTGAGCCCTCTACTGAGCCCTCTGCTGAGCCCTCTGCTGAGCCCTCTACTGAGTCCTCTACTGAGCCCTCTACTGAGTCCTCTACTGAGCCCTCTACTGAGTCCTCTACTGAGCCCTCTACTGAGCCCTCTGCTGAGCCCTCTGCTGAGTCCTCTACTGAGCCCTCTACTGAGCCCTCTGCTGAGCCCTCTGCTGAGCCCTCTACTGAGTCCTCTACTGAGCCCTCTGCTGAGCCCTCTGCTGAGTCCTCTACTGAGCCCTCTACTGAGCCCTCTACTGAGCCCTCTACTGAGCCCTCTACTGAGCCCTCTACTGAGTCCTCTACTGAGCCCTCTGCTGAGCCCTCTGCTGAGTCCTCTGCTGAGTCCTCTGCTGAGTCCTGTGCTGAGTCCTGTGCTGAGTCCTCTGCTGAGTCCTCTGCTGAGTCCTCTGCTGAGTCCTCTGCTGAGTCCTCTGCTGAGTCCTCTGCTGAGTCCTGTGCTGAGTCCTGTGCTGAGCCCTGTGCTGAGTCCTGTGCTGAGCCCTCTGCTGAGTCCTGTGCTGAGTCCTGTGCTGAGCCCTGTGCTGAGTCCTGTGCTGAGCCCTCTGCTGAGTCCTGTACTGAGCCCTGTGCTGAGTCCTGTGCTGAGTCCTGTGCTGAGTCCTGTGCTGAGCCCTCTGCTGAGTCCTGTGCTGAGTCCTGTGCTGAGTCCTGTGCTGAGTCCTGTGCTGAGTCCTGTGCTGAGTCCTGTGCTGAGTCCTGTGCTGAGTCCTGTGCTGAGTCCTGTGCTGAGTCCTGTGCTGAGTCCTGTGCTGAGTCCTGTGCTGAGTCCTGTGCTGAGTCCTGTGCTGAGTCCTGTGCTGAGCCCTGCGACGTTGAGAGACCTTTTATTTTCCCCCACACTCGCTCACGCCCCCCACTGCTCCACACCATGCCCACACTGCCTGAGGAAGAGGAGGATTCCCCCGAGGAGCTGGACAGTTCATCCAGCTCTCCCAGTACAGTGAGTGTCACTTTTTGAAACACATATTCTGTTTTTGGAAAAAGCATGTGAGGCCATGAAAATCTGTGACAGAATAATCCATTTGGCTCTGGTGAGGAAATTCTATCAATGTTGCCACTGAACGTCTGCCCTCAAGGTTTCTTCTTCAACCTCAAAATGCTTCTTATAGTTTAGCAGTAAAAACATTTGATCAATCCCTCCTAAGTGAGAGGACTTTCTGCCTCATTTGCCAACATCTTAAGTTTGTTCTTATGTCAGATTCACGACTTGTTTTTGATCCTCAAATCTTTTTCTCCTTTGGGTTAACTGACCCGTTGAATCTTAAACATCCCCACATTAGAGGCATATCTTTTTCAGCATGTCACAACTATATGGAGAGTGTAATGTTGAAGGGGTCAGATTCAGAAGTTAAATCAGCAAACATCCTGCAGACAGCAAAGTGTTCCGCAGTCTGAGAACATTGTCTTCCGCTGCAGTCGCTCATAAACACACAGACTAGATAACACATCTCTGCAGAATGTAATGAAGCTGTGTAATCAAATCTTCAGGGCATATGCCAACACTGTAAACGTATCCACCTTTACTATAGCACGGCCGTGGCCTTTCTGCAGCTTTACCACCAGCAGGAATCCTTTTATTTGGGTTCTAGTGCAACGATGAGCTGAAAGGAGCTCTTAGGGAATTAGTGTTTGATCTCAGTCTGTGTTTACTTGCCTACTTTCCTATTATGGTTGGACAAGGATTTGGGAATGGAAGAAGAATGGAATGACCCATCATTTATGAAGATGTGAAGTTTTCCACATTTTTGAAACTGGAATTGTTCAACGGGTGCGCCACCAATTCTATTCATGAAGTCCGGTTTACTCGTGTCACTAGGAGTCTAATTGATCCTGTGAATAGTTATATAAAGTGGTCTGTGGCTCTGGACAGAAGGCCTGCATTATGAGAGGTGTAGGATCTAGCATTCTCACACATAAGACTAAAAGTCTGGATGTCTCGGCCTCCGCTGCTTTGATTTTCACCATTTTTATTTTTTTTTAATCTGTCCTTTGTGAGTCCCGTAATTAGTTTTTTGGAATCTCTGAAGTGCTCCTATAAACAGATTTATGACAATGTTCACACTGAACATATTTTATCCGAGTGTTGATCTGATTTGTTCTTTTTCATTTTCACTCTGAGGTGTTCATACTCGTTATTTTGTGTCTCTATTTCTAACACATGACTGATCCTTAAGAACTTGACACTTGAGCAAATCTTCTTCAGCATTTAACCCTTCAAAGTTAAACTGCTGCCCGCCTGAACAAACCACAAGCATAACAAACCACAAGCCTATTTCTTTTTTTTATCAAACATCATTTTGAGGAGATTCTCCTTGAAGTGAGTCTTTCTTCCCACCCTCAACCTAAACCTCTATGTAACCAACGCTGTGATTTATCACCACTTTTAGAGATGTGTTGAAGTATTAAATCATTATTTCGGGTTCATCATGATCACAATAGTGGAAGGAAATCTTTAGTGTTTGCTCAAATGTGTCTGGATTACCAGCTGGTCAGGGAGCCTAACTGCCCCGAGGCCAACCCCTCTCAGGGTCATTAAAGGCGCCCACCTTCATTGTTTGTGGTCACTGGATTTAATGTGCATTTGTTTGGGAATATGCCTGTAGCACAATATGAACTTCACTTTTATCTACTTTTGAGGCCCTGTCTTGTTGTTTTTGTCAAAATCTAATTTTAATACATTTTATGATGTCTGTTAATATCGTGCTAATATAATGCATATTCCAACACAAAGGAAAACATGTATTACACCTATGCCGGTATTGCTGTAACTTTGTTTTACCATTGACGTTTGTTTTGTTGTGTGTGTTTTTGTTTTTTTACTATTTCTATTGCACAGTCTACACCGGGCAAAAGTCAAGCTATCGTCATGACCGCCCCCACCATCGTCTACCCACAGCAGGCCACTATTGTCCAACAAGATGGACGTCCTCTGGAGCAGACCAGGTAATCGTCCATCTCAAACACGACAACAGTTTTCTTCTTCTTTTTTTTAACTGTAAACGGGGACAATGTGTCTGTATCATGACTGTTTCCGCTCTCTCAGGCCACACAGTCCCAGAGCTCGCCTGGCCAGAAACTCCTCTGGAGGACCCATCACCACTGTCGGTGGGTAAACCTTGTGTATATACACACACACACACACACACACACACACCTACACACACACACACACACACACACCTACACACACACACACACACACACACACACACACACACACACACACTGCAGCTGCCATTATATAAAGATCGCCACAACACTGTGAGAGCTATTCTGATGTTATCATTGGCAACATTTGCTTTAGTCCAGCACCACATTGAAGTCACTGTTTTTAAGTGGGTATTTGTAACTTTGTTGAAAGATCTGTCTTTCCAAGGATGAATAAAGCCAAAATAATTCGAAGAAGCTTCACTACATTTCGACTAAGTTTGGTCATCTGCGTCCTGAGAGATAAATCTATCCGTGTGGCCACATGCCTGAGATGCTTTTCCAGCTTAGATTACTTTTGATGTTTAACTTGTTGCCCTTCTCTGAAGAGAGGAGATAAAAACATCCCTGACTTGGCCAAACCTCGTCACCTGATTTATTGGCTCACATCCATCTGTGAATTATTCATTGGCACGAGACTTTATACTGAGAAATATCCTCTTCAAATCCAAAAGCACTCACAGACTTTGTTATTTTCTTTTCCCCAAAGAGTCATTGTACAAAATGTATCGTCTAAAAATTCAAAGACTGTCTGAGGAAGCAAACGAGCATATTGATTTGTCTCTAACTGCATTTCGTTTGCCTTGAAACAAACAACCACGAAACAAAAGTGTGCTTGTGCACGTGTGTGTTCTCTTTCTCAGACAGCACAGGCAACGTGATCGACCTGCTGAAAGATCAGCTGCCGGAGCTGCAGCTCTCTGAGGAGGATCGACAGAAGAACCTGGAGCTGCTCCAACAGGCCAAGAAGGTCAGCGACCGTTTCCTGACACGCCGCGGCCGCCGCTCCCTCACTGACTCACCCACAGGTAGCAATACACACACACACACAGATATACACGCAGATATACACGCAGTACATAGCAGCTCATTTGAGCTGTTGTCTTAGTGCGTTTCACTTAGTTTTCTAGATTTTTTTTGGGGGAGATTCTGAGCATTCTGAGGTAAAGGAGGTTGGGAGTCACATTGAACTCAGTAAGTCATGTGTTTAATTCACAAATGTTTTTTGTTTTTTTTCCCCACAGGTCTTTCTCCAACTCTAACTCCGTCATCCTCACCGTGTTCATCTAGAAGCAGCTCACTGATTGTTGCTCCTCAAATTGGTAAGGCACTATTAAAAACAACTGTTTACGATTTATTTATAACTTTTCTACCTTGTTTTTCTGTCACTTTTTGTCCATTGGAGTTTGCGAGAATGATTTTGTTGGTCATGTTCTGCTGTTTCAGCTGGAGGACCCACAGAGGCAACCTATGTCAACTCACAGTTGGTTGGGCAGGTAAAGAAATGACTGTTGTTCACTCACGATAGTGAGTTGTAATGCAGATATTTTTGACGCATGCTCATTTTCCACTGTTAAAACTGGCAGAGTTCATTTTATTTCCCTTTGCTGTGTTTTTAAATGGACTCATTAATATTTGTTAACATAAGAAAATGTCCTATGTTGTCCTCTCTTGCAGCATCTGGAAGTTCCTTCAGTGCGAGATCAGCCTGACTTGACGACACAGGATCAAGAGGTCAGATTAACAGATCAGTTTCTTTTTATTCACACAGATATGACAAACTGTATATGGTTTGTATTATATCTGACAGAGAGGTTTGTAGAAGAGGGAAGTCATGCAAAAGAACAAGAGTCTACTCCCACACACATGAAAAACATCTCAATACTTCCAAAGGTTGCAAAAATGTTTACCGACTTCTTTGTTGAATGGCTGTTTTAGTTTAAAGAGGTTTTTAATCATGCTAGCAGGGGCGTGGCTCTCTCGGGATGGCATTTTCAGCGTGTCTACCACTTTGGTCCAGACAGAAATGTCGCAGTGACAGCAATTGCCATTACATTTTATACAGACATTCTTGCTTCCCAGATGAACTCCTCATGACATTGATCCCCTCAAATGTTTCAATTATCCCAAGAAATGTCCCAACATCTACAAGGTGAAGTTGCAGAAAAGGGTTATAATATAATATGATTGCGCAATGTTATTATCTTGCTAACCTCAGGGCAACAGACTGTTGGTGGACTGGAGGCCCTCTGAGAAGAGGAAAGTGTCCTCTGGGACGCTGACGCCCCGTTTTGCTGTTCAGAAGGAGAACTGTGATCCTGCTGTACCTAAAAGTCCTCCAGCAGTCGGTAAAGCAGATGAGGGACCTGGTCCAGGTCGAAACCTCAACCAGGCCCCGGCCACAGGGGTGGCCAAGCCCGTCCCTCGACCCCCTACTCAACAGGCCCCCTGTACAGCAGAGATCAAGACGATCGGGGCCTTCCCTCCGCTTATGAGGGCTGTTTCCTGGGATACTGTAGGCACCCTCAATTCTAGAAATGGCGCCCCAAATTTCCCTCCTACAGCGGAGGATACCCTCTCAGACAAGCCCAGGGACGCTGCCTTCAAGTCCTCAGGCTACAAAGACCTCCCCACTCAGCAGGGAGGTGCACAGAAACTGTCTAAATTCCGAGAGGTAAAGAATCGGTTCAGCACATTCGGTTACATTCGGCTTGTTTTGGTCGTAAAATACCTCTTCTGTAAAATGTTGTGTAAATGCTTTGTTCTTGTGTTCATGCGTGTGTGCTTTTGTGTATACAGGAGCACAAGCTGATGCGTAACCAAAGCATCGTGGGATCCAAGTTACCGGACTTGAGTGAAGCTGCTGAACAGGAAAGAGGTAACAGTCGTCGTTTTCCCTCTCGTCCATGTAAGACAGAAAGTACTTTCAGCAGTGCGTTCAGCAATGTTGCCAAGGGTGTGCACTTCCTGAATCTCAGGGAAAATCTGTTCCAGTCAGCAAATCATGATGATGATGATCTCTTCTTGTTTTTTTCCCTCTGTGCCCCCCCCCCCCCACCCCACCCCCGCTGTTTGCGTTTTCCATCAGCAGATGGCATGATTGTTGTGAGTAGAAGTATGTGAGCCAAAGACCACCCGAGGAAGATGCAATGAGAGGGTTTTATGTGTTTTGGAAAGAGACAGAGCTGTAGACTTGGGAATTATGTCACAAAAATTCAGACTCGAGACTTTACATCCACTTCACTGTTGTGATACTTGACTTATTTGAGACTTGACAGGCTGACAATTTGACTTGACAATCACACACAAAGTCACAGGTTTTGACTTAAAAACTGAATCTATTAACTATCAACACATCTTTGAAGGAAACTGTACAAATGCCCCATTTGTTTTACAGGTCACCTATAGCGAGACGATGACATGTTTGAAAGAAGAAATAACGCCGCCATCGTACAAAACGAACATCTGAATTAATAGAAATTAAGAAATGCTACATTTCAGGATACATTATTGTCCCGTTGTTGCCACTTGTGGCTGCAGTTCAGGGAAAGTAACCGAGTTTCACCTTCTAGATGTGTGGTCTTATGTAGACTAAAGCACTCGAGTCTTGATTTTAAATCGGTCTCAAATTACTTGAGACTGGAATCAAAGCCTAATTCGAAAAAGACCAGGTAATTTGCTTTCGGACTGATTTATTTATCTCTGTGTCTGCAGGAGCTCCACCTTCTCCAAACTCAGCCAGCAGTGAGGAGGCAAAGGAGAAGTTCGACTCCATGCCGAACATTTCAGATGTGATGCTGAGAAAACTCAAACTCCACCGAGGTCTACCAAGCTGGTGTGCATCAACATTTCCTGTCTAATCGATAAAAAAAACAACACATCTTCATTTTACTGTGGACACATGTATGTACATTACTCACCATACTAACAGTTCCTCTTTGATTTCATTCCAGTGCACCCCCTCTCACTGAAAAAGAAGTTGAGGTTGGTATCTGATCTGTTCAGGTTTTGGCTGATTCTCACACAGTATTTCTGCTAAAAGTAAAGATACAAAGTCACAAAAACATTGTTAATCTTTCATGGTGAGGAATTAAGTGTTGTCCATACATGAATAGTAGTGATATACTTGCTTTATTTGCGAATACGTTTACGATGTAAAAACAACTTAATTTGTTATGTAGCAAAAGAAAACAGCAATAAAAATGTGTCTGCTTCCCAGAAGAAAATATATTCAATTTAATATTCTCATTCTAATTTCCGCCTTCAAAATGCTCCACAGTAATTAACTGTGTTCATGAGTCTTCATACAATGGGTCATGAAATAGACTGCCGACTGTGATCCGTTTACTTTGAGCAGTACATTGTGTTCAATCAGAGAACTCTGATCTTTTGTTCCACTCACTGCTGAACATTTGCTATGCGTTGCCCAATGTTCATAATCATCAGTTTTGTTACCAAAGTAGTTAATTACATCTTTGCAAAAAATTGTCTGCCTGAGTTTGACGGTGTTTTGTCAACAGGAAAGCGTTTTTCTGTTCCTGATCAGACCGAGGAGACACTCGAGTTATTTCCTGTGGAGAAAAATGCAAACATTAGTGACGCTGTCGGGCTCGGCCTGCAGTCTCTCTCGCTTTTCCCACTGGGATGCGTCTGGATCAGGGCAGTCAGAGGTCATATATTTCCTCTCAGTCGTGGCCCGTGTACGTCGGAAAAATGTGCAGACTTGCTTTGATCAACGCAGCAAAACATCAAGTGGTCAAATGTCAGAATCCCAACTTGTTCCCTGTGTTTCTCTCATGGCTGCTCGGTATTCACTCACACATTAACCTATAAAAATGCACATTAGTATGACGCAAACAACCGCACTGGCCCTCATTTGTCACTTTGGGAGAGTTTTCTACCGATTCCTCTGAGTTGGAGTGTTGCCATCACCAGCAGTTCATCTGTAGCAATGTGCTGTTTAACGTACCATTCCAAGTGTCACATTGCAGTGACTTCCTCCCCACAGAACGCATTTGTCCAGCTGTCACTGGCATATCGTAATGACAACTACACTCTGGAGATGCGGCTCAAACAGTCCGAGAGGGAGAGGAACCTGACTGAGGAAGACACAGAGAAAGAGCTGGAGGAGTTCAAAGGAGCACTGAAGGTCAGCCCTCGAACGCAGCAGCTGATATTCGTTCCCTCTGGCGCTTTAGTGCTCGTTCGTCTCTTTAATGTTTCCTGGAAATGTCCCACAGTAAATATTTATCTTGTCTGAGTCCAATCCCAGGTACAGAAGAGCACATTGATGTACACTTTGTTTTCCTGAGAGAGTTGTAACAAAATTGTTGTGTTTCCTGCAGATGACTTCGCCACAGTGGCAGAATTTGGAGCAGCGTGAGGCCTACCAGCGCCTCATAGAGACTGTAGCGGTGCTGCACCGGCTGGCCACACGACTCTCCAGCAGATCAGAGATCGTCGGCGCAGTTCGACAGGTGCGGTCATACAAACACAATTCGGATGGCAATGCAAACCGAGGAAATGCAGAACAGATAAAGAGAACGCTGCATTGTGTAAATAAACAGTACATCTTGTTGTTTCAAAGATACTGTCTTTTTCAGGATGTCACTGGGATGCCTGTTTGGCAGCATTTAAAAACATTATAGGGAAGATCTTTATCTGGTGTCATGGCTGACCTCATGCCGGCCAAACCAAACATCAGTTAAAGAGCAAATGTACTGTTTATGCAGCACAAAGGTCTTTCGCTATTTATAATCCCAAACCACTCTGATGAATTACTGGCCTTTTTTATATTTTCCTTGTACTGCTACCCATCTATAAATAGCAATCGAATTATAAGGCTGTACCAATTCTCTTGACTTTCAGTGTGTTTTCTTGACAGCCACATTTATATATTTAAATCTTTTCAAATATATGAAGCAGGATATGTTGTAACTATAAGGTCTTTTCCACAAGGTATTTCTCTCCATGAGCTATGTGCATGTTTTAACATCTGTTTTGGTTTTTACGACAAATTCTCCTGTATGGTTTGGTCTCACTGCTGTTTTCAACCCTGTTCCCAAAAGCGGTCAGCAGCTTTGAGCAAAAACCTCCGATTAACCCACTGCACACGACCTGCCCAGCTCCAGACAGCTGACACACAAACTTAGCAACTCGCTGGTGTAGAAAGTTGAACGTAAAAAGACGGTTCTTTTGGGAGACCAAACCATAAAACAAGAGTACACCAGTTGCTACTGGACTTATATTCATCAGGTGGCCAAAAACACAATGTTGATGGGAAGCCTGCAGTTATTTTGTTAAATAGGTCAGATTTCAGCTTGTTTTGTATCTTTCTCCACAGCTCCTTTCACGAAGAGTCCTGTGTTTAAACTCTCTCTGCTAAAATGTGTTAGGTTCGTCACATGTCTGTGCTCGTATGTTGTCTTGCCGTATGGACTGATTTTCTTTGTGCAACAGGAGAAACGTATGAACAAGGCCACCGAGGTTATGATGCAATATGTGGAAAATCTGAAAAGGACGTATGAGAAGGACCACGCAGAGCTGATGGAGTTCAAGAAGCTGGCCAACCAGAATTCAAATCGCTGTTACGGAGGATCCGTAGACGCTGGAGGTAGGACTGAGCTATTGACCACATTCACATCAAGCACAGGTAAACACAGAAACATTACATCTTTTCTCTTCAAATTGTTTCATGCTTGTAAATGGAAAATATTTTTAAACTTTATAATCCAGACACGGTTTGATGAAGCACCTTTATTTCGCATCATTGCTGCTTTGCCCTATGAAAGTATTTTATCAGCAACTTTAACTTTATTCCACTTTAACCGGAATATCTTAATACTGTCTTACTGAGCAGCTTCACTGCTGCTCTGGCAACAATACCAGCGTGAAATGAATGGTTGCTGTGCTTATTTAATGCTGTATTCTGTGTGTCTATGAAGATGATGGAGTTCCACGGCCGTCAAGATCGATGTCCCTCGCCCTGGGAAAGGCAAGAGCTTCAGTTTTTCCATTTTGTTTTAGTGCTGAAATAATTAATCGATTAATCAACAAAAAAGTACAACTTTTTGATCAATGGTTACTTGTCATTTAAAAGTCATCATTCTCTGATTCCAGCTTCTCCAATGTGAAGATTTGCAGATTTTCTCTGTTTCACATGGTTTTAAATTGAATGTTTGGACTTTTAGTCAAAATGTCCTGTTTTATACCTTCCTTTGTGTTTCTTATTACATTAATGAAATAATGAATCTTCTTTTGGTGACATCATCATGCCTTTGTAAAAGATTTCCATCCCTAAATTCTCATTTTGCATCCTTACCACTGGCACATGTTCCGTCTCCTTTCACCCTCACTAGGCTCTGCCCAGACGTAGGGTGAGCGTAGCAGTGGTGCCTAAATTTAACCTCCTGAACATCCCAGGTCAGACTCCAGCCATAGCCGGCCCGGGCCCCAGCATGGGACTCACCGCTGGTGCTGCTCTTCCTGTCCTGGTAGGTCATCCTGTCCTGTCGGAAACTGATGGGAAATGACATTTCAAGCATTTACTGCAGTGACAGTCACTGTGTCCGATTGACTGCTGAGTCAAAGCGTTGTACAATGTGTGTCATCACTTAGATATGAAATAATTTGCTTTTAGGACATTATTCAGGACATTGTGTTTCTCTTGATTTCAAAATGGGTAAAAATTGTGTTTTTGAATGTAAACCATTTGTCTCATATTGCTGTAATTTACTGGTAATAATAAATTCTGGTCCAGGTCATATCTATATTACTTGTTGGTGGTGGCAAGTAACTAAATATATTCTCTTAAGTACAAGTTTGAGATTATTGTACTGAACTCTATTATTTCCAAATGATGCTGCTTGTATTGTTACTCTACTGCTGTCAAAGGGAGGTATTGTAATGTGATAAGGTTATGAAAAAACGATTCCCAAAAAGCAGAGTCTATTTGGGGTTTCTTGTAACATCTTAGGTGTCTTTGAGTTGTTAGCAGTCCCCCTCAAGAGGCATTTCCCCTCTAAACGTCTTTGATGGTTTCTGTTGATTGTGTATTGTTGTAAGAAGGCAATCATTTCTTCCAACATATTCAACACCCTCTCCTTTAGTGTGAAGTGAATGATGTGAAAAGCAACGCTGCCACAGAGAAAGCCCAACCGGCAGCAGAATGGTATGTTTCATGTCGTGGTGTTCCCTTGCACGCACACATAAACACATGAATGCATACAGTGTGTACACATACCATTGCCTGATTCCCAAGGTCCTGAAACAATGGGCCAAGACCAGCCTGATCTTGTAATCATTCTTATCAAAAGCATTTTCTGCTGCAGTGGGACCTTTGTCTTGTTTATGTGACCTTCGGGATGTGTTTTATGGTGTAGAGAAAAGCGCCAGTGGGGTGAAAATATCCCTGACAGCACAAAAAATAATCAAACCCTGCTGCACTTGATGGATATGCTATCCTGGGGTCGTAATCTAAACATTTGTGCAAAGAGTTTGACAAAGTCCAGGCACAAGGCTCCAATCATATCCTGGTTTAATAGAGAGCCTGACTGGAGCGCTCAATTGTCGAGATGTTCTGTGAGGAGACAAGAAGAGCAAAAACAAATGTGCGAAGTGCCAGCTCCATTTTTTACGTTTTCTCGCCCTGCACACTACCTCTCCAGTGCTGCAGGTTGTCCGTTATACAACAAGGCCACGGTGTTGTGATGGAACCTAAATGTGCACTCCTCTCGGTTTTATAACCTCTGCTGCGATGGTGTTGGTGCCCAAGGCTGATTGTTCTTTCCCATCTGAAACAATGCAGTGGAAAGAGCGTGTCGGAGCAGGAAAGTGTGCCAGCCAAACCTCCAGTCAACTTAGAAGAGATCAGAGCAGAGATCAGAGCTGAGCTCCAGGCGAAGATCGAGGAAGAGTCTTATAATAAAGGGTGAGGCCGTCTCTCCTCATCCTTAACGACACGCAAACATTCAATGATGACATTGTTGTTTCGCATCATAAACCACCACATTTATGGGACTCATCAGTGATGTTGTGCAGGTGTATATCATGTTATGTGTGCAGAGACTTTGAATAAATTCCACGTTGTGTGTTACTGCCTGATGATAGGACGTAAATATTAATACTGTATATCCTTAGATCTTGCTGGTTAATTTGAACCTTGTCAATGCAGCTTCCAAGAAGGACAGAAGCAAATCAAAGTGCTCCAGGAGGAGAAGCAGAAAGAGGAAGACGCTGCAGAGAAATTGCTTGAATCGAATAAGGATGAAGAGAGCGGAAAGAAGAGAAGGACAAGCAGGTAAACTGAAGCTGTTGCTTTAAGAAGAAAATAAATGTACAGCGTGTTGTTCTTTGACAGTATTGACATAAGCATACCAAAATTACTAGTCTTCAAGTTCCATTCAAAATGCAAAAACCTGAAGCTCATCTACATCGTGAGAGTGAATCTCAATAAGACCAGTCTCTATGTGGCACATCTCAAACTTTCAGTTTGCTGCATTAAATTAGTTAAAATACACCAAGAGCTCCTTCTAACAGAACTAATTTGATAAAAAAAAAGTTAAGAGGTAGAAATTCACATCAGCATTTATAGGAACCTTTCACCTTTTATATTTTGCTATTTTGGACAGCTTGTAGCCGCTTGCAGCTGGATGTTCATTTTTTTTTAGGATAAAAACATATTTCTTCGGGAAGTGCGATTAGTGACAGTGTGGGCTCCATGGTAGCGCTGACAGCTTGACAGGGTAGCATAGTTTGCGTATCGTTATCCATGAATGGTCAAATGTACAACAACAAGAAAAGGGTGGAATTCAATTTGAAGGAGTAAACTGAAGAAATATACAATTAGATTTTCCAATCCTTTGAATGTATCAATTATTCTCATCATCTCATCATTCAATACATGGATCTCTTTGATGAGTTAGTTTTTTTGCTGCAGTAAAAGTTGACTGTTGACGGCAATGAGCGTATCAGATGTGTACTGTATGAGTCCTTCTCTCCACAGGAGGATGGAGGAGGTCCTTGTTCTTCTTGGTCGGTTTTGTCCCAAGATTCCCTTGAGTCGACGAATTCTCTGGATCGCCCTGACACTGTTTGTGGTGATGTGTCTGGTTATCAGTATTTTTACATTCTTCAGTGACTACTACAACAGACGAGAGGACACGTAAGCAGAGGTGGGCTGTTGTGCGAGGCGAGATGAAGATCTTTGGACAACCAAAGAACCCCCAGTACAGAATAACCGAGGCAGTCGTCCTCTGTCTCTGCCAGTTTACCATATCACCACACTCGGACTCACTTGAATCCATGACCCCGACTCTCGAGGGCCAAAGACGTTTTGGGAGGCTTAGTGGATAATGTTTCCTTTGTTATAGTTAACAGTTAATTTGTATTAAGTTATAATTGTGTTTGCATTGAAAAATTCACAGATTGTTTGCTGCAGTGAGAAAAAAAGATCATTTCTGTTTGGGGACCAATTATAGAGTGCGATGTAGTGACATATATATATATATATATATATATATATATATATATATATATATATATATATATATATATATATATATATATATATATATATATATATATATATATATATATATATATATATATTCTATATCTTTAAATATTAGTTGAAATCTCTTAGGAGCTTTGTTATCTATTGGACCTGAGAGATTATACTTCTCTAATTTCTATATCATTAGAGTGTATATATATATATATGTGTATATATATGTATACATGTGTGTGTATATATATGTATATATATATATCAATCAATCAATCAATAAGATGCTTGTTTTGTTTTGGTTTGGATCATTTTTGATAATAAATATGTTGTTTTCTGTTAAACGCTGCAGTAGAAAAAGTGTATATTGATCTACACTCTAATGATATAGAAATTAGAGAAGTATAATCTCTCAGGTCCAATAGATAATAAAGCTCCTAAGAGATTTCAACTAATATTTAAAGATGTAGAATATAAAGGAATGTTTTGTTTAATTTTTCTGTGTATTTAAATACTTTTTTTGTTTGTGCCATATTGTCTTCAGAGCACTGAGAGATTTCTTCTTGTATGAGAGCATTGATTAGATGGCATGAGGCTTATTTGTATCTTCTTTGCACATGTGCCTACCTTTGTTGTTAGTTCTTTGTGGATTTGAGGATCTGCCGCTTCACCTTTTAAATAAAGGTGCCTAAAAAGATATTGCAGTCGTTTCTACTGATAAATATAAGATGCCACCAGAGCCTATATTCTCTCTTCTAACCTACTACCTCTGACTATTTTTGCACCATTTCGGGTCAGTGGAAACAGGTTGTGTACACATCATTGACATACACAAAATATATGGTGAGCTTGTTGCTTAAATACACATCCAGCAGTTTTGGAGCATCATTATTGTTCCTTTGGAGTCCGGTTTCTGGCCTCCTGGTGAATTTAAGTCCAATATTCACGCTCTTATATCTCTGTTTTTGGTCACTACCAGCTGCTGAGTTGTAAGTACAATAAGTAAATGTAGCTGCTGGCTGTAACTTTAACATTTATCCAAAATATATTCTCTTCTTGCTCACCAACATGTCTGTTCTCACTTTCCAACACATCACACCTCTCATTGGAGTAGCTCAATGACCCCATACACACTCAAACACCTTAAGAGAAGTTAAATATCTGTTCTTTTCCATTGCTCCTGATGGTCATTTATTATGCCCTCATTGACGCCTCACATCTGACAAAAACACTGCTGCGTGTTCGTCAGCTCTGCGTCATTTCCTGCCGTCAGGTCGTGTGGAGATGTTTTTGTGGAAGTGGGATGTAGTCGTGTGCCAAAGGCTCATCAGAGGATACCAGAGATCATAAGCATGTTCATGATTGAGTAATTCCCCATGGGAGGAAACCATTTGGACAGGGTGCCCAGTGTCGGATGTCAGTAACAGTGCATATCACTTATATGAGGACATACAACTCGTATTACAAGCTGTATTTTCACAAGAGCAATCCGGTTTAAATCACCGTTACATTTTTTCCTGCAACATGAATTAACTACATTTTGCAGTGTATTTCTGTAGCTTTATCTCCTGTTGACATATTTCTTTTTTTTATCTCTCTGTCTCCTGGGCTCTGCTCCGGGAACATAATGATGGCTCTTGATCTGGCCTGGGAGCAGTACTTCCCTCTTCCTTTTCCGTTACTTTCTGGTAATGACCGAGTCCACACGCCCCAGTGAACAGCATCAACCCTATTTAACGCTGCCGTTTGGCTCACGGGCACATAAACGGTGCATCACTTGCCATCGCTCTGCTTTCAACCGACTGAACTCTGACCAGTCATAAATATGATTTGGCTTTGCATCACATCGCTGTTATCAATTGCTCAAGTCACCTCTGATCTAAATATTGACACAAGCCGCATCAGAGGTAAGTGAATCCAGCAGTTCTGATATTTATTCGTTTGGTAAATTATATATTTTTGTGTTCAAATAAAATGTCTGTAGATAAATGTAGGCAACACCGCCTCTGAAAAGTACCTAAATCGGAAAATGTTTTGTATGCTGGTTTCAGTTTTCCCAGCAGCAAACCAAAGTATTGCTGGAGTATTCCAGGTGAGTAACTTAGATGACCTCAACCAGCCTCAGTACACCTTCAATGCCTCTGAAGCTCGGAGGCTCTGCTCGTACCTCGGGGTGAACATTGCCTCAAAAGCACAAGTCCAGGAAGCTCTCACTAGAGGTTTGGAAACGTGCAGGTAAGACCAGAGAAGAAATGATCCTGTCAGTCAGCTCAGTGGAGTTAATTGAAAAGTTCCTGATGTTTTGTCATGTTTGGATTTCATTCAGGTTTGGATGGATTGATGAACATTTTGCAGTCATCCCCCGCATCAACGCCCTTTCTAATTGTGGCCAAAACCGGAGCGGCTTGGTGACATGGCGAGCGTCTGTCACACAAAGATTTGATGTGTTTTGCTTCAATGAATCAGGTATGACCTTTGTAGATGCATTTTGTTGTCAAGTGCTTTCCATTAAGAGGCAATACTTAGTGGAAGATATCTTGCAAGCTATTCTTAACACTGCACAAAGTTTTTGTTCTGTAAGCAAAACATATACATCAGAAGGTATTCACTCAGATAAGTGTGAGTGAATAGTGCTGACATAGGCTGTGTTAACAATTTATCTTTTTACATTTTGAGTAAATATGGATTTAGCTGCATTTTTTTAAATATTCTACTTGTTTTTTGCTCCAAATTCATGAGAAATATTTTTTTGACTAAAATTGTGGATATCACAAAAGCTTGTTTTAAACCTCCACAATTGTGATATGTTTATTTTACTAAATACATAAAGTAAATATGTACCATTACTGCCAGAAACCCATTTATAAATGCCTGCATGTGTTATCAAGATGTACAAGGACTTCACTATCAGTGCATAGTTGCAAATAGGAGACGGAAACAATTTTTGATGAACAAACATTTAATGGCTTGCGCTTTATACAACAGGTATCTAATCTCTCATGGCCTTTATGCACATGCACAGATGCGGCAACACAATTGAAGGATGCAACAACTGACAACCCTTTGAACGGGAGGGATTACTCAAGGCAAACTCAGTTTCCTTCTAAGACAGCAAGTCCCACCCGGACCACCCACTCTACGTCTTCCTCCTCCTCAACTCCTAAAACCCTCGACAGTGAGGCACAACCAGCCCGGTTTGTTGGCATTGCACAAAGCTCTGCTGGAGGTATGAGAGTTTTATTCACAAGGGAATTAATGCTGTGGAGGAACGTTTTGTCATATTCAATTCATCCTGCTCAATAAATAAAGTATAACACGTGAAAGCATACAAGTAAAAACTACAAAGAATCTTTTATCATCCGTATTTGGTGTGACTTTTGTTTCTTATGACTGTCTTTTCCCTTTCATTTTTATTCCAGTAAAGGCTATACTCATCACCTCAACTTGTGCCCTGCTCCTTACTGCAATAATCATCCTTGCATACATAACAATGTAAGTGGTAGTTTTCCATATTTAATAGCTTTGTTGTGGTTAAATGATGCTACATGAAGAAGTACATGAATGAATCAGTTAAGATTGGTTGTTAGTGGGCTCTGTAAACAATAGCACTGCTCAAAAAATGCATCAGTCATGTAAAATTCCAGGTACCGGTTATTAAATCATGTTTGTCCGAATGGTATTATTACATCTAGAAGAGCATCATATGATTTGTTTCTTTCGCTCTGTGAAAAGGAGGAGGAGTCGTGCTCTAAGCTCCGACATGAAGCAGCAGCAAGAATACATCCAGACAGAAGAGTGGACAAGTGTGAAGGATATAAAGGAAACCAATAAAGCTGCTCAGGAAGATGAGAGGATAGCAGTGGATGACGATGAGAGTTGAACTTTCTGATGTGATGTTTTTCAGAGGCACTCCGTGGACAACTACTGAGTGATATTCAAACGTGTTCATTTTTTGGTTTGAAAGAAATGTAACCATAAAGAGCTTTTATTTTTGTATGTTAGTATTTACAGTCATCTGATGTTACTACATGCTGCAGTTTAGCCACTGGATGGCAATGTTTGCTTCACAATAAGCATTGTGAAGACTGAAGACCTTTTATTCTTGTAACATACCGTTTGCTGCTTCAGATGATGAACATAGATGTAAATGCAACATTTCTACAACAATTATGAAGCATTTCTTGAAAAGTCGTTATGAACTTGTGTGTTTCCCCAAAGCTTAAATATATTGATATCTTTCCAAACCTCTTTAAAACATGCCACAGTATTTAAGGGAGAGACAGAGGAAATGTACCAGACATCATCTGTTATCAGAGCCGTCTCATTGTGTAACGCTCTCTCAACCATAAGTGTTCTTGTGTCTGATGTACAGTGTATACAGTAACTGGAAAAACGTCACGTTTTAAACTGTTTCTACGACATACGAGTGTAAGTCACAGTTGTTTATACATTGTGGGTTTGTGTAATGACAAGAGATTAAATGTACTTCCCACAGCTTTTGTCTAAACCTTTGAGGAAATTGTATTTTTCATTTTGTCATCACAGTCACTCACTGGCACTTTTCAAAATAAAGGTAAATGCTGATTACTGAGAGCTCAGTATGCTTGTCTAATACAAGGTCCATTTTATTCACACTGGGAATTCATAGCTTCAGACTTTACTGCATCGACCATAAAGCTGAGTTCATTCCACAGAGTCTCGTGTCTGTAGGCTATGCGGATCTGGGCGACATTGGTCCGACGGATATCGTTCCCTTCAGGTCCGTCTTTCAGATAGTTCACTCCTAAGAAGCGCCTCTTATCCTGTAAACAAACAGAATGCAGCATTGGGAAACAGATGGAGCTAATGTTGATCAAATGTGAGGACGATTCAGCAGAGAAAACGGTGTCGCTACCTGGTGAGACAGTCCACTTTGCTGCACACTGTTTCTGGCTATTTCACACACATCACAGGTGCTGAGCTTCCACAGCTGAGCTGCGATAGCGTACTCTTCCATCAGTGGTTCCTACGAGCAGGACACAAACAATGGATCATGATTATTTACACTGCAGGATAAACCCCATCTAAAGCACACTGCAATAGTCAGGCATACTGAACTGGAAACATGACTTTTCCTGTGTGTGTGTCTTACCTTGGTGTAGTGGAACTGCAGGGGATCATCTGTGGACAGGGACACACACAGGCCTTTGTGCAGGAACTCTGGGAGAGGATTCTTGGAGTATTTCAGGAACAGGCTGTTGTTGCTGAGTGGAGACATTGCAATTGGCACCTGGGCCAGGTAGTACAGGTACTGCAGCACAGGGCTCTGAGGGACGTTTAGAAAAATGCACATGGACTCGCAAGTAATGTGTTGTTAAATGTAAAACATTGCATTTTGTTACCAGGTTCTCAATTATGAACATAACCTGATCTATTATCAGAATTTGTATGTATTTATGCACATATTCATAAATATCTTGTCGACAAATCTGAAGTACCTTCTTCAAGTTGAGTCCATGTGAGATATTGTCTGATGTGAGAAAGGCAGAGACCAAGTGGGTGATTGATCCAGCTTCTCCACAGTGGGGACGTAACTGGAAGGTGCTCAGTCCACGCTCTCTACAGACGACACGAGAGGACAATCGATATACGAGCAAAACATTTTCCTCCATCAATCTCACAGCAAAGCAATTCTTCTTAATGAAGAAGTATGTTTTGAAGAGGCAAGAAGGCATTAGCACTTACTTCCTGAGGTTGTTGAGGACCATGATGTTGGCATACATGTGGAATATGTAGTAGCTGTATGGAGGGTTGTCATCCGCTGTCCACTGTTCTGGCTTTGGGCTCCTGAAGGAGAACATGTGATCGCTGTGTTTGGACTCATCGTCTACGCTGTCAAACCCTGACACCTGCACAAAAAAATACAGATTTACGACTGGGGTGGTTTTATGAAGAATGGCAGGCACCAAGGGAAATTAGATTTCATAATCATGTCACAAATATTTGTTTGTTTGTTTACTTTAACTGATAAGGCTCATCTATGAATTGCTTAATTTGTCACCTCAAATTAATAAATCATGCCCTCAAATTGTTTCATCTTACCGTCTAATTCATTTCTTTAAGGTAACACCTTACTTTGTGTGTTTCAACACACTTTTGTTCACAATTCTTCTCCTATAAAGACAAATAATCACAACTATATTGTCGATCATCAGTTTATACACCAGCCTCCACTTATGGGTGTGGGCACAGTGTGCAATACTGTGCCCAGAGGAGAAGTTAAATATGTTGACAAATACATTGAAACACGCACGCACACAATATCTTACATATTTGAGGAAAACATGAAGTTGTTTGTGCTTCTGTGGGTTAACAGTGGCCTCAAATAGAGGAAGGAATATGTTCTCCAGCATCTTGGCAAAGTTAGGTACCAGTTTCTTTGCCTTGAAAATATCACTGAAACACATAAAAACATTGTCTTGTATTTTTAGGAAATTTAAAAGTTCATATTTTAAGAAATTCTCTTAACCCTTTGATACACAAGCTATGCAAACCCCTTCTAAGACACAACATGGGTCAAAAATGACCTGTATTGACCTACAATGTTATTTCATGCACGGCTGAGGGTTTCTTTGCTATATTTTTTTAAATCAATACATTTCATCATTTAATATTCAAAGTATTCATCAAATATCTTGTTTTGGATTACCACAAATCCTTATTTAATTTTTTCCTTTCTTAATTTATGAACTAAAATAGTTTTTGTATTTTGTATCTGTAGTGTTACTGTAGTTACTTGTTCTGTGTAAACTTGTTCTGGCGAACATTTCAAATATTAAATATGTAATTCTTTGGTCCAAATCACTGCTAAAATAATAATTTTTAACAAAATCATTATTATAATGTCTTTTTTAAATTTTTATCACACTTACACACATGGGTCATTTTTGACTAAAATAGTTTTTGTAATTTTACATCAAGTTTACACACATGGGTCATTTTTGACTAAAATAGTTTTTGTATTTTTACATCAAGTTTACACACATGGGTCAAAAATGACCCATGTGTGTAAACTTGATGTAAAAATACAAAAACTATTTTCGTTCATAAATTAAGAAGGGAAAAATTTAAATAAGGATCTGTGATAATCCAAAACAAGATATTTAATGAATACTTTGAATATTAAGTGATGAAATATATTGATTTCCAAAGATACAGCAAAGAAACCCTCAGCCGTGCATGAAATAACATTGTCGGTCAATACGGGTCATTTTGGACCCATGTTGTGTCTTAGAAGGGTAGTGATACAAAAATGTGTTTTATTCAAAAAGTACAAAAGGACAAATGAAAATAAGAATTTGTGATGATCAAAAACTAGTTAATTGAGGAATTACGAATGATCAAATACATTTATTGCAAAGATATTTACAATTACAACTCCGTCGGGTCACTTTTGACCCATGTTGTGTATCAAAGGGTTAAATTAGAAGCATGGATACTTCCTAAGCCTGGAGCACTCACTATATTCTGGGCACTTGGATGATCCACCTCATGTTCGGAGAGTGTACTTTGTGGTGAATAAACCACTGAGACAGACTGTCCCACTCCTCTGGGGAGCGACCATAGATGGAAAGGCGAGGCTCTGCATGCTGGTACTTACTCTCCTCCAGGTCATGGGCCACTTCCTATTAAAGAAGAGAAGTACTAAGTGTAATAAGCTGTCTCTGCAAAGCTTCTGACTTACAGTGTGTGATTACCCGCTACGATACCTTTATGATGCGAGCAAAATACTCTCCGTTCATGAAGTTGTCTGTTTTCAGGAAGATTTCTCGAAGTTCACTAGCTCCCACTGGATTATACTTTGAATTGAATTTATCGAACCGGTGGAAGGTATTCCGGCCCTGTAAAGTTCATGAATTAAAAGCATAATTGTCAAGTTAGAATAGAATCAGCAATTAAAACGCACTGATCAATACTGGTATTTACCTGTACTGGAAGTGACAGCGACACAAATTAGAGGCAGAGAGAGTGAAGGAATTGTAAGCAGATTTAAATTCCCATAATTGTTTTCCTTAACAGGAACCCAATAAACTGTTTATAACCACATTCTGACAAAAAATTTGAAAGTTGCTAATGTTGCCGGACTGCCAGACTGGGGAGACTGGGGGTCCGGAGGACGGAACTTGAGAGCCTGGGGGTCAGGGGGACTGCACTCGAGAGCCTGGAGGTCAGGGGGCCTGGACTGGAGATCAGGGAGACTGGACTCGAGCGACTGGGGACCAAGAGGGGAACTGCATTCTAGAAGCTGGGGACCGGACGGGGAACAGGGCTCTAGAAGCTGGGGACTGGACGGGGAACAGGGCTCTAGAAGCTGGGGAGAAGCTACAGAAAAACACACAGAACACATAAGGCAAAGCCTGATCGTGACAAACAATGAACACAGAAAAAAAAAAAACATGACATTTTTATGAACATAACGCTGAAACATGGTGTCATTTTTCTTACAGCATGTACATCCAGAGAGTCCACGGTAAGGTCATAGGGGTCCTTATTGAGACTGTGGAAAACCTGCTGGAGGGTCAGCTTTTGTCCGGCCTTTTCCAACACCACACGGTCAGCATCCGTCTTATATGTTGTCTGAATGAAGGTCAGCAGGTGTTTCTGAGACATGCAGGCAGCTGCATGAATATGCGTGTCCACCTGAGAGAAAGAAA
Organism: Melanostigma gelatinosum; assembly: GCF_949748355.1. Lineage (NCBI taxonomy): Eukaryota > Metazoa > Chordata > Actinopteri > Perciformes > Zoarcidae > Melanostigma > Melanostigma gelatinosum. The sequence goes on from NC_136635.1 coordinate 15,086,539, forward strand.
CAATGTCCGTGTTCAGTCTGCTGGACAACTTCAGTGTTCAACACACACAAGGCTTGTTTTTCTTTTTTACAAATAGTTCAATTTAAGGCAGAAGTGAGAACATGAAATCATATGTTTTGGTGTTTTTACAGAGGAATTCTGTGAGATACAATAGAAATCTAACCTTCCTAACGTTGTAGAAATCTCTGTGAGGCACACGTTTCAGTTCCTTTAGCTCAGCCATCTCATTCAGCATCTCGTGGAGGTAGAACTTTGAACTCAAGAAATTGAGTCGTCTGTGACAGTACGTCTTCCTGAAAACCAGAGTGGTGGATGAGATATTAGAGCAGACCTCAGATTAGCAAGTGCAACTTCACGCATAGGCAACAACCAGTTTTACAATGAAGGCTGTTTATCCAACCGGCATAGCTGCTGTGTCTTTTTGTTTTGGCAACTTACGTTGGTCCGTCTGCAATCATTGCCAGCACATGACTGAAGTCGATGGCAAAGGTCTCTAAGTCTGGGTAAGGAAGGTCATGGGGCTGGTTTCCTCTCAGAGCCTCGGCATTGTCATACACATACACTATGCCATCCTTCATCTTCAGTTCATAGTTCAGATTCTCAGGGATGTTCTGAATGCTGTAGGGATCTTCTCCGTCTGTTGGACACGGACACATATCTGGAGACCACAACATTGTTCTGCTGCTGTCATCCAAACCACAATGAAACATCAGTAAGTGTACCAAATACCACAATGTGTATACACTTCAAACCTGGAAGAACCTCATCTTCTTCGCTCCAGTCAGTCATGCAGTCAGCGCTGCGGAGGAACTGGGCTGTGGTTCTGCAGAATCTATGGTAGGCTAGCTTTGAGTATTTCTCGCGAATAAGCAGACCCTTAAACAGACTTTTGGCTGCCTGTTCATAGTCCTCCACTGTGATCTAAATGGGGAATGGACGTGACACATTGTATGCAACCTTGCCATGTTTTTCAACATTCTGTTAACATGAGATGGGAGCAGTAAATGTACACGATGTAGAGCTGCAAAACGTTGATGCACATGTTTGTGTTTACAGTACTTACTCCAGCACAGTAATCACCACTAATAGTGACCCTCTGGTAATCAGGGAAGTTTTCTGGCAGTGATGAGCAGGTGGAGCTGGGGGACATGTATGGCGTGGCTGCCACTGACCGCGGACCATCTGTAGTCACTGGCATCAGCAGGGACATTGACTGGGAACGAATCACCTTCAAGCTTTTCTTCCTGCGACATTAGCAAAGAATTGATATAAGCTGAACGTTTCATTCATGGCATTGATCTGACTGATGACGACATCCTCTCTGATTTGGTGCCAAACCAATAGCAGGGCTTACCTTTTGGTGCTCTCCTCTGAATGTTGCTCTGCCAGCTCCTTCAGCATTTCACGTTCCTTGGCCTGCTGGAAGCCAATTGGGCAGTCCTCAGGCACGGTGAACATCGATAAGGCATCCTTGCTGTCTTCTTCCTTTAGTGCTGACGCATACACTTTCTCTGTTAACAGTTGTGTCGCCTCTTCTGCCTCACTCAGAGTTACCTTCGGGAATTGACGAGGCATGTCTGCAAGAAGGTAAAGGCTGCCGTAAAATGACTGGCGACAGTGACATGAGGATACGAAGAGGACCTACTCGCTCTGACCAGTTTATTCTGTTTTGTAAACAAGCAAATCTACCTGTGTAAGGCTTGCAGGACATTCATGAACTAACTGCTGCACTGCATCACCACCTGGAGAGCTCTGTGTGTATTGTTCATGTCCTACAAGATTACTTTGAAACACTTCACTTTCTAAGAAGATCTACAGGTCGTCAATATAACGTAGATGTATGATACCTATTTTAGCCTGTTTTCATAGGCTCCCAGTTCATTCTAGAGTCACGATTAACATTTATTTGATCACGTTATCGGTCTTTGCTATTGTCCATAATTTGCTTTTCCTGTTAGCCTGTGTTCCTGTCTTTATTTGTTGTACTTTTTCATTCAATGCCTTTTTGTTTTCAAGATATGTCATCTACGGTACATTATATAACGCGACAAGTCACTTAGATTTAGACTGTAATGGGATAATGAAATGGAAACACAAGCTAGTCCTGTAGAATATCATATTTAAGTTGAAAGCATTCTGAATTGTGCAGTGGTACAATGACAATAACTCTGTTTTAGCCCTTATCAACAGCATAGCTGTAAATAAAACTTATTTTTACGATATAATCCAGGATACACTCCATATGTTTACAGCCATGCTCAAAGACACACAATGTACCGCAGCTATGTCAACCAGAGAACTGTCTATTTCTGCAAGCGGATAACCTGAGTGATCTGACAGAGTCTAGCTGATATCCGTGTCATACAGGATACAGTTCTGGTCATTGGAGTGCTGAGGCAACAATAGAGAAAGGCCGTGCTGCCTAATGGTGCCATATAAGCCAATTTTCCTCTCTGCCAGGGTGCTTCCAGGAAGCTTATCATTCCGGACACACAACACTAACCTGACAACAGCTGTGAGCTTTATGGCACCACGTGCACACTGTGAAAATGGATATTCTCCCAAAGCTGTATTGATCTGGAGATGATGGCCTAATCAATTATTAATTGACCACTCAAACCCGTCGAAATAATTTCCACGAAACAAATACTCGTGTTTCTTTTTTTTCACACAGTCAGGAGCAAACACACACACACGCACGCACATACACGCGGAATTTGCTATTATCTTTTATTTTATTTTTTTTATTCAGTTCCGTGCATCAAGTCAAAATGACTTAGCAATTTCTTAAAAATGTGCTCATTAATTCAGGTTTTGGCAAACTGAATAAATGAAAAGTTAGGCCATAGAGTCTGAGCTACTCAACACCCAGCAGAGACTCATCTCCAGCACACATGCTCTCCTTCTTCTCTTGACCATATGTGACCAACCCAATGTCAGACTCCTTTCTGTTGACCATGTTCCCTCCAAAATAGCAGATGTGCAGTGATGCAGAGAGCAGCCCTATACTGTAACTTCACTTCACAGCCATTTTGCAAAATGATCTTGTTTTGCATTTATATGCATTTCATCAGTTCTGCGCTTACCTTGCTTACATGCTGTGATAATGAAAAACTACATGATAATAAGAGTGAACCCATATTTGCTGACAGTATTTAAGTAAGATAAAAATAATCTTTGAAATACATAAATATTAAGTATGGGTTAATTCTTTAAAAGGTACCTGATTTCACCGTTTTGTAATATTTGCTGAGCTTAAAGGCAGGACATAAGTTAATAACCCAACATTATAATTAAAGGGATAAAAGGGATTAAAGGGCTTACCTTCAGTGCTGCTCATAGCCATATCTGTAGGTGTTGTTATCTCATTTGAAGCATTGTACAGATTCAGTGGTACCTTCTGTCTGCATCGGTCAGTCAACATATGAGTCTACGGTGGCATACAGTTATAGTTTTGTTTTTCTGACTGCCCATCTCTCTATTTTAAGGAGCCAGTGGCCTTATGTTGACAGAGCTGCTAATCCTGAGACTATGCCAAAACTGGTTGTCAGCAAAGACTGCCTCACTCAGAGTAGACAGAGCATGGTGCCTTCTGCTCTGTCTATCTCTCTCTCTCTTACTGTCACTCTCAGACACAAACACGCACACAATGTGTCACTCACTCTGACGCTTACACACAGCACATTGGGCAGTGGGCACACACAGGAAAAGAGATTCCTCTCTACTTCTGTGGCAAAGAGGCATCCCAACGAGGTAGTCATCACAGTTGTCCTTTTCATTCAGTAAGTCACAACCTGTTATGATCATTTATTGCTGGCAGTCTGTTTTTATCTGGGCCCTGATGTTCGTTTTGCACATGACAGAATGCATCATTCAGCTCAGTTGTCCCGTTAAAAGTCACTCTAAAAACAAATGATTGCCCTCAGAAGGCATTTTGCTCCCGGATACTCAGATTATCACTCACATTTGTGTGATAGCAAAGACAACTGACTCCATATCCCATGTGTTATCTGTACATGATGCAGAGCTGCATAGTGCATTTTATTTATACTTCCTGCCCAGCTATTGATACCAAAGTGACGAGACTGATTATTGATGTCAATGATGAGACCACTCCTCCAGCAGTCAATGTGGAAAAATAACCTTCATACTCTATGGTTCTGGTGCTGTTTCTCAGCATAATAATAATAATATAATTAGACCTGTTTGTTGTTTTTTTCATATCTGCTTGTGATATACCGTATTCCCTGAAGTACAACAACAATATGACAGTGAGTCAACAGATGCTGCACATGCTGCATTTCTGCATGCTTGAATTCCAAAGAGAGAAACAACTCATTCATTGTTGACATGAAGTACCTGCTGATTCTCACCCCACCATTGCAGGGTGATCGATCAATCCTTAAATGATAAAAAATACCCTTCCATCTATGTTGAGGAGTTGCCAACTCAGCACCCCAATAACACAGTAGATACAACTTTTTATTCAGCATTCACAGTATAGCCTTTGTCTTATTGATCAACGTATCTGGTTCAGGAAACATCAGATCAGATGGCTGCGTAACAGAGTTATACATAGTGTAGCTCTGCAGAAAGCATTTGACACTAATGTGGGAAATATCCTAATGGTGCTCACTCTGTGCTAATGTGGGTGTGTGTGCCCCTTGTGTTTGTGAGTCTGTTTAAATGCACTGGATATGTGGAGATGACTTTAAATCCTCTCCACACATCTTTGGTGAATAAGACTCATCGTTCATTATTTCCCATTAACTGTGATAATCCCATTGGGGGCCATTACCCAACCACTCATAGGCCTATCTCAGACCCAGCTTTCTATACTCTGCTGTCTTTATCTTGTCTGTTTTGTATTTTCTCAGACACGTCTGCTGTAATGGCTGAGCCCCCCATGTTGGCTCTTTGACAAAATCATATCTGAGAGAGAGAGGGGTCAACAACACAAGAGAAAAGCATTTCCATTACAGAGAGACAGTGATGAGCAAGGGAAAGTAAAGGAGCTCACTCTTTCCCAAGCAAGGACTTGACTGCTGCTTTAAAAGAGACGTGTCTCCTCTTCTCATCTTTCTCAGTGGCCAGGGCCTGGAGAAGAGTAAAGATAGAAATGAAGGAAGCGCACTCATCCATCTAATACGCGTCAGATACATTTCCTAGTCACAAAGTCTAAGTCTAAAGATGCAAAGTTTTTGTTTATTGCATCCATGAAAGGGTTTTGCTGGAGATGCACATGAACCAGTTACCACATGCTGTAAAAACTGCATATAAAGATTTTGAATGGAGATTGAAAGACAAAGATACTGTAAGTGATGTTTGCATCCCTTCCCGCCTCATCACTGGTTCTAGACGACTAATTTATCAAATAAGTGCACTCACCTCCTCAGGCTCTGCTGTCTCTGAAGTTTGTATATTGGATAAACATCCAAGTCATGCTGTGCTCGTGTTATGGCTAGAGCATATGAAATCTCATCCACCACCCTGCAGTGCTCATCGCTCCATCCTTAACTCTTTCAGTGCCGCAGCAGAGTACAAGGAAATCAGAATAAATGCAGATATCAGCCATCATGGTCATTTGCACCATTTCACTGCTTTTTCAGGCAATATGAATGGAATTGGAATTATGCTCAATACGGGTCAACATGTAAAATCCCAGGGTTTCCCTGTTCTCTCTCTTCTTTCTCAGAGACTAATCATGTCCTCTTGTGTATGTCTTGTTCATTTGCAGGACATTACATTTAGCTGAGATGAGACGTGAGCAGACAAGCAACAGCAATGTAAGGATGCCCTTTTGATTAGATAAACAACACATTCTCACTTGGAAGACTAATTTGTTTCAAAGCTCAAAACCCTTGCTCTTGCTTCTGTCTCTTTAATTACAGTCCCTCAAAGACTATTACAGCACATTCACCCGGACTTACCCCACCAGTGTACGTCATGGCAAAAGTAAGATCTCTATTATTGCATGTATTCTGTGTATGATGCAAAGAAACCAAAACTCCAAGCTGTCTGCACCACTGGTAACATCAATCTCTGGGTAGAGTCTCACAGACGTATCACAGCACTTTCTCTGATACCTTTGCCAAGCAGAATTAGCAGTCTTGCAGTATAGCGAAGGTGAACTCCTCACACAGAACAAGGCCCGGATTTACTGCTGTGGCCGTAAACAGCAGGTCTGTCCCTGATTTAGCCCAACAGTGTTTGAGATTACGAGGCTAATCCTCTCTGCTCAGGTTATCAGGGTACTTTTAGAGTTGGCTGTAGACGGCTGAATCTCTGCCCTGGGCCAGTATAATTTTATTGACGGTAGAACACTGACTGGGCCAGATCTAGATGCATCCAATCTATTTTAAAATGCTTTTATTGTGATGAGAAACACTGAGAGGATTTTGTGTCTAAACTAAATTCCCATTCAAAATGTAGAAACACGTAAATTAATGAGCCACTAGATGGCACATTTGCTTTATTTTACTTCTTTTTTTTAAACAATATTTGTTGATGGCCTCATGCCATTCAATAGTTTATGGGGCCGGTATTGTGCTATTACCATATTGAAGCTACTGTGCATTGTGCTGTTTTAAGGCAAGGCAAGGCAAGTGTATTTGTATAGCACATTTCAACAACAAGGTAATTCAAAGTGCTTCACATAAAACCATTAAAAGCATCAAAACATAAGGCAAAAGAAAAGGAGATTTAAAAACAATTAATAACAGTCATTAAAACATTAAAAAACAGTGCAAGAAATAAAATGCAGTAGTAAAATGCAGAAATGCAGGAAATTGATTAATATATTCATTGAATCTGGTCCAATTAAAGGCAGCAGCAAACAGAAAAGTCTTCAATCTTGATTTAAATGAGCTGAGGGTCTCAGCAGACCTGCAGCTTTCTGGGACTTTGTTCCAGATATGTGGAGCAGAAAAACTGAACGCTGCTTCTCCATGTTTAGTTCCGACTCTGGGAACAGATAGTAGACCGGTCCCAGACGACCTGAGGGGTCGGGATGGTTCATAAGGTAGCAGCAGATCAGAGATGTATTTTGGCCCTAAACCATTCAGTGCTTTGTAAACCAACAGCAGGATTTTAAAGTCAATTATTTGTTGGACAGGAAGCCAGTGCAAAGACCTCAGAACTGGAGTGATGTGATCCACCCTCCTGGTCTTAGTGAGGACTCGAGCTGCAGCGTTCTGAATCAGCTGCAGCTTTCTGACGGACTTTTTACAGAGACCTGTAAACACACCGTTACAGTAGTCCAGTCTGCTGAAGATAAATGCGTGGACAAGTTTTTCCAAATCCTGTTGAGACATAAGTCCTCTAATCCTTAATATATTCTTCAGGTGATAGGCTGATTTTGTAATTGTCTTGATATGGCTGTTCAGGTTGAGATCTGAATCCATAACTACACCTAGATTTCTGGCTTGGTTTGTGGGTTTTAACATCAGTGATTGAAGCTGAGCGGTGATTTTCAATTGTTCGTCATTGGTACCGAAAACAATTACTTCTGTTTTATCTTTGTTTAATTGAAGAAAATTCTGGCACATCCAGTTGTTGATTTGTTCAATGCAGTTACCCAGCCCTTGTATGGGATTATAGTCCCCTGGTGACATAGTTATGTAGATTTGTGTGTCGTCTGCATAATTATGACAACACACTTTGTTGTTTTCCATAATCTGAGCTTGTGGAAGCATGTAGATGTTGAACAGAAGAGGCCCCAGTATTGAACCTTGGGGAACACCACATGTCATTTTAGTCAGCTCCGATGTGTAATGAGCCACAGACACAAAGTATTCTCTGCCCTTCAAGTAGGATTCAAACCAGTTAAGTGCTGTGCCAGAGAGTCCCACCCAGATTTTTAGTCTTTCTAGGAGTATGGCATGGTCGACCGTGTCGAATGCAGCACTGAGATCTAGTAAGACTAAGACTGAACTTCTTCTTTAAGCATAAAGTTCAACCCCCCTGCAATCTGTGATAATGAAAAACTACATGATAATAAGAGTGAACCCATATTTGCTGACAGTATTTAAGTAAGCTAAAAAATAATCTTTGAAAGACATAAATATTAAGTGTGGGTTAATTCTTTAAAAGATACCTGATTTCACCGTTTTGTAATATTTGCTGAGCTTAAAGGCAGGACATAAGTTAATAACCCAACATTATAATTAAAGGGATATTTCTCACCCATTGCTGCATGCTTCTTATTCAAAAAACCTTTGAAAATTCAAAAGTCTGATCGAGTTGAGTACATAATACCAAAAACAACCCAAAACCCAAATTGAGCAGTTTTACCCATGTCTCACTAGATGGCAATAGAGAACATGCAACCAAGGTTTTGACCCTCACTTCAATATAACCTGCCCACAATCATACTGCAACATTTTGAACAGCTGCAATTTACTTTTCCAAGGAATTAACATAAAAGCAGAAACCGTGTGCAGCCAACACATTTCTAATTTCAAATGATCACACTTTGAATCAATATGAAGAGCTGGGTGCTGTATAAAAAAACTGAAGTCATACATGATTTTATTCAGTCACAGACTTATTTTTCATTTTCTGCATGTTTTCACTAAGAATTGCTTATAAAAGCAGGGGGAATATCCAGTTAGCGCTCGCAGGAAACAAGTGGCAATGAATGTCTCACTAAGGACCCAGTTAGTTGACTTAGTACCATTCAGTGAATTCATGATTTGATCTAGTAAATCTATATACCGGTATGTGTTGATGAACTGTGGATTGGACTGTGATTGGACACATTTTTTTATTTATTATTTTTTGGTGAATCTGAACTCCCCAAAAATGTGAAAGGGGGCGGGGGGGAGGAGGGGGGGTGATAATATGTCAAGTTAAGAGGTCTGTCGCCCTTCAGTTCTGTTCAGTCTCGGGGGTCTGCTTGTATTTAAAGGTCACCATCAGTGCTTTGTTGGAGCAGTTTTTTGTGATGCCCTCGCAGGAATGTGAGACCGGAACCCCCTGCATCAGCCTTTTTGTGTCCCAACCATCTACCATTGAAAACAGATGGAAGCTTCAGTCTCTTCTGATGGCTTTAGGGCTCCTCTGTGGTGTGGGGTGAGCCGACAAATGTGAGCTGAACCAAGCAGGAATGCGCCTGGCACCCTGTCTGCCCTTTTTTGAGGGGGGGGGGGGGATGTAGGGGAATGTAGTGAGAGGAGGGGAGGCTCTAATGAGACCCTGTAATCACTTAACAGAGACCAGGTGCTCTGTGTCTTCCTGTAGCAGTGCACTCCAGACAGTAGAATGCCACTTTCAATTTGCAAGAGCCACGAGCAAAGGAGGTCTGGACAAGGTCTAGGTTTTGTATGCAAAATGTTTATTGAATAACAATGTTATTGCTTTGACACAAATAAAATATAACACATTTACAAATATATAATATATATATATATACATATATAGATATATAAAACACATCATCCTATTACCACAGTTTGCAAAAGAATAATGACAAATAGCTACAATGCCCATATATATTTCTTCCTGTACAAAAATAGTTCTATCTGCATAAGTACTTTAATGTAACCTCTATATAATATTTAAATAAAGGAATTAATATATACACATACCTGCAATAAAAACAAATATAGATTGCACATGTTTTTGTACAAACAACAACAATTTCAAGTATATTTCAATCCGTTGTGGACTGCCACATATCTTACAGAATCTAAGACATTTCCCTTATACAGTGTCCAAAACTTGATATAAACAGAGTTTCAGAGCTCTCTAGCAGTTTGGCATTGTGATGAATATGTATTTTCCTGATGATTCATTTGACTTTAAGTCCAAATGGAAAAGTGCAGACAAGTACTGACAGTTTGGAACATGGCGGTATAATCCTTAGAGGATAGCACTTATCAAAGTCCTGGCCTTGAGGAAGAAATGTGTAAAGTCCAAGAATGACAGAAGAGAATTCCCTCTTTCAGCCAGAGGATGTGTCCACTTTGCCAGGTATTAGCACTCTTCCTTTCCCTCTGCCAAGCAAAGAGCAGCACCTGTAGTTCGCTTCATGCTGTGCCATCCAGTGTCTGTACGCCAGCTGCAGTTGTTTGCACGCTCTACATCGCTGAGCTGCAAGGCTCAGCCTTGAGAGAAACTCAGTGCAGCCAGTCTTGCTCTGACTCACTTCTCATGCCTTGAAAAATGCGCCGGGAAAGACTTGGCAGAAGTCTAAGGCATTTCGAGAATTTTAGAACAGAGAGAGGACACTAACTCCCTCGCTTTTTGTTCCCAACTCCTCTTGCTAATTTCCGCTCATGTCCGTCTGAGGAGAGCCTCGAGCTTGTGAACTTGGGAATCATTTATGCTCCACGCTGGCATCAGCCTGCCTTGCTCGAGCCTCAGCGTGACTCTGTGCACCGGGAGAGATCGACGCTTCCGGCCGTATCCATGTGGGCTGATCTTGTCGGCAGGGGCACTCCCGGTCCTCAAGTTGTTACCGAGCTGGTGCAGGCGGTGTGCGAGGTCATGCACTGCACAGGTGCCCAGCGCACAACCTTGTCTTCTTGACGCATTGCCTGAGTGTTTAGACCTCTTGGTTCGGACATTGATGTCAGTGCTGGAGGACAGAGGGAGAAGGAGAGAATATTAATCTATGCTGTTCAGTCCTGAGTTGTCAATGGCTGAGTATTCTCTGCTTAAATTGAGTCTTCCTTTTCTATGACAGAAATATATATATATGATGGCCAAATGGAGACAGTTTGCAGACTTTCAAGATAGCATGGTTAGTGTCTTACCTGGAATGTGGCAGCAAAGTATCCCTGATATCTTCTGGTCTGACAAAGTTCTCAGAGTCTGCTGTCTTCTCCACTGATACACTGTCAAGATCCCGTCTCAATCTGCTCCCGAGCCAGATGCTTCGCCTGGGAGAGGAAAACAAAACTCTTAGTTAGTCTTAGATAATTCAGTAGACAGCTGTCACAGACTTGGCAGACTGTCACATCTTATATCAAATGAAAACATTTCGATGATTGAATGGATTACTCCTCAGTTAACGCACCTTTTTTTCAACTCCGGATTCACTTGAAGTTCCACACAGTGTGCTACTGTCGCCAGCAGACAGCACGAGAGAAAGGACTGGAAGATCAGTTGCATTTTGACTCCTGTGGAGAGTAGAGAAAGCATGTGTTAGTTCGTTATTTATGCTGTGAATTGATATTTCATGAATTTCCTCTTGTCCCTCAGTGCATGTAAAACTCCCTCATACAGTATTCCTATATGTGCTACACTGGTACTTGCTTACACAAGAGTCCAAAAGCCAAGTTATTTGCACTTATCATTCATTTATTTAAAAAGTTAAGCTAAGGTCAGATTTTGCTCAGTTAAGTAAACCTACAACCATGCTTTGGGCCCCTGGCCAACAACGCGAAGGACTGTTGACCAATGCGGGGTCCTAAATAGACTCAGCTCATAAGTAAAAAAAAAAAAAAAAAACCCTCAGTTATCTGATAACTGAAAAACAGCAAAATCGATTGCAACTAATAAACAATATACTGTATGATGTACTGCCTCTGTCAGATGCTTTACACCTTGAGCAATTCCTTCACAGACACACACATTGAGAGCTGAACTGCTTATATAACCGGGCAGATAACCTGTCCTTGTCCCTACACTTGTGCCCTGACCTCAAAAAAAGCAAGGTTTGAGCCATCAGCTGGTAGCAGAGCAAACCACAGCAATATCTTTGTTAAAAGAAAGTGCACATACCTGTAATTCTCTGACAAATATCAGATGGATGGGAAAGATCAATCAGCTGTAAAATAGTACTCCACAGGTTTCTTGAAGTTGCCACTGGTTCTGTGAGGCAGCTGTGTCACTCTGCTAATAGCTCCTACACACCAGACTGGGAGCCTTTATACAGGAGGTGGGAGGGGCTCAGGACAGACACACACACAGTCTCTCATCCTTTTCCCCCACCCCGTCCAGTGCACTCTTGCACTGCTCTTGTAGCACAATGCAACACAGGAAAAAGATCAACAATGGAAATATAAATTAAAATGATAAAGGAAAATAGTTTTAGAATAAGTGCAGTACACCCTGTGTATCCTGTGTTCACTGAGTCAAAACATTCACTTTTTCACGGCTCAGTATGAATGATGCATCAACAAAGTTCTACAGTTCTCAGAAAATGTTTTATTTGTTTTATTTCAGTATGTGGATAAAAGGCAACAAATCAATGGTCATCAGTTATGTAAGTCCCATACTGTACTACACACTGTCCCAGTAAAAATACTCTGTGTTCATCTCAGCTGACTGCTTGCTATAGGGGGAAGGGTGTTAGAAATATAAATACTCACAAAAGAAAAGGTTTGAATATTCATCTTGTGATATTTGAACTTCAATAAGGTCAGTTAGAAATAGTTTTTGTCATCGTTCCTTTCAATTTAACTGGCTAATTGTATAAAGTAGAATTTAAGGAATGTTTCCACATTCTGCTTTTCAGGGCACTCCCTGACACAGTGAAGTTCCATGTTGGCTTTGAAAGCACACTGGATGATGAATGTGAGATTTGGAAAAAGACAAGCATTGAGTAACTGATTAAATATAGTAAGTATGCCCAACTGCAAACACAATATATTCAATGTATCTGTTTGTACAAGGCAAATATTTGACCCCGGACTTACCATTTATTTTGATATTTGGATAAATGACAAATGGAATTTTACAATTTAACTCAAAATAAATCTAGAGTCAGAAAATGAACTTGAACAACAATCTACTAAGACATACGAACAATATTGGCTTAGACGTTTTAAAAACAAATAGTCCTGCTGATTTTGTGCTGTTATAAATTATAACTAATCCGACTTCAATTTTTGCCTCAGGAATGCATACCCAATAATCTATTGAAGAAAAACAAGAGAGCCATCAAGTCTGCCTCTACGTCTCACCCTCTCACATTATTGGACTTTATGGGAGGGTCAGTACAGTGAGTCACTCTAAACCTGAAGAAGTTTTACACGAAGAGTTAAAGCTAAATAAGTCAAAGTAACTCAGAAAAAAAGGATATTTCTTTCTTTGACTTTTATTCATGATTGGTCTGTAAGGCTGGAAACCATCACCGGCCGTTGCGGTTCATGAGGCAGATGTGGATAATAAGCCCTAAGCGGGGAAACATACACAGAAAGTGCTATCACAAATAACGCGTTACGGAGATCACACGTTTCTGTTTCTCACAACCTTCATAGCTAACAGCTCGATTGGTCTGTGTCTGAGATGGGCATATTGTTGAGAGGAGATAACCGATACCTCAGAAACACTGAGCATGTGATGCCCAAACGATTGAAATCGTACGCCCCTTCAGTCAGTGTATGAAATTCTGTAAATACCAGAGAAAAAACATTTGGTTTTATCAGTGTAGAAATTCCACTGCAGAAACTTCCACTATCGTGTCAATTACAGTTTTTGGGATTGCTCTAAGTAATGCTTTCAGTTTGGATTTTTCTTTCAGTTTCAATGAAGGGGATAAACACTCCCATGGGCTCTTTCAACATAACATTATAGAAACACTTAACACATGACCTTCCACTCTGGCATATCAGCATTCTATTATTCATATCGTGTTGTTTTTAGTCCCCGGTGCAGAACCTTCCGGAGTGTATTTATATCTCATGTGACCCAACACAAAGAATACATAAATGTCAAACACATGTACTGTAAACCAGTAAATGTTTCGTAAGCACTTTGTAGTGATAATTGCCTCCGGCAGATACGTTTTCCCCTTAGTTTAGTTTACAACAGGAGATTGTGAAATCATGACAACACACTTCTGCTGTTGCTTTTTAGCTCCTTATATAGAAATATTTAGTGTGTCCTCCATGAAGTTGCTGTCGTAGGTTGACAGTTTTTGTTGGTCCTTGTATTCGTAAGAGCAGGTACGTGTGACAGGAAACCTGAGCAACTGATGCCAGGTGTGCCAGCAAACAGTGTGTCAATCCTAAAAGCACAAATCTGACAGGTGATTCATAATTATTAGAATGCCTATAATGTTTGTCACCTTGAAATGTGTGTTGTTTTATGTCCCATGACTTTCCCATCATTCTTGTGTAATTACAAACACTATTATGCAACACTGCTTTATTTTCATGTTTTGGCTCCGGTTCAACTATTTTGACTACATCTGCATCTTCATCTTCTGTTTACTCTCAAACAAAAACAGTAAGTGGGACAGAGAGAAAGAGAGACAAAGAAAACTAATTACAGAGGAGTTGAGAAAAGAGCAGAAGAGAGAATGCAGTGGAAATTGCTTTAAGTTCCTGCTGTTGTAGTTTTTGCGTTTCTCTCAAAATTAGTTAGAGTACTGGTTTCCATGTGCTATTCCTTGTGACAGCTTTTCCTATTTTCATAAATATCAATATTTTGCATGAATCCCATGAGTTTATCCTGCCCTGCACATTGTATGTCAAAACACGGCCATGTTCAGCTTGAAAGAGCTATTTTAAAACACAAACTATTGTCTTAGACAGCACCAATATTGATTTTTTTTTATAACCTTTTGTCACTTACCAGAAGATTGAAGCATTGTATGAAGTTGCGTTAAAAAGTGCACACAATAATGTGAGTCCATGAAATAACCCCCGATCATTTTAATGTTGCAGTTGGAGCAGCTTTGTGATACAGTCAGGAAAAATACATATTTGTGTAGTGTACTTTAATACAAATAGTGTTTTTTGTACAGGTGGCATTTTTGACAAGTAGTTGATTTGCGGTGAAAGATGACAGAAGTGTCCCTGGCAGAAATCCTTCTGATAAATCAAAATTATTATACTGAAAAAAGAGGGCAGCAAGTATAGAGCAGTAGGATATGATTATATAACCTGCTGAACATAATACTGATGGAAATAGTCTGCATCAGTTGCTATTCCATATATTTAATCTACCATTTCTGCAAGTTTTTTCCAATCAGTCGATACCTTATATCCAGTAAATCAACTGTTGTTATCAATACATTTCTTTAAGTGACAGTAAATTATAGTATTATTCTGGTGTGGCGGCTTTCCCTGGTGGGCTGATCTTGTCGACAGGGTCACTCCCGATCCTCGAGTTGTTACGGAGCTGGTGCAGGCGGTGTGCGAGGTCATGCATTGTACAGGTGCCCAGCGCACAACCTTGTCTTCTTGACGGATTGCCTGAGTGTTTAGACCTCTTGGTTCGGACATTGATGTCAGTGCTGGAGGACAGAGGGAGAAGGAGAGAATATTAATCTATGCTGTTCAGTCCTGAGTTGTCAATGGCTGAGTATTCTCTGCTTAAATTGAGTCTTCCTTTTCTATGACAGAAATATATATATATGATGGCCAAATGGAGACAGTTTGCAGACTTTCAAGATAGCATGGTTAGTGTCTTACCTGGAATGTGGCAGCAAAGTATCCCTGATATCTTCTGGTCTGACAAAGTTCTCAGAGTCTGCTGTCTTCTCCACTGATACACTGTCAAGATCCCGT
Source organism: Melanostigma gelatinosum (assembly GCF_949748355.1). Taxonomy (NCBI): domain Eukaryota; kingdom Metazoa; phylum Chordata; class Actinopteri; order Perciformes; family Zoarcidae; genus Melanostigma; species Melanostigma gelatinosum. Next base: position 15,102,003 of record NC_136635.1, read on the forward strand.
CTCAATCTGCTCCCGAGCCAGATGCTTCGCCTGGGAGAGGAAAACAAAACTCTTAGTTAGTCTTAGATAATTCAGTAGACAGCTGTCACAGACTTGGCAGACTGTCACATCTTATATCAAATGAAAACATTTCGATGATTGAATGGATTACTCCTCAGTTAACGCACGTTTTGTTCAACTCCGGATTCACTTGAAGTTCCACACAGTGTGCTACTGTCGCCAGCAGACAGCACGAGAGAAAGGACTGGAAGATCAGTTGCATTTTGACTCCTGTGGAAAGTAGAGAAAACATGTGTTCGTTATTTATTGATGCTGTGAATTGATATTTAACTTCATGGATTTCCTCTTGTCCCTCAGTGCATGTAAAACTCCCTCATACAGTATTCCTATATGTGCTACACTGGTACTTGCTTACACAAGAGTCCAAAAGCCAAGTTATTTGCACTTATCATTCATTTATTTAAAACATACCTGTAATTCTTTGACAAATATCAGATGGATGGGAAAGAACAATCAGTTGTAAAATAGTACTCCACAGTTCTCTTGAAGTTGCCACTGGTTCTGTGAGGCAGCTGTGTCACTCTGCTAATAGCTCCTACACACCAGACTGGGAGCCTTTATACAGGAGGTGGGAGGGGCTCAGGACAGACACACACACAGTCTCTCATCCTTTTCCCCCACCCCGTCCAGTGCACTCTTGCACTGCTCTTGTAGCACAACGCAACACAGGAAAAAGATCAACAATGGAAATAGAAATTAAAATGATAAAGGAAAATAGTTTTAGAATAAGTGCAGTACACCCTGTGTATCCTGTGTTCACTGAGTCAAAACATTCACTTTTTCACGGCTCAGTATGAATGATGCATCAACAAAGTTCTACAGTTCTCAGAAAATGTTTTATTTGTTTTATTTCAGTATGTGGATAAAATGGCAACAAATCAATGGTCATCAGTTATGTAAGTCCCATACTGTACTACACACTGTCCCAGTAAAAATACTCTGTGTTCATCTCAGCTGACTGATTTCTATAGGGGGAAGGGTGTTAGAAATATAAATACTTACAAAAGAAAAAGTTTGTACAAGGCAAATATTTGACCCCGGACTTACCATTTATTTGGATATTTGGATAAATGAAAAATGGAATTTTACAATTTAACTCAAAATAAATCCAGAGTCAGAAACTGAACTTGAACAACAATCTAAGACATACGATATTATTATATAACCTGCTGGAAATATTCTGCATCAGTTGCTATTCCATATATTTAATCCACCATTTCTGCAAAAAAAAATTTCCAATCAGTCGATACCTTTTCAAACTAGAATCTCCAGTAAATCAACTGTTGATAACTGTTGTCATCAATACATTTCTTTAAGTGACAGTAAATTATAGTATTATTCTGGTGTGGCGGCTTTCCCTGGTGTAAACAGGTGGGGACCCTAAAGTTTGGACCTAAAAGAGCCTCTGTTGGGACACAGTGCTGTATTTGTAAACTCAAGGGCCCACGCCCATGGATCTCTCCCTCTCCGGCACGCAGGCGCAGTGACACACCTTCTGTCAAAAATGGCTGTGCTTTGGAAGCAGGAAAAATGCTGAATTGTGTTGGTATTACTCGGGAAAAGCAGCAGACATGGCGAGATTTGCTGACTATTTTATTGTCGTGGGATACGATCAGGAGAAAGCTGGTAAGTTTTGACGGAGGGGGCGGCTCGCAGCGGCTGAGATTTGGGTCCAAGCCGTCAGTCAGTGTGTGATGATGGTTGATGCTAGATAGCTTTAGCTTAACGTTAGCCACACAGCTATCAGGCGACACTGGAAACACTCTCTCTCTCTTCTTCTTCTTCTTCTTCTTCTTCTTCTCATTCTCATTCTCATAAACCGACCAGATAGTGACAATCATCCAGCGGGCATGTGTTCAGAGATCAAGTACACGCCTGATGGCACATCACCAGTGGATGTTTACGCACGACAGGTTGCGATATTTGACTTGGATCAATCGAAACTTTTTCATGGATTCAAAATCTGTCACATCCTGTCCCTGTTGACCTTGCCCCTGTCAGGTCCGGGGGCTGGTTTAACTGCCAGCTATTGGGGACATTTTCATTTTCAGATGATTCCTCGGTCATATTTGGTCAGCTAAGACCGGTGTTTGGCATCAACGTTTTGTATTTGTCTTTCGTAATGCTGTTAGCGGATGTCTTGTTGCTACTTGCCTTCTCCTGCACGCTCTGTTTTGGGGCTATTTTTTTTTAATTTTCTTTTTTTTACCCACTGCAGCCACACTTGTCAGTGATTTGTTGTGTTTATATTTGTTTTTGCCGGAAGAGTGCTCAACTTGTTCATGTTGGGCGGAACATACAGCTGCGAGGAGAGGCCCTCTTCCCTCTCTGTTGCTCTGTGCTGGGAGCTCCCCATGCTTCCTCTCACATGTTGTTCCTCAGGTCCAGCCTCTAAAATGATTTTCATCCAAGGAAACAGCTTTGCACACACACTTCCAAGCATTAATAAATAAGCAGACGAAAACATGTTTGCATTGCACTAACGTAGAGACCCCACACGTTCCCAAATGATAAATGGCATTTTATAAATACTTTAAAGGTCCACTGTAAGTTATCGCCACTCATCCATTTGTGAGGATCCAATAATAACGGCTCCTCGCTGAGCAGCCTGGAGAAAGTACAAATATTCGCTTACCCTGCCATGAGTGAACAAATTAAAGCCTCAGTGGCGTCCATCCAGCGCAGTGTGCGTCAAAGAGGGGCCAGAGCAGCTGAATCCTCTTTTGCTTGCAATGCACAAATAGGTAAACAGTGTCTTTCATCAGCTCTGCTCATCCAAGCGCCAACTGACAAATGCATTTCTTTGTGCTCCAAGGACAAACTGTTCCTGGCGTCCCCAGAAGAGCCTGAATGTATTCACATTTAGTCAGTCTCACCACAAGACACGGGGATCATGAGTCTAGTTTATTCTCCACTGGCCGCTGATTATAATGATGACGTTGATTGTGGCGAGAACAAGCAATAAAAGTCTGCCATCTCAGATTGTGGTTGATTAGGGCGCTGCGACAGGCTTATCCACATGTGAGGACACTCCATACTGAATTGTATTTGTCTGCTTTTATTATGTTCTCCCCTGAGTGTAATGTAGCATATCCACTGTGGGTTTGGGTTAGAGCTGTGCAGAGATGCTCTTGTCTGGAAGTGGAAGTGATTTCTTTCAGAACTGGAAAATCAAAATGACTTTTAGATTTGAAAAACAGAGGAAAGTGAATGGCAACTGCGTGTTTCTCTAACTATTCAGAGCCTGTGCCCTGTATAGCTGGTTTGTAGAAACCAGCCTGCTCATAGTAATATGTAGTAGGTCGTCTAGAGAACAGCTTTTCCCGTCCACCTTACTTGTTAATACAAACCAGGGACCCCTACCTGGGTCATCATCAAGCCTCCTGCGCTTTGCTGGCTTTTTCTTTTCTGGCCTGACCCACTTCTCATTGTTTAGATGTACTATGGATGGATCAGTTGTAAATAACGCTAAGCATGCAATCTGTTGACTGCTCCAATTTGCAGTGAATCAGAATTGCACTGTATAAAATACATCCATACCTTTTTGATAAACTCAAATCGTATTTGTTAACACAGGAAATGTAGTAATGATGGTGAAAAAAGATAACCTTTGCAACAAAGAGAAAGTATTGCTTTCACAGTAGGACAAACCTGGTGTGTAGAAGTAACATTGTACAGTGATAGTAGTGGAGATGAAGCTTCTCTCATGGCGACACAGGGTGGTGTGGAGGAGGGATTACAGTACAGTGGCCTTGAAGCTGCAATACTGTAAAGATGGTTCCTAATAAGTATAGCAAGGAAGTGTTTTAAATGACTGTGTAGGAAAGTTACCTTAAAATTGCACGATCTGGTTTCATTGACTTGCTTTCCAAAGATTTTGTCCCCTTGAAAATGAATATAAATCCAGAGTATGTGTCTCCAGCAACAACACTTGGGATATTTCCTGGTGACCTATTTAGAATTTGTTTTATTGAAAGGCCTATAACTAATGGTCAAATCTTTGTGCTTAGTTTAACAGACCGAGGTGACCAATAAAACCAATGAAAAAGAGCGAAAGTAGGGAAACTTCCAGTTCTATAATTCATTGTTGACCTTTAAAGTCTATCGTAGGGATGCTGTTTGTCATTACAGTGCATCACATACGTGACAACGAATATGATGAAAGACAACATGACCCGAGAGGCAGATTCCTCCAAGAACACTGATCAGAGTCCGCTTCCCTGGGGGCCAGTGTCATGAGCCACAACCCTTGGAATTATTTTCGTGAATAATGTTGGAATGTGAAACACGCTTGCTGGTTTAGATGGATGCAGTCTGTACTGAATCTGCACTTTATTCTGTATTTTCCTTTTGCAGTGGGACGCTGTCTCTTTATTGGCAAGTGGTTGAATACTGTCTGGCGTGCTGTTTGCCATAAATTGTAATTTGCCGAGTGAAAAAGAGGAATTTGCCCAGCTGCTTTTCTCAAACAGTTTATTGGATGGATGTCATCACTTTTTATTGAATCAAACTGCTTTTGGAATATGTTTCGCAGATACGATGCCCAATCCCTGCTTGTGTCTTTATGGTCTTCATTTTCTGGTCTGGACTTGGGGAACGTCTTATGTAACATAGCACCATCCCGCAAGATAACAAAAACAAAACTTCCAAATTATTGAGAGTAAAATGTTTCCATCTGCAGATTACTTTTGGCTGTGTGTATCAGTATGCAAGCTGTATGGAGTCATTTTTAAAATCAGATTAGATGCATAAATGCTTTTCAAGGATTATTGTAGTAGTTGTACCAAGAATGACTTCATGTTTGGTTTTATCCTCGGAAACTTCATGAATTGACCTTTTTTAATGGATCACATTTCATTAATTTCTTACACAGTCAAACAAAGAACCAAACGGCACAGATATTGTCAAATTAGCAAGAATAAATACATTATTTAACATGGGTTGCATTAACATACATATGAATCACACTATATACACACTTGTATTCGGGATGTTAATAATTCAATACTGAACCGTTAACTGACAATAAGAATTTTGACCGATTTTTAATTCTATTAGTTGAACAGTTCAAAGAAAAAGCATCTTTTTAAAAAGCTGAGTAACTGAGAGGAGCTTGGTACTTGAAGGAGAATATCAGGTCCACCGTTAAAGGTGAGCCCACCTTAAGTGTGCCTGAGCCGGAGTTGTCTCTAAACTCTGTTTTTATAGCCATAGAGATGTGGGTCAGAAGAACTGTCAAAGCCATGCCATTAGCCTGCTTCACCTGCTAATGCATTTGAAATGGCTTTCTAAAATTATGGATATTCTTTCCAGAGTTTCCGAAAACCAAGTCTCTTCCATTACGTCCATTTACCTCTTAAATCTGAGCTGTGGTGTCTGTAGCTGCTGGAGGCACATCAGCTTCTGATGGAAAGTTTGTTGTTTGGCTGATGTTGGCAGCCGGAGCAGACAATTTCTGCGACTGAATTTCTTTGTCGTTTCGACATTGCGTGTCATCCAGGTCACTCTGGCTTTTCATAGTTGTGTCCCTAAACCTGTACGCGTTGCTGACAGTAACGCCGTCATTGGACCATTTGTTGCCTTTAATTCTTGAGTATGAAGTGGTTTTCAGGCTTGTGTTGGTTTAAACCAGCTGAAGTTCATAATTTTACTTACCGGATCCTTTTGATTAACTTCATGTGCTGTTTCTCTCGAGATCATACATTTGTTGGCTTCGGGCTGGCTTCTGAGCTTAACAATGGTCTCCTCATTTCAGGGAAATGCCTGCACAGCTGCACGTTACTGACTCCAATATTGTGCTTTTTCTTGCAGCATTGCCGTTTTCATACTGCAACATGAAATGAAATCTGGGGTTCTTAACTTGTTCTTTGACCAGAAATGTCAGAATATGCCTCTTACTTTGTGTTAATTGTAATAAAAAGACACATTTGTCATTACTAGGAAGTTTTCCTAAGATAAGAATGTTGTTTAGGAAGTGTTCACGAGGACCTGTATCAAAAGGCTGCACTTTTGTATTTACAACTCTCTGAGACTGTCTAAAAACATGTTTTGCATAAACAAAGTTTAACAAAACATTAACTCCTGATAGTCAGTCCAAGATTATATCTGACAGCGGTTTATTTATGCTAAGGTGATGGCTAAACACCATCTGTAACTTAGTCAAGTAACTATTGAATTTGGCTGAATGTTGCCCTAAAGTAAATATTGTTTGCACACACCGACTTTAGAGGCTGGCCCTTCCAACAGCTGGAGATGTTGATTTCATGATGTAGGCGCCAGATCTTGAAGTGCTGCCATGTGTTGTGGTTGGTTTTCTAAACCGTTACTTGCGTTGTGTCGTCTGTTTTGTTTTATCAACATCAACACATGAAATGAAATGGTTTGCTTCGTGCTTGAGGAATAAGAATAATCGCTGTACTTTCAGTCCATAATTCACACAGCAATGTTTTTGTTTTTATCATATGTTCTATATTCAATCTTACATTTATTGCTTACAGTAATTTTCAAATTAGTGTCTGTGACACTGTGCTGGGGGGGGGGCCCGAAAGATTTCAAATTATTTCATTTTAATTATCATAATATAATTGTAAAATAGTTTTACTATATTACTTTCTAATATATCGACAGATATGTTTAATACATGTCTAACATCTTTCTAATACAAGTCTCTCGTGTTGTTCTTTCACTTAACTAAGGTTTGATCTCACACCTTTAATTCTGTTTATTTTGTCCGGACCAAAGGCAAAAAATGACACATTGCAACTCTTTGTCGAGAGAGTCGGTGGTAGACTTGCGTATTGGATGGTGAGTTTAAAGATGTGAAAGGAGATTTGTGGTATTTCCATCTTTCGCCCCACTTGTTTATTACACAGCTTACAAATCACTCAATTCATGTTCACTGAATCTCATTTTTCGACAAACAGGTGCATTAGCATTCTTTTGCTAACAAAAGCGTATGTCTTACCTACTGGAGTTATAGGAGTACATGGGTAATTACTAGAGCTGTATCGAATATTTAGAAGCTTCATTCTCAATGCTTTAATTTAAATTATTATCATTAACAACTTGCAGAAACATTGCATGCAAGATTTCTGCAAGTTCCACCTTCTTACACTCAAACACAGACACAAGTGACGCAGTGCTGTTTTCTCGTCCCTGTAATTATCGCAGCCCTTAGTCCAAAAGGCAATATAAAATAAAAAAAAGATAATTTCTAAAATTCACAACATGATTTCATCTAACAAAATGTTGTGCTTCAATCCTTATTTGCTAGTGTTTAGCCTTTCAAAAACAACATTTTCAAAAAGTGTTAACTCTCCCACGCACTTGTATTGACAGGGCGGTCTTGCAGCAATCTAACAGCACCATCAATTGCATATAACCACAATAACACCAGATTACTGGCATAGATACTGAGAATAGATACTGAGAATTTATAACAGGCATTGCATTGTTGAATATCGTTCTGTTATCATGGACATTTGAGGACCATTATTGTGGCCAACCAATATCGTATAATCTCGTCATATCGTCCAAGCCTACCGTTGTTGTCAAATGTCAGTTCTTGTATTGTTTCAGCATCAACAGGCTGCTTGCGGTTAGCAAAGGTATCACATTAATGTTGTTACTGAGAGTAAGATGGCAGATATGGAATTGTTTTGCTCCTATACGGATTGAATTGTCGGCCTCCGTTGATTGTTTTCTTTTGAACGCCACATTTGGCAGCTTCTCGTTTGGATTCAGACTTTGTGGTTCGAGGCATCCAGACCACAATGGAGGAGTTCCTTCCTCTCTGCTGTCGAGTTTAAAACTGACATATAGGGAAACTCCGCTGGCTACTGTTGCACTACTCTCACTCTGTTGATGCATGCATACAGAGGAAAAGTTGTTAGTCTTTCTTGATTAGAGCAGATGTTTCTCCTCTTGGTAAAACACTTTCATTCATCTTCCTGCTGTTTCTATTGATTAAATCATCCAAATGCTTATTTCACCATGTATGGACAGGCCACCAGTATATATATATATATAATCTCTCGTCCACCTCTCGTCCGTCCGTCCGTCCGTCCGTACGTACGTAGGGAACGTACGTACGTAGGGAACATACGTACGGACGGACGGACGAGAGATTATATATATATATATATATATATATATATATATATATATATATATATATATATATATATATATATATATATATATATATATATATATATATATATATATATATATATACTGGTGGCCTGTCCATACATGGTGAAATAAGCATTTGGATGATTTAATCAATAGAAACAGCAGGAAGATGAATGAAAGTGTTTTACCAAGAGGAGAAACATCTGCTCTAATCAAGAAAGACTAACAACTTTTCCTCTGTGGTGTTTCACTTTTTATCAGCTCAAGTCCCAATCTGGCTGCAAAGACAGAGCGTTAAGCTCAGGATGTCTCAGCAAAATCTTTAAAAAAAAGAAGAAACTTTCAAAAGCAATGACCAATACTTGGTATGAGTGAGGGGATTGGCTGTATTCTCAGAGCGCCACCACTCAGTTGTCACTTTGTCAGAGAGACTTCGCTCTGCTGTGTGTATTCTGTATATATTGTATTAAAACATTTTCTTTTCTTTTTTTGAGTACATGTCATCATCAAGCAAATCACAGTTCTTTTTTTATGCTACAAACTGCCAGGAAACCTGCTAAAAAGTGTTAACGGCTGATGCAGCTGGAATATGTTATATCTGACTTATATTTCTCAACGGTTGTGTTTTATTAGCTGTCTCGTGACCTAGAAATGGCCACAAAGCTCAGTAAGAATGTGTGGGTATCATGGTATCAGTTAACGAGTGGTCCCAACCACTGGTACAGTTTGTTTTCTTTGTTTATGAATCCCTCTATCGTTCACATAAAATTGTGTATGCACTTAGTAAGAGGAGGCCTGTGAAGGGGAATGTTTCTTAAAGGAGGTTATTAAATGCTGGTTAGCCTTATAGTTCCTTCGTTATTGTTCCTGATAAATATTCCCCTGAAGCCATTTCAGGAAATAACTTAAATATCTATATATCTAGATCTATGTTTTCCAGATATTTATATTGTATTTCATTACAAAGCTGAAAAACATGACTGAGTCCAGCTGTACCACACACAGGTTGTGCTACAATGATGGTGGAAATGAGCCAAGCTCTTAAACATGCACACGCGTGCCGTGGGCTGGGACAGGTTTTTGTCATTGAAATAGCTTCTGCCAAAAAAACAAAACAAATCTCCCTCCCATTTTGCAAGCGGATGTTCAAATTGGCATGTACCTTTCAGGCCTGGGTTCTATTATCCTCATGGTGGGGTCCTTTATAGTTATCAAGGGGGCAGTGTTTGAAAGCACGGCTTGTTTTAATACAAGAGTGGAATGTGAGGAATTCTGTCATTTATTTTCATTCGCGGTTGAAAATTTGAACTTGGAGCACACTTGAGCATTTGATTTCAATTTAGAAGAGCTGTAAAGACCTGAAGACACGTAATGGTCAGACAGACTAGCACCAGTCTGTCTGGACGCGCTCTGCTCGCCTCTACAGGTGAACAAAGAGAGTATAACCAGCAACTTCTGTTAAAATAAACCTACACGCCCCCAAACCAAGACCAATCACCAGCCTAAGAGCCTAAGAGCCTCATCACCATTAATGTGTCTCTCTTTTACAGAGCTCTATGTTTTAAGGAGTTGTTGACGGGAGGCTCGGGGCACTTAGTTGCTGACGGACGACGACCTCGTCACATTATGATGATGTGGAGCACTTCATTGTCCCATTTGTTTTAAGTAACTTGCCTCCTATGTGTATTGTATCTGACCTCTGGGCCAAACTGTGACACAAGGGGCTTCATGAGCAGTCTGCTAAGTAGTTTGCTGAGTCATGGCATTAACCTGTGTTGAGATAGGACTCTCCACAGAGAATATAATGACAGTTGTCTACATAGGGAATGCCAAAATATTTAAGGAAATGATTTATCTTATATTTATATTTATCTTATATTTTTATTCTGTCTGTATATTCTGTATATACTGGTATATTTAATATTCTTCTTTAATGTCTTATTTTATTACTGTTTACTGTTTAGTTTATTATATTACTTGATTTTTATCTTTTATTTTTTACTTGTGAGCAATGCTGCTGTAATCCTGTAATTTCCCCACTGAGGGACTAATAAAGGATTATCTTATCTTATCTTATTTGCAAATGGCCATACGTGACCTCCACAAATGGTGATATAGCTGCTGGTAACAAGAGACAACCAACATGAAAAAGAGATGTATTCCTCTAGATATTTAGGGATGAGCATTAATATTAGCTTAGCTACATGCCGGCTCTTTCCAAAGACTAACACTTGGATAGCCTCTCATACGAGAGGAGAGCTGCTATCCCAGCTACAGCACAGGCACCCACACATAAAGTGTCTCAAAGCACCGCTGGCCTCCCTGTCTTGACCTAGCAGTCGCTGCTCATAGTTTGTTAGCTTTGACTACTAGCACCGCGGGAATGCACACTTCTATTCATGCTACACGGTGCGGTCCCCTGTGTTCTCACACTCTGATGCGATACAGATTTTCTGTGTGCCTATTTTTATTCAAAGTTTGTGAGAGTTTAGAGCCAAAGTTGTTGGTAACAATTGATGTTTAAAACGCACATGCAGGATACGGGTATGTTGGTTTTAAATTTCTCTCACCAACATCGCAATTTGACATAGATTTGGTGCCAGCCAGCGCTTATGTCCAAATGTGTCATTCTAGTTTTTTTACTTTCTGAGTGGGAGTAAATCCCAAATGTTGTTTTGCAGATGGTAAAATCATGTGAATTCCAAATGTTTTTTTTTAAGTACATTGTTAAACAGATGATGGAGATTCTAAAAAGCTGAAACTATCTGCAGCATATGTGACTCTTCAACAAAGTTAGGAATGCTATATATATATTGTATCCACATTACATAAATGTATTCTAAGAAATGGGCCACATTTATTCAATTTCTGTCTCTTAGTCTCTTGAGAGGAAAACTTTTTCCCTTAACTGATAAATAGAAAGTGTGTCCTGACTGTCAAAGAGTGACTAAAAGTTTAAAATAACGCTGCGATGAAGTCATCCAGTCAGATAACGTAGTGTGTCAAAGAGCATATTGTGAAATTAAACTTAAAATGCTTTTTTTGGCATGTAAAATTAGGAATTTCGTTTCATATTAGCTTTCCAGATTGCTAAACTACAATGTTGCAGTCATTTATCAACTCCTAAACAGATATTGTGTTGTGCTTGCACTCATGATAACATGAATTATTACATCCAATTTAGGTTTCAGAGTTTTCCAAGACCTGAGGGAAAACTGTGAGAGAGTTATTTCGCTGGTCAAGCTTTTGATGGTCAAACTCAGCTACACCTGCTATAGATCAGTGTCCAGCTGTCTGTCTCAACACCACACATACTACATACTGTAGGTGTGTATGCCTTCATGTTACTTTATATACTGTACATATCCAGTCCCGTATGTATGATCACCCTTTGTTCCTTTTGGTTTAACTTCTACTCCAGTGATCGCTCGTCATAGCATGACGCATGATTTAATATTGGTGATATTTCTCTCATTAAAAAAACAAAACATGCAAAGTTCTACATGCCACGATGATGCTCTTTTATCGGCACTGACGGATCTTCATGTCTTTTTATCCGCAGTTTCAGGAGAGGGATGTGGAAAGATCATTCAGCGATTCCCCAAGAAGGACTGGGAGGGAACGGCGTTTCCTCAGGGGGTGGAAATGGTGAGTGATAACAGCCTCCTACAAACTCCAAATATCTAAAAGGAACAAAGCTATGTTACCACCTGGGTATTTAATGTACACTGTTCATAGTGAAGCACAGCAACACAAAGATGCACAAAGAAATCAAAATACGGTTGTGTCGTGTTGGATATGATTCGGCTTTGTCGCTCTTTATTCGACGCCACCTGACTTCCTCCTGTGCTCCCGTCGTACTTACTACGGCCGATAGAGGTTGTCGTCGTTGGCTTGTATCCGTATCAGCTATTAACCATATGAATACGGTAGATCAGGGATTCCCAAAGTGGGGTGCGCGCACCCCACTTTGGCTGCCTCTAGGGGGTGCGCGAGAGGAAAAGTGTAATGGCGGTCTGATGGTGTAATAATATTAAATATTAAAACAAAAATGTAATTTTAATTTAAAAACTGTCAGGTGGGACATCTGAAGCTATCAGTCATAAAAGAGGAGAGAGACAGAGAGAGAGAGAGGAATCGGAGGCGAGGGGAACGGAGAGGTGCGTTATTGGGGAGAGACCGGGAGAAGAAATCGAGCCAGAGTCAGAGGAAGATGAGACGGCGCAGACTGGGAAAAAAAGAGGAAATATGATGAAAAGTATCTGTGTCTGGGCTTCACTTGGATTGGCAACGCAGATTGCCCAAAGCCACAGTGCGTGGTGTGCAGTGAGGTTCTGGCTAACAGTCTGAAGCTCTTATTTACATCGCCACCTGAACACCAAGCATGCCAGTGCAAGTCAAAAGCCCCTTACATTGTTTATATCGAAATTGGAGGAGTTACAAAACAGCCAAAAACAACTGGAGTCTCATTCATGTGTTGGTCTATAAATGACGCACTACGGGCTTCATATCTGGTTACAGAATAGCGAGAAAGGGGCTATCGCACACAATCGCCGAAGACGTGAGCTTGCCAGCTGCCAGAGAGATGGTGGAATGTATGATTGGGGAGAAAGAAGCAAAAAAGTTGTGCATGATCCCGGTGTCCAACAACACTGTGTCGCTGCATCGATGCTTTGTCCGAAGACATCCTGGCTACATTAGTCGGTCATTAATTGTAAATTAAATGTGATAATCTGCCTCTGAGCCTGTGCGTGTGTCCTCACATCCGTATTGCTCTTTAAAAGTGACGCCTTGTGTCACTGAAAGTTATTGAAACTTTGTTGCAGTGTTTCAGGGCGTTTTCACACCTTCAGTTCGTTTGCTTTGTTGCAGTTGCTCCTTTGTTCGGTTTGTGTTCACACTGCAACATTTAACAGCGGACTAAATCTTGTAAACAAATGCCACGCGCGAGCAAACTGTTCACTCATTGGTCCGATTGTTATGCGGCTATGAAGGCTTAAAAGGCTCTGTTGCTTCTTTTTTTTTTTTTATTATTAAGGGGGGGGGGGGGGGGGTGCGCAAACCCGGTCGGGATGTAGAAGGGGGTGCGCGGCCTAAAAAGTTTGGGAACCGCTGCGGTAGATGATAATGGCCTTCTGGACCTACTAGTAGTTAAAGCAGCCCCCTTCTAAACTATCTCTATGAGGCCTGATTGGCTAATCATATTCAGAGTGGGTGATACCACCTTCATTGCAAACATTAATTTAGGAACCGTCTTCTGTTATTTTGGATGACTTGTAGAAATGTGTTCTGAAACTCTAAGTATAATTGACAGACCAGTGTCTTAATGGTTGTATGTTGTGACTGTGGCCTTTGCTGTCTGCCGTGTAGACCAACATCACAGTTTCACAGTCGATGATAGGAGAGCATCTCTGGAACAAGTTAATGTGTGATGTGCACAGGTTGTACAGTGTTTTTCTAGTTAGTGAGTGTCCTTGTCTTTGCGTCCCATACCCATTACCAGCTTCCTGATTTCATAGTTGAGAATGTTTTCTGCGTAAAATATTTTCAGTGTCCCAATATGACAGATTATACCCCGGGGAGTCTTCATGTTTTAAAAACATGTTTGCCCTTTGGAGCTTGTGCAGCAGATATTGGCATTTCCTGTTTCAGATAAATTCATAATGATTGTTTACTCAAATGTTTGTTTTAAACACTTTGCACATTCCCTAATTGGGAACCAGAATCCTTTTTTTACATTATGTACAGCCTTCTATCAGGAATATTAAGGGACCAGCTGCTTCTCTTTCTGCCTTGAGGGCGACCCAGGGGGGTCCGTGACAGGGGGTCTGTTATCCTTATATGGACAATGCAATGGATGGACAAATATTTGCTTATCAGGACTGGGAAGAACAGTCAATCTCTAGGTCAACATCAGCAGCTAACAGTCTATACTGCGCAGGACATTAGTTGTATCTGTTTTTGTTCATTTATATTGGCTACTGAAGATTAGCTTTTAATGACTAAGCAGAATGGTTTTGGCAGTCGACAAGAAGAAAAACAGCAAAATGACTCTAAATCCCAACACGGTACTTGATCCTATGAAAGTACTAGCCAGCACATACTGTTGTAATACTTTTTTTTTAATCTGCTCTCTTCAATGCGTCGTTAAATACGGGGAAGATTTACAGGATCCATAGCAATAGATGATTGTAAATGCTGTGCCAAAATAAACATAGCATGTGTTCTACTTTCCGGTTGCAGGTATGTTTTGGTGTTTGGTGGAGGCAGTGGCGGGCCGTGAGGGCCTGCAAGGCCTTCTCTGCTGGCCTAAACAGAATCACAAAGCTATATATATATAAAAAAAAAAATATTACATTTTTTTTTTAGAATTTAATAATTTTTCTTAAATAGTCTTATTTTCTCATTGCACAGCTACTGTCTCCCTCAGTTGCTCTGCTTCCAGTGCAGCTTGTTTTAAGTAGAGCTTTTATCCAATCAGATTTCACCTCTAGGTAAGAACAGAGGCCAGAGGCCTGCAGAGTCTCACCTGCAGCCAGTGCAGATTGAAGTGAATGGGGACGATATTGTTGATTGTCATCGTGTTCAACCAATCAGATCTTTAGTTTGACATGTTGGGCGTATTCTTTGACGTGCCAGAGCCTTCTAGCTGGCCTACAAGTACGTGATTGGTCAGTGGGCTAGCGTGACATGTTGGGCGGTGACAATCCCAAAATCTGCTGCCTCTGCCGAGCGGACATTTTCAGGCTCAAACGCATTAAAACGTATTCAAGAAATACAAATGGGGAGGCTCGACTGTCTTCACTAGCGTCCATGAATCGAGAAGGACTTCTTACTGGAACTAAAACGCACGGATATACTGAACAACCGTGGGATTAAACTCTATTAACAAAGAAAGGAGGATGCACTTTGTCTTTAAATAGTGAACAGCAGCTCTGGTAAGTTAAATGCGTTTGTTTTTACATCTGCAGTAGGTTTAATATGCTTGTTTATATATTATTATTTGTACAACTTGTTTTTATGAAGATTTTTGTTTGTTTTAATATGTGTTAGGAACCATTGTTGCGTCCAGTGTTGTTCTGGGGACATATTTAGCCGCTGCCAACTTGGCAACTCTCTCACTAAATCTGGAGACTTTCCAAACCCTCATGGCGAATTGTCTTGTCAAAAGCTACTAGTGACAAATTAGATTGGTTTGATTGGCATGCTGGTGTTTTCCTGTGGAACACAATGAGTCTGTTGGTGGCCATCAAGAGTCTTGTTGTGAGTTGCTGCTTAGAGACGAGAAGTGCTGTGTCATACGGCAAAGCACAGTGCGTGTCAAAGAATATCGGAGACTGAAATGTTTTTTGTTGATATGTGGCTGAAACCCCTAGCGCTGGTATTTAACCTTTCAGTGACTGTGAGGGATGCGCTGGCATGGCTTTACTCTCTCAGCATCATCCCTCAAGTATCCTGGTTTCATAGAGTTAAAAATAGAAACACTGCCGGAAGTTTAGCTAAATCTATTCGCTTATTGTTCCCAGATGTCACTGAGGAACTGCATACCCTTTTGTTTTGTGCTTGTGTGGGTGTGTGTGCATTTTTTGTATTCCATCTCGCTGAAGTGATCCCCCCCCCAATGCTTCTTCATTATGTGTCATCCTAGACTGAAATTGAGACATACTGCAATCCTCAGAGTGCAAAAAAAGCACACGGCATGATGGTTGTCACTGAAGGCCGTAATCCCGAGCTGAAACAAGGGATGCTTTCAATGCTAGGTCTTTTTTGGCAAATACCCCGCAAATTAGCTGAAGCTGTTCTTCTGAAATAACAATAAATGTATAGTATAGATTATTGGATAACATGCTGAACAAGATTCAGCTTCAGTTTTCTCTATAAAAAGATGCCTAGAGGACTTACTAGGGATGGGAAAGAGGGGTTGTTCCAGAAATTAGCTTTCCTACTATGTGTAGAGTGACAAACTTTGGTCGAGTGCCAAATGACTGAAATTCCAGCTTTGAAGCTTTAATGAAGATACACCATAGTGTTTCACAGACCCACTAAGCAATTTGCATTTTGGCTCTGTTTTGGGCCGGTATGTAAACCATTATTATTTGCAGATTTCCTTTACTACATGAAAAAGAACATGACCCATTTACAAACACTGAGAAACGCATCTGTAGAAAACAGTGGATGAAGCTGAGCACGAAAAGCATTTTGTGGTCACAACAGGCCCCCAGCAAACTAAATCACCACAGATGAGGAATGCACCAAGAAAAAAAGCGTTTACAACTTGTGCTGGGAAAAATGTGTTTCTAATCTTTTCAGGCAAGTGTTGATGATAGGAACCAGCTCAAATCCTCATCTGTTATGGATGAGCCAGGTCTGTAGATGGAGTTCAGTAAGTTGTGGGCGTAGTACATTTCCATCACCTCTCCCTCGTGTATGAAGATGCACGATGTACTGCAAACAGTCTTCACTTGACTTGAAGTAGTAATCGCATTGGACGCTTTCAATTTGCAATTCCACAAAATTTCAGACACCAATAATCCCTACCTCAAAATGTTTTGGTCAATACCAAGGCAAGGCCACTGGATTTGTATATTTCACACATCATGGCTATTAAATGTACTTTACATGGTATTAAAAATACAGCAGAAGTTTTACAATTTTAAGAGTGCAAATTAGTGGCAAGTTAACTTGCATAGTTTAAATCAAGTAAGACGTAAAACAAAATAAACAGCAAATACTCGCACACTTAGTTGCACAATTTAGTAGAATTTAAACAATGCAAAAATAAATAATTGGGGATAAACAGAAATACTACGGTTGAAGAAGAGTATTTACTCAACTATCACTTGCAAGGTTTTCTTGATTCTGAGTCGTGTTTCTCTTTTTCCTTTGGAGCTGCTATGACTAGCAGGACGTGGATCACGTGACAGACCGAAGTAGCTCAGCTGTGGCTTGCTAATATGAACAAAGAAATGAACAGGGGCTGTTTGTAATTTATTATTAATTTGAGATGATTTAATATAATATGGTGATCTCCCTCCTCTCTGGGATGGGAAGAGTCTTACTTTTCAAACTTGAAGAACAGAAGTTTCTGCCTGCTTAAAGAAAACAACATTTAGCAGCCTACATTTGGTTATTTAGACTTAACGCTAAACTAGTTTCTAGCAACAAAAAAAGTGCCGCACAAATGCCCAAGGAATGCCTGGAATCACTTTGGTGTTTGTTTAATCACAAGCACCATTTGTTTAATGCTTGTAGTTTGTGGATCTTCATGTTTTTAGACAACATGTATTGGTATCAAATGTAGATCGGCGAGTTGTAGACTCTTCCTCTCCTTTCTCCCTCACGTGCTCTTGTTTTCTTTCATGTTTAATGTATTAATTGCAGGTATATAGTCCAAATGTTACTACTAACCTCACCTAAATGAGACCTGCATGCTATGTATTCATGGCAGGAAGGGTTCAGATGAATGCAGTTGCATGTAATATTAAAGGTAGGCCACATTGACTTTGTGTTTTAAAACAGGTCCTTAGACACTTTGTAAAACACCTGTTAAATGCACAGTTGTTAATGACACGTCGCAAAACTAATGTTGGCATTATTTGGTATATTTTGTACCTTTTTGTTATGTGTGCAGTTAGATATAGGGCTCTCATGGTATGGAATTTCCACCACATGATTATCTCGGCCAACACAATTTCCGCTAACAATGTTATCACGATATCGATAGAGAAAAAGAAAGTTGATGATGTTATCAATCAAATTCTTCAGCTGTGTTTATTGTATGTTCAGTCTGTTTTTGGCAAATTAATTACACTTAAAATAGAAGTGAAGGGCGGTGGAGAGAGAGAGTAACCATAACTCAACCAAAGGGTGCGTTGAATACATTTTCATTTTAATATCATAAGTGTATTATTCACATTATGTCAATATTTCGTTTTTTTATATCATGGTTATTGTCAATACTGATATCATCACACCCCTAGATACTAGAGGTGATTAATCCTCTCGATGCTTTGCCTTAAAACTTACTGAAAAGGATGACATTGAATTGGATAGCTGTTTACTGTTTATGTTACTGCCTGGCTTGGCCTTCAGTCTGTCTGTGTGTGTGTGTGTGTGTGTTTGTGTGTGTGTGAGTGTGTATATACAGTATATGTACTGTGTGCGTGCGTGTGTTTGGTGAAGAGAGATGTCTTGACGCCGATGCCCGAGAGGTCGTACGCATTCCAAAGCACCGCAAAGTTCAGTGTTAAACACGAGGGTCAGTCCATTGCGTGAAGCCTGCCGTCTCCGCTCTGTTACCAGACTCATTCCTGCCGTCTCCACTACAGTCATGTTCCCCAGCATGTAAATAAAATGTCTCCTCTCATTATGGAGCCTCAAATCACTCTTTACACATTGGAAAATTTGATTTGAGGAGCTGCAGCACAATCATCTCCACCAATATGTGAAAGGCACAGTGTACAGTGTACAGTAGGAGGACCTGTATCAATACAGGAAGTTAAATATGGGAAACTGCTGTAATGCCACAAATCACAATCAAAATGTAAATGTTTTTTTGATCAGTAATGAAAATAATAATTTAATTATGTTGCATTTTTGCATTTTTTTCGCAGCTATAATGCTTTTTATTTTTAATTGCAATTGTTGCATTTCCTTTTGGCTGCTAAATACTTTTAAACAATAAGGGAATGAGGTTCTGCAGGTCAGAAATTTAAAATAATAAATCTTGGTCAGCAGTGGGATCGACCTTTCTCAACACACCTTTCCATTTGTCGCACGCTGTCCCTCGTTGACGTATTTCTTCGTTTGTTTTCTCTCTTAACTCCGTCATGTTGTGGGCGTGTTGCTGCAGCGCTGAACAATAGTAATCCTGTACTGGTCCAGTCCAACACACTGTATCCAATGTGGGTTTTTGTTCCACTCAGTCAGCTACGGAGGCAGAGTTGTTTCTCTGACCACATACCATGCCGGTCATTTGCTTGTCTGTCCCACTGCTTCCTCCGATATATATACTGGTTGCGATAATTGTTACTGAGAGAAAGACGGCTATACAAGTGGCCACCACAACGGCCAAAAACGTGCCTTAAAATGTAGCTCCACTAATGGCCACAGCATTCTTCAGTCTTCCCTTTTTGATTGAAAGTGGGTCTTAATAGCTCATTTAATTTCCATTGTGTGTCTTTGTGGTCTGTAAAAGTAGAGGTAGATGTTTTTGAGTGTTTATCTGTCTATCACGTGACGCTGTAGTGGCCTCTCTCGTCCCTCCACAGCTCCATCAAGGCTCCGCTCCTTACCCAAATTTGAAGTCTGACCCCAATAACTGCCAAGAATGTCACATGTACGCCTGGCTAATCAAAGGCTCGTTGATAACACAGAGAAACTATTTAGAGTAACGTTAATGTATTCTGTTTGTAGTGGGCATTGTTTGTCACAGTACATTCTCTCAATACATACAATTGAATATACTGTAATTGCAAAGGCGTATTGCATCACAACAAACACAGATACTGTATATATATAATGCCAGCTTACGCTCGTACCTGTTTTCATCTGACAAGAAGTTGTAGACGTGAGATTGTAAAAAAATGACCTCTTGGAGCCCAACTTCCTCTGATGAAGGAATTTGACCTGACTCTGGCCAGACTGTAAACATTTGTGTCATTGCTCTAGACCTGTCTAGAACTCTGACCTCTTGAACTTCATTTTCCCCCCCAAATCCCTGCTGTAATGAGGAACGTGGCCCGGCACTTCCAGGAAGGATGCTCAAGTTATTCAGAAAATGTGTAAACTGCCGGTGCCATGTAATTGGAAATTTAAATAGACACGTTTTTTTAATATATATGTTGTCTCAGAAAAAGGATACTTCAAGACTCCTCTGCACTAAGGTGAGTTTCAGCTCACTTGATTAAAGAATCCCTCTTATTGCTGCAAGGATTCATTCGTCTGGCCTTGTTCTCCGAGCAGAGTTGAGTAAGCAAATCGTGACAAAGCGTAACTGTACTGTTCATAATCAGCAGCCTTGGTTAGTCAGTTTGAGGCTCTGTGCCAAACCGCACACAGATGAAAGAATGTAACCAAATTGTATCACTTGATGGATCGACTCAAGTGACCATAACTTGACATGTCGCGCTGGACGTCGTTCTTATGATGTTTGTAAAACTATGAGAGAAAAACTAAACAGTGCATTCCAGATTCCAGATAGCAGGATGCCGTGGGGGGTGGTGGGGTGGAATGGGATCATGTGTTTGTCAGGAAGATCCACACATGAGTAATCAATGCTTCGTGTGCCAGTGAAGCTAAACACATCAGGAAACAAAGCTGGAGCTGTCAAGCAAGCAGGACTTTCCATGCTGAAAAGCACTGTGAGCTCACCAGGAAATGGGAATACACAGGATGAAATAAAGCCACAGTACGCTGGAGAGCGAACATACTCAAACCTCTAGATGAAGCACAGTAGAAGCATCTGTCTTCATGGTTTATTGTTTATATATATATATGTTTTGAGAATTATTCTGTCATATACACATGTTATTTCCTGATAGACCCAAGTCTGAGAGTCCAAACAAACAAAAACATGAAGGAGATGATGACAGGTGACGAACTCTGTGGCCAGCCAGGAGCTGGGCACAAAACATGCAGTAGCAGGTTAACGGGTCCAAGAGCTATGATTTTGGGATGCCCTGGCTATTGTGGATATTTCCTCCCTCCCATCTAAAGAGCTCTACAGCAACTGGTGAATGTTGCTGCTGTCTGCTGCTGATGACAGTTCTTACACCTACATGCTTATATGTGTAGGCATCCACAGACTCATACATCAGATATCTGTCTCTGTCCTTCAAAGAGAGGATTTAACTTCCACTACTGGCTGATGCATGCAGATGTACACGTCCTGTTCCAGATGTTCTCCTCAGTGTTGAGCCTCATCAACAGGACTTGTCAACAGCTTGTGAGTTGTAATGCTTCCCTTTTGTGTTGGCATTGTAGACACAACATACGTCCAAATGGCTGTATGCCGAGCCTGCTGGGTGTCCTCTGACATGAAATACTCTTATCGACGCGGGCTGGATGTTTGAAATTCTAGGTGAGAAATAGTCCGATTCGTTGAAGCGGTCTTAGCCAGCGGCAGCATAATAACACGATGCAGTAACGCATTACATTGCTGTTATTCATTGACGTTTTCTGCCCTACGAGTGTGCAGACAATCCTTAGCGTTTTAAGCGAAAAAACATTGCTCAGACATAGTTAACCAAGCAGCCACAGAAGGAGTGCGATGTGATATCTTCCACCTGTGTTTATTTCTGAGAAATAAAGGTTGAGTAGGAACCGTTCACTGTATAAGTAACCACTTCTCCTTTTTTTATGAACTGGGTCCTCTTTCGGTCTCTTTGACATCAGTGTTACCGTTCATCCACAAATGTAGTTGCAGGTGGCCCACTCGAAAGGCAATCTCCTCTTGACCACTTCAGTCCAGTTTTCAGACATTTTGGGAACAAATGACTCACTTTGATGCATATTTATTAGGGGTGTAACGGTTCACAAAATTCACGGTTGGGTTCGGTACGATACAGTGGAGCCACGGTTCGGTACGGTTCGGTACAGTAGAAAACTATAAATGCCAGAGAAATGTACTTGATTTTAAAATATATTTATTCATTACAACTAACATCATGAAGTTATTCTTTGACTTTGAACAATGATGGAACTATACCTGAGTGACCCATCTTCTGGGGTGTCTTCTTAGCAACACATAAGCATAAAAAACAAAAACTGCTCCTTAATGTTATGTAGTATTGTTACTTACATCTTGCTTACATCTTGTATTGTTACTTACATCTTGCAAAAGAGATTTTTAATCTCAATGGGACTACCTGGTTAAATAAAGGTTTAAAAAAAAAAGAAGGAAAATTATTATTTTTTTTATTTTTATTTTTTATTCAAACGTATTCGGTTCGTCTTGCGTACCGAACCGTGAGCCTTGTACCGAACGGTTCAATACGAATACGCGTACCGTTACACCCCTAATATTGAGACATGTCACCATCATTATTTATATTAACAAACATAAGTACTGAATGAACAAGTGTCCTGACCCAAAACATCTTTTAAGAATACCTCTGTGTTCATACACACTCGGATTCACATTTCCTCCTCACACGGCATCGTATATATTTAGAAGAGGAACAGAACTTGTTGTGGTTTTAACTAAGCTTATCATGACAGTAGTGAGACCGAGGCCTATTGTGAATACTGTTACTGATCGAGGGCCCTTACAAAGAGGTGGAGGAAGCACCTGTTCCCCAGGCAGGTCATTATCAGCCAATATCTCACAGTGCTCTAAAGGCCGTCTGACAGCAGGACAGCCATTGTGCTGATCTACAACCTCAGCACAGAACTGTTTACCTTGCTCTTTCATTCATCACTACATGTGCTTTGATTTTCATGTTTACCTTTTACAGATATAATAGAAAAACAAACCATGTTTACCTTCCGTCAGCTGAAATGGGTAAATAAAAGGCTTTAGCAATACGGTACTGCTCAGAACTGATAAAAGAGAAATAACCAAATTACTGCTGACAATTACTTATAGATATATATATATATACGTATAAAGCATGTATCAAATTAAAAGGCTTTGTTTGAAGCCACTGTGTTAGATTGGAAAGTCCCAACTTCAGTGGCCCCTGTGATACTAAAATACAAAATGCTGGAAGCAGGAATGCTGCTAACTTTCCACAGATCTGACCAACGAACACTGCGTTCGGTCTGAGCAGAGCATTTGGTGCCTTTCATTGTGCTCGATATTACACGTACAGATCTGCAGCCCAGCCGCAGAAGCAGGTGAAGTGTTTGAAGGCCAAATGCACAGCTGCAGGCAATCTGGGGTTGGAGGCCAGATGTGACCCGAAAGCAGTTCCTGGGGAGGCATCGTGGTGCTCTGCAGGGCGAACTTAAATCAGACGGAGCTCATCGCTTTGTCAAAAAGTTCGTCGTTCGGAGCGGCACAAGCACATATAAAGATCTATAATTTGATTTTAAAGTTGCACTGATGGACAAATTGTAAACTATGGTAGTTAATAGGACAGTTATATTTGTCACAAACGCCCCAATCAGAAAGTGCTGTTATGGTCTGTTGTGATTTGGGAGAGATGGTATGTAATTCTTTCACAGCTTGCTCGCCACTGGCTTACATCTTTTATTTTATTTGTACCTAGTGTTGGATCTTAACAAAGTCTGGTTATCCACGTGCAACACATGTTTTGTCATCGTCACTTATCTACCAATACTTTAGCCAAATTCATAATGGCTGACTGTGCAAAGCCAGCTGCACTGCCACATTTCTGTTTAGTACATGACACCTCACATGAATTTGGGAAGCTTTATATGAAGAACATGGCTTTGACATCAATTATTTTTAGCAGTACAGTGTGCCAACAAACTCCCAGGCTATGATTGATGCAGTTATATAAGAAGGTATGCTCATACATGGCAATTCTTTTAAACTGAAGTCACTGATTGTTTTTGTGATAATGCCTTGAGCTATGCACAGTTGACCTTACCGCTCTACTCGCTTCAGTTTTGACAGATTCAGTCACAGCAATGAGACAGTTTGTTAGATTACGCATATTTTTATACTATTCTAGTGGTTTTAACATCAGTTTTACTGCCAGAGCATGTTATCAATCAGTGCGGAGAAAACCCCTGGAGTTTTACTTGGAATCTAAGGGGGAACGTCTGTCTTCTTGACTATTTTCCAGCAGTTTCCTCCCTGAACTATTATTTAACTTGTTTATGCCTGGAAGAAATGGTGTTTGTTAACCTACTATGACATATTAATGCACGTTTTAATGTTTGGAGACCTTCATGTCAGCCGTGAGCATCACACAGATGCTTCAGGTTTGGTTTAAGGAGTAAACTGAGACATTTAATCTGACAGGGGATTGATTCAAGCAACGGAATGTCTGATTCTCTAAAGCAGGGGTCTCTAACTGGCGGTCCGGATCCGGACCCAGACGCAGTTCCGTCCGGACCCAGGACCTAAAATCGATATTTCGGAATCATACATATTAGGCAGCGAGTTTTTACTTTCAAGCGGCGCATCTTATACAGCCGTTACGGTACTTGTTCAGCGGTGCAGGAGACACCGACCCAATGCGTTGTAAAGCTCAACCAATCAAATGTGAGTATTCTGACACGTTTCCTGACTGAGCGAGGTTTACACACACCGTCACACACGGGGGAGAGACGAGGAAATAGAAACAAGAGCAGGAAAATTGCGCTAATCAGAGAGGTCATCTCACATGACGTTCTCCAAAAAGAGAAACGTGTTGAGAGAATATAATTTATAAGCATGAATGAACAGACTCTTCTATGTTAATTCTTCCCGCAGGCAGTTAAATCCAGCATGTCTCATATGTTCATAAACCGTAACTATTGATAAAAGCGGCAAATGAAGCGCACTACCAGACAAAGCACAACTCCTTTGAACAAACGTACCCTCTCACATCTGAAATGAAGACACAGAAAATAAACATAAGAGCCCAAAATGATCAGAATCCTAACACATGAATTCACTGTCCCAACAATGATGTTACCAGAGAGAATAGAGCTGAAACAAGTGTTAATAACCACAGATAAAGTCCATGCTCACTGAATTTAAAACTGCATTTAAAACTGAATTTAAAACTGCAGGACAATTCAGTGAAATTAATGTTTCTAAAATGAATTACTTTATTTTAAGATGCACATTTTTCAAAAGCTTTCTGTGATGTCAGTTATTCTTTAATCCAGCCCTTATTGTACTTGAAATGAGAAGAACATTTATTTATGTATTTCTATGTATTATTTATAATCCATCCAGTTCAATTTCAAAACTGAGAATAATAATTGTTAAAATATAACTATATAATTGATGTGTACTTTCTTTGTTTGATTTGACAGTTGTTGACTACACAGAGACATTGTTACTACTACTAGGCTTCTTCAATATATATATATATATATATATATATATATATATATATATATATATATATTATTGACGTTGAAGTTTGCAGTGCTGTACATGCATGCATCTATGCATGAATCCATTCATTCACACATCGACACACACTTACTCAAACACATATTCATATCCTTTAATCCAGACCTTATTTCACTTTAAATGAGAAGAACAGTTATTTATGTATTTCTATGTATTATTTATAATCCATCCAGTTAAATTAGAAAACTGAGAATAATAATTTGTTAAAATATAATTGATGTGTACTTTATTTGATTTGACAGTTGTTGACTACACAGAGACGTTGTTACTACTACTAGGCTTCTTGAATATATTTATATATATATATATATATATATATATATATATATATATATATATATATATATATATATATATATATATATATATATATATATATATATATATATATATATATATATATATATGGCAGTAAATAGCGCGAGCTAGATATTATTATAATGTTTCGGACCTTTGCCCGAGGAGATTTTCTCGATCTGGACCTTTTGGAATTTTAGTTGAATACCCCTGCTCTAAAGGGTCCTTTTTATTTGCCTCTTTATGCATTTCTGTTTTCAAGTTGCATGTGATGAACTGGCCATATGTCTTTAATTTATGCTGTGTCTTGAAATAAACCCAAGTATTCGCCCTGAAGTCTTCCCAAGGGATGCTGGGGGTTCGTCAGAGTTGTCCTTCTAAGCTTGTTGCTGGAAAAAAAAACTACCTTTACCGTTGTACTAAAAATAGGTTGTTTTTCAGGTGTCACATTTCCTGCACATATGGCATTGATCAAGCTTGAAATGTTGTGTACAGTATAGAACAGTAGAGTTTGCACTGTCTCTTCCTGTCCTGCTTAACGAGACACATTTATTCTGAATTACTGTGGTCCATCATCGTCATCTGAAAATATCTATCTCTAAGACGAACCATATGTGCCAGATATTGCATAACGGATCAGTGAAGGGAAACCAGTGTTCAAGTGTTGGTGTTGGACAGTGGGGATGCAGAGTTGAGGAATGGAAGTGGAGGGCTGATGCCACCTCATTGGAATGCTTTGTGATGGAGCTACTCTGGTGCAGTAAATTAACTAAATGCAACCACTAAACATTATTTGATAACAGTGCTATTATGGCTATTATGGTCATTTTGTTGACAGTTTTGTTTCTTGTATTCATCATGCTGACCTTGATGGTTGGGGGAGGGAGGGCGAGTGAAGCCAATGCATTCTCTCTACTGACCAGCAGGGGGCGACTCCTCCGGTTACAAGAAGAAGTCTGATTCTATTGAAGTCTATGATAAAATGACTCTACTTCTCATTTGATTTATTACCTCAGTAAACATTGTAAACATGAGTTTATGGTCCCAATCAACATTTTCAAGTCTTCTTCAATCCAGCATGATGTTCATTTTGTGCATTTGTGTCTGTTTTAGAGTAAAATAGACCATAAAGCGGAGTATGGTTTCGGGCGGGCTTACTGTGATTGACAGGTCACTAACGTTAGCAGAGCCGTATCCGGTGTCACGACGTCGCTCCTCCGCATTCCATATATGGTAACTTCCTTACGTTGGTTTGCGAAATGAACAACATGGCGACGGCCATAATCCAAGATGGCGACGGCAGAATCGCCGGACTCGAGGCTTCATAACGACAGTCCACAAACCAGTGGGTGACGTCACGATGACTACGTCCTCTTCTGATACACAGTCTATGGTTAAACCGCTGGACCGGAGCAGCCGTCTCTGCTTGTTTTGTTCTCTGCTCGTCCTGCAGACTCGATAAAGCAGGAGGTCTGTGCAGGCAGCACGCCATTGACCTTCTCACCCCTGGCCAGTCCCTTTCTTCTCCCTGACCCCACGGTCTTCACTTTCCGTTATTGTGTTGTCTTCCTGGCATGCGGCTCTTCCGCATGAATGGGGAGGGAAGAGGATGATTGAATGCATTGTGTAGTGCACATCTGTTGCCACGTTTCCTTGACACAATGTCTTGGTAGTAACTTAACGTTTAGGCTCGGTCGGCAGTTCAACAGTATTTTGAGTTTGGATGGTTGTAGGTGGATTTAGAGTTTCTTTTATTACACATATTTTCCAGCCAGGGAAGTTAGAATTGCACTATTTACCATGATAAAATACCAATTGGATTTTTTCATTGGGTTTTTAATGCAGAAAATAAGCTCTGTGACAAATGTTTATGATATTTACAGGTTTTGTTCAGCAAGATGCTCTTCACAAACAACCACCACTTAAATGATTTTTGCAGCATGAATTCAATCGGCAGAAGTAAAAAGCTAACTTTAAGCGATAAAAAAACTACCACAGCCACTTGTAAGCAACCGCATTTTTTTTAAGACGCTTCAAAATTCACAAGAGGAGTATTTACTGACGTTTTTTTATATTTTAGAACAAAGCGTTGTAATCTGTTGAGCTTGTGTTAACCACAGACCTCATTTCAGGCACTTAAACAAAAACCCATTTAAGAAAACCCATCGGCTTTGTGACGAGGGAAACGGAAGTGTGAAAAAGCGAACTCGTTTCAGGATTCATTCCTGCAGCACACTGTATCTGCTCCAATAATTGATTTGATTGTCTGGCAGCTATATTTACTTATTTTTCAATGTATTTTTAGCATTGCAATTGTTTATTTGTTTTATGATTTTATCTTATTAATTTCATGACCCAAAAGTCATGGTGGTTTGGGGGGGAATGTGGAAAAGTTCAAATGTTTTATTGCTGTAACTTTGTGTGATGTGTAACTTTGGTGCTTGATTTAATTCCCTTATTTTTTTTTTTTTTACCCAAATTGTGTCCCTCTCCAAAAGGATTTGCGGAATTGAGCTCATTTACGGAAACTCTTTAAAGGTTTGACGATCTTTCGAAGTCTGTTTGTGTTTCCTAAGTACGGGACTCTCAAATGTTGTGGTCGTAATGAAAACACAGGTTTCCCATTTCCAGTCAAGTTTCAGCTTTATCACACCACAGAAATACAACAGTGACTTTAAAGGGAGATACCATTCGGTCTCTTTGTCCCGAGTCATCTTTATTAATGGCTGCTGCCCCAGTTATATCTGGCCTGTGCAGGCCTGACCGGGCATTAATGTCTTGTTACAGTATAAGAATGCAGCCATGTCCTGATCAGCCAAGGTCTCTGTGTGCTGATTATTTTTATTTTTTATGATTGGGGCTGCTGTTCAAGCACTTGGCTCAGCTGTGACGATGCTTAGCAGGTCAGACTGAAGATCCAGTGTCACCGGCTGACTAGGAGAATAGCAGTACAGTTGGTTGGGAGTGGATCATACCAGGCTGCAGCACGTGATGTGATGCAGAGGGTTTAGCTGGAGGCCAGCAGTTTACTGGGCTTTGACATCAATACAGCAAGTATGTCCCAGAGTTCCTTTGTCACTTGACTAGGATCTAATTCTGGATTAGGAGATGTCCTTTCTGTCTGCCGTGTGCGTGTGTCTGTATAAAGGCAATGCCTCCAACCGTACGTGTCCTTCTGTCCAGTGTCAGTCACTGTTTTTGGTTGCAGAATGGAGCACAACAGGACAAAAATACACTCCAGACCAATTTTGCTTCACCTCTTTATAATTATTTTAAAGGCAAGGCAAGTTTATTTGTATAGCACATTTCAACAACAAGGTAATTCAAAGTGCTTCACATAAAACCATTAAAAGCATCAAAACATAAGGCAAAAGAAAAGGAGATTTAAAAAACAGCGTAAAGCTTAAACATCCCATCTTTATCACCATTCTGCCTTCTAGGACGAGCCATGACTAACCATGACTAACCATTTTTGTGCACAGTTAAATTTAGTTCGTTGAATTTGAATTTCCCTACTTTTGCAGAAGCTTTTATTTATTCACAATCATGTGTGAACACTTTTGTGTAGGACGCATACTCACTTGTTTTTCTTATTAACGTTATTGAACTGTCCCTTTTGTGAAGTCCCTTATTGCATCCAGCTACGCGATTTAGGCGAGACAATCATTCATCTTTGAGTTAAACAACCATTAGTTGTGTTTAAAATGGGTCAGCAGTCTGTCTGGATGCAGTGGTCTCCTGAATAAAGTGAAGTTTACTAAACACTGAACTCCCTAAAGTGTCTTTGAGCCTGCGCCAGCCCGCAAGTGTTTTTCTGCAGACCTACAGGCGAGATAACGGCTTAAAGGAAACACTGATTTAAGATCGGGGAAGTTAATTTATTGCGCCTCCTCTTGCTCTCTGAATATTGCTCTCCCTTACTCACTCTCTCACACATGCATACCCACAAACAGAAATACAAGATACACACACGATGGTATACCTGTGATCTTCGAAACTATGCAGTCCCAAAGGTGTTTATCTCTGTTTTTGGCAACAATGAATGGCATAGTTGGAATAGCTTCGGACAGGATCACAGTTATCTGCATTTGTCCGTGATTCCTGTCTGGCCTGAGTGTGTACCGACACACACCCACACCTCACCACGAAGCAAGTTCAACAGATTTCCTGTGAGCTATTGTATCTGCTGGATGATGGTGGCATCCTGGTCCAAAAACACCCCCCCCCCCCCTCCCACCTTTTCCTGTCTTCCTCTCTTAAGTCCCTTTTTAACACATGTCCATCCCTGAAATGTTCAGGAACATATCCTGCATGGGTTCATGTGTGCATGGCAGCAGGGATCAATATTCAGAGGAACCTGTACTGTCAGTGTCTTAACATTTCAGGGAAACCGGCGGTACGGCTGTGTTGTGAATTAAAGCGGGCAACAATGCAGGGACGAGCACATGACTGGTTACGTCCAGCTGATGGAAGACGCAAGCAAACCAATCACAAGACTCCCGCTGTGACGTATTTTAATCCGCGACCGGTTAAAGGTTTCGCGTTGGCGCCAATGCTTGTTGAATATAAAATACATTACAAGAACATTGGACGAAAACAGCTCCTCGCCCGCCATGTTCCTGAAAATACTAAGACATACCCAGCTGCGTACATCGAGCCTTGCCCGTTGACATTTATGGTGGTTGGCATCCATAAGTGTTGCATTACCACCATCTACTGGACTGTCCCTTGCCCCATCCATTCCAGCGTTGCCCTGGCATGTGTGAAAAGGCGCCAGACGCCATTCTTGAATGTAGTGCTTGTGTAAATGTTCATATTCTCTAGCGATGGCTGAAAGATTATCCAAATAATTTACAGGGAACTATGTGTGAAAGAGACTTTAATCCCCATGTATCCCACTCTTCTCTACTGCTCTTCTTGTTCTCCCCGAGAGACGCTACCTTGCCAGTTTATTTGCCTTTGGCTGTACACAGGCCCATCTATCCATCAATCCATCTGTTTTTGCCCTCACCCGCCCCTCCGTCACCCAGTCTCCTCTCATCCTCCATGTGTCTGCTGATCCCCTGTGTAACCCCCGAAGAGCAGTCTAAACACCGTCCTCAGAGCCAGGGCCAGTTGGGCCTCCAGCAAAAACAGAGCGAGACGAGACACAAACACTCGTCTCTCTGACCAAATGCCTGCCTTCCATATTTTGGCACTCTATAATATCTCTCAAATAATAATTCATCAATTTCTCCTCACCCAGCGTAGTTCTTCAGTCTGCTTTATGAACCCATCTTACAGTGGGTGGTTTTATACTTGGTTTATAGAGTCATGTGTTGATGTGAAAGCATCATTTTTGTCAGTTGTATTAGTGAAACTATCTATAAACTGATAAGCTGTATTTTCCTAACAGAACACTGTATCATGAACATAAAGCTTGTTTTTTTTCCCCATATTTTGCAGATGTTTTGTGAGGTTTGGTTATGACTCATGCTGGTCCTTTGAGACTTCAAACCGGTTTGACATGCTTTTTGTTATGATAAACGTCTTTCCGAGGTAAAGTGCCCTCAATTTGCTAAAAATGGCTCCGTTTCATCATGCATTGAAAATTGGTGATTTGTGTGCTTCTTAAATTCTCCGTAAACAATGTTTGGTAATGTGAATAATAGAATATTCCAAGAAGATTTTGGAAGAACTTTACTTACTTGAAGAAAATCACAATACTTTATAGTTAAAGTCTGCTTTACTCGCTTTTATCCAAAGCTCAGCCAATGAGTTCGAGACTAAATCTTTAATCCAGACAATAAGAATTCAATTATTGATGAATAAAATATGTTCATTCTATGTATAACTTGCATTGTCTGTACTGTAATTTTACTCCGTTGGTTATTCTGTACACACATCGATTGAATTGTCGTCTGTCCAGTAAGAGGGATCCTTCCTCAGTGGCTCTTTTTGAGGTTTTACTTAAATCTTTCCCTTTTTTAGGATTTTGAGTTATCCAAAGCGGGCCAGAGGACTGAGGGTGTTGTTCGTTGTCCACATTGTAAAACCCCCGAAGGCAAATTTGGGATATTGGACCATATAAATATAATAAACTTGACTTTATATGAGCTCAGGTGGTTTGGCCTGGCACCTTCACTGATGACTTTCAAGTAAAACAAACAGTGAACATGCCACTTCCTGCTCCGACAAGCAGATGTAATTGTTGAAACAGGACATCCTGTCTACGCTCTCCACGGAGGCATTAGGATCAGACTAGCGACAATAAGATAATCATGCCCTGTCCATTTAAGGTGGGAATGTGTTACCGGCGGCAGAAAGACAGAACAACCACTGAGCTTTTAACAATTTCAAATGAAAATATCTCTGAAATGATTACAGCTTAGGTCACAGTAACAGTGTACTGTGTATCTGATGTGTGTTTTTGTGAATTTCCCTTTATAATATTCCCATTTAATGGCATTTTGTTCAATATCTTTTCAGTTTTGCCAGCCTGGAGGTTGGAGGCTGTCCAGGGATAGGAAATCACCCACCTTCTTCACCGTTGTGCTGACAGATATCGAATCAGACCGACACTACTGCTCCTGCCTCACTTTCTACGAGGCTGAGGTCAATCTCCAGGTAAGACCGCGCGCACACACAGACACACACACACACACACACACACACACACCCCCACACACACACACTCTCGAGGTAGAGTACTTAAACTGTGAATTATGAGCCGTTTTCATTCATTATTCTCTCTAATAGCTTTATGTTTTCAGGGTCACAGGAAGCTGTATATTATCCCAGAATGAAGCGAATGTTTTAAGTCCAGAGGGCCAACACAGCCAATCACAGTCTCAGTCTTCAGCCCCCCGACTGTTCAGCTGTTTCAGGACTGTTGGAGTGAACGGGAGCACCATGTAAAAAAACCCACAAAACATACTAATAACATCTTACTGCGAGGGAACAGCGCTAACCACTGAGCCGCCACGCTACACTCATTAACAACGTAGTGAATTCTGTAAGCACAAATATTTCGCTTTCTCACTCCATCAAACATCTCTGTGAGCAGCAGGCTCCTCATCCTCCTTGTGAGATCATCTCAATGAGAACTACTTGTGTGATGAGCTTGAGGTTCATCTTAGTGTGTCTCTCTCTCGTGACTCTTAGAAGCCACCGGAGATATCTAAGTTTGGCATTGTGTGACGGTTCTTATTTTCTGTTTTCCATTTTAGGTTTGGCACTTTTCTAACTTGTAGGAATTTCTGTCGCATGTGTGATGTCTCCCAGAATTTGAGGCATTAGAAAAGAAAAGCTGACTAATACATTTTGAGCAGGGACGCTGATATAAAAGAGCGCTGTTCATTTGATTTACGTAATCATGCATACAAGATGTATGACTGATTACAACAGATTTGTTTGGGTGGGATCATTTGTTATATTTACGAATGATCTCATTAATGTCTCACCCCGCCAAAAGCTCACAGCATACCGGGCTGATTGTTTCAATGTGTTTTCCTTTGTCAGAGGTCTTACATGACTCCTGTCACTCTGCCCGCTGTGACTTCACATCCTTTCACATGTGGAAGGCAGTCGCCAATCACTCTCTAGTTGATCAGTAAAACATTTTTCAGTGGAATCAGAAATGTGGCTGTGTACGAGAAGTATGTGTCAGCTTTTAAATAGTGTGGGTGTAACTTTGGAGGATTACATACTGTAGCAGTTCATGCTGTCCTCATCAGCTTGTTGTGTGAATTGGACCATAAATACAAACATTCCTATGTTTGCACAACTGGACACATTTTTTCCAAAAAGCACGCGAGGAGGAAGGAGTTAGGGCAAATTGTCACTTCAAAGGGAGAAAATAACCATAAATAGCCCAGTTGTTAACTGTTATGGGAGTTTATTTAAGAGCATACAAACAGACTTTTCATTGCCCAACGCTGGTTGGTCCCTCAGCTGTATTGAAACCTTAAAGCTCCTTCGGTCTGTTTTCTGTTCTCTCTTCTCTTGAGTGGAGGGAATATGAGTTGTCAGTAACAACAACTTCAGACTTGATTGCGGGGCCTCATGTTTTTGTAATTGTGTCTTTGTTATCAGGGGACAGGCAAGGCTATTGGTGAGTTGTTTTTCACATACTCCACGTTTGTATTCGATTTGTAGGACAAAATAAGCTGTAGAACAAGTGGCCTTAAACCTCTTCCTTTCCACTGGCCAGCAGGGGGCGACTCATCTGATTGCAAAAAGAAATCTGATTACATATAAGTCTATGAGAAAGGGACCCTACTTCTCACTTGATTTATCACCTCAGTAAACATTGTAAACATGAGCTTATGATCTCAAC
Organism: Melanostigma gelatinosum; assembly: GCF_949748355.1. Lineage (NCBI taxonomy): Eukaryota > Metazoa > Chordata > Actinopteri > Perciformes > Zoarcidae > Melanostigma > Melanostigma gelatinosum. Next base: position 15,135,851 of record NC_136635.1, read on the forward strand.
CACTAGTTTCAAGCCTTCTTCAACACAGCATATATAAGTCATCGTCTCCCATTTAAAGTAAGAAAGACGATAAAGCAGAGTTTGCTTCAGCGCGTGACTACCTTGTCATTGACGGGTTGCTACCACGGCGTTGTCAAGTCTGGGAGTTGTTTTCCCATGCAAAATATTTTTCATTTTGTCATTTGTGACCATTTAATGTACGTTAGTGAAGCATTGTTGGGTGTATATGACTTTATTGTCCCTTGAGCTTCCAATTTTTAGACAGAAGCTATATAACGTAAATGTTTAATGTGAGAAGTTGCTGCAAAATTCTAAGCTCCTCAATACTGAAGCTGTCTGCAGGTACAGTACATATTGAAAAAACATGAACATGTGTGTATCTGGAGAATATCAATTCTGTTTTTAAAATACACACTTGTGAATTTGTCATGGCATGTTGTTTTTTTTGTTCTTATTTAGCAATTTACAGAGTAATTGAGATGTTTGTGTGTGCCAAAAACAGACTTGACCAAGACATGTGTATGCTTTGTGTATATAAATTCAATATTATGAAGACTTTTGAATTTGATAGTCCACCTTTTTTTGTCAGCCTTGTGTTAATTGTTTTGTTACGCTATATTTGGTCTCATCCGACGTCATGTTCCTGCAAAAATAAACACACCTTGCTGGATTCAGTGTGTGGCACTGAGGATCCTCTTGAAACGTGTGGGTGTTTTAACAACCTCTCCTCTCATCTTTATCTACTGACTGTGTTGGATTCCAGGGAGAGTCCAGACAGGCGGCAGAGGAATGTATTTTGTCTAATAATTGAACCAAATCCTTAGAATAATGGTGAAATGTGACCCCCCCCATCTGAGTGGGATATTTTGATCCCGTACTCATTGGTCCAGAGATACTGAAGCACTTATGGCATGTTTTCACTGCCTGGAGAAATATACCAGATTGTGATAAGGGCTTTAGTTAGGAATGAGCACGGAGAAGTTGGAGTATTCATGCTCTGATGGGGCTCATGGATCCACGACGGAGACAATTAAAACCAGACCGAGGCGGTTGCTTGTCGGATAAGGTTGTCGGATTTTGGGTAGAGTTAGATGACGTGTTTGATCGGAGCAAAAAAATACTTTCTGGTGTTCCTTTGGTTTAACGTGCTGTAAAATGTCATCGTAATGCCGGACTCTTGTCACTACATATCAGAATCAGCTTTATTGGCCATGTGTGCTTACGCATACATGGAATTTGTCTCTGGATTCCACTCCGCTCTCAATGTACAAACACAAATTTACAATAAACAAGAAAATATATGTATAAAGAATAAAAAAGGGCAGCAAAAAAAAGTAGAACGGATGTAGGTATAGACATTTAGCTATAATATAAGTATAAATACATACATACATACATACATACATACATACATACATACATACATACATACATGTGAACATCAACCTATAGACAATGGCATGAGTTGTAAGTTGTACATCTGAATGTAGTTCTCTTTAACAGGACAGTTGCGCTTTCCTGCACTCAATGTTCGTTTCTGGTTTAATTTTGTGGTCAACAACAAAGAATATTGTTGACTGTAGATTACATATCTTGTAAAACATCATAATTACGAAGCATTTTGCACGTGTTAGCATCTTTGTTGCTGTCTCTTATGTCTGATGTTTTGCATTCGCTGTGTTAAAATGTGACTCAGGGAGTCGGCAGCAACATTAATCACCGGAATTCATTTTGTCTCTTTTCTGAGGAGATCTGCTCGTGTGATTTTGTCTCTTTGTAAATGTTTTTTCTGTTCACCTCATCGTGATTTCAGAAAATCTGTCGTGTTCACGGATGTCTCCAGCTGTTTGAGCAGCTGTGCTGAATGAGGACGGATTGGGACAGTCTAATTAACAGTCTTAACTGTTTTTGAATGCTTGTTTCATCTCTGGAGACAAAGCAGATTTTTAAGATGTTTTGGGGTTGATGCTATGACTTGCTCTGATGCAAGAGTTATATCTTGGCTTTTTTGTGTGTCGTAGGAGGAATACCAATTTACTTTCCACTACTTCTACTTTCAAGCCTATTTTGTGACTCACCTCAAGTGAAAATGGAAACATTGATTGTGACACTTGTACAGAAGTTGGTTCCTCAAACTAAGTTACAGCATACATGACTCAGTATTACCACAGATCACTCTTAATTTTAGAGTACATCTGTTTTATTTCCTGGCGAAACAAATGTGCAAGAAACGCATGTGATGTATAGTACATGCAGACGTGTGCTGACAATGTGATGAGTTTGAGGCACATGATGTATTCACAAGCTCAAGTAGGAGCTCAGCGGTGCTGGCATGCTCTACAGTACATTTCATGATCTGAAGTCCATGGCACTGTGTTGAACTCTTCAACTGGAACAGCTTCTTTTGTTTTAATGTTTCAGGGATCAAAGAGTATTGAGGCTGATGGAGATGAAGATGAGGAGGCAGAGGAGGATGGTCTGATCCAGCCAGCTCAAGTGTTTGCACCAAAAAGTCTCATTCTCGTGTCCAGGCTGGATTATCCCGAAATATTCCGGGTAATAAAACACCTTATGATTAAATCTTGATTAAAAAATATTTGTCTGTCTTGTTCAGTAGGAATACTTAGAATTTTTGTCCAACCAAGACTTTCATCTTGCAGCTCTGCGATGACGCTGATCTGCTTTGTACTGTCTGCAAAATAGGCCCATATAGTTTGCTTCAGCGCAATTCAGTGACGTAAATGAGTTTCAAGCACCTCTGATATTTTCATCACAGACTGAGTTGATCACAGGTTTTTGCAGACACACGGCCGGCCTTGTTAGGAGCTGTAAGAATAAACTGCTATCAAACATTATCTACATGTCACCGACGACGTTTAGCCGTGAGCTGTAATACTGATGACTTTATAGAGTAGTTATCCTCTGTATGTGCCCATGTGTAATGTCTTTGTTGTATTCCAGGGGTGCTTGGGTCTGATCTACACAGTGCACATCGATAGCCTGAGTTTCCCTTTGGAGGGTCTGGTGGCCAACCTCTTTACATTCCAGGTTCCTGTTGCTGGTGGATCCCAGGTAAGTCTTCCCGTCCAAAGTAGGCTGCCACAGTCTGTAAGACATCTCCCTGCTGCTGGCCCGTTCCTCACAGATCCAGACCAGTAAGGGCCCAGAAAAGTGATTGTTTGTGCAGGTACTTAAATGATTTATTTTTGCTGTGCAGCCAATCAAGAGTGTCATGTTCAGTTGGTGCCAGAGATTGTTGTCCAGCCACAGGCAGTGATTTTCTGATACGTTCGTCATTTTTTCCATCACGTTACGTCGAGGAAAATACCTCAGTCTAGAGTAGGACAGCAGACAGCAGAGCTCTTAAGTTACGTTCATAACAGTTGAGAGGAATATATATTTTAAATACATTACATAGGTTTAAAAAATACAAAAAAACAAGTTCACTGCCGTTGGGTGGCCAAGTGTCAGAAGGTGAGGCTTCAATATGTCTCAATCATTGGAAAGTGATTGTACGTTTACGACTGCCAGTGGGGAGAAATCCTAATCGCTCAGATAAATATCAGACTTTGTTTTTAACGATGGCTAATGTGCTGTAAGAGGGAAGAGTTTGGCCTGTTCCCCAGCAAGGCTGCACTTAAAATCCCAAATCCTCGAGTCTGACTTCGGGCAGAACGGCACGTAGTTAAACATCGAGGTATTTCAAAAACTGTATGGTTGGAGACCATGAGATACCTTTTAATTTGCATTTGACTGATGAACTTCTCTTTTATGTTCTTCATCTGAAAGGTTTCTACCAACCGCTTTTCACTTCCCATTACCTATAATGTGAATAATAAGCCATTTGAAAGACTCTTATATTCAAAGCACATTTTTGCATCACTAATCCAAGACTCTTTTTAAGGGATTCTGTGATATTGCTGCAGCTGTGCGCTGTACCAGTTATATTTTGGAAAACATGTAATTGAGGTTTTCTTTGCTCAATGACAAGCAAACTCATTCAAATGGCTAATTCAGTCCTGCAGCTGCGGCGTCTTCTTTATTTGATTCAACCACAGTGCCCTCAGCTGTAACTCTCAATGGATGACTGTCAGTTGCAGTACCGCTCCGTCCTGTAGACCTGATTTTTCGGTTTTCTGACCTTTTTACTGCTTTTGTTTTTCTTTACAGAAGCTCTTCAGCCTGGGAGCAGGAGACCGTCAGCTCATCCAGACGCCTCTCAACGACACGTTGCCCGTCACGTCCAAAAGTGTTGGTCTGCTCTTCCAGCAGCTGGGTGGGTCCAGGCACTTTGAACTACTACCTAGTAATCATGAGACAGGAAGGCATGACTTGTTGATGACTGTGTAACGGTTTCTCTGCCCCGTCATTCATTTGTTTTGAACATGAGCCCTGCCAGAGACTTTATTGAATGAACAATCATTTCTTTCTGCAGTCTGTCACGTCTGCACAATATCCCATTTATGTGTGAAGACATTTTGTGTTGTTTGTTATTATAATCGGACAGTTCCGACACTCGAAGAACATTTGTCTTAATCATATGAGCGGCGTCGTCTTAGTTGATTAAATTAAGCAGCTTTAATGTGTGTGACATATTTCACATTCATTCAGTCTTGATCCTTTCAGATATTTAGAGGCTCCGTTCTACTTTGCTGATCACATGGTGGTTAACTGCAGCACTGTGGGACTTCTACAATCAGGAGATTTTAGCAATGAGCCATTAAGAACTCAGATAAATTCTCCACCAAATGTGTCTGAAGCAAGCTTACGCGGTTTTCGCTTTGTCCCATCAGTGTTTCTGTAATTTTGTCCGGGCTGGAACAAGCACATGATGGAGATTTGTTTCAGTTTGCTAGTTTCACATTGCAATGATTGCTCAATATTTTAGGACCGTCAATGATTTGCACGAGCAATACGTGCTTTTTGTCAAAGATAGAACATGCCCGATTGACTCATGTTGTTTGAAGGGTGCATCCATCACTTTCAGCCTTTGAAAATTATGCTTTGGCATAAATCATGAACTGAGCTATTGTATATGATGTTTTTCATGTTATTTAAGAATAATTTGTTTTAGTTTGCTTTCTGCAACTCTAGGCATACATCTGTTAGAGCTGAGAGTGAAATTAAATGATTCACCTGAAATTTGATTTGTAATGGAAAGTTGGCCCTTCTTTATTCTCATTTGATTAGAAGAATGTGATTCAAAACAGAGTGGATTTTATAGCCTGAGTGTATTAACACCATGCTCTGTTTGTTTGGACAAAGGGATGAACATGCACACGGGGGGTACTTGCACGATGCACGCCATGTGATCAGAGTTATGTGGAAGTCATGCATTTGTAGCTAATCTGGATACAAAAAACAAAGCAATCTTGACTCAAAACCTGGCCATGGTCTGTCAGTCCTCATAAGCCTGTTTCCATTAATCAGTTCAGTACATTATGCAGCGCTGTTGGTCCTCGAAGCGGCTACGAGGCCATAATTCATGTGTGTTGCTCATTGTTTGATATGTGACGTTGTTTAAATACTGCAGTGGAAAATCACCAACTTAAAAAACACGAATTATTCTTTTTACACGTGTTTACAGATCAAACAAACAAGATACAACCTTTTAATAGATAGTCGACAGATGTCTTTCTTTTACACCTTTGGACCGAGCCAGACTAGCTGTTTCCCCCTGTTCCTATGTTGAGCTATGCTGACCGTCTCCTGGCTCTTCTCACTTTAATATAGTATACAATATTTGTTTTGGACTTTGTAGCAAGACAAATGTATGTATGAAGCTTGAGAGTCAAGCCGTCATGACTTACTGAGTGAAAGTGACTGACAGACGTTCGCAGTTAATCATCTCTCCCACCTTTTAAAAAAAAAATAAATAAAAAAATAAAAAGTCAGCTGATCAGCTACGTGACAACAAGTGTATCATTCCCACTCATTAGGTCATCATGTCCATATAAGGATTGGCGAGTAGCTGTGCAGGTCGGCACATCATTCTGTGTGCACTGATCACCCGAGTCACCAGAGAGGAATGTGTGTTAAACATGTCGCACTGCACAGGAAGTGCAGCCCCCCGGGACGAGATAAAGCCGGCCATCAGCAGCCCTGTTGTTGTTTGTTGCCTTTGTCTCTCCTGTTGTCCTGGGATGTTGCTGTCACTTTTTATTTCGGGCTCGGAAGTGCGTTGCTGTTTCCATAAGATAAGTAAACACCTGAAGCTGAGGTGTGATTATGAAACCGGAGCCTCAATAGTGAAATGAGCGAGGCACACTCTTACCGAGCATTTTACATCATTTGAACTTACAAAAGTCTATAAATAATGAAACGACTCATTGGGTTTGACAAGTCTGTTCACCTTAAAATCTCATATTATGTTGAAGCTTGTGTTCTACTTCCTGTTTATCGCTGAAGTGCTTCACTCAGACAGGCAAACATCCAGACCCAGCGCCCCCAGTGGCACTGATATGTCTGCCAGTGTTCCCTTTATCACTCCAGTGTTTGATGAATTGGTCCGTTAGTTGCTTGATGGGAAACAATAACAGGAACTGTAAACTTAGAATTCTTCCTGGTTGTGACGTCGGTATTTGAAATATTATTTATACTGTATGAGAGTGTAATTTCCTTTGTTTTCGGAGAGGAGTTTTCCTTTAGGTTTTATATTCAGTGGTTAACAGAAACTGACCCATTTAGTCTTAAACGTATCGTTTTTGCCATCATGAGCGAGCAGGTTTCTTTAATAAAGCAGATTATGTAAAGATTCTGCAGAGCAGTGACTCGTTGTGATTGGTGAAGAAATACACAAACGGTTTAATGCAAATTAAGAAATCTGAACAGTGTCGTAGGAGCAAAAGTAATCTAGTAGGAATTTATTCATGTGTTTGCCTTGAGGCTTGGTGAACACAAAGGAAGTACAGTGCTCACCTACCAAAGTCAAAGACACACGACAGACGCATCGTTTTCATACAGCAGACAGTTTATGAAATGAGTCAACGGGGCTGCAGTAAGTAGCCTGTGCAGAGGAAAGTGAAAGCTCTATTCTGAAATAAAGGGAGCGTTGTAGGCTCAGGCTTTTTCTCTGCTCAGCAGTTTCAAACATTGCACTTACATTTGACAATTAAAATCTGATTTGAATCAACTCCATCCAATGTGGGGTCATGCAGCACCTTCTCCGGCACTGATTTATTTTCAAAATGAGATTGGTACACAAACGATACCACCCCATGTGTAAGTAGCACTACAACCGTCGATATGGTATTAAGATTGATGTGGTTACTCTGCCAATATCACAAGAAACATTCCACAGAATATTGTTCGAGTAATCAGTCTCGAAGCTGTTATATACATAGTCTGCGTTTGAAGTTGGAAATCCACCACAAATAGCCACGGGTGTTTGATGAATGATCGGCAACAATGTGGCAGTCTCATACCAACCAATGCCTCCTTCATTTTGTTCCCTCTTGCTTTTTTTGTTTCAGGAATCCAAAATGTTCTCAGCTTGTTTTGTGCGGTTCTGACAGAACACAAGGTTTTGTTTCACTCCACCAGTTACCAGAGGCTGGAAGAGGCGTGTCGCGCACTGGAAGCTCTCATGTTTCCCCTCAAATACAGGTAAAGCATGCGTTCGACCCCAGCGGCAGGACAGATTCTCATGTGACTTTCCACGAACATCTCGACTGTTGTCATGACTTGGCTTGTGATTTAACAGATGATTAACTTTGTTCATTATTGTGTTGACTTCTAGAAACAACTATATCTGGATAAGATTACTCTTTAAGATCACAAAATTTGACCATGTATATCTAGTAAATTCAACAGAACTTTCCCTCTCACTTTTCACAATTCACTCCTACTGGAAGTGGCTTTTACTCATGCAGTGATGAACTTCCCTCCCTCTTTAGAAAGAAATTCATGCAACACTATTTATCTTGTGAAACACATTTTTTAATCTCAGAGGGAGGTTTTTAGCAGAAGTCATGTTTCTCCCCTGTGCTTCATTTTTACAAATTCAAACCACAAACGTTGCTGCTTTAATTCCGTGTCCATTGATTCATCAAGTGAGACGTAACAAACGCAACGAAACGTTATGAATAAACAGCGGCAGACGAAACGTATCACACATGCAGTAAGACAATAAGCCGTTTTTAGAGCAGACATTTTGTCCTGACACTGTTGTAAAGGGACAGCCAGAGAGAGATAGAAAGTTCAGGACGGTGTGTGTCAGAGACGGTTACCAGTCACATATGTTCACATAAAATGTATTTATACTTCATTCTTTTGCTGATTTAGATTCTGGTTCATTCTTGTCCATGTTGTGCATTTTGGTTGTACTGCCGTCTTCATCTTTCAATGTGGGTCGCGACTTGATTGTCACTTTCATAATAACGTACACTCAAACACAGGGAAGTATTACATTACAGTCATTTAGCAGACGCTGTTATCCAACGCGACTTACAATTCAGATTCTATCACAATTCTACACCGTTGGCACATCTACAGGAGCAATTCTGGGGTTTAGTGTCTTGCGCAAGGACACATCGACATGCCTGAGCCGGGGATCGGAGTATATTTTAAGCTCTCAGTTCTTCCCCATCTGTCTTCCTCGTATCATTGTAGATACTGTGTATTCACTGTTATGTCCTTTCCTGTGTTCAGTTACCCATACATCCCCATTCTGCCTTCACGGCTGCTGGAGGTGTTGAGCTCGCCCACTCCCTTCATCATTGGAGTTCACTCCATGTTTCAGACTGAAATCCAGGATCTGGTGAGTGAAGATGTGTCACACAGGCATCCAGCAATTTATCGTACTTATTCGCAGAACTTGAAGATCCTAAATTGTGAATCGTGAACAAATATTGGAGTTTGTTTTTATATCCTAAACGTCAGGATGAATTGTGATAGTTTTGGACTTTCAACTGACCGGGGGAGTTTTAAACAAAACAAAAAACAAACTACCTTTGGTTTCGGGAAGTTTTTACACAAGAAGATTGGGAAATCTGCCCTTCTGCAAGATGTTTATTTAACTGGTTTCGGCTAATTCTCGTCAGGCGTACGTGTCGTTGCTCACAGCACTCCCTCCAGCTGCAATCAAACCACCTGACCTGTCTGTGTTTTATGTGTGTACAACCAGTTGGACGTTATTATTGCTGACCTGGATGGAGGCACAATAAAGATTCCTGAGTGCATTCACTTGTCCCAGCTCCCTGAACCTCTGTTACACCAAACACAGACTTCCCTGTCCCTGGTAAGCACAAACATACGCATACAGGTGCAGCCCTATTATTTAAATGAGCAGAATATGATGACATTTGAGAAAGCAAAAAGACATTCATTCATGAAAGCATTCAACTGTCAACACCAAGTACACATATCAAAGTTTGTCCTTGTTTGGCATCTGTATACATATCTGTCTTTAACACAGACAAACACTTAAATACACACAAAGTAGTTCTTTGATTGTTGTACTCAGACCTGCTCAGTGACTGCTAATATAATTAATTTTCTTATTTCCCTTTTTTATTTAAATCGTGTGACTTTTTCTGTTATCCGGTTACTCATTGTGCACCGTCGTTTATGTTTATTGTTGAAATGAAGGCAAGTAAATAATCTGGAGAAACGTTTATTCTGTGTAGGTTTTGCACCCTGATCTGGAGATAGCAGACAATGCATTCCCTCCGCCACGCACTGCTCCCTCCAACCTCAAGTTGTTGGTAAGTCAGCATCACTGTCACATGTCCTCCTTTCATTTGCGATTCTCCGGGTAAAAAGAAAAAGAAACGTCTCTTATCGCCAAAAGGTTACCGTTTGAGCGAGGGGCACTCACTGACGGTAACCCATTACCCTCAAGATAAAATGGCATGTCTGTTGCGTAATGAATTTATCAGGCTGCATTAGTGGCATAGTTGTGTGATGAGTCGTGTTTCTGTGTTCCAGGATAAGGAGGTGAGGGCCGTCTTTCTCAGGTTGTTTGCACAACTCTTCCAGGGCTACAGGTCCTGCCTGCAGCTCATCCGCATCCATTCTGAACCCGTGATTCACTTTCACAAGGTGAAGATGACAACATAATGGAATTCCCAGTGCTGAAATTAACATTTTGCACAAAAAACGACTAGTTTTCCAATATGTAACCTTAGATTAAACTCATTTAGCAAATGCTCTGCAGCAGCAAACACATTGTTCTTTTTTCCGTCCGAGTCCAGCAGTGCGGGTGGAATTACGTGTAAAGACTTGACAGATTAACCTGTCAGCGGTGTATAAAGTGTGTGTGAGTGCGCATGTTGTTTTGTGCTGCTGAGGCTCCATGACTCTTCCGCGATGCTATCCTTTTGTTTATGCAAGCTTCGGACACAGTCCCGTAACCTTGGGCAAAGCCCGGCAATGAGCCATATGAAACGCATTAGGTTTGCATTTTTGTTTTGTGCCGGGGTTTTTTGTTTGTTCGTGTCTGTGATGTCTCCGTGGTAACCCCTCAGCACATCATCCTCAAAGTACCCCACATGGATCGCATTATAAACAAACGCTCAGCTTATTCGCCTGGAACCGCTCAGTGGGGGAAGGCTTGAGTGAACTGTGTTTTATCTCTTCTTCCCGCAAGCACAAATAATTATGCGTAAATGAAATTGATTTGCATGTAGTGATTTATAACTAGATTTATTTCCCTTTTTGTGCATGCTGAAGAACTTACCCATGATTCTAACAACAGTCTTTTGAACATTTTGTAATCGTATTCTAAAAAAAGGCCGTGATTACTATGCTTGCTTTTCAGTCTGCAGCAAATCCATATGAACAAGATTGCATTGCTCCCATCTGTGTGGGATTGTAACTGATCTAATTCTGACATTATCCAGACTGCCTTCCTGGGCCAGCGAGGCCTCATTGAGAATGATTTTCTGACCAAGGTTTTGGATGGCATGGCCTTCGCTGGCTTTGTCTCGGAGAGAGGTCCGCCTTACCGAGCCTGCGATCTCTTTGATGAGGTACTGTACCATGATGCTCCACTTAAAGCTCAACTTTTCCCTTTGCTTTTTTTAGCTGTAAGTGGAGAAGTTCATACACAACGTTTTTACACTAAAGCGACTATGAAAGAGTTTTTAATGTGGACTGGTGACATATCGACGATACTCTTATCAGTTATGATGGGGACCTAGTTTTGATGCAGGAGCACTGTGATACTTTTTAATTTGTTTTTCTTGATGATCCACCCCTCTAATAGTGAATATTACTGTTTTTTAGCTGGTGGCCTTCGACACGGACAGCTTTAAGGAAGAAGAGGTCAGCACTGCCAAGCTGCAGAAGCACATCAGGACATTCTCTGAGCAGCTGTACAGAAATGTAAGACTTCATGCAAATAACTACAGCTATATCTCCTTTGTTGCATTTGTGTTTTGTGTTGTGATGTTTTGCTGTATATTCACTGTACATACAGCTGTATCCTATTATCCTGTATCCTATTAATACAAGTGGTTCACTGGCATGTGTACTATAGGAGAACCCAAACCCCCACATGGCATTCCAGAAAGTGCCTCGGCCTTCGGAGGGATCCCACCTGCGGGTGCACCAGGTACCCTTCCCCCTGCTGGATGACGAACAGGTGGAGAAGATGCTGCAGGAGGGTGTGGCAAAACACAGCAGCGCACCTCCTTCCACACGATCTGAGAAGAAGTGTGTCGTACCTGCCGGACCACCCGTCGGTATGGTCTACTTTCAACTGCCGTATTGCTTTACATACCTGCAATCGTTGCGTTTAATCTCTTTCACGGTCACAGCTTTCACATGACGGGAATCTGTAAAATATGTCTTTGACTTGTGAAAAAGCTCTGATGTTTGCAGCAGCTGTAGTTTTAACCAGCTGTGATTCTGTCTTTCTGTATTCTAGTGTCCATTATGGGTAAGAGTGGCTCCGTGTTTAACAGCGCTCGCCGGCTGGAGGTGGTGCGGAGCTGCATTTCCTTCATCTTTGACAACAAGACTCTGGAGACTGAAAAGGTGATGCACAATGTCCTTCATCAGGGCAGCTCATCAACCCTTAAACAAGCTCGTTAACTGAAGGCATCTTTGCGTTACACCGAATCAGCAGACCGTTAAGGAGCTGTAGGTCTCTCCTCACCTTCATCATCCTCATATCTTCCAGCTGCCACACAGACATAGATAGGGCCTGTAATCAAACACATTCCATGATGCAATCGTTATTGTTTTAACACGGAGGTTAATCCGTTCCTGTCCTCTAAATGCATCTACGCTACACAAAGATGTCCTTCGTTATGGCCCCATGTTTGTGATTCTACCCAATATGCATCCAATGTGTTTGAAATGGGTTTTTTGCCAGCTACTTTATGGATCCCACTGGCTTCATATAGGAGTTATACAATCCAGGCCTGCATTTCTGTGCAAATGTAAGAATGCAGAGCATGTATCCTCTGAACCCCCCACGAGCCTGTAAATCCTTCGCTGCCAAATGGTCATTAACCATACAGCAGGTCATAGTAGCTGTGAGTACTGTGTTGGTACAAAGTGTGAATGGGTTAAAAAAAAAAAAAAAAAAAAGAATATATATATATATCTTCTTTAATCAGTATTTCATAAAACAAGGGCCTGCTTCCTCAAAAAGCCACTTTATTTAGAGGTATTTTTTCCTTTTATGAAACCCTCTTTGTCCACCTTTCTCTCAATAGGCGCTGCCGGCTGCTCTGCGCGCACTGAAAGGCAAGGCGGCACGCCAGTGTCTGACTGAGGAACTGAGTCTCCATGTTCAGCAGAACCGTGCCATACTGGACCACCAGCAGTTTGATTACATCATTCGTATGATGAACTGTGCCCTCCAGGTAAGTCATGCCAACACACGCCATAGAATATGACCTGAACTGATTTTGTCCAATATGCTTATTGTGTTATTCTTAACGATAGAACATCAAATATATATTTTTCAAAACATACAATGAATATTGTTGAAAGATTAATTTAACATAATTTGTAGACTTTTTGTTTTTAACCCAATTTTCTACCAAATTGATATCTAAAACTGATGCCAAAGGTACAGTGGGGTACATGCATGTCTGGTTTCATGTTTTAGTGCTGGCTGTACCACACATTTACAGCAGATGCCATATGTTATGAGTTGTAGTTGGTTCTAGTTTAACATAAGCAATGTGTAAGCGTGACCGTAGTACACGTGCACATGTATAAAACAGGCATGTCCGTCCTCTTCTGCTTCTTTCATCATTTCATCGCCACTTCAAGATGGAAGCCAGGCATTTTGTTCCTGACTGTCATTTCTTGGTCTCAGCTCGGTGTGTGTGTGTGTGTGTGTGTGTGTGTGTGTGTGTGTGTGTGTGTGTGTGTGTGTGTGTGTGTGTGTGTGTGTGTGTGTGTGTGTGTGTGTGTGTGTGTGTGTGTGTGTGTGTGTGTGTGTGTAAAAGATCCTTCGGTGCTTAACAAAAGCCAAAGTGACCTATTTTGTAAAAAATGTTGCTTGCTCTTTGTAAAATGACAGCATGATGCCTCATTGGGATTTCTGGCGTCCATGTTGATGTGACACATTGATTTTCGATGGCATCATCATTATGAGGCTAATCACATTTAGTGTTTAACTGTTAACCTCAGGCTTTGTTGTCTGGTTGCAATCAGTGTTCGCAGGGGAGCACAGCAACAGGAAGCGGCATGTAAAAGACAAATGTACGATAGGTCAAAGGTGAGGACATTAGGATGAGGTGCTACTGTACCTTGTTAGTATTTGTTCATTCTTTCTTTGTTTTTTTGTAATACATAAAAAAAATGTTGATAGCTTCTCTGGAATGAGTTGATGTGTTCAGAAACAGTTTACAATGACGCATTTAAACATCCGTTGTAATCCTTATCTGTGCCATTTCTCTGTCATGAATCACGCACAGTAACAACCCTCATTAGGGTCTTTCAGTTAATTGCACATCTATTTGTGTGTATGTGTGTGTGCACTGGTCAGTGCTGCAGCTTCTAGAAGTAAACGTTGCGCAAACCATGTGGGGGAATGAGTCCTGCTGTGGATGTATCCTGGCATCCCAACCATTTCCTGTCAGATAGGATTCTGAGCCCTCTGCGCTCTGCTGTCTCATGGCCGAGGGCCTCACGATGCTCAAAAACACACCCTGACTGGCAGTTAACTGTGGGAGGGGTTAGGGCGGGGGGTCCATGGGAAGCGGCCGCAACGGCATGGAGCCCGTGATTTCTGCATGAGCTTGACCGTCTGATGTGCGAGAGCGCACGTTACACACAGATGTTGTTGGAGAGTACGAGGCACTTTGTCTGACTGACGTGTCTGAATCGAGGAACTGCGAGCTGATGAACTGGAGCGCCGACCAGCTTAGTCTGTTACTGTCCGTTCCCCCCTGAAGGCTGTCGACTGCGCTTTAACCACTTTGTACATCTCCTTTAACAGTGAATAGATGACTTACATTTTTACATTATTTAGACCATAAATGTGTCCCTTGCTGTGAGAACATGGCCTCTGTCTGCCTCCCTGGCCTTCATGGACTGCTCTACGTAACATGGTCACTGGGAATCTGAACTGGGTATCATTCCCATGTTCTGATGACTGTTTCTCTAGGACGTCCACCAGGATGACCAGGTAAACACATGCGTCAGTCACATTTCATGCTTTTGCTGTTGAATAAAATAGCTGTTTGTTGCTCGTCTGGACAACACAGAGGTCAGCTATGTGGCTTAATCATCTCCCTATTAGTGATTCAAGCAGCAGTTCTCTGAGTTGAGACATTTTTGTTTGTCGATAGCACAATCTCATCAAAGAATGCGGTACGTGTCGGTTTATTTCATTGCTTTCCTGGAAAGTGCGAACGTCTCTGAAACGGAGGAAGCTGCTTTTTGTTCACATCCGCCAGCGTTTCTGTCACATGCTCGTGCTTCTTGTTTTTCCTCGCTGTATACGTGTCTTGAGACAGAATAGCTATGTTAGTCATCAAAGTTCCTGCAGCTTCAAGAATGAGGGAAAAAATGTTGAGACTTACAGTAAACGCCAGGAGGAAAGAAGACGGCAGGGTGTCCTCGCAAACAGGAGTGTGGGGACACACAATGCCCTCCTCTCCCTCCATTCTCCAAATCCCAAATAAAGCATTTAACATATTTTCCCCACCCTGAACCTCGTGGCTCTATTCAGTTCTATGACAATGATTGAGTCCAAAATAGTATAATACAATACCTTTTATCAGGTTCCTCATGCAATGCTGATAGACTAGTAACAGCTCGGCTTGACTTGTCAGGTTTCACTTTCCATTCAGTCTTATCTCCGACCTGCTGTAGATTTCACTGCTTATCTGTTTGCTTAGCTACAGTAGTGGACCTCCAATTCTTTTGAGCTGTCACTTCTCTCTGTGGTGGAGGGTTTAAGGTGTAAGTGTAGCTTAAGTCAACCTGGTAGTACCGGTAAGTACTTCATATGAGACGTGTTGATGCAGCCTCTGGACAAAGCTTGTCTTCATCTGAAGCATGACCGCGGCCTTTTCAGCGCTAAAAACAATGTCTGTTGTCACAAGTTTCTGTTTCAAAGAACCGGCGACATGCGTCGCTGAACTTCACTCTTTTTTTTGTTGTTGTAGGTAATAATACTGGTTGGTTAAATATTCACACTTTTCTGCCTGTGCGTTTCCACTTGTTGTTCTATTTTGACTGGGCTCCATGAACTCCTGTGACCTGCAGCGTTGTTAAGGATGCTGGTAAACAATGCTTTGGTGCCGCTCCAAGCTGGAACATTTCACCGCAGCCCGAATAACTGCGAAGAGAAACACAAGCGACAAGAATAATAAAACAGAAACTATGTTGCTTAGTCGACGGGGGGGCCAGGCTTTCATGTGTCGCTGTGGAACTTGTGTTTTGCATTTACTCCCCTCTTTACATTCTTGTGTGTGTGTGTGTGTGTGTGTGTGTGTGTGTGTGTGTGTGTGTGTGTGTGTGTGTGTGTGTGTGTGTGTGTGTGTGTGTGTGTGTGTGTGTGTGTGTGTGTGTGTGTGTGTGTGTGTGTGTGTGTGTGGAGTGGAGGAATGGCGTTAACAAGAGGCCCCCCATCAAAGGCCGCTATCACAAAGTGCAGCATTCTTCTCCATATCTCTCCTGCCAAAATGACTACTTGGATAAGACTGATAGTATGTTGCATAGTTTTAGAAGGTTTCGAATGAAATTAAGACATAAAAAGAGAGAAGTGTGTGTTAGTTAAACATTTTATTGGATATGTGAGGTCCCACTGAGGGTTATGAGGTGCGCCACCAGGTCAGAATCAGTGCTGTTTGCACATGGTCTTAAATCAAGTTTCCTCTGGCTGTTGTCATTTACAGAGTTCAACAAATAAATCCTAACAAAGCTCACCAGAGATAAGTACCAATTTCCTGTGAATTATGTACTTTTAAATCCAACTCGCGTCCTTTTCTCTTATTTTCCTGTTCTCAACGTTCTCTGCGATCTCTACAAGAAAAGTTTAGTTTGGGCCCTTAAGTCCATCGCGCTAAGCCTCTTCATTTACTATTCATCTTCATACTGTTCTCTTAAAAGCACTACTAAGCCACCTTTGACCTGTAAGAATCCCTTATACGTAGACACTTTGGCACGGTTTGTAAATGTCAAAGAGGGAACATCTTCAACTATTCCCTGATTTTAAAAGAAACAAAACAGAATTAAAGTAGCTTTCTGGCTCGTCACGCCTTCTTGATAAATGGACACAGCATGTTATGGCAAAAAAGAAAACGACCTCAATGAGACTTGTAAATCAATCTAGTTCAAGAATGTAAAACATAAAATTACCAATAAATTGAATGCTGGAAGGCTCTGACAATTGTGTAAAAGCAGGGATTATATAACGCTATTGAAAGCATATGTCCAAATATTGGAGAAGAGCACAGTTGGAGTTTTAGGCAGACTTTGTAATTATTTTTTGTTAGCATTGCCCTGATATTTAAACAGGGCAGGAGTGTCTTTATGTAACAGCAAGTTAGGTTTGCTGAAGATGGCGCGTCTGCCCCCCCCCCCCCCCCCCACCTTAGAAATACATAAACCATTTCGACATAGATACAGTGTTGCAGTAACAAAGTGGTTATTTTTTAGGTTACCAAAATGATTTCCCCTCGGGCCTCGGGAGTGTGTGACCTCTCTGTTGGAAACCTGTGCTTCTTGTTTTGGGGCTACAGTGAAAAAAGGAGTTTGCAGAGCGTCTCCTGCTGTGCGCTGCTCTCACTTCTCCTCTTGTCGTTTGACCCACAGGACTGCTCCAGCTCGGAGGAGTACACCGTGGCTGCTGTGCTGCTGCCCCTGTCAACAGCCTTCTACAGGGTAAGGAAATGAATGAAAAACTAGGATGTATGCGAGTTCAATTCACTGCTTCTGTTTCTCATATTGTCGTCGTTATGCATACAGACCGCTGCCCGGTCGTGCAGTGTGGAAGTGCATACACCTTATAAATATGTCTCATTTGCACACATGCACACAGTTTCAGCTGCTGAAATTACGTTCACCACTCCAAAAAATGTAAGGTGAATGGAATTTTTGAAAAAAGTAACATCACGCTTTAAAGGCAGATTCAGTAGAATTAATTTGCTGCAGTTTGTAAACACAAGATTCACAACAACATAGTTTATCTTTTTCCCAATTCTTTCAAAAAATATAATTTAAGGGATCCTAAATTGTACTTGTGTGTTATGTGTTTGCATTAAAAAAAATCATCAATCAATATGGGTGTCGCCCAAGAAGAGGTCCAGTACCAGTCGGGCTCTGATGAACACTGCACTGTAGAGGAGGTTGAGGGCAAGGGAATAGAGGAAGGACAGCATTGTCACCCTTTTACCTTTTGCATGGACATGCACAGAACCAAACAATGTAGAGGACGGGCCATGGCCTTTGGTTTCAAAACAATCAACACAGGGAAGCTGCATTGTTCACCGCTGCTATGTCCCCACGGCTTGCCCGTTGCTATGGGGGCCGACACAACTGTCCGCGTTGGCTTCGCGGTGGGTACCAGTGCCGTACCCCGATGGGCCGAACTGGGACCTGACCTGCTCTCTACCACCACTTACTCATCCAGTTCACATGCCACAGGCTGATGCAACTCTCCTAGATAAGCCCTGTGTTGTTTTTCTTGTTTCTCTTTAGGGCCTTCGGTGTTTAAGAGTCATTATGTGTTTCTCAGCATAGTGCATGCTTGTTTAATCAAGACTTTACCACTGCAAAGCAATTTCTGTTTTAGAAGACTATCCATTCATTGTTGGTCGTGATTCTGACGCAATGGAGTGATTTCCAGCCATTTCAGTAAGAAGATTATAAATGATTTTCTTGTCTGTTGTTGACTCATAATTACAGGGAAGAATAATTTGAGAATGCAGCCGATTTTCCCTTGTTGTTTACAGATGATTGGAACTGGTGACAAACTCGATCTCTGCCGCACCCAGAGGGTGAAAAGTAAAGTGAGGTCAGGAGGGAATCTGCCAAAATATTCTGTAATCTCTGGTTTAGTCGACACAAAGATCATGCAGTGAAAATGTCAGAAAAACAAAGCTTGGTGATGGCGCATCCCAGCAGCTGTCATCATGGGTGTGAAGACATAAATGATCCTTATTTGGGTATTACAAAACGCAGCCTTGCAAGTTTGGTAACACGAACGGGATGCCTTGATTTTGCAAATAACAATATGTACTATGACACGTCAGCGTACATAACTACCTCATCGTTCAGAGGCCCCTCACCAGACAACCTCCTCCATCCCAACATGAAACCGATACGACGACCTCTGAACCGCTGCTTGTACATTACAGTAGCTATGTGTTGTACCAACAGTGGGGAATACATCATACAGCAACTTATTAACCGGCCCAGACCGCGAAAGTCATTGAAAAAAAGGTGAGAGTAATTGAACATGGCATTGTAACTTTCAGAACAACTTTTCTTCTTTTTTTACCCCGAAAGAGATCGATAATGTTGCCTGTTGACAACCAGGAAAGGCTGTTTTTCCTCTCACTGTTATAAACTTTGTTGTGTTTGTGTCTTAGATATGAAAACATCCTAATACTGCCCAAGAACCCAACTTTAGAGGTGTTTTTTTGGTCCTGCAGTGCCATTGTTCTATTGTTTGAAGGAATGTCTGCTTCTTTTTTCTCCAAATCAGCACGTTTGTGCTGTAAATCAAAACTGTGTTTCCTGCACGACTACTAGTCATTCATTTCAAACATCATACCTGTGTGATCCTGACGACGTTGTATATCTTTGAGATCTACCCGTAAAGCGCATGAAGCCCTTTGAGATGACATCATGTGATTCCAGGCCAGGCACGTGCACAGACATTTTGGGGGGCAGGTGCTCAAGCAAAAAAAAGGGCACCCATCGCCAAAATTATACATGAAATTAAAATAATGATAAATAAATAAATAACACAGTCGGATATTTTCAACGTATATATTTATTTTTGTTAACGCAACCAATACTAACTCAAATTATCAAATTGAATAAATAAATGAATAATAGGCAAAAACAAGGCCAGACAAAAACAAAGACAAAACAAAGACGGGCTGATGGCATTTGATGCAAGAGCAGTGACTTCAAATGCTGGGGTGGTGATTTCCATGCAGAGAATGAATGCGAAGTTAATCGCATTTTTGTACATTTTTGCATCCCCTAGGGCCAGGTCAGGTGGATGTCTTTCGCAGATCTCATTGAGGAGCATCATTATAGCTTCCAGATTTCTCTGCTTGCTGCTTTTCCCTGTCCTTCTGTTTTGTAGTCTCTCTTTTCTTGGCATTATGCTGCAATTTTTTTTAAATGACATAAATCAATGTTGTGCATAATAATCAAGACATTACATATCTCTCTAAAGCTGACAACACAGTACACACCCATGTTTTTACTGTTTTCTGACAGTTGAAGCATAAGCAGCATTACACTAATAATAGCCTATAGCCTACCACAATACCTCACCAGACTGTCATGTAGCTCAACTTAAGACCTACCTTTCTTTTTAATAATTAAAATAATTAATGTCTGCCTGCCTCTCTCCCCTCTCTCTTCATTAAACATGACAAACGTCAGTAAACAACTGGGCAAGGCTTTTAAATTATGGATTTCGTGAGGGTTTTTTTTGTTTGTTTTTTAGCAAACGTCGGACCAGTTGCGACGTAATGTTTTCAGCGGCGCTAATTGTTGTTGTTAATTTATCACCAAACAACGTCGGGGTATTGCACTGTCATTACCTGTCTGTCTGATGCTCCGGGTCAGAGAAGAAGTTGGCTTCAGCCGTTTAGCCTGACGCTCAGCACTGCACGCGCAGTAGGCAGTAAGTGAAGGAGGAGGAGGGAGGGGCGCGTGGGACGCTTGTGGGCGCCGCGGTGCATGTCGGGGCGAAATTCTCACAAGAACTCAAATAAATGCCCCGTCAGATATCGAAACACATTTGGGGGGAATTGATGACAGAAAAAGTAATTTTTATTTTATTATATTTATAAAAAATTGGGCACCAGCAGAAAGGGCACTTTTCTCATCCAGGGCAAAAGGGCAGGTGCTTGAGCACCACTAGGGGTCTATCTGTGCACGTGCCTGTTCCAGGCCCCCTAGTGAGCTAAAACATCGACAGTCTTCTTCTTACTGAGCAAAAGGCTGAACTATGAGCAACATTTTCTCTCTTTTTCTGAAACGCTTCTTCGATATTGTCAGACTCTTTTTTGATAAGCCTGTCGTCCTTTTTCTGGTTGCTTTGCAGAGTAGGCAGTTTTTTCCAAAGATGGAATAGCATCTTTTCGTGCAGGATATTCTGCTGTTGAATCAGGGTTTCACCAAAGGGACGTGCATGCACATCTGCATTTGAACAACAGCCGATAAGAAAGTCTCCCGTCACTAGGTTTTCTAAAACCTAACAGAGTAGAGGAGGTTTAGAAGTCTAGTTTTCTCTCAGACCACTTGAAATTCTCGTTCATTTTTTTTTTTTACGCTATTGCATGCCAAATACCCGGGCACCACATATTAAAGGCTGTTGATTCAAGAGTCAGGAATTGGTCAAGTCCCTGTTTGGTATTCTTGGCCAGACTTTGGGAAGCTCACACTGTGGTCATACTCACAGTGGTGCTGGCCCCGCGGTCCTAAAGTCTCCAGGTCGGGGGACGTGGGAAGCTCCCCTCGCACTGCGACCGTCTGCTCCCACAATCTGCTGAATGGAGACAGACGGTGTTTAGTTTTATTTGTGGCCATGTGTTGACACTGAACAGTTTATGAAAAATTGACCAACATGTTATGTTTTATTTGTTTTACTTTCCCATTTCTTTGGTTTTCCCTCTGCTTGACCCGTCTTGGATGTTTTGCCCAATCTGAAGCACTTATGGAACAGTATTTAATAGATGCTTGTTAATGTTTCAGATAGACAGAAGGGGGAACTGATCTGAAAAATCTCTTTTGGCCTAGATCATGCACGGATGGTGTCATTTGGTCTGTGTAGGTAAAGTGGATCTAAATGGTACACAACCTTTGTACAGTGGCCCTTTGTTAGAGTTGAGTTTTACATTTTGTTCTAATCTGTGTGGACGGTTCCTCCGGCATTCATTGTCTAGCGAGGAGTGGGTTTATCAGGAGATGAACTGGTGTCATTGACGTCTGGGTCTGTTGTTATTCTGCCCTTTGCGGTCCAACATGTCTTGTTCCATTCTAATGTGTCACCAGAGTAAATGCCTCTTTCCGGGCACAACACAGATTGGATACAGCAGCATGTGAAAAACCCAAACACCGTTCTGGATAACTTCCATGCCAAGAACGCTTGACTGTTGGCATTCTTTCAGCCACAGTTTATTCATGGGGGGTACCAATGTCCTCGCGAGGAAAATGACGTTCTGCGTGACCCTTTTTATATCTCAGAAATGTCCGGCTCTTGACTTACCGTGTCTCTGTTTACTTTGTTTTGGAACATTTATGTTACTCGTACATACTCGCAATGATGGACTTGTTTATTGGTCTGACTTTCAACAAGTTTTTTCTCTGTTTGTTTTACATGATGCCAGGCTGTAAATACATCGTTTGAAGAGAGTTTTTCATGGTTTCAGGATGCGAGTAGTTTTCCTCACAGTACACTGACTCATGTAGAATTGCAAAAACGAGGAGATGGATTGTGTACAGGTCAGGCATGCGTTACCACGGAGGACTTGTTCAGAAATAACGACAGTTTTGGATCTAAAATTCAGGACTGCTGTGCATTTTTCGAAGTCACTCGTACATAATGTTGCAGCCCCCCCAAGGATGGTGACATGTCAGACTCAACAGTCAACAATCTGTGACATGCACCGTCTCTCAGTCTCTGTGAGGCACCGTGTGATGCTGTATGGCTGTCCAGCAGATGTTTGGAGACCGCAGTCAATCACACTGTCAACCTCGGTATCATGTCCCAGAGTTCAAAACAAGATCCCAAATCCTCATTCCTTTGACCTGTACACAGCATTTTCTCCTTTCTGTCTCCCCTTGTGCTTTTCCTGCTTGTTTTTCACCCATTCTCCCTCAGCCCTGCATTCCTTCTCTGAACCAGTCACACGGCCAGATGGGTCAGATAGAGCTGCACTCCCTCCTTCCCCTTCATCTTCACTTCTCACCTTCCTTTGCTCCTCCCTTTCCTGTCTCTTCTTCCCTGTCCTCCTCCTTGTCCATCTGTCTTGTGGACGTCTCTTTAAGCTCTGTGTATCATCATATTGGGAAGAGATGACCTCGGTCAAAATGACCTGCACATATCTGACAAGTTAAAAAAGAACAGCCAGGCTGAGTATAGACAGCATAGACAAATTACGCACAGAACCCCCCCGCCCCCCACACACACACACACACATCTGCTGCAAGACACGTAACACACCCCCACTACAGAAATGCATTACCATACTACTCAAAGGACTTCAACAACTTCTTATTGTAATTGTCACCGTTTATTTACAGCCTTGTTTCATTCAGGTCCATTCTTAAAATCGGAGCTCTGCAGTCAGCCAAGGCCCCGTGTGTTCCACAGTCCGGTCCCAGACTTGGTCACATTGTAGCCTCTCCTCAAAACATTTCTAGCCACAGCAGATTTGTTATCCAGCGTCTCTCTGGCCTAATTCCCGTACTCAATTGGTGAAGGTATGCTTGGTTCCTCTGATGATAGCAAAAGTGTAATCATCTCTATTTCTGGAGAGAAAACAGTTCATCCAAACAAACTCCCATCCTTATGCTGCGCTCTGGCACACCACTATGGTCTCTGAACTATGGGTTTGAAAGTGCCATAGTCTTGTCATAGTTCTCAAACAATGGTTTTGATATCGACCTCAAATCGATCAGGTTTAGGTTGTCAAAATTTAAATGTAATAGGCTTTTGTTTTTAGCCTGATGAATCAGACTTGCCATGTTTTGAGGGATTTATCAGATTAATTCTGGGTGGGTACATTTTAATAAAAGGACCAGCTTTTGTGTTTCCTTTTTCTTGTTGCCCTCTGTCAGTAGTCAGCTGGATATCCTAGTCTCTTTCTTTACACCTTAAAAACGTTGCTGACCTCAGCAGTGTAACATTTCCCAAAAGAAGTGGCTTCATTTTTGTAATCTGCCTGCTTCAGTATTAATACTTTTTTAATACGTTTCCCTACTTTTTTCCTCCATTACTTACGTTTTTATGATCAATTCTGTTGAAAATGTGAAAAGCTAAATATGTCTGAATCATAATGAAGAAAGGTTGACTCCCACACTCTCCCTGCAGGTTATCTGCTGTGTGGGCATGAGCTCTCTTTTGTACCGCCTGTCCTCCCAGCTCTCCTCTTGGCCTCCGGCCCATCACACTGGGAATAGAGCTGTTTTGATTCTGTCTGTTGTAAGTACAGTGACCCCCTCTAGTTCTCATCCTTCAAAGGCAAACTGTGGAGTGATAGTGGAAACCACTGTTTTGTGTCAGGCTCTGGGGAGAGAAATCAGAAGATCATCAAATAGCTGGACAGTTGGTGAATGTTGGTTTGTGGCACCTTGTGCTGAACACCAAGGTGCTCCCGCCTCCCTTAACAGCAGCTCACTGATCCTAAAAATGCTTAGGATGGGTTAAAAACAGAGATCAAATGTCATGCTTGACTGTAGTTTACAGTATTGGCCAGCATTACTGGCACTGAGCACTGTATGTTCTCTCTAGCTGCAGGTGCTTTACTCTTCAGCCCGCACTAATGAAAAACAACAGCACTGCTTCCAAATAGATCCAGACACAGAAGGAAAGCGGGGTGGTCCGTTGCTCCATTAGGGTTGTTATCTGTTAAAAAGTTACGACTCAGAAGGAATGATTGATTTCACTTTAAAGCCCACGGCTGACTTTCTTTGTTTTTTTCCACAACATTTTGGCAAACTGCTTTTCAAGAGGCACTCACTGCAGCCCAAATTCCTTCTTGATGCAAATACCCAATGAGAAATAAACTTGCACTAAGTCTGACTGCCCACAAGTAGAGCGAGGGCTGCAACGCATACGATCCCGTGGGTAACCCAGGACTGAACACAAATATTGCAGGCAGAGGATGTATTGACTTTAGACAGGAGCAGCTATCAGTAGAAATACATTGAATATAAGAGATACGATTATGATCGGACGGTGAAAGGATTAACCCCTGAACATACACTTTTGGTACACTTTAATTTAAAACAAAGTTCTGTGGTTCTGTAAAGTTCGTCTGTGTTGCATGCGTTTGTTCTGACTGGGATTGACGAGGTTGCGCATTTTAATCCAGGTTGGCACACCCGAACAAGCGTGCGGAGGTTTGATGTCCTGCAACGCAGACCTCTACTCAAAGGCATAATGAACTATGTTTTGTCTCGCAGAAATTGGCTGCTGGGGTGAGCCAGTTTGCCTACACCTGCATTCAGGACCATCCCATCTGGACCAACCAGCAGTTCTGGGAGGCCACCTTCTACAGTGAGGTCCAGAGTCAGATCCGAGCTCTTTATCTTAACACCCCAGAGGGAAAAGACTGCATCACTGCCAGTCTAAAGGTACGACGGGAAATGTGACCAATATGAGTAGATATTGTGTGAGAATTCATGTGAAGTCTGTTTAAACCCACTATTTTAACCCTCATTAGCGATGAAAAGATTTAACAACAGAAAATGTCCTATTTCCAGCTTTTTAATTGCTTCTGTACTTTGTCATAATGAACTAAATCTCTTTGGGTTTTGGATTGTTAGTTGAACAAAACATGAAATTTAAAGACATAAACATGGTCTTAAATAGATGGATGTTGGTTAATATTCCTCGTAATTGTGAAATATGGAATAATCTTCCAAAATATTCAAGTTAAAAAAATTAAAGGGGAAAATCATCCTCTGGTTGAGCTGTTTGCAACTCTGCAGGTCGACACTCATCAGCCTTTATTGCGTTTTGAGGGGTCAAACCTTAAATAAGTGTCAAACTCAAACCGTCTGCTCTAACCCTCTCCAGGATGCGGGCCCCCCCGAGCCTGCAGCGGGCAGCGATGAGGAGCACACAGCAATGGCCTTGGCAGCAATGCAGCTGCGTTCATGGCCCGGCCTGAGCAAGGACAAGCAGCATGAGTTGGTGAAGAACGAGGAGAGCACCGTGTTCAGCCAGGCCATCCACTACGCCAGCCTCATGGTTTACCTGCTCGTCCCTTTGGACACCAGCAAGAAGATCAAGCTGCTCCGTAACGCCCCCGTCGCAGACTGGGAGAGCGGCAGCAACAGCATCGTCACAAACAGGTCAGCACGACGGTTCGCTATCTGAGTAGAGAAAGAATGGAATCGGCTGTTGTTTGATTTTCTTTCACGTGTCGCTACTGTCCACTGAGATCAAACACAGACTGGACTAGAACATATTTTTGGCTTGTTGAGTATTTGTAAGGTAGAACGATCAGTCTTATCTGGAGGAAACCACCGAGGTAGGGTTTCATGATTTGGGAGTATGTGTTCCTCTTTTCATAAGGTGATGATTGGTATGTGGGCGGATGTGGCGTAAGCCACAGTCTACATGATAGCTTCCTATTTCGCCAAATGGAACACAGTACCTCTCCTGTTTCCGGCCCACATCCATCCCGTGGGCTTACATCGCTCCCGCACAAAACAGAGTGAGGCTCGTTTACTTCTGTTGGGAAGTTTAAAGCCTCGGGGCGTCTTCAATGGGGCCCACACTGTACTCGCCATACAAAATAGCAGTGGGAAGGGATTTCCGGTGTTCTGCAGTAAGTGTGGAGTGAAATAAATCTGGTGAAGATTCCCCATTTCATTTTGTGTTATGTACAGCATTTGAGCTTCATTAAACATTTGTTATGAACACAATGTTGCAATTTTATTTTGTGTTTTTCTATTTCTAATAAGAAGAATGCAACGCTGCAGCCAAGGATTGTTTGTGTGGAAAGTTTCTCTCCTTTTTGCCCCAGACTTGTTTGTTTCTCACAGAGGACATTTGGATCTCATAAATAACTATGAATCCAAAGGGAGGATTGCATCACCTTGTCGTGTGAAACATTCTGCTCGGTTCATTTAAAATGTGTCGTCATGTGTGTTTTTTTTTTTTTTTTCTTTTTTACAGCATTGCCGGTAGCGTTGCAGAAAGCTTTGACACGGAAAGCGGGTTTGAGGACTCTGAGAACAGCGATGTGGCCAACTCAGTGGTCCGGTTCATTGCCCGCTTCATCGACAAGGTGTGCACAGAGAGCGGAGTAACCCAGGAACACATCAAGAGCCTGCACAGCATGATCCCAGGTACAGCGCCCACAGTCTTCACTCGCATCCTGCCGCTCTCCTAATTCCTGCAGCTTTACGCGGAGTAACTCTTGTACGTGCGTATTCTCAGCTTAGACCAACGGCAAACAGAGGCCTCTGAGCTGATTAACTCCTGACACGTTAAATGGTCTTACAATTTGTAAATACACACTCTGGTTGTAAGAGCGTGTGGACATACATGTGTTTCTCTGTAACCAGCTCTGTGTGTGCAAGCACTTGTACATGTGGTAGCTGACCCCAACTTGTGACCCACAGGCATCGTCGCTATGCAGATGGAGGCTCTGGAGGCAGTTCACAGAGAGAGCAGGAGGTTACCTCCCATTCAGAAGGCGAGTGTTGCTCTATTCTTGGCTGCTGGGACTTCAGTTGTATGTACAGTGTATACTGGAGATAATTCAATATCATTTTTTCCTTCCCAATACTGATTCCAATACCCTGAACTTGCGCATTGGCCAGTACCAAGTACTGATCTAATACCAGTGTGTCAAAAAACAGAAACAAGACATAATTCCCTCTCTAATGTCTGTTTCATATTGCTGTGAAAACAATACCCGATACCTGATGCTGCAGTTTAAGCTGTGTCGGAGGCATTTCCGATACTGGTATCTGCTTCAGAACAACTCTAGTGTACATACAAACATATTGTCTGACAATAATCTTGGTGTCTGTAGTGAAGTAAAATATCTTGGTCATTTTTTAACAGAACACATGTCTGATGATAACAACATTTCCAGGCAATGTCGTATGATGTATGCACAAGCAAACAGTCTCTCACGCAAGTTTGGTCTGTGTACAGATGGAGTGAAGATGTCTCTGTTCAGAGCATATTGTACTCCACTCTACACTGCACACTTGTGGTCAAACTACAGAAAAAAAGAGTTTACAGAGACTTCAAGTAGCGTACAATGACGCCATGAGAATACTTTTAAAGAGACCGAGATAGAGTAGTGCCAGTGAAATGTTTGTGGCTGCACGAGTCAACACTTTCCAAACAGTTTTAAGAAATCTCATGTACAAATTCATCTGTAGACTGAATGACTCTGTAAATGGGATCATACTTGTTTTAACCAACATAAGGTTTAGCACCACACGCTACCAGTCCAGCTGTGGCGACATTGGTACAGCTGTCTCTTTGTAAGGCATTGCTAGGCCGATCTCGTCTAATGTTTTCCAGTCATCATCGCACTTCAGATTTTACCAGTAGGTCTTTTGGACCTCGCTATGCTACATGTCTGACAGCTCTTGATGATTCCTCTCGTACACACTCATACACACAGACAAACGCCGTGCCAGGACTGCTTTGGGAGCAACCTGGAGACCGCGGTGAGCAGTCTGGGCAGATTGTCTGTGGTACTTTGTGCGGCTAACCTCTCACATGTTTATGTGTTGGACAAAGCTTCCACACTGGCCTGCTAGCTGCAAGCAGCATGCCAAAAAAAATACTAAAATGTGTGTAAAAACCACTGACTCTGGATTGCTGACAAGTCTGAATCGTGGTAGTAGTGGTAGGTTTAACACAAAGAGGCAAAGCAATGGATGCATTTAAGGTGCAGCTCTAATAAGAAGCCGAGCTGGCGGCGGTAATGAGGCGCAGAGGTACTATTTTCTCGGTCCCGCTGTCCATTCAAAGACGGATTCAAGAAGCTCTTATTATTCCCTGGCCAGACCTCAAGTCCCCCAGATTGGCTGTGGCCTTAACGGGAAAGGCTGTGAATGATCTAATGTCCCTACTCGGTTTATATTTGTGACAGTGGAACAACGGAGTGTTTCTCTGCTGGACTTGGAGGCCAGAAGGAGCTGAAGCAACACAGGGTGCAGACTTGACTGTTGTTAGTTACTAAGTAGAATAAAAATAAGTCGAATATATATATGTGGCATTTTGAGTTCAACCTTTACTGCGTTATAGTTGTGTCGTGAGTTTGAAGCATAAGAGTTGTGCTGTATCTTCTGCATCATGTCAGTCAGTGTCCACGTGTTTATATCTCAAAAACAGAAAAGTGAGTTGAAAAATCAGAGCAGTTTTTATTTCGTTAACAGATCATGAGTTTTGCTCGGAGGCTTGAAATGGTAAATAGGTCTGTACAGAGAGTAGGAAGTAGTTTGTTTTTTAGATCGCAATCTAATGCTCAGCGTGTGTGTGGGTGTGTGATTGTGTGTGTAAATGTAGGTGTGTGCTTTTGATGATGACCTGTATGTGATGCTTAAATACGTCCTGTGGTGCTGTGAATTCATACTCTAATGATTTCTTGATTTTTGGAATCTGATCCTCTGACGCAAATGCTTTTGCTGAATCCCTAGTCTAGAGCACTTTACAATCAATCTAAATCTAATCTCCGACGTGCTTCATAAGTAGTGGGTATCGGTTTGTTCTTGTACTTATCGGGCTGTGTTTTAATCCCTTCAGCCTAAGATTCTGCGTCCAGCACTGCTTCCTGGAGAGGAGTTGGTGTCCGAGGGGTTGCGGGTGCTTCTGGACCCTGACGGCAGGGAGGAAGCAACTGGGGGTCTCCTGGGGGGCCCTCACATCCTGCCAGCAGAGGGAGCCCTCTTTCTCACCACATACCGCATCATTTTCAAAGGCACCCCCCATGATCAACTGGGTAAATACTGAGCCACAGCAACACTACTTTTAGTATGTTTGTATCATAAATATTCTTGTAAATAAATAACTATTCACTTTTGTTTTCATAAAAATCTATTTTTGTACTTTGACAGAAGTGTATTTTTTGTTGCTACGCCATCGTATAACATAATTATTTTCAACTAATAATTGGGTCCCAGCCGATATATTGAAGCCATCTTTTTCTGCTCAAATAGCCGCAGACCGTACCCTGGTAAACCACACTCTTCATCACTGTAATGCTCCTTCTAAACCATTACACGTATCAGTCGGTGGTGAAGCTGTGTGAATGGGTGAAAGGCGCTACACGAATACACAAGTCCATTTGCCTTTTACCATTTGTTTCTATGTGCGTCCAGTGGGGGAGCAGGCAGTGATGAGAGGTTTCCCAGTGTCCACGCTGATCAAAGAAAAGAAGATCAGCATCCAGAACCAGCTGCAGCAGAACATGCAGGAAGGCCTGCAGCTCCGCTCTGCTTCATTTCAGGTAAACGCTGAAACACACGTCTGTTATGAACAGAAGTTACCAAAGAACCTTAATCTAGATTTTAGATTTAAAAATTCCCCCCAGACATTAAATTCACATCATTTTATTAACGAAAGCCTTTTTTTAATTCACTGGGCTCACAGAGGATTCACAAACATAAGTTGTAACACTTGAAATAACAATTAACACTCTGTGCGGCACATCTTGCAGAAACCCCCACTGTCTCGTGTTTTATAACATGAATTCTTAGAATCAAAGGGGAAAAACATTTTCAGCCAAGCATGTGTTTTCAGTCTTCAGATGGACTGCTGTAAAAGCTGCTGTGGTTCATTCCTATCTTTTTATTAACATGGACGATGAAAGTGACAATGTTCTTGGATTGGATGTCACAAGGCCCATGTGGACATCTCGTGTGTGTGTGTGTGTGTGTGTGTGTGTGTGTGTGTGTGTGTGTGTGTGTGTGTGTGTGTGTGTGTGTGTGTGTGTGTGTGTGTGTGTGTGTGTGTGTGTGTGTGTGTGTGTGTGTGTGTGTGTGTGTGTGTGTGTGTGTGTGTGTGTGTGTGTGTGGTGGAAATGTACGTTTGACCAACGCTCTACAATTAACAGTTAATTAAGTTGGACAGAATTTGAATCCAGTGTGAATATGAAATGTTTACTGTGTTGTTAAATAGTCCGTTTCACTTAACTGTCTTACAGCTCATAAAGGTGGCTTTTGATGAGGAGGTGAGCTCAGAGATGGTGGAGATTTTCAGAAAGCACCTGCAGAGGATTCGCTACCCACAGTCCATCTTCAGCTCCTTTGCTTTTGCAGCAGGACAAACGGCACCTCAGCTAATCCTTCCAAAACAAAAAGAGAGGAACACTGGCTTCAGGTTCGTGGTGCGGCTTTTCAGCAACAACAAGCGCTGGATTGACTAGTTATTGTAAACATCACCTATTTCATGGGACATCTGAAATATGAATGTGCATAAATACATCCCTCCGCAGTTTGTTTCTCCTCTGTAACTCCGGTTTTGATGCTGAAATTGCACACAGTAAATCACATTGCCGTCTGCCCTGCACTCCTCACAGAACACTGTCCAAAACGATTGTCAAGGGAGCGAAGATGGCCGGAAAGATCACCATGGGCCGTGGCAGCCAAACCACACTGAAGAAGAGCGACAGAGGCAGCAGGATGACCTGGCATGAAGATGATGATGTTTCAAGTGAGATGGATGACACATTTGCGTGTGAAAGTGTGGCGGGAGATGGAAAACGTGACTCAATTTTCCCTCGTTTGTGTGTGCTTCAGTATCGGACGACGGTGAGCCGCCGCCCAGCAGCACTTTGCGAGCATCAGAGAAGTCCACCATGGAGCAGCTGGTGGAGCAGTCCTGTTTCCGTGACTATCAGCGTCTGGGCCTGGGCACCATCACCGCCAGCTCGTCCCGCTCCAAGTCAGGCGAGCAGTTCAGGATCACAGCCGTGAACAGACTCTACTCCCTCTGCCGCAGGTATACACGTCACGGGCTGCAATCCCGATAAAAGCTAAATATTGTTTGAGCTGCAACAGTGCGGCTAATCCTGCGCTGATTCCACTAAAGTGGAGCGCAGCGGTGCTGAGCACATTCGTTTCCAGGATTTGTAGCCCTGCCGAAAGCTTTGTAAGCCTCGATCTCCCAAAAGGCCGGTGGGGAGTCCTCCTTTACCTGACAGATGTTTGACACATCAAATTCAGCCTGTTCTACAAAAACACACATGCTGTGACTAATACAGCCATAATCTCACTCAGATCCTGGCTGTACATTCAGCAACAGACCTTTTGTTCAGCTGCATCGCTGTGCATGAACAAATGGCCTTGCAGTGGTTTATTGGTGCTGGACAATATTTATTCTCAACACTTGTGCGTTTAAGATTTCCATTCTGTGTCTCTCCGTCAGTTACCCAGGTCTGTTGGTGGTTCCTCAGGCAGTCCAGGACACCAGCTTACACAAAGTGGCCCGCTGCTACAGACACAACCGTCTGCCTGTTGTGTGTTGGAAGCATCCTCGTACTAAAGCCGTGCTGCTCCGCTCGGGAGGCTTCCACGGCAAGAGTGTGGTGGGATTGTTCAAGTCGCAGAACCCCTCCTCAACCGGTGTGCATCTACAGATCCAGCTGTTTTATCATTATGTTACTGAGGATGATTGACCTACAGGTGTAACGGCTAACTAAAGCTAAAAAGCTCGCTTTTGTTTTGTTTAGCCAATGAAACAGTTGTTTGTGATTCAAAGGGATTTCATGATTTTCATGAAATGACCATTATTTTCCGTCTAAATCAAAAGTGTTGTGATCTGCCTTTAGCTCCTGCCTCGTCCTCAGATTTATCCAGCAGTCTTGAGCAAGAGAAGTATCTGCAAGCCATCCTCAACTCCGTCCCAATTTACTTCAAAATGAACGGAAACAACACCCTGTCCAACCGCTCCCTCGTCGGCCTCTCACCAGGTACACTGACCATTATGTCCAGATCCTATTTTTATTTATTTAGATGCTGAATACAACATTTATCTCTGCTTCTTGACTATTTTGATCAGATTATTTGGATATTTCTAGATTATAGACTCTTCATATCTTAAACAACACACATTTGTGTGTTATGCTGTTTTTGACTTTTGAGTGTTTAGGCCTCTGATGATGCAGTTAACAGCAAGACAATTTTACTTCTGTAAACAGGAAAAGCGCAGGTTTAAGTAACACATTAATGATGGCTCCTTTCCCTTTAGGTGTCCCATGACATTGAGTCTGCATGCACAGCAGCAGGACTCTGATACTGGAACACCTTAATGGAATATAGACGTCAATGTTATCAATTACTCCTTTATTTGGCAAGTCAAAGTGTGCACACACACGCGTTCTTCTCCAGGATTGGCTGACCCAAAACCAAACCGTGACCTAAATAAACACAACTTGCTTTTGCTCAGTGACAAAGCAAACGTAGGTGGGATACCTCGCATGTCCGATAACTTCATATTATTTATCATTGGCGCCCTCAAACCGAAGCGACGTCACCTGACTGCCTGCACCCCTATCTGACCTGAATGTGCCGTGCGATGGCCTCGGCTCTGCCGTGGGAAAAAAAAACAAGTTTGTTTGCGAGGAACAAGAGGCCACAAGTTCATTTCTTCTGATAAAGAGAA
This sequence comes from Melanostigma gelatinosum, assembly GCF_949748355.1. NCBI lineage: Eukaryota > Metazoa > Chordata > Actinopteri > Perciformes > Zoarcidae > Melanostigma > Melanostigma gelatinosum. Next base: position 15,168,822 of record NC_136635.1, read on the forward strand.
AAACTGCAGAGTCGCTCTCTTTATTTTTGTTCACTCCAGCTCTGTTTTTTCTCTGCCATCAGGCAATCACTCTCTTCCCTTTTGTGTTTGCTCTGGTCGCAGCTATTTTTCACCTACTTATCTTTGTGTGTGTGTGTGTGTGTGTGTGTGTGTGTGTGTGTGTGTGTGTGTGTGTGTGTGTGTGTGTGTTTATGAGACAGCGAGAGAGAGAGAGACACTGTGTGGGAGAAATACTGTATCTGATATTTGGCACCAAATGGAAGGAAATTTGTACAATAAAAGGATATATAAGAATCACAGGACAACCTGGGGTCACTGCCCATTCATCTCCTCTGACTGGACTGAAGCTGTGACCAGGATGCTCACACACACGCACACACACACAGACACACACTCATTTAACCATCATGTATCTTGAGTTTAAAGCATTCAGATCAGGTATAAGGCTATTAATGGGAAAATTGGATTTAGCTCAATTCTGCAGTGTCACAATGAGTTCAAACTGAGCCAAAAGGCATAACTAATCATTGCTATGAGTTTTGTTTTTGCTTGTAGAAGGTAGTGCACATCTGTCATCTTGTCTTGTTGTGTGAATGTTTTGTCTTCAGGCAGTGACAGGAGGACATCCAGGATACCGAAGATGGCTCCTGTCCATTTAGACCTCCCGTTCTCAAACAGCTTTACCAGAGGAGGTGAGTGTTGTTCTCCGTTTCCTAATTAGAACGTCCACATGTGACCTCCTGCTGCCAGGTGGAATATGAAACACCAGAACCGGTCATCTGTAAGAATGTAGTTCTGAATGTGTTTTAGCATCATCTAGTCTCTTGACATTCATTTTTCTCACATTTTGGATAATCACAATAGTTTATGGAGGTTGGTTTGTCAGCGCTCCCGGTTATTCCAGATGTTCTGCCCGGCTCTCCTTTATCCACTCGGGTCACGTGTGCCCATGTTTCTCTTGTTATAAAACACATTTTCTCTCACATTTTAAAATTATGAGCGAATGTGTTATGCAACGAAATCAAAGACATCCTGGAAGGATTCTGATCGTATTGAATCACTCTTCTTGTAATAGATGATGTTACTGCGATTTTGAATCTCTTCAGGAGTATCCGTCAGTACTGAGTGTTTTGTCTCAGCCAGATGTTGTGCTTGTTGCCGGTGCGATGCGTGAGTCAGATGAATGACTCGGCATGAAAAAGGATGACACGTCACTTCAGATTACCAAAAACACGGGAGTTTCAGGATTATCACTGATTCATTCTTTGCCAGATTTCCTAAGAAAGTGGCGCAAATGTAGTGATTTGATTCATAAGAGATGACCACGGTCAGGAAATGATGTGATATTGTAGAGATGTTTGGCCAACAGTTTCATATAATAATGCTGATTGAGGCATAGAGCAAACTGAAAAGAGATGTAGCAACATGTCAAAGATCCCAACAGACAGAGAATATCTGTATTCCTGCTCTTAAGACGCAGAGTTTTCCACGCAAAACTAACACCTGCAGATCTACTTCAGTAAATCCCACCTCTGTGAACATGTCTCCACCTGAGGAGAGACCAACTGGCATGTAAACTGTGACTCCAGTCTGGTGCACCTGATGCAGATAAAAGACATCACAGGTCGTGTCACATCTGTTCCTGATAAAGTGGCACAAAAGTCTTTTTGTTTTCATACCATCAATCATAACCATGGACAAACATATTCATGCATGCTGTGACAATCATTCTCTTGGTCACTGAAAGATAACTTAATGTGGATCAACTCTTCATTTGCATGTTTCTGATATGGTGGTGATGTCCGTATGATGTTGACATGCCCTCGTCTTTTTCTCTCTCTCTACCTCCTGCACAAACAACCGCCCAGTGCTTGAGTACAGAGATAAACTTTTCACTCACTCAAACCCAAAACCTGCCAGTAAGGAGAGAATCCACCATCAAGGTAACAGTCAAACTGCCTCTCTCCCCTGCTAGTCCTCTTCATGCGCTCAATATCTCTCTACGGCATCTTCCAAGCCTCGTCCTTTTCTAACCCTACACAGAAGCTCACTAACCAGGTCACTTCACCCCGCTTCAAACCCCTTACGAAGACCTTGTGAGTCATAGTACTACTAATCATGTCTGACTTTGCAAGTGCTCTTCTGGGAGCTGTGGTTTTCCCACAAACCAAAGCGGCTGCTCGAATGTGGCCTGTTACAAGCCGGCCCAGACTGAGGCGGAAAGGAAGCTGTTTGTCATGGCGGACGAGTCATGAATCACACAAAATGAGGCACCTCTGATCCTGTAGTGTAATGAAGACCGACTCGAGTGTTCTGAAATTTGACTCGAAGCAAATAGTAGTCAATTCATATTACAATAAGAAATCATATAAAGGTGTTGTGTTTTTATTGTCTGTTTATCTCTGAGCAGGCTTGTTAATCTTCAATCAGGTGTAAACGGTTATTGATCATATCCATGTAAAGTGTTACCGATAGCATTTGAAACGTTCCGCATATGACCCCCAAGGATTTTAAGATATCTGCATTAAATGTCCATTTGGTCAAAGGCTCGTGTGTAACTGCCCTGATTGCAGAAGCTAACATTAGTGGCAGCAACTCATGAGAGCGCAAAGTGATTACTGTGAAAAATCATCTCCTTCCTGATTGTGATTCATGCTGTTTGGACGGTATTGCATGCTGGTTTGTTTTCAGGGAAATGTGCTTCCAGACTTGTTGACTTGCAAAAAAAATTCCAATGACTTCTGCTTCTACTATCTCAACACACCCGAATCGCAGAGGCAACTGCTTTGTTGGTGGACTGAAAGAATGTCATAGTCCATGTTGCACTGCTGCGCACGTTACCCTAGTCCGCATGCCATGTGTTGTTCATCGCGCAGTCTTAGTTTGTTTGACAGCATGTGTACATCAACAGACCAGCTCCTGCGTGTGTTCGTGTGTGACTTTTGTTTGTGTCTGTGTGTTTGCAGGCATGTGGGCTAGCCTGCGCTCCAGCAGCAGACCCAACCATCACCCGTCGACAGCAGACGTGGGCACCAGACTAGCGGGGAAGGATCTGGCGCCCCCTGCAGGTAGCAGCAGTCTGCAGGCGCAGCTCCTGAAACGGCAAGCTGCCCTCTACGTCTTTGGAGAAAAGTCCCATCTCAGGGTGAGAATGAAAAGGAAGCTCCTCTGAGGAGACCGGGAAGACATTTTGTTGTAAATCCACGTTGTCCAACCTATCAGGTGGACCTCTACAGTCTGAATCCCTCATTTCAGACACTTTCACCAAAAACTGAAAAGTAACATTTCGATCAGTCTAGTGAATAAGTGAAAATATGTTTCCTTAATAAAATAAACTTACATGTTGGATATCTTTCTGTGTTTGGCAGGGCCTCAGAGTGGACTCTTCTCTGAACTGTGAACTGGTGCCGGTGGACTTTGCCGACACACGGCAGGTGAAAGCCTCTTTCAAAAAACTACTGAGAGCCTGCGCTCCCAGCGCCACCTCGTCCGACTTGGAGGATTCCTTCCTCAAAGCCTTGGAAGACTCTGAATGGATCCTGCAGGTAAACAGGTGTCCGAGTCAGACTCTAAAACTGATGTGAGAACGACCCAGCAGTCTGCTTTTAATGCTCATCTTGTGTATCAGATTCACATAATGAATAAATCCACCCCGAAGCCATTTTCCCAAGGAAAACCGATTCACAACAGCAGAGTTCTTATCATGCTGGTTATCTCATGGACCCCTGCAGCCTTTGTCCAAACGTTGAACATATCAGAAAATATTATCTTTGTGAAAGTCGAAGTAGGCAACAAGCACCACTCAAGAAACAATTTACCAGTAGACCAATGGTAACATATTCACAGAGAGGATTAATTGTGTGTGTAAATGTGTTTGAATGCACATATGTTGATCTCCCACAGCTTCACAAGATCCTGCAGCTGGTACTGATTCTGGTGGAGCTTCTGGACAGCGGCTCGTCTGTTCTCCTCAGCCTGGAGGATGGCTGGGACATAACTACACAAGTGAGAAAAACGCACAAATAAGACAATATTTAGACCAGAGGAAGAACATGGAGAAATGGTCTTCCTTCCTATGTTCTGGTATTTTTCTTGAAATGCCCATCCCCGATGGAGACAAATCATTACATGCATCGCTACGTGCCTCCACTGCATCAAATGCCGTAAACAAAGAAGAAAGACGTTAATAAGTGTGTGTGTGTGTGTGTGTGTAACCACCACTTCCCTGGTACAAGTCCAGATGGGGGTCCTTGTTACATTTCACTCCTGTCTTTATAATCGTAGCAGTTAGTAAAAGAAAACACAGGGAACACATGGATCAAAAGAAACACATTAAATCATTTAAAGAAACACACAAGCACCATCCTGCAATCCAGCAATGAAACACCATGATGTGTCCAAGTTACTGGCACTCAGTTCACAATGTCATTCTGCCCCATCCTCAGTGAATACAAACATGTAGAACACACACTGATTTACATTGTGTTTTGCCAAAATTTCAAACATAAGTTTGTTTGACATTTTACTGAAAGCATAACTTGTAAAATGTGAAAGACAATCACTTGTTGAAGATGATTTAGCTTTTGATGTAAACAAACAAACACCAGTCAGACTGCAGTGGGCCATGTGTGAATCATAAATCCCTGACACACCTGCTTTTATTTTCTGCTCATCTTATAATCAGCGCTGTCACTGGTGACCCCATAATGCAGAGATAGATTATAAAAGTCTTGTTGGTGCACTGATCTTTTTTTTTTGCTGATTTCCAAAAGTCATGGTTCTGATTTTAAGGCACGCAAACTAAAAGTCTTTTTTTCCATCCAGATCAATTGTCTGTATCCATTTTGCATGTTTGCTTTCTGAGCTCATTTGTTCCACGTTGACCTGTTAAAAGTGCACATGTTGGTGTTGAAAGTGTGTGTCCTTGAAAATGTGCTTTACTGGGTTTGCAAAGCCCTGGGCTGTTGTGTAAAAGGACGGTTTGTGGGACCCCTTATGCCGGGCACGTGTTTGGCCCGGAGCGTCTCTCTCCACGGGCCACCGGCCAGGTCCCGATCAGCCCGGACAGGCAAATGGGCTCCATATGCTCTGGCTCTCCTGCCTCTGTCCACGGACCATAGACACCCAGCAGACAAAACCCTGTCTTCTGTTCCTCTATCGAAACCCTCTGCCTCTCTCGTATCCTCTCTCATGCCTCGCATCTTTCTTAAATCCATTCCTCAGTCCGCTGTAGTCTCATAAATAATCGGAGGGGTTTATTTCAGTTCCGGGGTTGCAGAGGGGTTCTTCAACCACTTTCTCCACCACTCAGGTCCGGAGGTTCTTTGGAACCTCACTGGGAAGCCATTAGCTGATTTTCTCGCTCATTCCACGCGTCAGGGCTCATTAGCTGTGTTGGAGAAGACGCGGGCGGAGGAGCAGGCCAAGCAATGCTGCATGTTTCGAAAAGTGGTGTTTTACGGAGTGAGCCTGAAGACGTTCTATAAATGTAATTGACAGCAGATGATCGGCGTAAAGTTGTGTTGTCAGAAGATGTTGTGCTCGGCTTTTGAAGGGATGCAAAGTCGTGCCAAACGAGGAAAAAAAACTAAAAGTATGCTGACTCGTAATCACTCTGAAACAATTCTGCACCGTGGTGGTGAAACAGCTGCCACTTTCCTTTTAGTAGTCCGATATTTAAAACCGCTCATTGGCCAAATTATCAAGGATTTGAAAGCCTGTATATTTAACATAATGAAAAGTATCATATTCAGTGGATCTCAGTGGCATTGACAGTAAAATATAAAGCCGGTGCTCTTTTCAAGGAGGAACACTATGTTGTATTTTCATATCAACCAAAGATAATTAGGGTACCTTGAACTTTGTTGTTTTTTTGTTTTTTTTAAGTAGGCTTTAAGAGGGCCAAACACACAACAATCCAGGAGAAACACACACAGCAGAATTGTCGTTTTCTTGTTAATTGCCGATTGATAATACTGCAGATGGGTACAGTGTTTGACCCGTCTCTTCCTCATATTTCACTCGCACCTTTTCTCTTTTCCTCTGCAGGTGGTGTCTTTGGTGCAGCTGCTGAGCGATCCTTTCTACCGGACTCTGGAAGGTTTTCAGGTGCTGCTGGAGAAAGAGTGGCTGTCCTTTGGCCACAAGTTCAGCCAGCGGAGCAACCTGAGTCCCAGCAGCCAGGGCGGCGGCTTTACACCCATCTTCCTGCAGTTCCTGGACTGTGTGCACCAGGTGAGTTTCACCTTCGCTACCGCAGGTTCTCCACACAGTCATCATCTCCTGCCTGTGCTATGTGACCCCTCTCCACTTCTTAACCCCCACATGACTTCGTACCGTCTCCATGAGATCGTCACATTCCTCATAAGCGTACAGGCGAGAGGGGTAAAAAAAAAAAAAAGGCGAGAAATTCAGATGTCATTATCTATACATTTGGTTTAGTTTTTCACTTTGCATTCCCAACACTAGATGTGTAATTTCAACACCGTATTGCACCAGAGAGTGTGCGCGGGGAGGCTGCTGCCCAGATGGTCCGTGAACCCAGTGATCAGCGCTCAGCTGTCTGCGCTCGCGTGTTTCAGCATCCCTTCACATTTCAGTGCGTGTTTAGAACTGTAGGAAATTGCAGTTTTGGGAATTGGTTTGTGTGTGTGGGGGGGGGGAGTGGAGTTAAGAATGAAGCTGATACAGATGTGGTGCAGAAACCTGTGTCCACTATGAAATGCTAACTTTAGAGAATGCTGTGTGTCCCCTGGAGTCGCACAGACCCATTCCCATACACTTACATCAACGCATAGTTTCTGCATTTGTCTTTTGAAACTGTAAGCCTGGCAGCTAAGACAGTTTGGCAAGGGTCCTGGGGTCTGGGGAGCTGTAAACAGGGTGGGGGGGGGAAGAGGGGATTCGGACAAGAGCTGAAAATAGAAGTGCCTCATCTCCAAAACAGCTGTTGTTTTTGCCAGTAGACCCAGCTGGCCTCAAATATTCAACACTTCTCTCTTGTTGGCCACCTCACACTACTGGATGGGAACAATGGGGCTGCAGTCCTGCTGGCTCAGTCTGGATTGTGTCTGGTGGTGATGATATCACTGACCTTTAACCCCACGAGGACAGGAGACTTTCCTGTTTCTAATTGGTCATTTATGCACTGGAGGGATGTGAAGCCACAACACAAAGACACTCTGATTGTCTCTCTCTGTCTCTTAAATCAAATCTTTATCCATCTTTTCATGTCTTTGCAGTTTTTGGAGCAACATCCTCTGGAGTTTGAGTTCAATCAGTATTATCTGAAGTTCCTGGCCTATCATCACATCTCTAACCGCTTCAAGAACTTCCTGTTGGACTCAGACTATGAGCGTCTGGAACATGGTTAGTGTCCTTTACTGTTTAAACCAGAGAGGGTTGCTTTTTTTAGTATTATCTGTTTTTATACTGCGGAAATGCTGCATTGCAATTGGCTGTATGTTACTTTCATATGAGCCCATTTTAACCCAGATTAAAAGTAGCACTTTACCATAAAGTTGACATGTAAGGAACAAAATGTATATATACACAAGTACCCGTAAGTAAATGAAACCGCATCAGATGCCTGCAATGTTCACACTAGGTGCACCATGACCAGACTCAATTTATTAAAATACATTGGCACAAACTAATTCATGCTGAAAATTAACCAAAAATACTCATATTTGATTCATTTAATTATGAGGTTGTGCGTTATGTGTATGCCTGAAGATGAAATGTAGAATCTCCATTGATGAACGCAGCCAGACAAAACCTTCTCTCATAAAACCCTTTTGTTGAATCACAACTTTTAGTACCATAGTGTTGCATCAGCCAAAACAATCTGTGTGGTTAATTGGCCCATATATTCAGCAGCTTCTCCTCTGTGTGTTTCGCAGGCACATTGTTTGAGGATAAAGGTGATAAACAGGCCCGGAGAGGCATCTGTATCTGGGAGGGCATGAACAGGATGCACCGGAGGAGTCCCGTCTTCTTCAACTACCTGTACAGCCCCACAGAGAGCGACGTGAGTGTGTCTGTCTTCCTTTCTGTCCTTCGTGTAGCAGAGCTGACAGCTACAACTGAGTCATGCATGCAAAAGGTGCTGGATCATTGACATGATTTATATGTGTTATTAGTATGTTAATGTAGCGGTTATCGTCGATGCCGTTTCTATCGCGGGACCCCTACGTGCAACACTACTACAGACTTAACAAGATGCTCTCTGCAAGACTTTTTTGATTATCCTCAACAAGGACTTTTCCCACAGTATTTTACATAATAGACACAATAAGATTGGATCTGATTCTTATTCAAACCTTTCTGTGTTGCAGTTGATCCTGAAGCCTTCGATCAGCATCCCCAGCCTGAATAAATGGGACTACTTCACAGACGAGACTCTGTCCACGGGGCCGTGTTACGACTGGGGGATGATGGCTGCGAGGTCGGACGGCTCAGAGGAGGTGCACACGCTCTCCAACAGTAAGAGGAGGATCGTGTGGCCGTGTTACAGCAGCGTGAGCCGCGCCCAGCCTGACGCCATCACCAAACTCCTTTCTGTAAGAGTTGTTCCCAAAAAGTTTGATCTGAAGTTTTATCCCATGTGTTCTCGTGTCGCATGTCAACATTTGCGGTCTTTCTTGGCTGGTATTGATGCTGCAGGACATTGGGAAGCTGGAAGGTGAGCTGAACCAGACCTCTGAGAAATGGCAGACAACTCTGGAGAGAGTCCGGATCAGCATTCAGGAAGACCTCGCCCAAGAAGGAAATGTGAGTGTTATGTTGTATTAATAATAACCGAAACAACAAATCACAGTAGTTTAAGTGTGTGAAACTGTTTCCCACTCCCACTTTATCTTTCATCTTGTGTGTTTGTAGCTCCGTAAACAGTCCATGGTGTCCATCTCAGGCCTCATTCCCACGTCAAGCCTGCAGGCTTTCCAGCGGCGCTCCATGCTGCACCTGCCAGACAGCGCGCTGGGCGAAGACCGTGGCACCGCCGCGGCCAATGGGATCAACCGCCGCGCCGCAACACTTTACAACCAGTTCACCCCCAAGAGCGAGGAGAACAGGTGGGTCGTGAACTTCCTGAGTCCTGGAGCAAATAAGAAGTTCACATTGAATTCCCTTAAAACTGTTGCCGAGGGGCCAGTCCAGTTTTGGAAGATGAGTCATCGCTGTGGTATGTGTCTGTGTCAACTGTGTGAGGATTGTACTCTGTGAAACTCTGGGTGTGTAATTTTACAATTATTTTACAATTACCACGAGGTATCTGGAGTTTCTCCCGAGTTGGGATATTTTATTTTAATTTTATAATCAACTCTCTCTTTAAAGAGAGCGTAGAAAACGGCTTCAGTTCTACGTCAGAAACTGCCGTCTTTCTAAATTACTTTCTGCTTCTGCCCTCCTCCACAGCCGTACATTGCTTTGCTCCTGCCGGCTTTAAACCGCTGTTTACATACAACCCTACAGCAAAACATCCAAACTTTAAACACCATCAGCTGCAAAAGGTACAGAGACATAACATCCAGTCCAGCTGGATCTCACCGTGTGTTATTCTTCAGGTCTTACGAGGGGATCCTGTATAAACGTGGAGCACTGCTGAAAGGCTGGAAACCTCGCTGGTTTGTATTGGACATAACGAAACACCAGGTGAGCCGCACCGCATTCATGTTGAAGAAAAACTAAACCCTCACCTGAGTGACGGGCTGCAGCTTAACGTTCACGTCTTCACAGATGAGGTACTACGACACCGGGGAGGACACAAACTGCAGAGGCCACATCGATCTGGCCGAGGTGGAGTCTGTAATGATCGCCGCGCCCACTATAGGAGCTCCCAAACACATCAGTGAAAAGGCTTTCTTTGACGTGAGTAAAAGTCCACCCAAATGTGCACTGCATGCTGCCGTGTCCCGTCTCTGTCGTTTTGAGTTTGAAAGTTTGTTTTACGACGCCTATTGGTGTCTAGACGGGAGGTTAGCCAATCGTGGGTCGTACTCATTCAATCACACAACACCGCAGTGGTCGTTGCAGAGATATTCTAGTTAAATATTGAACTATTAGCATTTGTTAACATTGACAAGTAAATCTCACACGCTACAAAAATAGACCTGATGCATAAAGACAGTGGAGCAAAGATGAACCTGTGTGTCAGTTATTGTGTTGCACATTCACGTCTGTCCCTTTGGTCCACATTTAACCCTTGCTGTCCGATACCTCTGTAGCTGAAGACCAGCAAGCGAGTGTACAACTTCTGCGCTTCCGACGCGCCCAGCGCTCAGCTGTGGATGGACAAGATCCAGAACTGCATCTCCGATGCTTGAGCAGTGAACCTCGGAGCCTGAACACTGACGTCAACATCATGAACATTAGAGGCGGCATCAGGTGGCTGAGAGCAGAGGCGGGACACCCGCTCGACTCAGCTTTTAGATGTCTTTAATTCGGGGACCACAGTGAACAAAGTGCCTGCTCGTGGAGAATAATTACTGATCATCCACCTCTCTGCCTGTTGTTACTTAGCAGCTGTTCGGGCTGTCGTCTCTCTGCTTCAGTTGGCGTGGATCAAACGCATTCGTCTCTGCTGTCAGCTCCCTCCTCCCTCCTCCCTCCACGCCTCCAACAGGGATGAAGTGAAGATAAGCTGATGTTTGAGGGGACTGCACTTCCAAGGAAATGCTATCCTACTTAAGCTGTAAATAGATCAAAGCAATATCACTGGCCAATCAAACTGTGGGTTCAATTTTAGACTTAAAAACATGTAGAAAATAGCCTTTAAAATACTTTCTATCGGATATTTTACTACGAGGAAAAGGTTATTGCTGCTTAAAGAAACGTATGAACTGCCAAAAACTCTGAGATTAAAATGCACAACATGAAAAAGCAATTTCTTTGCACTTAGCTCTAAAGTATGCACTCCTTATCAAATATAAATTTCTAACAGATGCAGACAGTGAGGCTAAAGGCATTACTTTACAGTGTACATACATTTCCTCCAGACAGATTAAAGGAAAAGAATTTGCACAGTGAGTTCGAAATGAGTTACCGGACATTTTTCTATTTAAATACGTGATGTTTCCTCTATTTTGTTGAATGTGTTGTTGACTTCTGGATAACACGTGTCTCATGTAATGTAAATTATTGTTTTTTATTAAAAGTGTAACTGTGTAAGTGTGGTGGCTTTATGTTTTCCTGTACATACCTGTGTGACATTTCATTTTATATACTGTATGATGTTCTGAACATAAGCATACTTTTCTAACCTTAATTCTAATGTAACCAACAAGTCTTCTTTTTTTTTACGCGTCGTTACCGGTGCAAAAACCTGAGTGGCCTGTTTCCCGTTTGTGATGAAACATTGTTCTGAAAATGAAAATGGAGACAATTCTTTTGTTGTTGTTGTCGTCGTCAAGGCGGGCTCTGCGTCTTTTAAGGAATTGAATGAATATATCATGTAGGACGTTGTGCTTTTCAGAGATCCTCGTCTTGTCTGTTTGTGAAACCGATAGTTCTATTAAAAAAGAAAAAAAATGAAACTACTCAAAGATTTCGGAGGCTTTTTTGTTACTGTATGTTTGTACCATGTTTTGTGATGACACTAATATTTTGAAATAAACCAAACACTTGAAACGACCCGTTGCTTGTGTTCTTGTTTAAGTGAGTTAATACCAAAAGGTTTGCTTGTGTAAAAGTCCTGCATTTAAAGTTTTATTGATGTGAAAGTACAGACATATTACCAACAAATTGTATTCAAGCAACAGTATATATGTATTATTAGTTGTGAAGGTTATATGTATCATATTACTGATGCATTAAAGAACCTAGTGGCTTTGCATGTTTTAGCCCATTCATTATATAATCAACTATAAGTGGTTTTGCATCACAACTAACACTTTTTTAAACCATGCTGCTGTGTTTAAGAAGTTTGTAATTTTTGTTATGCGTTCCATTAATTGATTTCCTTTCATTTGGAGGATAAGAAGAACGCCTCAGTTGTGTAATTCATTGCAGTGAATTAAAAGTCTGCATTCATTTTTGTCAAGACAAATGCAGAAATCAGTGTCTGCATTAAGAGCAATATCAAGCAACAAACCGTAAAAGCAAAGTTTAAAGAGTCTGCTTATTGACTTTCAATTACCTTACAGAAATAAAACAAAAACTACGGCTAACTTGAACTGTGGGACAAATGCATCAACACATCCAATCGTGCACAGAATTAATTGAAACGTTAATACATGTTTTGTAGTCAAGGAAGGACAAAGTGGTGTCATCATTTAACATGTACACTTTTGTATTCAGGAGGACCTGAAGGCCAGGCTGAACCTGAGCCGACTCTCCCAATGGAAGATGCTCAAGCCTTCAGATACCCAAAAACATGTTGCATTCAAGTGCTCCTCTTTGACTTGTGATGTAAAGACAGTTTATTAACAAGCCCCTGCCCACACTGGCCACAGTGGGCCTGCACAGGCATGTTTGCTGGACACTGAAACGTTTCTATTCGATGCTTGATGGACCTTTGGTTGTTAACACCTAGTAATTGATTGCCAGAAAATTTGGTGCAGACATTTCTGTTCCTTCAGGGTGAATTTTAATAACGTTTGTGATCCCTCAATGTTTTTCATGTAAGGTCATCACGACGTCCAATTTTCAATTTGTCCAATACCTGCAAAGCTTTTTACATAGTTATTTAGTTCGTTATTATTCGTGCTATATACCATACCTCAAATGTTAGCATGCTAACAAGCTAAACTCAGCATTTTTATTGTGGATATATTAGACTGCTGACATTGAGCACAAGGCGCCGCTGTGCCTCACGGAGCTGCCAGCATCACAATGTGCCATAAGATACAGGAAGAAAACTTAGACCATTTGTAATTGTCATGTTTTCCGGGCTTGTTATGCACACCTTGTCTTCACTAAAGGTTTTCTCTCAATGAAAGGTAATCAGACATGCTGCAACACATAGTTTGTTATTTTTGCTCAGAGCCAACGACAGGGCCTGATGATGAGAGGTGCCAGCCATGAATATGGGACTGGGCAACAGCCCCAGCTCAGGCACCGTGGCGCCTGGTTGGCGGCTCTGAACGGGACTTCTGTGGTCCAAAGAGAGTTTGTCTCTGAGAGGAAGCTAAAGGCCTGAAGAAGAGCAGAGAGGGTTTTTTTGGAGGGAGGAGAGGGAGATTGTGTTTGTCCCTCAGTACGATCTCTCAGCTGGCTTGTACTTGCAGCAGGTGCAGAGCATCTGGGCAGAGCCTCTGGCAGTCCTCTCCATATTTAGCCTTGTGCTTTGGGCACAGAGATTAGGACCTCTGCCCATGAACAGAGGGAGCAGCGGAAGTTATCCAGCAGGATTATGTCTAGTGGCATGAATCATTTGCCCCGAAGCTAGAAATACTCTACAGATATTTTACTCAATCATTGATTTCAGTCAGCTGCATTCCTCTGACTGGATCAAACCAGATTCATGAAAACTAGTTCAACTTAAGGAAATGAAAGATCCTTGCTGCCTCCGCAAGTAATTTCTTCTCTGAAGTTTAAGACAAGTTACTGATGAAAGCATCTATTATCCCCAAGAACAGCAGTGTTTTAAATGCAGTGTAATTGTGATTTGGCGAAATGTTTCCCGAGTTCATTGTGGTTAGAAGCGAGTTGCTCTCACATGGAAGATCAAGAGCAGGACAATGAAAATCAAAAAGCAGTCTATAAATTCAAGATTGCACATATTCTGTAGGTTTTCGGATCCCATATACGCTCCATGCACAGTCACAGCTGCGGTAAATGCCTCTTGTCCAAGAAAACAGCTTAAAAAAATAAGCTGATTGGCCTTTCCACGGTCCCCAAAAATACTCCAGTGACAGATGGCACCGATTTATTTTATTGGTCCACCAAATCCTATTATTCCCATGTAGCCCCGTGGCTGCAATGAATGCAAACTATGTAGCAGTTTACATTTCCTGGGTGCCTCTGCAATGATGCATGATTCACTGCTGCTAGGGGCCCCTCTGCCTCACAGCCCTGTGGCCCCTCAGCGGGCACCTGCTCCAAAATTCATCCAAAACAACTCCAAACACTGATCTCACTGTCCCACCCTGGGAATCAGGATGATGTCAGCTGCCTTGCAACACATGGGGGTCTAGTTGATCAAATGCATGAATCAACTGAGTTCCAGATGATCTTATCTGGACACCGCCCTCTCATCCATGAGCAGTAAAGTACAATCATTTGATTTACAGCTGGGGTTTACATTGGATACCGCTGGGGTTTCTAAAGTTTGCATTGATGTCTGTTTTCTTCGAGGTGTTTGTCTGAGGCCCTGATGTTTGTGTCCCACAGTTTCTCTGTGCAGCAAAACCCGGAGTCCATTCAATCATGTGAAATGCTCGGGGCTGTGAGGTCACTGTAGGAAGTCATCTAACCCAGAAAACGGGAACCTGCCAGACATTCTTCCACCAGCACACGATCCCCCGGAAAAAATGTTCCTGTTTCAAATCAGTTTCGATGAGGATATTTTGGACAGGAATCAGATGAATTGGTTACGGACATTAGGGTACTTTTCGTACACATGGGGCGAGGGTGAGACAGCTAGAGACGTCCTTATTTTTGGAATGTCGAGGGGCTTGTGCAATTTAGCTGCGGAGATTACAAACTCTCAATTCTGAGAATAGTCTTTGCCAAAGAAAGAAATGGCGCCATGTTTTCCCAGATTCTGGGATATAAATATCTCCTATAGAAGAAATGTGAACGGCAAATCTATTTATCATGTCAGATTAACAATTAAAGACAAATACTGCTATAACTCTATCAATCATTGGTTGGTTCTAATCTTTTTGAATAGTTCTGTTTTTAATGTGTCAAATGTTAAAGAACTGTAAATGCGAACAAAAACGTCCATAAAAGGAGAAGCAATGTGGATTACATCTTTTATGGAGGTAAAAAAACATTCATAGTGACAGTATTTGCCGAGAGATTCAAGCAGTCGGTCTCTATTTCTGATCTTATCAGTGACCCATCAGTATAAAGAGATCTGCATGGTGCTGACTCTTAGATCAGTGTATGAATGCAGGTTCTTATCTCATGCCCTGCTCTGACAACTCTGAACTCAACATGAACTGTCTCTTTCCTTCCAAAAAGTTAAGATTGAGAGTTTTTACATCAGAAAAGACACTCATTGTGCAGACACGAGACAAACAAGTACCTACAGCTGCTGGTTTCACCCAGTTACAAGGTTCCGGTAACGGTGTCTCCCTGAAACATGAGGGTGGAGAAGAAGACAAAGGTGAAGTGTACCGGTGAGAACAGTGGTCCTTTGTTGCACAAACTGATTTGTTTTGACACAGACGCAGCAGAACGGAGCCGTCGCTGCTGCAAGTCATGTGCATCAAGTGCGATTCATCTTGTTTTTGAGATAACCGGCACAATGAAGTCACATTGAATAGCATACAGGCCTGTCATACAAACAGGCAGCAGGTAAATAGGGATGCACCGATGCTACTTTGTCACTCCCGATACACTGATTCTGATATCTTCAATCAATTTGCCAACTTAAACCTAAAATCTGTATACCTCACAGTGTGGAAGTTATTGGTAAAGACAGGTATTGCTATGGCACTAAGAACTGACTGAATTCATGTCACTGATTTCGGAAACACTGAATTTTATATTGACACTGACAATGAAACTGTGTTAAATGTGGATTGGCCAGGTAGTGAGGCTGATACCCATCTGGCAAATCAGATCGGTTGACAATGACGTAATTCCACAAAAAAACTGCTGCGTCGACAAAGTCCTCTGTGCCATCGACTTATCATTGACCGAAAATATTCCCCAACTAACCTGCTAGAACCAAAAGTCGAGCTGCCTTTTTACAAAGTGAAATATGTATATGTAACCAATTGTTTAAGATGTACGTCCCAAACAAACTGTTTTGGGGTTAAGTGCCATTGACATGGTGGGGAGGTTGGTTTTGGTCAGAACAACACCAGACATCTTTATCTGGACAACATGGCTGATGCCACCTTCATGACCCAGTGGTAGAGACAAATAGCGCTCCTCAAGCATGTATTCCATGCAGTGGAATTAAACAAAAAAAGACTGTGTCAGTGTTCCGGGGTCGAACTTACTGAGGATCCTGTTCATATGGTGACACCTGGTGGACACTCTTCGTCAAAATGTAGACGAGTCATGATGAAAGCAATTGGTCTTGACTAAACCATCCAATAAAAAAGAAAGAAAAAGGTGAAGGCTTGCTGCATTCTGACACATTCAGGTGCCAGGACCTCTGAAATGAAAACAGCCATCCACTTTCATAAAAAATAGGTGGTGTTTTATTTATTTAATCATATTAGTAATGACTGTAACATACTCAAATTTAGCGAATAAACCAAGCTAGAGTGGAAATGAATCTGCTGTCATACAGCTGTAAGTTTATGTCAAAACACAAAAAAACTAAAAAGAACTTGAATTAACACAGGAAGTCAAAAAAGACGGGTTCAAATTAGAAAATCTAAAAACTGAATGTTTTTTACCTAAAATAATCTCAGTTCAAGTTCCACTGATGGCCGATGATCACTATCTCTGTGACTGCTGAGCAAACTGCATCTGTTGAGAATCTCCAAATGAAATCTGTGGACCATGAGTCAATATTAATTTATCAAACTATACTTTCTCTTGCTTGAATGTGAATTTTTGTTACAGAAGAAACTGATGCACTTAATCCCAGCTGTTATTTGAAAACGAACCCAAATCAAATCACGTGGCTCAGTAAGTTCATGTTATCGAACCTCTCCAGACCTCGAATGTAACAGTTCAGATTCTTCCTCATTGGTGTGAAAGTGTTCACTGAGCCTGAGCCCCCTGGTTCTTACTCTCCTGCCACGACTTCTTCCTCAGCTCCAGCTCAGCGTCGGTGAATGAAGCCGGACCCCAGTTAGTGATCCTCTGAGGTCCTTTATCACCTAAAAGACCAGGTTAAAAGAGAAGGAAAGGAGGCCTGAGACAAATTGCATGACTCTGGTTGTGAAACGACAATAATTAAGGGTGTAAAGTCAAGGGTTTTCCATGCTCTTATGCACACCAAACTGGGAAGAAACATTTGCTTCTGGACCTCGCTTTGTTCAGGGGAGCATTGTCACGTTGAACCAAGAAAGAGCCTTTACCAAACTGTTGCCACAGAAATCAAGGAACGTCAAGCCAAAACCATAAAAAAAGAACACAGTATGCTGACAGCTGTGTCCACATACCTCTGGTCATGTAGTGTACCTCACTGCAACTTTCGGTACAAAGCTGTTTTTGTAAATTAGGCCTTGATTCAATTTGTGGAACACTAGTATCTAAATCTTGCAAAAACAGAACGGGAAGCCTCGTTTCCATGAACATAAAGTACAGAGTTCTGAACTTAAATGCCGGTCAGATACATCTGTGGAATGTTGATTTGTGAAACAATCAATGTCCCTGTCTACCTGGCTGGATGAGACGCACCAGCCCCTCGTGTTTGGCCACCTTGTCCTTCCAAGTCTTGGTCTTGTTAGCTGCTCGTTCAAGCTTCCTTGACACCTTCTGTAAAACATGAAGAGAAGAATACATATGGAATCAGATCATATCGAAAAAATAAATAGTTGTATTTATCGATACACAAACAAAAAAAGACGTTCTGATGCCAAAGGGACCTGTCCACCCGAGATAAATAAAGCCTCTGCCGGGGTTTTCAGATCCGTGGAAACCTCCAGATGTGTGACCTGACCTCGTACTGCTCCAGTGCTCTGTGCCGCTCCCTCTCCAGACTCTCCAGCTGCAGCATGGCTGCCTGCAGGTCTCTTTCCTTGGCCCGCTGCTCGGCCAATAGCTCCTGCTTCTCCGCCTCAGTCTGAGACAGCGCCCTCTGCTGCTGCAGGTGGATCTGCTCCAGCTCTGCCCTCTTTGCCACTTCCTCCTCCAGCAGCCTGTGATGGAAAACACAGCAATGCTGCTTTTAAACTTGTGCTCTATTTTACCCACTTAAGTCCAAATCTCAACAAAGATAAATGATGGAGCTGGAGCCGTGGGTAATAGCGTGTCAGTTCATACAGGCTGAGGAGAGACAAATTCAGTCTTTGACTATGGCAGGAATCCCACACAGGGAAACATGCGAAATATACACAGACATACAGTCTTGATTATACTCTGTCTGCTGTGAGGGTATTTCACTCAATAGGCCTACAGCTGGAGTAAACAGCTGGAACACAGTATCATTGTTTAAGGTTGTGTATGACTGAACTTCATTGTATCGTTCAGGGTTCTCTATTTTCGTCTTTACCTAAAAATAGGTCATGATTAAAAATGATTAAAAATAATTGTATAAAATCAATGAAAAGTATTTTGCAGAACTAACACAGTAGTCTGACCGTTCATTGTTTTATTCATTTATAAAACTTTCCTGTCACTTCATAGTCCTGCATGCAACTTTTTAAATGATCTTGTACTTTAAAACAATCTTGATATTTTTGCACAAAAAAATCTGTCTGTTCCCTTTTTATTATAGCTGTCTTGGAAGAGTTGAATTCATTTAATTGTATCAGTACACTGATAACCAAGCTGGCCATTCTACTAGCAGTCTGTAGCTAATGTGCTGCTGATGTGCTGCTAAAACAACATTATATGTAACTGTTAGATTTATCCACTGTCCAATGTGTGTGTGTGTGTGTGTGTCTGAGACCTGGCCTGCAGCTTGTGCATGGCCTCCTCGTCCTGCGTGGCCTGCCTCTCGTCCTCTAAGGCCTCCTCCAGCCGGTGGTACATGTCCTCCAGCTCCCTGACGCGCTGCAGGTACTGCTCCAGCTCACAGGATTTCTGAGCCACCTGCTCCTCCATCTGCTGACGCACCTGATTGAGTCAACACACACACACACACGCACACCCACACACACCCACACACACACACACACACACACACACACACACACGTGCAGTTGCACGTTCTTACACGTTAGACTCTTGAACCGAGCAATAATCTACAAATCAACCGTAAATCTTCACATTTGATGCTGTATTTGTGACATTTTCCGTATTCTAGCTTCATCTTAATCCGTGTTGCTGCAATGATGCAATCTCATCCGAGCAAACAATAAAATGTTTTTTTTATCTTATAAAGGCCTTTGTCTGTTTAGTCCCTGGTGTAAGGGGGGTGATTAATATGTTTGTGCATGTGACACACAGACAAAAGATGACTCAATATCATGGGACATAACATTTTTATATTTTTAGCTTGTGTTTCCCAGAACGATGAAGCCACAGACGGTGACTGAATCAGAAAATAGATAAGACAGTCTCAGTTTACCAGAATTCATTTGCTTACTCTCTGAACTTTCTAAAAAATCACGTGTCATCACATATGCAAGTGTCAACAGCCAACATGATCGGGACAAAGGAGCAGCGTTTGTGGGAGGCACACTGAGGCACTGTTGTTACCATTTTTTCTCTCTCCAGGTCCAGTCTGTAGCGATCCTGCAGGTCGAACTGAGTCTCCTTCCTCCTGTGCTCCTCCATTGCTGCTTTAGCTGCAGCCTCTTCTATTTTCTGTGGAGCACAAAAGAGGAAAGAGATGTTGTTGCACTGCTTTAGGGGAAGCCGCACCAGGCTACAAGGGGGAACCTTAAAAAAGAAACTTATGTTAAAAGTGTGCATTCTTCAGGTCAAGTCATTTTTCCTTGTATTCTCTTATTTAACACTTTACCAGGGTGCACTTAGTAAAACAATCCATGCTTTCAAAAATGTAATGTGACTTTCCATATGATCAGTTATTGGGCTTATAAAGATACATGTGTTTGACCTTTGAAGAATCGCCATCTGGCCGGCTAAAAAGAGAAGTGAGAGGTCATCACCAATCTGCTGCAGCTCTGAAACAAGTGAGTTCCTACGTCTGGCCCTCTGCAGGTGTCTCTGACTGATATATACTTTGTTTGCATAGCAGGTTTTGCTTCCCTTTTCACAGTGAATGTTCTGCTGCATCATGTGTGGTTTATTTATTTTTCAAATGTTTGTTTAGGTTATCTTAAACCACAATATGTTAAAATAAAGGGAAGTGGACAAAAACTCAGATTTAGAACCTCTCTCCGATTTTGACATCGACTCAAAAATGAAGATCCAAGATGTATTACCTCGACGAACCTACTATAACTCTACATTTGTACCTACAATAAAGCATTTTAGTTTAGTTTAATGTGTTTCATCATGACATTTCTTATTATAGCCTCCAGGGGTATTTTTGAAGAAGTAGTTTGTAGTGTTTTTAGATTGCACTAGTATGTGTTAACGGAATATAATTCAATTTAAATGATTGTCCCAAAGGAGAGCACTATATCCCTTTGCGAGGGTCAACATGTTTTCTCTGTGCTCGCTTTGATAAAGAAATAAAATAACAGAGAACTGTCTGACAACTATAAATATGCGGGAGGAGCTTCCTGTAGTAAAGAAACGTGACTTCACCAGTGACTCCTGTGTAACAATCGAGTTGTGCAAATGGTTTCTGGAGCCAACAAGATGTGGGAGCCTCCTTCTCAAAGTCAAGTTTGAAGTTTGAAGATCTGAGCTTGGACCAGTACCTTCCTCATACCCTCCAGCTGTCTCTGTTTGTTCTCATTGGCCACCTGGAGCTGCTTCATCCTCTCTGCCAGGTCGTCTTCCTCCGCCTGTTGCCTCTGCCGGAGCTCCCTGCGCCTCAGCCGGGCCTCGCGGTGAGGAGACGACAGCCCCGACCTCAGCAGCTGGATGCATGTTTGAATAGCTACCGCGACACGGAGCGAGATTTAGAGACAGTATGACATTCAGAAATTCAAGAGACGAAGATGAGGAAAATAAAGAGACGATGATGACGAGACTCTTTATGACGAAGCACAGAGAAGAGGAAGGTGACTATTCCCTACCTTGAAGCCATTCCTGCTTCTTCTTTTTATCTGATGCACTAATCTCAAAGCTTTTATCAGTGCACTTGATAATGAAGAGGCATTTCTTCCCTTCTTTATCCGGCAGAGACTGGAGGAGAGAAACGTTTTTAATGTATTATAGCACTGCAGCCACATCGTATTTAAATTCTAACATTGCTGTTTAAACAATGCTAATTCTATTTCTGAACCAAATCAAATCCTTGAGGAAATGTCAGTTATAAGTCAGTTCCAATGATTTAGTCAATACAGCATTACTTACATATTATGTAGAGTCATATACTGTAGTTAACAACACACCTCCACACAGCAGGTCCGGTCCAGAATGATGTCTCCTTTCTTCTCCACAAGGTCCTCACAGACGTAGTATGACAGTGAGTTGGGTCGAAGGACAAACCAGCGCTCTGTCCAGTTCTTCCTTCTGTGGCCCTTTTTCATCATGTATCCCTTTGAAACACAGTGTGGACGTAAACAAAAGACGCTTGAGTCGCCTAATCGTTCTGCCGTAATCACTGTGATATATTACGAAACGTAACAAGCGATGCCACCTGTTATGGGTCTGCCTGCGCACACAGTACACCTAAGATCAATATCGTGTCTGACCTGCTTGAGCACATCCAGAATGAGTTCCTGGAAGACCTCAGTGATGCCCATGGACAGGGTCTGGTGGTTCATGCCCTTGCTGAAGTACCCCATCCCCACCAGTTCAATCAGCTCCCATGCAGTCAGGCAGTTCTTCTTTGTGTTCAGCTGCAGCTTGTAGTCTGCAAACTTCTCCTCACTCCATCCGCTCCCCGTAGCCTCCATCAGCTTTCGCAGGAAGTACTCAATCTAAGGAGATGGGCAGACAAAAGAGCTTCAAAACCATGGAACCCCACAGAAAACAACTGTAAGCATCTTCCTCACCTCTTCGGTAACGATGACGAGTGGGTAATTGTCCTCTGACAGAAAGTTGAAAATGCACCAGACTTTGAAAGCATCGTCATCTGAGACGAGGAGATGTTTAGTGCAGATATTTTTCTTGTAACACAGTGTCCAGCACATCTTGTTGAACTCCAACACATCAAATTCCTCCTGCACCTGGGAACAAAATGCACCATTCAGTCAAAGTCAAACTGGTCGGCGCCAGTGAGGGCAGCGTGTTTACAAATGCTAAGCAGGAAACCGGTGTTTGTCTCCTTTCAAAACCTCCAGTCTCCAGGATGTGAGGTACAAACCTGATGTAATTAAATGCCTCATTTTTATTCAAGTCAGAGCCTACGAGAGAAAGGCAAGAAAACAGCTTCCAAGTAGAAAGAGAGAAACTCAAGCAGTCTCCTAACTTTTACACGTTTTACACGGTGCTCGCTAAACTACAGGGTAAAAACTCCACAAGAGACAACAATGCAGCTTTAGCAAAGAGTGTATCAGGATGCTGCCCATTTTACCGAAATGTGTTTTACAAATTAATAAATGATTAGACAAAGCACATTGTTCCTGTGGGTACAACAGAGAAGTGGTTGTAAGCATTTCCTCTCTTACAGAACAAAACAGGTCATGATTATTCATCTTAATCTTAAACGAGTGTGTGATGGTGTTTATATTTTTCATTGTTTGTGGAACTGTCCAAGTAAATTGAAGTCGTAGCCCTTTCAACTTATTTGCACTCGTGACATTCAGCATAAATAAGAGCTTTGGTACCACTAGGGCTGTCATTGCTGCATCATTACTTCTTAGCGGCGACTCAAATGCATCAGTGGCACCGAACAACAAACTGTCAAGTACCAACAACTGGCATTTAATGTTTGGTCAGATTTGTAATTGGATTGACTTATTATTTGATCAGATAGTTCCTGAAGTTATTTATGCAAAGTTATGCAAATAATAGTGTGCTGACTGGATTAAAAACACTCTTCTACAACTACTCCAGCATCTTTGTCCCCACCTTGTCTAGAATGAACCTGTTGAGGTAAGGCATGTAGCCCTGGTTGGACAGAGGCCCTTTATTGTCATCTTTGAAATGCTCTTCAAGGGCCACAGGGTCATGAGGGATCTTCATCACTGTGCACAGGCTGTGGGACAGCACCTAAAGAAACACATTTGTTTATGTATGGGTACGTTAAAGATGAAGCTAAAGATCAGTCTCACAGTTTTAAGATTATTCAACCGCTCATGCAAAAACCTTCCACTGACAAGCATCACTAGCCAAGCACTACTTCTGTTCTTGAAGGTGATATCTCACTCCTTTGACGAAAGAAAGTCTCGTGACTATCATGAGTACACCTCTAACCTCACAGTGAGAGGAAAACAAGTGATATTCAGGAGATGTTATGAATGTAAGGGTTCATTCCGACGGAAACGTTGGGACACAAACCGTTACAACTATTGTAACGACAGGGATTCAAAGTAACGCAACACTCTTTGATGAAGTAGCCCCAGCGTCTACCGTTACATAAACAACTCACGTAACGATAGGGAATCAAACGTAAAGTTACATTTGAGATAGGCTACACTGTAAATTTGGGAATAAGTAGACAGTCAATTTGAGATGAAGTACACAGTAAATTTGGGATTAAGTACACAGTAAATTTGGGATTAAGTACACAGTAAATTTGGGATTAAGTACACAGTAAATTTGGGATTAAGTACACAGTAAATTTGGGATGAAGTACACAGTACATTTGAGATGAAGTACACAGTAAATTTGGGATTGAGTACAAAGTAAATTTGAAATGAAGTACACAGTAAATTTGGGATGAAGTACACAGTACATTTGGGATTAAGTACACAGTACATTTGGTATTAAGTACACAGTACATTTGGGATTAAGTAGACAGTACATTTGGGATTAAGTACACAGTACATTTTGGATTAAGTACACAGTACATTTGGGATTAAGTACACAGTACATTTGAGATGAAGTACACAGTACATTTGAGATGAAGTACACAGTACATTTGGGATTAAGTACACAGTACATTTGGGATTAACTACACAGTACATTTGGGATGAAGTACACAGTACATTTGGGATTAATACACAGTACATTTGGGATGAAGTACACAGTACATTTGGGATTAAGTACACAGTCAATTTGAGCTGAAGTACACAGTAAATGTGAGTGTCTGTTCATCCTGCGAAGCGTCTGAACTTCGAAACAACAAAAAAAAGAAAAGAGAACTGAAACGCACCTTTAACTGAGATTTGGAGACTTTTCCACGTTGATCCACGTCCAGGGCCGTGAACGCGTGCCAAATGGATTTCAAAAGCTCGTCTCGAAGCCACATTTTGTCCCTCGCCAGCAGCACCAGACGTCTGTCTCCCAGCTGAAAATCAATCTCTGTGGTTTCACTGTGCGCCTCTCACACACAAACACAAGCGCGGTGATGGTGGCGCAGCAGAGAGACTCGTGATGATTGCGCCACATGGCGTTCGTTCAATTTATTTTCTTCATTTGAACTCTGACAAAACATTGTGAGCTGTTTTCCCATCATAAACTCAAAACCTCGAATTCAGCCATTCAAAGTTAGCTCCACCTCGATCAATTAACCATCTTACCACATTTAAATGCGTATTAATGCATCTGTAATAAATATGCATGTAATAATTATAACTATGCCAAAGACTTCTGCTGCATATGAAGGATTTTCACGTTTGGTATCGAACATGTTCTTAACATTTTATAATACTTCTGTTCTTTCTTTATCTATAGGTAAGATTTTAAAGTTAGGGTTTGCACTCGCGTTGGAGTATGTATTGCTCTCATAAAATATTTGAATAATTATCCCACCAAAGCCATGTTTATATATCGTAATCCAATTTTAACAGGACACTATGAGCTACAATAACACCTTCAACTGAAACTAAAATTTTGCATTTTGGCCTTGTATTGTTTCGAGTAAATGTGTATGAATTGGCTACTTACTGATTACTGAATGTCCAATCATCCCTCAGCACACCCTGAATAGTTGCATCATTCTTTGGAAATACCGGCATAGTTAACACGTTCTTCAGTAAGATTAAGTCAAATACATATCACTATCTTATTGACAGAAAGTTACAACAAGTCAGTTAAATTGAAGTGTTGAACTCACAGTGCCCTGACCAATGTGATAGCATAACTATTTTTAGCACTCTTTTGAAGATTATTGATTTAGTCAGTTTGAATTTGTTTATCTGAATCTCATTATGTTTATTATTGTATATGTTTAGTTAGTTAATATGATGTTTGTGATTCTCATTTTTTGATTTGTTTATAATTATGCCATATTCAACAGAAAGTATAGGGATTTCACCTTCAATGGTGACAGAGGTCTACAGACAAAATGATGGACCTCACAACTAATCTACCATCGATTCTTATAGCTGAAGATCAAGTTCTATATTTTGGATCATGATCAGATGAGACATACAATTCAAATATATCATATTTTTATAATATATCACTAATACTCTTCAGTTAAGTGCGTGAACACCTGTTGTGACCGTTTCATTGTTTGACGAATTAGCCAAAATGTTTATTTCCTTTTTTGGAATGAGGGCAACCTGCAGGGGGGTCACCTTCCCTTTGGCTTTAAAGCACTGTACATAACATTGGGCAAGTTGTACCAAAGTTACGCTGGGAACTACAATTCCCGAGGCTGTGCATTCGCCGCCGGATGTTCGTGCTGCACAAATTTGGCGCTGATCTATCCGGGTACTTTATTCACTGCTTCCTTTCGCGCCGGGTAACCGGAGAGCTGTGCGTCCATGTGCGCAGTCACTCGGAATTGCTAGACGTCTGAAATATAACAAAAATCCGAGCCGTAAGCAGAGTTTTCGTCATGGATCCTGAGTCTTTAGTCGAGGCCCTTCGGGGCACGATGGACCCCAATCTACGGGAGGCCGCGGAGAGACAGCTAAACGAGGTAAAAGTTGAGATGAGCAGTTAGTGGTGATGGAGGTAGTGGCGCGGTCCCGGGCCGGGCCTCGGCCCTTCACAACATCAAGATGGTGCGAACACGCAGGCTCTGCTACTGTGACAGACCAACGGCTACATTCCGCTACTCGACAAGTAGCGGTGATACTTCATATTGTGCCCTAGTTCCCATCAACAGCGTAGAGCCGTTAGTATGAATTCAATAGTATTTTTTATTTCGATGACACTCATGTTCCAGTAACCAGCGTTAGCTTCATGTTGAGCCAGCTGTGTCGCTAATGCTAACCCAGCTAGCGCCTCTCGCTCCGCTGAGGAGATCATTATTAGCTCGTCACACACAGTTTTTGGTATAGTTTTGACTAATTTCGGAGCTGACACGACACAATAATACGTTGACAGGTGTGATAAACAACAAGTGAAGCAACATGAAACGTGGGGCATGTGCTAGTTAGCGTATTTAACAACAGGACACTGAGTCCTAGCCGTGTGGCTAATGTCGGCTTGCTAACTTAGCTTGTTTGGTGAGCTGCCATAGCTCCGCTACATAGCTGCTGCTCACGTGTCACTGTGACAAGCCCTGAAGTGATGACATTATTCAGCAACGCAATAACATTTTCACGGACCAACAATTTCGTTGTTCCTTCCCGTTGCCACATTGAATTAGTGATCGGTGACTTTATCGCTACTTTGTCAAATATATAAACTTAAGTTTTACGTTAGCAGAGTTCCACGTGAGCTAACCTTACTGTTAACCGAGTTTAGCAACTCTGTTGAAAAAAAGTTCTGCTCTCCAGTTATGTTTTAATTTTTTGTATGTTGCTTATCGCTAAACTTTAGAGTGTTTATTACATTTGGGGTTGTCTGCAAGCTTATCTAACGTTACTATGTACAAATAAACTCTCAGACAGGTTCAATAGGTAAGATTGAGACTGGACGTGGTAACTTTGACTACGACTTAAACTATGGAGTCCTCTCTTGTTTGACACAACGTTATGTACAGTTAAGGAGAAATTAATAGTTTGCAAATTTCCCATAAATTAGTTAGTATGGACGTCCTAAATATATGAACTTAAAGCCTTCATGTCATGATGCTCACAGATTGTTTTCTTCACCTGTATATTCCTCTTTATTTTATATTTTCTGTAAATGTAATATTTCTACTTTGCACTGTTTATGTTAAATGTTATGCACCTCCCGTCATGTCAAATTCCTTGTATGTTCAAAATACCATGGCAATAAACTGTTCTGATTCTGATCATAAGTATACATGCAGTCCTTGATTTGTTTGTTTTGAAGCCCGATTTTGAGAGACTACTTACAAATCTCTATACCACAACTCTATCTGTGCTGTGTTAGTCACTGTGTGACATTTATCACAAACGAAGGCCTATTTCATGTTTCATATTCAAGTGATAATAATCCCGGCATAGCACATGTGTGGAGTGTGTTTTTCTTCCTCAATGTTTATTTTTGGCAGTGGCATTTGTGTTGGGCTGGTTTTTCTTTACGCCCACATGCATTGATAGTAATGGCTCACTTGAATGGCGTAGCTTGGAGAGTGTTCTTGCACAGCTGGCTGGAGTTATTGGAGTTGTGTACAGAACAAAAAGTCATGTCTACTGGAGGAGGATGGAGTAAATCTGTCGGAGTGCATGTTTTCTAAATACAGTGCTAATCATAGTGCTAGTGCTAGTCATAACTCCGACTTTGTTTTTTCGTGGAAAATGGCCAGATAAAAATTGAATACGGCTTGACAACATGTTGAGATACATTTCATTATCTTTCAAAAACAAATGTTGAAAGACTTGAGCTGCATTGTGAAATCAGTTGGTCATCTCATATTTATCACCTTTACATCTTCACTGGAACCAAGAAATAGCAGCTTTAGTCCTGTAAAAATGCAGCAAAACATTATTCATCAATTTCAAAATATTAAGCAATAGTGATTGTGCGACACCTGTAAGCTAAACATAATGTGTGCTGAACTTGTCTAAAATACAACCTCCTGGCTTAACTCCAAGTAGGGTTCATATGAAACCTACTCCACACAACACTGTATGAACAATGTGATTCTTAATGTTTTCAGTGTTTTATGACCGCTTTACATTCAGCTGTTCTCATTTCTGATTTTCAGGGTCACACCCAGGTCAACTTTGTGTCCACACTGCTGCGTGTCACCATGTCTGATCAGCTGGATTTGCCCGTCAGACAAGCAGGTGAGTCTAGACCGTGGCTTGAGAAAACAGTCCTGCCGTCTATGAAAGATTATCTTTATAAAAAACTAGATGGAACATAGAATCCCCTCTGCATATCTTATTCATCTTAAGTGTTACAGTGCTCATTGATTTAGAGTTTCTATTAGAGTGAAAACAACGGGCTTTGATTTGGCAGTACTGTGTTGCCTCCTTCAGCCAGCCACCATGACTTAAAAGACATTTATTTAAATGAAAGTCTTCAATGTTGCAGTTTAAAATAATAACTAAAAATAAGGATTTAGTCCCTGCTATCTGCAGGTAGCTTATGGAGTGAGACCAGCACTTCTTGACAGTAAACTGACTTGACTTAAAGCTGAGCTGGAGATTGAAAACACAAACGGAGGGTTAAGGTGCTGCCAGATGTGACCTGTTAACACATCTTACAGGGAAAACAACCTAATTAATTAAAAGCTATTCTCCAAAACTGTCTAAAAGTAATTACACTGGTTTGCTAATGACATTTCAAGACATTTATCAGAGGGTTGAATGTTAAATAATGACCTTCATATGCTAGGACTTTGCAATTGCGACTGAAATTAAATCCCCAAATAAAAATCCAGAATTAGATTGAGATGGCTTTTAAGACGGAGACATAATTATTCGTGACGCTGGATGAATACTTCACCTTGTCGTCAATGCTCCAAACTATAAAGCATGCAAAATAACTTGCTGAGGAAATTAAGTTGTCCTTTTCTATTGTCAGTATTGCTGTTATGTGGGTTGACACTCCGGCACTGTGTGATCTACCACTTTGCATCTGACTCCAATTTTTTCCGATTGCGTTATGTGAGAAATAGACTAGATATTCTCCACGATCCCAAGTTAAACAGGTCACTTATATAATAGTTTCTGAGAAGATCATTTAGCTGTGTTACATGACTCCCACTTGTGGTGTTGTGTGGCTAAAGTGCCTCGCTGAAGAGCAGTGGACATGTGGAATTTGTTAAATATAGCTTGTTTTGCTTCAGTCAAATGCTGCTCTGTGAGGAAGGTGTCAAGGGAGGGGAACATACGTGTTCAAAGTGAAAATCATGACCAAAGTTGTTGCAGAAAGTACACGGATAGTGTCTGAATTGTTGTGTGTCTACCTCAACAGTGTTTAAAGCAGAATAGAGGAGGAGTAGCTCCTCAGACTGCACTGATGCTGTTCTGAATCAAATTAGCTGACTGTAAATTAATTCAAGCTGACTGTATGGACTCGGTGAAGTTAGCGGAGGGATACCAAGAATAGCTCGAGGTTCCTTGAAGGATTCCTTTGTGACTACGTCCGGTTTTCAAAATAAGGTGGTAACAAGGGTAGGTACAAACTGGCTTATTTATATATATATATATATATATATAGCTATCTCTCGCGCTCTCGCTCTCGCGCTCTCTCTCGTGTGTTGCAGTTTAAAATAATGACTAAAAATTTAGTCCCTGCTATCTGCTGAGAGTCCAATAAGGATTTAGTCTCTGCTATATATATATATATATATATATATATATATATATATATATATATATATATATATATATATATATATATATATATATATATATTATAATATTCAAAAGAAGTATACCTTTTTTTTTGCCTGTATCCCTTCATGCATTATAAAGAAAATACCACAAAGTTGTGAGGTTAATGTCTATTGTCTTTGATTTTTGTGTTGCTGGAAAATAAAGAAGAATTCCTGGCGATGACCGATAATTTGAGTTGAAGACGTCTGACGACATGCAAACACTAAATCAACAATTTGACTCTCAATTATGACATTTTCCATTGTAGAAGTGACACATTTCTGCTGTGAAATGGCTTAA
Source organism: Melanostigma gelatinosum (assembly GCF_949748355.1). Lineage (NCBI taxonomy): Eukaryota > Metazoa > Chordata > Actinopteri > Perciformes > Zoarcidae > Melanostigma > Melanostigma gelatinosum. The sequence continues at coordinate 15,198,686 of NC_136635.1, forward strand.
TTTCTGAACACTATAAAGACACATTACTCCATTATTTCTGACTGGTTGATTTTTGACTAAAGGACATCTCTCACTACATGCAGCAATGACTTCACATCTGAAAATAAATATAGCTATTTCATGGTAGAAATGTTGAAATTGTAATCTCTAAATTGATAATAATTCTTGTGTCTATGTAGTGAGAGATTTCTTGTGTCATTATCCGGAATAATTAATTTAATAAAATTTTCATTAAATTGTTGTTTCCAGCAGCCAAAAATCATGAATAATGACATTTCCCCACATCATTTTGTGGTGGTTTTTTAAATGAATTGTTAAGGGGTACAGGTCAAATCTGTAATACCGCTTGTGAATATAATTCATTTAATATTACTTCCACATGTATTTTGTATGTATCCTTAACACCTTATTTTGAAAACCGGTCGAAGTCACACAAGTATCCTTCTAACTTCACCAAGTCTGCCAGTTCCTTAGACTGTACATAGTATCTATATACAGTCTTCTTTACAGTTTATGGTTGGCTGGATCTGGGCCGATTTAAGCCATTTACCCTGAGTGACAGTATATGGCTGAGGTACAACTTGAGTGTCAGCTGATTGGACCATGGAGATGCATGCTGGCATTGTACTCTGATCTCAGAGAAACATTTTAAGTAATAAGAGGAAACGACCCTTTGTTGACGACAATTTGATTATATCATTATTCTGAGATGACGACATTTTAAAAACATGTTTGAATCATGTCCGTTTAGGGCTACATTAACTTAACTTATTGATTTGGCACTGGGTCGGTCGGATTGTTATGCGTGTAGCTCCTGTCTGGCTTGATGTTGGAAAGCAGGCCTACATTAAAAAAGTGATGTCAAACTGCTACGATCATTTCATTTGATTGGCACTTTATAGCTTCAGTGAATAGATGATCAAATGCTTTCATCAAAGTGGTTTTATAACAGGCAGCATCATTGAATGTGGGTTTGAGTTGTTTTTGAATCTGTATTGGCAGCGCGTCTGGTACATGGGGTGTTTCTGAGTTCTCTGCTTCTGAGGTTTTTGCCGCCAAATGTGTTTTTGTTGTTTTTGTTGAGGATTTTAAGGTAATTTTCAATAGTTAATTCACGAGAAACACTAATTGTTCAGATGTTATATTAGAGAGTGGCTAATCAGAATAGCTGATTACCTGAAGTCGGTATTTCACCACATTTATATGGCCATTTTATTTTTGGTTTAATTTGTCCTTTTCTACCATATGTTGGCCTCAGCAGTTTCATTCAGCTAGACATTTTCCTCCTGTCCATGACTCTAATTTACACGACTGATTCTTCGTGGCTTTGCAGCGCTGGGTGATAGTGTAGTCTGGTGGTCATAAGCAGATGGGAGGGGGTTTGTGCTCTGTCAGCATTGATAGGCTGGATTATGATTGCCTCGCTAGCAGTGTAGACATTTGTGTCAGCAGTCTGACGCTCGCCTCAGACACCGCTCCCTGCGAGCCACAGGACTCGCAGCGGGGTCCGCATTGTGGAAGTGAACCCGACTCCCAGCCTGGTGCCACATTCAAAACTACAGATGGAGGAATTTATTTCTGCATTTACAGTCACGGTGATGTAAATGCAGTCACTATGATGGGTGCACATTTGGGAGTCGCATGAGGTTGTGCACCATCTATGGTTTTTAAAATTCCATAAATGGTGTTCAACCTCACCTTATCTGCAGCTGCTTTACATCGGACTATCAGTCACTCGCACTGGTGTGTACAATAAGTTGCACATGAGTAACATTTAGCTCTCCATCCCTCCAAAAAAACTAACAAATTATGTGTGTGTGTGTGTATGTGTGTATTGATGTGTGTGTGTATATGTGTGATATGTATATAAAATTGTATTTATTAAAGGGCTAAACCTTGTGGCGTTCTGTCTGTCTAGGTGTGATTTACCTGAAGAACATGATAACCCAGCACTGGAGTGACGGCGACGCTTCAGTCACAGAGACTCCTGCTGTCAACAACATCCCAGATGAGGACCGGCTGTTCATTCGAGACAACATAGTGGAGGCCATCATCCACTCCCCCGAGCGCATCAGGTAACCACACTTACACCCTGCAGGTTGAGTAGAGTGAGAGGAGCTCACGAGATTTAGTTTTTCATCTGTTTGTGGAAATGAATCAATCAAAACATGTATTTTTAATCTTGTCAGAGTCCAGTTGACGACATGTATCCACCACATGATCAAGCATGACTACCCTGGCAAGTGGACGACCATCGTGGACAAGATTGGCTTCTACCTGCAGTCGGACAACAGTGCGGGATGGCTGGGCATCTTGCTCTGCCTTTACCAGCTCGTCAAAAACTACGAGTAAGTCAGGGTTCGCAATCTAAACTTTATTTTGTGTTGTAGCACCTGACATGGGCGGGGTTAACATTGTGCTATTGTGAAATAGATATAAGAAACCAGAAGAGCGTCAACCTCTCGTGGCTGCCATGCACATCTTCATGCCTATGCTGAAAGAACGCTTTATCCAGCTGCTCCCCGACCACTCCAGTGACTCTGTCCTCATACAAAAACAGATCTTCAAGATCCTCTATGCCCTCTTCCAGGTAATGTCACTGCTCATGGCAGCTTCTCTTAAGGGGAACTTGCGTTTGTCTTTTTCTTTATAAAGATTTGTTTTAAAAAGCCTTTCACTGGTTTTGCTCAACCAGTAGCCGCTATAACGTGGACGGTAAAGGTGCAGTCACGGCCTGGTGCTCATGTTGTACCTTACAGTAGATGTTGCCACTGTCATGTTAAACATCGGGCCTCTTTTGCTCCTGTGGTGTGGGCATGCTATCTGAAATTACACACTGGGCAGGCATTACGCCGCCGTTGTTTGGTTCAGTGGGGAAAAGCAAATGTGAACGTGACTAAATATTTGGTGTAGAAAGATGTATCCTTAAAAATTTACTTGTTCATCTCCACAGTACAACCTCCCTCTGGAACTCATCAACAGGCAGAACCTGACTGAGTGGATGGAGATCCTGAAGACAGTAGTGGATAGAGATGTGCCTCCGGTAAGGAGACACAATTCATTTATACTCCACCAATATTGCCAATTACTCCTTACAAATGATTTGTTTGTCCAAGATGTAAACATTTGAGTTATCCACAAGCCGACTGTGCCAACGCTGTTTTTGGTTTGTGCAGGAGACGATGCAGGTAGATGAAGATGAGCGACCCGAGCTGCCGTGGTGGAAGTGTAAGAAGTGGGCCCTTCACATCATGGCTCGTCTGTTTGAGAGGTAAAAATCCAAACACTTTTCTCTTACCTTTTCTTTTTAGTAAAACTTACAAACCTGTTTAACGTTTGCTATATTAAACCATCTTTCCAGGTATGGAAGCCCAGGCAACACAACAAAAGAGTATGCAGAGTTTGCTGAACTTTTCCTCAAGGAATATGCAGTTCCTGCTCAACAGGTAAGGATTTCAGAGGACGTAATGTAAGCAGCAGCTCTCCAGTCGGACTGAGCAGTGTGTCTTTTGAAGTGCACCTCACAAGTGTGTCAGGAATTTCTTTGTACATCTGTCTACTAGGTGCTGCTGAAAGTCTTATACCAGTTCAAGGAAAAGCAATATGTGGCTCCCAGAGTACTCCAACAGACACTCAACTACATCAACCAGGGCATAGCACATGCTCTGACGTGGAGAAACCTCAAACCACACATCCAGGTACGCATCGAACATGTCTAAATATCCTTAAAATGACAACTCTTAGATGGTAGCTGTGCAGTAACGGCACTGTAAAACTATCCTTTGATGGTCTCGTAGAAGCATGAAGCTAAAGCGCTGCCAATATGTACCGTTTCAGCAAACATTGTGCCCTGATTGTGACTCTTTATTGTGTTTTTCAGGGCATCATTCAGGATGTGGTCTTCCCCCTCATGTGTTACACAGACAGTGATGAGGAACTGTGGCAAGAGGATCCATACGAGTACATCCGCATGAAGTTTGGTAAGCAGAGAAAGTTGATGCCTGCCATTAGAAAGTATTATTGTGTACTCGTGATGGGCAATCATTTATCCAATCTCTGCTGTCTCCCGTAGACGTATTTGAGGACTTCATCTCTCCAACAACAGCAGCCCAGACACTCCTCTTCACTGCCTGCAACAAGAGGAAAGAGGTAAGTTGAATGTTTTTTTTTTTTTTCGTTAATTCAGTTAGAAGAACTGTCCCTACAATTCATATTTATCGAGGCCTAATCCGGTATGCTCTTGCTGTGTTTAGGTGCTACAAAAGACTATGGGCTTCTGCTACCAGATTCTCACTGATCCCGCCTCTGACCCCAGGAAAAAGGATGGTGCCCTCCACATGATTGGCTCTTTGGCTGAAATCCTTCTGAAGGTAAATGCCTCTCAGCCAGCTTGATAGCACCACCTCTTTGACTTTTCATCTTTTCTACACAGAGATTATAAAACCTGTGTTTCCTTTCAGAACTGGTTTTGAACATCTGAAACATTTTAGCCGCACCTTGCGGTTTGTTTTTATCATGCCAGGCCTCATGAGCAGTCAGCTGGAAACTATGATCTAACCGGGGCAAGAGTTTGTGCAGAAGTTGGTTTAGCGATGGGCATTTAGAGATAGTGGAAGCTGCATGGATAGATAGATGGATACTTTATTCATCCCACAAGGGGAAATTTGTTTGTTACAGCAGCAAAAAAATATACCTAAGAAATAAAATATAATACAATGAAATTGTATGGTATTATTAACTGAGCTAAAATAAATGGCAGTGTAAATATTGACCAAACAAACCAGTAGGGCAGTTTAAAAATAGATTTTCACCGAGAGTTAGTCTGTTCAACAGGTCAAAAGTCCCTCTCGAATATCTATTTTATGTCGCTCTGAAAACACCCTTTTAAAACTGATTTATTAAAGTTTCTCGCCAAAAACATTTTACACGACCATAATGTGACTCATGCAAACTTCGTTAACCTTAGCTCTGTTATTTGGCCCAGTAGGATGGGTAACAGCAACGTCAACTAGCTCTTCTTCTGCCGATTTCAACTCAGGTTTGTTGTTGATAATGTAGCATTCATTATCAGGGAAAAAACAGGGCGTGTCCCCTCAGGTTTGTTAGCACTGCTAAGTATCCTCTGTGCCATGGGGCCAGTCGATGCATCCGTGCTCCACTCCCAAACAAACTGAAACATGATGCATGTTAACGGAAAGCATGAGGAAGAGGAATCAAGAGTCACGGAGGAATCTGACCAGGAACAGATTCTCGATTCCCGTCCCTAATCTGAACCGTTTCTAGAATGTATCCCAACAAGTTGTGGATGTTTTTTATTTGTGTTAAAGTTAGAAAAGTTAAACCTATCGGATACTTGATGTGTTTAACTGCCTTGTGAAACTTGACAGTTTTTATTTCTTTCTCTCCACAGAAAAAGATTTATAAGGACCAGATGGAGTTCATGCTGCAGAATCATGTCTTCCCCCTGTTCCGCAGTGAACTGGGCTACATGAGAGCCAGAGTAAGTGATCATGCCCCAACAGGCACACCTAAGACTTGGTATGATGGAATAAAGTGGCTTTGAATTGACACAAACGTTTTTTTTATTGTCTCGGTGCTTTGCTTTTTGTTTTTCCTTAACCTTTGTTTTCACACAGGCCTGCTGGGTGCTGCATTACTTCTGTGAGGTGAAGTTCAAAAGTGACCAGAACCTGCAGACCGCTCTTGAGCTGACCCGCCTCTGTCTAATCAATGACAACGAGATGCCGGTTAAGGTGGAGGCTGCTATTGCCCTGCAGGTTCTCATCAGCAACCAGGAGAAAGGTGAGCAAGTCATGCCGCTTGTGTTCTACTGACCGCATTTCACACACAATCGTTCTTCTATGACGTTTGTGTAAGTTTGTAGTTTTCTTTGAGTGTCTGAATTAACTCGGGTGTGTTTTTATTCTTCAGCCAAAGAATACATCACCCCCTTCATCCGGCCAGTGATGCAGGCACTCCTGCACATCGTCAGGGAAACGGAAAACGATGACCTCACCAATGTCATACAGAAGATGATTTGTGAATACAGCGAGGAGGTCACTCCAATTGCAGTGGAGATGACGCAGCACTTGGTAAGTGCAAAGCAGTAAAAGATGCTACATGATGATGGTGTCATTTCACATAATGCCATCACTGGGTGCCTTGATAAACGTCCCCCATGGCTGTAATGTATGAGAACTATCCTAGGAGAAAAAGAAATGTTGAAAATGACCAAGATGCTACTCATCCACTGAGACAATGATCTGTTTTTCTCTAAAACTGTAATGTGCCAGACTATAATAGCAACTACATATCCACGTTAAGGTACCAGGAATGTAATTGTCTCGACAAAATGCCAGATAAAATGTTTGCTTATCTTCTCTTGAGCCAAAAACCTGTGCAGTCAGTAGCATAGCAGCTCATCATCATTTTAGCAGAGCATTTTTTTGGTCATGTGAATGCACTGATTGCAGATATTCCCCTCTCAGAAAGTGACTGTGGACACAATCTTAATAGTCTCTGTGTTTGCTCTTTGTCAGGCTATGACGTTCAACCAGGTGATTCAGACAGGCCCTGATGAGGAGGGAGGTGATGACAAGGCGGTGACGGCCATGGGCATCCTCAACACCATTGACACATTGCTAAGTGTGGTGGAGGACCACAAAGAGGTAAGCAGCATAGCACTAAGTGTGCTGCCCACACACACAGTCTTCAGGCCGATCACTCATCTCGGTGCCACGTCCTCTGCAGAAGCAGCTCTGGTCTGCTGTAGAGTTCCTGCCAACACACTTCAGCCACCCACCAACTCCTGGGAACACGCTGTGTTCTCACTGTGTTCAAAATGACTCACACGCTGAGGCAGACGCTAGATATATCGCCGCCATGTCTGATAAATCACAGGAGTGCTTGTGCTCGAAGCCATTGGATTTGACCAAGCATTACTTTACACTGAGGATAATTAACTCCTTCGTGGTTCAACAGTTTAGTTTTCAGTGATACGTCAATGTATGTCACTTCACTACAAAGAATTGGAATCACTTTTATTTGACCAATGAATTGGACATTACAGGATTGAAACACCAGGTTCATGAAAAACATTAATGGAGACGAGGTGCCTATCCTCGTTGCTTCTAGTTGATTTGACTCAAAATGTAGTATGGCTGGTTGGTCGTTAATTGAATCAACATTCAGTTTTATACTGTTGCATTACAAACATTTGGTTAAAATATGTTTTGAAACATGAACTTTTTACCGGTTTGAAGTGGTCGGCAGCATACTGTGTATGCATCAACATTAATTATGAGTTATTTTCAGATGGAAAAGCTCTGTGTGTGTGTGTGTGCATGCGCTGCACTGTCTCAGATGCTGAAATGCAGCGGAGGAGATCGATGGACAGTATCAGCAAAGCCAAGTCTTTTATATTATGTTGGAACAGGCTACGTGTTTATTTCTTCATTTGTTTATAAGCCTGCAAATTCGTTTTTCTGAGATATTGCAGTAATTTGTTAGATGTGATTATTGTACTTTTTGTAGCAGTTTTCATTTTAATAATAAAAGAGAAATCCTGGAAGTACTATGAGTTTTTTTTTTCCTCATCTCTCATTAGACACACAGAGCAAATCTCCTCTCCCATCGTGCTTTTATTTTTTTAACTCGAGCTCGATGGCTGCAACGAGATGCTCCGTGTGTTTGTAGTACAAGGAACACGCTGTTCTGTATTTGATGACGGCAGCTTCATCTTCTATGTTGTGTTGCTTTAAGTCCTCATTGCCTTTAACCCTCGCGCTGGTTCAGATCACCCAGCAGCTGGAGGGCATCTGTCTGCAGGTGATCGGCACTGTCTTGCAGCAACATGTACTGGGTAAGCAGGTCCATCCACATTCCACCAGCATGTTGCACTAAAACTGTCTGCCTGCCTTTGAGACTATTGATGAACAGACTATATTTACCTACAGTGGCTCACTTGTCTTTACCTTTTCTTTTCCCAGAGTTCTACGAGGAGATCTTGTCCTTGGCTCACAGCCTGACCTGCCAGCAGGTGTCTGCACAGATGTGGCAGCTCCTTCCACTGGTGTATGAAGTCTTCCAGCAAGATGGATTTGACTACTTCACAGGTGTGTGTGGTTGGCTAAGAACCAGATTTTAAGTTGTAAAATAAAAAGGATCATTAGTACCGGATCCATACTCTGTAACAGCCAATTTTCAATAATATAATTTAGCTGTAAACTCAGCTGTGGGAAAATGTTTCTGTTTCAGATATGATGCCGCTTCTTCACAACTATGTCACAGTGGACACAGATACTCTCCTGTCTGACACCAAATACCTGGAGATCATCTATAGCATGTGCAAGAAGGTACAATGATGCAATTGATAATGCATTCTGTGACGAACTGTGTTTCCAGCTCATTATTTGAGGTGATTGGTGTGTATTAGGAGGTTCACCAGAGTCTGTCACTTCACTCAGGTGCTGACAGGTGATCCTGGCGAGGACCCAGAGTGCCATGCAGCCAAGCTACTGGAGGTGATCATTTTGCAGTGCAAAGGTCGAGGCATTGACCAGGTCAGTAGCATAACAAGTTTACACCTCAAACTAGTTGACTGTAAAGCTACAACCAGTAAAGTAACAGCAAGTTTATCTTCAATGGAGCTCAACGGTCTGTTGTTGCAGGTTGTGCCGTTGTTTGTGGCTGCTGCGTTGGAGCGTTTGACGCGGGAGGTGAAGACCAGCGAGCTGAGGACTATGTGCCTGCAGGTGGCTATCGCCGCACTTTACTACAGCCCCCCTCTTCTCCTCAACACTCTGGAGAACCTACGCTTTCCAAACAACACGGAGCCCATCACTAACCACTTCATAACCCAGTGGCTCAAAGATGTGGACTGCTTCCTTGGGTAAGAGTTTCATGAGTATTTCAACAGTGTAAATAAGCACTAGAGTACACTCAGTCCTGACTGTTAAACCGGTTTCTAAATCTGCCAATACATGTCTTGAGCCTGCTGTTAATCATATTCAACGTCATACTTTTCAAATGTATGAACTATGGCTGCAACTACTGTAACTTTGTTTGCCGTTAATCTTTTGAAGATGTTAAATGCTGGCCTCTCGGGCTCTTTTGTTCAGTCGGCTAGTAACAGAAATGTCACAACTGTTAACAAAACATGTTGTGCTCCCCTCAGCCTTCATGACAGGAAGATGTGCATTCTTGGGATTTGTGCGCTCATTGACCTCGAGCAGAGGCCTCTGGCTGTCAACCAGGTGGCCATCCAGCTTCTCCCAGCAGCCATCCTTCTGTTCAATGGCCTGAAGAGGGCGTATGCCTGTCGAGCAGAGCACGAGAATGACGAGGATGATGACGATGAAGATGGGGAGGACGACGACGAAAACAACGGTAGGCTAATAGTGTTGCTGTATTCAGTGTTGCATCAGCCAAGTTCAGTATTCCTCTGCAAGGCGAGTGTATTAACGTGTTCCCTTGACTCTGAATGACTGCAGCCGAGCTGGGCAGTGACGAGGACGACATTGATGAAGAAGGCCAGGAGTACCTGGAGATGCTGGCGAAGCAGGCGGGAGAGGACGGAGACGACGAGGACTGGGAGGAGGATGATGCTGAGGAGACGGCACTCGAGGGCTACACTACAGCTGTAGATGATGAAGACAACCTAGTGGACGAGTATCAGATCTTCAAAGCCATACTACAGAGTAAGAGGAGCACCTGCTGATGTGAAAGCTTGTGATACGCAAAATGAGATTTAAATAGCTCTGTGAAACGAGTATGGATCACTAATCTTACTTCACTGTGATGCAGATATCCAGAGCCGTGACCCAGCATGGTACCAGGCACTAACACAGACCCTTGATGAGGATCAGGGCAAACACCTTCAGGACATTGGCACTCTTGCAGACCAGAGACGGGCAGCACATGGTGAGCGTCTGCTGAGACTGCAATCCAAATTTCCAATTAAACTCTGATGCGGCACTTCAGTCTGACAATAAAGCAAATTGGTTTTTTACATGCTACTATTTCCTGCTTTTTTTTTTTTTTTTTTTTTTTTTTTGAGTTCTGTTGCTTTTTTTTATTTTATTTTTTTTATTTTAAATGTTCTTATAAATGCAATTTCATCGAAACATTGACCTGGAGTAAAATAACTAGTATTCATAGCCATTATCCAATTACACTATACAGTCCATCATGTTGCAATCAGCCACCTTTGTGCCTTTTTTATGGGCACTAAGATATGAATCTGGGATGATTATTTAAGAAATAGAATCGTAATTAAATGTTTGTTAAAATCCAAGTTCAATTGTAAAATGCCAATACACTGTGGATCGTTCTGCCTGCATGGCTTTTGTTAACGCTTGTGGCCTAAAGTGTAGGAGCTGTCGATGAACCGCAGTGTCCAGTGTTTGAGTGTGTTGTTCCCAATATCTCTCCTCATTCCTGTTATCTGTCTGACGAATAATAAAGTCATAAAATGCCCCAAAACGCGTTGGATCACACTGTGTGGCACCTAGTCTTGTCTCCAAATTCTGTTCCTGTGTTCTGTGGACAGGGAAGAGATTTAAAAGCCTTATTCACGTGGTGACATGTCGTCTGTCTCGAGCCGTCTGACCGTTTGAAAATGGCCAACTTTTAGGGGTGGTCTAGCGCCAGCTGTGTACATGAGCAGTAAACAAGACTTCCCGTGAGGTCACATCTGTGGTTTTTAAGCACTGTTGCTTGTTATCTTATTGCAGAATCCAAGATGATCGAGAAACACGGCGGGTACAAGTTCACAGCGCCAGTGGTGCCATCTACTTTCAACTTTGGAGGCACTGCTCCAGGAATGAATTGAGTCATCCGTTCTACTTTTTATTACTCTGTGACTGATTGTAGTGAAGTGAAAAAAAGCTTGTGTTGTTCCCTTAAGTAGTGGTTCCGGAACTGGTTCTTCTCAGTCATTCTTCAATCTGTCAAACGGGGGAAATAGCGCCGGAAGATGTGGGAAAGCAACTAAAATGCAACCAATGGCTGGGGAAAACAAACCAAGAACTTGAGCACGATGCAGGAGAAGAAGCTCTGAACAACGTTGTCTTCTGGAGCCCAATGTGGTGGGGATACCATGGCGGCAACTCTTTTGTTTTTTTTCCCACTTAAACAAATTTGGGGGATTGACAGTTAGAAATTGATGATGGGACTAAATATTTCATTATCACTGTTGTGGCCAAATGGCCGTAATAAGATTATACCTCTGGTAGTGGTGATATCTACATTATTTTCTGCATAAACAAACGCTCATGTTTATGTACATACAAGCCAAGGTTATTGATTTTTCAAGTATCCTTGGAAAAACCACCAGAGGCATTTGTAAGGTGTTAACAGCTGTATTCATATGTAGCATATTGGATACTTCATAGCACTATGTGATGCCTGATCTCTGTAAATTAATGACTAGCACTTTCATATTGTTCAGGTCTCCTAGCCTTCTGTATCAGACTGCAAATTTTTTAAATTGAAGACTATTTAAAGTGATAAACAGCTGTAACTTTGTTACTTTGCAAGCGCCTTCTGTAACGGCTGGTTGTCAAGCATCTGGTTACAGAGTGGATCAGTGAGCAACTCGGAAACTATTGATTTCAGGAAAAAAAGAGAATGCTCTTGGTGTTCAGTGTGGCAACAGGACATGTTTGTGAGCACTGAAAGTACAATTGAATACATCATTGACGCATGTACAATTGGACTTATCGTGAAGGTCTCAAGCTTTTGGTTGGTGTATGGATGAACCATCTATATATACACAACATATTAAAAAAAAAAAAAAACAGTTGCGGGATTCCATGATCCTGTGTGTTTCCTTATACAGGCTTATTCATTTTCCTACATTAAAAGTAACTGGTCACTATTTTAGGATTACTTTTTGTAAACAAAAGCCTGGTTCCAGTAGCAGCTCTGAAGCAAAGATGTAATCAAAGGATCACAGTGACAACTTGATTCTGTCGTGTCACAGACGAGCAGCCCGGTGAGTTGTCCAGCAACATGTAGAAAGACATAACGGGCACTGGACAGAGGATATGACAGCACTGCAGTTTTACCGAGCCCATAATCCATGCTGAATGGGCCTTTTCTTTAACAAAAAAACAACCATGTCTCTGTAGGAAAAGCACAGGTGTAAAAGTTATGGTAAACAGAATTTATTTACCTGCTCTGGTCCCTTTATTGCGACTTACTGTCAGTTTACGGACTTATGAATAGAATGGAAACTAGGTTTATGCTCCACTAAAACAATCACTGCTGACATGCTGTTTAAGAGGCCCTGTTTTGAGTCAAAGTATAGTTTTAAGACCCATTATTTGACTTCTGTTCTTATATTCTGTGTATTTCTAAAGTAATTGTGTTTGATCAGTTTACCACTCGGTGAGTCTCATATTGTAGAATAGACAAACACATTGCATAAAGAATTGGAGGAACAGTGGTTAATAGAGACCTGCCTGCTCATTTTTACCCTGTGGCCCACTGAGTTTAATATAGTTATACATTTCCAAATTAGTCGCGGCATTACACAGCACGTGTCACTGTTTAAAGGTTAATAACGGAAACACCGCTGGGGGCGCTGTCGTGGATACTACAGGGTTTTGTGCTGAGACGTGACGGTGAAAGGTCAGCCTGTGTCACGTGTCATTGGGCTGTCGCCTCACCGGTGTCACTCCACCCGACCGGCTATTGCCGTTACACACACATCGGTACCCGAGCGGACCTCAACGCTATCCTCGTGAAAAATGGCCAAAAAGCGGAAGGAAAAACGAGAGAACGACGGTTTGTCCTCGACACAAGATGAGGTGAAGGCGAATGCTGGTGCCTCAGAAGCACTGAAAGGTGGGTCCTGGTTCTGTGGTGGCTAACTGTTAACATGAATGTAGAGCAAAAGCGGAGGAAAGGAAATCCTTCCAATGTACATCTACATATATTGAGCAATATAACGACTTTGCGACATAATTTCTGCTTTGCGGTCAAGCGGATTGCAGAACCGGAGCTAACGTAAAGCTAACGTTAGCCGAAAACTAGCGAGGAAAACTAGCCGACTACGACTCCGGTGGCTAACGCTATATAGCTAGTTAATGAAGATTATAACGCTGTCTCGTTACAGTTATGTTAGCTAACCTACACACCAAGCCATGTTGATGAGCCTTAGTACGGGGCTGAATGTGATTAAGTTGTCACGAATATTAAAACGAGTAAAATCTATTTTTGTGAGCTAGGCTAACGTTGGATGTTTCATAAACAATGACCGTCCAACGAGCCGTGGTGTCGTCTTCACGTTACTCAGTAACAATACATCACTGTAAAGAAAATGTTACTTCGGTTAAAGTACGTTTTGTCAGATGTACTGAAATAATCATCAATAAATGTACTGTGCTGAAAAGCAGCCCATTTGATTGTTATACTAATATGAATTGTTTTGTACATTTGCTGTTATTATAATTATCATTATTATGTCTGCTGCATTAATGTGTAAGAAGCATTTTACTGTTGTAGTTGCTCGAGGTGGAGCTAATTTGAACCGTTTTCTATACTGTTGCATAGTTTAATTTATAACAATGCCCCACATTTGATAAATTAACTATGCTGTTTGTTTAATATCCTAATTTGTTTTGTAACTACAGCTGTCGATAAATATAGTGGAGTTAAAAGTACAATTTCGCCCCTCTGAAATGTTGTAATAGAAGTGTTATGCTGCATGAAAAGGAAGTACTCTATTAAAGGAGAATTCCCTACAAACTGTACTGAAGTACAATCTTATGCAAATTAGTTACATTCCACCACTGCAGATGGCGCACCTGCAGAAAACCAGAACTTGTACACCCTTTTTTCAGATGGAAGGTCGTGAAGTAATAAGAAATAAATCAAATAAAAAACATTTCCCAAACCCTGAAACCAGGATTTGAAAAGGGAAGTACTTAGTTGCTGATCAGATTGCACTATTACAAAATTATGCGAAATTGTCCTAATAACAAAACACAACATATTTGTGTGTTAATAACATGAAAACAATTATTTCCTTATTGTGTCCGTCCACATAAATCACCACATAAGCATTTTTTTTTACTTTGACTTGTAATTGATTTCATCAGTTTCACAACTGTCGTTTGTTCTTTGAAACCCAAAGTCTGGAGGAAGATGAATGCCTTGTTTTCAAAGATCTGTATTAAGTTTCCCTCGTTCATCTCTCATTACATATCCAGAGTCCTGTAGTTGGTTAAAAAACAACTAAACACCCTAATTTCCTTTAACACGACGTGTCTTTCTGACGCATGAACTTAACCATTGCTACCGTTGTCCCTCTCTGTGAAGTCTTTAATGAGAGCATGATTTAACAGACCAGCTCAGAAACAGCAGGAGTCTGTCTCAAGGGGGGAGTTCACTTCCCTGTAGGGGCTTGAACAAGTGATGCAAAACTAATGAGCAGATTACACAGGGCTCCCTGGTAGCTAGTTTGTCGGTTTTGTAAGAGTAACTTCTTGATTTCTTTGTAAAATAAGTTCTATTTCCCCAACAGAGGCTCAGCACACTGAAGGCGGCTCTGCACGCATGTCTCTCCTGATTCTGCTTTCTATCTTCACCTTTGCGGCCTCAGTCATGTACCTGGTCTACAGGAACTTCCCAGAGCTTCCTGAGTAAGTTATCTCCCCCACCCACCCACATGTTACCAAACGTAATCATCCACAGAGCCATGTTCATTACCCTTAAAATCTAAGATGCATTTTTGAGCAGTCACAAAATGATTTGCTCATAGTGCAGTGGATTTGTAAGTGTGGTAATGAAGCTGTGACTCTCGTGATTACCAAAATGTATTCCGTGCTGCTGCTTCCCAAGTGAGGATATATTACTTTAACTAAAACTTAGCTGACTGAGTGGCAATGCCATGGTAGACATAGAAGAGTAAATAGGATGTCACAAATAGTTAAATTAAAAAAGAATGTTGAAGTGTAACAGTTTTTGATTTGCTTATAGTTTTGTACTCTATGCATGTCATTATTTTATTGATGTTTCTGACCAAGGTAAAAGTAGGGGCTGTTTTAACACCCTTTAGTACTACACAGGGCAACACATTAGTAACAAACACATGTACTTAGAGACATTACAGGAGAAGATAATACCAGGTAATATGAAGGCTAAAATATAGACTCATGCCGAAAATATCATACAAATTTGTACTGATTTATCTGTAGATTTAAAAAAAAAAAAAAAAAAAGCTTAATCACCTTTTTAGTTGACAGCCTTGAGTTAGAATACCTGATGTCCTTCACTCTGAGGACCTGAGGCTCATGGTTGTACGAATGTAATGTCAGTAAAAAGTAAATGATTTAGGTAAATCCTGAAGTTAACAGGTTACCTAACAAAGAGCCCAGTCACAGTGTCGGGTCTACATAATGTTGTTGTTGCGGCCGAGGTGTGGAGTAGTGTGAGTCGAGCGAGTGAAGACAGGCTGAGGCAGGTAAAGGTAACACTCGTGGTCGGGTGACGTTTCCTTAGTTTGCAGGAGTTGCCTGATTTCAGCAGTATTTCTATGCCAAGAGAAGATCAAACTGAGCTACTTGTTTTGACATGATGCTCAAAATCCAGAGGTGACTTAAGCATTTTGAGCAATCAAGTTTTGGTATGCATTGTACTGTGATGAAAACAAACTGAATATGTTTGTGAGAAATGTGTAATGACTGAAGTTTTTTATTTTTTTTCCAGTGATGAAATGGAGAAAATTAAGATCCCTAAAGACATGGATGATGCCAAAGCTTTGGGAACCGTGCTGTCCAAATACAAAGACACGTACTACTCCCAAGTGTTGGTGGCCTACTTTGCGACATATGTTTTGTATCCTTGGATATCTATCTACCTGCCCATCTTAGCCTAGCTTCCTACTGGGCTGTGTCTGCAGAACTGCCTTGTGAAAGTCAGGTCTTTAAAGAATGTATGGATTGAAGTGAGAACAACAATTTAGTGAACTTGTTGATAACTGGGGTCAGGCCTCTGAATCTGCTCAAACAATAGAACCATGGCGCCCAGCCATGTCTTGTTTCATGTAAAGACATGTGTTGGATCGTTGGCTGGGATGTGCAGACAGTCAGTTCTTAAGCAACTCACATTTAAGAGAGAGATTCCAGTTCAGTTGACCTTTCCATCAGGACTGACAGTATAGTGTAGAACTAGCTGGAGATGTGCTCAACATTTCAGGAAAATACTGTTTTCTATCCTTTAGTGTATTTCTTTCTCTCGTAACATTGACCGTATCAAATCACATATTCTACAGAAAGACCAGCAGGCTAGAGGGCTGGGAGGAATATATGCTTTTGATGTATTTATTATTATTTGTCTGTTATTATTGTTAATTGATCTTGTTTTTGCAAAGTGGGTTACCTTAACGCTTTTGTCAGCCTGCAGACATTTGCAATCCCTGGATCCATCTTCCTCAGCATCCTGTCTGGATACCTTTACCCGTTCCCCTTGGCTCTGTTCTTAGTCTGCTTGGTGAGTGAGGAAGGCCGGTATCAAGTGTGTGATTCAAAACAAATGCTGTATTTTGTATGATGAGCAACTGTGCACTGGAATAGTAACATGCTCTCTTTTACATGAATGCATCATGCCTCTTAAATATCCATTTTTAATATAAATTCCAATGATGTCCTAATTGAATCTGGCAGGCGTAAAGATACGGCCCCTCTATCCTTAGTCAGTTGTGGCCACTCTATTACTATTTTTCAGTTCAATTCCTAGAGTGACTGATTTTAGGCAAGGCGTGTGTGATTAAAAGTAACCAATGTTTTCATGCTGTGTGTTTTCTGTTGGCAGTGCTCTGGTCTTGGTGCTTCCTTCTGCTATATGCTTTCCTATCTGGTGGGCAGACCCATTGTCTACAAATACCTCACAGAGAGAGCACACAAATGGTCCCAGCAGGTAAAAGCCTAATAACTGAGTCTGTACTTTGAATAGAAGGTGTATTCGTTTGAGCAATTTTGTGTTTTCTGTTCGTTCACACTGCATGAATGCTGTTCATTCAGCTTTAAGTGGAATTCTGAAACACTGAAGTTGGATTTACCAAAAATAAATACTGGTATTGCAAAATGGTATAACTGTTACTGAAATAACCATTACGACAAAAGTGCTCATATTGTTAATATCAACTGATCCTTATAAAATCCACAGCTGGGAACTGCTGGTAATCAGGTTACTCACTGACATTCTGCTCATGACTCTTTGCTGGCAGATTGAAAAACATCGAGATCATTTAATCAATTACATCATCTTCCTGAGGATAACTCCCTTTCTTCCCAACTGGTTCATCAACATCACCTCACCGGTCATCAATGTGCCTTTGGGGGTTTTCTTCATCGGTACCTTTCTTGGTAAGACTTGTCTCCTTCTTCTGACTGTCTGTACTATATTTTGGTATTGTTTGTTGTCGTTGACTCACCTGTAACCTGGCTTACTCACAGGAGTGGCCCCGCCATCCTTTGTAGCGATCAACGCGGGGACAACACTGTACAAACTGACCACAGCTGGCGAGGCCGTGTCCTGGAACTCTCTGGCTGTGCTCGGTGTACTTGCTGTGCTCTCCATCTTGCCTGTGTGCTTCCAGAAAAAGCTGCAGAAGAAACTAGCGTAGAACATGGAACACCTCAGCACCTCATCTGCTGGCTGATCCCCGGCGTCCCCTCCCCCCCTCGGCTCAGGAACATGAAGCTGTCACTCAAGTTGCTGTGCCTCTATCTCATACACGCATTTAGTTTGGAGAGTCTCTGACCGCTGGCACAACAAGCACCCATTGACCACAACATGCATGCAAGGGGTGGGAGTCCTGGTGTTGCGTGTAAACTGGCCGCTGCTTGCACAACTTTTTGGGTTTCTCTGAATATTGTTGTGATTGTGGCACATCTTTTAAATTAGATTTTTGGTTTTGTTGAAGGCTCTGCTCATTATTTGATGCCAGATAATTAAAGGTGCTACTTGTGGGATGTTGGCGTAAAACTCATAATTCTAGTTTCTCTTTTCTTGCTCGAAATCGGGAAAAACACCGATGTAATCAGTACCCTGTTGAGGCTGGTGCAAACATCTGTCTGTTTTTCTGACTGGAATCACTTTTGCTATTACAGTTGTTCTGTCAAAAGCGTATGAATTTCCTGCATCCTCTTTGTAGCATCTTTAACTTCCACTCTCTTTTTGATATTTATTTTAACATGCTCGTGTCCAATTTCAACCTAATGACGTGTACCACCACAGCAATAACTGTCACACACATTTTGAAAGTCGATTTCAGTTTTTTAAAAGTAGTGATACCGCGTGCTTGCCTTTGGCAAACATGTGCAGTGAGGACAGAATGAAACTGGAGAAGAAACGTGTGATGGTTGATCTTGTTGACATGAGGGTGAGTTCCTCTGTTCTTCCTTTTGGAAGGTGCTCCACACACATTTTCAGCAGTTTCTCTTCACATTAGCAGCCATCGTAACTTGTAGAGAACAGACTAAGCTGATGTAATATTTCCTAACCAGGATGCCGAACTCCAAAAGATTCCCTATTTGTAATGGAGTGAACAAAGACTGTCAACACAGCTGATTTATGTGGACTAAGATGTAAGCAACCCAGAAAAGTGTGAAAAGCCAAACGGAATCATCTTGGTTTGTAAATCTGAAAAATCACGGATGAGATGGGTTCTCAAGGTTTGCATAAGTTAATGTGTGTTCATCTCCACCCAATAATGTTTGCCATGCCAGTATGGAAATGTGAGATGTTGTCCATACTCTGGATGATACACCAATGTCCTCAATAAGACTAACTGGCTGAGGTTTCTATGCCTTACCCAGCTTTTTACCGCTTCCATTCTTCGCCAGGTGAACTGTATTATGAGGCCTGATTTATGTTTTTAGTGTTCCTTAATTGTTCTTTGAATGGCGATTGTTGTGTCCTGTGCAATGAAAGCAAGTTTTTTTTTTTTTGCCAGTTTACCAAGGTAACTTATTGCTGCTGCTTAGAAATGCTCTGGATGGTTGATGCAGTGAATGTACATGCAGGTAACTTAAACGATTTCTTTAATCTCTTAAAATATCATATTCATAGAAGCAGTTGGTTTGGTGTATTTCCTGTTTTTACTTCAATGTCAGATTTACTGTGTACTACTGTGAGATTATTAACCGCTCAAACACAGATACTTAAACATCAATTTATGTGAAACTGAACTGGTTGTGTATGAGCATACCGATGTCTTAGCATGTTCTCCTGTCATTGATTTATCTGAGGGGTGTATTTGTACAATTGAGGTACATCGTCTTGGAAAATGCATCTTCGCTAAGGCGTTTAAATCGAACGGTAAATGCTATAAATTTCTCCTAAACAATTTTTTCTCTCAATACTCAAACAGGAGCTTGATTAACTTCTTTGTAGTTCTCCTCAATGCTGAATTTGACAAGACATGGAAGATGCAAGACATGGATTTTTTTTCTGTATTTTGTACAATATTTAAACCTAATCCTATTCTAAACTTCACCCGACACATATCGTCAAATTGGAAATATTGTTTTTTGTCCTATTAAAGATCTAGGGAGATGACTGTGTAACCCTCTGTTAAAATTTCAAAAAGTATTTTGTTCTGAGAAGTGATTTATTGCAATAAGTGTTTACAGATTGCACATTTCTGTCCTATCATCAAATCTGTTTTATATTTATTGAATTATTAAAATAATCTTTACAGAATAGAATTGAGTTTTAAGAGTTATCTGTAAAGAGTGCGTGTTTGATCATGCTGCAGCATGGAACTATCAAAAAGTATAATAGCCTTTTGTCGAGGCAAAACTACGCATGATGAACGCACTATTTCTGGGATTCTTTCAATCTTGGAGTTTCCCAGTAATTATGTAATAAGCTTGAAGATAAACTGGGCTCTCTCTCGCTTTGTAGGAGAAACAGAACCTCCAGCAAACTTCAAAGGCATTTGTCTCTATAGCCCAAATAAAACGATTCAAACTGGCATTTCAGTGTGTTTATGAATCCACAAACGGATCATAATGTACTCTTCATTTCAAGTCTGACAGAACAAGAGTGAGGTTTAGTGCCACCAGGTGGTAATATTGTAACATACCTGCTAAGCGGGGACTCTGTAACTGTGACATTCCCCCTTTTACCAACATAAGATGCGTCAATCAGGGGAATTTTACATGTAATTCAACAGTAATTTGATATTTTCTAGATAAATGGGTTGACTAATAGTGAAACCATATATATATTGTATATATGGTTTCACTATTACGTATATATATTTATATATACACTGTATTGTCACAGCCCGGCTCAGAGACTGGAACAAAACGGAGCTGGCGGCCAAACGTAGTAGTTTATTTGTCTCGCCAAAAACACGTAACCCAAGGTTAACAGCACTTTCACAAAGACAGCAACAACTGCGGTGAGCCCGTCAACAAAGGTCTTCCTTCCAGCGAGAGCGCCTGCCAACTGGAAAGGGTATTTAAGGATGAGCCACACCACAGTATATGTATGTGTGTACGATACTGTATTTCTTCTACAACAAATAACCACTAATTCATTGTTTCAAAACAAAGTGCTAATATAATACAATCCAGGGCTCCATAACTGCACTAGCTGCCGAGCAGGTTAAGAATAAGGTCAATGTTTGTGTTTCTGTACGGTTTGAAGGCAGCTGATGACAGCTGTTGTGTTGTTGATGGACCACAATGCATTTCGACTGCAACGCTCTGATTTCAATGGATGTGTAAAGCCAGATACAAAGTCGGAAGTAATAAAAACGTTCTTCAAAATAAGACAATTTTCTCAACCTAACCAAAATTTTAACGTTAAGATGGCGGCCATATTATCTGCCCAAATAATTGTTTTTGTTGCTGCTGTTTACATTCATAAATAAAAAAAATGCACGACCGGAATACACTACTGTTTTTGTCTTGTTTTGTTAGTCATGTTTTTCTTGTGTTGCAAATTGGCCACAACTGCATTTCGTTGTACATCTCTGTGTTAAATAATGACAATGAAAGCTACGTACAGATGAAACACCACACATTTAACAACAATACGGGCCAAAGGCAGTATTTTTTGTTTGTTGGAAAAGTTTCTTGTCTGTTGCGGAAACGACGCTTTATTGTGACGGATCTTAGCCGGATGTGTGATACCCGTAGAGCAGAGCAGAACAGCTAGCTTAGCATCGGTACTGATTTTCGAGCTTCGCAGAAACGTAGAACCCGTGATGGTAGAGAGAAAGCGCTTCTCCGAGTCCCTTTAATATGCTCCCTGTTGGGGGGATAAAGACACCACCGGACCAGTCTCAACATGACCACCGGCTTCAGCTCCGGTTCCTGCCGGTTCGCGGATTATTTTGTAATCTGCGGACTCGACACCGAAAGCGGGCTGGAACCCGACGAACTGTCCGGTAAGCAATGCAGTCGTTGGAGGGAGGGGGGGGGGGGGGGGGTAAATGTCGGGCTGATGCTGTAGCCAACACGGAAGGAAGTAAGCGGTGTTATAGCATAATGTCAGCGTCAATATCTAGCTTTTAATGTATCTTAACGTGCCCGTCGTTTATTTACTCGTGTGGCACATACTATAGGTTGTTAACATCCTCAACGATCACACGTCAGGCCTAACTCCTCTCCTCTCAGCCTGGTAAACGTTTGTGTTTCTACTCGATGAGGAGAGGATTGCTGTTTGTGTCTCTTTAACGCACTGACAGCAATTTAAATCAAAGGTTGTCTCTGATTTGTATACTGTTTCAAATATTGATTCTGCGCAGTCATGCATATTTAATGTGAGTAACACGTTTCTTACAGTGCATTCAGAGATTGGTGTTGATTGATGATAATACTGTATAATATAATTAACAGTGGCTCCAGCTGTCACCGGGTTATTTAGAGGAGGTCAGGTATCAAGGTAGCCACACACACACACACACACACACATCCTCAGCATCCACCAGAGATCCACATTCCTGCTTAGAAGGCACACCCTTCACAAACAAATAGGAATAGCTTTAAACATCGGATGAACTTAGAAAGCATACAGCAGGCTTTGACACACCTGGACCCTGTGTGTGATTCTGTGACTGTGAGCCTTTCTGTCATGGTTTTACCTGCATGAGCATGTGATGAAAGAGAGGATTTACACATATCTGCATGTGAAACTGTGGGGAATTACAGCATGGCCACGGGGCTGTTTTTCATACTCCTGGTCAGCTGACTCTTCAAATAATATATGACAATACACTGTAGCATCAGCCAGTATATACCAGGCTATATAAATGTGTCTATTGTTAGAGAGTTTGTCAAACCGTTAATACTGTGGTAGTAATGACTGTCAAGATTTATTCTTCCATGATATTTGATATTTCAATATGATCCGCCAGTAGGCCTACGCAGTTGGGAATATTTCCAAACTTGACGTTGATTAGTGTTGGAGACTCTTGGAGACAACACAAGGGTTTACCATCTCGTGAGAAATGATAAAGACACTGAATCTGAAAATACAACGTACCAAGCTGCAGTCTTTAAGTTCCAAGCTAATCCCAAACAAGAGCAGTCCTTCTGTAAATGACAGGTTGGTGGATTGGAGTTTCTGGGATTGTGTGACAAATACAGAGTGCCCAAAAAGATGAACGTTTCGTAATGATGAATACACTTGAGTCTTTGTCTCCTCCAGGAGTCGTGACCGATCCAAGATATCGGTGGAGGTGGGACTTGTGTTTGCTAAATACTAGCTTTTAGGCTTATTACAATGGGGATTTGTGTCATTTAGAAGTTTATGTAAATATCTGGCAAATAATGTCAGGGTTTCCAGCTCATATCCTCAGGGAAAACTCTAAATGTTGAAGGGAACAAACAGGTCTACAATGATGTACTTATCATTGCATTTAAACTCAAATGTTGTGTATTTCACGTTAAGGAAAAAAACTAAATACTTGCGCTTAATTAACGGCTGAGATGCTGCAGTCAGGCAAACTATCCGAGTGCAAATCTGCTAACGTGAGCTATCGTTAAGCCTGTTGTGAGTATAAAGGTGTGAGCTCCTGTTGACCGGGCCGCTGCTCCTGCTTCAGACAGCAGTCCAAACTAGTTCAGACATTTTTACTGATGTAAGAGTCTGTCTTATCCCTATTTTCAGCGTGATTCACTGACTCAGGAGGTAGTGAGAGGCTTGGAGACTTAACGCTGTGGTTGAAAGAAAGTTCTTTCCTCCTCAAAGCGATGGCGTAGACATAAATCCTTATCGTCTTCAGAGACTCAACCCCTTTACTTCCTTTTTTTACTTCCTTTAAAGATTTAAAGTTTATTTGAAATGTGCTAATGAGTAGAAGTTGAAGAACAAGCCTTGTTCTGGTTTGAGTTGAGCACTGAGATGATCAGAGCACAGATAGATATATTATTGTTGAAGATGCTAAAGAGAGCGACTGCTTATGAAAATGTCCGCCTTGCATCAGTGTGAACAGAGAAAACACTCGTGTGTGATTTATCTTTCGTCAAAATGTGGCTTTGTGCCACGAGTTGCAGCAAAATGAAGAAGGCAACTTGCTGTGTTGGCTGATCGGACAGCTCGTCAGTCAACTCTCTGACACTTGAATCATCAGCCGCGTGAACGCCATGTTCATTTTTTAAACATGTATACATTATTTAAATAGGTTTTCTTATTTTTGTATGATGTCCTATCGATTGGCTTCCCCTCTCACCTTTAAAATGGCTCCAGTAGCATTTGAAAAAGACGTTTCCTTCTGTTATCTCTGTGATCATGCTTCTTTGAGGTCTCTCTGACGAGACATAAACACAACGGGTTAAAAGCTTGCTCAGAAACTGAGGCGCTGTGGTCAAACATCACTGCTCCGCTTACTGCATGCTGCTGCTGTTTACTGTAGAGCGACGTTAGGGGCTTGCCCCTATCGACTTTCAGTCTAAGTTGTAGAGAGAGGAAATGGTGTGGAAATTCCATTGTTGCAGGTTATGTCAGGTGAATGTCCGCTATACCTAGAAGTTGTTTTGCATATATGCAACAACTCGTGTTTGTGCCCGTTGGTGTTTCATTGTGCGTATTTTAATCTGTACAGGTGATGGAGTATGTCTGCTGTTTTTTTGTTGCAGAGGGTTCATGCACTTCTTCACACAATACTGTAAATGTTTGTTAACTCAGATATCTGTCATGTGTGGGTAGATCAGTGCATAACTGTATCTATGAAATATACAAACGCTTGCCTCAGCTGTAATCCAAAGTTTCATCTTAAAAAGCAGATACTAAGCATGGTAGCTCAGGAGCCTTACTCACTTATTAATTATTGTAATTACTGAACAGACGACTGAACATTATTCAGTAATTATCGCCCTGCCCTTATGATTCTGTCATCTAAATTATTTAAAGTAACCTTGCTTATAGGGGAAAACAGCTGTTGAGAGATACTTGTCATGAGCCAAATCAAACCACGGTATGTTCCTCATTTTTAATGATGATGCCATTGTGATTCATATCCAGTGAAACACAAAGAAACCACCAAACCTTCCTTTAAGCACAGTGCTTTGGCAGCCCAGTGAGGGCCTGATTAGCATATGTATGACACTGCAGCCTCTCACAGGCAGCTGAGGGACACAAGTACACTCGCACACAGCCTCCACTTATTCAAATGCTAAATATCCTTTTGTATTTCCCAGGCAGCCTCTCTTCCCCCAATCCTGCTCGGCAAACAAATGAGGATGAATGACTCAACGTGAAAAGCTGGTTTTAAATGCATAACGTGGGCTTTCATGTTGTCACGCAGTTGTTTATTTATGGGCCTGTACAGGGCCTCCGGTCAGTGTTTTAAACGTATCGCGGACATTTTGAATGCACTTTGAAGACTTTCTACTAATGTCACAGGATGTTTCTTGATCTATACACACAAAATTATTACAAACTCTGAAGCTGACCATTAAATAAGCTCGTAGAAGGTGCTGGCTCATAGCAACTAATGATGTAATGACAGTGGTGGAAGCTAAGGATTAAAGTGTAAGTTCTGCAGCTTACATCAGTTCACTTTGAGATTCAGGGCTACCGCCTTCTTCTCAATGGCGGCCGAGGCTTATGGGTATTGTAGTGTTTAGAGTTTGTCTGATATTGGTCTGGCTTCACAAGTAACATTGTGACACATTTTTACATAATTTTACATGAACAGAACAGGTTTTACTATACAGTAGTATCTATGTATTATTTAATTAAACACAGGCAAATATGCTTAATATTGCATTTCATTTGATGGTTTACTATTTACAACGACTGCTTCTTCGTGAAGATGGATTTGCCTCGACTTTACAAGTAGGAGCTGACTTTGAGTGGCGTTCCTTCTTTCTTCTAGTAGCCTTCTGAGTCCTGAGTTGCCTGTAACGCAGCATTAGTAACACCTGTCCTCTTCCTTGCACCACAATTTACAATGTCTGCTGTGAAAATGTCCTGTTTATGGAGCGAGCAACCAACTGCTGTGGATAAACTTACCGAAGACTCCAAGATGAAAGTATCTAATGTCGAAGGTTTTAGGTATAAGACAATGTAACATTACATTCGGCTGAATGGAAATCATGCTTCACTGTAAAAGTAAATGTGAGTTTACGAGTACTTTTAAACTTGCACTTAAACTTCCTTTATGTTGTCAGCTTGGTGTTTCGTAGCAGGTTCTTTGGCAAGAAAGTCCTTTCCTAGATTATTTCTTATTTGCATTTCTGAATAAAGAGTACGATACTATAGCAATGCACTTAAAGACATTTGTTGACATATTGACCTTCTTCTATTGACAGTTACTTAACCGCATTTTGGTCCGGAAGCAACTCAAGAAATGGAAAGCTGGTATTTTTGGCAGCTAGCCTACAAGTGGTTACCGACTAATGTGAATGAGGACAGACAGCGATGTTAGTGTGCCGAAGCTGAGAGTGAGCCGTTATGTCCTGTCAGCGCTGGGTGAACAAGTGTTGATGTTTTTTGCTTCTGAGATATTTTGAAGCCTTCACCAAACTGCTGCGGTCAGTCAAGTGGCGTCGTGCAGGAGTAAAGCTTTCTAGTCTAGAGCGGTATGTCCGTTAGTGTGTTGAGCCTCGTGGGCCGTGCTGCAGGAGGTGTGGGGGAGCAGAGCTGTGGGTGGTCCCTGGCTTACAGGATGAGGGAAGACGGCCAGGAGCCAGAACCCCGTGACGCTAAACTCCCACGGCTACCGGTCCACACGCTCATGGCATCGCAGTCCATGTGGTTGGAAAATTGACAGATCAAATAATGTTTTCAGTCACGGTAGAGTTAGTCGGTGCTCATTTAGACGAGGGCCTTCCCAGCGCTGAGGAGCTGCCTTGTAATTGGCACTAATTAGCAGGTGAAGAGAAGGAACACCTGTGCATCCGGAGTCAGCTGACCAGCGAGGTGTACGGGGATGACACCACTTTGAAGGGTCATTTAACCGTAGTTCAAATGAAAAGAGATGTATCTATTGCATCATAATAGCCATCTAGCCTTTCCAATTTCTTATATATGATTTTGTTTTTCTTCTGCCATTACAATCTCCTTTTCATATTACATTCAAGTTCAATTCTTGATTTAATTTGAGTATATTTCCCGAGTTTCATTTTCCATTGAACAATGTTCATTTGTCATTTCAATATCTAATTAACTTTTTTACTTCCCTATTTCATTCATCATTTAATCATGACCTGCTTCGGTTCCTGCGGAGGAACTTTGTTGAATTTCTCACCATCGTTTACGGTCTCTAACTAAGGTAGTCAAAATAGTTTAAGAGCCTGATGGTCGTACCATACGATAATCATTTATTTGACATTTACTTTTTTTATTTTAAGTCTGGGTAGAATTATTCTGCGTCATACGTAACGCTTCTGTTACCGATAATTGTTGAAGGCTCAATCGATGATTGAAAAGAAGGTGACAAACCTCAGCGTCGCGTAGTCTTCTTTAGTTAATTAGAAAGATAATCATAACAGTCGTCTTGAGCGACACCACAAAGGACACCTTTAGTTAAGTTATATTCTTATCATTTAGTAAATGTACCGGTATATGGATTTGAGCTTTGTAAAACACTGTCATGCTCTCCTTGCATTGCCTGTTAGACAGGAACGTTTGGTACTTGTTTCCTGTAATGTGCTGCTGGCATATGCTGTGATAATTACTTTGTGTTTTTAACAATCAACAGACTTAGAGTTCTGCTGTGGGTGTGATTTATGCACTACTGCATTACTATTTGCTATGATGCATGAAAATGTGATTACTTTTAAAGAATTGCTTGTTTTGTCTGTTGAGTAAAACAACAAGTCTCCTGACTTCACTTTGTCCTGACAGAGTTTACAAACATCATCTTTGCACTCAAAGTGTTCTTATCCTCTTTGAAAAAGATAAAAAAAATATTGATATGGTTATTAAACATTAATTCTGGAGCCATCAAAGTGGCAAAAACATGTCAAAGAAATTATAAGGAACTGGATGATTTTTGTCCTCATCCCTACTAATCTTAATAATCGTCTGACATACATCATAAGTCCTGGCGTAGTTTCTCCACTTTGGGCAGTTTAGATATAAAAGTAACCAACAGATTAAACCACTTAATCCTTAAAACTCTTTCTTCAATTAGGATTCTCAGAAAGTGCTTTCCAAGGTTTAACATTTAGTCTTGTTCAAATAAATGCAATAGAGAGAATGAATGTAATCATGAGGGAAGAGAGTTGAGTCATCATTTCTTAAATCATATTATAAATGCAATAAAAAATAGATCCTCCTCAACCCCTAACTAAGTAGGTCACATCAGCCCGAGAGCAGCTTTACCTCGTCGACATGGTGTAACGAGAAAAGAGTCGCTCACATTTGGCTTTGATATGCTGCATGAATGCGTGTTTCTGCCAGCAGGACTGTTTCCTTGTTGCTTGGCAAATGTCATGCACGGAGAGGAAACAGCAGAAAGCATTGCCTGGTTGCATAAAGGTTCTTCTTAAATATGAAATGTTAGATAATCCAGCCTGCAGTACAAGAGCAGCCATTCACTCAGCAAGGCAAGGCAAGGCAAGGCAAGTTTATTTGTATAGCACATTTCAACAACAAGGTAATTCAAAGTGCTTCACATAAAACCATTAAAAGCATCAAAACATAAGGCAAAATAAAAGGAGATTTAAAAACAATTAAAGAAACAGTGTAAGAAATAAAATTCAGTAGTAAAAAGTAAAGGAGATTTAAAACATACATTGAAACAATAATTGATGTCTCCCTGAGACATTACGCTGCACGCAATCAACCATACACTGCCGCCAGTAAACCTCCTGACTGTCTAGTGATGCGTACACACGCTTGAATAATTAGCCACATCGTGAGCTGTCTAGTCACCATGTGATCAAAAGGGCAAAATATTGAAAATGTATTGGAATGTCACATTAGTCCTTTGTAACATGTTGCTCTACATACCAGCTTATAAATCATGAAGTATGAGTATCACTTCATTGCTCTACATTTGTCTTTATTGTCAAAAAACTGTATGCTCTTGTTTAGTGCTAATTAGCAAATGTTACTAATGTTGTAACCAAGATGCTAAACATTATACCTGTTCCAATCAGCATGACTGCATTATTTATCGCGTGGGCATGTTAGCATGCAGACATTAGCATTTAGCTCCAAGCATCACCGTGCAGCCTCACAGAGCTGATCGCATGGCCGTGGACTCTCTGTGGGGAGAATACAATCCATAACGGAGCAGTTATGGATTTGCATGGTCTCTCTCTCTCTCTCTTGAAGAAGAGGAAACTACAACACACAGAAATGCTGTGTGCTTGTATCAGCGTATACCCTCCTGAGAGAGACGATGATAATGTGTCTCTCAGAGCAGACGGCTGTCAGGAAGTGTGTGTGCACACATACTGAGAAGTGATGCCCGGACCAGACTTTTAATTGCATCTTTGTTTTATTTGTTGTGTAGCTTTATGCCAGTATATAGAGGCTACTAAATTCAGAGATGGGGCCAGAGGAAATTTGGCGGGGGCAGATGAAGGTAACCGTCCCACCACACACACTCCTCCCCCTCTTAACCCGAGCTCAGCTTTAACCCTTCAACCTTTCACCCGGCACATCTTGGTTTTTTTTACTCAGCAATCCCTTTTTTGTTCCTTTAAATTCCACGAGTTTCCCAGTTATTTTCTGCACAGGTGTGGGGACCTTCTTCTTCTTTTTTTTGCGCGCTCTGATTTGTCTTGCCCTCCCTCCTCCCCCGCCTCCCTCACATCCTTCAGCAGCAGCTGAACAATGAGCTGATGTTTGACAATCACTGCTTCTGTTTCTCTCACACACACACACACATGCACACACATCCAGTGCTGCCTGCGCTGGCATTGCTTGGCCAGTGTTTACGCTCCCCCTACATTCTGAATGACGTTTCAGTGCTGCCTTGGTGTGTGCATCACTTCTGCTTTCATTTCGGGTTCAAATCAACTCAATTTGTGCTTTTTATGATTCAGTTGTGTGTTCCTTTTGTATTGCCATTAAAGCTGTCAGGAAGCATGAAGATCAATAAAATAAATCATCTGTTTTGGAGTATAAGATGCTTCCTTTTTGAATATTTTTGCAGATGACAGCTTTATATGGTGCAATACAATCTTCCTCTCGAGACAAATATGCTGACTTGCTCTTTTCTCTGGAGTTGCGCCTGCCACTTTTAACCTGCTTCTGATCCGCTTGTTCTTCTGCTGCTCCATCCTCATCTGGAAAGTCTGGCTAACTGTTTGTCTCCTTTTTGTTTTTTTGCCCTCTCTCTGTTTCACTTTCAGGTGAGAATTTTGAGCAGAGTCCATTACGGAGAACTTTTAAATCCAAAGTCCTCGCACATTATCCAGACAATGTCGAGTGGAACCCATTTGACCAGGATGCAGTTGGCATGGTATGCTCTCTACACTCATTACCCCTCATATCCTTTAGGAATAATGGCATGGCTGGGAGACAGGGTTGAAATCAGTACTGCAAAAGTAATGTGAATATTTTCCTACTTCCCCCAACCCTCTGATGCCTTTTCTCTCTGTCCTATCGCAGCTCTGTATGCCGAAGGGTCTGGCGTTCAGGACGCAGGTGGATAACCGGGAGCCTCAGTTCCACTCCTACATCATCACCAGAGAGGACGGCTCTCGGACGTACGGCTTTGCCCTCACCTTCTTCGAGGAGGTGACCAGTAAGCAGATCTGCAGTGCCATGCAGACTCTTTACCACATGCACAACGCAGAGCAGTACGACATCTTGCACACTCCCACCTCGCCGCCGGGACCGGTAGACCATCGGCACCAACACTCCCACACGCGTCCCGTGCTCCACGCAGCGCCCGCCATCTCCCGCCTGCAGCGCTTCAACTCGTACGACATCAGTCGCGACACGCTGTACGTGTCAAAGTGCATCTGCCTAATAACGCCCATGGCCTTCCCTCAGGCCTGCAGGAAGGTGCTGCAGCAGCTTCACCAGGCCGTGTCGTCCCCCCAGCCTCCACCCCTCCCGCTGGAGAGCTTCATCTACAACATCCTCTACGAGGTGCCCCTGCCCCCCTCCGGGCGTTCCCTCAAGTTCTCAGGCGTCTACGGGCCCGTGGTGTGCCAGAGGCCGAGCACATCTGAGCTGCCACTGTTTGACTTTGCCATTTGTGAAATGTTCCATCTGCTGGGGGTGGAGAACGTTCTCCAGCTGTTCACCTGTGCCCTGCTCGAGATGCAGATACTGCTCTACTCGCAGCGTAAGTAGATGTCCTGCTACTGTTCCACTCGATGTTTTCATGCAGCCTCTAGCATCCTGTCCCACAGCGTGCATTGATTACAAGTACAAATGCATCTTGCATTTGAAAAAGCAAATAGCCAGGCTAACATGACATCCTGTGTAGTTTGGACACGATTCATTAATACTATACATGTTTCTGATGAGCTGGAAGCAAGGAGAAATGATGCTGTAATAGCTGTTTTTTGAGAAGTGAGAGGAGATGTGATCCTTTTAGTAGAGGCTGTCTCAAGAGATGTGCCTGCTGCTGGGAGACATATTAAGGTCACGACGTAAGACGAGATATTGTCTGGGGACCTGGTGGTTACATGCGGGTGTAGCTTCAAGGCTTTCCTCCCTGTTTGTACATTTTAGATGGATGGAAGGAGGCTGGAATTGCTATTTGTGCAGAAATGTTGTTTCATAATAGTTACGAGACGAGGTAAAGAGCTGGCTATCATAGAGTGGGTGGGTGGGTGGGTGGGGGGGGGGGTATTGTTTAAAAAATGAGCCCACATTTTCAGTCTGTCTGGATGGTTGTTACAAAGGAACAAAAGCTGTGGCCTTAAGGCCAGGACACATGTTTGATATGCATGGCGCTACTATTATCCAAGAGATGACACAACCTGTTGAGTGTTTCCATTAAAGTGATGCAGTGTGAGGACAGCCTGTGTAAACGTCGGCCCACCTCCCCCATCACAGGCAGCTCTACCTCACATTTAAACATGTGATCTTCATCTTTTGTGCACATACGAGCTGCTCGGCTGTGCAGGCCTTTTTTTGGTGATTCTTTGTGATTCATCCTTTACGGAAGCGAGTCTTGACAATCAGTTACTGCATTTTATAATATATATTTGAGAAAATTCCTTTGTGTGTGTGTGTGTGTGGAGAAACAAGGAAATCATTTAGGGATGCTGGGTCTGGTGTGGTGATTGGATCCATTACAATCGCAAGAGAAGGCAAATGGTTTACAAAACGCCAGGGGCCGGAGGGGGAGCTCTTAAGGGGGGGGGGGGGAGCTGTGGTGTTGCTAGGCAACCCAGAGACAGGGAGGATGGCAGTGATGCAGGATGATTATTATTGGTTGGAAGTGACATCATGCCTCTTTTCTTCCCCCCGTGAGGCTGATCACTGCAGAATGAAGGGTGTTGTGTAGAGTTAAGCCCTGGCAATCTTCCACTGGGAAGGTACGAGGGCTTGTTTGGAAAAGACTCAAACACACACACACACACACACACACACAGAGGAGAGGGATGCTCTGCAAATAAGGAGACAACCGTGTGTGTTATATGCTAAATATAGCACAGGAGTTCATACTTGTGATGTAAGATGAATAAAAAAGGCCGGTATTTCTTCCGTGAAGCCATAAAAGAGAAGATATTCAAACACTATCTGCTGCTTCTCCCGTCCTTCTCAAACAGGAAGCTCATGACGTGTCAATCATTGTGACTCACTACAGTTAAGCCACTATTATTTCACTCTGTCTTTATGTGATTTGTGCAGTCGAGATGGACGTGAGAGATGAAGGGAGATCTGAACGGTTACACGACGCACATGGAGCCACAGAGAGGCTTCATCTGAAGTGAAGTTGAAAAGCACAAATTAAAAGCTGCACAGACGATCAATCCGTACTTATTTAACTTAGCAAATTACTCACTACTTTTACATTACTTTTTTTGTATTTCACGGAAAAGTAACTATGTTGTGCCAACTTTTGTGATTCCAAAACCCGCCGTTCTTTACGTTTTTTACATAAACACAATCCTCAGACTGAAAGGGAAATTGATTGTGTTTAAAGCAATAACTGAATTATTTAGTTTTGGCTAAAGCTGAAAGGTTTAGCCGATTAGTCAATCAACTATTTTGATGAAAAAAACGTTTTCTGGCATTACTGCCTCAAATGTGAGGATTTTTGCTGATTTGTGTAATGATCAAATCATTCTATTCAGTAAATCTTTGTTTCTTTTTTTAACTGTTTGGACAAAACAAGAAATTTGAAGACGTCATCTTGGCCACTGGCATATTGTCGTGGGCATTATTTCCTCACATTTTAAAGCCCAAACTATTCATTGACTAATCAAGAAAATAACCAACAAACAGCTGCACAACTCAGAGTTGAGAGTTAAGATCTGCAGCAGTTTCACTTCTGCGTGTTCAGTGTATTTTTAACTGCATCATTTGGCACTCGGTATGTAAATTGAACCGTTCAAGCATCACTTCAAGTCTAAACTGCGACCAGTTCTCACTGTGGACATTTATGGATGCATCTGTGTGTAGAAGCAGAGTATTTGACCCTTAGTGAACGGCGTTGAAGTGGATTCTTGTTCGGGTTGTCTAGTTTAAGGGTGATGTTAGTATTCTTGTCCCCATCCTGGGAGAGGAAGCCTGCTGAGAAAGGGGGATGAGGGGGGAGGCCGAGGGTGAGAGTCTCTTCTCATGGACCACCAGCACATGACCAAATTAAGGAATGGCATTTATTTTGGCACCATAAGCGGAGAGGCAGAGTTGCTGCCGAATGTGCTAGAGGTGTCAACAGGATAGAGCAGGAATGCAGATGAGGAAGGCTGGACACATACCGGTATTTGAATTTACACCATCCCTGAACACGAAGGAGTGCTGCTGTGTGGAGTCACGACAGAATAATGTGACTTTAGCTGTCGGGCCGGCTGACTGCTGCTGTGTCGCTGCTCATTGGATCCTCCAAAGGACGCCGGACACACCGGCCCTTCAGATGACTTCCTGCTCAAATGAGATGTTTGAGTTTTCTTTATTATGGGACAGGCCATATCAGCGTGTTATGACATATTTGGTCTACAAATGTGGGCTTCTGGAGATCCGCTCCCTAAATTTGCACGCAGCTTGTGGCTCATTACAGCTAATTACTTCAAGGTTGGCCATTCATTTACGCTGAACTCCCACATTGACAGAACAGAGAATTCCAAAGTCAACCAGACTAAAGGGTTCACACTGGAGGAGGGTTGGGTGTTTCCTTTTGTCATGTCATGTTAGTCCACTTTGTCCCCACACTGTGCTCTTCCCACTGAATCCTGATTCAAACACAAACACTTTCAGTCATGTTGTACATTGCCTCTCAGCCCATTGCAGCCTATTGCAGCAGAACAGAAGAGCTGAGGCATAAACAGTGTAATCCTATTTAGATAACATGTTGCACAACTCTTCTGCCGTATGCTGTTTACTGGCACAAGTGTTTTGGAGGAGTAAACAACATAAATCAGGCAAAGGCAGTGTGGACCAGAACCTTTTTGGGGAATAAATTGTGGGAAGAGTTGTGCAACCCGTTTCTTAAATGTGAATGTCATGAGTTTGTCTTACAATGCACTTTAATAGTTCACTATAATAATAGAACAATGCTATTAAGATGTTATGAAGACTGTCCATCATGAGCAGAAACTGAGTTCTGCCCTCTGGGTTTCAGTCCTCTACTCTTGTCCAGTAAATGTTGAATTGATAAAGTCATTAAATAGGTATGTGCTTACCTACCTATGTTCTCTTTTTTTTTTTTTTACGTGTGCATGAAACAGATTACCAGAGGTTGATGACGGTGGCAGAGAGCATCACAGCCTTAATGTTCCCCTTCCAGTGGCAGCATGTGTACGTTCCCATTCTGCCCGCCTCCCTCCTCCACTTCCTGGACGCTCCTGTGCCGTATCTCATGGGCCTCCAGTCCAACGGACAGGATGACCGCACCAACCTGGAGCTGCCACAGGAGGTACAAACACCACCTAGGGCCTTCCTATAGTCCCGTCATGGTGTCAACAGTATTGTAGATCCTCCCACATCTATTTGTCTCACCTCGAAAACACAGATTACAAATCAACCTTTTGCATTTGTTTTTGTCTGGTAACAAATGCAGTTCAGTAGGTTGTTACTTTGGTGTGAGAAGACAATCTGGGTTTTAGTGAATAAATCCCCCCATGTCTTTATTTTTCTTTGGGCACACTAACGTGCACACTTCATCTCAGTCAGTGTTTTTATTTACAGTTGAATTATTGTCATTCTTGCATGGATAAGGCCTTTTGTTGTTCTGCTGACACAAGCCATGGTGGACAGTTTTTCTTTGTATTCCTCCTGTGGCTGCATTTTTAAGCACAGTCATCAGTTTGCTAATTAGGAAGATGTTTTTTTTTTTTGCTTCACATTTCACACACAGAGAAAGTGTAGCCTGCTGTCAAACATGTCGGATGAATCTGGAGGCTGATGAAGTCTAAAGGGATATAACAATAGAGTTTGTTGTTAGACGTGTTAGACTTGTTGGCATTAGCTCAGTATGACTCGTGGCACCAATAATGTCAGTGTTACACCTGTCTTTTGTGCATTAAGCTCAATATATTCGTTTTTTGTCTTCTCATGCTTAATTATTTCGTTCCTTGTCTTTATCTTTATCCAGGCGAACTTGTGTTTCGTGGACATTGACAACCACTCCATCGAACTGCCAGAGGAGTTACCCCAGTTCCCCAACAAGCTGGAGTTCGTTCAGGAGATCTCAGAGGTACTCATGTCCTTTGGCGTGTCTCCAGAGGGGAATATTCACTCCAGTGACAGCCAGGCCAGGTACCGGAGCTTCCGATCTGTCGACATGGTCTCTGACAAGCGCAACGGCAACCTGGCCTCGCCCCTCAACTCCTACCTGCTGAGGGAAAACGAAACTATCGCCAGACTGCAGGCTCTGGTCAAGAGGACGGGTGTCAGCCTGGAGAAGGTGAGAAATGATGTCATCTCGAGAATTAAAAGTGGGCTGCACAAATGTATGATTCGACCTGGTGGTTGTGCCTGGAACTCAATCTTTAAAACTAATTTTGAAATTATAGTTAGATATTTTCTATAATCAATGCATTCAATGTAAAGTCAGCCTTGCAAAAAATAGTTGCAAACCATATTTTGCCAGCTTATACATGATGTAGGGATGGCAGGATAATCAATATTGCTGCATGAACTGCAAAGATAGAAAGGTTTATTGTACCATATCATAAGGTTATTACCATCTTTACTGCAGTAAGGGACAAGGAACAACAGGGGGAGCCCTTCTGTGCTGCACCGTGGACTGGTGCATGTTGTTTACTTCTGATGTTTTTCATAAAATAATGTGTATATAAAAATAGTAGACATATGTTAAGCTGTTTTAATCGTGAATGTACGTAGATTCTCATCATTTTTGAGTTATTATGGAGTTAATATGTATACTGACATATTTGTCTCCAAGATAATCGTATTGAGATTGCTCAGGAACTGTCCTCCCATCAGTGTTTCGAGCATCACGTTAATAGAACAGGTAGCTGACACAGTGGAGTCTGGAAGATGTTTTGCTCTCCATCCAAGAGACTTCATCAGCTCAGAACATCAACCAGCTGCCTTTTGAAATGCTGCTTTGATTGTCTCACAGCTCAGATGACAGAAACCCCCGTAGTTGGCTCATTTCACTTGAGTGTCTTACAAACGATGAAAGACTGATGGATGAGGAATAAGCTGCTAATTAGAGAAAGTCTCTGTATGTGCAGCCTAATCAGCTTATGCACTAGTGACCAGCACTGCTTTCCATGAACAGATTAGCTCATCGTCTGAGGACAGCTTCCCCTCCCAGCTATGAGGTCAGACCTCTCTTACAAGTAATCTTATCTAAACTCACTGCTGAATTTATTGGGTCACGTCATTGGATTGGGTCTTTGTTTTACAGTTAGTGGTACTGCTCTTTGTTATTGTAGCCCCCCCCCCCCCCCCCCCCCCCCCCCCCCCAGGCCTGGCAGCTGTCCAGCTGACCCACTGACCTGCTAAAAACAAGTCGGTTTGCTTTGGATCGTGAATCAAAACAGATGACTTCCTTTCCCATAACTGCTTCATCGGCAGCCTCTGATATCAGTCAGACTAGATAACATGGAAAACACTGTTCTGCTCTGATGTCTTTCTCACACACTTTTTCTTGTTTTCTATCCCTTTCTGTGTGTGTGTGTGTGTGGATGCTCATGCACATCAGCTGGAGGTGAGGGAGGATGCCAGCAGCAATAAGGACTTGCGGGTTCAGTGTGATGAAGAAGAGCTAAAGATGCACCAGAGCAACATCCACGTGCGCGAGGTCTTCGCCAACCGATTCACCCAGATGTTTGCCGACTACGAGGTGTTTGTGATCCAGCCGAACCAGGACAAAGAGTCCTGGTTCACCAATCGAGACCAGATGCAGAACTTTGACAAGGTAAAGTGCTATATGTAGGTTGTTAATCGTATAGTGGAGGGTATTATTTCTCCATATGCCATTAGAGTCCACCCTTTTAATTTGTGTGTGCAGGCCTCCTTCCTGTCTGACCAGCCAGAGCCCTACCTGCCCTTCCTGTCACGTTTCTTGGAGACGCAGATGTTTGCCTCCTTCATCGATAGTAAGATCCTCTGTCATGATGACGAGGAGAAGGAGCACACGCTGAGGGTGTTTGACTCCCGTGTGGATAAGATTCGCATGCTGAACGTCCGCACGCCCACACTGCGCACCTCGATGTACCAGAAATGCACAAACATCGAAGAAGCAGGTAAGGAAAAAGATCCGCTTTCAAAATCCTTGAATGTTTTGTGGATTACAGAGAAATAACAAAGGACTTTGAGAATATTTTGATGCTTTAAAAGCCTCAACACTTCCTAACCTGAGGAACACTCGGTGATTGGTTTGCACTGATGGAGCCACAGGTTCGCGTTTGAAAATGAATAGTGTCACCTTAGTATCGTAACTTGAGACAGTAAAACAAAGAAGAAGCCTCTGTAATGTTTAATTATGACCCTATGTGAAGCCAAAACTGTTCAAATTTAAAGTTTTGTGAATGTAATTAAAGAAGACCTTAAAAGTACCATAAAACCCCTTTAATTTGAGTGTGGTCATAAGTTAATTTGAAGGTGATTTGCTCTATTAAGTAAACTGACTGGTTATCCCCGTCTTGTTTGCAGACATCCTGCTAACATAGAGTTATGAAAAATCAGATTCTGTCGCTCCTGGACCTCATGCCATTGGGCTCGGGAATGACGCGACTCACTTTCGTAATATTTGCTTCTTTTTACCTCAAACGTCTCCGGGAGGCAGCTCTCTGAGTGTCTGTGCAATGCATTACGTTAGGTACACTCGTAGAGGTTTGATGGACTTTCTTTGGACTTGTCTGAATAGAAGCTCTTCACTTGAACTCAGAACACACTTTAACGGTGCGTTATTCTAGTTTGGACAAATGTGTTTTATTTCCGCATCAATGTTTTGTACATTTTCTTATTTATCTATTTAGGTTCTATTGTATTTCTCTAAACTCATGGGTGCTTTTGTTAACATGACTCATGCGGGGGTGGGTTGTTAATCAGGCATCATAAAATCACTGTCTACAGCTGCATACATGGGTGTGTTTAAAGAAAGCTTCTAATCAGCCTTTATTCTTCTTTTGGTTCTGTGGGTGTTTGGGAGGAAATGTCTTTCCATTTAAAGTTGTTCTCTTTCTTCTGTTGCCAGTCGTAAAAGAGAAATCAGAGATTCTTCATCATGGTTATCCTGTTTTCTTAACACAATTAGCTACAGAACATATGAGAATCTTATTTGAATGATTGGTGAGAAGATGAAAAAGGATAATTACTTGGTTTCTGACTGTGGGACATTTTAGTTATTTGGTTCCCTGATAATTCTTCTTTAAAAAGAAAGCTTCCCTCTCCAATCCTAAATTATTAATTGTTTGAGTAGATGACTAGACAACGTGTGGAATTCATTACCAGAGGATCTCATGAATTTTAACTTGTTATTATTCCAATTTTGTCCCAAAACCGACATGTTGTTGTCCCGCGGACTCTTAATCACTTACGTCTTGAGAATGAAAGCACTATGATTTGGTTAAATTAACAAGATGAGCATCCTGTAATCACATCTCGTCCTCAGAGAAAGCCATCGAGGTGAGAGTTATAAAGATCGACCACACCGCCCTGCACCCCCACCTGCTGGACATGAAGATCGGTCAGGGACGCTACGAGCAGGGCTTCTTCCCCCGACTGCAGTCTGACGTGCTCTCCACCGGGCCCATCAGCAACAAGTGAATATTTCACATTACTGTCGCATCAAACAAAAGTTATATATTTAAAATGAACTGTATTAATATGTGAGCTTGACGTTACAGGTGGACCAAGAGGAGCGCTCCGGCCCAGTGGAGGAAGAGGGATCGTCAGAAGCAGCACGCTGAGCACCTTTATTTAGACAACGACCAGAGAGAGGTGAGGGGTCCCCACAGTGGTCGCTCTTCTTAGCTCGTATTCATACGGATTGGCTGCCTCAGCTCTTTGTTCATTTTGCATGACCTGTTTGCTTTATTCACCGTCTTGTCTGCTCTCCCACCTCCCCTCTCACACTTCTGGTCACTTTCTCCTTTCTCTGCCTCTCTTGCGCTCACGTTACTCTCAGCATGTAGAGTGTTTGTTTCCGGAGCTGCAGCTCCTGCTGTTTCTTGACTACTACTGGCTCTCGCAGTCCTTCAAGCCCTGTCTAAAGTCGGTAACTGTGGATGTGGTATGTGTTGGTTGTTTGTGAGGCCTCTAGCTGTCACACTGGGGCCACACAAACCTGTCCCTCCATGTGATCTTTACCTCCCTCTGCTTCCTTCACCACCAGCTGAGCTTTATCTGATGATCCATGTCACTTTCTAGAGCATGTCATGTTTGGGAACTCATAAAAATGAAATGATGCCAACATAATTAAAGGAAGTACGATATATTTTTTACATTTATTTCCAGATTATTAACATGTTTTGTTTCAGACCTTAATACTTTTATTGTAATTGGCTGTATTCAACATATAGACTTTAGTTATTCTAGTAATCAGGTTCCTCTGTAGTAACCGTCACCAGTGACGTGAGTCCACCAGTAAGCTGAGGTGATTTCTCTGACAGAGTGCATCTCTGTTTCCTCTTGTGGTTAGCTGACTTAACTCTCTCTTGTCTTTCACTAGAAGTACATCCAGGAAGCCAGGAACCTGGGCACAACCATCAGACAGCCCAAGTTGTCCAACCTGTCGCCTTCTGTCATCGCTCAGACCAACTGGAAATTTGTTGAAGGACTGCTGAAGGAGTGCAGGAACAAGGTTTGTGTGACCGACTGAGCTGTGGTTAGTGGATTAGCTTTGCTGTGATATCTGATGCAGTGTTTCAGTTGATAAGCAGTTCAGAATGAGTACTGCAGTGCAATGAAGTTAGCAGAGAATTTCATCTTTTTATCATTTCAGTATTTTGTTAACAACGGTAAGCAGAACATGATGAAATCACAAAGGATAACAGATTGATTCACTTGAGTTATTTTTCCTACTGCATGAAAATAAATATGAGTCTGAAGTTGGAAAAGAAAAATCCAATATTATTAGTTTGAGTAACCACAGTGTTTGTGTGTGTGTGTGTCTCTCCCTGCAGACCAAGCGTATGCTGGTTGAGAAGATGGGCCGGGAGGCTGTGGAGCTGGGTCACGGAGAGGTCAGCATCACCGGTGTTGAAGAGAACACTCTGATTGCGAGCCTCTGTGACCTCCTGGAGAGGATCTGGAGCCACGGGCTGCAGGTCAAACAGGTCAGGAAGAACAACATCAACGGAGTTGCCATTTCTCACGATTGATGGAACTACAGTGTTTTTTTTCTCAGTGCAATTAATGACACTTAATAAATGTTTTTAGGGTAAATCTGCCTTGTGGTCCCACCTGTTGCACTATCAGGAGAGCAAAGAGAAGAAAAATGCAACTCCAGGTTGTTTGGGACCTCCAGGTAGAGGCTGAAATCACCCAATGAACACAATTAATCGACAAATAACTGACTGCAATTACACAGCCTTTTTTTTTTTTCTTTCCACACCAGGTTTCATTCATGACGCAGAAAGACGCAAATCTGATGGTGGTGGATCAGCAATGCCGCCTCTTAAAGTCTCCTTGATACAGGACATGAGGTGAGGAGGACTACGGGTTATTTGGATGTGAACTAATGAGACACTTGATAAATGATGATGGATGAAGTCCCGCCTGATTTTATCCAGTGGTCTCAAAACTGATTTGCAAATGCATTAATGCATTAGCTGATGGGCAATGTCAGAGTAAAGTAAGTTGGACTAAGACTGCCCCCGTGTGGTTAACTGTCAAACAAGAACTTCATGGACTTTTCTATGTTTCTATGTCTATGAGTGATAGTGGAGTCTATGGATCAAAGGATTTTCAACGGGTCAAATTAATCATAATTTAAATCACGTATAAAACCAACTGTTCTATCATTGGTTGCATTGAGTTACTCCACACATACAGAGGAGGCAATTCAGAAGCAAACTAATTTAATTTGTCCAATTAAATTTAGTCTGTTTTGGTTCAGTGACAAAAGCCTGATTGAGATCTCACGTCCCAGACAAACAAGGGTTCCTTCATAGCTCTCAAAGTATTACTAGTTAAATGTGATGCTTCACAGTTTATTAGTTGCAATGGCACTTTTTTCTGTTTTCCAGATGTGTATTGACTTAGTTAAACTGCATGTAGTAATGTAAGTACGTCTGACACAGAATGTATCTTCAGAAGCCAGTCACACTGTAGAAGTCTGCTTTACCTGAGAGATCAATTACAATAATGTAGGTCATCTCAGTAACAGGAACAATTTAAACTGCCACAACATTAATATTAGTGACTAACATTCAAGACCACTGGTATTCCAGAAACATATTATACAAGATAGCACCGACTTTTAAAATATTACATCATCACACTAATATCTGGAGCTTGCTTTTCCTGAAATTTCTGCTTTGGCCGATGTCTTGCAATATGCATTATGAGCTTGATTTATAATAATATTAATATATAATATTATATATTATCATAATATTATTTCTGTCGATACTAGTGGTGCCATAATGTTATAAAAAACAACCTCTGCCCCCTTTTCTTTTCTTGTATTATTTGGTCACTTTTGGTCTTTATGAGATAATAGACAATGAGAGTTGGAGATGAGGGGAGAGAGAGAGGATGATGATGTGCAGCAAAAGTCCCCAGCCAGACGTGAACCGACCAATTGCACCAATCCACCATCCCAGACCCCTAGGCCAACCTGGTGCCCCAGTTTTCTCCAAATTGTCTACGCTACTATATTTTATATTCATAAAACACGCTGCCTTTAAACTACCCTGAGAGCTCCAGCAGCGTGTGTGTGCGTGTGCGCGCGTGTGTGTGTGTGTGTGTGTGTGTGTGGTCATATCTACGGTACCTAGTTGAGGAGTCGGGGCTTGTGTTGCTGGAAGGAGGGGCCGAGTGAGTCTGTGTAACAACACGTTACTTCCAGCCTAATTACCAGAACCCCCCCCCTACCAGTCTGGCTGAGAAATAGAGGAGGGGTCGTCAGCTCAGGGCACAAACACTCCTCTCTGCTCTGAAGATCGACCCTCCTCCACACTCGTGTAAACGCTGCGATCGTAAACACACTCCGTCACAGAAGCAACCACCAGCTTCCCTTCATGAGTTTTAATAATTGATCATATTGTCAACGGTGTCTTCAAAGGCAGTAAAATATGTGGAACTGTAAATGATGAGTTCATATTATTTTTATGTTCATCGGAGATGACGGCCTCTCATCTGCGTTGCCCCGTGTGTTTTCGAGGTAAGACGTAACGATAACAGTGCACATAGTAGATGTTTTCCTCTGTTGCCATGTACATAACGAGCAGACAGAAGAGTGGGTTAGTTGTGTGACGGTGGAGACTGAGGGGGATGGAAGGTAGAGGAGGAGACATGAAGAGCTCTTAGCAGACGAAGCTTATGGCACAGGTGGAGTGGAAGGTAATGTGTCTGGACATCAGAGGCTCGACTGGGAGCGGTGACATGGGACGATGTCTGTGGGTATAAATGCCTCTACAGAGGCACACTGAGAGGTTTATATGACTACGGATACAT
This sequence comes from Melanostigma gelatinosum, assembly GCF_949748355.1. NCBI lineage: Eukaryota > Metazoa > Chordata > Actinopteri > Perciformes > Zoarcidae > Melanostigma > Melanostigma gelatinosum. Next base: position 15,241,340 of record NC_136635.1, read on the forward strand.
CATTTATCTACAAGTCAGAGTTTTTGCAATAACGTTTGTAGTGCCGAAATTATTTCTATCAATTCATTCGTTGATTATTTGTGATTTATCAATCAAACAAAAAAGCAATTTTTTTCCTCTGTTTTATTTGATCAAAAATTTCCTTTATTTTGGTTTATATTTTTGGACTGTTCCGCCAAAACAAACAATATTATGACGTCACTTTGGCTTCTGAAAACTATGAGTATATCTATAACTGTAACTTTTCACTATTTTATGAAATTTTATAGACTTTTTATTTTTTTTATTTTTATTTTTTTGTTAATTGAATAAAATAAATTGTAGATGGCACCCCTGAACATTTGCTTGTCAACAGTTTATACCACAGACTTGTGTATTATATTGTGTAAATGTATTCATAAGACCATGGTGGCTCCACTGAGAGAATAAATGAAACAACAACCTCAATAAAAGTACTTTATTGATGTACTGGTACGGAATTTAGCGTTCATGCTCTTGTCAGAACTAAACCATAAACTGCATGAATATGTGCATCAACCGCACTCTTTATTATCTGGCTAAATTCTGCATTTTAAGACGTTCATTGGCCCATTGTTTTCATTATTAAACGTATTGCGGTGAATCAGACGTACTGGGCACTAGATGTATCTTCATGTAATTTTCTCATGATCGCCGAACTTTGTCTGACCTCTCGATCTGTCTTTTTATCTGCAGACACATCCAGAACATCAGTGAGATCAAGACAGATGTGGGCAAAGCCAGAGCCTGGGTTCGCCTCTCTATGGAAAAGAAGCTTCTCTCCAGACACCTGAAGCAGCTGCTTTCAGAGCACGAGCTTACAAAGTGAGCAAAACAAAAGTCAAACTCCGCCGTCAGTTAAAGTTTGAGGATCAGTTCACCACAACAAGTCTTACTACGACATTTACAAGATCGCCGAGTATCTTTTCCCACCTCTTGTATTTTCTTATCCTGACCTTCTTTCTGTGATTGTGGATGAATGTCTGTCTCGTATGAAATGAAGATGACGTGTGATCTACCCATCTATAATACATTAACTCTTTTGAAATTGCAAAGCATCGTACTGTAGTCCACCGCAAGAGTAAATAATTCACAGCTTTCTTTTCATAATTGATATCTGACTGGTGAACTGGGTCAGGGGGCTTTCTGTCTGCCTTTGTGACCTTAAACTTGTTCTACTTTATAACAAAGAGTATTTGTTATCCATTTATATTTATCATCTGTCATGATGCCGATAGTGTTGAAGAACTTACCTATTTAAAAAAATGATGAAAATCATATGGTGTGTTTCCAAGTATTATTTATTTTTACACTTTTATCAAACAATCTTCTTTTTCAGAAAACTGTACAAGCGATACGCCTTCCTCCGCTGTGATGATGAGAAGGAGCAGTTTCTCTACCACCTCCTGTCCTTTAATGCTGTGGATTACTTCTGTTTCACCAACGTCTTTACGACCATCAGTGAGTGCTATTTTGATGCCAAACGACACGACAACGCTGTTAATAAACTACTAGTTTCTCTGAAGACATGTCTCTCCTCTCTGTCTCCCAGTGATCCCCTACCACGTAGTGGTGGTTTCCAGTAAGAAGCTGGGGGGCTCCATGTTCACAGCCAACCCTTGGGTGTGTGTTTCTGGTGAGCTGGCAGAGACCGGAGTCCTGCAGGTCCCCAGAAATACTCTGGAGATCACTTTTGAGGTTGGTGCTATTTCCTAGACAAAAGATAACTCCACTTTACCGCAACTTTTTTTTGTTTTACTTATCATTTCTGTTTGTTATTATAACAGTGCATTCCCCATGATTACTGCTACAATCAGGAAACACAGCAATATTACTATTATGAAGTCCAACTAAGCCAGAAACATGAGCCTGGTTAACAAGCCAACTGTTTAAACCGCTTATCTAAACCACTCTTTTCGGGTAAAACTGAAAGTGATCTAATGTCTTCTGTTTGTGAATAAGATGTCTTGTTCGGGTGTTTGACATCACCACGCTTCTCTCTCTCTCTCTCTCGCTCTCTCAGTGCCAGAACCTGGGAAAGCTCACCACCGTGCAGATGGGTCACGACAACACGGGGCTCTACGCAAAGTGGCTCGTGGAGTGTGTTGTGGTCCGAAACGAGATCACGGGGCACACTTACAAGTAAGCGTCTCTTTGGAGAGGAATTCACCTCCTGTAATACTGTTTTGACCGCACCATTCTCAAAAAGGATGAACAAAATGTGTCGTGCAGGTTTCCGTGTGGCCGGTGGTTGGGGAAGGGCGTGGATGACGGCAGTTTGGAGAGGATCCTGGTGGGAGAGCTGATGACCCCCAGCACGGAGAATGATGAAAGGATGTGCCGCACACCCCCGATGCAGCAGTCACCCGGGATGATGAGGAGGTTTGTGACCATTTCGCCAAACAGCAGACCAAGTAAGTTACTCAACTTCACAACCACAAGTCACTATAACTCCTAATGATAGTGCTGTTTGTTTTATACTAGCTGAGAGATTTGAGATGCAGCTCAATCTTAGAAGCATAGCACATAACAGTGTATCCACTTGTTCCTGCTCACTGATGCTTGAAATTATTGTCTCACAGCATCTTTGTTTGCTTTTTGTCCTCCTCATCCAGAGTTAAACACAGGTCAGATCCAGGAGGGAGTGGGAGAGGCCATCAATGGGATTGTGAAGCACTTCCACAAGCCAGAGAAGGAGGTGAGAGACGGCAGTCTAGACAGGCCCCAACATGTAGTTCTATTATTCATCACAAATAATGAACTGCAGCTTTCTGCTCCGCTGGTCCCCAAGCCTCTCAGTAACTGAGGGCTGTGTGGTGTAGTTCACATTGTTAAAGCATATCATAGGAGAATTCTTGCTGGAATACAGAAGTTGTAAAAGCAGACTGAGGGTTTCTGGCATAACTTCACCTACTTCTCAGGTGCATGGAGAAGGGAGTTGGTCTGAAGAGGTCATATAGAACAACCTTACTGTTTAGACCACTGTGTTTCAGCTTGTGGCCTTCATCAGGATCGTCATAAAACACATTACAGACAACATTCAGTTGGTTTATATGTTTAATGTACTTGATCAAAACAATTCTAGTCTCGATCTTTTTTTCTGTCATAAAGGCGCTAATATGAAGTACCAACACTGGTAATTATGACCTATTAAGGCACACTGTGCGGTTATTATAATTCAAAGGAGATGCCTATTGTAACTTATCTGTAGATTATAGGTTTTACAAGTCATTCCTTGCGTAGTCAACTTACAAATGATTTTTACAGGGAAATTCCCTTCACACTTTACTCCACCTCTTCACAGTACTGACAGAACAATGGAGGGAGGCTGTTATTAGTCCATTAAAGTAGTTATTTCAATGCACATAACTGGATCTGAGAAGCTATTAAGAACTGTATCTAGAAAGTGCTCTTTTTAATTGTCACTGGGAGAAATCCACCTCATAATCAGTTTTAACTGCATGCATTTCTTGTTGTTTTTGCTCTCCATAGAGAGGCAGTCTGACCCTCCTCCTTTGTGGAGAGTACGGCCTCGTCTGTGCTCTGGAGCAGGTTTTCCTGCATGGTTTCAAATCACCCCGACTCTTTAAAAATGTCTTCATCTGGGACTTCTTGGGTAAAAACTTAATATCATCACTCCCTTATATTACTTAACCCCTTAGACCTTAAAGTAATATTCCACCCAAAATCTAAATGTAAACACTTAAGTATTCCTTCAAACAGACCTTCATATTACTGTGTAATCAATTGTTAACTGATTTGTCCTTATGATTTATTTATTTTTTGCTTTAACAGAAAAGTCACAAGTATACTTTGAAAGTGCAGAGCAGCGGGAGGCGACTCCAGATGAAAACTGGCAAACCAGAGTACGCCACTTCTGCCGCTTCGCGCGCGCCATCAACAACACGTCCAGAAACATCGGCAAGGACGGGAAGTTCCAGATGCTCGTCTGTCTGGGTGCAAGGTAGGCCGGCAGCACTCATTAATCTCCCAATGAACATTTTAAACATTTGTTAATAGAAGTTCAGTCTTCAGAGTGAAACTTGTGTAGTATTTAGGCTGCGGAGTGACGTTCCCCTCCTCAGCAAACTTTTCCTTTAGCTCTTCCTTCCTGCTGAATAGTGGATGTTTCTGTGCATTGAGCAGCTTTTCTCTATTTCATATAATATTTTCTTAAGTGTTGGTTGGACAAAAAAAACAACAGTTCAGTGTTAAGGAATAATGCTGTAATCCGCAGCCGCAAAATGACGGCAAATGCGCAGCATCAGTGTGATGTTATGGTCATTGTAAGTGCTTATTTTAGCCACTGACGGCCTCAGATTGTTATTATTAGTGTCTGACAACCTCAGGGCTAGACTCTTTCCATAATGTCAAACAACAAGCATTGCAGCTTGTGAGCGCTTGCTGTATACAACCCTCTCGCTCTGTACCTGACCAATTTCAGAAATCGTCATACGGATATAGGATCCAGGTTGAAGAATACCGAAGTTACCCTTTTAGCTGTTGTGTTGACTTCACATGTGTCCTCTTCTCAGGGACCATTTGCTGCATCACTGGATCGCTCTGCTCGCAGACTGTCCAATCACCAATCAGATGTACGAAGACGTCGCTCTTCTGAAGGACCGCTCTTTGGTAAACTCTCTGATTCGGGTGCTGCAGACTCTGCAGGAGTTCAACATCACCCTGGAGGCTTCGCTTGTCAAAGGTGTTGGTATCTAAAAGCAAACCAACTTCCCACCAGTTGTACCTGAGCAGGACGGTTTTCAGTGGGGACCACTAAAAAGAATAACTTAACCTTTTTATATGCAGGAAAAGACTTGAACAAAGGACATTTTCTGGCTTATATTAAAGCTACTGTTACATTTGCCATATATTAAGTGCGATGAGCCTTTCAAAATATGTTGTTATTTTTATCCTCGACGATGTTGCCATTAGATGTTAAAAATATGTTTTCTATTATGAACCATCATTTTCACATTATTGACCATGACTTACTTGTGCTATAATGTTTTACTGAAAGCTAAATATTTTCATTGTTCTTGTGAACTGCTGACAATGGCTATATTTAAGGGAACGCGAGGATCAAAACTGTTACGATATTTTCAGAGAAAAACAGTATTATTTTGTTAAATCAGTCAAGTTGCTTGCTCTGTTGTCAACTCGGATTCCAATGTCATTACGCAGAGCTTAAAGCAAATGATGTAGAAGTATGCTTTATAAGTATGTGTATGACGGGGGGTTGTGGTTTGGAGAATGATTTATACATCGACATAAAACGGCTGTTACATTTGGGCCTTTTCCCTGAGAATACCCTCAGCAGAGAGCCTGACCCTTTTTGCACGTTAATAAGACTGTGTGGCTTAACCCTGTATTCAGTGATGGACCGTATATTCATTTGGATGAAGTAAAATACCCCACGTCTTTGGCTTGTGTTCCAGACACAAGTCCTCAGAGAGATTCTTGATTCAGCTTTCTGTGCAAAGTGGGATCACAATGAAAGCCTTCATGTAAATACCGTTCCCCTACCATGACCCCAGCCCTTACACTACATCCCTCTTCTCTGATTAAAAACAGTGTGATGATCTGTGTTGACTCGGCGTGATAAAGGATGATCTCCTGCTTCCCATGTGAGGAATAAAAAGGACAGCTCTTTCCTGCTCCTGATTTTGTCATCATGGTTTCTTGCTATGCAATATCCACAACAGAAAATTCAACCCCGTACAAACATATGGTATGTCTTGAGGTCTTGCCAGGCCCTACTGTGTTACATACTTTGAACTTTATTGTGCAGAACAAGAGATTTAATATGTAAAGGAATTCTTTTCTGTGCCAACAACGTCTGGAATGAGTGTGTTGTACTCGTCTGTGTACGACCCACACATGAGCATCTTGGGAGATATATATTTTTGTTTTCCAATACTGTTGTACATTTATTAACATAGCTGTGTAATGTAGTGTTTACTGAGTGAGCAGCAGTGTACAGTGTAAAAATATATAAAGAATAAAGCATATGTAATGTGTTTAAGTGAATTGAATTGTATTAGTCTACCAGTTATTCATTAATTGATGTATGTATATTATCTGCTATATGTGCTTTCTCAGCTGTGAAAATGGGGTTCACAAATTCACTGGTTCTTAAATTTTAATATTTATGGTTTTATTCATCTTTAATTTAGTGAATCAAAAGACTGTTGGTCAGACAAAACAAGCAATTTGAATATGTGAAGTTGCCACTTTTGGAAATTGCTTAATAAATAATGAAAATGTTTGTTAGTTGAAGCCCTCAATGTAATCTAAACTAGTTTTGCTTAATTAAAAAAAAAGATAAATATCCCATAATATACAAAAACGGAAACTGACTTTCCCATCCAATCGTAGTCCCTTTTATGTCAAATAAATGAGCAGAAATGTAACGCAGCAGTGATTTTACTGTATTAGCGCTGTTCTATTTTCTGGTAAATGTGCTTTCTAAGCTGAGAAAATGTAAACAAACTCGTTCGCGCCTTGTCAAATAGCCGTTTTTCTTTAACGCATCAGGCCCGGTGGTTTATGGGAGTTTGAGTTAGAAAGAAGAACGTTAACAACTGACAACAGAAATCTCCCGCTCGTTCACTACGCCTCCCATCATTCAGTTCTGGTGATGAGTACGTGAGGACAGCAGCTATTGGTTGAATCCAGGTTCAAACTCAACGGCTGCACTCCTTATATGGTCATTGTACGCTCAGCCCTTTCATTCCTGCTTTTTATGCTAATGATATTCTAATAGACAGCTGTATGCAGTAGTAGTAAGAGCATGCGCAGTAGGTGAAAAGAATACGGCGAAGATTCAAAGTTTTTCTTCAGTAAGTGCACTTTTATTTCTCTTGTACAATCATTCCATTTGTGGAGTTTGACTGGTGTGTTATGTGTGAAGAGACAGATGGTGATGTTGTGCAGTCGTAAGCTGACTTGTGCGTGTCCGGTAGTTGTAAGCTCAACGTACAAAGACCAATCGACAATGGGATAACATGGAAGTGAACGAGAGCGTGGCGTGGTAATGGTAGCACAGTCGGCTAGCTAGCATGCTAACAGCTAACAACAATGAGCCGTATTTGGCGCTCCAGCCGGCAAAGTTTGAATTTAAATGGAAGAATGGGTTCATCGTAACTTTTTGTGTTTTGTAAAGAATAGTGACAAAATGCCCGAATGGCGCGAAGCTGATAGCTGTGTGTTATTTAGACACATGTGTTAAGTACAATGGTAGCTTTTTGTTTCTTCACTTCACAACGCGCTGCTGCCCGCTTTTTGTTTCGAGTTTCTGCTGCAAACAAATCCTCACGCTGAACAGCGTCACAAATCAACACAATCATCCACCTTTATTGTCTTTGTGCGAAAAAACTCGTTAAGTGTCCAACACTGACTGGTGTTCAGAAAAGTAGCATAAACGCCAGTTAACGATAGTAACACGCGATGTTGTGGTGGGTGTAACGTTTCGGCGATTCCTAACGTTCAGCGTGCGTACTGTGGAAGGTTTGAAGCCTGCATCAGTAAAACGTAACATTACTGGTCCTTATGTTATATGATTATTAAACGCAACCAATATCAGGTTATAACGTTAGTGCAATGTCTGTTTTTGTTATTTTTTGTGTTCCCGCGACTTTGCTTTAAATTCCTTTGATATGCTTGTTGCTTTAGCCGAAGTTAGTTATGGTTTTTAGTGTGTTTGTGGACCGTATATGTTATGATTTGATGGCTAAAAGGTGACTTTCGTATGTTTAAATGTGTTAAGACTGGCTTGGTTATATGTCTACGTGTGGGACCGCCCCCTTTTCAGTAGTAGAACGCTCAACTGTGCAGACATCCGCGGTGCCTTTTTACCGGGACCATTTCCGATCTTTTGTTTTACGCTTTTCAGATTTTTGCCATAACACCGACCAACAAACAGACTATGTTTGGCTTTCACAAGTCAAAGATCTACCGGAGTAACGACGGCTGTTGCATCTGCAAGACCAAGTCCTCCAGTTCACGCTTCACAGACAGCAGTCGATATGAAGAGACGTTCGAGCTGTGCTTTGGGTAAAAAGCCCTTTCATTCATTCATATTGTGTGTTGTTGCTTGTGTGTCTATGAATGGAAGATTGACTTGATCAATGACACTTGATTCTTTTTTTTTTTTTAAGGCTGTCAGAAGATCGTGTGGGAGACATTTGCAATGCCTGTGTGTTGCTTGTGAAGAGGTGGAAGAAGCTCCCTAATGGCTCCAAGAAGAACTGGAACCACGTAAGTGATGTCTTCTGACAGTGTGAGTTAATCATGTTTGTGGTGTTGTGGCATTAACTTGATGTCTGTCTGACTCAGGTGGTGGATGCCCGGGCTGGACCAGGCTTCAAGATGACAAAGCCCAAGAAGATCAAGAATGGTGATGGGAAGAGGAAAAGCAAGCTAAAGAGGCTTCATAAATTAAAGAGACAAAGTAAGTTATTTAAATATATTGGATCTTAATTTGCATGTGTGGAGAGATTTTTCTTGTACTGTTTTATAAATAGATTTACAAGTCAGACGTGGAATGTTTGTTGCTGACTACTTAAAGTGAAAAGTGCCTAATATCAAGCTCAAACAAATGCGTTTGAATTTCACTGTCAGTCTTGGGTTTGGTGTTGTCTTCCCTCGGGTTGATTAAGAATGACTGTTAGCAGCACCTTGTGGCTGTTTTGGTTGGTGCACACACTGTATCTGCTGTTGTCTACTCTACGGGTATGCATCAGGGCTCAAACTAATAGCCATCTTTTTGAAAATTAATTTACAACATTTTTGACGATTGTTACATTTTGTATTTAAAGGAAAATAACACTCCAATTCGTCTAAAATTAATATTTGAGGATCTTCTTAGAATACATTTTGGTTTTGAGCCATTATTCAGACAAAACAAGCAGTTTGATTATGTCCGTGTGGGCTTTAGGAAATTTCTGTCGGTTCATTTATAATTGGTATTGTTGCTCTAATTCCAATCTATTTGTTGTCTTACTTTCATTCTACTTTTGTATTTATTAAAACCACACAAACTCCACATCTCCTCATTGTCACTTCTAATTCTCGAATTAATCAGTTGAAAAGTAATTGTTAAAACTCAAATCAAGTATAGTCAGGAATTTACCAAACCAGTTTGATGGCAGCATTTTAAGTATTTTTTTGTTTGTTTTCCAAGCAGACTCCGATGCCCACAGCACAACATCCAGTGTGTCTCCGGCTCAGTCCCCCAGTTACAGCAACCTGTCAGACGATGGCTCAGACATTGAGTCCAAGCAAAGACGCCCGACTCCCACCATCTTCTCTTTCCTGGACCGTTCGTACTGGAAAAGGTAAGCTGCTCATCTCATTGAGAGGACAAACTTATGAAGCCGTGTCTTAATATGATGAATAACTCAAAGGGTCTTTCATCTTGTTTGTTTTTTTATTTCTCCCCCTTCTAGGCAAAAGGTGTGCTGTGGGATTGTCTACAAGGGGCGGTTTGGAGAGGTGATTATTGATCCTCGGCTCTTCAAGCCCTGCTGCAGTTCCAAAAAACAGAAGACACTGGTGGCCACGCAGGCCACACAACTTCCAGACACACTTCCTCCACAACTCCCAGAAGACGTGAAAGAAACCTGGTGATTGCTTTTGTTGAATCCCCCTGTAGGGTTATCCACGGCATCCACCTGGATTTGTCTCCAGTGGCAGACCTCCCATTTCCACCCAATTAGATCAACTAGTTAGCTGTTTATTTTCTGTGTAATGTTCCTTTTTAAATGGGTATCTTTTATCTTTTGTATAGAATTGATTTTCTTTTTTTTATAGAAAGGAGAAGCATTAGTGTTATTTATAGGTTGAGTGAGCAAATTTTGTCGATGCTCCGTTTCTGATTTGGTATCGTTTTTGGTTATTTTGTATTAAGTGATTGACGTTTTGTATATATTTTTGTCCCCTTTTCATACATATCAAGACTGTTTTTATATATTTTTTCCCAAAAACTTTTCTAATTGTAAGTGCATATGAGAGACACCAGCTATTCTAATACCAGCATTATTGTTTATGTTGGAGTGGCTCTCCAACATGTTGCAATGTTTTATCTTATCTGTTTGTTCCACATGTGCGACTGCGTGAGTCTGTAGGATTCTTAGTACACAAAGGGCTGTTGGTTACCCCCAGGGATCATTGGAACAGGTCTCTATGAATTTAATGTGCTTTTAGTGTTTGTATAGACAACAACAACACTCTTTCTGACACTTTTCACAGCTGAAGCATGCTACAAGTTTGAAACACTGTTTCGATTTTCTCATCAGTTGGTGCCCATTAACTCGGATAGATGTGGTGACACCATGCATGCAGTACATTCCTCCGCCCTTTGGAATGACAAAAGTGATTTATTTATTTCTTTTGTACAGCCGCCAATGAAATGACGACGCATGTTTTAAAGCAAATGTTTTTAAAATTTATTTTTTAAATATAGTTAGTGTTTCTGCTCTTGGTACATCAAAATCTTTTTTTAAATGACAGGAATAGCAAGCTAATGCTTCTGTAAGAAAATGTGTGTGTGTCTGAAAGGTGGTGAGTACGCTAAGCCAGTTAATGGGTTTTTATCACATTTTCACATCTCATTTTCTCCGACATATTTCTGTAAAGGGGTGCAAAACTGTAGCCTATGCTCTGCGCAAATATGTGTAAACTGCAGGGATCGGTGAAGCTTATGGTCAGGAACGTGAGCCTCTTTTTTTTTTTTTTTTTACAATTTCTCTACATTTTTACAGAAAATGTGTGTTTATTGCCATTTCTGTAATTCATCTTCAGAAGCAATTGTCAAAGTTCAAACTATGCAGACATTTTGAATGTGAGAAGTGCTCTGGGGCTGTCTATCACTCACTATTAAGGTGTAAAGTGATGGATCCCTATTCAACCAAATTGGCTTATAAAAAGCATCCATTATTTCAACCATTTTTCTAATCAAAATTCATCATTGTCGCAAAGTATTTCTCTTGTATGTTTGGTTAAAATAATAATAATGCTCAGATTGCAGCGTTCTAGCCATCGTGCATACTGTCTCAAATGAATACTGTAATGACACGGTTGCTTTATTTTTTTGCATTATGGTAATTGAGCTCAACCTTCATCAATTGACAGGCAATGATCTGTAATGTTGCTTAATATATAAACGTTTCTGCGGCAGGGTAGTTAAATGCTGAACATGTTTTATGATTCTTATTAAACGGAGAAATGCTGCTTCCTTTTAAGCTGGGAAATGAGCTTTTTTTGTCCTTAGGGAGTTGCCATATTGTTTTTGCGAGGTACATTTTGGGGTGTGAGATGTGCCTTAATGAATTACCTGACCTTGTCATTATGATTCTCTTGTAATTTATATTTATTTATTGCAAAACCGTTTTTTAACCTGACATTTTGATAACTGGTGTTGAGCCTTTCAGAAAGTCTTTTTTAAATTTTGTGCACTTCCTTTGAACATGCAATGTCGATGTTTTTTTTTTAAATATTTCTTTGTATACTGTATGACAAAGTAGATCTGTATTGTAATAATTAAAAAAATGAGAGGAGAAAAGTGTGCGTGTGATATGTATGTACGCCGGTAGGTGGTGCACAAGAACCACATAGAATACTTAATAATGCACTTTGAACATGGAGGGTTTCACTGCATGTCACTATTGAATTCTATGGTTTATGTTTCACCAAATTATTGGTGGCGCACGTTTTATTATACATGTTCACGTTATTAACGTCAGCACTTGTTTTGGGGAGATTTTTTTAAATCTTTTTATTTTGTTAAGTTTGAAAGGAAGGATTTAGCTCATTTGAAATGTTGGCAAAACACAACTTCAGTCAGTGGTACGCGTCGTTTTCTTTATAGTTGTTCATCCTCCACCACCACGTGCGTGTGGCTAACATACGTGTTCGAATAAAGAACCAAAATTATGTTGCCTAGCAACCATGTAGTTTGCCTGACAGTGCTCTTTCCAGGACTAAGTTAACTAGGAGGTAGATAAAATGGCGAACCATTCATGTTATTTAATTGTGGTTGCATTGTGTGCATTCACAGCCTTTTTATTGATGGATTCTGACGTGGTCCACTTTGAACCAGACGCCAAAAGTCATGTTTACAAAGAGCGGAGACTTTAAAAGGACTCAAGCGCGTAAAATTTACCAATTCATCCCCGGAAAAAGCTTTCAAAATAAAAGCCCATTTAGCACAGAGACTTCGTCACGTTTTACGCAAAGTCTCGACAATTCCGGTCTTCCACTGGGTATCTCACTGACTTGACACAGCTCTGCTTCAAAAGATATCTTTTTTTTCCACCCTCACATGTACGCGCTCGCACGCTCTCATTCGCGCTCTCTCCAACACACACACTCACACATACACACTTACTCACTCCTTTCTCTTTTCAAAAGGCCCTTGTGAAACAGATTGACAGGCTAGAATGAAAATGAGGCGGACGCTCGCTCACGACTTCAGTGCGTACGCGTCCTTTTGAGAAGACCTCTAAACTTGGATCATATCACCATGGGAGCTATTGGGGCTGCAAGGGACTTTTGTTTGTTTTTGCTCTTGTTAAATAGTCGCCAAAGCGCAGCGCTTCCAAATATTCGAGGTGGGACTGTAGTGCATGTGTGTGTGTGTTATGTTTCCGTGGAGAGTGCTACTTTACGCACGCTTTAAGGAGTGCGCTCTTGTTGTTTCCACAGTGGTGCTTTTTTTCGATTTCGTTTAGTTTCTAAACCAATTTCTTAGGGAACGCATGTGTTCCCAGTACACATACGTTTGTAAAATAAGTTTTGTATTGTATGTAACTTTCAGTAACTTTCAGGTGAGTTCTCACTAGCTTTTTCAAATTGCCTGCTGTAGGATACTGTTATTATCAGAGACTTTTATGTTTTAGTCGTAAATCTCCTTATTTAGTGTTAAATGTCTTCTTTCTTTCATTAAAATACATTCCCACTCAACATGACAATCTTAAAAGTGCATGTGTGGTAAATGCTGGATTCTATTTGACTTGTTAGACTATTTGAATGTGTTTTGGTAATCATGACCTATAAGATCCATATGGATTTCAGCAGATCCATGTGCAGAGGGAAGTGATGGCTGTCACATCGATGCTATTTGTCAGACTACCCAAGGCTCATACAAGTGCACGTGTAAAGCAGGTTTTAAAGGAGATGGAAAACACTGCGAAGGTAATGAGCTTTTTGTTGAAGTCTGATTCACATTCATATATTGTTTTGAAAAAAACATCCACGTGTCAAAGTGGAATCACAGACGTTGGATGCATTTTTTAATCCATTGTGGTATTATCTCTGAATTGTAATATCTGGACTTATTTAGTCTTCCAATATTTCTTTAAGATAGACACAATGCATCCCCTGTTGCACTAAAGTTCTTGAATTTAACTTTTTGATCAGTAGATGAACATTGATGTGTGTGTTCACTTCTCAGACATTGATGAATGTGACTTGGAGTACAATGGTGGCTGTGTACATGAGTGCAACAATATACCAGGCAATTATCGCTGCACTTGTTATGACGGATTCAATTTGGCACACGACGGACATAACTGTCTCGGTAAGATCATCTTTAAACCACTAAGTAAATAACGTGTTCTCTTCATGCAGTGATTTAAAATATTTCTAAATATTTCTATCTGAAATGTGATTTGAAAAAACTGCTTTAATGTTTGTAAGAAAACTGATTTGTGATTATAGCAAATACTTTTCCAGAGTTTTGTAAACACTGTTAACTCATGCAATCAATCCGCTGTCCTGTAGATGTGGATGAATGCAAGTTCAACAACGGTGGGTGCCAACACACTTGTGTTGACACCATGGGCAGCTATGAGTGCCGCTGCAAAGAGGGCTTCTTCCTCAGCGACAACCAGCACACATGCATCCACCGCTCTGTTGGTGAGTACAACATGCACACTTGTTCTGTAAACTGTCAGCCTGACAACACGGATGTACTGTATTTAAAGTACAATTCAGAAAGATTTAGGTTTTTTAGTCCCACTCCCACCATGCTGTTTAAAAGTGTCTGGACGAAGTAAAAGTTTGAACAGTGCCCAGTTCATTTATAAAAGAGGTTTTGAATTAGCATTGTGTGTGTGTGTGTGTGTGTATTTTAGTAGATGCTTGTATCTGCTATTGTATTACGCTATGAAGAAACAGACACAGAATTATGAAGCAAATTCTCCAATATTCACTTACACAGCTAAGATCCACGGCACAATGAAGGGTGACAGGTTCAAGCTGGCTCCCGTCACTGAGCTTTTATCTGCAGCAGCAACATGCTGTGGGAAAAAGGATCCCTGTGTCCCGGAGAACAAAATAAGTTAATAACTGCAACACTCGGGTCTATGTGGCCTGTGTCACAGATTAGTCTGCAGTACCTTTGTTTTGTCTTCTTGACTGAAGTCAACTTAAATGCAAGCACTTTCCACTCCATCGGGTCTTGACATCCCCTTTAAACCCTGTGGACTTACCCACTCAGCTGTGACCCATCAATATAAACGGTGATTCTGCTCGAAGCTTTATTGAATTTGTTGTAAATAATAGGAGGGTTTGCAAAGCTTTGTTTTCAGGGAATGTACTTTTATAAACTTTTCTGCTGCTTTCCACATTTGTAAAAAAAAAAGATACCGCATTGATGTGGATGTTTTTGGATTGTGTAAGGAGAACAATCAGTGTCTTTGAAGATGCCAGACTAATCTCTCAGTATGTGTGCTTTTGTGTGTAGCGGGTCAGTCACTGTAGGAGAGTTTCATTGTGTACCTCTCTCCCTCTTTCTCTCCCAGAGGGCCTCAACTGTATGAATAAGGAGCACGGCTGCGCCCACATCTGCAAAGAGACACCCAAAGGGGGCGTGGCCTGTGAGTGTCGTCCAGGGTTCGAGCTGGCCAGGAACCAGAGAGGCTGCATCTGTACGTGCTCGACGGCATGAAGCTAACTTCACGCTACACGCCTACAGTTGGCCTCAAATGTTGCACTGCTAATATGTCTAACGGTTGCATGTCGTTGACCCCCCTGCAGTGACTTGTAACCATGGCAACGGAGGCTGCCAGCACACCTGCGAGGACACGGAGAACGGCCCCATATGCAGGTGTCACGTCAGGTACAACCTGCAACCGGACAAGAGGTCGTGTGTAGGTAAGCACACTGTTTGCTGACTTTGTTGTTGCTCAACATTGGGAATGCAAAAGCACGTAAGACAAAGTGCTGCACTAACATCTTTAAACATTTTCTGTTATCTTCTGTTGTCTTTAATATTCTGACATCCATTTTTAAAAGTCACCCATACAAAGCATATTTTTATCCTTTGATGGGTGCAGTCATAATAAATCATTTTAATCCAACTGACTGGCCCATAGCTCAGTCATTCCATCGTCATGCTTTGCAGCCAAACATTGTTCAAACTCACACAACATTATTCCAAATCCTAACAAGATCTAGAAGTTTTCAAAGATGATACATTTTTGGGGTTCTTCTTCTTGTGTCTGATAACAATTTTTTCCTTATTTGAATTTCTGTTAAGAATAAAACAAAACTAGACTTCAGCCCAAAGCCAAGGTGTAGTTTTCAACGAAAACACAGTCACTGGAAACATCGCTCTCTCTGTCAGTCAGCCTGTTAGGCAGTGTGCATTTTTCAACACAATGGTTATGAGGGATAAGGATCAGCCGGCAGATAATGGATGATATCTCTCCCTCCAGCAGCACTGTGTGTGAGGTCCAGGCGTATCACTGCAATGTCACAAGATTCCCTTGACTGATCTGGTGTGTTATCTGACGCACACCAGTGCAGGCTGAATATATCAAGTGTAAACATGCATCTGGTTACTGAAAGGTGACCAACACCCGGAGCTAAAGCCAATATGGAAGTTACGGTGCTTGCGGTTCATTTGGGAATGTAGTCAAATGTAGTGTATTCATGTACCGATTGTACCGATGGGGCTACAAGGCTGGCCCAACCACATGTGAATGCGGAGAAGCAGACCATACTATGGAGCATTGCCTTGTCTGTCCTCTACTACCCAACCCTTGCAACGCAAAAGACCTTGCAGTGTTCAATGAAAATGCAAAGGACTGTGTAAAGAAATGGGAAACTGTCATATAACCATCACGCTTCAGTGAAACTAAAAGAAGAAGATGTACCGATTCTCAATCTATTAATGATTGTCTTTTTCTGTGTGTCACAGAACGAGATGAAGCCACCACCGAGTCCGCAGACCACAACGCCACTTCCTTTACTGAGGTGGACAAACGGGTCAAACGAAGGCTGTTAATGGGTAATGATTTCTCTCCTGCATTTAGAGGCGTACAGCTTGAAATCTGGGTTTTTGCTGAAGCCGTGTTGAGCTGCCAGGAACCACTCGGGGTGTTAAACAGGGGAGAGGACTTAGGTCTAGTAAAGCTGTGCATTCCTCAGTCTTTTGAGCAAACTGTGAAATGACTACACACTCGCTCTCTCTCCCCCAGTTTCCCCCCTGGAAAATATGCATTTGTGACAATGTGGTACATTTCACGTTTTCCTTCCATTTGGGAAGGGCAGCGTGTGAATCTTTTCTTGTATAGTTAGTATTTATCAGTTGTGTGATTTTGGGTCACTTGTAAAACATTAGAACTTTGGCACTTTACCAAGTACAGCATGTGAGCTCAGAGTCTTGCCCTGCGTTATGAATAAAACATGTTGTAAGGGTACTCCTAGATGTTAACATCTACCCCACCAGTGTGTGGATGTGCCCTACATCCAAACATACAACTGTGCACCATACAAACCATGCATTAGAGCCTCATTTATCTGTTTCCATCAGCATTGAAAAATGTTTGAACCAACATTAGATACTGTATATACATTCAATATCTGTCATGGCTTTAAGTGTTCAAACAACAATTCAAAATCTATGCAAGAAACTGTATAATTGTAATATTACATGGACGCTGCAGTCCAGGTGTTTTCGAAGCACTTTGTTCAGAAAATCAAGGTTATGTTTTTCTAGGGATCTAGTATCTGACATTGAGGAATAACGCAGCATTGTTCACAAGTAGGAAGGTCATTAATATAGATTCACACTGTGTTGTAATTTCAGAAACCTGTACATTGAACAATGGGGGGTGCGACTGCACCTGTAAAGACACATCCACAGGCGTGCGCTGCAGCTGCCCAGTCGGCTTCACACTGCAGCCGGATGGAAAAACATGCAAAGGTCAGACTGTCAGTCCACAAACAAAGTATCCACAGAGGGGAGCGGCCTTTTGAAACACCGATTTAACTTAGTGGATTTGTATAGCATGTCAGGATATCACCTGTTCCCCCTACAGATATTGACGAGTGTGAGCTTCACAACGGCGGCTGCGAACACTTCTGCAGGAACACCATCGGCAGCTTTGAGTGCAACTGCAGAAAAGGCTTCAAGCTGCTGACAGATGAGCGTTCTTGTCAAGGTATGAATGGCTCTTGAATTGTTTTATTCAAACTCTGGACAGTTGACAAAGACTGGGACAAAGTGAGACTTTCATAAATACACTAGCAGACATTTCCATAGGATCTGCGTACATACTTTTTTACCTCATCCTTTCTAAAAGATGTGACTTTTCTGACCACAGAAGTTATGAACAGTCAAATGCATAATTGAAGAGTATAGTTTTTTTTAAACTCATCTTTTAAAAAATATAAACAACCAACCAGAACCAAACCTATAAAACATCAGAACATTATAATGATGTCATCACCCCTCTCTGGGATTTAGCTATCCTTTCCCATTAGACATACATTGATACATTGTGTGTGATATTGTGGTTTCAGTCAGTCGGCTTCCTTTCTTGTGATTTTTGTTTTTGAGGCTACTACTACTGCTACTACGACTACTACTACTACTACTACTACTACTACTACTACTACTACTACTACTACTACTACTACTACTACTGCTGCTACTACTACTACTACTGCTACTACTACTACTACTACTACTACTACTACTACTACTACTGCTGCTACTACTACTACTACTACTACTACTACTACTACTACTACTGCTACTACTACTACTGCTACTACTCTTTTGTTAACCTCTAGATCAGAGTCGATGCCTTTAATGATGCTGACCCGATTAACTACAATTACATCAATGAAACACCGCCCTCTTTCTAACCTGTAATAACTATCTAAAGCCAGCGCTGTTTTTCCTGATGTAGCATACACGTCACCTTTCGCTGAGTGTGAAAATTCACGGTCAAATGCAAATGTGTGTCTGTGGGTGGGAAATCCCTCCTGATTGCAACGGACTGCCCCGCTGTTATGTCACCTGCCTGCTTTTGATTACAGATATAGACGAGTGTTTTTTTGAGCGGACATGTGATCACACGTGTGTGAACTCCCCTGGTGGTTTTCAATGTCTGTGCAACAAAGGCTACACCATGTATGGGCTGGCCCACTGCGGAGGTGAGTCTGAATTGGGTGGAGGGCGCTATACACATAACAACTTGAGCGTAACACACAAGTGCTCAAAATGTCTTCGGCGAAAAAGCATTACAAAGTCCTCATTGATGTGTTGGGCGAATGGACCTTGTAATTATAATAATCATTTTCCTTTTTTCCTCTCAGATATAAACGAATGCAGCGTGAACAATGGTGGTTGTGAGCAGGGTTGTGAGAACACCATGGGTGGATTTGAATGCTTCTGCCATCCTGGCTATAAGCTACACTGGAACAAAAAGGACTGCATTGGTAAGCCAGGGCCTCTTCCTATAAAAGAGGCACATCTGTTGAGTGCTGTTGACTTTTTGGAAATTGTGTGACCTCACACATGTTTGACTAATACTTGGGGGACAAAAACAGGAGATACTTTGAATTCTGTTCTCTTTTTCTCTTTAATTCTCTGTCACTTGGTTTTCTTGTGCTTGAGTAAAACATCCACAATGTTACCATGCTGTTGGTGGTGTCAGGATGTTGAACCGTCTGAGCCTCTTCCTCCTTGTTACAATCAAAAGTGTTATTTTTTTACCTTGGAGTTTTGTTGTGATTTCCATCTAGAGGCTGAGGGTTTCCCACCTGCTAAAGCCCCCTCTAAGCCTACCTTGAACTGTAGTAAGCAGGAGGGAGGAGACCGCTGCTTCCTGACCTGCCAGTCCCAAGTTCACATCAGCAGTGGTGAGTTGATTGAGCCAGATCTCCCAATAATATCATTTGCCTGTTTACCTCTTACTGTATTTCCATAGCACAAGTACTGCAAAGGAAATGGTTTGGCTTCCCATGATCACAGATGACAGAGGTTCATGGTTTGCACAGTCACTTGTCACTAATTGTCAAGTGACTTACCACTTGAGGATCCATACACCAGCTATTTTATAACACAGGAGTCACCGTCAGTTTTGTGACACTTTTGTTCCTGCAATGAAGTCAGTTTCACTCTTGCCATGTTTCCATGTTTTAAGCGCAGACAAATACCCAAATCTAGATTAAGACTAACTTTGATTGAGCATCAATTTAGCCCTTGATGGCTAACCATTGCCAACCACTTCAAATAGCGGTTTTAGATTGAAAACCTTCCAGAAGTTCAACAGTCTTGAACGGCATACCACAAAGCATCTTTTAAGTTGTTTCTGTGCTTTTGCAACCTTAAAGGTGCCACAGAGTTCATAACACTGACTCACTTTTTCTCTGTTACCAACCAAAGGTGAGGAGGTGGCTGCTGGAAGGATGTCACTGTGAAGCGGCTGCAGAAAGTGTTGACTAATCCTGTCAGTTTTTGACTTAGTCACCAGTACTAATTTTCTACTTGATAAATGTTGGTCTAAATGTAAATTGGTTTGGTTGGTTTGAAACATTGCAAAAGGTGAATGGACTTCAAAAAAGCTCTGACAAAGCATAGCAAACAATGAGGCTGAAATAAAAAACCTGCCGTCTGCGACATCTTTGATCCAATCAGCTGACATGACTCAGTCAGGTGCATCATGAGTTGTTTTTTGGCACGATAAGACCCAAACAGCATGGCACCGCACAGGTCAGGTATCTTCTGATGCAGCTATGTTTTTAAAATATGAAGCAGCATGGCTAAAGCATGCTAATGGACACGCAATTAGAAGCTAAGTCAAGCTGCTCTCCATCTAGTTGTCAACAACAGTCTGCAGAGCGGCTCTTCATGCTCCTACACGCTGCTTGTTTACTCTCTCTGACTTGGCTTTTGTGCCCTTAACTTTTGTCTGTGTTGGTGTGTGTGTGTGTCACGGCCTCTTGTGTGTCTGCAGGGACGGAGGATTCCTACACGGTGACCTGTGGAATGCCTCTGCCCTGCTTGGCTGACGCACAAAGGAACAACAGTGGCTTGCATTGCTTAGGCAAGTACAAAACATCACAGATTTACATCTTACTTTCCGCTCTGCTACACAAAACCGTAACTCATGAACAACTCGCTTGTTTGCAGTTGATATGTAAGTAGATCAAAACAACATTCTGTTCCTCTGTCCTGCAGGTCCAGAAATGGCCAGTGTTCCACGCATCAAGACCACAGCCACTTTCAAGTCTGGCACTGCAAAATGCAACTTAAAAAGAAGTCAGGAGAAGCTCAAGGAGAGCTTAAACTCACCACACTCAGGTACAGAGGTTGCCACACAACAAACATAACAATGCCTCCAAACACAAGACTTAGATCACAGATAGACCAGGATTACAATTACAGCTCCTTCATGTTACTGGTTAAAACACATTTAGGTTTTACCAAGAGCTGCCAGCATATAAAGCCACAGTCTTTAGAAGATGAAGCGGACCTGAAGGCTGCTTCAAAGTAAACCAAAAACCAAAGGCAAATGTGAAAGACATTTGTGGGGAAAGTGATGTGGTTTTGAGTGTCTTGAATGTCTCCGCGCAGCACTTTGTCTGGCTGTGACAGGGGAGGATGTAATTAGCCATAGCATGCCTTTCAGTTGGGTCTGACCTAGCCATCAATCAAATGGGTTTCCGATTGTCGGATCATTTTGCTTCTCCAAAGGCTTTTGGCATGGTCTTTTACAACCCTCACAGTCACTGAAAGGGCACATACTTGTTTTAAATAAAGGAAATTGTCACTGTGACATCTCATCACTTTTTTAAGCTTTCCGGTCTACATTACAAAAACAATTATCACATTAACTGCAAATATATATATGTATATATATATATATATATATATACTGTGATTGTCTGTGTATGGTGTGGCGTTTGCTATCAAGACTGAAATTAGTTGTTTCTTTTCTGTAATACTGTCTATAATGTTCTTTAACAATTTTGCGATTGTGTGCGTGTTGTTTGTGTGTGTCTGCTGGCTGTCGCGTGTTTGTTTTGGGGGGGGGGGGGGGGGGGGGGGTGGTTATCTCCCATGTCCACAGATAGCAGGTTCCTCTTCACTGAAAATGTCCAGTTCAGTTACGTGAGCCTGCGCTGCTCCTCGTCCGGCCAGCGAATGCGTAGCCGCCATGGCAGGAAAGCTGGCGAGGAGGACGGCTCCTCAATAACAGCTGAGTTTGAGCTGGATGTGAACCTAGAGGAGGTAACAGGTTGGTCTCTCTGCGCTTCCCCTCTGCCTGCCTGCAACCTTTGCTTCTTGTTCTCCATCTTTCGTTCGCTGTTGTCTGTTTGTCACTAAACACACCAACCTGTTAAAGTATCTCCTGTTTTGACTTGGCTATGGTGGTGGGCTCAAGGTTGGGACTCAATTTGTTTTTGTTTGATGTCCTTGAATCCCCCATAAGTGTTGACTTGATGGTGCATTTGTGCAAATGTCGAGGCAAGCATGCGAGCATCCATGCATGAATGTACAATTTCCGATAGGTGTGTGGGGTATGAGATTTTAGCTGTGGAAACAGTGGTGGAATAAAAGGCCTCTCTCAGCAGAGAGCTGTGACCTGAACTGTGTGCGCCGACGCTCAGAGAAGAGGCTCAGGAAGACCATCAGGACCCTGAGGAAGTCCATCAACCGGGAACAGTTCCACCTGCACTTTGCCGGGTCCGACTACGAGCTCGCCAAGAGTCTGGGCAAACCGGCAGAGCTGCCGGGACACTGTGTGGCTGGACAGGTGCTGGTGGGCAGGAAGTGTGGTGAGTTTGATTTTTGCATTTACTTGTTATTCAACACATCCCCGTCGACTAGATACAGTGATGCTTTTAATCTCTCAAGAGTGCAGATGCAACCACTTGTGTTACACCAAACACAAAGGCAGCTAAATCTCTGACTAGGCCCTACACACACAGTAGACTCATGTCTTAAAGCAATTGAAACAGTACATGCCAGTGAGATATATTTAGACAAGCTGGTTTAATGATTGGATTTGGAGCAGGTGTTGGCCAGATGAGTTCCATATTTGGTTTGCAGACATGCTGTAATGAGCTGGTTGGAGGGGAGAGCGAGCTGGCATGGAGGAACAGAGAAGCTGTTGTTGGCCCTCCGAGCTGTGAGATCTTCCAGCGTCTCCCTGCGTTAACAGTGTAACATGAGGGCTGATGGCAGGTCTCTCGGTAGCCGTTGCCTCTCGGTTGGAGTTTTATACACAACCTGTGATGTAGAAAATGTTCATTAAAAAAAGGCCGTACACTGTCCGTGTTTGAGAGCTGAAGGCTGGTATGTGTTTTCTCTGGCTGTTGGGACCGTGCGCCCCTAGTTTCAGGCCTCACGGCAAGTTTGCTGCCTGCTGCACGCCGCCTTTATATCTAGAGAGAGGAAACCGGTGCCTTTCTTCTGTTGAGATGTCTAAATATTTATTCAAATGGTATGCGTTTGGTTCGATATATGCACACCAATGTTGAGGATGTTTGAATCTGATGTAGACCCAGATCATTCGTAAACCTCACGCAACTCTTATCGTGTGTTTCAGGTTTTTGTTTCCCCCCTTTGAACCGCTGAAGAACAGGGCTGACGAAAGTGTGTAACTGGAGACCAAAATGTGTCAGAAACTACTACTATCCCGTTGTTTCTTGAGATTGTTGAACGAAAATCAGCAGCTTTACCCGCCTGTAACACCATAGTTTTGGGGTCTCTACATTAACATCAAAGTAACTCAACCGTTGAGCTGTGCTGACATGATTTAAACTGCTCCTGTTCATTATTTCTATCTTTCAGCTCGACAGATCTTAAGTGTCTTGATTCCTTAACTCCCCCGCTATGCTTTCAGGTCAACATTAAGCAGTCTATTGGCCATGGTAGGGGTGTAGACATGTAATTTGGGAGAGGAGGAAAGGGGGGCTGAAAGGCATTCTTCTTAACCTCCAGCTCTTTAAAGGAGCTATATTTTTCCCCCTCCTCCCCCACCTCCCGCTCTGGCTTAGCTCGGAGTGCAGTTTAGTCCTTTTCAGTTTGCCCACTCCATTGAAAACCCCATTGGAGGCTTGTTCTCTCTGCCTCAGAGATGACAACACGGCCTTCTGTGCATTTGGAGAAAGTATTGTCTCACCTCTGTTCACTCTGTAAAGCATTTCTCCTCTGATTCTGTGGTTCCTTTTGGTGACTGCGTCGGCTTTTGTTCCAGGACGTTGTTTCTGTTGGAATAAGACACATTCATGATTTAGTTTATTAATCATATAAAGATGTTGTTGTCCGGATGCTTACTTGTACTGTTGATAATTGTTAGCGTGTGCCTGCATCAGAATGAATACTTATATAAAAAGTAAAACAAGTGCGAACAGATAAATATCGATGCAGAGATGCATGCGCGTCCACGTCTATTTGACTGTTGTTGTCAACTTGTTTGCGTGTTTGTTTTAACACTGAAGATGTTTAGGAAGTGCTGTTGATTCAAGCTGGCAGTTTGAGTGCTGTGTCCCCCCTGCCTCCCAGCTGGGGCCACTTTGCATGACCCCCAGCCACTAAACTGCTAAAGAGAATTGACTTCAGCCACACCATGGGAATCAATTAGCATCAGTTGTTTGGGCCCCTGCTTGATGGGCGCGAGCAGCGATTGGGCCAAGCAGAATGGGGGGTTTCAGAAACCTGACCCCCTTTATTGGGTTCAGCTCCTGACCACTGTGATACCGTAGTGTTTTCCTATGTCATCAAGTCGGCAAAGACTGGGGACTTGAATAGAGGTGAAAGGTCTTTTAAACCTCTTTGGGGCCATCAATTCGAGGACTCTATAGAAGCGTCCTTTGCATTTGAAAGGCTTCAAGGTTTTCTCTCTCTTTCACTCTCACTCTCGCTCCTCTCTCACTGCTTCCCTCTGTCAAATAAAAGCTGTTTGAGGACAATGCAACGATGGCTCCTCATGGTCTTTCAGAACAAACAATAGGCTTCAAAAAATGAACTGCTCTTGAGAGAATTACATTTTCTTTCTTTAGAGGAAAATCGAACAATTTGCTGAGCCACGTATAATGGATCTACGTTGAGGCTTTTGTGTGTCGGGCTTTTAGAGATAGTGGTTTCTCTGCTTACAGGCCGCTTAGAGGCTGCAACTGAAGCACATGTTGTGCTAAAGGCCTGGGATTTAATTGAGTTATTCTTATGTGAGATCAGCTTCCGTTTTCAAGTCAAGTTCTTGAGACTATCAGACAGACGATAGTAATTCCCAAAATTAATTACAGGCATCATTCTGAATGGGAGGAACCAGAGTAAAGCTGTGCTTTGGTCCCTTTAATCAAGACTTGACACTTTTGTGAGATCTGAGGGGAAAACTCTCTTTGATTTGCTTCTGTGTTTGCTTTTAAACGAGCTGAGTGTGCTTATGGTAGCATTAGAAGTTCCTCCCTGATGCACAGCCATGTTGTATCAAGTATTAGGACGTGTCAGATGTGGGGCATAAAGGCAGCTGTGCAGAGGGTTGGAGCTCTCTTGTCTCAGTGATTTTGTATGGCTGTATTAGGTTGCTTCGCAAAAGCATTTTAACAGCTTAATGCTGGGTTCTTGCACACATATGTGTCCCTGTGCATTTGCTCACACTGTGTGTTAGTGTCTTGAACCTAAAGCTAATATGGAAGATCTACGTGATGTTTCATATAATCAATATACGTAAGCTACAAAGAACACAATAATAATTGTATCTTGTCATACGATCGTAGTCCTGGTTACTAGTCCCAAACCTTCAAAGGAGTTTGTGCGTGAGAATGAGCAGATCATTTGTCATAAACACTCAGAAGACACCTTGGTAAAACGCAACAATAGTGTGATACATCTTGACACATAAGTGATTTTGTAAGAGGTACCTATACCGAGTGCACTGACACTTATCTTATCCAGTTGCTGCATTTAAAGCTCCAGTAAACCGGCGTACACTATGCTAAACTGTGTGAAGGTCAGTGATACTTCATCAGTGATGTTCATTGCCGCGCAAGTAAAACTCTCAAATCTGTCAACAGTTAAATTGATCACCTGATGTTGATCAGCCTTTGATGTGTTAAGGATGCGCTTCATTGTGTTTATATGTTTCAAGTGTGTGCACGGCCCTGTTTGATTACACTTGGCAGCTGAAGTGTGAAGTCTGGGTAACTTTACTTTATTGGTCTTGTCATGCAATTGAACTGCTGTATTTATCGTGTAAATCTACAATGTGGTGAGGACTGTTTGATTTTGTGTAGCCACAGGGTATACTGCTATGTTTGTTGATTCCTGTCTGCACTTTACATTGTCTGCCTCCCTTCCTGACACTGATCTGGTTGCTAAAATTGTTGTAAATTACAGTTCAGACACGTCAGTCTGTTTTGGGTGTCTTTACTCAAGTGTTTTGTGAGGAAAATGTTTGATTTCACCAGCTTGAACACTTAGATGTGATTTCCCACCTTGTTTATATCACAGCATTGTTTTTGAGAGAATAATAGATATGATTAGCACGAAAACAAAATCAGCTCTCAGCCATGTGACTAACAACCCCAGCTTGGCAGCTCCTTGGAGACACATTGCAGCCCTGTCGTTAAAATCTTCTCTGTTTACAGTCAGGCATGCACATGTGTGTGTGAGTTATGCGACAAGTACATCATTGAATTAATAACCTTCAACCTATCTTGGTGTCATTCCCCACCTGTCTGTTAGTGAGCTGCAGTGTTGGGACTCACTACGACGGGGATCAGGGAAGGTGTGTGTTGTGTCCATCTGGAACTTATCAGGACGAAGAGGCACAGATGTCTTGTGAAGTCTGTCCTGGAGGAAGAGACGTCTCCAAGGTGGTCGGAGCTCGAAACATGTCAGAGTGTGGAGGTAAGACAATTTCATTTATCTCAAAATCACACCCACCTTCACTGTAAGTACTTATGATGGCTCTCTGTAAGCCGTCAAGGGTCTGCCCAGTTTTTCACTACCCGACTGTGAACGTCCGTACTGAAATTAAGGGCATAACAAATATAAACACATTAAAAGAATAGTTTGACATTTTGGGAGCTTTAGAGGTGCTAATAGGTGGATTTTTATTACCTTTACATGCTAGCTGTTTGCCCCTGTTTCCAGTCTTTGTGCTAAGCTAAGCTAACCGGCTGCTGGCAGTAGCTTCATATCTACCGTACAAACATGAGAGCAGCATCGATCTTCTCATCTAAGAACGGACAAGAGAGCGCAGAAGCACATTTCCCAAAATGTCTAACTATTCCTTTATAGATCATTGAATGTTTTTCTTTCCTGGTAAGATATGAAAGAGAAAGAAATCTTTTAATCTGGCTTTCATGATTTTACCCTGTTGGTAGTGACAACAATTTGAATTACCGGTATGCAGCACTTGAAAAAAACTGTTACGCAGAATGAAACGAAAAGATCTTAAAATTCATAAGCCAAAGGTAAATACAATGTTAAATCTGGAACAAATAAACAAAAAGCAGATAAAGGCACAGAAGGACAGAAAATGTTGATAACTACTATGTGAATATGAGCCACACAGGAAGCAGTGGATCATCGATAAAGATCTCTCCCCGGCAGATGTTCTGCTTTGTGTGAAGCCAAAGAAACTCAAGCTTAG
Source organism: Melanostigma gelatinosum (assembly GCF_949748355.1). Classification (NCBI taxonomy): domain Eukaryota; kingdom Metazoa; phylum Chordata; class Actinopteri; order Perciformes; family Zoarcidae; genus Melanostigma; species Melanostigma gelatinosum. The sequence goes on from NC_136635.1 coordinate 15,268,264, forward strand.
ATGTTGAAGATGTATTTGAATTTAAAAGGTGAACTTGGCTTCTTTCAGTCTGGAATAATAGCTGAGGGAGCCACCATGTTTTGGTCTCCTCCTGTGCCGTTATCAGAGTCACTTTGTGGCTGAATCCCAGATCCCATCTCCTCTGTCAGACTAAACAACAAGAAGCAATCAGCAAACTTCCACTGGCTCCCAGTTTCTATTCGTCGCCCAGGAGTTACACTCTGTTGAGTTATGCACTGCAGATAAAACATGGCATCAGTCCATTGACATTCGCTTTAGCTTGCTGTATCTTATCGTAATAGAAGGGGAGAATATTTTCTCTTAGATTAAACATGAAAAATAGCAAAGATAACAAATCCAAGTGATGAAGCTCGATACGTTTTGTAGGAGAGTTACAATGTGCTGTGTCTTTACAGGTCACACTCTTGACCAAATGTTTGTGTGTTCAGGTCAGTGTTCCCCAGGTCAGTACTCTCATGACGGCTTCCTCCCCTGCTTGCCCTGTCCACTGGGAGCGTACCAGCCAGAAGTGGGACGCACCACCTGCTTCCCTTGTGGAGGGAACCTGGTCACCAAGCGCAGTGGTGCTGTTACCTTTCAGGAGTGTGAGACTAAAGGTGTGAAAGTCATCTCTGTTAATGTTGTTTTAGGGTAAAATACAAATAACTCCAGTTGAGTGTTCTCATATCTCTTGGCTTAACATGAATGGAGGGATTAGATGGCTGTTTTGGAGCAGAGGAAATTTATGAAAACCTGTAAAACTTATTTGATAAATTGAAACATCTGTGGTTGTTGGATTAAAAAACAAAAACAGACTTGTGTTCTTGGTTTTCATCACAACAGTATCATGCGGTTGCTGAGACCATGGAGCTCTTTTGGGTGTTGACATGCACTCTGCCGCCCTCTGCAGCTGTTGTATTGTCTGCACATTTAGGCACTCAAGTCATATTAAAATGATGCACCTCTTAGATGTCAACCTGTCTAGGAAAACGTTTTTGTTTTAGCTTGATGACAGTGTATTTTTATATATATTCTAATTGGGTTTGAATAGTTGGAGCGTTATGTATCAACTAACAGCCCTCTATCTCTGTCATTGGCTCCTGCAGTCCAGTGCTCTCCAGGACATTACTATAACACCACCACGCACCGCTGCATCCGCTGCCCCATAGGCACGTATCAAGGAGAGTTTGGGCAGAACTACTGCGTCACCTGCCCTGGAAATACCACCACCGACTTTGATGGCTCCACTAACTTCATGCAATGCAAAAGTATGTATGTCGGTACGCCGTAGTTCCTCTGAAACATGTACACATCGACAATGAAATATGGGATTCAGTTCCAGATAATTCACCTTGCTGCACCAAGAACAAAGAAACCTGTCTGACACATCTGTGTCACTTCACAGACCGCCAATGTGGAGGGGAGCTTGGAGATTTTACCGGCTTCATCGAGTCCCCCAACTACCCGGGAAACTACCCAGCCAATGTCGAATGCACCTGGACCATCAACCCACCGCCCAAACGCAGGATCCTCATTGTTGTCCCAGAAATCTTTCTGCCTATTGAGGACGAGTGCGGAGACTACTTAGTAATGAGAAAGAGCTGTACGTTTTAACTGTGTGTGTTTGTGTGAGTCTATTAATGAACAGAAACTATACCACCAAGAGTTTAACTAGTATCTTAAGGTTAAGTGTTTGAGTTTTTTTTTAAACCAGGGCGGCCAAAATGATATAAAAATATCTTCGGCGGGTGTCACTGTTACCAAGGACAACCAACATAATATGTCCTTATGTTATTACTCATTACTTTCAATAATTATTGTCAGCTAATTAGAGACACCACCCTGTGTGCTCATATCCTCATTTCACAGCTCTCTCCAACTCTGTGACAACCTACGAGACTTGTCAGACATACGAACGTCCCATCGCTTTCACCTCACGCTCCAAGCGGCTCTGGATACAGTTCAGGTCCAACGAGGGAAACAGCGGGAAAGGCTTCCAGGTCCCATATGTGACATACGATGGTAAGAAGAAATGTGATGTTTTGGGCTATAACTATGATGCTGCTACCCCAGACTGTCATGCACATGTGGTTTGTTTGTTTGTTCTCATCAATGAGCTCATTTATGTACTTCATTTGTTTTAGAGGACTACCAAGAATTGATCGAAGACATAGTCAGAGATGGAAGATTATACGCTTCAGAGAATCACCAGGAAATTCTAAAGGTATGTGGGTACGAACGAGGAGCACTTATGGTCTTTGTGTCGGGTATTCTAACTTAACTAACATTTTACGATGTTTAATGTATAATTTGGCACAATAGTAAATATGAATGGCAATCAAACAGTGTTTAATTACTATGTCTTTAAATAGCGCAAATCAATATATCTATTTTAATATTTAATCTAGAGCTTTCAGTCATCTCACTAACCAAGGAAAACATAAAACGTAATAAAATGCTACATCCTGATCAATATACACCTAAAATAGAAAAATATGTACAATACACAAAGAGAAGGAACAAAACAGAAATAAAAGAAACCAAGAGGAGATAGAAGGTTTCTGCAGCAGACTTGTATTTCTACATTTTTGAATGCTTTTATTAGAGAGCAGACAGTAGAGAACCGAGGGCAGACATTGACCCAGTGACATTACAATGATATGGTTCCCACCAGGGCACCCCATCTGAGTCGTTGACACTATTGATTGTTAAGATCAGTACTATCCTCCACTTGATTTGTGTTTATGTTTATTCATTATTCAGTTCTGAGGTCCAGTGAGCATGTAGTGCCCTCTTTTGGAGACTTGTGCTCCTCACACTGTATCATATGCTTTTTTTGCTTTCCATTAATGCAATACATTTCCTCATCAGGACAAGAAACTCATGAGGGCGTTGTTTGATGTTCTGGCTCACCCACAGAACTTCTTCAACTACACAGCACAAGAGTCAAGAGAAATGTTCCCCAAATCATTCATCCGCTTCCTGCGCTCCAAAGTCCTCCGATTCCTTCGCCCTTAGAATGGGCGGTAACTGGATATTTCATGAAAACCCCAAGACTAGATACTGGCCACAGTATCTGTTTTATCCACTGACGCCTTTAAGAATATTCTGTAGTTATCTGTTTTCACATGGAGTGACACTAGAGTGAACTTCACACTTGGTAAAACTGATCCGGAAGAGAAAGTGGACAAGTGGAGATTTAAGAGGGAGAAATGATCGGTGATAAAGTGTTACAGAGTGTAAACCTACATGGCCATCCTCAGATGGTGATCTGGATTACTTTGTTTGGAAATTTGGAAACTTCTTTTAAATAAGTAACAGAAGAATTGTCATGACTTTAGATTTTAAAGTCACAATCTCAGGATCCAATGATGTACATGCCAACATGATGAGACATTTGCTGATAGAATCATTTTAAAAAACAGAGACTGTAGCTAAACAGATATACTGATTGTCAGTGATGCTGTATATATAGAGTGTGTATCTAGTTTTAACATAGGCTACTTTCACAGGTAGAGCTTAATTGAAAGAAATACTGCTAAATGTCAGAAACAAATATAGCACAAATGTTTTCTCGGGAACATTAGCACTACTTAAGAAGTAGTGGCACCACAAAAGCAATTATTCTGATGAATGTTTTGTATATGATGTAAAAAGTTTTAGGTGAAACGCTAATGTATGGAAGTAACTACGTACATTTTTGACAGTCAAGCATTGCTGCAATTGCTGGTGGCTCATGCTGTATATGATGCCCCAAGTTGTGTGGAGGAGTGCTGCTGCTCTGAAAAAATGACACCAGTATGCATCAATGTATTTTTATACCGTTTACTAGCAACCAAAGGGAACTGTTCAGAGTACATGAAAATAAATGAAAAGTCCTGAATTGAGCTATTCACCTGTCTTACATGTATGTATATTTTGTATGGTTTTGTACATCTAATATGCTGTAAATAAAGATAGGAAACATATGATGTGTTTGTATTGCCTTTCCCCATGCATTTATCATTTTTTATGGCACCAAACAACGTTTTAATTGTTTATTGCATTTCATTCACATACACACCATTACTGTTTGTGACATGACATGAACTTAAAGTTAAAATATACTCAGCACCAAAGGAGTGTTTGGACATACACATCACACTCCTTTCCGTTTTAATTGCTGACTGCCGGCATGTGACTACAGATGTACATTGAACTACTTATTTTAGATATTAAGGTAAAGTGACTTTTGTATATCCTTTACCATTTACATAATTTCGAATATAAGGAAACTGCAACTATTTAACAAGACACAAGATAAGGTATAGACTTATAGTGCAACATGAAGTGCAATAGGTAAATATAAATACAAGTAGTTTAAACCTAGATATAAATAGGCCGTACAGGTAGTGTAAATACATGTAAACAAATATAAAGTGCAATAATGACGATACATGTTATGTATATTTCATGTCCTGTTATGTCTCCTCCATATCCTATCTTGGTACACTATTTCATGCAGATTTTTACCCCACTTTCCCCACAGACGTCTTGATTGTCGCCTAACTAACGCTTGGTACCCCGACTGTCTGCTACGATGGCGAACCAAGGGGTGCGTTCGTTTTATAACCACCGGGTTATCAGCAAGGGCGGAGTGTAGCTCGGTTTTTTTCGGAGGTTTTCTCAGAATTTTTTAAAGTTAAAGAGTTATGGATTATTTCACCAAGTTACATGTAATACCAAACCAAACGATGCTTTAAAAAAAATAAGGAGCATTGATTACAAGTATTTTACAGTTCACCGCCTGTCATGAATGGAGGACGAAAATAAAAATAAATCAATTAAAAAATGAATTAATAAATGTATAAATAAATGTATGAATAAATACAGGAATAAAAAAAATGCATAAATAAATGCATAAATAAATAAATGTATAAAAACAATTTATAAATCCAGAAATGAATAAATAACTGAAATACCTTAAAGCTTTTAGAATTATTATTTCTCGTTCAGCCTGAACCGTCTGTCTCCTTCTTGGTTTCTGAGCATATTCAAAGAGCTGCTGACAGTTTCCTGTGTGTGTGAGGAGCTTCCCAAACCCACCAGCACAGAAGAACCAGAAGGAGACAAATGTCAATTTTTTCCATACTTCTGTATTTATTTCAGCATTTAATTATTATTTTATTTATTTATTTATTTCTGTATCCAAACATTTATTTAAGCATTTATTTATTTATTCCTGTATTCATTTATTTATTTATTTATACTTAAATCATATTCTGTCCTCCATATCCGCGAACTCGTTTTCAGTGATCGCGTGTGCAGAAACCGAACGCCATTTCCGGAAACTGCAAGTCAGCTGCTGGGGAGCTGGTGTTTACCTTATTTCTAGCTTGATGGCTAAAGTCGACAGTTAGGCTGTTATTTACACTGCTGGTGGTGTTTCTGTAAATAGTTGAACGGTAGTTTTTGTAAATCTGTTACAGACTGTCACGTTAAAGATGAAGTCTGTGTTTCTTCTCCAGGCTTTCTCTGTGGCTTGTTTTGTGCTTTTAAACCAAGTGACAGCGAAGGTAAGGCTAATCTTTACTAGCATAGGTTAGCTAACCTGGCGTTAGAGAGAACACTCTGATGATGGCTTATCAAACTGAATCCGCTCCTCTTTAAATCTCCCTAAAAATATGAACGTTAGCTCTGCAAACTGTTGAGTTTGAGACGTTCCTGTGACGCTCAGATAAACGATGTCGCAGGTGTTGTTAAAGTTACATCAAACATTAGCTAAACAAAACGCAACATCATAAGTCCCACGGACTGTTGTAACGTTATAACACCGCGTTACTTTCAGCTTGGTGTGGCCAACCGACTGACACCTGAGTTTATACTGTAGCTAAAATGCTACTTATGTAGAGAAGCTAACAGCTGACATCATCTTTAGCTGCTTGTCAATCAATAACCAATTTAATGATCACTATGTCTGTGTCATGTGACGTAAGATATAAGAGGAAAATGTACAGTATGGATGGCATCGAAACAAAGGTTATGAGTTTGTTCATTTAATTCAAATAATAGCAATTTTAAAGTAAAGGAGCACAAGACTGAACAATAAGGCCATTAAATCAACACAGAAACTAAATATGACATACATATTGTGTGTGTGTGTTACCAGTTACATGTGCAGGTATGTGTGAAGTGAAAACATTATGATGTATGTGATCTGTTACAGAATTCTGAAGACATCCGTTGTAAATGCATCTGTCCACCGTACAGAGAAATCGAGGGTCAGATCTACAAACAAAATGTCTCTCTTAAAGACTGGTATGCAAAAGTGATGTGTCATCACACTTCCCTGAATGACATGAAGTGTCCATTTCCTGCTTCCTACTAGCTCGTTAATGTTATTTTCTCGGTGTTCAGTAACTGTCTCCATGTGGTTACACCGATGCCGGTTGACGGAAAGGATGTGGAGGCGTACTGTTTACGCTGCGAGTGTAAATATGAAGAGAGGAGCTCGGGGACAATTAAGGTAAGTTCACATTGAAAGGATTGTCAATACCGTTGTATCTGTATTGTCACTTAATTCACTGTTGTGCGCCACCTAATGATTGTATTAATTATCAATTATTCACTGTGTTTGGATCCTTTCAAAGGAAACCAATCAGTAATCATTCTGAATATTTAGGTCACCATCATAATGTACCTCTCCATTTTGGGCCTGCTGCTGCTCTACATGGTCTACCTGACTCTCCTGGAGCCGATATTGAAGAGGCGTCTATTTGGACACTCACAGCTTATCGAAAATGATGATGAAGTTGGGGTATGTATTCCTCTTGATGTTTTTAGCATTGCAACTCACTGTTAACATACAATACGTTTTTATATTGTCGTAATTCTGGTACTAAGAGAGTTACTCTAAATTATTTCCTGCCATGAGAATTTCATTATATTTTCTTTAACCTCCCTTTGCACAACATGTCACATGGGATTCATCCTTTATGGGTAAAATCTAATCTCATATGTCCAAATTACACATAAGACGCAACACATAATACTGAATCTGAATCTTTAGGTGACATAAACATGAAGATGTCTATTTTAATGGAGTGTTACAGCAGCTACACCAAGCCGAACAGACCCTTCAAGTAGTGCTGTGTGGTAATACTGGTTCCATACACAGAGAGTGAGCTCACTCTGCATCAGATCCATTAGAAACCACATTCACAGGCAAAGAGCTGCAGCAGGGAAACGATAAGACGAGTGATTCGATGCCGGCAGCTTCAACCCTTTTCTGTTCACATCACACCATCTGTACACGCGTGTAACCTGATTCTTCAACTTCATTAAATGAGATACCAGGTGTCTTTATCAGGTCGTGTGATTAAAGCCAAAGCCAAACAGTAGTCTGTTTCCAAAATGTATTTTTGTATTCATTTTCAACCCAAAAGGTTTTGACAATGTATGTACTCTTACAGTGGCAGGTCATGTTTAGGCATACATCAGAAACAAACAGATTTTCCACTCTGTTTCTAGAATTCAGGCAGTAAAGACTGCTCTCCGAATTTTCTTGCAGTCTCAGGCAGCATGAAACGGGTTTCCTGGTAAACATTGAAATATAATGAGTGTAAAATATGCCGGTTCCCATTACCGCATATGAGAGAGTAGAAAAGAAAACGAATCACTGGCTAGCTTTAGGTAAACTGAGGGTTTAGTGTAATCTCACTTTTGCACTGAATTCAAAAACATATTCATATTTTTAGCCTCATGGTTCTCACTGTAATCTAGTTGCTGGTATAGTTATCATTTGCACTATTAACTATTTCAGGAAACCATTAAATATAAATGCTGAAAGTGCATTTTAAAGAGCAGTAAATCAATGTGGCCTCCTCCAGTACGACTCAGTTTTTAGATGTTATATTTTAGATATGACAAAGGAAAACAGTGAAAGCCTTTGCCTGAGTGGAGGGAGGGAGGGAGGACTGCAGCTGACTTGCTGAGAACATCGATGTGGTTTCACCAAGAGTAAGCGTTACATGAGAGGTTTCTCCGAACAAAGCTTTTGCTGTGAAAATGTGATTCAGCAATAGTTTTCCATGGTTAGTGTGAACATTTCGATAGATGCTGGTACACTGTCTAACGTCTGTTAAATTAAAAGTAGAGGTTACTAAGCTGTTTGTCAGGAAATAATGGAAGACATGCTATTAGCGTTTACTGTATTTGTTGCACTGCAACAGAATAGGAAAACTGCTGTTTAAACTGCCAGAGAAAGCTTTAAATTAAAGCTTCCAAATATCTAATTCACCCAAAGTTTAGACTATTTGTCGCTTGTCACTGGACCAAAACAAAGGGGAGAGATTTGAAAGCAAAACCAGTATGAGGGGCAAGTACTGCTGCTATGTTAATTAGAGAGGAAATGGTGGGCTTGTAATGTTTAGTCAGTCTTTGATACAGAGAGGCTGCCCAACTGATAATCTTGGTTTATTTTCCTCAACACATTTGCCACAGATGTGGCTGTGATCCTCCCAATCCAGTTCCTGCCTTTACTTTTATTATGTGCTCTTCTGAGAGTAGCAATTGTGACTTTATTTTACAGCACTCAAAACAAGTTACAAAATACTTTAAAGAGAGAATAAAGAACACATGAGGAAATGTAATTCTAATTTGTTTTAAAAAGGAATTTAACGAGGTAGTTTGTGCATTTCCTATTTCCCTAGTCTTACTAGATGAACCTATAAATGACCCACTGACCTATGTCGCACCTTTTTAGGCTCATCATGTAGGTTGTTTTTTTCTCCATTCTGTGTTTTCAGGACCAGCAGCCTTTTGCCAACGCTCACAATGTTCTGTCCCGTTCGCACTCTCGACCCAACATGCTGAACAAAGTGGAGCATGCCCAGCAGCGCTGGAGGAGGCAGGTCCAGGAACAGAGGAAGTCTGTGTTCGACCGTCACGTTGTTCTCAGTTAAACTGCCCTGCGAGCGAGAGTAAAAAATAAAAAAAAAAAAGAAGAAGAAAAAAAAAAAAAGAATCACTGTGACAGACTCCTCAATTTATATCACTTCCTTTCTCTCATTTGTGGTTTGCATCTCTTCCAGTGTGACACTTCCCAGGTGAACACGGTGAGGAGATGTGGATCTGTAGAGCAGAGGTCCCTGTTAAATGTACGATCAAAGCTGGGAACTCTTATTTCGTCTGCAGGCAGCACAAGAGATCACAGTGAATTAATTTCTGCACAATCTTGAATGAACAGTCTTAAATAGCATTTTTCCAAAAAGAGAATTTACTCTCTGCCTGCGGTCTGGTTTGAAGAAGCGCCAAGTCACCAGAAAATCTGCAGTGAAGAATTTGATGGGCGAGACTTAATAAATGTGAGATCAAAATAAATCTTTCAAGTGAATATTTTGTAACGTTCTCTAACTCTTTCACGCCACAGTGTCAGGTGGAGTCCCGACAGTCCAAAGCTGGCAAGTCTTTCACATTTACAAGCATTTACTGGCTGTCAGAGTAAAACATCCAGATGTTGGTGAACTGGATAACTAGAGCAGCCTCCTGGCTGCAGTCATGATCTGACCATGTAGCTGGTGGGTACTTTCCACACCCAAAAAACTAATATAACTTGAAACTATTGCTCTCACCGCAGGAGAAAGGAAAAAGTGTACAATATGAATCTTTCAGCCTTCTTCAAAAAATGCATGTTTTATAACAAATCTTTTATAAATGTGTTTTGAATCCTTCATTCCTACCATGATGTTTCATGTCTGATAACTGGTGTGAAATCCATCATTTAACGCTTCACATTTAATTTGGTATTGCAAAGTAGGGTCACTGAACCTCGTTGCAGGAATCGATGCAATCTCTTGGTGATGTCATAGTAATCGTAGCTGTGCTATTGATCCTCGTCCGTTGAAGACCCTCCTGACGTCGGTGCTCTCTTCAACTGCCGAAACAAATCGAATGAGTGGTCTTTATTTTGGCACTTCTATGTGCTCGGTCTAACATCAGTTCCACTGTGAAGGTCCTTGTTGTCTATCAGGCAGCAGTGGTGTTATTCTGAGTGCAAGGGAGTTGATCGTGTAGTGGGGCTGTGCACGCACTTATGGAAGTGTTCTTAACGATTGTATATGTTATACCTTTAACTTTGAAATAAATTGATGTCATATTTGTGATTCTTGCATTTGTTGAAATGTCTTTGTGCTTTACATTAGCTGCAGGCCTGACCAGCTAAACAATCTGCTTACCAGATTCTACTACGCACCTCTGCGTTGACATGAACACAATTTCTATATTTTGATGAAATCAACATCGCTCACCACAACCAGGAGGAATATGCAGATGCACCTTGCAATAAATGACATGACCTTCTCCCAACTCATTTTGCCCAGTGTTATTTAAATCTACTGGTATAATACCTTGTCTTGGGTTCGTCATACAGTTGTGATCATTTAAATGCAAAATTGCTTCAGGATGTGCATCAACTAAAATATTTAGAGCATTAAAACTGGATTTTGACACATGGTTTCTATTCACTGTCTTGGCAACTTTTTTTTACATTCAATTTGACACTGCCAATGGTAAACATACTCAGTATAATTCCCTTCAAAAAACTACAAACATGTTGACATGATTCTGCCTTCATTCACTCAAAAACGTCTAGAAACGGGCAGTTCAACTCTTCATTAACATCTGGTGAACTAAACTAAGGCAACTTTAATTTGCCTGCAAATGTTAGATAACCCTCAGCCTCTGCGATGTTATTAAGCAAAGTGATTTCCATACAGATGCGTCATCATTTCCTGTGCAGTCCACTTTTCCTTTTTTTCTTTCACATTTCATCCAGTTATACGGAGGAGACTATTTTCCGCAGAAAAAGAAGAAGAAAAAAAATCAGTTTTCAGGCAGTTCAGACAGAAAGCGACTCACACTCTCTGTTAAAGAATGGATCATTGAGCAAACACTGCAACAGCACACACACAGACAGGTAAGCTGTTTGTTTCGCCTCATTAAATGTATATATGGAAATCCACCGACATTCCTTTGCCTTTTTAAGTAACTTACAGTATTTGTAGCATCTTCAGAGAGTTGTGTTGATGAGAAAAGAAACTTTCTTTGTATCTTGTAGTCTGTTGTATTGTTGACCTGATTGACATGACCGACATGAAGTTGTTCATACACGCTGACTTTGATCGATGTTGTTGCATTGTCTAATCCACAGTTTGACGTTTAGGGGGAAAAAGTAGTTCTTCTCAGTTTTCGTGCTGCATTTGCAGGTGTTGACCTACAGGGGGCGCCTCAGCCTTTGCATTTGATCCATCAAGACAACTCATGTCTGTTACACTCATACAGTGTTGACACACTCACCTGTGTTTACCTTTTCCTTCATGTCCCAACGAGTTTGAGTTTCATTGAGACACTTTGCCAAACCCGCCACACACATCAAACCATTACGCTGCATCTGCCTTCAAGGTGTCTGAGTCAGTAGGCAGACTGATGCTTTAGCTGCTGTGCGGGGAGAAGTTAACATGCCATGAGATAAAGGACTGTGCTTGTGCTAAACAATGGTGCACAGTGTGTTATGAAAACTGCAGCTCTGCACTTATTTAACACATGGTGTTACTTGTCATTGAGCGAACTATGAAACTTCTGGTTTTCAGACAAAATGTTCCATTTCAAGTTATTAATCCATGAATCGAAGATTTATTCGGTTTGTAACCGATTTTTGTTGATTAAAATCAAACGTTTCTAATTGAGTGTCATTGTATCAATCAGGTTATGGTGCATACTGTATCCGAAAGATAGAGTTCCCAGTACTAACAGCAACACAAGTTGCCAACACATACACACAAGGTCGTAAGCGTCATTTTGTATCCTCTCCATTTGTTGTAGAAATGGTGACTGTATAATTCAATAAAACAGGTTGTAAGTGTGCCTAAAGCGAATAATCTAACAGTTTACATTCCTTGTTATTCTCACTTGGCAAATAGACAATGTTACATGTTTGGCATTTAAGTATTAGAAAAAATGAAGTAGTTCATATTATTTTCAGCTGCTGTGCAGAAGACGCTTGCAGCGTATCGAGGAGAGGGTATCTTCACTTGACAAGTCTTCTCTGACAGTGCTGTCAGAAGTGTTGACGAGACATGTCAGCTTCAACTTAATCCTGGAGTTTAAGAGCTGCCTCGGGTCTGTTTGTGAAACCCAATATGGTGTTTAATGCACCAAATATATCTTCAAATGGGTTCAATATTCCCTTAGCTCCTCTCGACCCCTCAAGCCATGTGGACATGCAGAAGAAGCTGGAAGAAAGAATCTGAGGTGTAGGCGGGAAAATCCCCATAGAGCTGTGAAATAATCCCCCTTGACTGTTTTAGGATTTGGGATTCACGGTGGATCCTTAACAATCACACATACGGTTTAGGGATTTCATTTGAGAAAATAAACACTCATTCCCTTGTGGACGTGGCTTTAGCAGGTGTATAGTCATGAGAGTGGGAAGACAGATCTAAGATTTACAGCATCAGAGCTCTGGTTACTCCTAAAACTTTCTGTGTCTTACATTTTTGGAGCCTGGCATCGCACAGAGCGTCCTGTCGAAGACGTAACGACTTATGTGTGCAGATGCACACCATGCTATGTTTTGAACTTAGTTTGATGCTCCCATGTCATGCAAGAAGAGGATGTGGCTTTTAATGACAAATGCAGATGGCGCCGCGATCAATGGAAACAATGAATTCCATGAGAGTACAAACTTCTGGTAAAACATCCCACAAAAAGGAGTCACTGCCTCTGTCTTTGGTGCTCAGACGGTGAGGATTTGCAGTGTTTTCAGGAAGGACATTCTTTTATGAGACCTTGGAAAGGTTTTAAGTGGGTCTCTGATAAAAGCTGCACAGTGGCAGCGCTTGTAGGCCTCTTGCTGACTTAATGGGACGAACTGTGATGACGGATGTCTGAGTTTTGTGACTTCCTCTGTTCCCAAGTCCCAAGTCCCAATTCTGTGGGACGATAAGACACCCCAAGAGACTGAAAGGAGAGGTTTTATGGATGGGTCGTGCTGCCACATTTGGTGTAAAGATGTTGCATGCAGCAGCATTAAAACGTAAACATATGAATGGAATAGGATTTCATGTTTGAAAGCATGATGAATATATTGTGAGTAGGAGCACTTTCACAGTTAAATATATCGTAAAACAGTTGAAAAAACCCGACAAAACGTTTCGGTGCCGAGCTCTAGAGTTCAAATTGTCCTCAACAAAACAATCTCCAATCAAGGTCCACTTACTTGCTTGTTCTGGAGCTTTTAACTGAATCACAGTCCTCGTCAGCAGCGGGAACTGTAGATGTTCAACCTTTCTGTTATTTTTTATTAGATTTTTTTCTGGGACAAGGTGTTACTGAGAACTCTAACTTCAGGATGAATCAGATTATAAAAGGTATTTATGATGAGGATGATCCCTGTCATGTAATTCCTACAGAGCAGATACGTTTTGTTTTGTTTGTTCTGTGATTATTTTGATCAGCTTTGATCAACACATTGGATTTCTTAAAGAAATGTATGTGTTTATGTCATGTTTACTGTAAAGCACTGCTACATTCTCGAAAGGTGCTATGTACAGTAGATAAACATCCCAATGAACATGCACAGTATACAGTCTGAGATGTTTTACGTGGGATTACATTACAAAGCTGCTCTGTGTGATTCAGCGAATGCCCCAGAACCACAGCACAGAGAGAGTTAAGTGGTGTAATTTGGGTTGGAGTTAACTCAGACCTGGGGGGGGGGGGGGGGGGGGTATTATATTATGGATGAATATTTTCATTTTTGTGGTCACCTCCAGTTTAGACCTGTGGTTGAGCTCTAAAGCACACCCAGCCACTTTAGATTTGTTGAGAATATGTTGAGCGATATGCAAAAGTGGAATGTAATATACGCACATTTGCTAACTTGACGTAAAGAGTAACTTAACACCAGGCTGCATCTGCTGACAGATTTGGGGTTGTGTTGCACCTGTAACCACACCCACAAGTGATGTCATGGGGTCCTGGAGTATGCCTCTGCATCACTGCTGCAAGTAAAGATTTTCAGTGGGTGTAACTCTTTGAGAGGTATTTTGATGTATTTAATCTTAACTTAATTCACTAAATTAATTAAAATACAAGCACATTTTGAATAATATTCGTGTTATGTCACTTATATAAGATTCCAAATGCAGGACTTTTACTCGTAATGCAGTATTTTTACCTTGTGCTATCACGATTTTGACTTAAGGATCCCAATATTTCTTCCACCACTAAATATCTGCCAAATGTCTTTGATTCAAAACCTGGTCACTGTCGCTGCTCTCTAGCTGTGGAGAAATGCAAGTACAGTAAGGACATGTATTTAAGCATACTTAAGTACAATTATGAGGGACTTGCACTTTACTTGAATATTTCCATTTTGTGCTACTTTGTACTGCTACTTCAATACATTTCTGAAGAACGGACCCTTCTGCATAATGAGTACCTTTACTTCTGGTAGACTTCTAAGTGCATTTGAATGGGAATACTTGTGTATTTTTTTTCTAAAATATCTGAATACTTCTTCCGCAACTGGTCCCTGGGCTGCTTGGTTACACAGTCATCTCTGACAAATGAAAGACATCTTTGTGTGGCGGTTGAAATATATTCCCATGGGCCAAGTAGTGTGGGGGATTTCAGCATGACAATGTGGTGCAATGCTGGCAACATGGGTTTCATCCCATCAGCAGCCAGCAGCCCCTTCAGCTCGTGAATATTCATCCACACTCCTTGGCCCCACCGTGACAATAAACAAGGGAGAGGGGCTGAATGCCTGTCTGAGGAGGGCATGAGGGCAGGGGGCCAAATCCAGAGAAAAGTGGGGGGCAAACAACCCGACTCCATGGTAACAAGTCCTGCCTTCCACCCTGCAGCAGGCTGTGAGAGGGGAGGCACGAGCTTTTACCCTTTTTATCGGTTTTGGTTGGAAAGACATAAATCGGAGTTCATTGAGAAGGGCAGGTTTCCGGCACAAAAAAGTGTCTTAACGCGCAGACGGATGTATGCGTAAAGGGGAATTATCTCAAAATGTCAGCAGCCATGGATATGAGGAGAAACTCGGAGGTAACGTTTTTTTTTTTTTTAGCTGTTATTGACGAGGGTTACACTTTTAGCTCGTGGTAGGAAAACGGTACAAACTGCCAAAAACAAGGGTCCGAAAGAAAAACGTAAAAGGTATTGGGGGGAAAAAAAGTTGCAAGGTGCGTTTAAATGTAGTCCTAATCTCCATGTGACCTTATTTGGTCATCTAACAGCTACATGTTTAAGCGATGAAGTGCAGTAAGCAGGCTAAAACACCAGACTGTCTTTTTTTTTTTTTTGACCCTTTGAATGAAGAAAAATGTCCCAGCGGATACAGGCAGCAACTCTGTGGATTGTAATTAGACAAAGTTATCGCCTTAACATCCGAACAAGTCAAACCAGCTGATAAACAGAAACCGCACAGGACTCCAGATCAGATCACTGGACTCACTGCGTCCTTTTCCTGTTGTAGTTTGGATTTAGAGGGGACACTCTTTTGTGTATTTCAGGGAGATAAAACGCATGAAACAACATATGGGACCTCTAAATGCGTGCTGTGAGTTTTGTCCGACAGTGTGTTTATGGTCATAGTCTATACAGATTTCTCTACAAGGTTGTATACATGCAGTGCTCTTTGTAAATGCTGTATGTGCTGTAGGCCTACACAGCACAGACGCATGCAGCCTACTGTATATGACATCCTACATGTCATGAACGAAACAGTAAAGGTTTAATATAATAATCTTAAAACAAAATTCATATCAGTGTTGTAGTTTTTTCCTGCCTTGCTGAGTTAGTTAGTTGGGGAGATATCATTTTGACCAAAGCTTATTTTTCATTTAAATTTTAAACTTATAGGTGATTACAATACATTTTGGTTAGGGTTATGCAAAAATGCACTTTGGTGCAGATATGGATCCGGGAATCTTTAAAATAATCTTGTAGACTGAAAGATGTGCCTTTTTAAAAGACATTTTCTCCACTTTCTTATGGCTTCCTGCACTTACTTGGATAAAGATCCTGATGCAGATTTAGTTAAAGATTCTAAACACATCCAATTGTGAATGTATTAACACATTGTCACATTTAGAGCATGAGGCATGCTCTCACTGAGTGGTTTGTTTAAATATGAGAAGCTTTGCTGCGTCTATCATGAATGTGAGTTTCTTAACAGATTACAACTTAAATCCTGATGATCTTATCTTATACACTATAATACAAACCCTGGAGACATTACTGGCTTTCTTTAGCTGTCTTTATTCCCCTTAAACTCTTTCTATTGTGCAGATCAAACAATGACCTTCGCCTCTTACTGGACGGGACTGTCAACACAAAGCTATTGAGGAAATTCTTCTCTGTTCTCCTTTCAGATAAACAGTAGTGAGTCTGGCCTATCACCAGACGCTTTTAAATACACTGTTCACTCAGCATCGTAATGAAAGGGATTTTACTCTCTCCTGCTGCTATCTATCCATCCAAATAGTTTTGGTGTGACTGGTGTGATTTGCTAAGGATTTTAATAAAACGTAACAACAATGTCTCCGAGCTGCCAGTTTCAAGAATCCTGTTGTATTTTGTTGGTGTAACGGTGATTCACAAAAGTAGACAGAAATTCACACATCTTTCCTCTTTTCATCACTTTATAAGTTTAACTGGACATTCAGTGTTTTTTAATCTTTTATTAAAGTGATTCTTGGAGAATTCTTGCTGTTCATCAGTACTTTAATTTACACTCATACGCTTAATACATGAGTGATTGTTGCTCCGTGTTAAGAGTCTGATACGGTTTGCCATAGATCAGCGCTGTTTTGTGCAGGGTCACTGAAGGGAGCCAAAGTTAGCTGTTTAGAGTGGAGAGAATATTTCTATATCATTTCTTCGAATCAAATTTCTCAGTTGAGTGTTGTTCAGGTCACAAGACCATCTCTCTGAACTTGAACCCCCGAGCTCAACTGAAGTTATCATCCACTGAGAAAAAAATGCTTCTTTCGATGAGAAAATCTACTTCCACTTTCCATTGCCCCTCATGACACATCCACCCTGATGGTCATTTATATTTGTAGCTTAAGTGCCTGGCTATAGGACGCGTAACTTGTATTACAGCACAGTTGGAAGTCAGACGCAGAGTCTATCCAACCTGTGACAGGTTGTCCATTTTCGTAATACAGAAATGACAGAAAAGCGATGTCTGTTGTGTTGCTGTTTTGTTCTTTTTTCTTTCTTTCTTGACAGACATGTTTGTCCGTGTTTGCTGATTAGAATATGAGTGGCTGTCTTGTAGTTTTCCTGTGCTAGTTACTGTTGAACACTTCATCCATCTCTGATTCGTCGTCCAAGGTTTACAGCCTCTGACTTTGCTTTGATACTTGTTGCTTGAGATAATACTTTACACTTTCACTGGGTTTGCTCAATGCAGGTGGCATGTCTTTATTGTCTCTTATTTGGGTTTTCAGTTTTGGATCCGCATGATCCAAATGTCGACTTTAAGATGTAGTGAGATGCCTTCATTGATTCAGGATGCTAATGTTAATCTGACATCGCTGGCTCCGATACAAGCAGTTCACGACTAGCTTTCATGTCTGAATGCAAACAGCGGCGGCTGTATTTGTGGATCTTTTAGCTAAAAAACACACCCGCATTCTCTTCGTAATGTAGACAGCCTGTAGCCTATAACCTATAATAAAGTGCTTTTCTCTTGTAACATAATCGTCAGATTCCCAGATCATGTAATCGAAGGTATTTCATTGTGTAACGTTGTCATCATGTACACTACTGTTTCCTTTTTGAGATCATTTCTAGTTATCTTTCATTAATTCACTTACTACTTTAGGTAAAAGTAGTATTGCAAATATAACCTTTGGAAGCCAGAGAACCATCTAAAGTAAGTCTCCAATCATTTGTTTTTCTTAGCGGTTTGAATTTGTGCTTTAGCAAGTCTGAATGACATAATCGGTCATTAGGTAAAGATCACCTTCATGGTCAAAAGAAACCAATGGCGACTGCTGGGAAGATTTTATGACTTGCTTAGTTTGAAAGTGTATAATGAGAGGTTTAGCAAATATAATGATCGAGCAGATTTATGAAGAAGTGATGACATTGCAGGTGTTTCTCCCACTGCTTTATTTTCTTGCACCGTCTTTTATTTACAACAGTTGTTTATGGGAAAACACACTGGGTCGGCTTTTGGCTGATTTCTTTCAAAAAATGCTTGTGGATTGCAAATTAAAAGTGAAACATCCCATTTCAGGACAAAAATCAAGTGTTACCTTAATATTTAACATCTTGAAGCTGATTAAGATTGACATATTTGCTCATAGTAGAGACAATTAGCAACAACACAGGTGATGTACAAATTATTATTGTTTTTGTTGGCTTGGCTGAACTCTGACTTTAAAACAGAAGCAAACAAGAACACATCTTATCTGCTTTAATGTCCTTAGAAAAGTCAAAGACTGTGTGTCAGAGGTCAGCTCTGTGACACAAACTCTAGCACCCCCGCTGCAGCTCAGATAGATTTAAGCCTGTTTTCCACATGCCTGCCTCTGCAGCTGTGCATGCTCATATCTAGGTTACACAGAAGGGTTTTTCCTCTTCTCCACAAAGAGAAAATATGCCATGGTCACTCAGGGGAAAAAAAGAAGCTGAAGTGGCTTAAAACAAGATAAAAAAAGATTCCAAGAATTGGTTGCACCTGGTCAATTGAGCTATACAGTGGCAGCATGGTGAGCTATGTGGTAGAGTATGGGGCTAATTATATAGGTACAGCTATGTGCACCAACCTTGGTGGTTTTCTTTTACATGGAGACATATTGAGGGCATGCCAGAGCCTTACACTGCTATCCAGAGTCAGCTGGTTCTGTAAAGAATATACATCCAGAGTGTGACACATCAATCTTCTAGTTTCAGCTGAGAGGTTCTGCCTTTCCATTATGTTTGTCCTGCAGTACAAGGTTGTTTGTTTGTGTGTACATTTGTCAGGTACAGCTCATAGTGTCTCGTGAATGCTTTCATGCAGACTGAATTATTGAGTATCAAGAGCTTCTTTCCTTTCGACCAGAACTCCCACAATGCTTTGTTCAACATACCAGCTCGAGTCTCTTTTTGTCTCTTTTTGTATCATTGTGTGGGCTCATGCCTGCCAGTGAGTTGTGACGTCTGGAAAGAGTTGGAAATTTATAGCCAATTTTCGCTCTTCTTTTCTCCGTTGCTTCTTGGCTGACTGTAAGCTCGGTCGTCGGTTTTTTAAAAACCTTGAAGTCAGGTTGCTGATCAGCAGAAAATGAGGACCAGGTCAGCCAGAAAAGCAGAGTAGGAAGAGGCAGAAGAAGACAATATTAGACTTGTGTCTGCTACTGCATATTTCAGGATAAACAAAGGTCTCAAACTGAACCCAGTCAGAGGTTCGTGAAAGTTATGACGTCATAAAATTGTGCTGTGCTCTCATAGTCTGAACATCAAATGCCAGGTGCTGAGAGAGCACATATTTGAGTGTAGTCTTTGTTGAATAAAAAACAAGCTCTTGGCATCAGGTCCAGGTGTTTCTGCCCCTCTCATCTGCTTTCTTTCACCCTCTGAAAACATTCTTTCACATTTCGAATGCAGCCGCAGGTCTGATGGATGGGGAACCTATTCGTACATTCCTGCTTTTAGTTCAGAGAAAAGTGTATCGGATGATCTGTCATATTTGACAGGGCCAATGACGTGCAGAATCTCTTTTGAAAGATATTTTACCTGCTAATCTAGTCTGTCTCTTTAACACGCACACACACACACGCACACAACACACACACACACACACACGCACACACAGCTGATAAGAGACTTACGGTACTTTTTAACCACATCGCCCTCTCAAGGACGTATTAAACACAAAGGGCTCTATCATTCCAGCCCAGATAGTCGAATGGAGACTCATTCATTTCATGAATATGCTCTTGTTGCTGAGAAAGATATGCGTCATAGGTATGCCTCTCATGTAATCAATTAGTGCTTCTGGTATATGAACATGACAAAACCAGGAAAAATCCAGCCATTAGGTCATTAAGATGATGACATTGAATGTCTTAGAGGAAGTTAGCCTTTTGGGATTTGTTATGTCATAGCCAAAGACAGACAAACTCATGGATGTCTCATCTCTCTGGTTTGAGTTTGAAGTAATGGCAGTGACTGCTCCATGAGGATAAAGGGAAAGAGAGAACTCGTAACTTCTCCCCTAAATCTGCTCCAATGAAGATTTTTGTATTAACAGCGGTGTCATGTAAACGGTGTTGCTCCTTGTGATGTAGTCACCGAGAATTATCAATTATCATTTCAGTTCCCCTCAGATCTAGGGAGAGTTTTGGTGTCTTTCAGATTATTGTTTCGGTTTTTATGGACCACAACGTTATTGTTTTGGTTCAGTCCCACCGGTCTCATCAGTGTTGTCTCCAGCTGCGCCATCTAGCTTTTTTCAGCAAGAAAAGCACTAAAAACTCATTGTGCACTATACCTGCACAAAACAGCAGACAGACACAGTTAGTGACAAGCTGGTAAATTGACATTCAGCAGCAAAAGAGACAGATATTTCCCCCAGGAGTTGGTGGAGACCAAATTAATATTTGGATTCAAAATCATCAGGTGGTCACAAACATTTTACCATCATTTAATGTCAAGGTTGTCATTAAGACACTCGCGGGATTGGAGGAGTCGGCATGAAGCGGTTGACTTCTCACTGTTGACCGTTGGCGCTAGCTTCTCAAGTGAAAATTTGTCTTGAATCTGGTTGAATGCACTTAAAAGGTACTCTAGAGCTTTCTTAGAAGTGGTTGTTTACAGCCTGTGATTTTGTGTAGGGAGATGGTATCAGACCTCAGGAAGTCAGTTGGCTAACGCCTTGGTGTTTACACTGCAAAGTCTGTCTTGGGCCTCTGTGAGCCATTTCTGTGATTGTAGCTTTCTCAGCCCCCCCCCCCCCCCCTCCCCCAAAGAAATACAAGGATGAATTCTTACAAATAAACATTGCTTATTATAACTAATGTGTGTGGAGCTGACACAATTTAAAATAATTTAGTTTCTTTAGCTCCTGGCAGCTGATTGCAGTTTTTCTCTACTCTTTGTATCTTTCCTTTAAGGTTTTACAAATTGGAGCTTCATGTTTTCAATCAAAGAGAGAATATTGAATTCCACTTCCAAAACATCCAACATTTTTCCAGCAGGTTGTAATCAGAAATAATATGTTACACAACTGCCAGTGTGTCTGAACTTTATGTAAGCAGTTTTTTTTCATTTGGTTTAATTTAGAGTAATGTGAAATATTGTATTTCTCAAGTTCTAAGTTATTTCGGTCTCAATTTCATTTCCAAAATGATTTGTTTTGTCAAAAATCATGGATACATCATTTTTCCATTTTTTTCCATTTGGCAATCCAGAGTCTGTTTTCACAGGACAATCTGCAATGCAATCAGTATTCTTTCTCCCAAATGTGTTAAAAGCTCTTTGATTAATGGAAACTATTTGAAAAGTGTCCTTATTTTGGAACAAATGTCCCTCTCCGTCACCTTCAAACTTGAGTCACTTGACACACTGGTTAATGTATGTCTGTACACATTTACGTTTAATCACGGAAATACTGTCTGCATCACAGAATATAGAGGGTCCTAGTGTTCATGTCCTATTTTGTTTTCTGTCAAAATACACTTTGAGTGTAGTGTTTTTCATGGAGAGTAGTAAGCAGGGCGACATAATTCTTTGATAAAAATAATGATGCATGCCCCGTCCTCTTAGCACAATCCACAGTTACAGGAAATAGCTGACAGCAGGAATGCTCCCTCTCTCTCCTCATCTGTCTCTATAGGACTCAACTCCACTACTGGTTGGCTGGCTTCTTCATACAACAACTTCCTGTAAACAAGCCATGCTGCCAAACACCCTCCCATCCTCCACCTCTAATCTCTAGGATCTCCATTTGACCTTCTTATGCACCAGAACATTCGCTTTGAGCTTCTTTGAAAAGGTCATTGCTGCATTTCCGAAAGTGATTTTCAGGGGCAATAGTCAACAATTTGAACTAACTGCTGGTCTAATTTGAGATAAAGTCCAGGAAATGTTTATTTTAAAGAAGATGTCTTAACTGTTTTTCCTGCTGTTCTTGGACCTTTGACGGTGTTAAATAGAGCACGTTAAATGAAACTGATCCACAGTCCACAAGTAAAAACGACATGCATGTGTGAGAGCATGCTTTAAGCAGGTCCCAGCAATATTGTTTCGCACCATCAACATATTTCCATTCACCTCCATTACATTGAGGTAGAGGCAGAAATCTTTGAGCAAATAAAGCCCAAACTATCTGCACGGCTCGATATTAGAGCTACACCGCTAATATATCGCCCAATATTAGCTGATATATATACATGTCGATCGATACGTAATCGCAGTACAGAAATGCCAAAGATATGATTGCAGCAACTTAGCACCAGTGTCTTCCTTACATAGTTTGTCCATCAGAGACATTTCTAACTATTTCTCAAGTGTCACAGTTAGTAAATATTGTGGACACATGTTTGTTTGTGTTGTCTCTTTATGAAAAAAAGACTATCGAGCGATATCTTGGTATCTGATGTGATGAACTCTTAAATATCAGTAATTGCCTCGAAAATTCAGCATCGTCAGGCTGTACTAAATATCAACAGCATTGCGTCATTGACCCTTAAATGAGACTATTACCAATCTCTGTTAACCTCAGCGGCTTTTAGACTGTATAAAATCAGTTAATCATCGGCAGCCACCTGAAGGCAGCGGATCGACAGCCTCTAAAAATTGAATGAAACATAAAGTGCAGTGCCAGATAAACTGGGATCCATGGTGGTGACCTTGATTTAAATCATGCACAACAAACATCATGCACCTGCAATATAACTACTAAACCTCTGTCTCTGCACACATCCAACTGGTCAATTTTGACGACATTCTTCTCCAGGTTAATGCCATTATTCACCTGGCTGCTACCCAGAGAATCATGGAATTCTTTCCAAATTTCCTCTATGGCTATGATCCAAACCTTGTTTGAATATAATTTGTTTTAAGTGGAGCAGAAGCTGTGCCCGAAGCATCAGAGTTTTCTGGCACAACATAGTCTGCATGCTGTGTTGGTTATGACAATTCGTCTGCAATGTTAACACTGAAGATTGAACATGGCATCTGTGGTGTAGTGGAGTGCTTTGCAGGATTTTTTTATTAGCTTGCTTTTACGAAAAGTTGTCAAGCTCAACAACTACCTTTCTCATGTTAATTTGGGATTGAGAAAAGTCAACAACAGGGTTGAGAGTGTTACAAGTTGTGTCAAGTCAAGCTCATATCAGGTACAGGGTTATAGTGATCAAAATTGTTATTTTTGGAATCTGTGTTTATAGTTTGATGCCAAAGTGAAGCAATTGTGGTCTTACAGGAATGTTGGCCATCTTGTATTTGATGTGGCACTACATTTAATTCCATGCTCAAGACAGGACTCGATCATTTTGTGTATCTACTAAGTTGAATTCCATTTAATATTTTGTGGTCTAAATTCCTAACAAGACTCATTGACAAACCCAAACGACCGTAGAGGTGTTTCAGTCTACAGTACGAGTTCATGTTTATTTACTTGAATGCCGCAGCTTTTAAAAATGTTTCACATCTTTGTGTCCATCAGGTGAGTGGGCGGTTTGCAGACAAACATGACGGCCAACAAGGGTTCGAAGGCTGTGCCTCGAGCAGGAGGGGCTAAAGCTCCCCGGGACATCCCCGACAGGTCAGTGACATCTGGGACATCAGGGGTGGGCTCGTAGTTAATGTGCACGTCCATGTCACATGGTTTCAGAGC